>NC_064646.1:143833242-146233242 GCF_023864345.2 Schistocerca serialis cubense
CCAGGGAACTGTGATAAGACCTCTCTGGTTCTCTGTATACATTGACAATCGGAAGTACAGGGTAAGCAGCGATCTGCGGCCGTTGGCTGATGACGCTGCAGTGTCGGCTTTGAGTGACTGTACGAGGATATAAAATGACTTGGAAAAAAAAATGTCTATTTGGTATTATGAGAGACACCTTTCTCTAAACACAGAAAAATATAAGTCAGTGCAGATTTGTATGAAAAACAGTCCTTTAATATTGGAATTCCGCATTAGTGGTTTCTTACTTGAGACAATCACGCCGGTTAAATTTCTAGAAGAGGCGCTGCAAAGCGTTATGAAATGGAACGTTCACGAAAGGTGGAGAAAGCGAGAAGTCGACTTCGATTTATTGGGAGAATTATAGGACAGTTTACAGCGTACAAAAAACTGCATCGTCGAGTAGCACTTTAGTGTCTGCAATCACTACCAGATCGGATCAAAGGAAGACATCGAAGCAATTCAGAGGCGAGTTGCTATATTTGATACCGGCAGCATCGATTAAGACGCGAGTATTACGGAAATGCTCCGTGAACTCAAATGAGAATACCTGGAGCGAAGACAACGTTCCTTCCACGAAATATTATAGAGGCAATTTAGAGAACGGGCATTTGCGGCTGACTGCAGACCGATTCTACTGTCGTCAACGTGCTCGTACATTTTGGGTGGTGACTGCGAAGACGCGATAAGAGAAATTAGGGCTCGTGCAGGGCCATATAGAAAGTCGTTCTACCATCGCTCCATTTGCAAGCGGAACGGGAAAGAACCCTCCGCCACGCTCCGTGTGGTGGCTTGCGGAGTACGTAGACGTGAGGCTCTCGGGCCAAGCTCCATCGTTTTATCAAGACTACCGACTATTTATTTTTTCACGTAAACATTGTTCACTTAGACGTTTGAAATAGTTTTCCTAAGCACTTTCGGTGTGCCAGAAGTTACTATACACAGTAGTTCCAGTTACAGCATCTTGTATCTTTGGTCTACATGATCGGCCCAAGAGGAGTTACGTTTAATCTTTGTGGTACGGGTCTACCTTCTTGCTGCATATAAGGACAAAATCTGGCACGAGAGTTGCAGTCGGTGGTTTTTACACAGCACTCGGTGATCCCGCCCGCTTTGTCTTTCAGTTCTAACTCGTTTCTCGGATACTTTTGCGAAAACTTTCAACTTCAACACTTAACAAGCGTTGTCTTATTGTACACAAGTTTCCATGAGGCTTCGAATGCCGTTAATTAAAACACACCTCTCTATTGTTTTTTTTTTAAAGAAAAGAAAATCCTCACTCATTTCAGTATCTCGGCTGATACAACAGTTCAGTGGATTAACCCTTGAACACTAAAGGGGATAAATGTTACACTGGTTTGGACTATCGTAAAGTTTCGTTCAAAGGAAGTCATAATCTATAGGTTAAAAATTAGTTAATTACAAGCGACTTCTAATTAAATTCGTCTCAAATTGCGTGACAGGATTCATGATTTCCTGTCAAAATGGTCACAACTGGCGGAAGGCCATCGAATAAAACAAAAGTAATATCTGGATTTCCCCAAGGAAGTGTTATGAGCCCTGTGTTGTCCCTGGCCCACATAAACGATTTAAGACACAAACTGATCTGTCCTATAAGATTGTTTGCAGATGATGTTCTCATTTACGGTCTTGTAATGTCATTAGACGATCAAAACGAATTTCATAATGATTTAGACAAGATATCTCTATGGTGCAAAAAGTGGGAATTTAAATAATGAGAAGTCATCCACACGAGCGCTAAAAACAATCATCTAAATGTTAGCTATAGAATAAATCACACAAATCTAAAGGTTGCAAGCTCAACTAAATACTTAGGGATTGTAATTACGAATGACTTAAATTGGAATGATCACATAGATAATGTTGTGGGGAAAGCAAACCAAGGAATGTGATTTTATTGGCAGGACATTTAGAAACTGTAGCAGGTTTACTAAAGAGACAGCTTACAGTATTCTTGTTCGGGGTCCGCATCATATTGAATTGGAGGACGTTTTGGGGAGAGTGCGCCACGGATACAATACGGGACCCAGAATGACAGTCGTTCAAACAAAGGCGTCTTTCGTTGCGGCAGGACCTTCTCCTGATATTACAAGAGTGTGAAAATACTTCTTGGCGCCCATCTACAGAGGGAGACATGATCATCATACTAAAATAAGAGAAATCAGAGCTCGAACGGAAAGACTTAACTGTTCGTTTTTCCCGCGCGCTTTTTGGTAGAAGAACGCTAGAAAGTAGCTTAAAGGTGATTCAATGAACATTCCGCCAGGCAGTAATTGTGAATTCCAAAGTAATTATATAGCTGTATATGTAGATATTAGTTATCCAATAATGCGGTACGTATCAAATTAAGTACAAAAGTTCTGTTTTACACCCTACTGCAATCGTAAATTTTACGAGGGTATAATAATCTTGGTAAAACTTGCAACAAAATTATGAGGCCTGCTGCCGAAAACTTCGTTTCGTTATCTTGAACGGTTCACGAAGTAAGAGGAGTGCTACGTTCTACGTCTTACATCTATGCTCCGAAAGACAGCTTGCAGTGTGTGGCGGAGGGTACTATTTGTACCACTGTCACGTCACCCTTTTCCTGTTTCAGTGGCGAATGGTTCGCTGGAAGAACGATTGCTGGTGAGTCTCGGTGTCAGCTCGGATATCTGATTTTACCTCCATGGTCTTTTCGTGAGATCGAAAGGAACCAATACATTAGTTGAATCCTCTAGGAACGTAAGATCTCACTGTGATGCAAACCGCCTGTCTTGTTGAATCTGCCACTGGAGTTGGCTGAGCATCTCCGTGACGCTATCGCGAGTACTAAATGAATCTGTGACGAACCGCGCTACTCTTCTTTGGACCCTCTCTATCAAAAAATCCGTTCTTCCAATGAGTCTCTGGCATCTGCCTTAAATGTCATTATTTTTATTTGCTCGTTCCACTTTAAGCTGCTATGTACACATACTCCTAGATATTTTATGAATGTGACTGCTTCCCATGAGAGCTCTGCGGTCGTGCAAATCATATAATTATCTATCTTTTCCAGCTATTTGTGCGTAATACGTTACTTTTGTTTATGTTGAGCGTCCATTGCCTATCACTGCACCAAGTGTCGATCCTTTATAGGTCTTCCTGGATTTCGCTACAATTTTGTTGTGCTGCTACTTCTCTGTAGTGAACAGCATCATCCGCAGAAAGCATATGGAATTTCTGCCGTTATCATCTACAAGGTGCGACAGTAAAGTAATGGGACCGATGTGAAAAAAAATGTTGCTTGCCGTTTTAGTCAAATTTAGTGTTGTGTCCTTCAAAGTAGTTCCCTTCTGATTGCACAGACTTTTTCCAGCGCTTCTGCCATTGATGAACTCATCTTCTGTAAGATCTTCCAAGACCCTCGTCACAGCTTTTTGGACATCTTGTGTTGTTTGAAAATGATGTCCCTTCACCGCCGTTTTGACTCTTGGAAATGGAAAAAAGTCGCACGGAGCGATATCTGGTGAATAAGGTGGCTGTGGTAGTACTGAAATTTGTTTTAAGGTTAAAAATTGCTGTACTGACATAGCATTATCGTGATGCAGAATCCAATTACCAGCAATGTTGGAACGGACATGAAGAACTCCTTTACGAAGTCTCGATTGATGTTCAGTTCTTCTGCAATCTTCGATCAGATCGTACGGATTCACACACCCTGGCCAAGCTGACATCCGTCCGTGAGGTTGATGGTCGTCCAGTGCGGTCTTCATCTTCAGCATTCGTTCTGCCTTCAATAAACATTTTATGCCAACGAAAAACTTGAGCACTTGACATAACCTCCTCTCCAAAAGCCTTCTGAAGCTTACCGTAAATTGTCGTCGCGTTTTCACTCAGTTTAACACAAGAAGAAATGGCACACCGTTGCGCAATATTATGCGGTTCCATTTCCGTGACGAGGGACACAAACACGTGTTAATTGATTACAGCACAACTCACGACTGAGCTGTTGCATCGATGTGCCACTTGGACTAGAAGCAGCTTCTAGCCGAAGGTCAAAGATATTGTGCCTACGCAAGCCTGCAGGGTTGCCACATCTTGCAAAGAAAATCAGTCTCATTACTTTATTGTCGCACCTCGTAGGTCATTTATACACACTGTGAAAAGTAATGGCGCTATAACACTCCTCCCGAGTACAAACGAAGTTACTTTTACGTCTGAATATTGCTCTCAGTTGAGAGTAAGATGCTGTTTTCTGTTTGCTGGAAATTCTCCAGTCCAGTTCCACAGTTCGTTTGTCTTTGTAGGCTCATATTTCGTTCATTAGACGGCAGTACGAATGCCCTCTGGAAGTTAAGTGTTTAAGGAGTTCATCCTGCACAGTCACAGTAAAATGCAATCGCATAATTCATAAATCTTCGTACACTGACTTAAATCACAACAAAGACTTTTACTGTTGACAATAAAGTGCCTATTTTTACTCACGGCATTGAATCAGGCTGATTTTTTCTCCAATTTATTTGACGCCACAGTAATAACGTTGATGTACAGACAGCTGTACAAAAAGTGATGGTACGTGAAGACGATCAGCCGATGGAAATCGGCCGTTAATAAAGATTTATTTACCAGCAGCTCTTGGGGGTCTTGAAATATTTTCTTATATTCACTGCCTAATCAAAACTATCCAGTCACCCCTACGAAATGGGGAATTGACCACTAGATGCCACGAGAGGCGGACCAGCCAGAATGAAAGGACGTGGAGAGTGTTGTGTCGCTAGTACTGAAGCAGAAACAGCACAATGGGTGGGTCAGGAGACGTCAGTGGTTTCGAACGTGGGCTAGTAACCGGATGCCATCGGAGTAACAGGTCCATGAGAGACATTTCAGTCCTTCTAAAACAACTCACGTCGACTCTTCGCGATGTGACTGTGACGTGAAACAACGACAGCTAAATCAAGATCAGGTAGACCTCAGGTACTGACGAAAAAGGACCGTCAAGTACTGTTGAGAGTTCTCGTAAAAAATCGCATGAAATCAGCGGAAGAAATTAGTCGTGAGTCCAGCAAGCAGTTGTGGGTAGGGAGTTGAATAGAATGGGGTAAGGCAGTCCAACAACTCCTTATAAGTCAGACATTTATGTAGTCATTGCTAAGCGACGATTGAGGCGGTGTGAAGAGCGACTTCAGTGGTCAGTGGATGACTGGAAACGAGTGATCTGGAGTGACGAATGGCGCTGTGCCTGTGGCAATCCGATGGAAGAGTTTGGGTTTGGCGAACACCTGGAGCACGTAACCTGCAATCATGTGTGGCCCCAACAGTGAAGAGTCGAGAAGGTGGTGTTACGATACCGGATCGCTTCTCGTGGTTACTGAGCGGTCCCTTTATTGCGCAAGAAAACGCTTAACGCAGAAGGATCTAAACACATTTTACAATATTGTGTATTGCGTACAGCAGTTGGGAGATGATGGCAGTATCAGCATGAGAATGCATCCAGTCATAAAGCAATATGTGTGAGGCAATGGTTTGTGGACAATGACACTCCTGAAATAAACTGGTCTACCCAGAGACCAGATATGAAACGAACAGAACACCTCTGGGATGAATTAGAACGTCTACTTCGCTCCAGATCCCAGCGTCCAACCGAGCGAGGTGGCGCAGTGGTCAGCACACTGGACTCACATTCGGGAGGACGACGGTTCAAACCCGCGTCCGGTCATTCTGATTTAGGTTTTCCGTAATTTCCCTAAATCGCTTCAGGCAAATGCCGGGATGGTTCCTCTGAAAGGGCACGGCCGATTTCCTTACCCATCCTTCCTTAATCCGATGGAACCATTGACCTCGCTGCTTGGTCCCCTCTACCGAATCAACCAACCAACAGCGTCCAACCTCACTAACTTCTCTGGTTTCGGCTCTTGAGGAGAAATGGGCTGCCGTTCCTCCACATCCGTTCATGCACCTCACTGAAATCGTCCCCACCAGAGTTAAAGCCATCATAAAGGTGATAGGTGAACACACCCTGTATCAATGTCTAGTAATAGACGTCCGGGTGGTTTTGATCAAATAGTACGCTTCTTCTGTTGTTCTCAATAAAAACCACTGCATACCCTAATCGACCCTATGCCAGAAAGTAATGAAACTGTTGAAATGCCATTATATTCCGTAAGACAAAGTACTCTCCAGAAACTGGCAGTCAGTCCGCTCTTTCTGATGGCAACGGTTTTGCAGAACAAAAAATGTCATCTTTGCTACTCTTACAATTGCAATGAATCGGTCTTTATCCTTGTTTAAGACCTCAGCAGACGGTAATGCTCCCAATGTACCCGACGTTGTCTTAGTTGCCTTTACACATGATGTAAATAATGTTGTTCAATACCGATAAAAAAACACTTTCTGTATCACTGCATCTATGTATTGATTGCTGTTTACGATCTCACAATTAGATCATTTTCAAATCTAGCGCTGCAAAATGCTGTTCGTCAAAACAGTAATAAAATGTGGGGATATTCATCACATTGTAGCCAGTAATCGAAAAATAAATGTAGTAATCAAAACGATATTTTATTTCGTTATATCAATTGCAGTTTTCCCAAGACATCACGTCTTCAGTTATGAAGTTGCCGAACGGTATTACAGTAAGACAGAGTTTCACATTTGCCCCTAGATGGAACTGTCTGAGCCGACCGACCGCCTTTCATCCTCTGCCAATGGCGTCATTGTATGTGGTATGGAGGGCCATGTAGTCAGCACAATGCTCTCCCGGTCGTTATTGGGTTTCTTGACGCTGGAACCGCAGATAATCTTTGCCTCACGAGGCCGAATACACTCCACACCAGTCCTTCCGCCAAGGAAAACTCATGTGCAGTACCGGGAATGGATCTTGTGTCCTCTCTATGGCGGACATTCGCACTGACCACACAGCTACGGAGGTGGACGTGTACCAATACCTCGACGGATAAGTTTCATTCAGAATAGAGATTTCCAGTTGTTGCGGAGGAAAATGTACAGTAAGTGCATGGAGTTATCTACAAAATGCCACGTAAAAGCAAATGTGAGGTGCTACGGATGCAAGATGAACGTGTTGATGGAATACGTTACGACGATCAGTGGATTCGTGAATTAGTGTTAACTAGGTTAAAGCCCCGTTTTAAATTAGCAGATTACAATATTTAGATATGTTCGTATTTTGGGTACTTGAGCGTTACTTGTGTTTTCTACTTGGACATTGCAGCTTAGTGAATAACAACTGAAATATAAAGAACGTAGTGCAACAAACTCGCACGTTTACAAGGTCATGCTTCCCACAAATGGAAGGATTGAGAAAAACTGCAGATCGTTACTTTTCAGATGATTTATCAGCTTTTTTTTTTGTAGTTTCTTTCTTTACTTCTTTCTCGTCTTCTTCTCTCTTCCACACCATATCAATGGATTCTTCTGGCGCTGCTTGGCGGAATAACTGCAAATTATAAACGAAAACATAAACGCTGGATGCTCTGCAATATGTGTTTACCTTACAAGCCCATTATCGGACTATCATTATAATCAGAATCGAAAAGTAGTTGAGATATTTAGATGAAATTTAGGAAAATTGCTATGCTGATTTCGAGTATTTAGGACATTCTGTCAGATATTCATTGATCTCAAGGGCTTCCAACTTGTTCTCCGTTCTTACAGTAACATATGTTGGGCTGTGGCTAAGCTATTGCCCGCCACACCCTTTTCTCCTGTGACAATCTCCGTGGAGATTTCTTACGTTGGACTGATGCATAGGCATGCTGAAGCATTGGGTGGATCAGTGATGCAAACGTACACTGGTTTCCAGAGTGCTAATCGCGAAGGAGGGATGCTGGCTTCAGTTAGGCCCAACAACAAATTCTAATTTGTTTAGGAGATTCACTGTAGTTTAACAATGAAAGACAACTCCTTTAGTCACACTTCGAACCAATTGTACGTGGATGTCATAGAAGTTCTGAAGAGTACGAGCACGTAAAGTTTACATCGTAAATGCACGAAGGAGACGTTTCATTTTTCAGGGCGCGCTCTAATGGTATCTGCGTTTCCTCAAACACTTTCCTTTTAAGAAGAGCTCCACAGAACGTATAAGCCATCGTTTTTCCAACTGTCAATCTATGGAAGGTATGAGAAGAAATGGTGGCACGCTATACTGGGTCTCGAAACGGGATTTCCCATTTGTTGCGAGCGGTCGCCTCAACTACTTCGGCTATCTGTGCACTCCTCCCAGACCGACGCAAACTTTCATTTCTTAATTCACTGAACTTCAGCGTATACATGGAAGATGTACATGTAGATACAGTGTTTAGCATTTCATTCTACTCTAAGTTTTATCTCGAGAGAATTCGGTTTGACGTGAGCAGCACATTTTATGTGACGCATGAAAATTTGTGCCGGACTGGGAGCCGAACTTGGATTTCCCGCTTATCGTAAGCTGTCGCCTTACGCACTTCGGCTATCTCTGCAAGCCTCGTGGACCGACCCAAACTTCTATATGTCCATGTCCCCTATCCTCGCACTTTGTGATTCCCACAGAGAAAGAGAGACAAATTTTTGCTATCGGTGTTGTAGCCCCTCGAGACATATATACCAATGATTTACACAATGTCTGTGTTCATACAGAGTCTATATGTTACATTATAATGCATGCATGCATTTCTGAATGACATTGTTATGAACCGTACAGACACTGTATAAACACAGGCATTACGAAGTTATATCGAAGATGCCAGTTCATGCATTCAACCGAGCAGTCTAAATATAGAGCTAGAGGCCCCTCAAAGCAAAACATGGCCAATTCCTTTAGCACTCAGGACGTACTCGTCACAGAGATTCTGCCTTTATCTTTGTGTGCCGCACAAATATCAACAGAAACATCAATCACATGTTCCAGCTTGTATTTCGTACACAGTTACTTCCTACATAATAACAACGTCATAACACATAAGTAGTAAAACATAGGAGCATACATTAGTAAGTTCATTTTTGTGTTAAAACTTCCAGCACTCCCCAGTCAATAAATTTGACATTAGCGTCGCAGTGCCGGAGGAGTGTGCGTTTGGGAGTCCGTTTGGTTACGTGTGTGAAGGTGTGTACTTTTTGCTATAGAAAGAGCGAGAGTTCTAAAGCGAGTGGGAATACCGTTTTCTGTTACGTGTGTCTATGGATCACACATGTCCGCTATAGATGAAAGATTGCCTTTTCCTTATTTTACATACGTGCCTTTATAGATGGAGATCTACGAAGTCAGTCCTAAATAAACCCAACGCCAACTGAGAGGCTGACTTCCACACCATAGGACTTTACAAAGTTTGACCCTACTGGAAGTGGCACGCCATAACCTCCTCCCAACCTCAGAAACGGTTCATGGAGGCGTGATATCAGAACCACCACACTTCACAGTTGTAACTGAGCAGTGTAGCTCAGTGCTTACGACAGACGAATGGCGATAGGAAAGAGATGCGTTCAGTTTCCCAACTTGCCTTCCACATTAGAGTTTTACTTAGTTTCCCTAAATCTCTTAAACCGTGGAAAGGACACGGTCGGTTTTCTTTCCCAACCTTGACCAATTCAGGTGCTGCTTCGTCTCGTCTCGTTACTTCCTTTAAAGGTCACCTGTGTTACGTGCCGAAAGAGTACCAAACTTCGGTAACCCTATGTAGGCTTTCAGTAGAACTACTGAACTGGCCAGATACGGGCACAAAGCTGTATGCCCCTGCCTGTATACTACAGTTGCTAATCTAATAGCCTTCAAAATCTATGTTCAACGTCTTTCATATAACGGTGTGAAAACTCACCTCAACTGATCCGTTACCAATAATATATGTAGTTTCCTTGTTGTCTCAAAGCGCACTTATGACTATGAATTTTGCTAATTGACACGGAGGACTAGGCAAGGATTCAGCCTTAACAATGTTCGCTTAAGTGGAGATTGTAACAACACAGAAAACCTAATCAGAAAGGCTATACTGAGATTTCGAAATAGATCCTACAGACCACAATGTTAGTGATTTAATATTGATTTTGATCTCTAGGTTGGCAAATAATTGTAATTTGTTAAAAGTTGGAGGCTTGCTACAAAATGTTGAAGAAGTTCCTACTGTTGCTTTCCTGTTATGCGTCTTCTTTATTAATAAATATTTTCTGTGAAAGATTACGCTTCAGATTAACCAGTACCAGTACGTTTTAAAAATTGGTACGTTCGATCACAGTGAGATATTATATTCACCATCGTTAAAAGTTACAAATTAATTTATGAAATAAACTACTATTTCTGAATGTAATAAGCAGAGTAGTGGTGTTGAGAGGAAATGAGTATGAAAAACACAACTGCAAAAAGACGACTAAATTCGATAACACTAACTGTGTACGCACTACATGACATGTCCTTCTACAATGTGTGTGTACAGCTTATGTTCTTCAAAGAGCTATTGCAATAGTTCTTAAGTGTAACATGACCAACATTGTCAGGTGTATTTAACTACATGTTTTAATTTTTGTTACCGTCTCCATTTGTATTTACCCTGTCATGCTGCTTATCTCTGAATATAACCTCAATCAGCTCTGCTTTTTGTCCATTCTTCTTCTTTTCTCACTGGTTTTGACATCAAAATTCGACAGGGCTGAATGATTCTGAGTTCTTTCCACCAAAATCTTCCTTCTCCCATAAATGATTTTCTGGAGACTTCTTTCGTCTCCGTTTTAGAAAATTTTCATTTCGTATGAAGTATGTTCATTTAAGCTATGAATCCTTCTGCATCATAAGATTCAAATGTTTCCTAAAGTGATAAATTTTAATATGCATTGTACACATATTACTTTTTTGCTGAGTTTGAAGACCATAATCAACTTCTCATATCAATATATATCGATTGCATACTTTCCCTGTCTATTCTGTTTTGCATGTCTCCCTAGACGATTGTATTATCTAACTATTTGTACTTCCGTCGCTTCTCGATCTTTATCTATAATGAGTTGTTATTCTTGTTTCCGCATTCTCTCCATTTTTGTGCTCAAGCCTGTTTTCCTCCGCTGCCGCTTGATTTGAATTAATAACCAAGTTTAATGTTTATCACTTCATTACACCTTTACCAATGCTCTAAATATTATTTTCACTTTATTCTCTCCCAGTTGTACACTGGTACTCGTGTTACATGGAGGAAAAACAGAAGCATGTTTTTCTTAATGTTCTTCTTTCATTATTTAGGCTTGTTTTTTGCAGGGATTGAACTTCATATCGCTTGAAGAACTGCTAATAAGGTATTTTACTCGACACTGTAAAAAAATTCTCATTTCACAATTACAACCATGGCAAATCAAATTTTGCTAACCACTTGTTATTTCACACAACATAAAATCAGAAGACACTACTCTTTCTGTCTTTTCTGAAGTCAAACCCAAATTCGCGTCAATTGCTCTTCTGAACATCCCTCTTACTGTTTTCTTCCATAATTCATAGCGTCATGTATTGCAAGTGGAAGCAATTAAAAAAACCAACTGTGCATTCCGACTGCAGAAACAAGTACTTCCAGTAATTTTGGAACTCTAAAATGTGATCTTCAGCTCTAATCAGGAAGTTTCTCTATTTTGCCCATTCTACCCTATTGTTACCACCCAGCAACTCTTATACAGCCTGTATAGAAGGCTGGTGAGGACATACATTAAACAAAAAAAGTGGTTAATTTAAGTATTCAGAAGAAGCCACTTGTGTTGTACTAGCTCATTCTAGGAATAGTTATCTTTTTTGTCACAATGGAGCGTCTAACAGCTTCTCAGTATCTTTCTTACTTTAAATCCTAAGAGTAATGACGTTTGAGAAATATTGTAACGTTTTGTGTGCTATCTTTTTTTTAAAAAAGTTTTGGTTTTACACGAGGACAATTCAGATCAGAAATGAACAGCAAGCGTGCATGATAAGAGCGCTGGTAGAAAAGTAACGCCAATGTCACCAAATACAAAGGTCGCCAGCTAAAATCCTGCACGAAGTATATATTTTTTAATTTGTCTTTTTTTCTCTTTTTTCAAATTCGTTCATTTCTAATGTAAAGTGTTTTTACTTAATTTACTTAATTTCGTCGAAAATTTGAAATATTGCGTAATTAATAAGCCAGAGGGGATCAGATTTGATTACAGGCAAGTTATTGTTTTTGTCATATAAAATTTTTTACGAAGATATTACTATTTTTTATATCTTATTAGGTGATAAGATTAAGAAAAAGCGTGGAAACTGTCTTTGATTTGGATATTTGTAGCAGAATGCAGTGGCAGTAGTACTATGAGTGTAGAACAAACCTGGCAAGTAATTTGTTTCCAGCTTGTAGCAGACTGGCATTACGACAGACTGCGAGACAGGCCGTACTCTGGCCCGCCTGTGAACCTCACCGTGAGCAACAGCGGTTGACCCACGTCCGATGGTGAACCACGGCCTCCGAATGGAATGTGGAATGGTCTGCAAGGAGGGCGCCGTCTCGGCTACCAGCATGTGACACGCCGCATCATACATACGTTCCTCTTGGCGGCCTTCAGGCTGTATTTATTATTTCGAGCCAAGTGACAGCACTGTAATTTAGTTGTAAGACAAAGTTATTTGTAACATTAAAGTAAGTTCATTTACAAACTGTCTTGAAATTTAATCAGACCTTGTACATACGACTCTCTACAATCCACACAGCCTATCCCAATCCAGTATAATTGTTTTAGTAGTTGTATACTTCGTAAAAGGATCTGAATGAGCTTGTAGAGAAGACTATATAAAAACAAGAATTAGTGTGAAACTCATTCTTACCAAATCGAATGCCTGAAATTCTTACAGAAATGATGTCGAAAGTAAAGCTTTCTGATAAAATATGTTGGTCCATCAGTGTAAAGGAAGCCATAAGACCACAGAATGATTTCCTTGTATTAATTTACAACAATGTCTTCCAGAAAAAGGTTAAGAGTTTGTGACGTGCGCATAAAATGAATTCATTAATATTTAACTGAGGTCGAAGATGGAATATATGATGACAAGAAAGGAACATTTTAAGGCACGGAGTGGTAAAAACAGTGTTGCTAGGTCCAATATGCAGAAAATGGCAACTTAGGAACTGCTGGTTTAAAAAATCGGCGACACAAGGACTTACAAGCTGAGACTGTGTCTAAGTCACGATGTAATCATACCAACTGTCAAAAAATGACCAATCATGTTCTGCATGGAAAATGGCAGCCAGGTCAACGGACAACCGCGCCAGATAAGACGTCAGGGCGCACATCAAACGTGGTAGTAATTGTCGCATAGTCCCACATCCATAATCGCTGTGCACACAGTCACAGATGGTGTAGTATGGCACAGATAAGGTACCTACCAGACTCTCCGCAGTGGAGAGGCGCAGGAAGAATGGAAGCAGGACAGTCGCAGACTGATGTGGGCAGATGACTTAATGTGAAGCGTTCTGTCGTTTCTCGGATGTGGCGACGGTTTATAGAGACCGAAACTGCGTCCCGAAGACCAGGGCAGGGCCGACCACGTGTGACATCGAAAAGATAGGACCGCTATTTGGCTGTAAGTGGACGGCGGTACTACTTTAGTACTGCACGGCACTGACATCTGACCTCGCAGCATCCACTGGACGTGTACAGAAGGCTTCAGCAGGGTAGCCTTTGTTATCGGAGACTTGTTGTATGTGTACCTCTGACGCGACTTCTCAGACGGTACGTCTAGAGTGGTCAGCATGTCGTCTGGATGGTCGAACAGTAGTACTCCGTCTGTAAGCCACGAGTGGCCTGCCGGGACCGTCTGACCGCCGAGTCACCCTCAGGGGAGGATGCGGATAGGAGGGGCGTGGGGTCAGCACACCGCTCTCCCAGTCGTTATGATGGTATTCTTGACCGAAGCCGCTACTATTTGGTCGAGTAGCTACTCAATTGGCATCACGAGGCTGAGTGCACCCCGAAAAATGGCAATAGCGCATGGCGGCGTGAATGGTCACCCATCCAAATGCCGATCACGCCCGACAGAGCTGAAGTTCGGTGATCTCACGGGAACCGGTGTATCCACTGCGGCAGATGAGTCCCGAATTGGTCTGAAGAGTTAGTATCGACGGATTCTCATCTGGAGGGAACTTGGAACTCGGAGACCTAAAGATTGTGGAATGAGACTGATATCGGGGACGATCCCTAACGGTGTGGGCAGGGATTTTGTTGACCACTCGAACAGCCCTTCATGAAATTGTACAGGCGAAACGAAAAGTTTTAACTGCTGCCAGGTATCGTGACGAGATCTTGAAACGTGCAGTTTTTGCGATGTTTTTGTTCTGATGGACAATAATGCCTCGCCTCTTGGAGCACGAGTGTTTGACGTTTTCTTGGTACCAGGAGAAACCGCAAACATGGCGTGGCCTGCTAGCCCCCATAGAGCTGTCTGGGATGCACTACAGACATGGATTGCATCGCGTCAGCATACACCAACCACTCCTCAAGACTTGCGAGCAGCTCTGCAGGAAGAATGGGCGTTGTCGCCTCAACATGAGATTGATGACATCACTCACATCGTGCCCTGTCGTTGTCCGGCCAGTATTGCTGCCAGAGGTGGTCACATCCCGTACTGAGCAAGTTAACACGTTGTCGCAATAAGTGTGCAAATCCGTTACGTTGGAAAATGCGAAGAACATATTTGTCTACCGTTATGAACGTTGCAGCTGTTTACGTTCTGTATTCTTTACATTGTTTCAACTTGTAGCGTTCTGTGTCAAAATAAACGCAATTTCCGTTTGTTGCTTTAATTTTGGACACCAGTGTATTTCCTTGTAATATTTAATGAACGAGATTGATACACTGGTACAACTGTAGTAAAACAAATGCTCTTCTGTTCATCAAAGAAAACACTTTTGGATTATATTAAAAAATCCGCCACGCTTCGGCACAAGCAAACGAAGTAGTAACTGGCGGAACAAGAGAAGTCACTGCCGGTCAAATTGCGAAAGGGGGAAGGTGGGGGAGTTGAAACGATGTTCAGAAGGCAGCGGCGTAGTGATAATAAAACAATGGAAGCCATGCGGCTTAGTGTTTTCAAAACGTACGGTTTGGACACGCGCTGAAACATCCCTTTTGTCCCTTCTCGTGCGCTGTATTCCAACTTTCTTGACGCATTCAGAAATTGATTTCGGAACTTTCATGTACAAGACCGTTTTTGAAGTGAGTGTTCATTGTATTTCAAACTGTTATCAGTGGCAAAAGTCGGGACATTTACCGTTCTGGGTAAGGTTTATGTGGGACGAGTCATGACACCGCTGAAAATCGGGTCACCTCGAAAAAATTGGAACATCTGGCAATATTAGACAAAAGGCATGCAACAAACGGAAAAGGGGAATGCTGTAGGTGATGATGATATATCATCTGATATATGAAGGAAATAGGAGTTGCTGAAGTAAATACACTGATTATACTTCCCAATACCGAAGTCGGAAATGACCAAATAGTTTATTGGTCGGCGAAATGGTTGTACTACCAAAGAAAGCAACCACAAAACATCAGGGAGCACATTCACACTAACGACATCAGCTGACAAACGGCTTCGAAAACTGTCTTTTGTTAATTGTAACGGTGTCTTCGAAATGATGTGATTCGGGTGGAAACTGAAGAAACCAACTTTTGGTGATTTTTGTTTAATGGGCATTTGGCCATGGGTCGAGCATTTGCCTGCCTAAGGTTTCGTCTTCCAACGCTGGACGCATCGCCAAAAGCTGTAACAACTGAGAAAGTAGTCATAGTCTCAAACAAGCTCAGCCACTCAAACTGATTTTATGTATCCACGCTTCGTGTGATGGAGAACCTCAGTCAGCAATGCTGCAATCGCGAGTTATTTCCTCTACTAAAACATACCAGAGAAATAAAATGTAGCTGCATGTTTTTGACATTATTGTGAACATCAGTGCACAATTCTTGCTGAAAAGCAGATGTTGTAAAGAAATATTCAAAATATTTTTAACAAACTTCTCTTTTGACCCCATACGTCGCATGTTCTGCTATTGCCAAGTGAAAAGATAGTGACGTCGTTGATCTGGAGCTTTTCTTTGCGAGGTAGGCCTAAGACTGAAACCAGTAGAACTAGTTTGTTGTTTGTGTTTTTATGGGTTAGTTTGACCTTTAACTACAAAGGGACTTTTGGAAAGGAGTGTTAGATCGCTCAGACCCTAAGCTGATATGAGGAGGGGATATGACTCAAACGTGACTGCAAGGAGAGGGAAGAAGATGGTTAAATTGAGAAAAAACTGTAGACATACAAAAAAAGAATATTTCCAGACAGAGAGATCGACAATGACTATAAATCGTTATACAATGTAAGTGGAGAGCAAAAGAATGGAAATAGATCGCTAAACATAGAAATGAGATTGTTAAACACAGAAAATAATCGCCAGACAAAGAAAAAGGATCAGCCGGCAAGCAAAGTAAAATAATTGCTAAATATGTAAAAAAGGGTACTGAACACAGAAGAGAGCTGACAAATTACGAGAAAAAGTTAACAGGGAAGAATTACAGATAGCACGTCCACGTCTTCCCAACATGTTGTCCCCCCCCCCCCCCCCCCTTACAAAAAACTTCACAACTTGTAATCGTATTCTGCCTCGTCAAACAACAGACATAACAATTCGGTATTAGTTTACAGAAACCAAATAATGTAATCAATATTCACTAGTAGCAAGTGAACTAGAGCTATTTGTCATATGATCTCAAAACTATTCTCTCATTCATTGTCAAACTTGGTATGTCCCACATGGGAGGAGGCCCAGGTAAACAGCGCAGAATATGTTTATTAAAGTACATTCATGGTAAAGTTGGGTTATCAACACAAGTCCGTAATTGACGAGACAGCCCAAATAAATGACGAAGTTCAAGTCTGAGTTTGCTTTGGAGTTGAAAAGTTACAACACAGAGTAACGGCGGTAGGCAACACCAAAGTCCACTGCAGTAGAGACACTCCCTGGCAATCACTGAGGTAGTCTCTGGATGTTCCACGTTGCGGTGGCAACTGGCTGTAGCACGGCATCAGAGATTCTGACGATGTCCTTAGTGAGAGCTCTTATTAATGGACCACTACAGTGATTGGTACCTGGCCCATAGAACTCGAAGGAATGAACTGGTCTGGCACCGCTCGGTGCCAGCTAAATACCGCGGCCTGGTAATTCCGTGGAAGCAAGGTTGTCCGCCGACCAGCGACATCTGGTGATGCTCCTACACTGATGACTGTCAGCCCAGGCATGTGAAGGCTTCTGACTGCTGTCTGAAGGTGTGGCCCCTGTAACTTCACCGTGTAGCCCACTTGCATAATAATGGTGTGAGAGTGCTTGATTGTAGGGAGGGCGCACAGCCCATACTCAGGAACACTGGCATGAGTCTCCCCACACCCCCACTCCCTGACTCAGTTCCCAGGTACATTCTTGCTGAGTGACTGATCCCTCCATCGAATCATTATCAGTTTATCCCTATTCCCCTCTCCCCAATGAAACCGAAGTTTACGGTCGTTTTTCAACTTTTATATCTGTATATCGGCAGAACTTACAATGTCGCTTCCTGTAGGTAAATTACGGACAACCATTCAAAAGCTTTGTAATTTTAAAAATTAAAGTTCTTGTATCTACACTACTGGCCATTAAAATTGCTACACCACGAAGATGACATGCTACAGACTCGAAATTTAACCGACAGGAAGAAGATGCTGTGATATGCAAATGATTAGCTTTTCAGTGCATTCACACAGAAATGCGTACCATCACGTTTCCGACTTTGATAAAGGTCGGATTGTAGGCTATCGCGATTGCGGTTTATCGTATCGCGACATTGCTGCTCGAATTGTTCGAGATCCAATGACTGTTAGCAGAATATGGACTCGGTGTTTTCAGGAGGGTAGTACGGAACGCCGTGCTGGATCCCAACGGCCTAGCAGTCGAGATGACAGGCATCTTATCCGCATGGCTGTAACGGATCGTGCAGCCACGTCTCGATCCCTGAGTCAACAAATGGGGACATTTGCAAGGCAACAACCATCTGCACGAACAGTTCGACGATGTTTGCAGCAGCATCGACTATCAGCTTGGAGACCATGGCTGCAGTTACCCTCGACGCTGCACCACAGACAGGAGCGCCTGCGATGGTGTACTCAACGACGAACCTGGGTGCACGAATGGAAAAACGTCATTTTTTCGGATGAATCCAGGTTCTGTTTACAGCACCATGATGGTCACATCCGTGTTTGGCGACATCGCAGTGAACGCACATTGGAAGCGTGTATTCGTCATCGCCATACTGGCGTATCACCCGGCGTGATGGTATGGGGTGCCATTGGTTACACGTCTCGGTCACCTCTTTTTCGCATTGACGGCACTTTGAACAGAGGACGTTACATTTCAGATGTGTTACGACACGTGGCTCTACCCTTCACTCGATCCCTGCGAAACCCTATATTTCAGCAGGATAATGCACGACCGTATGTTGCAGGTCCTGTACGGACCTTTCTGGATACAGAAAATGTTCGACTGCTGCCCTGGCCAGCACATTCTCCAGATCTCTCACCAACTGAAACCGTTTGGTCAATGGTGGTCGAGCGACTGGCTCGGTACAATACGCCAGTCACTACTCTTGATGAACTGTGGTATGGTGTTGAAGCTGCATGGGCAGCTGTACCTGTACACGCCATCCAAGCTCTGTTTGACTCAATGCTCAGGCGTATCAAGGGCGTTATTACGGCCAGAGGTGGTTGTTCTGGGTACGGATTTCTCAGGATCTATGCACCCAAATCGCGTGAAAATGTAATCACATGTCAGTTCTAGTATAATATATTTGTCCAATGAATCCCCGTTTATCATCTGCATTTCTTCTTGGTGTATCAATTTTAATGGCTAGTAGTGTAATATGTATAAGGAGTACAAAAATGAGTGTTAGAAACTTTGGCATTTGTTCTTGGTATGACAATATCACAAAAACTTCATATGAATATGGGTCCAGAAATACTTTGTTAGATATGTATGAAAGAAGTTTTTACTCATGGCACAAAAATGATACATTGAGCGAACATATTTACATTTACCAAAATTTGCTTCGAGTGATCATATCCAGCTTCCATGCATTCCCTGAGCCTGTTTTCCATATTTTGCTGTGTGTTGTGAAAAATTCATGCTGCATTCCATATTTTATCAAATCCAATTTGGATACGCTTCCACAGAACACTGACATTGGATACAGGAGTTGGATACATCCAGGATTTTAAATATCACAGAAGGAAAAAATCCATTCTATTCAAATCTGACTATCGGGTAAGCCATGTGATGGATTCCGATAAACCAGTCTGCCTCTTTATAAAGTGACAGTCGATACATAGCTGAACTATAAGCGTAATGTGAGATGCAGCACCATGTTTCATAAATCGCATTCATTGGATGACTTCTGGAGTACATCATCAAGTAGGGCCACCAGCGTAATATATGTCTCATAACGACATGATTGTTACAGTAGATACACCAAACAGCAGCTTATAATAAGTAATTTTTATTTACGATTACGACAGTCTGTTTCGGCTTTATCGCCATTTTCAAGTTCCTGCAATTACAGTTTTGGTGAGAACAGATATGGATATCAACGTCATTCATATTAAAGTAACTGTCTTGTACTGACGTCTAGATTCATGTGACATCCATATTGCGTCGTTAGTGGACTGTTACGATTATCTTTGGTTGTTGCATATGTTATTGAACTTTTAGAACATGAAAATATATAAATCGGAAATAACACATGCAACAACCAAAGATAATCGTAACAAATTTTAGTTAGTATAATAACATCGCTCTTCATCTGCACAACCTTTGTAAACATATAGTGTCGTAATAGTGGAACTGTCAAACTGCTGTCGCTTCACAATTAACATTTAATTTTAACATCTTGGCAACAACATTTACGATCGTATTAAAGCAGTGACAGTTACAAAACAGTCAACTAACGACGCAATATGGATGTCACATCAATCTAGATCTGAGTACAAGACAGCTTCTTTAATATGAACGACATTGACATCCATGCCTGTTCTCACAAAAATTGAAATTGCAGGTACTTGAAAATGGCGATGAAGCCGAAACAGTCTATCGTAATTGTAAATAAAGATTACTCATTATAAGTGTCTGTTTGGTGTATCTACTGTGACAATCATGTCTGAGAAATTGCATATAGTTTACACAGTAAGATATTGTAGAAACGAGTAGGGGCCAATAAGATGATCATGAATGGACGCAGCCCACACGTTGAGTCTGAACTTCTGTTGATGTCTGCGTTGTTCCACAACATGAGGGCGTAGGAGTGGTTGTCATGATAATCGAAGATCCCATTATGTGAAATGCCAGTCTCATTAGTGAATAAAGTCCTCAATTAATCTTGCACCCATTGAAGGTGATATGGACATAGAACCTTTTCATACAGAATATTCCAGATCATCGTTCGATTAACGCCTTGCCTTCTCGCACTTCTCATTGTATCACTACGGTTGATTAAATTTCATCCACAGTACGGAGAACTGATTATTCAAGCTCAGGCATTCGTAGACAGTGTGATCTCCTACCATTTGAAATTCATTTCAAAATGACCCTGTCTCTTGCAAGCATTGAGGGGTTGTACAAACATTCTTGCACGAGGTAACTGTCACCCAGGGCAACTATCAGCTAACGTTGACATTCTGCACCTGTATTCCCGTTTGCTAGGCCATACATGCAGTGCATGTACGTCATTTAAGACACTAAATTCATCGTTAATATGGAAATTACTCTGACACAAAACGTATGACGAAACAAAACAAATACCATATCAAATTATAAAAAAGGAAATGAGTAAACACACATATTTGAGGTGCACTACTGGCCATTAAAATTGCTACGCCAGGAAAAAATGCACATTATAAACGGGGATTCATTGGACAAATATATTATACTAGAACTGACATGTGATTACATTTTCAAGCAAACTGGGTGCATAGATCCTGAGAAATCAGTACCCAGAACAACCACATCTGGCCATAATAACGGCCTTGATACGCCTGGGCATTGAGTCAAACAGAGCTTGGATGGCGTGTACAGGTACAGCTGCCCATGCAGCTTCAACACGATACCACAGATCATGACTAGCGTATTGTGACGAACCAGTTGGTCGGCCACCATTGACCAGACGTTCTCAATTGGTGAGAGATCTGGAGAATGTGCTGGCCAGTGCAGCAGTTAAACATTTTCTGTATCCAGAAAGGCCTGTACAGGACCTGCAGCATGCGGTCGTGCATTGGCCTGCTGAAATGTAGGATTTCGCGGGAATCGGGTGAAGGGTTGAGCCACGTGTCGTAACACATCTGAAATGTAACGTCCACTGTTCAAAGTGCCGTCAATGCGAACAAGAGGAGACCGAAACGTGTAACCAATGGCATCCCATACCGTCATCACGCTAGGTGATACGCCAGTATGGCGATGACGAATACACGCTTCCAACGTGCATTCACCGTGATGTCGCCAAACACGGATGCGAGCATCATGATGCTGTAAACTGAACCTGAATTAATCCGAAAAAATTATGTTTTGCAATTCGTGCACCCAGTTCGTCGTTGAGTACACCATCACAGGCGCTCCTGTCTGTGATGCAGCATCAAGGGTAACCGCAGCCATGGTCTCCGAGCTGATAGTCGATGCTGCTGCAAACATCGTCGAACTGTTCGTGCAGATGGTTGTTGTCTTGCAAATGTCCCCATTTGTTGACTCAGGGATCGAGACGTGGCTGCACGATCCGTTACAGCCATGCGGATAAGGTGCCTGTCATCTCGACTGCTAGGCCGTTGGGATCCAGCACGGCGATCTGTATTACCCTCCTGAACCCACCGAGTCCATATTCTGCTAACAGTCATTGGATCTCGACCAACGCGAGCAGCAATGTCGCGATACGATAAACCGCAATCGCGATAGGCTACAATCCGACCTTTATCAAAGTCGGAAACGTGATGGTACGCATTTCTCCTCCTTACACGGGGCATCACAACAAGGTTTCACCAGGCAACGCCGGTCAACTGCTGTTTGTGTATGAGAAATCGGCTGGAAACTTTCCTCATGTCAGCACGTTGTAGGTGTCGCCACTGGCGCCAGCCTTGTGTGAATGCTCTGAAAAGCTACTCATTTGCATATCACAGCATCTTCTTCCTGTCGGTTAAATTTCGCGTCTGTAGCACGTCATCTTCGTAGTGTAGCAATTTTAATGGCCAGTTGTGTAAATTATGCAACAAGGAGACACTACAGAGAATTCCTTTCACATATCCCTAACTCAGGATTTTCGGGCCCAGGGTCATATTAACTTTTGATAATTTTTTTACTTCAAGCATTATTCCTCGACACATGTTTTTGTATGCCCTGTATATGAGGAAAGATAATGACCCACCAAATAGGAGATGCACCAATTAGGAGAACAGCAACAGACACACCCTGTCAAGTCAAATTAATGCGACCACTTGTCAAAATTTCTCTGCCTCGTGATGACTGGGTGTTGTGTGATGTCCTTAGGTTAGTTAGGTTTAGGTAGTTCTAAGTTCTAGGGGATTGATGACCATAGATGTTAAGTCCCATAGTGCTCAGAGCCATTTGAACCATTTTGAACTTGTCAAAAACCTGAATAACCACCTATTGCTGCACGGACAACTGTGAGAAGTGCAAGAAGAGAGTCAATGAGGCTCTGGATGGTACAGACAGGGACATGGAGCCATGCCGACGTTAGTGCCGTGGCCAGCAGTGATAGGTTTCACAGCTGAGGATCTATGGCGCTAACACCTCGATGGAGATGGTCCCATCAGCTTTTCGATTGGGTTTAAATCTGTGGTGTTAGGTGGACAGTGGACTACAGTAAACTCATCATGGGTCTCTTCAAGCTATGCGTGTGCCCTACAAGCCGTGTGGCACGTTGCATTTTTCTGCTGGTAGATGCCGTCATGCTGGGGAAAAACAAACTGCATGTAGGGATGGACTTGGTCCCTAAGAATAGATGCATGCTTGTGTTGATCCACTGCGCTTTCCAGAGTGACAAGATCACCCAGGATCACTCCTCTGGCTTGGACCATTCTGTTGATTCTTGCAGGAAGTTTGCTTTCAGTTGATAAATTTTATCCACAGCAGGAAGAACTCATTATTAAATCTCAGGCGTTTGTAGATAGCGTGATCTCCTACCATCTGCAACTCCCTTCTCAAATGAGCCAACGACCATCTGTCTGATGTAACATTAATCATGATTTATCTGAAAAGGCCACCTGTCACTGCTCAATGGACATCCAATTGTGGTATTGGCTTGCAAATTCCAGCCTTCATTGCTGATGAACAGCAGTCAGCAGGACTGTATGGACCAGGCGCCTGCGCCAATGTCCGCTGAACAATTGTTGAAAAGACACTGTTGGTAGCCCCCTTGGTTCATCTGGGCGGCCAATTCTCAACAGTTGGATGTCTATTCTGTCGTACACGTCTTCGAAGCTGTCATTCATCCCTATCATCTATGGCCTGTGGGGCACAACAATTGGTTCGAGCTGGCTTTGGATAGCGCCATTTTGCCATCTATAGTACACTCAACTGATGATGACATAGAAACAGTTTACAGCCTCAGCTGTTTTGAAAAAGATTCCACCCTTCACCTGAGAGCCAATTATCATGTTCTTTCGGAGATCAGATAAAGCCCCCCATTTTTCACTTCATAACAATTGCTGAACTGTTTTCTGCGTTCCTCCATCACGATTCATACATCTTCCACTGCTAACGCTGTCACCTGCTATCTATGAGTGGTTGCTGCACGTTGACTTGGAACATAGGTGGCTGGACCTAGTACGATGAAAAACTGGTTAGCTGCCGAACAGATTTCTCCTTGAGAGCTAATATACACAGATGCCACACGCAGACATAGTACTGCTAATGTGTACTGACGCTTTAGTCTGATTCATCCTCAACATGCATGTCTCCTACTCAGGACCTATTTTGTTCGATGAGCAGCAATCTCTTCGAAAACATATATGGTCTTCTACTCTAGATTTTTCTGTCAAAAAATTAAACTGCAAAGAAAACACTTCTTTCTAGATAAAGTGACTACAAACAAAAAAAGAAGCTACAAAACAAAAGGAGAATTTTGCATAATTAAGGAGAGGCCTACTTGCATCAGAACTGTTTGTATATAAAAACAAATAGTAAATCATTACAGGAAGGAAGAATAATAATTCCAACAGAAGTTTATGTATATAAAATCACAAAACTGAATTAAGTCATTAAGGAATGGTTTTGTAGCTAGAATGCTTATCAACAAGTAAACACTTAGCATTAAATTATAAGTTACGCAGTATATTGGACTGGAAAAAATAAGTGTGCTATTAAACTTAAGTGCACAATGCGAGATAGTTGTAAATTAAAAACTGGCAGTAAAATACATAAAAAGTATAGTACAGTCAAAAAAAACATTAATAAAACGATGATTTGTATTCTATACCGATTTCTATGATGTAGACAGCAACTAGGTAAAAACATCTTAATAGATTTATATTGGAAGAAAACCTCTTGGTTACAATATAAGGTGAGATGACAAACAATCATAGCAACCAGTAGCTGATGTACCTTTCCATCTACAGTGTCATTAATTTAAGACAATCATTGTAATATGTGAGGAAGCGACAGGAGAATTATAAAGAATTTATTAAACACTTAGCATTTGTCGTGGGTCAGCAAAAGATCTGGGTCATAATATAAACTATGAATATAAAAACATATTTTCTGTTTCATGCAGTCATATTCACTCCCTATGGAATGCAGCATCGAAATTGCAAATACATGGTTGAAGGTTGGTACATACGAATATCTGGTTGTTCAAAACCTGCTGCCAAACTGCGACGTAAATTACACAACACAACTTCCACTACTACGTGAACAGACAGCCACTAACATGTAACCAGTGTAATTCCTAAAATATTTTAGTATCAGTCACAGATAATAAATTCCATATTCATATTTTTACAGGTACTGACTTATAATGAGGAATTATTGAAAGGGTTTTTAGTATGACAATATGTTCTACCTAAATAAATTAAACATTTAACTAATACTTACAGTTAGACATTAATCATCGCTACACAAAAACTTGTAAGGTTTTATGTTTATGCAATAACACAAGAATTATGCAAATTATAAGTAAAATATTTGAATATTTCACTTCCCTTCATTTAATAAAATTCCAGTATCAATTCAAGCAAATAGACTTCTTTAAAATAATGGTAAATATTGTTAATACTTGAAATGTTTACATTTTTATTAATTGATTACAATGCTTACCAGAAACGTCTTAGTGATAATTTTGTAAAAAATTGCATTATAAAAACTAATCTCTATCTATCTGGATATGAAACTATTAAACTGAGAGAACTGAAATACATATACATGAAACTTTGAGTTGAATATTTTCTAATTTTGTGTATGCAATGATTAAGTTTACCTTCTACAAGTTATTAAAGTGTTGTGCATAGAAACAAACGTGGTAGTAAATGTAGGTCAACATATTAACAACAACAATAATAATAATAGTACAAAGTATTGTATACTCTAGTTGAAAAGTACACTATGTGATCAAAAGTATTTGGACACCCCCAACAACGTACGTTTTTCATATTAGGTGCATTGTGCTGCCACCTACAGCCAGCTACTCCATATCAGCGATCTCAGTAGTCGTTAGAAATCGTGAGAGAGCAGAAGGAGGCGCTCCATGGAAATCACGGACTTCAAAGGTGGTCGAGTGATTGGGTGTCATTTGTGTCATACTTCTGTACGCGAGATTTCCACACTCCTAAACATCCCTAGCTCCACTGTTTCATATGTGATAGTGAAGTGGGAACATGAAGTGACACGTACAGCACAAAAGCGTACAGACTGACCTCGTCTGTTGACTAACAGAAACCGCCGACAGTTGAAGAGGGTCGTAATGTGTAATAGACAGGCACCTACCCAGACCATCATACAGAAATTCCACACTGCATCAGCATCCACTGCAAGTACTATGACAGTTAGGCAGGAGGTGAGAAAACTTGGATTTTGCGATCAAGCAGCTGCTCATAAGCCACATATCCTGCCAGTAAATGCCAAACGACGCCTCGCTTGGTGTGAGCAGCGTAAACACTGGACGACTGAAGAGTGGAAAAGCACTGCGTGGAATGACGAATAATAGTAATAAATGAAAAGCACCAGTTTGCTTTTGTTCTACAATATTATTTTTATTGCTAACCGGTTTTCGGCTTACAAGGCCATCTTCAGACATTTACTGAGTATTATCACCAAATAAGTTAAATGTTAGCAGACAACATTGGAAGAGAAGTAACACATCTAGAGTGAAGTAGAAACATACAGTGAGTAATATCATTGCAATGAAATACTAAAAACTGAACAGTACGTAAATAACAATGGAGTTGACAGGAAAACCTTTAGCACAAAATAGGCCTTGTAAGCCGAAAACCGGTTAGCAATAAAAATAATATCGTAGAACAAAAGCAAACTGGTGCTTTCCATTTATTATTATAATGTTGTTATACCAAGAACCGACGGAAGATTCTGTTAATACGAATAATAGTACTCAATGTGACGACCCAATGGCAGGGTGTGGGTATGGTGGATGCCCGGTGAATGTCATATGCCAGCGAGTGTAGTGCCAACAGTAAAATTCGGAGGCGGTGGTGTTATGGTGTGGTCGTGTTTTTCATGGAGGGGACATGCACCCCTTGTTGTTTTGCAAGGTACTATCATAGCACAGGCCTACATTGATGTTTTAAGCATCATCTTGCTTATCACTGTTGAAGAGCAATATGGGTATGGCGACTGCATCTTTCAACACGATCGAGCACCCGTTCATAATGCACAGCCTGTGGCGGAGTGGTTACACGACATTAACATACCTGTAATGGACTGGCCTTTCTGACCTGTATCCTATAGAACACCTTTAGGATGTTTTGGAACTCCGAATTCGTGCCAGGCCTCGCCGACCGACATCGATACCTCTCCTCAGTGCAGCACTCCGTGAAGAATGGGCTGCCATTCCCCAAGAAAACTTCCAGCACCTGGTTGAACATATGCCTGCGAGAGTGGAAGCTGTGATCTAGGCTAAGGGTAGATGTAAATGTTGTGTGACTAGGGTAGACCGTTCGCCGGGTGCAAGTCTTTCGACTGGACGCCACTTCGGCGACTTGCGCGTCGATGGGGATGAAATAATGATGATTAGGACAACACAATACCCAGTCCCTGAGCGGAGAAAATCTCCGACCCGGCCAGGAATCGAACCCGGGCCCTTAGGATTGACATTCTGCCGCGCTGACTGCTCAGCTACCGGGGACGGACTTAGGCTAAGGGTGAGCCAACACCATATTGAATTCCAGCATTACCGATGGAGGGCGCCACGAACTTGTAATTTTCAGCCAGGTATCCGATACTTCTGATCTCAAAGTGTATGTTGTCTAAACATGTATGACTCTGGTATAGGCTATTTCATTACCCTTGTTTCCCACATATTCAGTTACAGCTCGATTTAAATTCAGTAAGCCTCCTTGATCACAATGGAGAAAAATATTTACACCTCAACACAGCTTTTTGCCAAAAGATATACCACATGCGCTTTAATTTCTATATGGAAAGGCAGATGATCTGGACCTAATGAGGTCCCTGGCAACTCGACAATGTAGTAACAATCTATGTAAGTGTAGGCTTCCACGTCCGTTGTCTAAAATTCTTCTTGATATGTGACCACATTTTCAGTACGTAAAATTTTCGAAGGTTTCGGCAATCTTGTACATGGCTGCACGTTCAGAGACCATGAATAGTTACAATTGAAAGAAAATCAGCCCTCGGTCACTATTTTTAACAAATTAACCTTGTTTCGACACTGCTAGGAGTGTCTTCCTCAGAATTTAAATCAAAGAGTGGTCTATATTCTATAACATGGTCACAGAATTATGACTAAAAACGTATTATAGAGTATAAGTACGGAATCGTCGTGAAAGACTGGCAGTACTTATATGTCATTTATAAAATAATAAATATGCCAAAAGGGCATTATTTTATAAATGACATATAAGTACTGCCAATCTTTCACGACGATTCTGTACTTTATCATACGTTTTTAGTCATAATTCTGTGACCATGTTATAGAATATAGACCACTCTTTGATTTAAATTCTGAGGAAGACACTCCTAGCAGTGTCGAAACAAGGTTAATTTGTTAAAAATAGAGACCGAGGGCTGATTTTCTTTCAGTTGTTTTGGTCAATGTTGTAAATGGACTTCCTCATGGTGCTTTTACTGTCAGTTAGCCTTGACAGTGCGGCAGATACCCAGAAGAATTTTATTAATAGCAATGATCTAGTTAGTAGTCTTAGTAAGGTAAATAATTTTTAATATGTTTGTATGCCTTGACCTCTGAAAGAGTATAGCAATGCTCTCAATGCATCACAATAAATTAATATCATAATATTAACAATCTTAAACATTGTGCCTGGTTGTGGCATATCCATACACAACCCTTAGTATTACACAGTCACAGAAGGCCTGTAATACACTGAAGTGTCAAAGAAACTGGTATAGGCATGCGTATTCAAATACAGAGATATGAAAACAGGTAGAATATGGGCCTGTGGCCGGCAACGCCTGTATAAGGCAACAAGTGTCTGGCGCAGTTGTTAGATTGGTTACTGCTACCACAATGGCACGTTATGAAGATTTAAGTGAGTTTGAACGTGGTGTTATGGTCGGCGCACGAGCGATGGGACACAGCATCTCTAAGTTAGCAATGAAATGGGAATTTTCCCGTATGACCATTTCACGAGCGTACCGTGAATATCATGAACCAAGTAAAACATCAAATCTCCAACATCGCTGCGCCCAGAAAAAGATCCTGCAAGAATGGGACCAATGAGGACTGAAGAGAATCGTTCAACGTGACAGAAGTGAAACCCTTCCGTAAACTGCTGCAGACTTTAATGCTGGGCCATCAACAAGTGTCAGCACACAAACCATTCAATGGAACATCATCGATATGAGCTTTCGGAGTCGTTCATGTCCTCTTGATGACTGCACGACACACAGCTTTACACCTCGCCTGGGGTCATCAACACTGACATTGGTCTGCTGATGACTGGAAACATGTTGCCTGGTCGGATGAGTCTCATTTCAATTGTATTGAGCAAACAGACGTGTATGGGTATGGACACAACGTCATGAATCCATGGACCCTGCTTGTCAGCAGGGGACCGTTCAAGCTGAAGGAGGCTCTGTAATGGTGTGGAGCGTATGCAGTTGGAGTGATATGGCACTCCTGATGTGTCTAGATCAGTGGTTCCCAAAAGGTTGTCCGCGGACCCCCAGGGGTCCGCAAGCTATGCCAGAGGGATCCGCAAGATGCTATTAGAATAAAAAATATATTAAATATATTTCGTATGATAACAGATTATTTGTTTTGGCAGCTTCCTGCATGCGCAGAGCTTTAGCGAACGCTAACTTCTACGTATAGCGTCTTCCTAGAGCCTACTGACACTAGCACACTCTAGCGCAAAACTAGAATTAGATAGAGGTAAATAGTTCTGCTGTACGTCGTTATACTGCGCGTGCTGCCTCTTTGCAGCTGACAACTGACAGTCACTTTACACAGGAACTCGGATTTCAGACGACAATCGGCCATTGTTAATTTATTGCCAGTGTTTTCACAATAGAAAACGTATAAAAAGACTATTAATTTGGCTTTTTAGGTACTTGATACTGTGATATGACAAGGTACCAGTCATGCTCGATGAGGGGGTCCTCGAGAAAATTTTGTTGAAAACCCCTGATCTAGATACAACACTGATATGTGACACGTACATAAGCATCCTGTCTGATCACTTGCATCCATTCACGTCCATTGTGCACTCTGACAGATGGGCAATTTCAGCAGGACAATGCGACACCCCACATGTCCAGAATTACTACAGATTGGCTCCAAGAACACTCTTCTGAGTTTAAATACTTCCGCTAGCCACCAAACTCCCCAGACCTTAATGTTATTGAGCATATCTGGCATGCCTTGCAACGTGCTGTTCAGAAGAGATCTGCACCTCCTCTTACTCTTAAGGATTTATGGGCAGCCCTGCAGGATTCATGGTCTTAGTTACCTCCAGCAATACTACAGACATCAGTCGAGTCCATGCCACGTCATTTTGTGGCACAGTTAGGTTTAAGTATATCTACGTTCTAGGGGACTGATGACCTCAGCAGTCCCATAGTGATCAGAGCCATTTGAACCAAAGGGCGCGCTACGCAGATCTTAACCGTGTGGCCCTTAACGTGAACTGTACAGTATGACACATCCTAACAGACTGGACTGGTCATCCCGAATCACTTCGCGTGGCGCGCACTTTCTGTGGGAGTCGATGGTCCGAACAGCCTGGATACTGTCATTCTGTTGTTAACGAAATTTTTTAATAAATTGGTATCTGAAGTTACTGCTGAGAGGATGTTTAGAATAATAGACAGTTACATCTGAGCTGTGCTTTATACAACATCATTAAATGAATCTTAGAGCTTTGGCGTGCTGGCTCCTGTCGCCAATCTGATTATCCTTGTACTGAACTTTCGTAGTTTCTCTCGGAACTGGAGCTCATTGTACCACCCGTCATCTGCCGCTCACTTCTTGTATCACACCTCAGCTAATGTAATCTCAAGCAAATCATGAAGTGAAGCCTGGGGGCAGAATATTACGGCTTCTGACACCAGAAATGTCACAATGGTTACGGTAAATGATAACAGACAAACAGTTGCCAGATAAAGATTTATTAAAATTCTTGACCACGATTTCGGTATATCTAAATATACCTTCATTAGAAGTAAAATACACTAAAATCACATCCTGCAGTGGGAATACATAAAACAATTGTGCCAAAGGCGTCGTCAGTAGTGTAGGGTCGCAGAATAGTAAAGAGCCAGAGGCAGTAGGTTAGCCAAGAGGTAAGAGGATTGCACATGTGTCGGAACGTGTCGTCACGCAGGGGGCAGTGGCCTGGTTACACACGACAGGCGAGAGAGAATTGATTAGCACTCGGGTTTGTGTTAGACGGAGACTTTCGTAGAGTGTAAGACAGAGGTATAGCGTCAGCTGTACTGCATTTCACAACTTCCCGTAAGTCTGCCGTAACAACACGTAACTCTGTCGCAAGAACATCTAAGGGGCGAGTACGACAGATGAATCAGCAGTATAAGTGGAACGAATGCGTTCATTACAAACGAGCATGACGTCAGGACGTCGCTCGTGCTTCCTTTAAATACTCCAGCTTTGATAGCAACAAGGCTCTCGCAGTTACACATGCAGTAGATGTGTACTGGGTCGCTGCGTACGCTCAGCTCGGTGATCGACATGTTAATCTTTATTAAGGAGATGTTGCAGTAATGGTGGCCCATCCAGCAGCAGACGTGAGGGGACAGTACCACCTCTGGTCCTCTCTGCTGTCAATCATCAACCCAGGATTAGCAGACATCGCGGCAGACTCGCTCGCCGCCAATGCTGACCACATCAGTGAGCCGTCGTCGACATCGTGTGGGGCCTAGGTCCTGTGCATCCGCCGTCACAACCGGGTGAGCCGACGACGCTGGGAGATTGCAGCCCATTCCACCCGTCCACTGCGGACGAGCCACCAGGAGGAGCAGGGAAGAAGACGGGGTGGGATAGAGTACACTCCGCACTACGAGAACGCCTCTCATGCCGACAGCGCCGGACTCCAACCCGGAGACTCCTATGCACACCGGCCAGCCGGGTGCCACCAGCCACGCGCGGCCGAATTACGAAGTAAGGACATTCCTCCGCTATGTCACACCACGCGGCGCTGTGCTAGCAAGACTGGTGCGGCCCGGAGCTGGTGTCATCGCTACGAGTCAGCGAGGACTCGGGGAAGGTCGTCGATATCACCAAGCTCAGCCAGCCTGTGTTACGCGGGCCACATTGTACTCAGCAGGAATGTAAAGGTGTCATGAATCAATAATGTTTCTTTGGCGTTTCTGACGCGTCCACAGTCATTTCCTAGCATCCACCGTAGGCGACCGGGACCACCGGGGCGCCTACAGATTTGGTGTTATGAATTAATAATGTTTCTTTGGCGTTTCTGACGCGTCCCGAGTCATTTCCTAGCATCCTGACAACTGGAGAGGTCACCGCTTGGCCTCCAGTCCATCACAGGCGACCGGGACCACTGGGGCGCCTACAGATTTGGTGTCACAAGTCCTCGCACCCACCGCCTACGAATTTGGTATCAGAAGTGTTCGAACCACCCACTACAGCACTGGCCTGCAGATCTGGTATCTGGAGTCGTCGACACCGCCACTGCAGGACTGACACCACAGAGTTGCGGTCAGAACTGTCGACTCTACGCAGCCTTGTGGTAAGTGCATGAGGCGATATTTGTTAATAACTATGGATGCATGTTCTTTGTTGGGAGTGCACTTTGTGAGACCTGCAGAAACCGCAGATTTATCTGAGTTTAAGGGAAACAGTTGGGAAACGTACTTGGTACCAGTCAGATGTACTGTGTGTAATTTAACGGGGCATGGGGAGCCATGCACGAAGTTTGTACCGTTAGAATGTTCAATTTATAGACAGTTTGGTCACGAAGCGCACAATTGTAGAGAGTGTCGCTGGGCAATAACAAGGCGGAAGGATTAATTTTGTTTAGTTGTGCATTGTGAGTCTTGTTTGTCTTCTTGTGTGTAGTGCTCAACTGTGACAAAGGAGTTGAGTAGCTAGTGTGGTTATTGTTCTGAGGAGTAAATCCAGTATAGAGTAAGTTGTTGGTAATTTGCACAAATCATGCCGGAAACAAGATCCGTTAGTACTGAAGTGAGTATAGCTGCTCTGACAGAGCAAGTCTCAAAATTGTTAGAAGAGAATGCGCAGCATAAGTTACGTCAAGTAGAATCAATGACGCAAATGGAGACGTTGCGTTCGGCGCAAGAGTCGCAAACGGGTTCAAGTGAGTGCAAGTCAGTAGCTGTGTCCAACCTTGCAATATATCCTTCAGTAGCTAACCTGATCACGCCTTTCTCGGGTAAAACAATAGAGGATGTCACAGCGTTCATTAACGATGTTTTGGCAACAGCTACAATGAGCAATTGGTCGGACGTAACTACGTTACGTATGGCAAATTTGCGACTTGCAGGGGAAGCCAAGACGTTAGTAATGTACCATGGGACGCTTAGTAAGGCGAGCACGTTTGAAGAATTGGCAGATGGATTACGACAAAGATATCGTAAGCAGAATAGTGCAAGATTTTTTAGGGAGAAGTTAGCTAATTTGACACAGAAGGTCAAAGAGACAGTGGAGTCTTTTTCAGATAGGATACGGAAAATTAACCCGCAGACCTGTGAATTATCGGGTAATTCTGATGCGGATCGTGTATTACTACGAGAGGCAGAAAACAGAGCCCTCGATGTATTTCTCAGGGGAATTCCTGCAGAATTTTCTCGTAGGGTTAGGATGGGGAATCCTGGGGATTTAGCTGCAGCACTGCGTATTGCAACGCATCTGCAGGAGATAGACATTGCAACAAGGGTTCGCAATGATAAACGCATCTTTGCGTCGGAGAGGAATTGTTACCGTTGTGTGAGGAAAGGTCACGTGAAGGCTCAATGCAGACAGCCGCAGTGCTATGCTTGTAAACGCTACAGTCACAAGGCGAATGAGTGTCGAAGTAAGCAGAATGGTAACGGGAATAAATAGGAAAAAGCGTTAAACGGGAACGGGAGTGTTTCGTCCGTCGGAAGACATTCCCGGTAAGCAGAAGTACGGTGAAAACTAGTACAGAGACGGACTGTTGCTTGATGGGTGTTGTAAGGAATAACAAATGTAAGTTTTTGATTGATACGGGGGCACATGTATCTGTTGCTAGTCTAGATCTCGTGCGTAGAAGAAGACTAGGTACTCCTAGGTATAGATTACGTGGAGTAGGGAATAATGAGTTGCAATCATTGGGTACAACACAGCTCGTTTTTAAGATTGGAACTGTAGAGTTCGGAGAGCAAATGGAAGTGTTGCCAACTGTGGGACAAGGGTATTCTGTGATTCTCGGACTGGACTTCCTCGATAAATACCATGCCAAAATTAGTCTTTCACAGGGTACAGTTGAACTTAGTGGAAACTTGTTTTCAATGGGTACAACAGCTGTAAAAGTTTCTACGTCGCGAGGTGCATCCGTTGCTAAGATGTCACCAATTGAACCGCCCACAAGGGCATTAAAGATGATTACGCAAGTCAAAGTGCCTTCGGGTACAGGGAAGTTAGTTTGGTTGTCAGTAGGTACCGATGTACCACATCAGAGACTATGTGTGGTGGAGCCACTGCAGAGCAATGAAGCATTGGATGAAATGCATTGTTTTATTAGGAGAAGCGTTGCACGCGTAACGGATATAAATGGAGAACTGATGATTCCGGTCAGTGTAGATAATTTTGGGGCAGATGAAGTGGATCTCCCAAAGGGTTTAGTGGTAGCAAGTTTGGAAATACTCGACGATGAGGATATAGGTGAATTCCAAGATGATTATAACGTCAAGCAAACCGTCAAGGCATCTGTACTACATGATAAAATTCGTCATTTGGAGAATGGTGATCGGAAAGCTATGGAAGCTTTGTTATTAGAGTGTTTAGATTTGTTTAATTCAGAAGGTCCATTACCAGCAATTCCTATTACACAGCACCTTATACCGACTGGCGATAGTCCGCCGGTCTATAGAAAACCATATAGGATAGCGAAACACCTGCTACCACTAGTGGAAGAATTTATTAATCAACAGCTAAGGGACGGTATTATAGAGAACAGTGAAAGTCCGTGGTCTGCCAACATAGTGGTAGTTCCTGAGAAGTCATTGGACGGTACTAAAAAGTATAGGTTTTGTTGTGACTATCATTTTTTGAAAGCACGAACTGTAACAGATGCGTATCCAATACCGAACATCACGGAAACGTTGGACAACCTAGGTCGGTGTAAATATTTTTCGACGCTAGATCTAAAGAGTGGCTACCATCAGGTAGAAGTAAGTCCCGAGGATAGACCGAAGACGGCCTTTACAACACGCCTTGGTCACTTTCAGTATCCCAGAATGCCATTTGGGTTGAAAAACGCTCCTGCTACTTTCCAGCGTCTGTTAGATGGTGTGCTTCGGGGACTGAAACCGAAGATTGCTATGGTATACCTCGATGATATTGTTACTTTTTCGCGTAATATAGAAGAGCATGTGGAACGACTGAACGAAGTATTTAGTAGGCTAAGAGCGGCAAATCTTACGTTTAATGTCGAGAAATGTCAGTTTGCTCAGACGCAAGTGACTTACCTTGGGCATATTATCAGTCAGGATGGGGTAAGAACGGATCCTCGTCTAACGTCGGCTGTGCGTGGTTTTCCAGTACCACAGAACACTAAACAAGTGGTTTATGTAATTACTACAGACGATATGTAAAGGGGTTCGCGGAAATTGCACATCCATTAACGAGATTGGTAAAGAAAGGTGTTAAGTTTGAATGGACAGCACAATGTCAGGAGGCATTCGAGAAGCTCAAACAGATACTAACATCAGACCCATTGTTGATACCTCCTGATTTCGAACAAGAGTTCATACTATCTTGTGATGTTAGTAATATTGCTGTAGGTTGTATTCTTTCTCAGAGGGTTAATGGACAGGAACATCCAGTGGCTTATGCTTCCAGGCAACTGAATAAGGCAGAGAAGAATTATTCAACTACAGAGAAAGAAATGTTAGCAGTGATTTACGGTATCTCGTATTTTCGCTGTTATTTACATGGGCGTAAGTTCAAGGTGATTTCAGATCACGCAGCATTGAAGTGGTTGCTGGGGTTGAAAGATCCTTCGAGTCATTTAACGAGATGGGCACTGAAACTAAGTGAATTTGACTACGAGGTATTTCACAAACCAGGGGTAAAACATACGAATGCAGATGCGCATAGTAGAAAAATAGCAGCTGTACAAGTTGCGGGCATAAGTGAGAAGGAGTGGGTAAAGGCGCAAGCCACTGACAGAGAGTGTCAATTGTTCCGAACGCAACCGCAGTTTGAAATGCAGGATGGGTTGCTTTTGCAGGAGGACGAAGTGCGGACTACGCGTCGTAGTACCGGAGCCGCTGAGGGAAGAAGTGTTTAAACGAGCGCACGACCATGTATTGACGGTCATTGTGGTAAAAGAACGACTGATAGACGGGTAGCTGAAAGGTTTTGGTGGAAGACACGTCGCAATGATGTAGAGCAGTATGTGCAAAATTGTATACCGTGTGCGCAGAGAGCAGATTTAAGTCATCAGAAAATTCAGTTACAGAGACTACCTGAAGCGGATCGTCCGTTCGCATTCATCGCATTAGACGTAATCGGAGCATTTAACAAGACCCAAGCGGGTAATCGATACATATTAACAATATTAGATCATTTTTCCCGATACCTGGTAATAGTAGCTATTCCAGATCAGAAGGCAAGCACTCTTGCGCAAGCTTTAGTAAATAACTGGTTGCTGAAGTATGGGGAGCCTGATACTATAATTACAGATCAGGGTAGTAACTTTATGTCGGAGCTGATGAAGCAGTTATACCGTTTATTGAAATTTAAGACATTGCGGACAAGCCCATTTCATCCTCAGTCGAATGGACGAACAGAACGGGTTCATAGGACGTTAGTTAAGATGATTAGTCATTACGTAAATTCAGAACACACGGATTGGGACGCGTATTTAAATCTGTTGACAAGCGCATATAACGCGGAAGTTCATACAAGAACGGGGCTCTCTCCGTACGAGGTAATTCGTGGTCGGAAATTGCCACCGCCATTTGATGTGCTCAAACCTCAGGTAGGTTCACAGGATGAGTCAGTGAAGAATTTCGCCAAGAAATTGAGAGAGATTTGGCTAAGGGTACGGCGTGCTAATACTAAAGCTTTGGAGAGTATTGGGCAAAGGTGCAGGTGCTAACTGCCGCAATACAGAATTGGTCAAAGGGTATTGTTGGCTAATCCTTATGTTCCGAAGGGTAAAAGGAAGAAGTTTTTGACAAAATATTCTGGACCGTATCAGGTAAATGAAATAGTGTCTCCATTGAACGTAAAGTTGCAGTTACCAACCAAGTCGTCAGTAGTTCATGTGAGTAGAATTAAGCCGTTTAAGGGCGCAGTGGATGCGTTATCGCAGGTTCCTCCAGCAGTAACAAAGGATGTGAGGGTACCGAAGCTAAAAGAACAGCAGAGGAACGTTCCTTACGCACTTAGGTCTAGGGATACGTAGATTAAGTGTCCTCGGGGAGGAACATGTCGTATTTATTGTTATTAGGTAATAGGGTATGTGTGGTTTTTACTTGTGATTTGTGTGTTTTAGACGTGGTAAGGAAGGGAGCGATTGACATGGCTTCCTTTTCCTTTAGGTGCCGTGCCAGGATGTGGCCCGGGAAACTTTTCGTCAGTCTGGTACTGCTACACTGCTGCAGAGGAGTGGTGGTGCAGGTGCAACCACTAGATAAGGGAATTTTGTTTGCAAGACAATTAGATGTGGTATTGTCAAGCAGCAGGTGGACAATTGTGTTCACGTATAATATATGGGGAGTGAGGAATGATGTATGGACACTACAGGATAGGTTTACGGCACTATAGGCGGCCACGGAGAAGGAGGGGTTGTTTCAAGACATACGGAATGAGTATCAGGAATTGAAGCTCTCATACGAAAAGCTGAGGAGGCAGCTGCAACAAGTAACGGAAGTGGTTCCGCAAACGCTCGTTCGCAGGAAACGAGGGTGGCTGGATGCAGGGGGAAAATTGCTGAAAACAGTGTTTGGAACAGCGGACGAGGAAGATATAAGGAGCTTAAATAGCGCGGTGGGAGAGGTGCAGGAGTTGGTGGAGGAGACAAAGTCGAAAGTGGATTGGTACACTACAAGTATAGGTAACATGGAGCAGGGGATATTGAATGTCACTAGAACAGTGCGGGAGTTGACGTCAGACCTGGAAAGGTATGCAGCAAATACCAGAATGTGTTGAATGGGGATGTAGAGGCTATTGAGGCGAGATTGAGCCGAATAGACGGGAAAATACAAGTAGCAGCTTTATTGAGGGCATTAGGAGACAGGGTGGATGATGCGCGTGTCGAATTGGAAGCGTTATATGAAGCTATGCATCACGCAAAGCATGGGCAAATGAGTGTCACTTTTTTGGGTCCAGAACAGATGCTGAAGGCGTTGCTGAAAGCGCGGAAAGGATTCTCGCAAGGAGAGCGTCATGTCGTGCCTCCTGTGAAGCGGAATTTATCGTTATTCTATCGCATGTCTAAAGTGAGGGTAATTACGGATCAGGCGAGTATACACGGAGAAGTGCAAATACTAGTGATGGGTATCATTTCGCGGTACCAGTGTTATACAGTACACCAGTATCCAACTAGATGGGGTGCACTTGGGAAGTGGGTGCAAGTGCAAACTCGGGAAGTGTTGTTAGTGTCAAGACGGAGGAGTGCTCATGGGGTAATGTCTACGGAAGATTTGACAGACTGTTTCAGGGGAAGTGTTTTATTTGTCCAGCAAAGAAGGTGGCAACCCACAATCATTCGTGTGAGACGCAGTTGTTCTTGGGGAATATGGGAACCTTAGAATGCGAAAAGAAAGTGTTACTTCCGAGACCGAAATTTCAGAAAGTTGAGGAACATTCGATTTACTCTATGTTCGAACTAGAGACCGTAGTTGCCACTTGTTACAGAAATGGTAGATTGACAGATATATCAACGCTTGAATTGCAGGGCAGTGGGTTATTGATTAATGGCACTGGATGTGAAATAGTGGGGAAGCATTTTCACCTACCAGCTACTTTCACGGGTACAACAATGATTAACGTGACACAGCCTATCTTGTATTACCCAGAGGAACCACCACACATATTGCCTCGCCAGAACCTAACGTTTATTAACGAGTCCTTGGATCCCACATTGCTACAATCTTTAGATAGCCTGATTATCTCAGAAAAAGAGCAGATCTCAGTTAATCAACTACTGCAGCATGTGCAGCAACATCGGGAGAAAAGTAAGCAAAACACAATTATATTTGGTGTGTCAACGACTAGCATAATCTTAGTTCTAGTGTTTATATGTGTAACTTACTTTTGTATACAGAAAAAGATGTCTCGTTCTGAAATAACAACCGTACATCAAATACCTATGGGATGGATCGGGAATAGTGGAACATAATATAGATAGATAACCAATGATGAGACTGGAATCAGTATTAAGCGTAAATAGATTATTAGCGGATAAGAAAAGTGTGACAGTGTTGAAGGAGTAGTTGTAAGATACCTGTAGAGTATAAGGAAGTATGGCGTGCACAACCAGTAAGTCCAGAATTGTAAAATTCGGGACGAATTTTCTTAAAAGAGGGCAATGTGTAGTGTCGCGGAATAGTAAAGAGTTGGAAACGTGGAATATTGTCAAAGTTTCGTTGCCTCTGCCGAGAGCCAGAGGTAGTAGGTTAGCCAAGAGGTAAGAGGATTGCACATGTGTCGGAATGTGTCATCACGCAGGGGGCAGTGGCCTGGTTACACACAACAGGCGAGAGAGGATTGCTTAGCACTCGGGTTTGTGTTAGTCGGAGACTTTCGTAGAGTGTAAGACAGAGGTATAGCGTCAGCTGTATTGCATTTCACAACTTCTCTGCCGTAACAACACGTAACTCTGTCGCAAGAACATCTAAGGGGCGAGTACGACAGATGAATCAGCAGTATAAGTGGAACGAATGCGTTCATTACAAACGAGCATGACGTCAGGACGTCGCTCGTGCTTCCTTTAAATACGCCAGCTTTGATAGCGACAAGACACTCGCAGTTAGACTTGCAGTTATATGTGTACTGGGTCGCTGCATAGCGCTCACCTCGGTGATCGACATGTTATTATTATTAAGGAGATGTTGCAGTAAGGGTGGCCCATCCAGCAGCAAACGTGAGGGGACAGTACCACCTCTGGTCCTCTCTGCTGTCAATCATCAACCCAGGATTAGCAGACATCGCGGCAGACTCGCTCGCCGCCAATGCTGACCACATCAGTGAGCCGTCGTCGACATCGTGTGGGGCCTAGGTCCTGTGCATCCGCCGTCACAACCGGGTGAGCCGACGACGCTGGGGGATTGCAGCCCATTCCACCCGTCCACCGCGGACGAGCCACCAGGAGGAGCAGGGAAGAAGACGGGGTGGGATAGAGTACACTCCGCACTACGAGAACGCCTCTCATGCCGACAGCGCCGGACTCCAACCCGGAGACTCCTATGCACACCGGCCAGCCGGGTGCCACCAGCCACGCGCTGCCGAAGTACGAAGTAAGGACATTCCTCCGCTATGTCACACCATGCGGCGCTGCGCTAGCAAGACTGGTGCTGCCCGAAGCTGGTGTCATCGCTATGAGTCAGTGAGGACTCGGGGAAGGTCATTGATATCACTGAGCTCAGCCAGCCTGTGTTACGTGGGCCACGTTGTACTCGGCAGGAATAAAGGTGTCACGAATTGATTATGTTTCTTTGGCGTTTCTGACATCTCCACAGTCATCTCCTAGCATCCTGACAACTGGAGAGGTCACCGCTCGGCCTCCAGTCCACCGTAGGTGACCGGGACCACACATAATTATGGACAGAGGGTTGATGCAAACACAGCATAGCATCATTACCTCACCTGTTATAGATGTAAACATTAGTTGGTTCAGTGATCTGCAGTGAATTGTTCCACTTACATTGTGTGACTATACTGTAGTCTTGTTACATCTGTTAACATTCGTGTACATTTCTCCTAATTCCAGCTGCGTACCATGATGTTTGGCCTACTTACGGGTCACATTTAAAGTACATGTTATTGTTATGTTTCTGGTGTGGTACAAACACGTTTTCTCTCTTGCAGATACTCTAACACATCGTAGAAACGGGGGTCTTTTATTCCACAGGGGAAATGGTAAACGTGATTTACTGCTATGGTTTAGCAAATCCGTAACCTGTACAATGACCATTTTAAAGCATGCAGGGTACCAACTATTAAGCTATTCAGCCCACTGTTCCAGTGGCTTGGGGAAACATGTAACATAGCACCCAACAAAGCAGGCAGAGAAAGGCCTTGTTCAGTTTGCACATCTGAAATGGGTGTTTAAATGAGATGACATTGTAAATTTCCATAATCAGCATGTGTGGGCTAATGAAAACCCCTATGCAGTTCAAGAAACATGGCACCAGGATCAGTTCTCAATCAATGAATGGGTAGGCATTCTTGGTGATAAATTACTGAGGTCATACGTGCTAACACAAAGATTAACTGGGGCCCATTATCACCACTTTCTGAAGAATGTACTGCCTATGTTGCTGGAGGATGTGCCATGTCAGGACAGACTACGGATATGGATCATTCATGATGGCACACCAGCACATCTACTCTGCATTGCGAGCTGGCACCTGATGAGGTAATTTGAAAACCAGTAAACTGCTGGATTGGCTAGGGAGATCCCATAGCCACGCGCAATTAGCCGAGCGGTCTAAGGCGCTACAGTCATGGCCTGTGCGGCTGGTCCTGGCGGAGGTTCGAGTCCTCCCTTGGGCATGGGTGTGTGTGTTTGTCCTTAGGATAATTTAGGCTAAGTAGTGTGTAAGCTTAGGGACTGATGACCTTAGCAGTTAAGTCCCATAAGATTTCACACACATTTGAACATTTCAGATCCCATACCTTGGGCTGCTATACCCCTCCCTCCTCCCCTTCTCCCCCGCTGACCTAACTTCGAGTTATGGGGACACTTGCAACAATTAGTCTATGCATCTGCAATAAACAGTGTGCAAACACCACACAATCATAACTTCAATGCATCTCAGGACATTCAGACCCAACCACAGCAATTTCAAAGACTGAGAAGAATGGACATCATGTCAAGCACCTCCTCTGAACAAGTGGTCATATGTCAGAATGTATGTTTTGTAGGACCCATGGTTATAAAACTTTTTTTCTTGTTTTGATGCATACAATCATCCCCTGACATACAGGATAATTTTTTTAACACTGTGTATTATTGATAACTAAAGTCTCTATTATGTGTATCTACTGTGTTCATTAAACCTATGGAAAAATGCTATGAACTTATGCCCCAACCTAATAAACCACTGGCCACAGACAGGCTACCCATTGAGTTTGATATCAGATACTGGTACATAATAGGTGTAGGAGTTAATGATATATTAATGAAACACAGGGTGTCCCAAAAGAAAGTTTATATTTGATATGTCACAATAAAATAGTCATTTAAGCCGACGGAAAATTTATTTATTATTGAAATATACAGTTTCAGAATTTACGTCTTAAAAATAATGTCATTTAAATGCAATCCAGCATGCCTAAGGCACTCATTCAAATGATGAACAAAATTTTGCATGACAGATCAGAATGTAGACACTGGGAGCTGCCACTTTGCTATGGATATTTTCTATCAGTTGCTCAAGAGAAGTTGAATTCTTGACATGCACTTTAGATTTGACATATTCGCATAAGAAAAAATACCCGGAGCTCAAATATGTACTGTGTGGGGGCCAATTTATGTCACACCTCCTGGAGAGCAATTTGGCAGGGAAAATTTCATGAATGCACAGAATAGACACATTTAACGTGTGTGCTGTGGCTCCGTCTTGCTGAAACCAAAATTTCTGGCTATAAACAGGAAATTTTTGCAATGCAAACAACAAAAAGTCATTTAATAGCAGCACATAATGTTCAAAATTCACTGTATTTGCACAACCAGTCTCACCCTCCAAAAGGTACAGGCCAATTATTCATCAAGCTGACATTGCAGCCCATACAGTAACTTTAGACAGATGAAGGGGTTTCTCATGCTTCTATTTAGGATTTGTGGCACTTTAGTAGTACAAATTTGACCTATTGACATGTGCATTCAGGCGAAAATGAGACTTGTTAGAAAACTAGATGATGTTAAATGAAAGGCACTCAATCACATCATTAAAGAACTGCAGCCTAGGTCTGGCATTCAGAGGCTTTAACTCTTAGGCCAATTGGATTTTGTGACAGTGCAGTTTAAGGTCTTTTTGCAAACTTTGGTGCTAAGACGATCTGTTCACATTTTAAGAGCTTGCACGCTTATGAATGGAGAGGTTATGATCATCATGACACGTTGATTTACACTTTCCACGGATTTCACCATTCTTGATGGCCTTGGTTGCCCAGATTTCATTTGGCCATTGCTGATCCAGTCTCCTCAAAAGTTTTGATCCATTTCCAGATAAGGGCAACACTTGGAGCATCATTTACGGTGTGCAATCCATGATCAAAACTTACTCCTGCTACAGTCATAAAATCACTGTTTTAAACAAAAATTCTCACCCACTGAATGTGCAGTCCGCTCCCGAGAATTGCTCCATATTGACTAAATTCCTAAAGGCCAAGCAAGCAATGAACATACTCCTCACTCTCCTCCAATTTGTTGCACATACACAGAAAGCTCTTCAACTTTCTTTTCAGACTTTTTGGGGTTGTCTATCACCTGCCTTCATGGAGGGGTCTACTGAATTAATACATAGCGTGCTAGTATGCTCAGTTAAGATCATACGAGGCTGAGTCAAATGAAAACGTTAAATATTTTTTAAAATATTATTTAGTGTGCAGAAGTGGTACAAATCTGTATCACTTTTCAACATAATCTCCCCCACACTCATTGCAAGTCCTCCAGCATTTACAAAGTGTATAAATTATTTTAGAAAAAAATTCTTTTGGTAATCCACGCAACCACTCATGCACCGCGAGGCGTACCTCTTCATCAGAACGGAACTTCTTTCCTCCCATTGCATCTTTGAGTGGTCCAAACATATGGAAACCACTTGGAGCAGGGTCTGGTGAGTATGGTGGATGAGGAAGACACTCAAAATGCAGGTCTGTGATTGTTGCAACTGTTGTATGGGCAGTGTGGGGCCTTGCATTGTCATGTTGCAAAAGACACCAGCTGACAGCAATCCATGTCGCTTTGATTTGATTGCAGACCGCAGATGATTTTTTAGGACATCTGTGTATGATGCACTGGTGACAGTGGTTCCTCTAGACATGTAATGCTCCAAAATGATGCCTTTTTCATCCCAAAAGAGAGTCAGCATAACCTTCCCTGCTGATGGTTCTGTTCGAAACTTCTTTGGGTTTTGGCGATGAGGAATGGTGCCATTCCTTGCTCGCTCTCTTCATTTCCGGTTGGTGGAAGTGAACCCAGGTTTTGTCCCCAGTAATGATTCTTGCAAGCAAGCAAGCCATCATCTTCTTGTTCAAAGTGCCGAAGAAGTCCTTCACAAGCATGAACACGTCGTTCTCTCATTTCAGGAGTCCGCTGCCGTGGCCCACATCTTGCAGACACTTAGTGAAACTGGAGCATATATTGCACACTGTAGTGTGCTGACCCATGAGTAATCTGTAAACATGCTGCAGTGTCATTCAATGTCACTTGGCAGTTTTCCTTTACTATGGCTTCAACTGCTGCAGTGCTCGACCTGGACAAGGAGCATCTTCCACTGAAGTCACACCATTTTCGAACTTCCTACTCGATTCGTAGACTTGCTGCTGTGACAAACATGCATCACCGTACTGAACCTTCATTTGTCGATGAATTTCAATAGGTTTCGCACCTTCACTACGCAAAAACCGAATAACAGAAGGCTGTTCTTCCTTGGTGCAAGTCGCAAGTGGGGCGGCCATCTTTATACTGATACTGCGATGGTATGTGTGCATCTGTACTATGCTGCCACCTACAGGCCATTCTGCATGCTGTTTGTAGCATGCTTACACAACTTACAGGATAACAGCGGGAAATTTCAATTTGTTATTACAAATTTAAGGCTTTCATTTGAATCACTCTCGTAATGTACATAAGAGTTGTGGTATGATCGATATATTCTGATGATACATTCACAAAGAAACACTGATGCTGTTTTACTTTGGTTTTCAACTGTTCTTTGTATAACTCTTACATTTACCACTGCAGTTAAGTCTATCTACAAATGGTGAGTCCCTCATGAAAACAGTGCGTAAGCAATCCCAACTCGTTTTGCTTCATGTATGGTTTATCTACTTTGAATCAAGAAGCATAACCATGAGCTCATTTATGAAAAAAAGCTTACCTCGCTTATTTTGGTGTCAGGTTATGAGACCAAGATAAAATATTCATACCACACAGTGTATGTCCTAAGTGTGTTACAGGATTTAGAAAATAGATCCAGGGGAAGCAGTAGCCATTATCTTTTGGAATTCCAATGACACAGTGAGAGCAAACAAACTGAACCAATAACTGTTATTTTTGCATGGTAAAAGTTGAAGGCTATTACAAGTAGAATATTGTAAACATTGTATTTCCAAACCTGAAATCAGCCATCAGGCCTCACCACATGGACCCACATTCCCCTACCTAATCCACCTCTAACTCTACAGTGGTCATCTGATTTTGTGTATGGTGATGGAATTTTTTGTGCTCACAACAGAGCTGAAACCAGAGCTGCTTATCCAGGCTGAATTAAATGACTTAGTAAAAGACCTAAAGAGTTGTCACAAGTTCCGGGTTCTCATTTAAAGGAGGAAAGACTGACAGTCCTTGGAACATCACTCTCCTGGCATCCAAGGATAGAAGAGAACTTTCACGAGAACTTCACTGCTGATGCCCTCTTGTTCATGGTAATAATATAGAAGGAGTAGTACCAACATATGGAACCACTCACAACAAGAAAGAATGCTGCTTATTTATCAATGGAACCCAAAAAATATCAAACCTGCACTCCTACGCATTACCAATAAATATGGTTTGACACCAGCAGTGTATGTCTTGAAGTAAAACTATGAAATCCTGCATTGGTATTAATGGCAATAACAAATTCAGAGCATGAATTGATTGCATGTTTTGATCTAAAGGTTATAGGAATGCTTCCCGGACAACAGTCAGGCTACACAAAATATCCCTGCTTCCTCTGCCAATAGGGTGGTTGTAGATGTGATTTGCACTGCATTAGAATGGAATGGGCAGCTAAAACAAATCTGGATCCAGGAGACAAGAATGTTACGAAAACAAATTTGATGAAACAAGAGAAAATCATTCTTCTATCTCTCCACATTACACTCAGGATCATGAAACATTTTGTAAAGGAACTGAATAAAGATGGTGAGTGTTTTAAGTATATCCATCAGATATTATCCTTCCTGTCAGCTGATAAACTGACAGTAGAAACCTTTGCGGGACCACAGATAAGGAATCTAATGACAGACATACAATTTGAGGATCTAATTTCTTATGAGGAAACAAGAATGTGATAAAATAGTTTTTTGGGGAACAGAAAGTACCAAGACTACAAGAAATTTTTGGAATATATGTTGATGCCTATGAAAAATTTAAGTTGCAAATATGAGTATCAAGCTGAATTTCCTTCATAGCCATCTCAACATTTTCCCTGAAAACTTGGGACATTTTTGTGAAGAAGAAGGGGACTGGTTCGATGAGACATGAAAGAAATAGACACATCACCAGGGAAAGTGGAATTCTGTGATGTTAGCTGACTATTGCTGGTCTAAGAAGACAGACAATATGAACTCTCAACACATAAGGCAATCTCAAATGTCCCACTTCTCCAATGAAAGGAAGTGAGTCTACGTCAGCAAATGTATAAGCTGGAAATGCCATGTACCAACTAATACTGTATGTTGACAAACAATGTAAGCAGTACACAATCTTCTTTAATGATTTTGTTTTTAGATAGTTATGGTTACTTTTCTGCACTTAATTTCCTACATTGATAGTAGAGGTTAAGGAAATATTTAAATTGAAATTCTGTAAAATCATTATGTGATACATAAAATCTATCTTCAGACTCATAAACAAGAGGCAAAAACACATAAAAAATCACCAATCAGAAATAAAAGCCTTGAGAAAATAACAAAAATAATAATAATAAAATAATACTGCTTAGGCCGTACATAAGCATAGTACAATTACATAGTCACCATTGTGCAGTACTGTCAATTTATTCATTTATGGTTACAAAGTAAATAATGAAGCAATTTCTAGTCTATTGTGGGAACTAACAACAGGTCAGCTAAGGCATTTTCATGAGATATTTAAACATGTCATATATATGTTTCAATGTTGCAGTCATAGATACACAATACAAAACACAAAATTATGTATGTGTGTGTAGTGGCTGAGTTATGTGACAAAGTTGATGGTGACATATTTTTATCACGAGCTGTAACCTCCACCACATCGTGTCACACATAATTGGTTTAGCTTAGATTAGATTTACTTTCATTCCAATTGATCTGTAGTGAGGTGGTCCTCCAGGATGTAGGACATGTCAGCAAAACAATAATACATGACAAATATTTACAACTGAAACAAATAAATTAATGAACCTTCCACAGGTCATAAGTGGAATGATCATCAATTTTTAATGAACACTATATGAAAGAATCATTTCACAAACACTCATTTACTAAGATCACATTAATGCACTGAATTTAAAATTTAAAAAAATATTTTATTTATTTATAAGGTAATAATAACACATAATAGAACTACTACAATACTTATTTGCAATGAAAACATTACTGCACTGAAATGATTCAGACATTAGATTGTACTTACTTACTCACACACACACACACACACACACGCACACACACACACACACACACACACACACACACTCTTATCTAAAATGAACACTTTACTGCTCTGAATTGGTGCAGAAGAGAGACAAATCAGTTGGTTCTACTGAGAAATTCATCAGTGGAGTAGAAGTAGTTGGCCACCAATAAATCCTTTAGGCTTCTCTTAAACTGAATTTCATTGATTGTTAAGGTTTATAGGCTGCTGGCAAGTTATTGAAAATGTGTGTTCCTGAATAATGTGCACCTTTTTGCACAGGAGTAATGGACTTTAAGTCCTTGTGAAGATTATTCTTATTTCTAGTATTGATTCCATGAATTGAGCTGTTGGTTTGGAAAAGTGATATATTTTTAATGACAAATTTCATTAAGGAATAAATATATTGGGAAGCAGTAGTTAGTATCCCTAGTTCCCTAAACAGGCTTCTGCAGGATGTTCTTGAATTCACACTACATATAACTCTTATTGCACGTTTTTGTGCCTGGAAAACTTTAGCTTGGCTTGATGAATTACCCAAAGAAATAATCCTAAATGACATTATGGAATGAAAGTAAGCATTGTATGCCAGTTATTCCATTTTTATATAGCCTATGTCTGACACAATCCGCATTGCAAATAGAGATTTGTTAAGACACTTCAGCAGTTCTGTAGTGTGCTTCTCCCAGTTGAATTTATTATCAAGCTCTAATCCCAAGAATTTAACACTGTCCACTTCTTCTATCTGTGATTAATGTCCACAAATATTTTATTAGCTGATCTTTCTAAGACTATGCTTGATTTGCTATTTATTGCAATGTTTGTATCATCAGAAAACAGAATGAACTTGACATCTGGTAATATTACTGATGAAAGGTCATTGATATACACAAGAAAAAGTAAGGTCCCTGAGATGGAACCTTGTGGGACCCCACATGTAATTAGTTCCCAGTTGGATGATGCTTGATAGTTTAATACATGTCTCTTTCCTAATAACATCCTTTGTTTCCTACCAGAGATATAAGATTTGAACCATTAAGCAGCATTTCCTGTTACACCATAATATTCTAATTTACTTAGAAGGATATTGTGATTTACACAGTCAAATGCCTTTGACAGATCACAAAATATACCAGTTGCCTGCAACTTTTTGCTAATGAATTTAGCACATTTTCACTGTAAGTGTAGATGGCCTTCTCAATATCAGAACCCTTTAGAAATCCGAACTGTGACTTTGACAGTATGTTATTTGTGATAAGATGGTTATAAAGCTGATTGTACATTACCTTTCCTAAAATTTTTGAGAATGCTGGCAAAAGTGAAACTGGATAGAAATTTGATGCTATTTCTTTATCTTTCTTCTTAAACAGTGGCTTAACTTCAGCATATTTCAACCATTCAGGAAATATTAGACTGATAAATGACTGGTTACACAGATAGCTTAATATGTTGCTTAACTCAGAATCACATTCTTTAATTAACTTTGTTGACATTTCATCATACCCACTAGATGTTTTTGATTTTAAAGATTTTATGATGGACATTACTTCTGCTGGGGTAGTGAAGGTCAAATTCATATTACGGAAGTTACTTGAAATTTCTGGTCTGAGGTATCCCATAGCAGCACCTACAGAACCTGACAACCCCATATTTTCAGTAACAGTTATAAAATGTTTGTTAAAAAGTTCTGCAACACTATACACATGTGTCACCAATGTATCATTTACTTTTAATGGTATTTGTCCCTCTTCATGTCTGATTCTACCAGTCTCCTCCGTGACTATATCCCATATTGTATATATGACTGCCTTTTCCTTGTAATATATTTGCTTTGATGTCCATATTACAGTCTTTAGTATTTTGCAGTATTTCTTGTAATGTGTTACAGCATCAACATCAGAACTGTTTCGGATTGACAGATACAGTTTTCTTTTTGTTTTAGAAGATACCTCTATTCCTTGAGTAATCCATGGCTTCTTTGTAGACTTTGCTCTAACCTAGGTTAGTTTTTGGGGAAAACAGTGTTCAAATAAGGTAAGCACTCTATTAGCAAAAGTGTTATATTTTTCATTCATGCCGTGAGCACTGTAAACATCACTCCAGCGAATGTCTCTGAGGAGTGTCCTAAAATAATCAATTTTTAGCTTATTGATTACCCTCTTGAGCTCATATTTAACAGATTTTATATCCTGTTCAGTATTAACATTTAACAGAAGGAACTGCATGTCATGGTCTGAGAGGCCATTGACTATTGGCTTTGTAATATAATTTTGTTCATTGGACTTTTCTATAAAGATGTTATCAATGGCTGTTGTGAGCAATTGGCTACCCTTGTGGGGAACTTTACAGTGGGAATTAAGTTTAATGATAGTGTTACTCAAATAAGTTCTTATTGGGAGAGTCTTTAAGGAAATCTACATTGAAATCACCAGCAACCACTATTTCTTTGTTTTTGGTTGTTAAAAGGGCCAGTACAGTTTCAAGGTGGTTTATGAACAGATTAAAGTTACCTGCAGGTGCTCGATATACACTTAATATTATGATGACTTTTTTTGAAATTCTACTTCTGTTGCATATGCTTCCATATGCTGTTCTAGGCAAAATTTATGAATGTCTATCTTCTTAAATTTATGACAGTTCCTGATGAATGTGGCAACTCCTCCTTTTTTCCATTTCTGCTCTACAAAAGTGAGACACTAACATAAATCCTGTAACACTTAAAAGTTCTATACCAGTGGTCACATGATGTTCAGAGAGGCAGATTATGTCAGCTGGGTTTGAAGACTCTAATTCATCTATGCACATAGTTAATTCATTAATTTTATTTCTTAGTCCTTAAATATATTGATGCAATAAAGATAGCTGACATTTCACATTGACTGAGTTAAAATTGGGTAGAGTTGAAATTTCTGCTGATTGTTGAAAATTCTTAACCAATAGCTGTTTATGCTGATGTAATAAGCTAGAATTATGTTTTTTGTTTTCTTTCCCAAACTGAAGGTTTGTCTCAATCCTAACCTCTCTTAAAATTTGGTTTCTTTCTGTCCTCCCTACCCTAAAGAAGGGTCGTTTCTGAACCCTATAACCACTGGTATTTTATCACTAATGACAGTGCCTCCCCCCTTGAACTTTTCTGCTATTTTCCCAGCCAGTTTACCCTTCCCTTTCCTGTTGAGGTGAAGGCCATGCCCAGTATAATCCCACCTATTGAGAGAATCAACAGGAACCATACCAATGTGTGACCCTGTACCTGGCATAAGCAGCAGTTTTAACTCCAAATTAACTCTCTTGACAGAAGAGTTCAAATGAGGTCGGTCATGGCGCCCAAGAACAGATACAAACTCAACACTAGTACGCTTCGAAGCTGATGCAATCTTTGCCAGGTCACAATCTATACTGTACCCAGGATCTCTGTCAATACTATTACCCGGCCCACTCACTATAACCACAGTGTCTTCCTTAGTGAAACCTTTGCAAAGTGATCCTAAATCCTCTGTCACCTGCTCTATACCAGCACTAGGTTTTAAAAAATTGGTGACCTGGTATTCTGATTCTATTTCATCCTGCAAAAGTTGGCCAACACCTCTTTCATGGGAACTATCTAACAACACTTTCTTTCTCTTTACTGATTTCCCTACATTTTTACTTTTCAATTTGCTGCTGAAAGTTTGTTGTGCCCTGTCTACACCTGCAACTGCTTGAGGCTCACCAGCTTCTAACTGAAGTAACAGGTCAAATCTATTTTCCACATTCACTATGAAGCAGTCAGACAAAGTTCTAGGCCTGTCCCTCCTGTTGCCTGTTGCCACTTCCCACCTCTCTTTACCCTTCTCCCTCCTCAACCTGTCAAGAACTCCCCTGGCCTTGTCTAACTCAGCCTGAAGGGTGGCAATTTTCCCCTCCTGTTCTAGTATCTTCCCATCTCTACTACATATCCTACAAAACCACTGATGAGTCTCATTTACTTCCCCTACTCCCACACCATTACAGTCACCCACATGGAAAAAACTACAGCACCTGTCACACCAAAGCCCCAACCTAACAATTCTACGGCAACTCGAGTACTTTTCACTCATGATACACGCAATAGTTTATTAAGAATAATTCAGTTAAATTACAGATAAACACAAAAATATGACTCTTCAAATTTGGCCTATACGCAGCAGTGTGTGTAAACAAAAACAACAGTGCGAAGTTTCTGAAACAATAACTTAAACTTTACGCTACTTTCCAGAAATGTGAGTTAAATAATGTAGAGGTACGCTACAGATAAATTGTGAGAGAGATCAAAGAATAACTAAGCAAAATTCTATAGATTTGCTGCAGCCAAAAGTAAACAGAAAATACGACTGTAACCTGACTGTACGATCTTTTCACATTTTCTGCTATATTACATAAAGAAAAATGAAACCTTTAATGGTGTGATTAAAAAGCACAGTAATACACCTGTTTACCATGTAATCAGTACTAAACTAAATGTTTTTATGATCTAAAATGTCTTATCTTTAGTAATGATTTTTTTAATTAATTTAGTTTAGTGACCAAAACACAGTTGAATGCTTTTGTTTCTATCCCTCAGAAAATTTCATTTTATCCCTCAAGGGGTAATTACTCCCAGGTTGGGAAACACTGCTCTAGAGTCTTGGCGCCTACAGAAATAAAGCAAGGTTTCCCTCTCTCAATAACACTCTATGTGATACTCATGGAGCCTAGTTGCACCAACTACACCATACACTATCATGGATTCCTGTTTGATGACATAAAATTTGTAGTCCAAGTATATGCAGATAGTCTCAGCATAACAATCAATAATGATCTACATCTACATGATTACTCTGTAATCCACTTTTAAGTGCTTGGCAGAGGGTTCATTGAACCTCCAGGCTATTCCTCTACCATTCCATTCTCGAATATCACGTGGGAAAAATGAATCCTTTAATCTTTCTGTGCGAGCTCTGAATTCTCTTATTTTATTATGATAGTCATTTCTTCCTACTTAGGTGGGAGTCAACAAAATATTTTCACATTCAGAGAAGAAAGTTGGCGATTGAAATATCATGAAACTATCTTGCCGCAACGAAAAATGGTTTTCTGTAATGATTGCCACCACACCTCACTTGTCGTATCAATTACACTCCCTTCTCTTTTTCTTGATAATATGAATGAGCTGCAGTCCTTTGAACTTTTTCCATGTGATCCTGTCTCATTAGGATCCCATACTGCACAACAATACTCCAGAAGAGGGCAGACAAGCATAATGCAGACAGTTTGCCTTAAGAATAATTTCAGACACTAGGGAAATGAGCACAATAAAAACTGCATATTTTGGCTATTTTCACCAACTTATGGCCTATGGCATAATATTTTGGGGAAACCAACCAATAGCAAAAATGTGTTCCATGCACAGGAGCGAGCAATAAGAATTATGTGTGGAGTACATCATAGGCACTCATGCAGGGATCTGTTAAGAGCTCTACAAATCCTTACAACGCCTGCCCAATATATATTTTTCCCTGATGTGCTTTGTTTCAAAAAATAGCAACTTGTTCAAAATCAATAGCTCATACCACAGTTATAACACCCGAAGGAAACTGGATATCCATTATGAGCTAAAAACGAAAAGCATGGTCCAGAAGGGGGTTTTATACAGTGGCACCAAGATTTTTAATGCCCTCCCACCAAACATTAAAGAACTGGTTGGAAACATGCCAAAGTTTAAAGAAAATCTGAAGCAGTTCCTTTTAGATGAATCTTGTTACAGTATTGATGAATTTCTTAGCAAAAATGCATAGAATCTCTTGCTTGTGTTTAAACCTTACTGTGTGACTGCTACTCTAAGTACAGTGTAACTTAATAAATACCCAAATTTATGTACGTCTGTATATGACGCCTGTATAACTTAAGAACAATACCCAAATTTATGTATGACTGTATATTCTTTCAGAAATCCTGTATCTTAACTAATATGTAAGGGTATATGCTAAACTTCACAGTTTCTTTAATCAAATGATAAGATCAATGTATCTGTGCACAAAGCAATAATCTGTAAAAATCTTGAATCGTTCTATATCCAGGGATATGTTCCCATATGGATCTATGGAACACGAAATAAATACATAAATAAATAGTCTCTAAAATGGATTTCTTACATATTTTAAGTGTTCTGTCAATAAAACACAGTGTTTTGTTTGCCTTCTCCACAACATTTTCTTTGTGAGTGTTCCAGTTTAAGTTATTCAATACTGTAATCTATAACCATGTAGCTGGACTGACAGCCTTCAGATTTGTTTGACTTACTGTGGACCGAAATTTATCAGATTCCTTTTAGTACTCCCTTAGTTGACTTCAAAGTTGCTTTTTTTCTTATCTTGTGGAAATTATTCTGCAATTGATTTTGACATTCTAACGACATTACTAGATGGTAAACAACAGTATCATCTGCAAACAATCTAAGAGGGCTGCTCAGATTGTTTCCTAAATCATTTACATACTGGTTGGTTACAATTAATGTGCAGCTACTCATGGAGGTCCATTGGGGACTGTAATTATCATATGGCAGTGAAACATACACACACTAATGCATTAATGCGGAACCAATTTGTGCTGAAAAAATTTAGTTCCAGTTTTGGCCTCCGGGTGTACATCCAGCACTGTATAGCACCTCATTGATGTCTCCAGTGCTCATATTGAACAGGCTGTATAAGGGGTGGTTAACAATAAAATCAACATTAGTCCTTTCTCACTTGTTTTACCTTTTCTGCCCAGATCTCATTTCTAATCCAATACCCATGGAAACATTTCTGTATAGCTTTCTTGCATTCACAGTGCCAAATTTGCTCCTGGTTGCCAAAATTGGGACTAATTTTTTCCAGTGTAAATCGGTTCCACATTAACACATTAATATATCTACCCAGTTTCATTAACATACGGTAATTACATAACACACTGGATCTTTGTGAGTAGCTGCTTTAATTATAACCAGTTGGTAGATTAGGAACAGTGGAGGACCTATAACACTTCCTTGGGGAATGCCAGATATGAGTTTTGTTTTACTCGATGACTTTCTGTCAGTTACCTCAAACTTTGAACTTTCTGACAGAAAATCATGAATCCAATCACACAGCTTGCGACTGGCCAATGGTTCACCTTAGTATCCATAATAAAACATTATCCACAAATGTCTGATCCATATGGCATGACATGGTAACTGAAACCATCCCCAGCCAAGAAAAACAGCACAGGATAAATTTTGCACTGAATCTGCACAATCAATTGTGGCTTGTGCTTGCCACAGTAATAGAATGAAGTGTGTTTTAGGACATTTCCCTGCCTATCGCTCTCAGTGTCACTATCTTGTACCATACATGTGTGTGTAAGTTTTTAAAACCTTTGTACACTTCATGATACATCACACTGACTGCCACAGGAGTGGCAGTTAACCACCAACAAGGCCGAGAATGCTCTGTTGATATGCCATTGAGGTGTGGACCACAGGTAGCTGCACGATGCTGCAATTTCTTGTCACCCGGAACTGGTTGTCGCTCGAGTGCAGACATTTGTGACTGTCATTTATATTGCTCAGCCACGTTCCCTGCAAAACAGCTGACTGGTGAGCACCAAGTGCACACTTGAGTGCCAATCTCCAGAAGCAGCCCAAATTTCCACTTGATGCCTAGGTCATAGCACAGACAGGCTTTACCAAATATACATACCAGATGCTTTTCCTTGTCACTATAATTTATCATTCAGATGTTCTCCGAGACCACGTATTTTATCACCATAATTTATTACCCAGGACTACCCAGGGTTCTTAGTTGTGACATTTTTCTGAGGGCATATTCCTTGTCACTATAATTTATTATCAAGATGTTTATCCAAGAAGCATTTCTTTATCACTATACTCTTAGTAGGCTGTCACCCTACTGGCTAGACATGTCAGCATTTCCTCCCAACTCCTATCCTCCTTCTGGGTGGAAAAATGGTGGGAAGCTACCACACTGGTTAAATTTGTTGGTAGCACATTCATCCTGCCTGCCCAACTTCCACTCAGCCCCCAGGCATACATATATAGAATATGGCTGCATCCATTCAGTTCACTTCAGTTTGAGACTATCAGCCAAACAGTAAACATTTGATTTGTTGTCATAAGAAATTTGTAAGAAAAAGCAACAATATGTAAAACATAAAATTATTTGTGAGTGCTATCATGAAAGCTCATATCATGCTAATTTTTGGAGTTAGTTGGTCTTTGGAAATACAAGCAGTAGAACAATGAGGTGGAAAGTCCAACATATTCAGTATGACTTCAACTAGTCAAAGTTGGCAACATTAGAATTTTCATCATGGATGAAGTTGTAAAAGTTTTATTTATTTATTTATTTATTCGATGTGATCTGATGGTACACAGTGTGTTGCAGATGTCGGAAAATATCATTTAACATTGTTAACATATATTAACATAGGCCTATAGTATCCTAATGTATTATATTGCCCAATGTTTTCAATTTAACACAAACAGCAAGATTACTGTTCTAAGTATTCATTTACAGAGTAAAAACAGTGACACAACAAATATGACTTCACAGCTTTGCTAAATTTTATGTTGTCTTCGATGGACTTAACACTAGTGGGAAGATTGTTGAACAGTTGGAGGCCCATGTGGAAAGCTCCCTTTTTACACAGTTGAGTGTTTGTACGTATAACATGCAGGTTTGCATTTTTCCTGGTGTTGTGTTCATGTATTTCACTATTTTTTACAACTCTGGGGTCAGTTGGCACTATGTGGTTTCTGAAAAATTTTAGAGTCTCAAGAATGTAGAGGCAAGGCAGTGTAAGGATTTCCAACTTTCTGAAGATGGGTTTGCAGGAGTCTCTGGGTTTGCTCCCAGTAATGATCCTCATTGCTCTCTTCTGGATTCTGAATGTGCTCAGAGCTGTTGGAGAATTTCCCCAGAATATTACACCATATTTTAGGTGGGCTTGTATGTAGGCATAGTACGAACTGGTTAATGTTTTCAGGCTATCACATGTTTTCAGTACACTCAATGCATAACAGCCAGTACAAATCCTGGCATTTACCTTTCCTGTATGTGTATTCCATTTCAGGTTATCTTGAACCCACAGACCCAGGAATTTGAAAACAGTGTCGGTATCTATTGACTGGTTATTTACAGTAACAAATGGCTGAGAGGAATTTGCATTTTGTGTTGTGTGAAAGTTCATGGAATCTGTCTTTTTGGTGTTGATAGTTAATCTGTTGATTTTAGCCCAGTTGCTGAGTTGTTCAGTGGCCAAGTTCACAGCTTTTTGCACAGCCTCTGTATTCTCCCCTTTGAGTAGTACAGTTGTGTCATCAGCAAATATTATTGTTTTGTGTGCATCAACATTCAGGCTCAAGTCATTAATATACAGGAGGAAAAGTAGGGGCCCCAATACTGAGCCCTGTGGAAAACCTTGCTTTACAGTTTTATTATTTGATAGTATTTCGGTTATTGAGTTACTTTGTCTATTACTATATTTCATGCTGACTCTCTGCATCCAATTGGTTACGAATGTAGCAATCCAGTTGTTTGCAATTTCTCTGATACCATAGTTTTCTAATTTTTCCAGTAATATTTTGTGGTCAACAGTGTCAAAAGCCTTTGACAGAACCAGAAATATGCCTGTTATGGGTTGTTTTCTATCTAACAGTTCTAATAGCGTATTTATGCAATCATATACTGCAGTTTCAGTAGATTTGTTGCTTCTGAACCCATGTTGAGCTAAACTTAGTAAATCTTTTTTTTTTTTTCAATGAAGTCCATCATTTTTTGTACATTATTTTTTAAAAAACTTTAGAAAAGCAGGATGAGATTGAGATAGGACTGTAGTTATTCATATCTTTATTATCACCTTTTTTGAAGACAGTAATTACTTTAGAAAGCTTCAGAGCTTCAGGAAAGATACCTGCCTGGAAAGAACAATCACAGAGGTGAGTTAATGGTTCAGCAATTGTGTGTTCACAATTTTTGATTACAGCTGCTGGGATACCATCAATTCCAGCTGAATATGAATTTTTTAACTCTGTGACGGCTTTTGCATTATCATTTTCAATGACTTTGGTAATGAAAATTGACTCTGCACATGTGTGATATTTTTGGTTTGCTGGTAGGTAATTTGTGTTAGGATTATTTTGGACCAATTTTTCAGCTATGCTCATAAAGTAAATTGTTGAAAGAGTTCACCACAACTTCGGGATTAGATACAGATTCATTATTGAGTTTGATTTCTATGTTCGTGTGTGAAGCTTTCATTTCCCCTCTTTCCCACATATAGTCACATTGCTTTTACTTTATTGCTGGATTTGTCAATGAACTCATCATTCTGGATCCTTTTTGCTTGTCTTATCACTCTTCTTAGGATACATGTGCAGTTTTTTATAGTATTCTGTTAGCTGGGGGGAGTCACTACTTTGTTTACATAACATGTGGAGTATTCTTTCATGTTTGCAAGAGATTTTCATAGCAGGTGTAATCCAACTCTTGTTTCTATTATTACTATTATTTATTCTTACTGGTTTTTGTGGAAAGGCCTCTTCAAAGTGGTGGATCATTTTGTCAAGAAATATGTTGAATTTCATGTTGACATCATTAGCTGTGTACATCTCTGTCCACTTTTCTTTATCAAGGAGGGCATTTTGCTTGTTTAAGTTCTCTTGGGTGAAAAACCTTCATAAAGTTTTAGGTGGGACTGGGTTTGAGGTATCTTTGCTAACATCAACCTTTAGAATGACAGCTTGGTGGTTGCTGAATCCTGCATTGTATACTTCTAGAGTTGGGTTAAGTTTATTTCTATTTGCAAAAATTTGATCTAGAGCTGTCTTTGATGTGGGTGTTATTCTAGTGGGCTCGTTTACAAGGCCAAGCAGATTATAAGTTTTTGCAATGTTAATCAATGTTTCCCTGTTTCTGTTGTGGGTGAGAAAGTCTATATTAAAGTCACCACATATAATCACATCCTGTTTCCACTGACTTATTTTGGATAGAAACAAGTCCATTTGTAACAGAAAATCGTTAATACTACTGTAGGGGGACGGTAAATTGTAGCTACAATTAGATTTAGATCTGTAAGCTTTATGGCTGCACATTCAAATATCTTGTCTGTTCCTATTTCCTTTAGGGTAGGAAGTGGGCTATATTCAATGTGTTGTTTGATGAAGATGGCAACCCCACCATGACCATCATTTGATCTGGAGTAGTGTTCGCACAATTTGAAGTTTGGTAGTGAGATTAACTTAACTACACCACTGCACAGCCAGTGTTCTGCTAGGCATACTACTGAGATATCACTGAGTTCACTGGTCAGCAAAATGCTTAAGTCATCAGTTTTGTTGCTCAAGAATTGGACGTCGTGATAATAGATTTTCAGGTCTGTGTGGGGTTTACTCAGGGGGCTCGAAGTCATATTTACTGTGTCACTGACCTTTAGTTTAAATTGTACTGTATTCCAGGTATGTTGACTTCTGAGCAGTTGTGCTGGTTCTGTTGGTCGACCTTGGCAGCCGACTCATCTTCCAGGTGGGCCTGAAAAGTATCCACATGCACTTCACACTGCTGAGGCATCACACTGACGTTTTGGAGGGATGTCTCGATAATGTCCACCATCAAATTACTGATCCTTTCAGGTTCCTGACCTTTTTGAGGGGTCAGGGGGTTTGTGTTTCGTCTCTGCGACTTCATGACCCATTTGTCTAGTGTAGCTTGCACAGTATGGTCACTATTACTCTTTTTATTTCCCATCTTGTTTGTCTTTATCCAATTGCTTATTAGCGTCTGTTTATGGTTTCTGACTTTTGGTTTCTTATTGTCCCCCATAGTTGTCAGGAAGACCAGTCTATTGCAGATAATCTCCTTGCCACATTTGTTTAGGTGTAAGCCATGTGTTGTGAAATGGTTTCTGGCTAGTCTCTCTATTTCAAAGTTCACAGCAATTCTTTTTTTGTAAGCATGTTTTGCTAAATTCAGAGCCTGTATCAGGTGGAGGTTAGCAGTATTAATTTTGCTACTTAAATTTTGAACATCATATCTCCTGGGTATAGGATGGATAATGATATTCATTTTGTGACTCAGAGCGAGTATTGGTTCCAATGGTTCTACCACATGTTTCAACATTAGATCGAGAGGTTTGTCTATGTCATTAGAATCCCCTATTACAATCAAAGTATCACGTGTACTGAAGCTTCTTGCCAAATTTTCTGTGTTTTATATCACCTCTTTTAGTGGGGCGCCAGGATTTACTATGTTTTTTACCTGGTATGAGGGCCCTAGTTTGTCTTGCAGTACTTGAGCACAGTCTCTTCCATGACTGTCACTTAATATTAGTACTTTCATTTTTCCCGAGATTTTCTTGCTATGTTGTTGTTGTTGTTGTTGTGGTCTTCAGTCCTGAGACTGGTTTTATGCAGCCCTCCAGGCTACTCTACCCTGTGCAAGCTTCTTCATCTCTCAGTACCTACTGCAACCTACATCCTTCTGAATCTGCTTAGTGTATTCATCTCTTGGTCTCCCTCTACGATTTTTACCCTCTACGCTGCCCTCCAATACTAAATTGTTGATCCCTTGATGCCTCAGAACATGTCCTACCAACCGATCCCTTCTTCTAGTCAAGTTGTGCCACAAACTTCTCTTCTTCCCAGTCCTATTCAGTACTTCCTCATTAGTTATGTGATCTACCCATCTAATCTTAACCATTCTTCTGTAGCACCACATTTTGAAAGCTTCTATTCTCTTCTTGTCCAAACTATTTATCATCCATGTTTCACTTCCATAAATGGCTACACTCCATACAAATACTTTCAGAAACGACTTCCTGACACTTAAATCTATACTCGAAGTTAACAAATTTCTCTTCTTCAGAAACGCTTTCCTTGCCATTGCCAGTCTACATTTTATATCCTCTCTACTTCGACCATTATCAGTTATTTTGCTCCCCAAATAGCAAAACTCCTTTACTACTTTAAGTGTCTCATTTCCTAATCTAATTCCTTCAGCATCACCCAACTTAATTCGACTACATTCCATTATTTTCGTTTTGCTTTTGTTGATGTTCATCTTATACCCTCCTTTCAAGACACTGTCCATTCTGTTCAACTGCTTTTCCAGGTACTTTGCTGTCTCTGACAGAATTATAATGTCATTGGCGAACCTCAAACTTTTTATTCCATCTCCATGGATTTTAATACCTACTCCGAATTTTTCTTTTGTTTCCTTCACTGCTTGCTCAATATACAGATTGAATAACATTGGGGAGAGGCTACAACCCTGTCTCACTCCCTTCCCAACCACTGCTTCCCTTTCATGTCCCTCGACTCTTATAAGTGCCACCTGGCTTCTGTACAAATTGTGAATAGCTTTTCACTCCCTGTATTTTACCCCTACCACCTTCAGAATTTGAAAGAGTATCCTAGTCAACATTGTCAAAAGCTTTCTCTAAGTCTACAAATGCAAGAAACGTAAGTTTGCCTTTCCTTAATCTAGCTTCTAAGATATGTCATAGGGTCAGTATTGCCTCACGTGTTCCAACATTTCCACAGAATCCAAACTAATCTTCCCCGAGGTCGGCTTCTACCAGTTTTTCCATTTGTCTGTCAAGAATTCGCATTAGTATTTTGCATCTGTGACTTATTAAACTAATAGTTCAGTAATTTTCATATCTGTCAACACCTGCTTTCTTTGGGATTGGAATTATTATATTCTTCTTGAAGTCTGAGGGTATTTCGCCTGTCTCATACATCTTGCTCACCAGATGGTAGAGTTTTGTCAGGACTGGCTCTCCCAAGGCTGTCAGTAGTTCTAATGGAATGTTGTCTACTCCCGGGGCCTTGTTTCGACTCAGATCTTTCAGTGCTCTGTCAAACTCTTCATGCAGTATCATATCTCCCAATTCATCTTCATCTACATCATCTCCTATTTCCATAATATTGTCATCAAGTACATCACCCTTGTGTAGACCCTCTATATACTCCTTCCACCTTTCTGCTTTCCCTTCTTTGCTTAGAACTGGGTTTCCATCTGAGCTCTTGATATTCATACAAGTGGTTCTCTTTCCTCCAAAGGTCTCTTTAATTTTCCTGTAGGCAGTATCTATCTTACCCCTAGTGAGATAAGCCTCTACATCCTTACATTTGTCCTCTAGCCATCCCTGCTTAGCCATTTCGCACTTCCTATTGATCTCATTTTTGAAACGTTTGTATTCGTTTTTGCCTTCTTCATTTACTGAATTTTTATATTTTCTCCTTTCATCAATTAAATTCAATATTTCTTCTGTTACCCAAGGATTTCTACTAGCCCTCATCTTTTTACCTACTTGATCCTCTGCTGCCTTCACTACTTCATCCCTCAAAGCTACCTATTCTTCTTCTACTGTATTTCTTTCCCCCCTTCTTGTCAATTGTTCCCTTATGCTCTCCCTGAAACTCTGTACAACCTCTGCTTTAGTCAGTTTATCCAAGTCCCATCTCCTTAAATTACCACCTTTTTGTAGTTTCTTCGGTTTTAAGCTACAGTTCATAACCAATAGATTGTGGTCAGAGTCCACATCTGCCCCTGGAAATGTCTTACAATTTAAAACCTGGTTCCTAAATCTCTGTCTTACCATTATATAATCTGTCTGAAACCTGTCAGTATCTCCAGGCTTCTTCCATGTATACAACCTTCTTTTATAATTCTTGAACCAAGTGTTAGCTATGATTAAGTTGTGCTCTGTGCAAAATTCTACCAGACTACTTCCACTTTCATTTCTTAACCCCAATCCATATTCACCTACTACGTTTCCTTCTCTCCCTTTTCCTACTGACGAATTCCAGTCACCCATGACTATTAAATTTTCGTCTCCCTTCACTATCTGAATAATATCTTTTATTTCATCATACATTTCTTCAATTTCTTCGTCATCTCCAGAGCTAGTCAGCATATAAACTTGTACTACTGTGGTAGGCGTGGGTTTCATATCTATCTTGGCCACAACAATGCGTTCACTATGCTGTTTGTAGTAGCTTACCCACATTCCTATTTTCCTATTCATTATTAAACCTACTCCTGCCTTACCCCTATTTGATTTTGTGTTTATAGCCCTGTAGTCACCTGACCAGCAGTCTTGTTCCTCCTGCCACCGAACTTCACTAATTCCCACTATATCTAACTTTAACCTATCCATTTCCCTTTTTAAATTTTCTAACCTACCTGCCCGATTAAGGGATCTGACATTCCACACTCCGATCCGTAGAACGTCAGTTTTCTTTCTCCTGATAACGATGTCCTCTTGAGTAGTCCCCGCCCGGAGATCCGAATGGGGGACTATTTTACCTCTGGAATATTTTACCCAAGAGGACGCCATCATCATTTAACCATACAGTAAAGCTGCATGCTCTCGGGAAAAATTACGGCTGTAGTTTCCCCTTGCTTTCAGCCGTTCGCAGTACCAGCACAGCAAGGCCATTTTGGTTAGTGTTACAAGGCCAGATCAGTCAGTCATCTAGACTGTTGCCCCTGCAACTACTGAAAAGGCTGGTGCCCCTCTTCAGGAACCACACGTTTGTCTGGTCTCTCAACAGATACCCCTCCGTTGTGGTTGCATCTACGATAAGGCTATCTGTATCGCTGAGGCATGCAAGCCTCCCCACCAATGGCAAGGTCCATGGTTCATGTAACATTCTGGAATTTTTTTGGTTTTTGTCCTGCACGTGTACTGGTGCTTGAGAGATTATGTTTGTTGGCGGATTACTCATACACTTTGTGGCGATTGTTCACTTAATTTTTGCGTAAGATATTGTGCAAAGTTAGACTGTAAATTGACCTTGCTAGCAACTTCCACCAAGCGGTTATCAGTAGTTACACTTTTAGAATCATTTTCTGGATACATTTCACGTAGGTCTACCCCCACATTAGCTTAGTTTTCTGTTGCAGTTTGTTTACATGCAGATTTTACAGGGCTACCATCACACGTGGCGCTAGACAACACACGATTTCTGAGCATTGCATTCTGAACATGATTTACGGCTTGACTATTTCTCGTAGTATGCTGTCCCGTCAAACGCCAGTTTTTGTTACCGATATTTACATTCAGGGTGCGGATAACGAGTTCATTGTTCGTGATTTTATTGGTTACTGCCACTTGAAGTTCATTACACTTCACTAATAGTTCATGATACTTCACCAGTAAGCTTTCAAGTTTGAGTTCGAGGTCCATTATTTCTTGTTTCAATGACGTAATTATGTGATTCTGCGTTTTTAGAGTATTGTTTACTTTGGATTCAATTGCTAGTATGATGCACTGGTGGCATGTCCACTGTTCTTCACTGTTAAAGTATTTCAGGTTAATTTTGACACATTTTTTGTGGTACCAGTAATTTCATTTAATACACACTGCAAATTTGAACATATTTGGCACTTATTACGGTCGAAATTCGTTGGAACTGCAGGATCGGCAATTTGTACACTTTACCCGGCGCCATCTTGCCTTAATAACACTGCTGGTGAAACAGTAATAGTGAACATTATTTACTTACAAATGGGCGTTGAGCACTGAAGAACTTTGGCTGTATTTACAGGAAATAGTCATTGCCTACACAATGACAGAAGAAAATATCTAAGATGAAGATAAGCATATTTGAACAGTTCAATTATGCAGACAATTTGCATTTGTGGACAGGAGCATGCTGAAATATCAGTGATAGGACCCCTTTTCTCACAGACACAATTGTACTATCCCATAGAACTTGCGCCTGAGCACATACATTTGGCCATACCCCAACATGAATTCAAGAAGTCATCACGAGTGGGGGTTGCATCCACTCTTTGAGCCCGGTTAAAACTGTTTGGTTCAGCACCATGGCCAGCTTAAGCCACAACACCATGAGGCACATATGCTCCCTGCTCTGCCTATACCCCCTGCAACATTTCACAGACATGTAATGAGACATTGCCTTACCCTTGTACCACCAATCTGTGCAGACCTCCACACAACTTAAGTTCACACATTGCAATGATTTATGGCTTCATTACCACCCTAAGCTGCAGCAACTATAGATCCTTGGTAGTATTACAGCACCCCAATGCAAATGGAATTCCTCCCAGTGAGGCAAAAACCACTTGTCATACGAGAAAGGTCCCAGTCTTACTGCACAGTTAGATGTGGACCCAGAAGGCACTAGGGGCCAATTAAATGGAGGGTGGATTTTTATACCCCCACCAAACTGTGATATCAAAATGGACTCAGTTAAGTCACTGTTGGATAAATTTGTCAAGATGTAGAGGTAGAAGCCAGTAGACAGGAGTCAACAATATGGAATCACACCAGCAGGAGCCACCACAAGATGGTACTGTGGGTGGATGTGCTGATGCAGTCACCGCAATGAGGCTGGCAGCTCCAGCACTCTGCATTCAGTTCATAGCATCATATGAAACCTTTGGTCTATGAGTACTTTTTATCTGTGGGTGCTCATTGGTTTTTTCTTAGTTACAATTGGACAGTTAGATTATGATACACTTGGCTTTATGATACAGCTGTGATTAGTATTTGCACTTGCTTGAAATCACTTTGCATGAACGAGACTTGACAGTGATCCTAGTCCAATCACACTCAAATCATTTCATGACCACCAACTGTTAAATACATTCTGTGATTACGGACTGTATCCCAGCAAGTCACTACTCAATCAACGATTGTCCACTTGTAGGCCTTTGAAATGAATTTTGATACAAATCGCAGGATCTAGTAGCAGTGCATCGCCAATGGAATCTATCAACTCATACCAATACTTGGTTGTAACAAGGTCTAGGGACATGAAATTGAATGATCACATAGGCTTATTCAGAGGTAAATCAGGTGGCAGGCATCAGTTTATTGGTAGTGTATTAGGCAAATGCAATCAGGCTACAAACTGGATTGCTTAACACACTCATGTAACCCATCATAGAATACTGCTCAAGTACGTTAAACTCATACCAAAAGGACCAACAAGTGATATTGAATATATACAAACAAAGGCAGGTTTGTTTGTCCTGTGGGAAAGTGACACAGAGATGCTGGAAAAACTGAACTATCAAATGCTTGGGATAGATGCAAACTATTCTGTGTAAGGTTACTTAGAAAGTCTCAGGAGCCATCTTTAAGTGAAGAATCTAAGAATATCCTAAAATCTCCTATGTATCACTTGCACACGGATCACTAACATAACATTAGAATAGTTGCAGTAATTTTAGAAGCATTTAAGCAATCGTTCTTCCCACACTCAATATGTAAATAGAATGGGAAGAACCCTTATAATTGGTACAATGGGGAGTACCTCCTCGATGCATTTCAGGTGTAGATGTAGATCAGATCCCACTTTAGTGGAAATATGTAAGGAAGACACTTTGCATTAGCGAAGTGTTTGTCCATGTTTTTATTTTTATTTGTATGGATGCAACCTTGGACACAATGTGTGTTATGTTCACAACTCTGTTTTAATTCAGGCTTCATTATCACTATAGTTTGTTAACAAGCAACCATAGTAAGACACACAATGTCAGCATTGGTATTTAAGAAACTTTTAGTCTAGGACTAACAGCTTTAATGTGATACTTTACAACTGCTTCACAATGAGAATTAGACTTTGAGATAATTTAGTGAATTGTGCTTAGTAAATTTTCTATTTAAGAGTGAGTTCAGTGCAAATTCTGGAGTTGAAACTTTTCAGTAATGAAAGAGCTGGAATTAGAGTGTTCACTACAGGTGAACATTGATTATGATAGAAACATAAAGCATTTTTATGTTGTATTTAGTTAAAGCTGAACTGAGTATACTTCCATCTGAGGTAATTCAATATAAGTATTTAGAATCAGTACCATGAGTCAAGAAATTCTGTGTATGGCTCACATTCTAATTTGTGCATTTTATAAAAGACAACAATCAGGGTTTAAATGCAACAATTGAGTAGATAGGATCCTAGGAAAGAACTTTCAGAGTTTTTCAGTTGGTTCACATACGAAAAATTTTGGTAAGAAACTGGCATGCATCAGTAACTGAAAGTTGAGCTAGAGAGAGAGCATTTTAGAGAGTTTTTGTCAGAGATCGCTGGCACTATTTCCAATTAAGCCTACAGAATGTTAAAAATTGGATTTGGTGGCCTTCTCTGTAGGGTAAACGCATAAAAAATCAATTGAGAAATATCAGTGCACCTTGAAAACCATTTAAAAAAAGGCTCTGTACAGTGCTAGGAACCACTTTGATACATAGCTTTAAGGCTTCACCATGGTAGTCGTATTCTGTTTTCAGTTACATAGACGGAATACTTTTATTGGAATCATGTAAAGAGCTGGATGAAACTGGTTTCTAGAACCATCACAGCTGTTAAAGTTGTACTTAGTGTTCTAATATTCGTGACTGTGTATGAAACTCCATAGTGTGTAGCTGTATAAGCTGCTATTGTCATGGCAGTCAAAAATTGAATAGACTGTACAGTGTAGCAGATTCAGTTTGTATGATTACTTTTTCTTCTGGCACTAGACATTGCAAACCAGTTATATAAAAGCACTAATACAATGAAGTTCAATTTAATTTTGCAAATAATTTACAGAGAACTTAATACACCAACAAAAGACAAAGTATGTCAATATTCATCAAATGTCAATAATACTGGTTCATCAGGCTTATTTACTGGCTGGGTCCTAACATCCAAAAGTCCACCACTCCAGCCTATCTTGAAGTTACGACAGACCTGACAAGACAGAAAAAAATTATTATTTAGCATAAAATACATTACTGTAAAGTAAGCATACCACAAACTATTAAACAGCAAACAGATTTACAAACTTCCAGCATGTTGGTGTAGCTTAATCAGTAGAATGAAAAACCAGTCCAAGTTGTAACTTTTACTTTTTATTCATTCATTCAATGATTAGTTTCAGATTAAGAACTATTTTCAAGTCAAAAATAGCATTTCTGAAGACGTCAAAAATGAACAATGAACATTTACAGTGCCAGGTCAGACATTAAGGGGTGCATATGCTATGTGAACATAAGGCTGAAGCTGACAAAGCCTTGTGTAAAGATACAGTTCAATCGAAGATGTTTCCAGAATGTTATTGTTCCAAAATATGCAAAGGTGACTATCAAAAACAAGTCAAAAAGTGTAGTGACACTGAATAGGAGGGCGGGTTAGGAGTGAGATTAGAATGGCCCATGGTACAGAAGACAAAGCTTTTTATTTTTTGCAATTGAAATTGATAGCGTATATTGGATATTTACAATTCCAGTTCTTTATCCCTATGTTAGTGAAAAGTGGAGTGAAATATGAAGCACACAGAGAAATATGCTTAGATGACTATGTCTCGCTAGTGCTGTTCCTGAGTCACATACTTTTGCCAAAAGGGTTGTTAATTTGACTAATGTCCAGTTTACACATGAGGAAACATTACTTTTGAGCAAGGGGTCAGGTTATTCACTTCAGTTGCCTACGTCCGACAGTGATGTGGCAAACTTGATAACTGAAGTTAAGGCAGCGTGTATATACAGCAAACTGGACTGCCTTGAGGAGACATTAGTTGCTGTCAAAATACAAGAACTGTTAGCTAAGGAGCATCTCAGTGCTAAGGGCAATAGGGCTAAGCAAAATGAGCAATGGGTTTTGGTGGGCATCAACGGTAAATTACATAGAGAGGACACTTTAATAACAAAAGCCAATAAAGGACGTATATTAGTTGTCTTTATCAGAGGTAATGTACAGGGAAAAGGACCTGGACTTTTTGACAAGTAATGGTATGCGACAGATTGATAAGGTACCAACAAAGTTTGTGAATGTAGCTTTAAAAAAGGAGTTATCTGCATGCACTGTAAATGTTCGTTGCAGATTTTTGAGATCTCCAGAAATGCCATTTTCAACTTTGTTATAATGATCTGAAAATGGGTCTCAGCCTGAAACTAATCATCAAATGAACAAAAAGTAACAACTGCGAATTCAACTGGTTGTTTTGTTCTGCTCAGCAAACAGATTTCTTAAAAGAAGAGTTTTAGTTTCAACAGCGAAGGAGCCAATGATTCACAAGTTTTGGGTAACATATAACACAAACTGGTTAGACATTTATATTTCCTGGGTGTAGTTATTCCTCTGGGTGTGCATTTACAGGAAATTGTAACAATTTAACTGTAATAATAATGGTGACATAGAGCATTACAAAGAAATGGTTCCACATGAATGCAATAGTAGTAGTTCATCATCATCATCATCATCATCATCATCAAGTCTGCAGGCTTAAATGGGCGCTGCCACTGTTGGTAAAATCTTCTATGTTCTTAGGCTGCATCATCATCCGGCCATTTTACATCCAATGCTGCATAAAGGCTGCCCCTAGATTTCTCCATGCCGTATGATCTACATCAGTTGGTATCTACACTGTTCTGAGGGTCACATTTTTTATCTATCTCCTTCCATCAGATCATCTACTTCTCTTCTCATTTTGTGTAATCCAGCAAAGAACTTCTCTAATCCATCTACCATTCCATTCACTTAGTCACCTGTCCCACCTAATTCTAATTTCCTTCCGTCCTTCCTTCCTTCCTTCTCCATTCCACTTTTATTATGCTCAGAATTATGTCTTCCACTCCATTCTGTTCCCTGATCCACCTGTTTGTTTCCCAGCCAACCTTAGAAATTCTCAACAAGCAGCTTTCTATTGTTCACAGCACTACCCTAATGTTTCACTTGGTTTTTATATAACATGTCTAAGCACTCCAGCAGATGTTTGCACCTCTGTTAACTTCTTTTCATGTTCATCCAGTCACTGTCTTCAAGTACTATAAACATAAAACTCATCATTTGATAATATGACTTAGTTTTTAATTTGCATCATTTCCTTTTCAGTGTGTTGGTCATATATTATTTCAGTCTTACTGCAAATGATTTTCAGGCCTACTGTCAGACTTACATCGATAAAATTACATTTGTACAATGACAGCAGCAAAATAAATATAGTTCAGATTTGTTCCATTAGTGCATATTGCTGACCATTTCGTCTGTAAGTCAGCAGGGGAATACTGTAGTCTGGCAGCCAGATACTAACATTCTTCTGTAGAGAAAATTCTGCTACCATATACACTTAACAGCAAAAAAAGTGTCCACTGCTCAATGCAATCAACATAATACAGCTGTGTCATAGGTCCTCTAAACACCAAAACTCTGTGGGGTACAGTCAACTGACTATACATAAAGGTTACAAAGAGTCCACTAGAGAACACTGCTCATTACAGCAGTCAGTTCAGATGTAAACTAATACCACTATACAACAAATATTAAAAATCACTTTATTAGAGATGAGACAGTCCTTAAAACTTGTAAATTAAACTTAATTATAATTAGTGACACTGCAGAAGTCTTATCACACCCATTAAATAGCATCACAAGTTTTTGTTTGTGATCAGAATTTGAAACCACTGTTAACCAAACAAAGCCTGGGTATCTGATCGAGAATTGGCTAGACATAAAGAGACCTAAAATATCAAACTGTTCACCAGTATCAGTTTACAAGGCTGAATATCCAAATGAGGAAATAAATGACAATACATTTAGCACTGCACCAGGAACCCCATGAAGCTCATATTGCCTCTGGGAAGTAACAACAAAAGCTATGTAATACGGTGCAACACACAGTTATGACACACCATGAACTGATGATGAAAGGGGAGTAGAACCCAGTACCTGTATGAATTATTAACTAAACACAATCAGATGTCAGATAGTGAATAAGTTCAGCAACAGCATGATACTGGATTGATGATACAAGTATTTTTTGCCTGGCATGGATTCAAACCCTACCTTTCGCTCTTGTCTTATAGCTATGAATAGACATGAAACATTTTTGTTTCTTCACTAGTAGTGAGATGTGCATAAGTTTGGCTGCAGGTAATGCAAAAAATAGTTCTATGCTGCCGAAGACCCAACCCCAGACTTATTGTTGTTGTTGTTGTTGTTGTTGTTGTTGTTGTTGACTCCACACAAAGAGGTGTCTACTATCAAATTCCCTTTCACTAGTAGTTAGGATCACACCATTTGTATAGACCCTGAGGAGTTTGGCATCATGTGGAAACAACTAAATGATGGGACAGTGTCATCTTGAAGGGTTCAAATCCAGAGAAATATTGGAATCAGAGCTCGAATCACAGCCCAGTGCCAAGATTTTCAAAATCTCAAGGTCACTTAAAATAAGAAATGAAGGTCCTATGACCTCACATGATGATTCGTTCATGAGCTGAAATAACATTACTACATGATGATTGGTTCATAAACTAAAATAACATTACTACTGTAAGAAAGCTTACTAGAGACAAAGTTTCGGCAAGCCTTTCACCTCTCATAGCCAATGGACATGTTTAATGTTGATTTTCAACCACAGCACAGTCCTGCATTCCTTACTTTGCATTACGGGAGGTGAAGAGGGTATGTTTGTAGCTGTTAGAAAGTAGTATCCCCAGAGGGAACCGAACCCACACCTTGGCCATTACAAACTAGCCTCAGTCCAAGTAACCACCAAACTTCACATGTGTTAGCACCGTGATTTTGTCATAATCTGGTACACAGTACATGGTACAAGAAGTGTTGACTTCTACCTGAGCTGTTGCTTTGAATACCCCATTCATAATCTAACAGTCAGTGTCATGCAGAAACATGTTTGTGAAAGGTCTCTTGGGTGACTGTCATGGTAAGACCAATTTCAGCACCATCAGCCACTGACCGCTTGATACAGACCAGCATCCACCAAGTGATCATGATGCATCACGCATAGAGCCTATAATCTCCAGTGGACTTTCCTGCACTCAAATTAGCAAGAATAACATTGCATAAGATATAATACTAGGTTTCAGCATGGTCTGTGGCAATTTTGCATGACTTGTTCCTATAAACTTATTCAAATATTGTCTTATTTTGTTCAGGTTTGTAGTACTGCTAATGCCATGACAACTTGAATATTTCTCATTCTTGATGTTACAAGGACTGTCCTTTATGCATTAGAAAATAGAGTCTAAAACAAATAAAGTACAAAATTTATGCCATTGTGTTCTGTTGGTGTTTATGCAAGGGTGAAAGCAATGGAAGCAATTTGAAACACCTGTGCCCCGTATGGAGTGACTACTCTTAAGAAAGCCAAGTTGCATTGTTTCAAGTATGATAATTTTGAGATAAATTAATCACCACATTTAGGGAGATAGACATCGAAGCAGGATGTTTCTCCAATTTACTAGCATGGTCACCGACAGTGTATCTGATAAGTGGCAAGTGTAACAACCAATTAACCTTCATGTGACACTTGCCTTCAGTAGTCACATTGAGATTAAAAGGAAGGAAGGAGGATTACGGTACAACATATTGTCAAAAACAAGATTAGATGCAAAGCAGAATCTCGGACGGGGAAGGAAGGTAAAGGAAGGTGTCTGCGCCCTTTCAAAACATTGATCCTGGCATTTGCTGTAACAAATTTAAGGAGGTCATCGTAAACCTGATTCAGTGTGGCCTGATGACAATTTTAAGTACCATATGATAACTCCATAGGGAAAAAATAGTGGGTAAGCCATACCAAACATTATTTCAAATCATAGCCTGTATATATCCACAAAATGTATTGTTACTGATATACATCTGGTGGCACAAAGAAGGTGTTTGTGTTACAAACTGTTTCATGGGGATGTGTCCTTCACAGCTGTCCTTTGTTGCTAACAGATGAGATGCCTTAAAGTTGTAGAGTAACAAATGTGACCTGGAAGACAGCCAGTTTGGTAAAGATGCCTGCTGAACATCTTGTAAACTGGCGCCTGCATGTTTTTAACTTTTTGCCCCTTATTGATCAACCACCAAGAAAGTTAGTTTTTCTTTTCTTGTGGTTTTTGTTTTGGTGATTGTGCTTTAAATGTGGCTCACCTCAGAATCAGCAAGTCGCTACCTGCACCGTGCATCTCAGATGGTTTTTGATAATGAGGTGGAATATATTGTTGACAATTTCTCTAATATTTGTGTCTATTTTGTTCAATAACTTAAGGGAAAATGCTATAAATATGCACTACACTAATACAACTGGTGTCTCATCATAATGCCATACAGTGAATGGCTATCTTAATTAAGCTTGAAATCTTTCCTCATACTCAAGTAGCTCTACCAGACTACAACGTAAATATGACAATGTGGCTGTGAGAGTAGTTGCTGAATGAAATGCAGTTAACAGAGCATTAAGTGATACAATTTCATTAATTGATTTGTCTATTTTGAGTAGCAGTTCTGGCATATTGTATGTTTATTACCGCTAGATCTACCAATTACTGAATGAGGCAACATACCTTATTATAACAAAATTTCTAAAGATGGCATTCTGTGTTCAATATATCTGTTCATAGCTCTGTCACAGAGGAGATAAAAATCTTACTCTCGCTCCAGTTTGGAATTGTCAGCTACTGCCTCTTACTCTTTAAAGTGCATTGACATTTTTGTGGAGCAAGTGGCCAACTGCAGCATTTATTGCCTCCTCCTTGCCCTTGTGATGGCTGATACAGACAATTCATGATGAAGTCAATGATATTAGTCATAGTTGTTGCGTGAAAGTAATCTCTGCTTTCTGTAAACTTATGTTTGATAAGTTGATGACATACCAAAATGAAATTCATCCAGAATATTTGATTGGTATACCATGAATATATCAGGTGAATCTCGAAAGCTATTTCTCTGTTTTTCCAGGAGGTAACAAAACTATCCAACGTATTCCACTATGTTGCCATGACCCTATCATAGTTGCAGCAGGATGATTATGTTTCTGTGGTGTCACCGCCAGACACCACACTTGCTAGGTGGTAGCCTTTAAATCGGCCGCGGTCCGTTAGTATACGTCAGACCCGCGTGTCGCCACTATCAGTGATTGCAGACCGAGCACCGCCACACGGCAGGTCTAGAGAGACTTCCTAGCACTCGCCCCAGTTGTTCAACAGACTTTGCTAGCGATGGTTCACTGACAAAATACGCTCTCATTTGCCGAGGCGATAGTTTAACATAGCCTTCAGTTACGTCATTTGCTACGACCTAGCAAGGCGCCATTATCACTTACTATTGATCTTGTGAATCATGTACCGTCAGACCGACGTTCATCATTAATGGATTAAAGTTAAGTATTCCACCAGCTACGTCCATTTTTCTAAATTATAATTTCCTTGTCCTGTTCCAGACCTCACCCCAGCCTGCTTGAGCTAAAACACGTGCCTTTCGGCCTCCTCTAGTAACACGGTGTTGGCTCTCCTGCCAACCAAAACATTGGCGATGAGGCACAACTGCGTTCTTATCGATATTGCCCTGATTTACTTGTGTAATGGCTTCGCCACAATCTCCAGATGTACTGTCCGAATTTTATCGCTTACAGAATCAGCAGATGCAGGCCTTACTGGATGCCCTTGGACAGCTCGTCCAGGGTCAACGTGCGATGCAAAACGATGCGGCAGCAGCCGCTCCACAGCTAACGCAGGCGCAACACGCTGTTGCACCAACTTTTCGTCCTTTTGATGCTGCACTGGAAAGCTGGACAGAGTGGTCATGCCAATTTGGAATCCATCTCACCGCCTACAGAATTCAAGGTAACGAGCGGCAGCCTTTTTTGTTGTCTTCGGTCGGCGTGAATACGTACTGTGTGATAGTCTAATTATTTCCCCGACACGACGTAGCAACTCTGTCCTACGAAGAAATTTTGTCTGCATTAGATGCATATTTCAAAGAATCAGTCAATGTAGTTGCGAAACGGTATACCTTCTTTCGTACAAAATGTACGGCAGGTCAGACTAATCGGGAGTGGGTTGCAACCGTGCAAGGCCTTACTAGCGATTGTGCTTTTGAGTGTCAATGTGGACTCCCTTGTTCAGATACTATGGTACGTGATGCAATTGCACAGAACGTTTCTGATGTTCGTATACGGGAACAGATTTTGAAACTAGTCAATCTCTCCCTTCAACAAGTGATGGACATATTGGATCGGCAGGACACACTTGACTTTGCTCAGGAATCATTTGAAACTTCACCAGCTGTGTGTCAGGTTAACCGGCCTGCCGGGCGAGCTGCATGGAGCAGTAAACAGCCCTCGCACCCGGCCGTGCCGATGCCGCCAGGCTCTCAGCCACGTGTGCCGCGCAAGCAAGCAAATGCAGTGCTAAAATCATGCCTGCGGTATGCTACTAGACATTCGCGTGAGAATTGCCTGTCACACCAGGCTATTTGCTTTTTCTGTAATAAAAAAGGACATGTTCAGAGTGTTTGCCAGAAAAAGCTCAGATCGGAAACTCACAACCATTCCAGGCCCTTTGCTTCGCACCGAATTCAAACCAAGGATACTCAGGCTCGTTAAACTTTGCCCATGGAAATTCATATAGTTCATTCCACTCCGCCCAGTGCTACTCTCTCTCACAGTGACTGTGTTCGTCCCACAAATAGTGTGCATCGACATCGCCGGAAATCCCATCAAGTCGCAAGTGATTCTTTACCAGTGTCAGTTCACGTTGCACGAGACAGTCACTCTTGTCATCAGCAGGACAATAAACTTCTTGTAGACTTGGACATTAACGGCAAAGTGATGCCATTCCAGCTCGATACCGGAGCTGCAGTTTCACTGATCAATAAAGACACGTACAAACAACTGGGCACACTTCCATTGCGTGCCGCAAATGTTAAGTTAACTAGCTATTCAGGTCAAACAATCCCTGTGTTAGGACAGTGCAGCCTTCTTGCAACATACAAAGGACACACAAAACTTGTGTCATTTTACGTCCTTCGTTCTTCTTCTGCAGTGAACTTGTTTGGTTTAGATTTATTTCAGTTGTCTAACTTGTCTATAGTAAATCAGGTCCTATCAGTGAACCAGACTGTGCCTTCAGACAGTGTTTCTCGTCTATGTGAAGAATTTGCAGACATTTTTGCACCGGGCCTCGGTTGCGCTAAGAACTATAAAGCACATTTGGAACTGAAAGTAAACGCGCAACCGAAATTTTTCAGAGCGCGCAATGTTCCCCACGCATTGCGTGATGAGGTCGCAAAAACATTACATGATTTGGAATCACAAGGTGTGATTGAATGTGTGCAGGCTTCTCTCTGGGCATCACCCTTAGTAATTTTGCCAAAACCTTCTGGAAAATTGAGACCTTGTGTGGACTTCAAGGCTACAGTGAATCCACAACTAGTGATTGCAACTTTTCCTTTACACCGCCCGGAAGATCTTTTTGACAAACTGCGCCCGGGTAAATATTTTTCGAAGTTGGACCTAGCAGATGCATACTTGCAAATACCGGTGGACGAAGAATCCCAGCGCGTTTTGGTGGTTAACACGCATCTTGGTTTGTATTGATTCAAACGACTGCCATTTGGGTGTGCATCCGCCCCTGCATTGTTTCAGCAATATCTACAAACTGTTTGTGCATCGGTCCCTACTGCAGCAAACTATCTGGACGATATTGTGATCTCCGGAAAGATGGAAGAAGAACATTTAGCCAATCTCAGAACATTATTTCAGGTCTTGCGACCAAATGGTCTTTGCTTGCGGAAGGACAAATGTGTGTTTTTTGCTCGTGACTTGCCCTACCTGGGACATGTACTCAATACCCAAGGCATACATCCCAGTCCCGAGCACCTCCGTGCCCTACAAGACTTGCCTTCGCCGCAGAATTTGAAGCAGCTACAGAGTGTGCTGGGAAAAATCAGCATCATAAATATGTGCCACATGCCCCCTCCATTTCAGCTCCGCTTCATCGCTTACGCCGTAAAGGTGTTCCGTTCGTCTGGACGACAGAATGCGAACGCACCTTTTGCCAGTCGAAATCGGCATTGCTTTCCTATACTTGCCATACGCCATTCGATCCCCAGAAGCCCCTTTTGTTGATGGTGGATGCATCAGATTTCGGGATCGGTGCTGTGCTTGCGCACAAAGATGGTTCGCACGATCCCCCTATTGCCTTTGCGTCCAAATTGCTCTCGTCTGCGCAAAGAAATTATTCACAGATCGAGAAAGAAGCATTGGCTCTCGTATTTGGTGTTACAAAGTTTCATGGTTTCTTGTACGGTCGTCACTTTACCATCATCACAGACCACAAACCTTTGACATCGCTTTTTCATCCGAACAAGCCTGTACCTCCACGTACAGAACAGAAATTAATTCGCTGGTCTATTTTCCTCTCACAGTACCGCTACGATATCTTGTATCGGTCCACTGCTAAGCACGGAAACGCCGATGCGTTGTCGTGTTTGCCTGTTGCTGAGGATAGAGCATTCGATTCCTCCGAACTTGCTTGCATGTTCATTGATTCGGAAACCGATGACGTGGTCGAATCGTTTCTGATTGATTTTCGTCGTGTAGCTACAGCCACAGCTGTCGACCCTGTCCTTGCTACTGTTCTGCATTTTGTTGCTACGCAATGGCCCTTGTTAAAGTCACGGATCGGGGACCCGTTGGTTCGCCAATTTTTTGCTCACAAGGAGAGACTTTTTGTTTGATGTGGTGTTTTGCTGTTGCGTTCTGATAATGATCAGTCCAGGGTCGTGGTCCCATGTTCGTTGCAGTCCTCTGTCTTACAGCTTCTCCACCAAGGACATTGGGGTATAGTGACAATGAAATAATTTGCTCGTCGGCACTGTACTTGGTTCGGAATCGATGCTGTGATTACGAATATGTGCTCTTCTTGCATGGTGTGTGCCAAACGATAATCAGCACCACCGCGGAAATTCTTTGCATGGCCAAAAGCCACTTCCCCTTGGCAACGCTTACACATCGATTTTGCTGGTCCATTCTGGAATGCTCGATGGTTGGTTGTGGTAGATTCATTCAGTAATTTCCCTTTTGTTGTCCGTATGTCTTCCACGATGTCATCTGCCACCATCCAAGCGTTATCTGCTATCTTTTGCATTGAAAGTCTTCCACAAACTTGTGTTTCTGACAATGGCCCACAATTCATGTCCGCAGAATTTCAGTCATTCTGCAAGGCCAATGGTATTCAACATCTGACGTCCGCGCCGTTTTCGCCACAGTCAAATGGTGCCGCTGAATGATTGGTCAGGACTTTCAAGTCACAGATGTTGAAGTTAAAAGAGTCGAATTCTCGGGAGGATGCGTTATTGCTCTTTTTGTCCTCGTATCGCTCTCAGTCCCGAGATGGTCGCTCGCCAGCGGAGTTGCTCCACGGTCGTCATCATCGAACCTTGATGTCTTTGCTACATCTGCCACATCAGGTTCCTGTGCAGTGGTAGACACCTGCTTTTGCTCCAGGCGACGTTGTCTACTATCGTCACTACCGAGGTTCACGGCGTTGGCTCGAAGGGCGCATTCTTCGCTGCCTCGGACGCGCTATGTATCTGGTTTTGGGGGCCTCTGGTGAGGTGCACTGGCATCTCAACCAGCTGTGCCTCTGTCGTCACGATGGTGCCATCCGGTCAGTGCCCTGGGGACCCATCTACTGGCTCGCCTCAGCCCCAGGTGTTACCGATGCTGCCTTCCATTTTGCCCCATGGCGACGCGCCGCCGCCACTGGTGCTGCCTGTTCTCCCGCCAGCGACACCCGCAGTGGACGCTTCACTGCAGCCGCTGGGTGCCTCCCTGGGTCACGCACCGCCAATCGCTTCCCGTGACCGGATGTGCTCCGACATGGAACTCTTGCCCGCTCGGGACCATATGTCGTCTTTGCCCGTCGGGTGCCCCGACCCGATGGAGGTCGGCCCTTCGGCCCCTCCTGTGTCTCTGCGGGCGCATACACCGCATGTTGGCATGCACCCTGGAGCAGGTTTTCAGGCGTTTCCTAGCTCCCCGCAGTCTGAATGGCAGGGTGCAGGTGAAGCAGCCTCGCCTGTTGTTAGGCTCCCCACCTCGTCGCATACGTCAACATGGGGTCCTCCCCACGGCGGGCGGAAGCCTTATGCCACCACTGTATGCCGATTTGTGGGGGAGGAATGTGGTGTCACCACCAGACACCACACTTGTTAGGTGGTAGCCTATAAATCGGCCGCGGTCCGTTAGTATACGTTGGACCCGCGTGTCGCCACTATCAGTGATTGCAGACTGAGTGCCGCCACACGGCAGGTCTAGAGAGACTTCCTAGCACTCACCCAGTTGTACAACAGACTTTGTTAGCGATGGTTCACTGACAAAATGTGCTCTCATTTGCCGAGAAGATAGTTTAACATAGCCTTCAGCTACGTCATTTGCTACAACCTAGCAAGGCGCCATTATCACTTACTATTGATCTTGTGAATCATGTACCGTCAGACCGACGTTCACCATTAATGGATTAAAGTTAAGTATTCCACCAGCTACGTCCATTTTTCTAAATTCTAATTTCCTTGTCCTGTTCCAGACCTCACCCCAGCCTGCTTGAGCTAAAACACGTGCCTTTCGGCCTCCTCTAGTAACACGGTGTTGGCTCTCCTGCCAACCAAAACAGTTTCTACTGGCAATATCTTTCTTGAGTGGACTAACAATTTACGTGCATCATCTGCACCAATGATGCAGTGGCTTAACTACTTTTCCTACAACATCATAATGAGTATTGTAGTATTTATGGTGAGAGAGGTGAATGGAAAGGCGCACAGACCACTGAAATATGTTCAAAGAAAATAAACATAATCCACTGAATTACAGAGCCATTTCATTGACATCGACATGTAGCTCGATGTCTGAACAAATACTTTGTTCCAGTGATAGGAAATACCCCAAAACTTATTACCTATTGACATCAAACTAGCATGGATACGGAAAGGATCACTCTTGTGAGATATAGCTGGCCCTTTATTCACACCACGTACTATGTACAGGGGCTCTCAAGTTGCTTCCATATTTATAGAGTTCTAAAAGGTCTTTTGATATCATTCCTCATAAGTGGCTTCTAACCACATTGCTTATTCATGGACTGTCACCTCAGATGTGTGACTGGATTCATGATTTCCTGTCAGAAATGTCACAGATCACAGTAACTGATGGGACATGAGTGTGACTTCACAAGTAAAGTGATGTAGGCATTTTGCACTTTCTAATGTATATAAACAATTTAGCAATCAGAACATTTCTCTCAGATTTGTAGCTGGTAATGCTGCCATCTAGTAAATTCCTCAGAAGAGCAAAGCAAATTACAAAATGATGCTGAAAATATATCTTCACAGTGCAAAATGTGACAATTGACCTTAAACAATAAAATGTGTTACATTCTCCACATTGATACCAAAAAATTCTGTTAAAGTTTGCTTACACAGTAAATCAGTCACATTTAAAGATTGCCAATTCAACTACATATCTAGGAGTTATGATCACAGACTACTTAAATTGGAATCTGCAGCAATACAGGAAAGTTTCCTTGTCACTAGCCAGAACCCCATCAGACATACTGTTCCTGCATTGTTGCTTGGCTCATAGAATTCCCCCAAATGGCCTTTCCATCAAATTACCCATCTCTGGCTGCCACCCCTCTTTCCATAATAATCTCCACCTGTTCAGATTCTGCCAATCTTTAGCCCTCACCAACATAGTACTGCAAAAACATATCAACCGAGCCCTAACCTTCTTGCAATACCTTCTCTCTATCTGCAAAATTCTCCTGCTATAGAGTCCCAAATTCTTGGAACCCATAACACACACTGAAACTCTTGTCTTCCAGAAACTAGTGAAACATGCACAATGCCACCTCAGAATGCTCTCTAGCCTGCTTATCTTGTACTCCTGCCTTGGAGTACCACTTTCCACCACCTCTACAAATACCTCCAAACCCCTCCCACCTGCCCTCATAGCTGAAAAACCCTTTCTGACAGACCTACTACATTTACCCTACCCTCCAAAACTCCCTCCACTGCCACACAAAATTCAGAACCTAAACAGACCCAGTGTGCTCCCTGCTGCCGTTGGATAAGCAGCTGCAGCAGCAAGTCGTATACTCTTAGCTCACTTATTTGTTACATAGTTTAATTCTTAATTTCTTTGCGTGTTTTTGGTACTTGCATTGTTTAATTCATAAATTTCGGGCATATTATAGTATTTGAGAGTGTAGCATTGCATTATAGTACCTGAATAGTGTAAAATCGCATAGTCAAAGGTCTTCTGTTTTTGTTTTGAACTGCCAGTGTCGGTTGGTCACAGCCAGTGTGCCCCTGCCGCCGTTGGATAAGCAGCTGCAGCAGCAAGTCGTATACTCTTAGCTCACTTATTTCTTACATAGTTTAATTCTTAATTTCTTTGTGTGTTTTTGGTACTTCTATTGTTTAATTCATAAATTTTCGGGCGTATTATAGTATTTGAAAGTGTAGCATCGCGTTTTAGTACCTGAATAGTGTAAAATCGCGCAGTCTTCTTCTGCCGCCGAGCAGTGTGTCAGCAGTGCGCACGTAGCAGCATTCCTGCATCTATTAGGCAATCTTGTATTTTAATAACCGTTTAAATTTTGTGTCGAATTGTTTGTGCTCTCTGTAGATTAGCTCAGACATTCTTTGCACAACAGTTTTTAGCATGGATAGGGACTGCAACTGCTGTGTTCGGATGCAGGCTGAGTTGGCATCCCTTCGCTCCCAGCTTCAGGCAGTGTTGGCTTTGGTCACACAGCTTGAGGCTGTTGCCAATGGGCATCACTGTGGGGGTCCAGATGGGGGTTTGTCGGGGACAGCCAGCTCGTCCCACGCATCCCCCGATCGGACTACAACTGTGGTTGCCCGGGATACTGCCTGCATTGAGGTTGATCCCTCACCTGTGGTAGAGTGGGAGGTCGTCTCAAGGTGTGGCAGGGGGCGAAAGACATTCCGGAGGGCTGAACAGAAGGCCTCTCCAGTTTGTCTGACGAACCGGTTTCAGGCTATGTCTCAGGCTGATACTGATCTTCGGCCGGACATGGCTGCTTGTCCTGTTCCAGAGGTTGCCCCTCAGGCTGCAAGATCCGGGCGGTCGCAGAGGGTGGGCTTACTGGTAGTTGGGAGCTCCAACGTCAGGCGCGTAATGGGGCCCCTTAGGGATATGGCAGCAAGAGAGGGAAAGAAAACCAATGTGCACTCCGTGTGCATACCGGGGGGGAGTCATTCCAGATGTGGAAAGGGTCCTTCTGGATGCCATGAAGGGTACAGGGTGCACCCATTTGCAGGTGGTCGCTCATGTTGGCACCAATGATGTGTGTTGCTATGGATCAGAGGAAATCCTCTCTGGCTTCCGGCGGCTATCTGATTTGGTGAAGACTACCAGTCTCGTTAGTGGGATGAAAGCAGAGCTCACCATCTGCAGCATCGTCGACAGGACTGACTGCAGACCTTTGGTACAGAGCCGAGTGGAGGGTCTGAATCAGAGGCTGAGACAGTTCTGCGACCGTGTGGGCTGCAGATTCCTCGACTTGCGCCATAGGGTGGTGGGGTTTTGGGTTCCGCTGGATAGGTCAGGAGTCCACTACATGCAGCAAGCGGCTACACGGGTAGTAGGGGTTGTGTGGTGTGGACTGGGCAGTTTTTTAGGTTAGATGGCCTCGGGCAAGTACAGAAAGGGCAACAGCCTCAAAGGGTGCGTGGCAAAGTCAGAACATGCGGGGACCAAGCAGCAATCGGTATTGTAATTGTAAACTGTCAAAGCTACATTGGTAAAGTACCGGAACTTCAAGCGCTGATAGAAGCACCGAAGCTGAAATCATTATAGGTACAGAAAGCTGGCTGAAGCAAGAGATAAATTCTGCTGAAATTTTTACAAAGGCACAGACGGTGTTTAGAAAGGATAGATTGCATGCAACCGGTGGTGGCATGTTTGTCGCTGTTAGTAGTAGTTTATCCTGTAGTGAAGTAGAAGTGGATAGTTCCTGTGAATTATTATGGGTGGAGGTTACACTGAACAACCGAGCTAGGTTAATAGTTGGCTCCTTTTACCGACCTCCCAACTCAGCAGCATTAGTGGCAGAACAACTGAGAGAAAATTTGGAATACATTTCACATAAATTTTCTCAGCATGTTATAGTTTTAGGTGGAGATTTCAATTTACCAGATATAGACTGGGACACTCAGATGTTTAGGACGGGTGGTAGGGGCAGAGCATCGAGTGACAATATACTGAGTGCGCTATCCAAAAAATACCTTGAGCAATTAAACAGAGAACCGACTCGTGGAGATAACATCTTGGACCTACTGATAACAAACAGACCCGAGCTTGTCGACTCTGTAAGTGCAGAACAGGGAATCAGTGACCATAAGGCCGTTGGAGCATCCCTGAGTATGGAAGTTAATAGGAATATAAAAAAAAAGGGAGGAAGGTTTATCTGTTTAGCAAGAGTAATAGAAGGCAGATTTCAGACTACCTAACAGATCAAAATGAAAATTTCTGTTCCGGCACTGACAATGTTGAGTGTTATGGAAAAAGTTCAAGGCAATCGTAAAATGCGTTTTAGACAGGTACGTGCTGAGTAAAACTGTGAGGGACGGGAAAAACCCACCGTGGTTCAACAACAAAATTAGGAAACTACTGCAAAAGCAAAGAGAGCTTCACTCCAAGTTTAAACGCAACCAAAATGTCTCAGACAAACAGAAGCTAAATGATGTAAAAGTTAGCGTAAGGAGGGCTATGCGTGAAGCGTTCAGTGAATTCGAAAGTAAAATTCTATGTACCGACTTGACAGAAAATCCTAGGAAGTTCTGGTCTTACGTTAAATCAGTAAGTGACTCGAAACAGCTTATCCAGACACTCCGGGATGATGATGGCATTGAAACAGAGGGTGACACGCGTAAAGCTGAAATACTAAACACCTTTTTCCAAAGCTGTTTCACAGAGGAAGACCACACTGCAGCTCCTTCTATAAATCCTCGCACAAACGAAAAAATGGCTGACATCGAAATAAGTGTCCAAGGAATAGAAAAGCAACTGGCATCACTCAACAGAGGAAAGTCCACTGGACCTGACGGGATACCAATTCGATTCTACACAGAGTACACGAAAGAACTTGCCCCCCCTTCTAACAGCCATGTACCGCAAGTCTCTAGAGGAATGGAGGGTTCCAAATGATTGGAAAAGAGCATAGGTAGTCCCAGTCTTCAAGAAGGGTCGTCGAACAGATACGCAAAACTATAGACCTATATCTCTGACGTTGATCTGTTGTAGAATTTTAGAACATGTTTTTTGCTCGAGTATCATGTCGTTTTTGGAAACCCAGAATCTACTATGTAGGAATCAACATGGATTCCGGAAACAGCGATCGTGTGAGACCCAACTCGCTTTATTTGTTCATGAGACCCAGAAAATATTAGATACAGGCTCCCAGGTAGATGCTATTTTTCTTGACTTCCGGAAGGCGTTCGATACAGTTCCGCACTGTCGCCTCATAAACAAAGTAAGAGCCAACGGAATATCAGACCAGCTGTGTGGCTGGATTGAAGAGTTTTTAGCAAACGGAGCACAGCATGTTGTTATCAATGGAGAGATGTCTACAGACGTTAAGGTAACCTCTGGCGTGCCACAGGGGAGTGTTATGGGACCATTGCTTTTCACAATATATATAAATGACCTAGTAGATAGTGTCGGAAGTTCCATGCGGCTTTTCGTGGATGATGCAGTAGTATACAGAGAAGTTGCAGCATTAGAGAATTGTAGCAAAATGCAGGAAGATCTGCAGTGGATAGGCACTTGGTGCAGGGAGTGGCAACTGACCCTTAACATATATAAATGTAATGTATTGCGAATACATAGAAAGAAGGATCCTTTATTGTATGATTATATGATAGCAGAACAAATACTGGTAGCAGTTACTTCTGTAAAATATCTGGGAGTATGCGTGCAGAACGATTTGAAGTGGAATGATCACATAAAATTAATTGTTGGTGTGGCTGGTACCAGGTTAAGATTCATTGGGAGAGTCCTTAGAAAATGTAGTCCATCAACAAAGGAGGTGGCTTACAAAACACTAGTTCGACCTATACTTGAGTATTGCTCATCAGTGTGGGATCCGTACCAGATTGTGTTGACGGAGGAGATAGAGAAGATCCAAAGAAGAGCGGCGCGTTTCGTCACAGGGTTATTTGGTAACCGTGATAGCATTACGGAGACGTTTAGCAAACTCAAGCGGCAGACTCTGCAAGAGAGGCGCTCTGCATCGCAGTGTAGCCTGCTCGCCAGGTTTCGAGAGGTTGCTTTTCTGGATGAGGTATCGAATATATTGCTTCCCCTACTTATACCTCCCAAGGAGATCACGAATGCAAAATTAGAGAGATTCGAGCATGCACGGAGGCTTTCAGACGGTCGTTCTTCCCGCGAACCATACGCGACTGAAACAGAAAAAGGGAGGTAATGACAGTGGCACGTAAAGTGCCCTCCGCCACACACCGTTGGGTGGCTTGCGGAGTATAAATGTAGATGTAGATGTAGCTGTAGACCCAAAACACAGTCATGAACCATTCCTCCAGAAGCCTCAGCCCTACATAAATATCGGTTCTGTCCTAAGGCCGCACCTGTTGCCACACTCCCAAATTCTATCATGCAGGACTCATTAAAGACCTTCTCTCCTTCTCCTGGTCCCTACACTGGAAACACTTTTTTTGCCGCCAAATCTACCAATCAGATTCAACCAAACCCATATTGAACCCTGCCTAACTCAGTTCACTCCTCCATCCACCTTTGATCCACCCCACTACCCCCAAATCACCCTCTGTTAACTTCCCAGAATTTCATTGCCTTGAATCTTGCCTCACCATTATTCCCCAGATCCCTCAACATACAAACTAACCCTACACCTATAGAAAGAACCACAGTCCACCATCTAAAAACTGATCCTGACCTTATAATCCTACTTTTCTACTTGCGGACAAAGGCTCCACCAATGTTGTTTTGAACCACAAGGGTTACCTGGCAGAAGAACTCCACCAGCTGTCAGATTCATCCACCCACAAACCATGCCACAATGACCCCATTCCAGAAATCCAGCAGGATCTCCATTCTCTGCTCAAATCCTTAGGCCCATCCCAGAACCTCTCCCCGGAGTTCATCTCTCTGCTGACATGTACCACTCTCTGCACTCCTACCTTCTACATGCTTCCTAAAGTCCCAGGATACCCATTGTGGCCAGTTACTCTGCTCTCATAAACCTACACCTTTGACCTATTACCCAGAACCTACCCTCCTATATAAAAGATACCAACTATTTCCTTCGCCGATTCTCCACAGTTCCTGTCTCTGTACCACACAGTGCCCTGCTTATCACTACTGATGCCACCTCCCTTTACACTAACATCCCTAACACCCATGGCCTTACTGCTATTGAACACTACCTTTCCCAATGCCTGGCAGATTCTAAACCAACACCCTCCTTCCTAGTCACCATGACCAACTATATCCTCTCCCGGTTACTTCTCCTTTGAAGGCACTACCTACAAACAAATCCAGAGTATCCTGTGCCAGTCTATTCATGGGTCGTCTAGAGGAATCCTTCCTAAACACCCAGAATCCTAAACCCCTCACCTGGTTCAGATTCACTGATGACTGCGATCGGATTGAAGGTGAGGATACCCTATCCACATTCCTCCAGAACCTCAACAACTTCTCCCCCACTTGCTTCACCCAGTCCTACTCCACCCAATAAGCCACCTTCCTAGAGTTGACCTCCATCTCAAAGATGGCTACATAAGTATCCCCGTTCATATCAAACCTACTAACCATCAGCAATACCTCCACTTCGACAGCTGCCACTCATTCCATCCAAGAAGTCCATTCTGTATAGCATAGCCACCCATGGTCACCAGATCTGCAGTGACAAGCAGTCCCTCTCTAAATATACCGAGGTCTGTTGTGAAATCAGAGTTGGGAGTCAATGTTGAAAGTCATGGAAATTTCTCAAATTAGGTTTCAGGGTGATATCATTGTAAATCATGTTCAAATGTCAAACTGCTTCAATGATTTCTTAGCCAATATATCAAAATCGGACATAGACATGACAGCCCGTCAGGACAATATGATTTTCAGGTATAAATATGACATACAAAACATTTGTTTTAAGAAATTCAGAAAAATCACTCAGAAAGATGTGGAAGACATAATATTATCACTAAAAAACAAAACTTCAGCTGAATGGGATGGAATACCTTCGATGGTCATAAAGACAGTACGCCATATTATTTCATACCAACTGACTATTATTGTAAACCAGTCCTTTGAACATGGGTCTTTCCCAGATGTCCTAAAATGTGCAGAGATTAAGCCATTATTTAAAGAGGGATTACCAGAATGTATGGAAAACTACCAGCCTATCCCTCTCCTTCCTGTTTTTTCTAAAGTATTTGAAATCCTTGTGGCAAAACAACTAGAAAATTTCATTACAGTAAATGACATTATTTGTAAAAATCAGTTTGGTTTTCAAAGAAGAAAAAGCACCATAAATGCCATCAGAGAATTTACAGGAAAAATAATCACATCACTAGATCAGGGTACAAAAGTCTCAGGAATATTCTGTGAATATAATGAAAGGCTTTGACTCAGTGAACCACTCATTACAACTTCACATACTGAAGAGCTAAGGGATTGAGGATACTGCATTAGAGTGGTTAAACTCTTATCTGCAAGAAAGCAAGCAAAGATTTATTTTAACATCAAATGGAAAACAATTTCCCAAGGAGTTCCACAGGGTTCAATACTGGGCCCTTACCTGTTCTTGTTGTATATAAATGATTTACCATTAAATATTGATGCTCATTCAGTCTTGTTCACAGATGGCACCTCAGTCCTGATAGAAAATGATACAATAGAAAAGATTACAGATAGTATAGAAAATGTTCTGGGGAAACTGGAATCCTGGGTCCATAAAAATGGACTAAAGCTCAATGTCACTAAGACCCAGATAATGCAATTTGTTTCTAAATTGGCAGCAATATGTCCTGTACAAATAGCCCATAATAATCAGTTGATGACAGAAGTCAACCATGTGAAATTCTTGGGCCTAAACTTTGATAAAAGTTTAAACTGGAAGACACATATAGACCACCCGGCAAATGAATTAAATTCCCTAGCTTTTGCAATGTTTATTTTATCTGGTGCCACTCATATGGACACAAGAAAAACAGTCTACCACAGTTATTTTGAATCTGTTATTCAGTATGTGATAATTTACTGCAGAAACTCTAGAAGCAGTACAAGGCTACTAATTCTTCAGAAGAAAATCATTAGAAACATGTGTGCTGCCCACAAAAATAATTCGTGTCACCCATTGTTCAAGAAATTAAAAATACTAACAATTACTTCATTGTACATTTTTGAAATTTTGATTTTTGTATATAATAATCAACACTTTCTTGAAAAGTTCCGTTTTTAGCATAACTATGGTACTCATCACAAGGAAAACCTCAAATTTCCTTCAGATCACTTAAAGCTTTATGCTCAGACACCACTAGACATGGGGCTAAAAATATATAACAAATTAAAAGGAAGAAACATATTAACAATGGACCTTGGTTCACTGAAAAGTTTACTCCAAAATATTTTAATAGAGAAATGTTACTACACCACTGAGGAATTCATGGAAGACAGCCTGACACTTTGAACAATAAAAATCTACAGCTAATATTGCAGTGTTGTCTGTGTACAACAAAGGAAATTGGTGAACTGGTAATTTATAGTAAATATTGTAGTGTTGTATTTATTGGCATTATTCTTAAATTAGTGTAAAAAGAATTTCTGTAAATCATTACACAATATATTTTTGCTAAACTCGAGAGGATCCCTGTACAATAGATCATATGATCGGCACAATATATGTAATGAGACTAATAAATCACATTTCACATGTTTTAATATTGTGTCCCCAGCCTGTCGCAGTGCCCCCTCCCCTCCACCTCAGGGGAAAAAGAAGAAAAATATCTGTGACACTCTCTCCCCTAATTCACTAAATTCACTATACTACAAAATCAGCTGTCTTATTTCAATGTTTTTGATGTCCTCCATCAATCCCCTCAGGTAATGATCACACAGTGCTCAGCAATATTCCAGAAGAAGTTGAACAACCATAGTGCTGGCAATCACATTAGCAGACTTCTAGGGTCTTCTAAGGATTGGTCAATACATTTGTTTCACCTTTGCAACGTGATGTTTCCCAGTTACGTTGTTTATGTCTGTAATTCCTAGGTCTTTCATTACATCTATAACCCAAAAATTTGTGTTACCTGTCAATTTCTCAAAGTTTGATGAAATCTTCTTAGTAATCATGTGGAGAACCTCACACACTTTATTGTTTAGGGTCAATTCTCACCTTTTGCACTGTGAAGATAAATTTTCAACATCATTTTGCCACTCACTTTGCTCTTGTGAGGAGTCTACTATATGGTAGCATTACCTGCCACAAATCTAGGAGACACACTCATTATTTCCATTTCACTAGGTGGCATCCTATCAGTTACTGATTTGATTGATTTGATTTATTTCATGTATCTTAGGTCCAACTGTGTTGGGTTCACAAGGACATGGAACGAGTCAGTTTTTACAAATACAATATGATAATCTTATAGCATATACAGACATTTGAGTACATAATTATATAAAAATTTATACAGTGAAATCTTTGAGCAGCAATACAGTAAAAAGAAAATACATTAAAGCACTAAACAAAACTGATACAGAGCACACACAGAGACAGAGTTCAAGTTCAACAACATTCTTAGAGGCATTATGTCAACATGTATTATATAATGTTAAAATTTTACAATTTATTTAGTTAAAAACTCATCTAGACGGTAAAAAGCTTTTTCTAGCAGAAATATTTTTAGTGCTTTCTTAAACTTACTCTTGTTATGAATCTCTCTCTTTATTTCAGAAGGAAGAGCATTGAAGAGTTTTGTTCCACTGTAGTGGACACCCTTATGGGCCAAGCTCAAAGTTCTATGCTCGTTGTGTATGTCATTCTTCCTCCGTGTGTTATGCTCATGGTAATTACTGTTTGGTTGAAATATCTCTATATTTTTACACACAAAACACATGAGAGAAAAAATATATTGGCATGTAGTTGTGTATATTTTATGTTTTCGAAAGCTGTTTCTACACAAGTCTCTTGGGCGCAATCCACATATAATTCTTAAAGCTCGCTTCTGTGCAATGAACACTTTCCTTGCTAATGGCTGGTTGCCCCAAAAAATGCCGTTTTCCATGAGTGAGTGAAAATAGCCATAGTATGACACTTTTACAGTGTTAGGTTCAACACATGTAGTGACAACCCGTAAAGCACATGTAGCAGAGCTGAGCCTCTTACAGAGATCTAAAATATGTGAAGACCAGTTCATTTTCTTGACAGTATGCACTCCAAAAAATTTTGTTGTTTCCATTCTTTCTATTGGCTGATTACCACATGTCACACTTACCCCTCTCTCTCTTTCTGTTTCTGTACTAAACTGAATAAAGCTGGTCTTACTGGAATTTAATGAGAGACCATTTTCCTTGAACTGCAAACTGTGATCCTTCAGGCAGGAAATTATGAATTCAGTTGCACAACTGAGACAATAGTTCATATGAAATCAGTGAGGTTAGAAGCCACTTATGAGAAATAATATCAATTTGAGAGCCCCTATACGCAGTACACCATCCGAATAAAGTGCCAGCTGTGTCTCACAAGAGTCATGCTTTCCAAATCCATTTTTGTTTCATGTCAATATGTAATATATCTCATGATAGTTCATAACATTGGAACAAAGTATTTGTTCACACATCCTGCTACATGTCTAAGTCAATGAAATGGATCTGTAACTCAGTGGATTATGTTTATTTTCTGTTGTATGTACTTCAGTGGTCTGTGCAACTTTCCCTTCTTCTCTCTCATCATAAATACTAGAATACTCGTCATGATGTGGTAGGAAAAGCAATTAAGCTCTTGCATCATTGATACACAAGATGCACTTGTAAACTGTTAGACCACTCAAGAAAGACACTGCCGGTAGAATCATAATCCTCCTGCTACAAGTATGATAGGTTCATGATAACACAGTGGAACATGTCTGGTGACACTGCGATAGTTTTGATGGTGCCTTGAATGATACAATTATCTCGCAAGATTCACCTGATATATTTGTGGTATACCAATCAAATATTTTGAATGAATTTCATTTTGGTGTGTCATTGATTTATCAGACATAAGTTTACAGAAAGCAGAGGTTACTTTCACACAACAACTATGACTAATATCATTGACTTCATAATGAATTATCTGTATCAGCCATCACAATCACAAGGAGGGGGCAATAAATGCTGCAGTTGGTCACTTACTCCACAAAAATGTCCATGCCCTGTGAAGAGTAAGAGGCAGTAGCTCTCAGTTCCAAACTGGTGTGAAAGTAAGATTCAACCTCCTCTGTGACCGAGCTGTGAACAGCTGCGTTCAGTAATCAGTAGATCTAGGGGTAAGAAACATGCAATATAGCAGAACTGCTACTCAAAATATACAAATCAATTAATGAAATCCTATCACTTAATACTCCGTTAAATGTGTTTCGTTCAGCAACTACTCTCACAGCCACATCGTTATATTTACATTGTAGTCTGGTAGAGCTACTTCAGTATGAGAAAAGACTTCAAGTTTAATTAAGATAGCCATTCGTTGTATGGTACTATGATGAGACACAAGTTGTATTAGTGTAGTGCATGTTTATAGCATTTCCTGTTATGTTATTGAACAAAATAGACACAAATATTAGAGAAATGGTCCACCTCATTATCAAAAACCATCTGAGATCCACAGTGTGGGTAGCGACTTGCTGATCCTGAGATGAGCCACATTTAAAGCACAATCACCAGAACAAAAAACACAAGAAAACAAAAACTAACTTTCTTGATGGTTGATCAATAAGGGGCAAAAAGGTAAAAACATGTGGGTGCCAGCTTAGAAGATGTGCAGCAGGCATCTGCACCAACGAGGCTGTTACTCTGCAACTTCAAGGCATCTCATTTGTTGGAAACAAATGGTCCAGTTCTAAATGTATTGTCATTTATTTCCCCATTCGGACATTCTGCCTTGTAAACTGAAACTGGTGAACACTTCGATACTTTAGGTTCTTTTATGCCTAGTCAAGTCTCAGTCAGTCACGCAAGCTTTCTTTAGTTATCAGTGGATTCAAATACAGTTCACAAACAAAAACTCATGTTGTTATTTAATGGATGTGATAAGACTTCTGCAGTGTCACTTATTGTAATGAAGTTTAATTTAATCCTCGAGATGGCACACCTGTGTGTAAAGTGCACCAACCACAAATAACATAGTCGTGCACAGCTTCATTGTTGTTTTAAAACAGCAAGCCCTTGCCTATTCCTTCATTATTGTTTCAGTTAGCACAATGAGAAGTTGTGTTGTCATAGGTTCATGTGAGCTACAGTAATTTAGAATAAAATGCAGGTGTGTCATCTTAGTGTACAAAGTATGCCACATGCCTGGTCATGTAAGTAATTTTTTCTTCGCTTTTATTTTGCTCCTTTTTAGTCGAATTAAAAGATAACATGTAACAAGCGGGTATATTACTGTCCAGGGTGAGATCAAAGCTGACAGACAACAAGCCTGATTGGTTACTCAACAAGGATCCAGATTTCAGTTCTGTGCCAGACAACGAAAACAATCACAGCTCTGAAGAAGTAGAGGAATTTATCACTCGAAGAGACCATGATTCAGGGCCACTCTTCACTGGTGGTATTTTCATTTGGGGGAACAAAACATGTAAATGGATTAAAATATGTTCTGATGTGACTTCGAAAACAAAAAGAGAGAATATTGTGAAAATATTCCCTGGGCCTACACATATTGCCAGAGGGATCACAAGTGAAACAGAGGCTTTATGGACAATACTTAGCATGGAAATGATTGATGAAATTGTAAAATACATGAACATATACATTCAATCTAACAAAGAATGTGTACAATATTTCAGAAAAAGGGATGACAATGAAACTACAAGGTATGAAATAATGGCATTGTTGGGATTGCTGTATCTCATTGCTACCAGGAAAGCAAACCGCACAAATGTCATTGAACTGTGGACAGCACATGGTACTGGCATGGAGATTAAGAAAGTGTGATGAACTACAGAAGATTTCAGTTCCATTTACAATGTATTTGTTTTCATGACAAGAGTACAAGGCAAGAAAGAAGGGTAACTGATAAACTTGCTGCAATAAGGCAAATATTGGATGCCTTTGTGGTGAACTGAAAGAATACTTATAGTACAGAACAATTTGTGACAGTAGACAAGAAGTTGCAATCTTTCTGGGGATGCTGTCTTTTTTGTTCAGCACGTCCCGAACAAACCAGCAAAGTATGGGATAAAGATTTTTATTTTAATGGATGCTGAAACATTCTTTACTAGTAATATTGAAGTATATTGTGGAAAACAACATAAAGGACCATACAATGTTTCTAATTCTCCCTGTGATATTGTACAAAGGCTAGTTACTCACACTGAAGGCTCAGGAAGAAACATTATAATGGGTAACTGGTACACTAGTTATTCCTTAGCCAACTCCCATTTGAAAAACCAACTAACATGCATCGGCACATTGAGAAAAAACAAATGTGAGATCCTACAAGATTTCTTACCTGGGAAATGTAGGGCTACTCACTCCTCTTTATTTGGTTTTCAGAATGATATGACGCTAGTCTCATATGTGCCAAAACAAAACAAGGCAGTTATATTACTTTCAACTAAGCATGATTTCAGGTACATCAGAGATAGTTTTGGGTGACAATATAACACAGGGAGAAGTCGACACAGTCAATCAACTGGGAGGTGGATATTCCGTTGCGCAAGTGACAAGAAGGTGGCCATTGGTTGTATTCTGTGCTTTAATGGACATAGTAGGAATCAATGCTCAAATAATTTTTCATGTAAATGAGGCAAATCCAAAAAAGAAGTCAAGAATTTTCTTGGAAGATTTGGCACTGTCTCTTATGAAGCCTCAACTAGTGGAAAGAATTAATATTCCTTCACTTCCTGCCAACATTGCAACTTTCCTCATGAAATACAAAGATCAATGTGTTGAAAGAATGAAGGAGCCTACCACCAAGAAAAGAGGTTGGTGTGTGACATGTGGATGAGCAGGAAATATATCTACTACCATAAGCTGTAACTCATGCCACAGTTTTGTTTCCAAATGGCATGTGAAAACAGTGCATACATGGGAGAAGTGTAAAGCATTTCCCAAAAATTCACAAGACAATTAACTGTGTAGATGGAAGAAACTTTGTGATAACTGATACTCCTTCATTATATAAAGCCTTTGTCCTTTTATATTGCGATGAGAGTGTTTTTGTTCAGTATGTGCTTAAAAGTGTTGGAATAGATTGATATGTCAGCTGCGGCAACAGAATGATATGAACGTTTCTTATTTGTTTGATCAAATAGTAAATTATCAATGTAATATAAGTTTCTTGTATTGTTGTTTAAATAAACTAAAATTAAACTGTGATTTAGCTCATACATGTTTCCCTTGGTATCATAATGACAGCTTTTGACTACATGTGTACAAAGTGTGCCATGACCCACTCATGTTACGAAAATCGGCACGGCTGCTAAAGGATTAAAAATGTTAAGGACTGCCTGATCTCTAATAACATGTTTTCCATTATTTGTTGTATAGTGGTATTAGTTTACATCTGGAATAACTGCCATGATGAGCAGTGTTCTCTGGTGGTCTCTTGTGGTAAACACTGAATAGTCAAACGACTGTACTGCAGCAGTATTAGAGGACCTGCAACACAGATATGCTATGTTGATGGCATAGTCAGATGCGGCCTACACAGTGGAATTCAGGGGTGACCCATTTCTTGAGCTGCCAGGAGCATCATGAGAAGGAGTCGGCCTAACTACTTCAGAAAACTGATTGTCCTAACATGAGAAAACCTGAAATGCACTATTTCCACATTTGAAACATGCTTGTGAACATTAAACTATCAATCCAGTCCAACAGGCATCCTAACTATAAGTCAAACTGGACATATATCTACTGTACTATCGGTATCTTCCCTGCACTGCACCTAAAGCTGGAGTATGAAACAATATTCTCCACGAATAAGAGTAACCTCTTGAAGAGTACAAACAAGAATCCTGCAGACAGCTTCACTGGGCTCTGTAGCACATTCTTTGTATCCACTTGACTTAACTGTTGTGATGTAAAGAAGTATGGCATGCAGAACTGCAGTTAAAGCACACAGTGATACTAATACCAGGGACCATCAAGTCCACTCCATTTCACTGACTACATTGTGCCAGTCTTCCCACAATCCACTGCAAATGGAATAGGAAGAAACCCTAACAAGTGATACAATGGTGACTGCTGTCTGCTATGCATTTCACAGTGATTTGCAGAGCATCATGTAGAGGTATATGTAAATATCAGTCCACTATATCTCAAATAGCAAAACATTCTGGTATGAGAATGTAGAAAAATGCTCACCAACAAACAGTTACCAGTTTACACCAATATTCAAGTATAATATTAATACATCTTTCAATATCTAAATTTCTCAATTTCATTAAGTTTGCAAATCTGATCAGCAAATGGAATAAGGAGTGGATCACAAAAGTATCTCTGCTGTAGCAGCCAATCAGAATGCAGAAGCTGCTCAAGGATAAGTGAAAACCTAACTACAAAATATATTACTGTTCAGTCTCACCAGCAAGTATCAAGTTGATATCAACGCTTCGTTTCTCATGGGCAAACTTTTTGTTGAAAATTCTTCAAAACATTTGATTCCTAGACAAAATACTAACTCATATCCATTTTCTCATTGCAAATAGTTTATTGTTCTATACCCACTTCTAAAGACAGCTCGCTTTGCTTGATTCAAATCCAATTTCTTTAGCCAGTTTGTGGGCCTTTAATTAATTTATTGTCATGAAGACATTATATTTTAGTTCTCATTCATTTCCTTCATCCCATTTCTAAACAGGGCTAAGACACAGAAAGGTGAAGCTCAACTTCTTAGAAATAAAATGGTAATAAAGAGACACTTGAAGTCTTTTTCTATGCACATTCAGTGAGGAAACAAAAACAGACAGTAACAATTATCTTCAGTTTGTTTGCAACTCACATACCTTCAGCAACAGAATTTGCATATTTTGTTCTGCTAGGCGGCGGGCAATACAGCTGCGTGGTCCATGCCCAAAAGGAAGTACCAGATATGGGCTGACACTACCATGATACAAAGCATGTCCTTTCAGCCACCTTTCTGGGACAAAGCGATCAGGGTCTGGGAAGTACTCTGGTAGCCGACATGAGACTTGATTTTGTGTCACAACCACAGTCTGAAATACAAAATATGTATATTAATTTTTATGATCAATATTCTGAATGTTATTTTACATTTTACTAGTTTTCTGTATGAGTTACTGAATTTGATTTTCAAACATACCATCAATGAAAAATTTGGATTTTAAAAATTAAATCATTGGTATTCTTTATCTGTTGTCTCTTATTCTGCACTCCTTACATGATACAGAGGTAATGCATTTTCTAATTATATAATTATTTACTCATCCTTCGTACAATATACATTGTAAGGATTTTGTCAGTGGTTGATACAATGCTCTTATTAAATTATGTAAATAATTTCTTACATGTTTTGAAAGTTTTCATACTTAGTTTATAGCATTTGTTATTAATGTATGTTTTTACATAATACACATTTATGGGAATAAAGTTACATATTGCAGTTTAGGGATAGTTATTTGGCTGTTGAGGGCTGTTTTAACTATTCATTTATGGTGAAATGAAATGTCGTATGGTTAGGGCATCCCGTCGGGTAGACCAGTCGCCTGGTACAAGTCTTTTTAGGTGACGTCACTTTGGCGACCTGCATGTCAATGGGGATGAGATGATGATGAAGACAACACAACACCCAGTCCCTGAGTGGAGAAAATCTCCGGCCCAGCCGGGAATCAAAATGGGCTGCTTGGCACAGCATTCCGCTGTGCTGACCACTCAGCTTACAGCGCGGACTTCATTTATGTTATAATAAGTATTATTCAAAAATGTTCCTTAAGCCTTTGGCTAAAAGTGCTGGGTCATTTACATCTTTAATTTCCTCTGGCAGGTCCCCGATTCCATGCTTATTTATTGACCTGTTTGTGGTATATAGATAAATGTTTTTTCTAATGTATGTTATATGGGTAATTAATTGTATATAGTCTACAGTATGGAGTGATGAACAGCCGTAATTCGGTCATCACACACATTCATTCACTCCTTCACTTAAGTCATATTCGGCAGACCAAGCTATGAAGAGGGCTTTCAAGAATATGAAAACAGTTCTATAAAATTTTGGGAACTGCTGGATGTCTGTAACTTACTGGTATGATATTTAAGCACAGAGTCTCCTGGTCATCTTCAGGTGAATACTGATGAATAATACACTAAGCTCCCCTATTTAAGATCTTGCTGGTGCGTGCATGATGTCCTGTTTGGTACTATGCATGTGTTGCTTGAGGACATGTGCTTCAGCTGTAAGTCTGTGCACTGCTCTGCACACTGTCCATGGTGAAAGGTCACCTCTTTGATATCTGAACGATTGTCTTCACAAGGTAAGACCACAGAATAACACTAATTACGCAGAGCATGAAGGTTTTCAATAATTGAGTCCAATGTAGAATTTAACTGGAAACCGCAGTCTCGATTCATAAGGGATTCAGGGAGTCATATTTCCAACAATTCACTGATGATTGAGCTCCAAAGATTTGACTTATGGCCCACAATCTTTGTTTCATTATATTTCAGCAAATGACCCATGGAAATGCAATGTTAGGCGATAGTGGACTTACACGATTAGAGAATTAACTGTATTTTGTTTATACAGATTCCCTAGTGCTAATACAGACTTTTTTTTCTCAAAACTCAATCAGAGCACATTGTTGTTGTTGTTGTGGTCTTCAGTCCTGAGACTGGTTTGATGCAGCTCTCCATGTTTTTATATCCTGTGCAAGCTGCTTCATCTCCCAGTACGTACTGCAACCTACATCCTTCTGAATCTGCTTAGTGTATTCATCTCTTGGTCTCCCTCTATGATTTTTACCCTCCACGCTCCCCTCCAGTACTAAATTGGTGATCCCTTAATGCCTCAGAACATGTCCTTTCTTCTAGTCAAGTTGTGCCTCAAACTCCTCTTCTCCCCAATTCTATTCAATACCTCCTCATTAGTTATGTGATCTACCCATCTAACGTTCAGCATTCTTCTGTAGCACCACATTTCAAAAGCTTTTATTCTCTTCTTGTCTAAACTATTTACTGTCCAATTTTCACTTCCATACATGGCTACACTCCATACAAATACTTTCAGAAACAACTTCCTGACACTTAAATCTAAACTCGATGTTAACAAATTTCTCTTCTTCAGAAACACTTTCCTTGCCATTGCCAGTCTACATTTTATATCCTCTCTACTTCGACCATCATCAGTTATTTTGCTCCCCAAATAGCTAAACTCCTTTTACTACTTTTACTACTAATCTAATTCTCTCAGCATCACCCTACTTAATTCGACTACATTCCATTATCCTCATTTTGCTTTTGTTGATGTTCATATTATATCCTCCTTTCAAGACATTGTCAACTGCTCTCCCAAGTCCTTTGCTGTCTCTGACAGAATTACAATGTCATTGGCGAACCTCAATTTATTTATTTATTTATTTATTTTTTTATTTTTTTTTTTTTTTATTTTTTTTTTTTTTTTTTGCTCAATATACAGATTGAATAACATTGGGGAGAGGCTACAACCTATCCACCTAGAGTGACCACATAATCTTCCTCAATAATAGACTATGTGGTAACGTACATAGAAAGAAGGCACTGAAAGTTACTTGCTCAAGATCTAGGCCTACCAGATTATCTCTAGCAGATACTAAAAGCAAATATAAGCAAATAAATTGAATGAATACAAAAGCATCTTCTCAGAATCAAATGTATGTCAGCTCCCATTCCAGTTACAGCTTGAAAGGTGGAAGGAAGTGTATGCAGAAACAAATGTAAACAAAATGTTCATGACAATGTTTAAACTAAAATCTGAGGAAGCATTTCCCAAAATATTGCACATCATTGTTGAAGGTTTAAAAGAATTATACGGTGAACAGCGGTATCAAAAACTCCTCTGAAACTCTAAGGTATCTCACGCCCATCAAAAATAGCCAAACTGACACACCTATTCAGCATTTTACAAAAATTACTGGAGAACTTAATGAAAGGTATTGCTAGCTGCAAAAGAACTTGTGATCATTGAAACATTACTCAAGGCAGATAACAAAAGCAAAGCAATCTGGAACATAATCAAACAGGAGACAGCAAATGTTGGACAAAAAAATTTGGAAAAACAGATTAAAAACAAAGATATTCAAATCAGCAACCCAAACTTCATGAATGAATACTTCATTGGCGTTGCTAAGAAACTGCAAGGTAAATTTCCAGACACATATATTCTACACCAGGACCAGCCATGACACTCAACAGTGCTCTTTCAAACAGCAGAGAAAGAGGTGGAATGGGTAATACAGCAATTAAACAATAAAAAAATCCACAGGGTTAGATAAGATCCCAGTCAGTGTCCTTAAGAAACATACAAAAATATTATCAAAGGATAGTGGCTACTCACCATATAGCGGAGATGCTGAGTTGTAGATCAGCACAGCAAAAGACTGTCAGAAAGTAACCTTTCAGCCAACAAGAGCTTTGTCGAAAACAATGGTCTACAGTTTGTCAGTAACCATTCATGTAGACAGACACTTGTCTGGGAATAGTGACGAGCAGGGCACCATGTGGTAAGGGAACAGGAACTGCAGAGAATTGGTGTCGGAAATGGTTGGTACCTTTTAGATGTAGGATGGTAGGTAGCAGGTAATAAGTTGAAGGTGTTTATCTACAAAAGCAGAAATCCTCTCAGCAGGGGAGAGGGGGGGGGGGGAGGGGAGGCAGCAACCAGCCACAATGGTGGACGTTAGGAAGCATGTAGATGGTAGGAGTGCAGGGAGTGGTAGGGGTGAGCAGAGACATAGACTCCAGGGAGAGGTTGTGGAATAGGCCTAAGGAGTTGAGGAGTGAGTGAAGATCCTGCTGAAGTTCTGGAATGGAATCACTGCAGCAGTGTTTGTCGGTGGATGAATCTGACAGCTGGCAGAGTCCTTTTGCCCAGTAATCATTGCAGCTTAAAACAACAGTGGTGGAACCTTCATCAGTAAGTAGGATTACAAGGTTGGGATTATTTTTAGGTGGGGGATTGTGGTTCTTTCTGCAGATGTAAGATTACTTTGCATGTTGAAGGGTTTGGGGTTTGATGGTGAACCAATGTTCACGGTTAAGAAATTTTGGATATATAACAAAGCAAGCTGGGATATTTTTTTATTTCCCCTCTTGTTATGCCATCTGCCTCCTTTAAATTCATTTTTTTACCTTTAACTAATTGACATTAACATATGTGAGTATAATATGCATTTTTGTAAAGAAGGAAAAAAAATGGCTCTGAGCACTATACGACTTAACTTCTGAGGTCATCAGTCACCTAGAACTTAGAACTAATTAAACCTAACCAACCTAAGGACATCACACACATCCATGCCCGAGGCAGGATTCGAACCTGCGACCGTAGCGGTTGCTCGGTTCCAGACTGTAGCGCCTAGAACCGCACGGCCACACCGGCCGGCTTAAAGGAGAAAGATTAGCCCCCAATTATTGAAGAATAGAACACTAGATCTAATTTTGTGCTTATTTTTATGTATGTAATTGATTTTCTAATTTATTTCAACTATTTCTAGTTAGTATCTTTTGTTATAGATTGAAATCAGTAATTTTTTTTGTAACTTAAATTCTGTTGTTGACATATAAACAAATATAAATTCTGTAATAATTGTAAACATTTGGAAGACAAAATGCCAGCAGGTGAGTAATTAAAAACAAGGTAATTCATTGCAAAAGCTGTTTTGCATTAAGTGATACACAATGAGTGATCTTAACGAACAAGACAGTGTGACTGAAAACAAAGCTGTAGAGGTTAAGTTGTTAAATGAACAGAAAGACCTAAGTGGGACTGGTTCTGTAGCCAATAGTAAATCAAACATGATTGTAACTTTGAATGATGGGAACAAAAGTCCTATTGTAGATGAAATGATAAAAGCATCATCTACACTGTGTGGTGATGTGGGTGAAATGGACAAAACCAGTACTGAAGTGGGTGAGGTCATTAAGGTTAAGGAGTAGGCATCCAGTAGCAAAAGTCTGTGAGGACAACAGTTTATGGCAGATAGAAATTTGGAAGTGATGTTAAGGCAAATTATGATGAGATGTTTGAGTAATATGAGTATGAAAGAAGACATTAATAGGGTGTAAAAGAAAACTGATAGCATTACAACTGACATGGTTAGCTTAAACGATTAACTGAAGAAAGAAATTAAACAGGAAATTAAGGTAGTTAGCACTAATCTTTCAGAACTAAATAAAAAGTTTGATGTGATAGTTAAAGATTGTGATAATGCTAATGAAAAATTAACTTTGATTAATAAACGTGTGGAAGAGAGAAAGAAGCTTTGTGATGACAATAGTATGAAGGTGGAGGCTTCCAATAAACAATGTGCTGAAAGTAGAGTTAAACTTGAGAATCAAATTGATCAGATTAAAAATGATTTTGAAATGAAGGTAGAAACCAAGTGTGCAGTAGTGGTAGAGGAAACACTGGAAAAAGTAAATTAAAATGTAGATTCAAAACTAACTGAAACAAAGCAAAAAGTGGAGGAGGTACAAGATCTAAACCATAGCATAAGTGACAGTGGGTCTGATTCTGACAGTAGTTGTAATGATGATAGCAATGACGAAACCAGTAGTGATGAGACTGGGGTATTTAAATTTATAACTGATAATGAGGGCAATGTGTTCAGTAAAGAAAAGATTAATGAGAATTTGTTGTATAAAGATCACATGGTAAGTAAAAGGAAGTGTGGCACCATGTAATAACAGCAAGTGTACAAGGTATACATGTTAAGTGTTTACTGGACAGGGGTAGTAACTTGAATGGCATTTCACAGGCATTTTTGGATCTATTAAGAACACAGAGCATATAGTAGTGATGCATGTTTCTGGAATAAAAATTATTTGTGCTACTGGTAAGCTATCAAAGAGTGTGAAACAAGAGGTGCTATTAACTGTAGAATTAGCAGGATAGCTGTTCAAGTGCAATTTGTTGGTGATTAAAAATCTCAGAATTGACGCAATATTTGGGACAAATTCCTTGTGCAATTGGAAAGTAAGTGGTTCAACAATCTTTGTTGGATTCATTATGTGGCGATAATACTTACCCCAGCTGTCTGTCTCATTTTACATGTTTCCTGAGACAGTCGAACTCTTCTCCTATCCTATCTGTAGTTTATAAGTGAATCAGAACATTCTATCTTTGACATTCACATGATTTTGTGCAGTAGAATTCTCTAGTATAGAAATATTTTAGAAAAAGTTTCTCTAGTGTTTGGTGTAGCAGCATAGGCAATAGGCAGTAAGAAACCACCTTGAATACTAGATCTTAATATTAATTGTGGTATAATAGAAGTGTTTATGTTCAATTATGTCAGTATATTGAGATAACTATCTACTTATAGAAGTGTGTCATGGTACAGCCTTTTCTAACATTAAGGAATTACAACTTTAAACCTAGTTGGCTGGAGTAATGTGTGGAAAGAATAAGTAATAGTTGTATGTGTATTGCCCTTCAGGCTAGAATATTAAGCAATAGAGTGAAATAACAGTTCTTCTAAGTGATAATTTTGTCTGATCACCAATGAGAGTTAAGTTAGCCTTGGTAGAAGGATCTGTTACTATGGAGTGTTGCTCAGTAGACTCAATTTTGCAGTGAATAAGCAGAGCAGGTGTTTATAATATAATGAATAATGTTAACATCTTAATGGTTAGGAAGCCTGTCTCTGCAGTAGGAATATTTTTTGAGAAAGCGCTCCACTATTTAACTAAGTGAGAAAGGTAAGTAAAATAATGGAGCTGAAAGACATGATTAATGAAAAGGATAATTATATACAACTGTACTGATGATCTAATTGTGAACTAGGCAACATTGGGTACTGTGTATATTGTGCAACTCATGACACCGCAGCTGGGAATGAGAGCTTAACAGAAAGAGTAAAATTCTAGTGAGGTAGATGTCATATAATGCTGCATTATTGGAGCTATATATTATCTTAAAACTTCTATTTCTGTTCTGAGGAATTATGAGCTTAAAGTGGTAATACTGGGATGAAGAAAAGTAATTTTGCTGATTAACTGATAACTGTGGTGCTAGAGTGATGTGAATACTCTGACAGGTCAACTACTCGGTAACATTTAGTGATTTTGTGAGGATTTAATTTTCTGATAGAATGAGAGTAGTGCTTAGAGTGGAGTAGAGAAGTGGGGCAATGATATGGTACAACTTCCATCCCCTTAATTTTGAGTAGAATAGTAATTGATTTATGTGATAGTGACTCTATTCTTTTTTCATAATGTAATGATTAGTAAATCTATGCTACTGCACATCTTGAGTTTTTGCTAGCTTGCAACTGGAAAAGAAACTCAAATCTTTCAAGTTTAACCAGTTTCAGACAGTTATGACTTTGCGTAATATTTTGGTAGTGTAATGTGCACTTGAGTTAAAATTTTTCCTAGTCACCACCTTTCGTACTATAGTCAAATTTAGTGCTAATTATTGTAATGTTATGGGAACTAAGTAATGTAATGTATTTATGATGTAATGACTACCATTTGCCATTAGTGAAACTTTTTGTCTTACAAGGGGAGGCCGCCAATTGTGAAATTCAGATTCGATTCATACTGCGCATAATACAAGCTCATGGCCAGAGGTGTAATGTGGCAAAGCACCAAGATGCACTTCTCAGCCGTTGTCGAGAAAATCGACAGTTAAAAGAAACTGTTGCGGTGAAATACTCTCTACGATTTATAAGTTCCTACAGAGTTGTGGCGCAGTGGTAAGCGCTCGGGTTCGTAATCCGAAGGTCGCCGGATCGAATCTCGCTCCATGCAAACTGTTTTTTTTAGTAATTGTTTTATATATATATATAGTGGGGTCTCTACTCTAATTCGAACATTTGACTTACACTATACATATTCATTTCGGAATATCGTTTCTACGTCTTCCGTTAACTACCCGTGTAAACATTGTTGATGCAGCTCTCCATGCTGCTCTATCCTGTGCAAGCTTCTTCATCTCCCAGTACCTACTGCAACCTACATCCTTCTGAATCTGCTTAGTGTATTCATCTCTTGGTCTCGCTCTACGATTTTTACCCTCCACGGTGCCCTCCAATGCTAAATTTGTGATCCCTTGATGCCTCAGAACATGTCCTACCAACCGATCCCTTCTTCTAGTCAAGTTGTGCCACAAACTCCTCTTCTCCCCAATCCTATTCAATACCTCCTCATTAGTTATGTGATCTACCCACCTTATCTTCAGCATTCTTCTGTAGCACCACATTTCGAAAGCTTCTATTCTCTTCTTGTCCAAACTATTTATCGTCCTAGTTTCACTTCCATACATGGCTACACTCCATACAAATACATTCAGAAACGACTTCCTGACACTTAAATCTATACTCGACGTTTACAAATTTCTCTTCTTCAGAAACGATTTCCTTGCCATTGCCAGTCTACATTTTATATCCTCTCTACTTCGACCATCGTCAGTTATTTTACTCCCTAAATAGCAAAACTCCTTTACTACTTTAAGTGTCTCATTTCCTAATCTAATTCCCTCAGCATCACCCGATTTAATTTGACTACATTTCATTATCCTCGTTTTGCTTTTGTTGATGTTCATCTTATATCCTCCTTTCAAGACACTGTCCGTTCCGTTCAACTGCTCTTCCAAGTCCTTTGCTGTCTCTGACAGAATTACAATGTCATCGGCGAACCTCAAAGTTTTTACTTCTTCTCCATGAATTTTAATACCTACTCCGAATTTTTCTTTTGTTTCCTTTACTGCTTGCTCAATATACAGATTGAATAACATCGAGGAGAGGCTACAACCCTGTCTCACTCCTTTCCCAACCACTGCTTCCCTTTCATGCCCCTCGACTCTTATAACTGCCATCTGGTTTCTGTACAAATTGTAAATAGCCTTTCGCTCCCTGTATTTTACCCCTGCCACCTTCAGAATTTGAAAGAGAGTATTCCAGTTAACATTGTCAAAAGCTTTCTCTAAGTCTACAAATGCTAGAAACGTAGGTTTGCCTTTTCTTAATCTTTCTTCTAAGATAAGTCGTAAGGTTAGTATTGCCTCACGTGTTCCAACATTTCTACGGAATCCAAACTGATCTCCCTCGAGGTCCGCTTCTACCAGTTTTTCCATTCGTCTGTAAAGAATTCGCGTTAGTATTTTGCAGCTGTGACTTATTAAACTGATAGTTCGGTAATTTTCACATCTGTCAACACCTGCTTTCTTTGGGATTGGAATTATTATATTCTTCTTGTAGTCTGAGGGTATTTCGCCTGTCTCATACATCTTACTCACCAGATGGTAGAGTTTTGTCATGACTGGCTCTCCCAAGGCCATCAGTAGTTCTAATGGAATGTTGTCTACTCCCGGGGCCTTGTTTCGACTCAGGTCTTTCAGTACTCTGTCAAACTCTTCACGCAGTATCTTATCTCCCATTTCATCTTCATTTACATCCTCTTCCATTTCCATAATATTGTCCTAAAGCACATCGCCCTTGTATAAACCCTCTATATACTCCTTCCACCTTTCTGCCTTCCCTTCTTTGCCTAGAACTGGGTTGCCATCTGAGTTCTTGATATTCATACAAGTGGTTCTCTTCTCTCCGAAGGTCTCTTTAATTTTCCTGTAGGCAGTATCTATCTTACCCCTAGTGAGACAAGCCTCTACATCCTTACATTTGTCCTCTAGCCATCCCTACTTAGCCATTTTGCACTTCCTGTCGATCTCATTTTTGAGACGTTTGTATTCGTTTTTGCCTGCTTCATTTACTGCATTTTTATATTTTCTCCTTTCATCAATTAAATTAAATATTTCTTCTGTTACCCAAGGATTTCTATTAGCCCTCGTCTTTTTACCTACTTGATCATCTGCTGCCTTCACTACCGTATTTACTCGAATCTAAGCCGCACTTTTTTTCCGGTTTTTGTAATCCAAAAAACCGCCTGCAGCTTAGAATCGAGTGCAAAGCAAGCAGAAGTTCTGAAAAATGTTGGTAGGTGCCGCCACAACTAACTTCTGCCATCGAATATATGTAGCGCTACACAGGCATGCTTTGTAGGCTCAAAGATAAATACTGGCACCAAAACCTCTGCGTCAGTAAATAAATTTAAAAAAAAAGATGGAGGACGAGCTTTTTTTTTCTCCGCCCCGAGTTTCGACCACAGCATTTTCATACATTATCCAACGAAGTAAATACAAATTCCGTATTGTTCATCTTCGACTGTAGTAGAATTTCAATGTACTACAAAAATCCGACTGGCAAGACTGTTTGGGATGTTTTTCAATATGGCCAACTCTACGTTCTGAATTTTTTCCTACCTGTGAGAAGAGATGGTTGCTAATAGTAACCTGATGAAATGTGAATCACAAGCAGTATTCTCTTCACCATTCACCATAAGAATAATACGAATATAAACATTTTGCCATGTGTTCTTCCGTGTTTGTTGCTATCTCATTTAAATCCTGTCTGCCTAATAAACTACGAAACTAGAGTGAGACAACAGCAAACGCGGGAGAATACACTTATCGTGTCATGTTTATATTCATATTATTCTTAGCCTAATAGTGATACTGTCAGAAATGAACCACGGCAACTGACTAGATTTTTAAATCTAAGATGACTCTAATTTCTGTGCAGAATTTGATGTACTAAAGAAGCGGCCACAAAGATTTTCAAACGGAGAAAAATTTTCGCCTAACTCTTGTTCAGAACATGTTCTACCATACGCAGCCTATTATTTGGTTCTTGTTGATCATTCTCAAAGAAAGCAGCAGTGTAAGTAACAACAAATAACAGTCTCTTGACATTGCTTCGCTAATGAGACGATTCGCCTCTTTTTAGTTGTAAGGGGCGGTAGCGCGCACAAAAGCAAGCCATGCCACGAACGGCGACAGGCCGTAAAGACGCACTATCAGAATGCGACAAACAATGCATGACACAGTACAGTGATGCATTTTCAGCATAGAGTGACGTAAACACCTATAACAGAGAAAACGGCACTTATGAGATCAAACAAAATAAGCAATCGATTCAAACCAGACGAAGCACGTGAAAAAGGAAGGGTACCCGTATAAATACGGAGGAGCGCCTGACGCATAGCAATGGCTACCTGGTAAAGCTTACGACTTGAACCAAACTACTGTAGCTGTATTGTCATTCATTCGACCTAAATTGTGTCTCATATTACAATGGACCAACTTTGTTTCGATTTGGAGGTGCGGCCTAAAACTTTTCTCTCCCCTTGAATTTCGAGTCTCAAATTTCTGGTGCAGCTTAGATTCAGGAAATCTTTTTTCCCTTTGTTTCGAGTCTCATTTTTAAGGTGCGGCTTAGATTCGAGTGCGGCTTAGATTCGGGTAAATACGGTACTTCATCCCTCAGAGCAACCCATTCTTCTTCTACTGTAATTCTTTCCCCCATTCCTGTCAATTGTTCCCTTATTCTCTCCCTGAAACTCTCTACAACCTCTGGTTCTTTCATTTTATGCAGGTCCCATCTCCTTAAATTCCCACCTTTTTGCAGTTTCTTCAGTTTCAATCTGCAGTTCAAAACCAATAGATTGTGGTCAGAATCCATATCTGCCCCTGGAAATGTCTTACAATTTAAAACCTGGTTCCTAAATCTCTGTCTTACCATTATCTAATCTATCTGATACCTTATATTATCTCCAGGATTCTTCCAGGTATACAGCCTTCTTTTATGATTCTTGAACCAAGTGTTAGCTATGATTAAGTCATGCTCTGTGCAAAATTCTACAAGGCGGCTTCCTCTTTCATTTCTTCCACCCAATCCATATTCACCTACTATGTTTCCTTCTCTTATGAAGCCAATTAATAACATTTGTGAAATACAACTTTGTTTGCGGAAAACATAATCATGTTTGAAGTCGCCAGTTTTTCCACGACATACGACCTAAAATTCAAGCTTTCGCAACAAACTGTTGCCTCATCAGGAAAGAGGGAAGGAGAGGGAAAGACGAAAGGATGTGGGTTTTAAGGGAGAGGGTAAGGAGTCATTCCAATCCCGGGAGCGGAAAGACTTACCTTAGGGGGAAAAAAGGACAGGTATACACTCGCACACACACACATATCCATCCACACATATACAGGCACAAGCAGACATATTTGAAGACCCGGCAATCAGTTGCCACAGTTATGCATATAATAAGTTGTTGAAAGTCGTTTCTCGTGGAAAAACTGGCGACTTCAAACATGATTATGTTTTCCGCAAACGGTCTTTAAATATGTCTGCTTGTGGCTTGAATTTTGTGTGTGTGTTTGTGTGTCTATCGACCTGCCAGCGCTTTCGTTCGGTAAGTCACATCATCTTTGTTTTTTTTATTTGAATTAAAAAAAACAAATACTAAAAAAAAAAATTGCATGGTGCGAGATTCGATCCGGCGACCTTCGGATTACGAACCCGAGCGCTTACCGCTGCGCCACGACGCTGTACGAAATTGTAATTCGTATAGAGTATTTCACAGCAACTGTTTCTTTTAACTGTCGTTTTTCTTGACAACGGCTGAGAAGTGCATCTTGGTGCTTTGCCACATTACACCTCTGGCCATGAGCTTTTATTATGCACAGTATGAATCGAATCTGAATTTCACAATTGGCGACCTCCCCTTGTTAGACTTAAGTTCGAAGTAAAAGTGTACTAAAGTAGGGTATTTTGTCTCATTTTTTCATGTACTGTGACAGAGGAGAACCACCTCCAAGGGAAGAGATAGCAGTGCACTTCCTTACTAACTGCCACTGGGACCTGTTGAAGGTGTGGACAGCTTGGTGAGAAAGTGTGTGAAAGTGCTTGTGAAAATTACTGAACAATGAGCAAGTGAAATTTTCTGTGTATTGCAATCCATGAGGATTAATTTTTGCTAAACAAGACAGGACTTGTATAAAATGATATGTATCTTTAAATGTAATCTTCTTTTACCCAAAAAGGATATCACTTAAGATGAAGATGCCTAAATTTTATTAAAAGTACAACTTGTGGATATTTTGTTATACTGTACAATACACTGCATGTAAATATTTTGTATGGGGATTTTTGTATGGCCAGTTCATATAAGTTAGAATTTGAAAAACATATGTACTGTAGATTTTGATAAGATTTCTTATGTAATATTTTTTTGTGTGTAGATTTTAAACCCAATCTCTGGCATCACTTGTGGTCATTGAATTGCCCAGTTAGCTATTCACAATATCTGTCTGGTCAATCCAATGAGGGGGTGATGTGATGAAGCAAGCTGCGATATTTTTTACTCCCCCTCTTGTTTTGCCACCTGCCTCCTTTAAACTCTTTTTTTTTACTTTAAACTAATTAACATTAACATACGTGAGTACAATCTGCATTTTCATAAAGGAGAATGATTGGCCCCCAATTTTGAAGAATAGAACACCAGATCTAATTTTGTGCTTAGTTTTATGTACCTTCAAACGGGTTGATTTCGGACACCGGGGAGAATTCAGACAGTATGCCTTAATTGCTCTTTGCCAATGCATAGAAACAAAGAGTTACTTATTTTAACAACTGTGTGCCAATTATTTTAAGCGCAAGATTGCATTTATCGTTTTCCACAACTTTTATTTTGTGTCAATTGTTTCCCAAGGTGAATAATTGATGAACAGTCTGTGTTAAAAATCTATGCATTATTGTAAAGTGGAAACTTTCTATTGTTTCGTCGAGTGGGAAGTTATTGTAGCTGTAATTGTCGATGTGCTCAGTAGCTAACAGCATTGAGACAATTTCTATACGAGTTTGTCAAGTTTCTCGTGCAAGGTTATAAAATAACGACAGTTTTTGTAAAATTGTGTACTGTGTGGGGTGATTTCAGAGAATGCCAGGAATGTATTAGAGCAGGAGAGGTGCTACAGTATGGTGTAATTATGACCTGGAACTTTTAAATAAAGCTGTTCATGATATTTAGAGTGGTAAACTATCATACAGAAAAGCGTGTGATTTGTATGGTACACCTAAATCAAACCTACAAAATAAAGTGCAAGAAGCACATCCAAAAAGAATGGGAGGACAGCCAGTGCTAAATAAAGAAGAAGAAGAAATGTTGAAGCAAGGTATGGTGGGGGCTGCACATTGGGGATTTCCCTTCACCAAATTGGATATTAGATTTTAGTTTAAAGCTACCTTGATAAATCTGTCCAAAAAGAGAAGAAATTTTGTAATAATTTGCCAGGAGAAGAATGGGTGGATTTATTCCTCAAACGACAGTCAGAAGATCTTTCCATTTGCTTAAGCAAAAGTATTAAATGAGCTCGTGCAGAAGTGAACAAAGAGAATGTTAAGATGTTGTTCTCCAATATCAAGGCAAAGTTGGAAAATCTCCCACCTAGCAACATGATCAACTATGATGAAACCATCATTCCGTATCACTTATTCATAACAAAGGGCTACCTTAAAATGTGTAAAATGTCACCAAAATCAAATAAAAGGCATGTAGAATTTTTAAAAAAAGGCAGTAACTGACCGAATTCGCCCTCTATATACTGTAACCTCGGACAGAGATTTAAAAAACACATGTGTCCGAAATCACCTCAATCCCTGGGGTGACTCTGGACACTTTATTTAACTACCTCAGATAAATATACCTACACATACACTTTTTGGTTCTCGGATATTTCATTCATTACACATATACCCTACCACTTCCATAACAATCAATTTAATCTAACAATATATATGAAAGTTACAAGCAAAATAATGACAAAACCGTCCAAAATCACCCCGTTTGACGGTATGTAATTGAATTTCTAATTTATTTTGATTATTCCTAGTTAGTATCTTTTGTTATAGGTTGAAATTAGTAATTGTTTTGTAACTTAAATTCTATTGTTGACATATAAACAAATATAAATTCTTTAATAATTGTAAACATTTGGAAGACAAAATGCTGGTAATCTTAAAGTATCTATTTGGCTCTATTTGAAAATATGTTAGCTAATTCAAAGTAATTAACGGTTTTGTCAAAAGCATTGTTTGCATACTGATATCTGTTAATTTCATCATTTAAACAAATAATTCGGCCTAAACTTAGTAGTAGAAGAAATTATTAAAAGGAACGAATTTTTTTATGTATCAGTTACTTTAATGAGTTAAGTTTTAATTGTAATTTTTGAAAATTTAATTTCAAACAATGTGTAGTTTCGGCACCTATTATTGTGAAGATATATAAGGGCCCAATTTTTGATCACAACACAGTCAGTCCACAGCCGAGTTTCAGATGAGAAAACTGTGTTGGTTAGTACAACAAAAATGCTTCAAATAAAACTGTGAAATAAGTGTTACACAATTAGGTCATGTGTTAAGACAATGACAGTGTCTGCTGCATATGTACCTTCCTATTCTTCAAGAACTGTGAACATTGTGGCTTATCAAAAGTTAAACAATAGTACACTGACCATATAACTATGTACTATGGGAGGAGGGGGGGGGGGGGGGGTTGTGAACAGTGAAAGTAAAAGTCTGTGAAACGCAGCTGTCCGTCTGTCGTCTACATCATTTACAGTAGACAGTAGTTGCACTTTCACAATCCATTTTTCAACCAGTACGTCAACACCGAGGACAGCAAACAAAGAAATAAAGAAAGCAAGTGAGTGTCATCTCAAATAGAGGAGTGAACTGAGCTAGGCAGGGTTCAACATTGGTCTTTGGTTGAGTTTGTTTAGTAGGGTTGGTGGCAAGAAAATGTTTCCACTGTAGGGAACAGGAGAAGAAGATAAGGTCTTTAATAAGTCCTGCATGATTGAATTTGGGAGTGGGGCAAAACTTGAGGCCTTTGGAAAGGACAGATACATCCGTGAGGCTAAGGCTTTTGGAGGGAAGGTTTATGACTGTGTTTCAGGTCTGTTTAGGTTCAGGATTCTATGTGGTGGTGGGAGGGAGTTTTTAAGGGTGAGGTAAATGCAGTAGATCTGTGAGACAGGATTTGTCATCTATGAGTGGATGTGGGAGAGGTTTGGAGGTGGCTGTAGAGGTAATGGAGACCAAGATAAGCATAGTAAATGAACAGAGTGGACAGTTTTTTGAGGTGGTCTTGTGCATGTCATTCAAGTTGCTGGAGGACAAAAGTTCCAATGTGTGTTACGAGACCCAGGAATTTGGGATTGCACAGCAGGAGAACTTAACAGATGGAGAGAAGATACTGCAAAGAGGTTTAGGCCTGAATGACATGGTTTTACAGGACTGTGTTGTGAGGGCTAAGGATTGGCATAATCTGAACAGATGGAGGTCTTTGTGGAAGGAAGGGTGGTGGCCGGAAATGAGTAATTTGATGGTAAGGCCATTTGGGGGGATTCCATGAGCCAAGCAACAATGGAGAAACAGAATGCGGGACTGGCTTCTGGCTAGGGGTTAGGAAACTTTTCTGTATTGATGCAGATGGAAGGAGCAAGGATCCATGGTGGTGGCCAAGAAACAGCTGGACCATCCTGTTGCTGAGCATGCATCCAACATGACATTATTCATTTCAATAACTGCTTCAGAGCCTGTGTCATCTGCATCCTTCCCACCAACACCAACTTTTTCGAACTGCTTGGGTAGGAACTCTCCCCATGATATGTCCTATGTTCCCATAATCCTCCTGGTCTCAAACTTCGTTAATCATTGTCTTTACCTATCTAGCTCCTTCCCTGTTCCCATTTCAATGCTACACAGCCCTCTATTCCACCAATGCATACAATCTTTTTACTTCTCTCCTTTTGTTCTACTCCCCCCTCCCTCCATCTAACCTCCTGAATGCACCTAACTGCCTCACGCTCTCTCCACCTGTCTCTGCACACTCCCACAGGCAGCACTATACCATCCACACGTCTGCTGTGCTATCCCTTTCCCTCCCCATCGCAGCCTCCTCCTTACCCGCAAGAAGTACACAGTCAACTGCACCACAGCTTACTAAAGTTTGCCCCTCCCATCATGCACTGCTGCTTGCAATCTGGCTTCTGCTGCCAGAGACTGTGGTCTTGTGTGTGTGTGTGTGTGTGTGTGTGTGTGTGTGTGTGTGTGTTGGGTTTTTTTGTCTTTTTGACAAAGGCCTCGTTGGCCAAAAGCTCACTTTCTGACAGTTTTTGTCATGCCTATCTGCAACTCAGCATTTCCACTGTATGGTGATTAGCAACTATAATTTCATAATATCATTACATTCCATCCTGGATTTGATATTGTTTAAGAAATGTATAAACAACATAAAAAACCCACTAACAATAATAATTAATGAATTTTTCAGATCTGACTGCTTTCCTGAATACCTGGAACAAGCAAAACTAATACCAATACTAAAAATGATGATGCAAAAAATGAAGAAAACCACATACCAATTTCTTTATCTTGCATTTCCAAAACAATAGAAACCACGATGAAAAACAGACTACTGAAGTGCTTAAATAAACACAACCTTGTCTGCAATGAACAATTCAGTTTCAAGCCCACAAGAAGTACACAGCCAACTGTAGCACAGTTTACTAAAGTTTTACTCAAAGCACTACACCAGGACAAGAATGAAACAGACATTTTTTTGGATATAAAAAACGCATTTGACACACTGACCACCAAATTTTACAATACAAAGATCATACCCAAAATATATTAATACAGGTGGCTCCCAGGGAAGTGTATAGGGTTGGTTGGTTGGTTGTTTGGGGAAGGAGACCAGACAGCGAGGTCATCGGTCTCATCGGATTAAGGAAGGACGGGGAAGGAAATCGGCCGTGCCCTTTCACAGGAACCATCCTGGCATTTGCCTAAATCAGGATGGCCAGATGCGGGATTGAACCGTACTCCCGAAGTGTATGGGGTCCAGTTCTCTTTCTCATATAATTCTTGGGAGATGAATGTAGACTGACTGTTGAAATGGACAGAACATGTGACAATTCTGGCAAAGAAGCTACTGTCAGAATGCTATACCCTGTGAATCCTTGCACCATTATGCAGCATTTCATGCCTCAAAGTAGTCTAATTTGGATATTTGCATTCCTACCTCAGTCATGAGAAAATGTTTTGGGGAATCAACGCTGGGAACATACAGACTATTTTCAAGATACAGAAAAGAGCTGAACCAAATCCAGACAGTGTTTACATATAAACAGAAGAAACAAGTCAAAAACTCAAAAAGTGTGTATTATATTATGGAATAAAATTACGCAATAGACTGCCACAAAAAATAAAAGACTAAATGATCCTAACACCTTTAGCCAAAGCCTAAAAAACATTTACTAAAGAAAGTTACTACACTGTAAATGAATATTTAAAATAACTATAGATTATAACTTAATGTTTATGAGTATTACACTATGTAACAATTTATGATATGATTATAAAATTAGAACTAAGTATAGAAGCTATAAATACTGTAAAAGGAATATTTATGTTAATCATAAATACGGTACAAACATTTGATGACATCCATACAACGTATATTGTTCCACAGATGATTAAATAAATAAATCAATAATCAGACTAAAACAGTAATTAGAAACATAGAGGTCTTCATCTGTTACTATTTCACTCAACCAACTGAGCCAAAAATTTAGATGGACAAAGGTTTTATATGAGGAAGCACCTTAGGAGTACTGCCATTTCGAAGTACTTAACCATTTCATGGTAATAGCCAATTCAATGATTTGCATTGTCATTAACAATATGTGAGGAGCTGATCCATTGTTTTCATTGAGACAAGCGCACAAATATACACTCAAGAAAGAAAAGATGTAAATATTGCACTCAAGTTCAATCATCAGTGATTATGTCGTCACAAACTGTTCCAAAAATTCACAAAAAAGTTAAACAAAAATAGAAATGACATACGGTTACAGCCTTGTAGTGTTCCTTGGATGATGTTAAGAACTTGAAAAATATTCTTTTTGCCTGTATGAAGGACAAGTAACCAGCAAGTTGACCATAACAATATACACCAAAGCACCAAATAAACTTGTATAGGCATACGTATTTAAACACAGAGACACATAAACAGGCAGAATATGGCGCTGCAGTTGGCAACACCTATATAAGACAACATGTGTCTGGCACAGTTGTTAGATCAGTTACTGCTACTACAATGGCAGATTATCAAGATTTAAGTGAGTTTGAATGTGGTGGTATAGTCAGCACAGGAGCAATGGGACACAGCATCTCTGAGATAGTGATGAAGTGGGGATTTTTCTGTACAACCATTCCACGAGTGTACTGTGAATACAAGGAATGCGGTAAAACATCAGATCTCTGGCATCACTGCAAATGGAAAATGATCCTGCAAGAATGTGACCAATGATAACTAAAGAGAATTATTCAATGTGATAGGAGTGCAACCCTTCTGCAAATTGCTGCAGATTTCAATGCTGGGCCATCAACAAGTGTCAGCATGTGAACCATTCAATGAAGCATCATTGATACAGGCTTTCAGAGCTGAAGGCCCACTTGTGTACCATTGATGACTGCACGACACAAAGCTATATGCCTTGCTTGGGCCCGTCGACAGTGACATTGGACTGTTGATGACTGGAAACATGTTGCCTGGTCAGACAAGTCTTGTTTCACATTGTATTGAGTGTATGGATGTGTACAGTTATGGAGACAACCTCACAAATCCTTAGACCCTGCATGTCAGCAGGGGACTGTTCAAGCTGGTGGAGGCTCTGTAATGGTGTGGGGCATGTGCAGTTGGAGTGACATGGGATCCCTGATATGTCTAGATATGACTCTGACAGGTGACACATACGTAAGCATTCTATCTGATCACCTGCATCAATTCATGTCCATTGTGGATTCTGATGGACTTGGGCAATTCCAGCTGGAAATGCAACACCCCATTTATCCAGAATTGCTACAGAGTGGCTCCATTAACACTCTTCTGAGTTTAAACACTTCTTCTGGTCATCAAGCTCCCTAGACATGAACATTATTGAGTATATGTGGGATGCCTTGCACTGTGCTGCAGGATGCATGGTGTCAGTTCCCTCCAGCACTACTTCAGACATTAGTCAAGTCCATGCCACACCATGTTGCGGCACTTCTGCATGCTTACATGGGCCCTACATGATATCAGACAGGCCCATTTCTTTGGATCTTCAGTGTAGAATATTTCATGTTATTTCAAAATACATTTTTCAGAACTACAACAAGCTTCTGACTTCATTTAGAATTCCAACACTAGTCCTATGAAATGAGTGTTCATTTTCAGAGAGTTTAGAGGAGAGTGCTGGTGAACTTTCATCTGAAGGAAAATCTGAAGATCATGTTCTGCCATTGCAACTGACAGACTGTACTTGTCATAGTAGATGCAGAAGAGTTAGTATCATCGGTGCTAGCTTTGCTTGCTCCTCCTCTCCACATCAACCTGAAATTCTACCACATGGTTTCCCTGTGCAATGTTGTCCATGCTGAGTACTTAGCTTCCTGCAAAGTTGCGATAGGACATTTGGATTTGGATCTGAAGATGTAAGCTGTTTTTCCTGCACAAAATATACCAAGTTATGCCCAAATTAAATTCCAGGAATTTAAGAAGATGGGACCGGGATAAACTGAAAGAACCAGAGGTTGTAGAGACTTTCAGAGGATGCATTTTGGAATGTTTGGCAAGAAAAGGGGAAAGGAATACAGTAGAAGAAGAATGGGTAGCTTTGCGAGATGAAATAGTGAAGGCAGCAGAGGATCAAGTGGGTAAAAAGATGAGGGTTAGTAGAAACCCATGGGTAATACAAGAGATATCGACTTTAATCCATAAAAGCAGAAAATATAAAAATGCAATAGCTGAAACAGGTGAAAGGGAGCACAAATGTCTAAAAAATGAGATCGACAGGAAGTGCAAAATGGCTAAGCAGGAATGGCTAGAGGACAAATGTAAGGAAGGTGAAGTATATATCTCTAGGGTTGAGATACATGCTGCCTACAGGAAAATTAGAGAGATCTTGGAGAAAAGAGAACCACTTGTATGAATATCAAGAACTCAGATGCAAAACCTGTCCTAAGCAACGAAGTGAAAGCAGAAAGATGGAAAGAGTATATAGAGGTTCTATGCAAGGGAGATGTACTTGAGGGCAATAATATGGAAATGGAAGAGGATGTAGATGAATATGAGGAGATATGATACTGCATGAAGAATTCAACAAAGAGCTGAAAGACTTAAGTCAAAACAAGGCACCATTCTGACAACATTCTGTTAGAGCTACTGATAGCCTTGTGAAAGCCAGCCATGACAAAACTCTTCCAGCTAGTGAGTGAGATGTATGAGACAGGTGAAATACCCTCAGACTTCAAGAAGAATATAATAATTCCAATACCAAAGAAAGCAGGTGCTGACAAGTGTGAAAATTACTGAACTATCAGTTTGATAACTCATGGTTTCAAAATATTAACATGAATCCTTTACAGAAGAAAGGAAGTTGACCTCGGGAAAGATCAGTTTGAATTCCGGAGAAAGATAGGAACATAGTTGGCAATACTGACTGTGGTGTCACTGCCAGACACCACACTTGCTAGGTGGTAGGCTTTAAATCGGCCGCGGTCAGCTAGTATACGTCGGACCCGCGTGTCGCCACTATCAGTGATTGCAGACCGAGTGCCGCCACACGGCAGGTCTAGAGAGACTTCCTAGCACTCGTCCCAGTTGTACAGCCAACTTCCGTAAAGTCGCAAGTGATTCTGTCCCAGAGTCAGTTCACTTTGCACGAGACAGTCGCTCTTGTCGTCAGCAGGACAATAAACTTTTTGTAGATTTGGACATTAACGGCAAAGTGATACCATTCCAGCTCGATACCGGAGCTGCAGTTTCACGACACGTACAAACAGCTGGGCACTCCTCCGTTGCGTGCCGCAAATGTTAAGCTCAGTAGTTATTCAGGACAAGCACTCCCTGTGTTAGGACAGTGCAGCCTTCTTGCAACATACAGGAAACAAACAAAACTTGTGTCATTTTACGTCCTTCGTTGTTCTTCTGCAGTGAACTTGTTTGGTTTCGATTTATTTCAGTTGTTTAACTTGTCTATAGTAAATCAGGTCCTATCAGTGAACCAGACTGTGCCTTCAGACAGTGTTTCTCGTCAATGTGAAGAATTTGCAGACATTTTTGCACCGGGCCTCGGTTGCGCTAAGAACTATAAAGCACATTTGAAACTGAAAGTAAACGCGCAACCGAAATTTTTCAGAGCGCGCAATGTTCCCCACGCATTGCGTGATGAGGTCGCAAGAACGTTACACGATTTAGAATCACAAGGTGTAATTGAACGTGTGCAGGCTTCTCTCTGGGCATCACCCTTAGTAATTTTGCCAAAACCTTCCAGAAAATTGAGACAGCAGTGAATCCCCAACTAGTGATTGCAACTTTTCCTTTACCCCGCCCGGAAGATCTTTTTGACAAACTGTGCCTGGGTAAATATTTTTCGAAGTTGGACCTAGCAGGTGCGTACTTGCAAATACCGGTGGACAAAGACTCCCAGCGCGTTTTGGTGGTTAACACGCATCTTGGTTTGTACCGATTCAAAAGACTGCCATTCAGGTGTGCATCCGCCCCTGCATTGTTTCAACAATATTTACAAACTGTTTGTGCGTCGGTCCCTACTGCAGCAAACTATCTGGACGATATTGTGATCTTCGGAAAGACGGAAGAAGAACATTTCGCCAATCTCAGAACATTATTTAAGGTATTGCGACAAAATGGTCTTCGCTTGCGGAAGGACAAATGTGTGTTTTTTGCTCGTGACTTACCATATTTCAGACATGTACTCAATGCCCAAGGCATACATCCCAGTCCCGAGCACCTCCGTGCCATACAAGACTTGCCTTCGCCGCAGAATTTGAAGCATCTACAGAGTGTGCTGGGAAAAATAAATTATTAGCATCGCTATGTGCACCACGCCTCTTCCATTTCAGCTCCGCTTCATCGCTTACGCCGTAAAGGTGTTCCGTTCGTCTGGACGACGGAGTGCGAACGCGGCTTTCGCCAGTTGAAATCGGCGTTGCTTTCCAATACTTGCCTTATGCCATTCGATCCCCAGAAACCCCTTTTGTTGATGGTGGATGCATCGGATTTCAGGATCAGTGCTGTGCTTGCGCACAAAGATGGTTCGCACGATCGCCCTATTGCCTTTGCGTCCAAATTGCTCTCGTCTGCGCAAAGAAATTATTCACAAATCAAGAAAGAAGCATTGGCTCTCGTATTTGGTGTTACTAAGTTTCATGATTTCTTGTATGGTCGTCACTTTACCATCATCACAGACCACAAACCTTTGACATCGCTTTTTCATCCGACCAAGCCTGTACCTCCACGTACAATGCAGAAATTCATTCGCTGGTCTATTTTCCTCTCGCAGTACCGCTACGATATCTTGTATCGGTCCACTGCTAAGCATGGAAACGCCGATGCGTTGTCCTGTTTGCCTGTTGCTGAGGATAGAGCATTCGATTCCTCCGAACTTGCTTGCTTGTTCATTGATTCGGAAACCAATGACGTGGTCGAATCGTTTCCGATTGATTTTCGTCATGTAGCTACAGCCGCAGCTGCCAACCCTGTCCTTGTTATCGTTCTGCGTTTCGTTGCTACGCAGTGGCCCTTGTCAACGTCACGGATCGAGGATCCATTGGTTCACTGATTTTTTGCCCACAAGCAGAGACTTTTTGTTCGACGTGGTGTTTTGCTGTTGCGTTCTGATAATGATCAGTCCAGGGTCGTGGTCCCACGTTCGTTACACTCCTCTGTATTACGGCTTCTCCACCAAGGACATTGGAGTATAGTGAGAATGAAACAACTTGCTCGTCAGCTATACTTGGTTCGGAATCGATGCTGCAAATACGCATATGTGCTCTTCTTGCATGCCGTGTGCCGAACAACAATCCGCACCACCGCGGAAATTCTTTGCATGGCCAAAAGCCACTTCCCCTTGGCAACGCATACACATCGATTTTGCTGGTCCATTCTGGAATGCTCGATGGTTGGTTGTGGTAGATTCATTCAGTAATTTCCCTTTTGTTGTCCGTATGTCTTCCACGATGTCATCTGCCACCATCCAAGCGTTATCTGCTATCTTTTGCATTGAAGGTCTTCCGCAGACTATTGCTTCCAACAATGGCCCGCAATTCATGTCCGCAGAATTTCAGTCATTCTGCAAGGCCAATGGTATTCAACATCTGACGTCCGCACCGTTTTCGCCACAGTCAAATGGTGCCGCGGAACGATTGGTCAGGACTTTCAAGTCACAGATGTTGAAGTTAAAAGAGTCGCATTCTCGGGAGGACGCGTTATTGCTCTTTTTGTCCTCATATCGCTCTCAGCCTTGCGATGGTCGCTCGCCGGCTGAGTTGCTTCACGGTCGCCCTCATCGAACCTTGATGTCTTTGCTACATCCGCCGCATCAGGTTCCTGTGCAGCGGCAGACACCTGCTTTTGCCCCAGGCGACATTGTATACTATCGCAACTTTCGAGGTTCACGGCATTGGCTCGCAGGGCGCATTCTTCGCTGCCTCGGCCGCGCTATGTATCTGGTTTTGGGGGCCTCTGGTGAGGTGCATCGGCATCTCAATCAGCTGCGCCTCTGTCGTCGCACGGGATCTGCCGCTCCCCGTCTGCTTTCAGCGACGGTGCCGTCCGGTCAGCGCCCTGGGGACCCATCTACTGGTTCGCCTCAGCCCCAGGTGTTACCGACGCTGCCTTCCATTTTGCCCATTGGCGACGCGCCGCTGCCGCCGCCGATCGCTTCCCGTGGCCAGCTGTCCTCTGCCATGGAGCTCTTGCCCGCTCCGGACCACATGGCGTCTTTGCCCGTCGAGTGCCCCGCCCCGATGGAGGTCAACTCTTCGGCTCCTCCTGTCTCTCTACAGGCGCATACACCGCGTGTTGGCGTGCACCCTGGACTAGGTGTTCAGGCGTTTCCTAGCTCCCCTCGGACCGAATGGCAGGGTGCGGGTGGCACAGCCTCGCCTGTTGTTAGGCTCCCCACTTCGTCGCATACATCAACATGGGGTCCTCCCCACGGCGGGCGGAAGCCTTCTAACACAACCATTCACCGATTTGTGGGGGAGGAATGTGGTGTCACCGCCAGACACCACACTTGCTAGGTGGTAGGCTTTAAATTGGCCGCGGTCCGCTAGTATACGTCGGACCCGCGTGTCGCCACTATCAGTGATTGCAGACCGAGCGCCGCCACACGGCAGGTCTAGAGAGACTTCCTAGCACTCGTCCCAGTTGTACAGCCGACTTTGCTAGCGATGGTTCACTGACAAATTACGCTCTCATTTGCCGAGACGATAGTTAGCATAGCCTTCAGCTACGTCATTTGCTACGACCTAGCAAGGCGCCATTATCATTTGCTATTTATCTTGTGATGCACGTACTGTCAGACCGATGTTCACCAATTATGGATTAAAGTTAAGTATTCCAGAAGCTCCACACTTTATTTACTAGACTCAACTCCTTTAACTGTTCCAGACCTCACGCCAGCCTGCGTGAGCTTAAACGCGTGCCTTTCTGCTATCTCATAGTGGCTTGGCTGTCTTGCCAAGTCACAACACTGACCCTATGGTTTCTCTCAAAAGATAGGTCAAGAAAAGGCAAATGTATTTTTATAGCATTTGTAGACTTTGATGAAGGTTTTTCACAATGTTGACTGGGACACTCTTTCAAATTTTGAAGGCTGCAGGGCTAAATTACAGGGAGAGAAAGGCTACTTACAATTTGTACAGAAACCAGATGGCAGTTATAAGAGTCGAGGGGCATAAAATGGAAGCAGTGGTGGATTTATTATTATTATTATTATTATTATTATTATTATTATTATTATTATTTCATATGGCTTTAAATACAGCATCATATTACATCTGGTACCTTTTGAAATAAATATATATACAGTACATACTGATTACAAGATAAACCACTGATAATGATAAATGTATATAATATCAAGTCACATAGAATAAAACAATAAGTGATGTGTAATTTCATAAGGTGACTATGTAGTTGGCATAACTGTACTGCTCAAGGATGGATGTCCAGTCCTTTCAGCCAGGCAGTAGCTTCTCCCTTAATTTCCTTAAAGAGCACTCAGTGGTGATGTGCTGTAGTGTCTGTTGTGTCCACAGTCTGAGTCAGGTCTCTCAACCATGTTCCATTTATGCAGTGGTGGAGAAGGGAGTGAGACAAGGTTGTAGTCTATTCCTGGTGTTATTCAATCTGTATATTGAGCAAGCAGTAAAGAAAACAAACAAAAATTGGAGTAGAAATTTAAGTCCAGAGAGAAGAAATAAAAACATTGAGGTTTTCCAATGACATTATAATTTTGACAGAGACAGCAAAGGACCTGGAAGAGCAGTTGAATGGAATGGACAGCGTCTTGAAAGGAGGATTAAGATGAACATCAACAAAAGCAGAATGAGGATAATAGCTGAAATAAATCGGGTGATGTTGAGAGAATTAGATTAGGGAATGAGACAGTTAAAGTAGTAGATGAGTTTTGCTATTTGGGAAACAAAATAACTGATGCTGGTTGAAGTAGAGGGAATATAAAATGTAGACTGGCAATGGCAAGAAAAGCATTTCTGAAGAAGAGAAATTTGGTAATATCAAGTATAGACTTAAGTGTCAGGAAGTCCTTTGTGAAAGTATCTGTATGGAATGTAGCCATATATGGAAGTGAAACATGGATGATAAACAGTTTAGAAGAGAACAGAAGCTTTCGAAAAGTGGTGCTACAGAAGAATGCTGAAGATTAGAAGACTCCTAGTATTACAAAAGAAAGTAATTAGAAACATGTGTGTTGCAAAAAAAAAAACGGGAATCCTGCCGACCACTGTTAAAAAATTTAAAAATACTATCTATCCCCTCACTTTACATATATGAGATGGTGGTGTTCCTATATAGAAATCAACATACACTAGACACTTTCCATTTTGACTACAACTACAGCACTCGCCACAGAGATAACTTCAAACTTCCAACACATCATTTAAAACTTTATGCCCAAACGCCAGGGTATAAGGGGTTAAAAATGTTCAATAAAATAAAAGGCAGCAATATATTTAAAATTGAGATTGGTTCACTGAAAAGATTGCTCTTTACTCCTCTGGTGGAAAAGTGTTATTATTCTGTCGATGAATTCATTGAGGACAGCTTCACAATCTGAACACAGGGATTGTATTACATGTATTATTTTATGTACATGTGTAGCTCTAACTTAGAAATGTAAAATATAATGTAAACTTTTGTATTTCTCTTAAAAAAGTGAAAAAAGTTTCTTTTGTAAACCTTGACATGTCTCCTGTACATCAAATCAAATGATTTGAAAATTGTACGTAATGAGATGAATAAACCAATATCACACACATATGACATAACTAATTAGGAGGTACTGAATAGAATTGGGGAGAAGATAAATTTGTGGTACAACCTGATTAACAGAAGGGATCAGTTGGTAGGACATTGGGGGGGGGGGGGGGGGGGGTACAGTTGGTGGGGGGGGGGGGGGTAAAAATCGTAGAGGGAGACCAAGATATGAAGCAAAAACATTCAGAAGGATGTAGGCTGAAGTATTTACTCAGAGATGAAGAGGCTTGCACAGGACAGAGTAGCAAGGAGAGCAGCACCAAACCAGTCTTTGGACTGAAGGCCACAACAACATGCCAACATAACTCTTGCAACTAAAGCTGATAGAGCATTTACTGGAAAAGTATTTCAGAACTGGACAAAGGCTATTGAAAAATTCAAAGCACTTGAGAAGAAAGCTGTTCATTTTCAGACTGTATTAAGTCATATTCAGTTAAAAGCAACTACCTACAAAGTGGAACTATCTCAACTGAAATTTGAGCAACAAGAAATGGCTTTAGAACCACTGATGATCATTATTAAATATCTTATCAGGTAAGTATTGGCTATTAGAGGACACAAAAACTTTGAAGGAAACTAAATGGAATTGTTGAACTCCACAGTAAAGGGAAAGCTATCTTTCAAACTGAGGCTTCAAAGAGAACAAAGTTGCACCCATCCAAAGATAAAAAATAAATTAATTGAAATCCTTGGTAAAGAAATTTTTAACAGTATAGTTAAAAAACTGTCTCAGTCAGTCCTTTAATTATTCAGTGATTTGTTATGGCACAAGGGATATTTCAGGTGATTAACAAGTTTTTGTGTAATAAGGTGTGATGACACTTTTGATCCTCACTAAAGTTTTTAGGGGTTCTATAAAACTCATTATGTATGTGGAGCAGACATAGCTGCACTCATTTGTGATGTTCCTGTTAAATTACAACTAGCTACACTGATGAACAAAAACATTATGATCGCTACCCACCATGAGCTTGAATGCTTCCTGGTGCTGTTACGGGCATATGACACAGTAAGGAAAGAATGTAAGCAGAAGAGAGATGAATGGGCAATCATTATAGCAAAGATATAGGCTGCAAATGCAAAAATCCACTGTTATAAGTAGTTTTGACAAAGGTCACATTGTTATGCCCCTGAGGCTGGAAACGAGAATCTCTAAGACGGCGAAGCTGGTCACCTGTCATAAGAATCTACAGAAAATGGTTGAAGGATGATAAAATAACAAGTAGGCCATATGGTATTGGATGACCATGTTTCATCACAAAATGTAGATTTCAGAGAATCCTGAAGCATTATGTGGACAGACCCACGTAATTTTATGTACAAATGTAACATCACAAAAAATGATGGATAGCACAAAAATGTATACTAATCTATTTTTTTACTGTAAATAACTTGATATCTAAATAACTTATGTACACTAATTTTGTGAACCACAGTTATAATTTCATAAATAACATTTCAAAGATATAGCAGCAGTCAGCCTGTGGCTGATTGCAATCAATTATAATACTTGTTTTTTCACTTGTACTTGACATATGGAAGTTTTAGTCTGGCTGTGAGTCATGCATGGTTAGCCAAATGATAAGGTGACTGGTTGCTATAAGCAGAAAATCCGGGTTTGAGTCAAGGTCAGGCACAAATTTTTGTTGTTGTCATTCCATTCTACAGCTGATGATAGTCCTTACTTGCAGTTGCAAATTCATTTGATGTGTTTTGCAATGGCTGTGGTCACTGCAGCATCTATTCTTTTGGACATGCATGCATGTCCGGAACTCTGCATCATAATCAGAATAACACAGGCACAGCAATATTGCATTTATCTACCAATATCAGACAAGCGACTTTCAAGTATAATGGGCTGTACAGGAAAGTACATAATGGTAGAGAAGTCACACATGAACTAGTAAGAGTGAATTATGCCTGTCAGTATTACATAAATGCAGAGAAGCATGTTGCCTCTAGCCCAGAAACGGATTAGGCATAGCACTGATGGGACTGTGAATGCAACAAGTAGCAATTGAAACTAACAGACTCTTCAAAAGCTGAGAGTAATATTTACCAAAAGCTGCTTCATGCAGACAGAATGTGAACTACATAAACTGATTCTGTTGCTTATATTTATTCCAGTTGTGTATCACTGGCTAAAATAGAACAGTTTTTTTGTTCAGCTGCAAACATAGACCTCATGTATAAATGTAATTACAAAATTAGATGAGAGCCATAATTAACAAACATACCCCTGCTGGTACATGGTATCCAGAAAGAACAGCATCATGTGCCAGTATCCTCCCAATTCCCACAGAAATTGGATTGAGACGAAATGTCTCCTTTAAGGCAGCCTTTGTATAGGATGCCTGATTAAGCACTTGTGAAGTCACAGGAGTACTCTTTTCTGGAAGAAGTTTCAGTGCCTCTTGATGCATGAGCTTCTGGCTTTCTGGGTTCATAGCTAGATGGTACAGGGCAAATGATGATGAATAAGATGTCTGTAAGAAAAAGAAATTTTGTATTAAGAAATTCTCATCGTTCCTTAACAGAATTTACATAGTTAAAGGCATCTGTCTGCCTCCATTTCTTGTCATTATATCGGATTTGTAAGTAATGTGTTCTTATCAGTGTTACTCTCAAATAAAGATGCAGTTCTGCAACATGCCCTTAGTTTAATAGCACGAGTCAATTTCTTCTTGATATGTTATTTAGTTTGTTCTCTAGCCTTCAGTACACAAAAAATAAGTGCTAAAATAATTACTGAGATCTCTAAAATAGGCTTTTACTAAGTAATATCAAATGTCCATGATGGGAAGAGGGCAGGGATCAGGGGGAGGGGGGGGGCAGATAAGAAGCACAGAGATTATTTGAAATCCACCACCCTGACATCTTCAAGAAAAGTAAAGAGAGTAAGTAAGCGAAAGCTGAAGATTTTTTTTTCTTTGTGCACAGGGGGGAGGGGGGGTCAGAGAGAGTAGGGGGGAGGAGAGAAGGAGGATGTCATGCAATAGTGGAAGAAAAAGAGGCCACAATATACAATGCAATGTGGAATTGACAATAGACAAAAGATAAAATACTGGAAAAATTGGCAGAAACAGTCTTGAAACCAACAAGTACATCTATTTACTACACACACAAATAACTTTGCACTTTTATAATGGATGCTGGCAACTTAAGCATGGCTAGCACATGGGCTGCTGTAGTAATGGTGAGGATGGGAGGGTGGAGGGAGGGGGCGGGGGGGGGGGGGGGGGCAGAGAGAAGGCGCGGGTGATAGCCCCATGTCCTCCTCACAGGGCAGGCAGCACACTGGAATCAATATTGCAGTCGCAATTCCTATGGCAATGCTAAATTGCTACAGCACACGGTATTGTTTCCTAACTTAGGTTGGCAGTAAGTCAAAGCTACACCAATTGCCCCACTCCCAGTAACATGGCAAATTATTTTGTGAATACAGTGGAGCATCGAACATGATCATTGACTATCTAATTAATATGATGAGCTACTCACCAAGCCTTGACATGAGAGCACACAGATAAAGAAATTAATAGTTGCAAATTTCCAGAGCCAATGGCTCTTTCTTCTGGCAGAAGGGTTGAAGGGGATGGAAGAGGGCTTAAGGAAAAGCAACCGTGGGGTCCTGGGCAACTTTTCTGAATGCTATCACTTTTCCTAGCCTCATCAGCAGTTTTCCTTAACCTCTCCTCTCACATCCCTTCAACCCTTCTGCCAGAAGAAGGAGCCACTGGCTCTGAAAGCCTGCAAACTTTAATGTCTTTATGTGTGTGTTTCCCTGCTGCTGCCTGGGTATTAGATTTTTTATCCATCCAATTACATCATATTTTCAAAAACTGATTATTCTCATTGATTATTAACAGAATAATGTTATTCTGATCTTATTACCAAAGTATGATTTACACTTTCAATAGATTTTTGTACAATATCACAAATTCTTTGTTTCCAACAGTGCTTACTGTGTCCATTCCAGCTAAAATCATGTCAACTGCCATCCCTACAATATCCTTATGGCTTAAATCAGGTGATAAGAGATACTGTTCTAGAAGAGACGCCTGATGTCCATCATTTCGCTTCCATCCTTTTTCCATAGCTGTAGCTTTCTGTGATACCAGCTCCAATGCAACACTGAAATAAAACACCACATTTAGAAAATCAAAAAGAAGCATTTCCTCTTTTAGTGCAACTTTTTTAGCTCCTCATCACAAGCAAAATTTACCTCATTTACACAGTAGCTTTTGAAGGAGGTACAGCACACACATTTCAGATTTCCAGAATGATGTGGCCACAGTGGAGATATACTATGTTGTCAAAAGTCTCTAGACAAGAGCACTTCAGAGAGAACTTGCAGAATTTAGTGAATAAGTTTTCTGATCACACAGTTGTAATGGGGGTGACTTCAGCTTCCCAGTTGTAGACTGGGATGGTCATGCTATCAAAACTGGTGCCAGAGCCAGGGACTGTGTGAGATTATTCTGAATGTCTTGTCCAAAAATACTTTGAGCAGATAGAGAATCAACTCACGAAGGTAAAGTCTCAGACCTCTTAGTAACAAACAGATCTGAACATCTCAAATTAGTTAAAGCGGAGGAGAGTATCAGCAATCATAAGGCTGTGATAGCATCTATGACTATGGTCATTACAAGGAATGTTATGAAAGGCAGGAAAAGGTTTTTGCTTAGCAAGACTTATGGGATATAAATTGCAGTGTTTGAGTACTCTACATCAAATATTTGGTGCTCAGGATGAAGGTGTGGAGTACAAATGGAAAAAATTTTGAAAGCATTGTTCATCAAGATGCCTTAGACAAGTATGTTCTGAGCAAGGTCTTAAGGGATGGGAAAGACCCGCTGTCATGTAATGGTCTTGTTAGAAAACTGCTACATACACAAAGACACCTTTCTCATGGATTGAAGAGAAGCCAAAATCTAGCTGACAAACAAAGGCTGAACAAAGTGAAAATGAGCATACGGAGAGCAATGAGATAAGTGTTCAATGACTTTGAAAGCAAAATTTTGTCAACTGATCTGAGAAAAGAACCCAAAGATGTTTTGGTCTTACACAAGATCAGTAAGCAGTTCACAATCCCCTATTCATTCACTCAGTGTCCATACTCAAATTGAAATGGAAGATGACAAAGAGAAATACTAAATTCAGTCTTCTGAAATTGTTTCAGTGTGGAAGATCATAACACAGTCCCTCCTTTCCACCACTGTACCAATGCTTAAATGGCAGATATTGAGATAATCAATCATGGAATAGAAAAGCAACTGCAATCTGTTAGCAATGGAAAGGCACCAGGACCAGATGAGATATCTTTAATATTCTACAAAGATTATGCAAAAGAACTTGCTCCCCTTCTAGCAGCAGTTTATCATAAATTTCTGGAGCAACAAAGGATACCAAACGACTGGAAAAAGTGTAGATCATTCCCATTTTCAAGAAGCATCGTAGGGCAGATGCACATAATTGTAGGCCCATATCATTGATGTTAATATGGAACACATTTTGTGCTCACGTATTGTGATGTTTTTGTGGAATGAAAATCTCCTGTATAAAAATCAACAGGATTCCACAAACACAGAGGTATTGTGAACTCAGCTCATTTTGTTCCTCTACAATATCCACAACACTGCAGACATCAGCATTCATGTTTATGCCATTTTATAGACTTCAGGAAGGCATTCGACACTGTCCCACAATGCTGCTCAGTGAAAAAAAAAAGAGCTTACTGGGTATTGGACCAGATTTGTGACGGGGTTCAAGACTTTTTTGCAGACAGAACTCAACCCATCACTCTTAATGGAACAAAACTGACAGATGTAAAGGTAATTCTGGGAGTACCTCAGGGGAGTGAGAGGGGATCTTCCTGTTTACAATGGATATAAATGGTCCAGTAGATTGCATCAGAAGCTCTTTAAGGTTGTCCACAGATGGTGCAGTTGGATATAAGAAGGTAGCAATGCCAGTTTGCTGAAGGACCTACAGAGGATTGATAAATGGAGCAGGGACTGGCAGATGATCCTGAATATAAATAAATGTAACTAATGTGCTTACATGAGAAAAGAAATCTGCTACTGTACAACTACGCCACTAATGACAAATTGCTGGAAACCGTAACTACCATACAATATCTGAAGTATCTATACAGAGTGATCTCAAGTGAAATGCCCACAAACAGTAGGAAAAGCAGATGGTAGACTGTGATTTATATGAAGAATATTAAGAAAATCTAATTTATCTACTAAAAAATGGCTTACAAGGCACTTGTTTGTCCGACCGATTCTCCAGTACTGTTCAGCTATCTGGCATCCTTACCACGTAGCATGTATAGAAGACCTAGAGAAGATCTAACAAAGAGTCGTTCCGTTCAGCAGGGGATCATTTAGTCTGCAAAAGAGCATTACAGAGACGCTCAATAAGCTCCAGTGGCAGACACTGCAAGAGAGGCACTGTGCATCACAGAGAGGTTTATTATTGAAATTTTGAGAGGGTACATTCCTGAAAGAGTTGAACAGCATATTACTGTCTCCTACATATGGCTTGAAATTTGACCATAATGTTAAAATTCAAGAAATTAGAGATAAAACAGAAGCTTAACCCCAATCATTTTTCCCATACACCATTCACGAATGGAACAAGGAAGGAGGGATAAGTTAACAGTACCAAAAGTACCCTCCACCACACACCATCTGGTGGCTTGCATGGTGTTTATGTGGCTGTAGCTTACAGCCAATTTATAATTTTAATTCCAAATATTCTGAGAAATTGTAAAAGAAGTAGCTAATGAGATATTCTTTTAATTTGTTTTTGAATATCTAGAGATTTTCAATTTCCTGCCTGATGTCTGCTGGCAACCTGCTATACATTTACACAACTGGACATAAAAGTCCTCTCTGAACCCTACATAGGGATGCACAGCACACAGAAATTACATTTTCTTCTAGTATTGTGGCTGTGGATTGTAGAATAAATCCTAAATGCACTTTAGTTGTTCGTAACATATACTACTCAGGAGAATGTGTGTTGGCATGACATAGGTATTTCAGCAATCATTGACCCCACACTCCATACATCATGAATGGAATGGGAGGAATCTATGCACTTCACATCAGTTTTGAGTGTGTAGATGTGAATGCAGATGTAACTGTAACAGTCCCCAGCTTCCTCAAGAGGACTCTGCAATTTGGTTATCAATGTAACACAATATTCTCATTGTATGCTTCTGTAGAATAAATACTTTTTAGGCTTAGCTCCATTTCACCATAGCAGTGGTGAGTGAAACTATACTAGCAATCTTACCTGTAGGAAAATTTGGTGAGACTTCTAATCACAAAGCATGCCAAACTGAACTTTTCAGTTAAATGCCTACTGATCTCTGCTTCTGGTGGCTGTAAGTGAACTTTTTATTCAGTGAACTTTTTATTCCTATGTTAATACTCTGTCCATGCAAAAGGAATGCCTTTAACATCACATGATTTTAGTAACCACAGCAGAATTTTATGGTCTATGTAATCAAACAAATTTTTCTTTAGTTCTACCATAACTGAGTGTGTTGTGTGTGTGTGTGTGTGTGTGTGTGTGTGTGTGTGTGTGTGTGTGTGTGTGTGTACTGTTGACAAAGGCCAATGGCCGAAAGCTTTAATTATGAAATTCTTTTTGTTGTACCTATCTACGAATCAGCATCTCCACTATATGGTGGGTGGCAACTTTCCTCCTCATAATAATAAAAACAATGTTTTTTGAAAAATTGTGATTTGCACAACAGCTATAAGTCACTTTATTGTGAAAATCACTTGGTAGTTTTCACATAATAGTTTGGAAATGTGTATACACACATAGTGCAGTAAGCTATGAAGGACTATGAGAAAGGAAAACTTACTTATTAAGCTACGACACTGTGTCTAAAATAGACATATGTAGGATATAAAATCTTGTCCAAACAGTTAAAATCATTCACCATATAGAACATTCAATGTTTAGAAGACTAAATTTAAAATCATTTGAAATGCTACTGAATAGTAGACATACATATCTATATGGCTACTTAAATGAAACAAAGAGTTTTCACTCTGATTTTGAAGGCAGAAAATAGAACTATGAGCCTAATTTAGCAGTTACTTTCAATAGTAGATATACTATGTCATATTATGGAGAACCTACTCATTATTCTCTTTAATGAATAGGATAACTTGATAATTATCAGTTACATCTTCACCTTCAGCAATAAGATTGTATTATCCTATTTAATTCCACCTTAAATTCCTAGTTGCAAATGTCTGAAAATAGATGTAATAATGCTGCACTTATCTGAGAACTAATACTAAAGAGGTAGCAGAACTGGACTATTCATTTGATGCCTCAAAATTTCACTATTTCTTGTCTTTTAAAAAGTTCAAGGGTTCTTATCATTTTGGGAGTATTATTAAGCGTTGAACTTTGTTTGTGGAAGAGGAATGTTCTGCTGTTTTAAGTTTATTATGCAGCTGGATTTCCCAGGAGAGAGCATGGTGTAAGTGCTGTGGTGCTGTGGGGTGGCAGTACTATCACAAATGAGGTGCGCCTGCTCCTGCTCCTTTCCACAGTTGACCAAAGTCCTTTCAAGGACGCAAACTGTCTCATTGTTATCAGGGAGGAAGAGACTAGGCAGAAAACTCTCAACTGATTCCTTATCTATCATATCCCAAGATGTTATTTTCACTTCAATGGTTCATAAAGCAGATGCTTATTATTGTTGAACTCCATTTTCTCTATAGTTTATTAGCAGTTTGGAAGAAAGGGAAGTATTTTTAAGGAAATTAGAATGAATAGGTTATACAAACAAATGTTTAGTAACTACAGTCAATATACTATGTGGGTTTCTCTATAAAGATGAAATCATCTAAAGTCAATAGAAGACTATTCCAAAAGAACACCTTTATTGAAAAACAAGCTTATCAGGTTTTTACCACCTTAATTATTGGTTGTGGCCTATTTTAAGTGGAGTGATAGTCTATTATACACAAAAATGCTATGATTGATAGTATAAGAACATTATGCAGGATAAAACAGTACTTCACTGACCTCTCCATAAAATGATATGCTATCTTGAACTTCTTGTACAGTGGAGTTTCCATGAATTTCCACAGCTGTAATCCATTGTCTAGTTCCACAACACAGCTATTAGTAGTCTCTGCAGCTTTAATCAGTTTTGATGATCGAGATTCATTTTTCAGTCCATCTTCAGTAAGGCTGCCTAAATTAACGTCAAATGCCACTAACCCCACCACTGAGAATGAAATATAATAATTAAGCATTAGAACAAGTGCAACCATGACATTCACATTTGCTGTGATATGTTAGTTAAATGTGTTATAGGTATTTTTTTAGTTTTCTTTTACACATATAATCCTGTAGGGCCAAACTGAGAAGCAAATCTCCCTGTCATGGAATGTGTCAGAACATGAATTTATAACACAAAGGTAATAATAAATAAAATAAAATGAAATAAAATGTTTATGAACCCTAAAAAGACTACAAGTTATAAGTTTATATGTACATGATCAACAATCTAACACAGGAATTAGATCAATTTTTCAAGGAACTCTGTATAAACATGTAATTAAATTTGCATACAAGTAATATGGAACAGTGAGACCAATGTAAACTCTCTCTCTCTCTCTCTCTCTCTCTCTCTCTCTCTCTCTCTCTCTCTCTCTCTCTGGGTTTCAAAATTGATAAAAATGCACCAATGACATTGCATCAGAAGTATAGGAATTACAAGATAAAACTTTTTTCATATCTCACATGGTAGCATATAAGTTTTATGTTGTTTCTCGTACAATGAAGAGCCAAAGAAACTGGTACACCTGCCTAATATCAGGTAGAGCCTCCCCAAGTATGCAGAAGTGTCGCAGCACTATGTGGCATGGTCTTGACTAATGTCTGAAGTAGTGTTAGATGGAATTGATACCGTGAATCCTGCAGTGCTGTCCAAAAATCCATAAGAGTACGAGGGGGTGGAGATCTCTTCCGAGCAGCACATTGCAAGGCATCCCTGATATGCTCAATAATGTTCATCTCTGGAGAGTCTGATGGCCAGCAGAAGTGTTTAAACTCAGAAGAGTGTTAATGGAGCCACTCTGTAGCAATTCTGGGTGTGTGGGGCATCCCATTGTCCTGCTGGATTGCCCAAGTCCATCGGAATGCACAATGGAGATGAATGGACGCAAGTGATCAGACAGAATGCTTACATATGTGTCACCTGTCAGAGTCGTATCTACATGTATCAGTAGTCCCATATCACTCAGCCTCCACCAGCTTGAGCAGCCCCTGCTGACATGCAGGGTCCATGAATTCATGATGTTGTCTCCACAACTTTACACTTCCATCCGCTCAATTTGAAACAAGACTCGTCTGACCAGGCAACATGTTTCCAGTCATCAACAGTTTAATATCGGTACTGACAGGACCAGGCAAGGCATAAAGCTTTGTGTTGTGCTGTCATCAATGGTACACGAGTGGATCTTCAGCATCTAAAGTCCATATTGATGATGTTTCATTGTATGGTTCACACACTGACACTTGTTGATGGCCCAGCACTGAAAAATGCAGCAATTTGCAGAAGGCTTGCACTTCTGTCACACTAAACAATTCTCTCCAGCCATCATTGGTACTGTTCTTGCAGGATCTTTTTCTGTCTGCAGCAATGTCAGAGATTTGATTTCTTACCAGATTTCTTATATTCACGGCACACTCATGAAATGGTTGTATGGGAAAATCCCCATTTCATCGCTACCTTGGAGATGCTGTGTCCATCGCTCATGCGCCAACTGTAACACCACATTCAAATTCACTTAAATCTTGATAACCTTCCATTGTAGCAGCAGTAACCTATCCAACAACTGCACCAGACACTTTTTGTCTTTATCATCAGACTGTGCAACAATATCCAGTTTCATATTGCAGACTTTTTTGAGTGTCTTATTCAGTGAAAGCAGTCATAGTGTTGAAAGTAATCCAACTAGTTGTTGTGGAGCTTACAAGAGAGCATTCCTATGTATGAACAATCTTGATGAAACTTGGTGGGTGTGTAGAGAGGGCAAAATAATGCAACACATATTTCATTTTTAAGAGGTGAAACGTGCCCCAAAGGTAATTTCACATATTAGATTTAGAGGGTATAGCTTCATAACCAACAAACATAAAAAATGTATTTCAAATAAAAGTTGAAACATAACAAACACTCTTTAAAATTGTATGATCAACTGTTGAAAAAATTGAACATTTGGAAATTACACCACCATTATTAATGAATTTTGCAAACTGGTAACTTTTGTTACAACATAAATTAAAGATAGTTCCATTCCTCATAAATCCATGTGTAATGAAGCTGGTTTCCGTAACACCATTTTTGGAAAATAAGTTGTACACAATTTGCTGACAGAGTATGTGCAACATATCTAATTCAACTATCTGAATGTTCATTATTATTCTAATTACTTGTGTTATTATTCTGGTTTATGTTTTAAACTATTATATTACATTGTAACTTTTTTTCATTTTTTAATTTACAGTTTCACGTATATGTCTTTCGTTAATCGTAAATAATAAGAAAACTATTATCTTAATACATAATCATTACAGTGATGATAATCAGTAAAGAAACAAAACATAACATTTTTTTACACCATGCACACAAGATGAACAAATTTTCTCCCACACTGAGAAAGACAATATCTGTCAAATACCATTTGACTTTTTCAAACATTAGCTCGCCACATATTCATGCCGTCACGACAATTGTGGGTTTCATAAAGAGATCCTCGAATTCTTGGTCCAAACTCACCACTAGTTTCTTTTATAACTATGAAAACGAGGGTAAGCAATTTGCCAGCTGAAGAGACTGATGCCTGAATTGTGTAAGTGAATTTATTCCCATGGTGCATCTTTGTAGGTTCTCAAAGAGAACATCTCACAAATAGTGAAACAGCATACATATTGCCAGCAAATGTTGGTCTATTTGGAAAATGCTTTTGAGTACATATTGCTTGGCAGGCTCACTCACTCACTGCGAAAAGATCTTCATGATACAACAATGGTGATTTCAGGTTTATTATTTGAAAATTATAAAAAGATTATGACATGTGGTAACACACACTGTTACCCCCACTAGGAGCCAGTTCTCTCTGGCACCACATCTCACTAGCTGCAGTTTGCGGCCTCCAGTCTACTAGCAGCTCATGGGGTACAAGTCTGTAATGCTAGTTGATGGCATCGTAGACCATATTACAAGTCTGCTAAGAGTTGTTCATGCTGGTGTCTTCCATTGGTGCCTCTTGTTATATAAGCCAGCGCTGACAGTTCTGCAGCAGTCTCATTTGGCGCTTGCTGCTGCTATGAAACTGTACATCACTGTATGATTACTGGACCCTGGTAGACTTTTCAGGGTCCCCATCTCACAGAATGCTCTTTGGATTACTACACATCACACAGATTTCTGGACGTGGGCATCAACACGGATATTTCTTTGGATTCTTGTTTGGACTGCCTGTACTTGTCAGTATTCACTGAGCCTGTGGTGTTGAATAAACTTCTTGCCAAATTGGTGTGAGACTTTGTATTGTGTATAAAGTAAATCTGTTTGCAAATAGGGAAGGTGCCAAATATAAATCCAGTTATTTTTTGCTGAATGCTAAATGATCATTTCAGCATTGTGGAATTTCCTGAGAGCTCTATCAATTGACAGGAAGTGCAACTCTAAGACACCATTGTAACAGTGATTTGTGACAGCATGGAGGGACATTCAACTATTATGGAACAAGATCATGGCCTATGGTGTGATGGACCGGGGCTCCATGATATAGCAATGACTGATAATGATTGTGTATCTGATTGTGAAACACACAAAGACATCTTCATCCCAGGCAATGTCCTTCCTTCAGAAAGTGAAGTAAACTTTGAATACGAGAAATCTCTGGTTGAATTTTGGAAAAACAGAAAGAAAGGAAAAGGTGGCTTTTATCCACGTAGCATAAATATCACAAAGCTATGTCAGTGAAACAGCTGTATCGTTGGGAAAAGTATGTTGTTCTTGATGGCTCGAGACATGATATGATGATGGTACTACACTGCTAGACTTCATTAATAGTACTGGAGGCTATGGACCATTGTCTGGTTACCAATGATACTGACGATCAAAAGTGGGGCTTGCAAATGAGCAGGGAAGTGAAGTTATGTAATTCCAAGTCAGTACCCAAATGGCTACTGAATTTTAAAAAGGAGCATGGAATTGTATCTTGAAAAATAGCAACACTTGTAACTAGACACTACATAAACAATAAAATTATCTCAACAAGGTCACTTAAAATTTTTAGTGCAAGTTAAGGAGCGTATCAGCATTTTGGTGGCTGAAAGTGTTTACAACCATGATTAGAGAAGATTGAATCTGGAGTTGCACATTAGATGTACTTTGTTCCAAAAGAGGCAAATAAAATTGTATCCATGGTGCAGTCATTGTCATCAGTTACTCACAGTTACACTATTCAGCCTACAGTCTCTGCAGCTGGAAAACTGCTTACCCCCCTCTTCATAGTTTTAAAAGAATTAAACAATCTCTCTTTGAAGCCCCAGATGTTCTTGTGAAGCATCAAAATCTGGTAAACCGTCTGACCACATCAAAACTTATTTGATGGATGTTTTATTTCCCAGTGCAAGAGGAAAATCTGTATTATTGTAAGATTCTAGGGTGGTGAGCATGAAAGAATTGTTTGGAGTGCTGTTCCTGAGGACAAGGAACTTGTTCACTTGGTTATCCCCAAAAGGCTTGATGGGGCAGGTACAGCCATTGAATGTATACAGTTTTCAATGTCAGAAGAATTTTGTGAGAAGATTTTCAGAACTAGTTCTGCTGCATGTCAATCTCCATTTGGAAACAATACAATCAAGCTGCAGTCACTAGTATATAGTCAATTCGTTTCACCGAGGTTTCCCAGTCTACCAGAATATGCCTGGTATAAACTAACATAGTCAGAGGACTGGCTGCCACAATTTGTGACACCTGCTGAATTTTGTTTTTTATGGACTTATCCTTCATGTGTATTATGGGAAGAAATGTACATTTGGTGTGCGTGTGTGTGTGTGTGTGTGTGTGTGTGTGTGCGCGCGCGCGCGCGCGTGTGTATGTGCGTGTGTGTGTGGTGTACAAAAATGTCATGTTTTAAGCATTTCTTTATAGATTATCATTATTGTAATAATTTTGTATCATAATAATGAGTTACTTACTATTTTCAGTTAACAGAATACGCATTTGTGAAATAGTAAAGTAAAAAGCAACCAAAAAAGACTTGAAACCATTAAATAATGATTTACACAATACAACAAAAATATGTATAACAAATAATCAGAATAATAATGAACATTTAGATATTTTAACTATATACATTGTGAATACTCCAACAGCACATTATGAACAACTTATTTTGCAAAAATGGTATTACTAAAACCAGCTTCATTGCATGTAGATGTATGTGGCATGAAAGCTTCTTTAATGTATGTTGTAAAAAAAAAAGGTTCCATTTTGCAAAATTCATTGATGGTAGTGTGGTAATTTGCAAACTTTCAGTTTTTTTCAAAAGTTGATTATACCACTTTCAAGAATGTTTGTTCCATTTCAACATTCATATGAATATATATATATATATATTCAAGAATGAATATATATATATATATATATATATTCATATGAATGTTGAAATGGAACAAACATTCTTGAAAGTGGTATAATCAACTTTTGAAAAAAACTGAAAGTTTGCAAATTACCACACTACCATCAATGAATTTTGCAAAATGGAACCTTTTTTTTTTTACAACATACATTAAAGAAGCTTTCATGCCATATATATATATATATATATATATATATATATATATATATATATATATATATATATATATATATATATATATATATATATATGCCATCTGAAAAACATTCAGCCCCTGGGGAGTGAATGTATTTTCAGATGGCAGAAGAAAGCAATCAGGTGCATGGAGGGGTTAGCACCCAGAGAGTCCTGCAGAAATTATTTTAAATCTCTTGGCGTAATGACAGTGCCAAGCATGTAAATATATAACTGTCTAATATATGCCGCAGAAAATCTGAAAAAATTGAACATGAGATGTGATGTGCATGCACACAGTACAAGAAACAGTCACCTGCTGGACTTGCCTTCCACATTTCATAGGAAGTCACCACAGCTGCCTTCATAATACACTTGCATATATATCTGAGAAATCATCCGCAGGTTTGAGGATTTTTACCATTAATCCTTTGCAAAAGGAACAATGTGGGACCTTCTTTGTTGCTACAATGTTTAGTAATAATCAAAAGGATTCAGTCAGCCATACTAATCAGACAATTTCTATTTAAAATAATGCTTGTTATACATTGATACACGGAAAAAAGAAACAATCATAAATACTTACAGCTGGCAAAATATCATCCATAATTTTAAAACAAAATTTTTCCTCCACAATGGAGTAAGGGACATCATTACAGTAACACAGACCTATAATAATGGAAAAAGATTTCACCTATCACTCACTGGTTAATGTGCAAATTCTCTTTACTGACGAAGAGCAAACATGATAAGTTGTAACATAAAGAAAGGCGCAGCCTCAAATCTTGTAATTCACCTTAACAGATGCCCAATAAAGAAAAGAGATACTTTTGAAAGGAAAAATTGGTGAGTAGAAAGAAGGAATTACTGTAACATATTGTCAACATCAGAGCTAGAGCACAAATTAAGCTGGGTGAGGGTGGATGACAGAACACAGTCAAGGGGAGGAACCATGCCACAAGTTCACCTATATAGCTATAGGATAACAATAGAAAATCCAAATGAGAGTAGAAAATAAATATTTGCATCCCAATCATTCAGAACAGAATTCTACATAAGTAGTTTTTATCAGTCCAATTATATTATATGGTCACCAACTTCATTTGCTACCCAGTATAATTGCACTTTTGTTAATAAATGTTGGTTTAGTACTTAGGTAAATGCTTTTCATGTGTCAAGAAATAATGTATCCACTTGATTGCCTCAATCTATGACTTTCTGAATGCCATGTGAGAAAATCACAAGTGAGTTTTTCAGGACCAATGTTTTTGGAATCTGTGCTGTTTGACATGGGGAACTCAGTCTATCAAGACATCTCATTACATTTTATCTCTGAGTATGTCCTAGGTTTCTACAACTGATGGATGTCAATGACATTAGATGGTCATTTAAACAATCATCTGTGCTTATCTTCCTATAGACAGGTGTCACTTGAAGTTTCTTACAACCAACAAGGACAATTTTGACACCCCCCTCACAAAAAAAGGTATAAATATATAAAAAATATAAAACTAAAAAATTAAAATAGTCCGTGGTATATTATGGTTAACTCTGTTGCAAATTGTGAACAGAATCTGATAGTGATTCCATCAGGTCCTTGCATCTTGTTCAATACTAATGATTTCAGATGTTTCTCAATGACACTACACAGGTATTCATACGGTTATTCAGAGTTTCAGAAGCTGACTGCGTGAAAACTACAAGCCACACAGAAAAATGACTTGTATTTCTCTAAGTTTTGATTTATAATATGTGCTATGGCGTAGGCAGCAGATATACCAGAACTTTCAGACAAGTTATCTGTTCCATACTGTTGTGTCTAATTAGTTCACACCTGCAGATAGGTAACACAGTGAACAGATTTTCAAAGCGAGTTGCTGACATGCCTTCCCAGGCAGTGCACATATTGACATTTGGCGTGTGACAAACAATGCCCATATTGGACACCTGTAATATGAGTTAATAACTTGGTGAGTTACTCTATCCACTGATATGTGTCTATTTTCTGTGCAACTTTTTGTGCAGTTGCCTTCTGAAATCCTGGAGGTAATTATGCATAATCCTGTATATCACTTATTTTCGCAGTGGTGCAAGAGTTAAACTAGGGCAGTATTCATGGATCATCCTTTGTAAAAGACTATTTGAAAACAGAGTTTAGCATTTCTGCTTTTGCTTTGCTACCCACAGTTTCAGTTTCTGTTTCATACACAAGTTTTTGGGGACTAACTATGGTGCCACTGACAGTCTTTACACGTGACCAGAATTTCATTGAGGTTTGTAAGAGGTCTTTCAATAAGGTGCTGCTACAGCAGTTCTTGAAGGCTTCATACCTTTATTTATTTTTATATTTATTTATTTATTTGCTTTCTTGACAGTGAATCATGTTTCATTCAGCATCTATCTCCAGCTCTATGCTTTGTTTTACAACTGTTGTGTAGCAGTCACCATTTCCATAATGACTGTTTCATTAGGAACACATCTGCCCAGTGCCTCGTCAACTGTTCTGCTGAACTTGGACTAGAATTCTATTACATGCTTATATGCTTATGTCCAGGAGTACATGATTTCATTAGCTCCTTGAAATATGAAACTACTGCCTCTTTTTCCAGTTTAACAAGTATACAAATCTTCATGTGTCCTTTAGTTGTCCTTTGTGCTTCCAGTTATCAGTATTGCTACAACTGCCTCATGGTCACCAATACCCTTTTCAGTATGGACATTCTAACAGACTTTAAGACTATTTGTTGCCATAAGATCTAATATATTTTTTCCATGAGTTGAATTTGAAATTAGCTGTTCTAGAAAGTGCCATGCTAGTATTTAAGACAGTTTTGTAGTATTTTCATGAAATGCTAGTATATACCAGAGTTCCATTTCCAGTGCGTATGTCACCTCAGTATGGCCTTTCTCTATGAGCAAAGGTGGTAGGTAAGCAATTAAAGTGTTACATCGAGTTTACAGTTGGTATGGAGGCTTCAGACACAATTTTCTATACAGGTCTTTGCTGGGTAATTCACTTGTTTTCCACCAACTAACACTTTGAAAAGTGACAGCAAGTCCAGATTTTCAAGTTGTGGCATAAATTTTGGATTTCCAAACAATGGAAAATGCAGGAAGGAATGTAAAAATATCATGAAAAGGATAGTTGCTACTCACCATATAGTGGATATGCTGAGTCGCAGATAGGCACAACAAAAGGGCAGTTGAAAAGTGAGCTTTCAGCCAACAAGACTCTGTCATCCTTCTTTCTCTTCTTTCTTGTGTTTCTCTAGTCATCTTACATGACAAAGGCCTTGTTGCCTGAAAGCTCACTTTCCGACAATCTTTTTGTTGTGCCTGTCTATGGTTCAGCATCTCTGCTATATGGAAGTATCAACTAACCTTTTCATTAAATTTTGTATTAAGATGTACAAATTTTACGTTTTCAAGTAGTTTCCTTGTTCTCTGATGCCATACCACAAACATATCACCCATACAGAAACACACCAACTGGGTCTAAGTGAATTCTGGTACCTTTGTCCCAAAATGCTCCATGTACAGGTGTACCACACTAGGAACTTTGATCCATAAAGCTAATAGCAGTGCCAGATACGCAGAATTTTTTTCATAGACTAAAATGTCTATGAATATTTTTAAAAAGGATAAATACACAAACTGACAAATCAATTTCTCATTGAGGTAAAAAATCAGGAGCACTGCGGAAAATATAAAGGTTGTTTTTTGTCCCCTACTGGCTGTCTTTTGTCTCCAGAAAAAATATTTCATTTCTATTAACAATGACAAAACGTCTTCACTGAAATATTAAGGACAAACTAAGAGTATCAAAGCTGAGTACATAAAACATTGCATGTCAGCTTAGCTTCTTGTATGTGAGGGAGAGTATTAGGAGACAAACCAACTTTATTAACATTGCACCTGACAGCAACTTGGCATGTCTTCTTTGCGGTAGGTAGTAATCTGACTTTTCCTATATTGTTAATATTCCTACCTGGAGATGACATTTCTTGATTCAACTTCATTTAAAGTTACAAAAAACTAACCGCTATTACCTGTTTCAACATCTGCCATTAGATTCACTTCTATTAACTCACATATCTTAAGACACCACCTTCTGTAAACCTCAGCAAGCTGAAAATGCAGCTGCCTTGGAACAGAGCAATCTGAAATTTGCCATTTGCCTTATTACACTCCTACCAGTAATTAATTTATTTTCTTTAAATGTGATTTGATTCTCATTTTCTATAATGTGTATCCCTGAAGTACACGTGAATCTATCCATTTATTATTTAGACCAGATCCCATTCAGTTTCATTATTTCCTACATTGTCTCAGAGCAGATGATTTCAAAGATGTAATTAGTTTTGTTTATTAAAAATTATGCCCAACCAAAAATTCTACTGCAGTACATAGCTGGGAAAACATTTCGAAGTAATAGATGTATTTGACAATGATGACACCACTCACTAAAAGATCAACGTTAAGACTTTATGGTAAAGTATTTTAATTTTACTGAAACTAATTAACTCAACTGATAATTTTAAATCTCAAATATACTTAGATTTTCCATTGCAAATTTAGCCGTTATACTTGTTAGATTCCCACTCTTACCACTATGCTTTTGTCACTCTAAACTTCCTGGACCAAATGACACCTCTCACTAAGTAATTAGGCCATTCATTGAGAATTACCTAAAACTGCTATAAATGATTATAAATCAAAATACAGTGACTGTACTTCTAAATATGTTATTCAAAGTGAGGGTGTACAATGTGGTTGCCTTATCTTTTGTATCTTCCTAACCACCATATATTAATATAATAGAGGGAAACATTCCACGTGGGAAAAATATATCTGAAAACAAGGATGATGTGACTTACCAAACAAAAGCACTGGCAGGTCGATAGACACACAAACAAACATACACACAAAATTCAAGCTTTTGCAATAAACTGTTGCCTCATCAGGAAAGAGGGAAGGAAAAGGAAAGACGAAAGACAAAAGGATGTGGGTTTTAGGGAGAGGGTAAGGAGTCATTCCAATCCCGGGAACGGAAAGACTTACCTTAGGGGGAAAAAAGGACGGGTATACACTCGCACACACACATGTATCCATCCACACATATACAGACACAAGCAGACATATTTAAAGACCAAGACCCACATCCTTTCGTCTTTCCCTCTCCTTCCCTCTTCCCTGATGAGGCAACAGTTTGTTGCGAAAGCTTGAATTTTGTGTGTATGTTTGTGTTTGTTTGTGTGTCTATCGAACTGCCAGCGCTTTCGTTTGGTAAGTCACATCATCTTTGTTTTTAGATATATTTAACCACCATATATTTTGTATGCAAATTACTATTGTAACATATAGTCTCTTTGAATTAGCAAAATCTTACCTAGCCATTTTTAAACCAAAATGTAATTTACAAAGTCACAATATGCTCATACACTTGTCTTGATAAAGCTCATGTCACCCCAGAAAGTAAGTCCATGTTATGAAAGCTCAAAAGCAACATTTATGTGAAAGTTCATAACCAGCAAGCAATCAAGTAACACCTATGTAACATACTCATGAGAGTCCAAGTTCAAAACATTGTATAAAAATCAGCCACCCGTATTGCTCACTCAAGATATACCTTTGACTCAACATATTAACTTCGATAAATGTATGATTTTGTATGAAATTCTTTCAAATGTGTGCACTGTCTTTTACACTGTGGTCTATTAATATTGTGTTCAAAAAGGACTTTGAATTCATAGTGTGATTCTGTTGTTAATGCCACTTTTAGGTACAGTAAATTGATGGAAACTATTATGTACATGCGAAGACTGAAGTGAGGCATGAAAATTTGTACCAAGTCCAAGATTCGGACCTGGGTCTCCTGCCCACTAGGCAGATGTGCTAACCACTACACTACCATGGCACAGTGTGATGGTAACTAGTTGCCAAGGATGTTGTATGTGAAACTGGATCTGGTCATCACAATATTTGAAGTGATAATAAATGCAGAAAAAACCACATTATTTGAAAATTTGTGTAGTGTACATCATTAGTCCAATTTCCAGGAATCAATTTACATCTGTAATGAGATTTTCACTCTGCAGTGGAGTGTGCACTGATTTTAAACTTTCTGGCAGATTAAAACTGTGTAATGGACCGAGACTCAAACTCGGGACCTCTGCCTTTTGCAGGCAAGTGCTCTACCATCTGAGCTACCCAAGCACGGCTCACAACCCATCCCCACAATTTCACTTCCACCAGTGCCTTGTCTCCTACCTTTCAAGCTTCACAGAAGTTCTCCTGCGAAACTTGCAGGACTAGCACTGCTGGAAGAATGGAGCACTTGTCCGTGAAAGGCAAAGGTCCTGACTTTGAGTCTTGGTCCGGCACATACTTTTAATCTGACAGGAAGTTTCAGATCAGTGCACACTCTTCTGCAGAGTGAAAATCTCATTCTGGAAACATCCCCCAGGCTGTGGCTAAGCCATGTCTCCATAATATCCGTTCTTCCAGTTTGGAAGGTAGGAGACGAGGCACTGATGGAAGTGAAATTGTGTGGACAGGTTGTGAGTCATGCTTGGGTAGCTCAGATGGTAGAGCACTTGCCCATGAAAGGCAAAATTTCTGAGTTTGAGTCTCGGTCCAGCAAACAGTTTTAATCTGCCAGGAAGTTGCAATTTACATCTGTTCTATGAGACTTTGATCATTGAAATTAAAATGAAATGAACACCCTTAGCTGCTTTCAGGCATTGACATACGTCAACAGGGACAGATGAAAATGTGTGCCCCGACCGGGACTCGAACCCGGGATCTCCTGCTTACATGGCAGACGCTCTATCAGCAACGCGCTGCGAGTAATGAGTATAATGGGCGGGGGCACTACGAATGTAGTGCGGGACAATACGTTGAGAATGTGGGTTTCGCGGGAGGCATGCCAGAGATAAATCCCTGCAGTCGCACTATCCTCTGTGTCATCGGTGGCTCAGATGGATAGAGCATCTGCCATGTAAGCAGGAGATCCCGGTTTCGAGTCCCGGTTGGGGCACACATTTTCATCTGTCCCCGTTGACGTATGTCAACGCCTGAAAGCAGCTAAGGGTGTTCATTTCATTGTAATTTCATTCTAATGAGCTGCATGGTCACCGATGGTATCTGTGCTTTCGGACATGTCCGAAAGAACAGATACCATCTTAGTATATATTTGACCATTGAAACTCCGAGGGCTTAATGGGCAATGCAAGTGGGCACTATTGTGACTGATCAACTTCTTGATAGTTAAGATCAACAACATCACACACTACAACTGGAATGTAAACATGAACTTAAATGTGATAGGGTTGGCTCTTAATTTCTCTGGTAGTGTATTTAAAGAGTTTATTAAAACAGTAATTTCAGAAAATCTCTTAAATAATATTCATGACTTCATCTAGACAAGGCTTGAGATGTAATACTTAATTTGTTAATATTACAACAGTCACTTAATTTGGCAGGGTCATTTATACTGCAGGATGATTAACATAAATATCAACGTTGATTTTGGAAAATATATGAGCAAAATGCGCAGTAGGTGCCAGTAGTCTAAGTTGGACATAAGTAGCACTTTTGCACCAACAATATGTTAGAATATGGTTGGTGTCCAGTTATCAAACATATATAATACCAACACAGAGTCTGACTTATTTATCTACGTTTGTTGCCAGAATCTTGGACATAAAAATGGAATTGGCAACTTTGCTGGCTATTTGAGATTACTCCTGTTGTCAACTGTCCAAGAAGATAAACTAGATCAGAAATGTGATTATTCAACATGTTTTTGTCTACTTTTACAAAATAAAATAAGAAAATGTTACAGTATCCGCTTTACTTAACAGTAACACAGATACATAAAAATGCATACATTCCATGAAAAGATGAGACAAGTCATGTAGGTAATCATGTGGTTTTTGAGATTTTGAATGTCTTCTGACCAGTTCTATAAATTCTTGAATTACAGCATCAGTTTGTTCTATGTACAGCTTAACATTTTGGGGTCGACTCAATGCTCGCTGAAATTTACTTCTCAGGTGCCACCAATCTGCTCCATTCCTGCACAGAAAAGTAAGAAAGTGCTGGTATTATTTCAGTGTCAACAATAATTAATTAAAAATATAGTGTATATAAGTGCATGTGAAAATCAATTTACAGAACAATGCATCGTTATGATGTTCGTACAACACAGCATCTAAGTTGTACAGAGTAATTTCTTGGCTGTAGAAAATATCATTCTGAAAATTTTTAAAATTATTATCATTACTAATTCTTCACCATAGCGTGTAAACAGTCAATTTTTCTTAAAATTCCCTCTGTTATTATTCTCCTTGCGACCCTCTTTTGATGAAAGTATTTCACACATCTTTAACAAAAAAGTAGCTATAGTTTAATATAACACAGTCTGGAAATTGTTAGCATGGAGTGCTGCAAATATGTTTCACTGTTTAATGTAGGACACATTATCAGTAATCATTCATGTATCCTGTACTTAGATAAACTACAGAAAATTTAAGTGCTTGTAAATTTTATTTTGTTCACATGCATTCACTGTCATATTTTCAGCTCTTTTTCACTTGAATTGCATTTTCTTGACATGAATGGTTTCACATGTACCAATGTGTCAAATACATCTGTTGTCAATTCTTTTTAATTCATCAGTGCTGCACAAGTGCATTTGTAAAACTAACAGAACTGAATGCTTTAATCAATGAAAGAATTGATAGTTCTTACGTAGGCAAAAGACCACCATTGCTATAGATTTCAGGTCTCTCTTGTCGGTACTTTTCCACTGCAAGATGACTTCGGCGCTCTGGATATCGTCCTTCACTCTTGAATACTGTTTCAATATCAGATGGGTCAAAGACCCATACAACATTAACACCAGGTACAATTTCTTCTTTCACGAGTTTTCCATATTTCTTCAACTTCTTCATTCCATTTCGATGCAATCTGTCAAACTTATAGTCACCTATAAAATGCAAACATGCTATTGAATCTAAACTTAGCCAAAAACTGGATAGCGTAGATTAGCAACACTAACTAGACAAAATTATATGACAAAATATATGATTTTTTAATCAGCATTAGTAATTATGCCAATAAGAGGAGGGTGAGATTTGGGTGCATCTGTTAGTGTTCACATATCCAAAGCAGAAATTCCACTTCACATCAACTGTAATCAGAATAATTTGGCAGCTTTTTATCACAAGGAAATTTAAATAGCAGGGGGCACAATAATTCCTTACGAAAGCACTGAGACATCTGATCCAAATAACAGGAGGCAACATGTTTCTCAATTTCTTTTCTTTTTTTGCAAATGTCCTTCTGTGAGCGTGTTGTTTAATCTGGATGACTGCTGGTTAAATCTATAGGTCAATGTGTAAATGGTCAAATATCTCTTACATTCTAGTGTGGCCACTTTTTTCATATTCTTCCTTCTTACATCAAGAGTCGCTGAGGTGGAAATGCTTTACTAGTGTCTGCACACATCATGTTAAAAATCTGAAAACACTGAGTTAGACCAACTTAGGACTTGGAACAACTCTGAACTGATTCAAGAAAGTGCTCACCTCTACACATTACTGCATAACTACTTCAGTGAGTTAACAATTTTCTTGTTGAGAAGAAACACAATACACAGAAGGGCATATGATTATTTACTTTTTTACACTGTCGATTTTCAACTGTGATGTGTATGGAGTTACTAAAAGCCTACTGTGACACATAGTTTAGTGTCTTGACTAATGTTTATAGTGTTGTTTACATAACAACACAAGCCAAAAAAGCTCCACTACTCTGTTCACAGACAAAGCAGTCAGGATTGAATGACTGCCATGTCATCTTCTACCATAAAACGCCACATGAAGAGTAAGTTTAAGGCCCATGCAGCACAAGCTGCTGTTTGGGGCTCCAGAGGCACTACACCTGTGATATGCAGGACTTATCACAACTGGCAACAGCAGCTAGGGGCACCAAAATGAGGGAGGTGCTAGGAGCACCACAAGTGCAAGATTTTTATCACAATTAGTAGAAAAAACTGACAGGTGAAAGAGTACAAGGGAAGAGGGTGGAGGGAGCAAATAATAAGTCAGTTATGAGGAAAACATTCTGGAGCTGGCCCTCATTATATGGATGCAGTGGAGGAGTGTGAGGTCAGCACACTAACCTCCAAGTCATTGTCAGTTTAGCAGACCTGGTGCTGCTATTTCTCATTCAAGAAGCTCATTGACTGCCATCATAAGCCTGAGTGTACCTCGTTTCAGTCATCCAGCCAAAGAAAACTCCCTGGCAGTACCAGGAATTGAACCCACATCCACGTGGAAGTCAGCCATGCTGACCACTAAGCTATGACAATAGATATTGGTTGGATATTAGATCAAAAATAATAATGCATAACACCTATACAGCTCAAATTAGTTGTTGTCTTAAAATGTTATATGAGAGTAAAATAATATGACTAAAAAATGAGCACATATCGCCACCCAGGGCCCTGTAGTTCATCTGTTTTACAGGACCTGCATTACTTGAAATCAGCTCTGAGTGCCTTAAATGTGTTGTTTTGATATTAACACTGGTAGATCATTACAATATATATCAAAACAAAAGTTTCTTCAGCTTTAATAAATACAGTTTATTAACAGATGAGGTACAAGGCTACAATTAAAAATATTGGTCTCACACAGCTTGCACAAAATTATCTGTATCTCACGTTTATTCAGATCAGATGCCTTCTCACATTTATTCTTTACTATTAATGACTTAACTCCAGACTTACCAGCAGTACAGACAAACAGAAGGGCCTGTGTTTCTCAAAGACCAATATTCATGCATTTAGATATAAACATCATTATTATATCCATAAAATTATTTGTGTGGTTTGGAGATTGTCCCTGGAGTTAATAAGAATAAAATTCAAACATTGCCTTGAAGTATTTAAATTACTTTGCAATTTTAAATTCAATCCAACAATCAAAAGCCACAAAAACTTAGCAGAGAACAATAAATAAACTCTCCAACTCTGTGGACTTTCCCCACCGTGATATTTCTGACCCCTTTGTAGGTGTCGTAAGTACCATAGTGCTTCCAATTAATCAGTTTTGCACCATGGGGTATTCAACCAGAGGCTCCCAATTGTTGTACTTTCCTTTGACACAGCAACATAGACGTGTACCATCATTTAAGCTGAAACTTCCTGGCAGATTAAAACTGTGCGCCGGACTGAGACTCAAACTCAGGACCTTTGCCTTTCACAGGCAAGTGCACTTGCCCATGAGAGGCAAAGGTCCTGAGTTCGACTCTTGGTCTGGCACACAGTTTTAATCTGCCAGGAAGTTTCATATCATTGCACACTTGCTCATGAAAGGCAAAGTTCCCGAGCTCAAGTCTCAGTTCAGCACACAGTTTTAATATGCCAGGAAGTTTCATATCAGTTCACACTCCACTGCAAAGTGAAAATTTCATTCTGGAATCATTTAAGCTGTACTCTTAGATTTCCACCTAACCACACCTTTGGATACCACATCATATTCAGAAGAAACACAGTTGGAATACAAATATCATTGCTGCTCGTTTCATACTGCAATAATTCAATCTTCTGTATTTTTAATCAGATTCAAAATTAAAAAAAATAACATTCAAACAAACCTATGAATAATGTGCATAGCCAGCCATAGGCCTGGATCAAATGTGGAGGGAGGTTCTTATTAAAAAATGATCAGAGAAGCAATGCCTGATACCAAACAGTTTTGCTCAACACTTTCGAAATTAGTAAAATACTGGGTCATTTATATACTTCAAAATAAAAAAATTCAGATTTGTTACATACCAAGTAGTGGAACATAATTTAACAAAGTTCCAATCAGTGGTAGTGATTTGGGTCCAGGTATATGTTTAAATAATTTGGGGTCTGATGTTCCAGCTGTTACAGTGCTATGGGTGCTGTAACACTTCTGGAATAGATGACAACCAGGCCAATGTAGTTTCTCAAATTCGTCCAATTTCAGTCTCGATAGCAGCCTGGGACAATGGTAATTTCTCATTGCTGTATGATGTTATGTTCCCTGCAAAGAATGAAATATACTTTAAATATAAATTATGTATTATATAAATAAAATATGAAGTAGATACAATATTGGCTTCAGCACAGCAACAGTGAATCATTTCCACAACCTAAATAAAATATTAGCTCCATTGTAAGGGTCATATATCCTTACACACAATATTTCTATGTGTAATTATTTACTTTTGTTCTTTACTTTTTTCCACACAGAGTCTGGGTGGCTGACAATAATAGCTATGCAATAGCAGGTCAAATAACATCCATCTGTAGAAAGAAACAGCAGCATACTACCGGTATTGTCCACCAACAATGAGCCATAGAGATGTACACATTCTTAGTGGTTTCCTGTGAGCCACGATGCTGTGTAGTCGTTATACAAAAAATGTTGTGCTGGCATACAAGCCTGATGATTCAATTAATATTGTCATAAAGCATGGGAGAACAGGTGCGCATCCACTTTGGGAACAGACAGGCAATATACAATTTAATATGGTGAAACATCTTGATTGTATTTCATGGTATACAATACACACTGAGGTGACAAAAGACAAGAGATAGCAATATGCACATATACAGACGGTGGTAATATTGCATACCCACGGTACAAAAGGCCAGTGCATCGGCGGAGCTGTCTTTGTTCTCAGGTGGTTCATGTGAAAAGTTTCCAATGTGATCATAGCCATACAATGGAATTAATTGACATTGAATGCAGAATACTAGTTGGAGCTAAATGCATGGGAAATTCCATTTTGGAAATTATTAGGGAATTCAATTATCTGAGATCAACAATGTCAACACTGTGCTGAGAATACCAAATTTCAGGGATTACCTTTCACCACAGACAGTGCTGTAGCCAATGGCCTTCACTTACTGACTGAGAGCAGCGACATTTGCATAGAGTTGTCAGTGCTAAGGTACAAGCAACACTGCATGAAATAACCACAGAAACCAATGTGGGACATACGATGTACATATCCGTTAGGTGAGATCTGGTTTTAATGGGCTATGGCAGCAGATGACCATAGAGAGTGCCTTTGGAAACAGCACATCACCTGCAGCGCCTCTCCTGGCCTCATGACCATAATGGTTGGACCCTAGATGACTGAAAACATGGCCTGGTCAGATGAGTCCTCATTTCAGTTGGTAAGAGCTGAGGGTAGGGCTTGAGTGTGGCACAAACTGCATGAAGCCAACAAGGTACTGTGCAAGCTGGTGGTGGCTCCATAATGGTGTGGGTCATGTTTAAATGGAATGGTCTGCGTCCTCTGGTTTGACTGAACTGATCACTGACCGGAAATGGTTATGTTTGGCTACTTGGAAGCCACTTGCAGCCATTCATGGAATTCATCTTCTCAAACAATGATGTCATGTCACCAAGCCACAATAGCTCACGACTGATTTGAAAAAATTCTGGGCAATGCGAGCAAATAATTTGGCCACCCTGATCGCCCAACATGAAGCCTATCGAACATTTATGGGATATAATTTACAGGTCATTTCATGCACAAAATCCTGCACCAGCAACACTTTCTAAATTATGGATGACTATAAAGGTATCGTGGCTCAATATTTCTGCATGGGAGGTCCAACAACTTGTTAAATCCAAGCCACGTCAAGTTGCTGCAGTACCCCGAGCAGGAGGAGGTCCAATGATAGTATAAGGTATCCCATGACTTCTGTCACCTCAGCGTAGTGAGCTTTATTGTAAATATCTGTAGGTCGCTGGATGATAAAATAATGCTCTGGACCATACATGTTTGAGTTCTTATGTTCAAACCACCAGGCTCCCAGTCATTATGTAGAAGTGATTGACTTTTCTCGCAGTAATCCTTTTTATTTATTTCAATTTATTGGCTTTCGAATCGTGCCCATCAGCCATCTTAATAATGGAAAGTCGATACGACATTGCACTGGAGAAGATTTTCTTAGTTACGACGATACAGACGTAATGACAAAAGAACACAGAGTGCCCAAGCGACGAAAATCTGCGACATAGCCGGGAATCGAACCGGACTCACTTCGGTTAGCAATCTGCCGCGCTGACACCACAGCTATATAAGCAGACTTGCAAGAATCTTCGTACACGGCGAAATTACAGCAAGGTGGACGACGTAATAATCTTTGGAGACGCAGTCTGATTGCCACAGCAAAGTTAGGTTGAGAGCATCTTAAATTTTCAGCGGTGCTTCGTTATCCAGTGGAGCGACTTTGTATAGAAGCGAATTTCAAATGGTGAATTATTATTATTATTAGTATTATTAACTAAGCAACAGTCATTTTGATTTGTGCATGTAGAGCAGTGAGTTCACAAAGGTTAATTTTAACGACACCGATAGTGATAACGTCATTGCCGGGGAAATTACTTAGTTTTAACTTCGTTGAGCTTAATGTACTAACAGTTGCTAATTGCACTAACAGCCGCTAATATTAACGAGCTCGTAAATTCAGTTGCAAGTGAAAATTCAAAAATTTATGTGTGCAGGCACAATATTTAGTTGTGAGTAATCTTGTAGTTAATGATGTGCAAGAGAGAGTAATGACCCGATAATTCAAATTCAGCTAACAATGATCAGCCCTGGATCTAAGATATTTCCGAACGGGGATAGTGGTCCCCCCTTCCCTCGAGTGTTTGGGGTAGGACATCAAAAACGTTAAAATATTGATTTTTCAAAAATATGGTCAGTTTGTAGCGCATATCTTTCTGAAGAGTTCGATATATAAAACATATATGTTCGAGGAAATGTAAGACATGTCATTTGGTCGTAAGTGTGCCAAAGTGCAGTGCCACGCCTCTTCACACATTCTTCTATCCCCTCGTCACAGTTATTTCGCTCTGTGGAATTCAAACATGTATACTTTGGAATGGAAGCCATCAAAACTATATTCAGGACAGTGGAAATTAAAACGCCCTGTTCCCAGTAGGCTGGGTTGACAACCAACCTCCTTTAAAAAACTCACAACTAATACTGGGTGGGATTATACAATATGTGACCGGGAGGATAAGAACTCCAGAAAATTTGCACTCTTTATTGCCTATTAGCTAATAACGTTCTCTTTCGTGTGACATAAAATTAAATATACGAAACAAAAAACCAGTAAAGCCAAGAGATAAACAAGACAGTACACATTTCTTCAATCTTTGGACCCCAACATTTTTATCTCTATAATATTACGACGGTTTTATGCGGCGTGATTTCCTTTCTGCAAAATAATCTTACCTCATCAAGGTTCGTCAGTCGTTTTGCTACATGAAAAATCAAAATGTCGCTGTCTAATACTGAAAAAGTTGTTGATACGAATAGAACACAAGAGGGATGTGGTTTCTCGATTTGATTACGTCTATTATGTCACTGTCTCTTAGATAAAACGAAATAGGCCTTTTTGATATTGCAGCAATTGTAACACATGCAAAGTAAAGGAGACTATTTCGGCAAGTTTTATGTTAGGAAATAGTTTCGCATTTCATTCATGTGTTCCAGTTTCTGAAGCATGAGATCGAAAAGTAGTAGCAAGAATTTTTTTATATAAATTTGGAATCGTCATATTCATCCATGTAATTTGTGGGATGTCCTCGTTTCTTCTCCTTGTTCTAACAATCAATCTTGTCAACACTAATTCTGCAACTATTCCAGCCACTGTCAAAACTTATTCTCTGAGGAACTTCGCTAACCCTGCCAGGATCACCGGTTCAATTGTTCCACGTATATTCTTCGGTTAGACGTTATTACATGTTCGTACAGCGCTATTCCGAGAACAGAACTCACTTTGCGTTTACAGTGTCACCGACAACGTTCGTGAGCCCCGCCATCAGATGCCACCCGATAAAATCGCCCAACAGTTTGGTCGCGGTCCGTCCGACCTTCGGCAGTTTGTGGCAAGGTCAAGGAGGGGAGATTAGGTTAGCTTAGAATCTATTGTATGTATGAAGTATGGATAAGATTTTAACCTCCAAAGGTAGGATACATACCACGACGCCTTTGTGCTTGGAGGCGAGTGTTGCAGTATTACCTTTGCCATTAAAAAGGTTCCAAATACATGTAAATATTCTGTACCTGTCTCGAAATGAACATGGCGAGTCCTGTACACTCTGTCATCAGTTCCTGGAATTATGCGACAAGTTTTATGAATATGAGATGAATGGGAAAAAGCCATGCTACAAAAGTTAAAAATGCTTTAACTTTGTGACAACATTTTCCTTCTCCCACCACCAATTAGCGACAGAAGGAACCACTACCTTTGAATCTAAAATGCCGTTCGTGATGCGTTTCATATTTATATGTGTATATTACCAAAATATGTAGTTTCAGTGATACATCGCAATAAAGCTCTCTCCCAAACACGTTGTTCTGAGTATGGTTTATTATGCAACTGTGATAGGATGTGCGACTTCTACGTATAAAGGTTTTTACCAATGAGATTGTGAGCACATAATGGTTATCTTACATGGAGAAAGTAGCTGTATGATACACGGATAAAATTTGTGTGAGTAAGGAAGAATTATTCAATTAATGTAATACAGATTTGTGACTTCAAAGCACCTCACCTTATTTTAAAAATGGTGAAAATTAATGCAATGGTGGCAGGATATTCAGATAATCAATTTCTAGTACAGGAAACTTCAGCGCTCTTTAAACGCTTGCTCAGTGGATTTGAGAAAGGAAGTAACAAGGTTTCTGCTAGCAGTATTATTTGAAATCGAGTGTAAGTTCCAATATAGGAAATCATCTATATCTTATCACTGTGTCTTCTTAGTGCATTTGCACAAAGCGTAGCTTCAAAATTCGGTACAGAATAAATTTAACATTTCGGTGTTTGTGGTGCAAGAGTGAGGATATTAGCTCTTATATTGGTCTTTAGAGCCTCGTAAATAGCATCAATGATATCGAACAAAAACTTTGAAATTGTATTTTCAGAATGTGGTATAGGCTTGAATAGTGGAAAGATGAAATCGGCAGGTGTCAAATACCGAAATGTCACGTCTACTTTTACTTGAGTCAGAACTGTAGCTTTAATGTATCGGATTTTTTAATTGAGTTCGAATTACACCTCTACAAGTACCCTAAATTAGCTTTCGTTATCCGAAAGCGTTTTGCGTTTGAGTCTTCGGCTTTACGCACTCAGTATGATTAGTGATGAAAAGCAAGGTTAAAAACACTATGTTTTGGTGAATTTATTTGAAGTTGTGCAGGCATAAGTTAGTTAACCTTCAATGATTATCATTTAGCATACGCGTGAAAGATAAATAAAGCTTAGAATACGATACTACGAACATGTAAAGCATCGAAAACTGGATGCACATAACACCACATTTGCAAACCGTTTCATCCTCCTCCAGGTAAAAAACATGAGTAAGCAGTATTAGTAATTTGTAGACAGCTAATGTTCACCAATCACAACACAAAACAGATCCACTACAGGAACTTTAAGCACAAGATACTCCGTCATTCTCATTTGAACAATTTATTTTTTGAGATTACAATTCACACCTAAAATTTCCGGTAAAGATTTGCCTAGTTGTGGTTTCCAATAAACCTGTAATTTCTGTAGATAGATTCCGAACTACATCCCAATTATGATTTTTTATTCTCAGGATGCCACAAACTCATTGTTTCTTGGATTAAACAGCAGTTTCTCACAGCACATATGTGATAACATTGGTAGATTTGACCGAAGAAAACAAACTGATTTGAATTTCACCATATGTCGTCCGAAGTCTGCACCTTCAGGTGATGAGATCGGCTAAGTGTGTCCGCACTCGCACTGGCATACTGATTTGAAAAGATAGCTGATGTTCGCCGATATCGGTGCCACTAAGACCGCAGCCTTAAAGTGACTGCTAACGGGATTGATTGATTGATTAACTGAGGGGGGTTATGGGATTAAACGACGAGGTCACCAGTCTCGTGATTCCAAAGTTACGCGCGGAAGAGCGAGGGTCCACTAAAAGTGGACAGATCCAGTCAGGGGAGTCAAATTATAAATCGAGGAAGATAAAACACACACACAGTAGAAGGTATAAAAAGGTAGCCCAAATTTAAAAGCTGGGTGGACAGACAGATAAAAGAACGGTCTTTGCAAAGGGGAGTTGTCATGGGTCCCAGACAGATAAAACATGAAAAGAGGTCTGAACCACAACCACCCTGCCGCTGCTCCAGCTCCAGGGGTAAACCAAACCCCTACATAATAAAAAATAAAAACTACTTCCATGGAGAAAACAGAGGACCAGTTCAACCATCCATGAATCGTCTGCTAATATTAAAATTAAAGGATCTGCACGACTAGACTTAGTACAAAGGGCCAAAAGAAGGGGACATTGCACCAATATATTGGATTACCATCAGTCTAGCCCCACAACCACATTGTTGGAGTGCTTCGTTACGCAAGGGGAAACAATAGTGAGTGTGGTATGACCAATGCATAGACGGCATAAGACAGTGTACTCTTCCAAGAGGATCACAAGGAGGAGCACCAAACTTCAGTAGACTCCTTGACTGTGCGAAGTTTATTACTGAGAGCACAAGTGCACCAGATGTTATTCCACTTTTGGGCAAAGAAAGATTTGACGTAGATCATGAGAGGGAATGGGGGGGGGGGGGGGAGATAAATATCTGCTTCTCTACTCAAACAGTCAGTCAGTTCATTCCCTGGGATGCCCACATGTCTAGGTAACCAGAGAAAGACAACTGAGCAGGCGCCATGGCCAAGGGCAGAGAGAAGGTCAAGCATAGCAGAAACCAAAGGGTGGCGAGAGTAGCATCAGTCGACAGCCTTCTCATTGAGTTCGTACATATTAAAACACTGTGGATGGAGGCCCGAGTAACAAAAAGGAGGGTCCTGTGAATGGCTAGCAGCTCTGTTGTGAAAACACTACAAGATCCCAGGTGGTGAATATGGGGCAGCCATGTTACCTTTTTATCAACAATAAGGCTCAATAAATGGGACTGTGCTACAACATCTAGGAACTGGTCGCCTACATGAAGTTCTTGATGGGGGGTGTATTGTGGGTCCATGACAAAAATGTATAGCCTGCATTTTGGAGGGAGAAAACTGGAAGCCATGGGAGACAGCCCACACAGAGGCCCATCAGAAGACGTCTTGGAGCCGGTGCTCAGCAGATGCTACCGAGTGGGAGCTGCACTAGATGCAAAAATCGTCGACATACAATGTTGGGGTAACCACAGACCCAACAGAGGTTTCAAGCCCATTGATGGGTATGAGGAAGAGCGTGGCACTTAACACAGAACACTGTGGGTGCTCAGTGAAGTGCCTACTCAAACCAAGAAGTGCCAATGAGATAAAAACTCGCGGAAAAAATTGGAAGGGGCAACTAAAGCCTCAGTCATGGAGGGTAACTAAAATGTAATGGCGCCAAGCCATGTCGTATGCCTTATGTAGCTCAAAGAAGACCATAATAAGGTGATGGTGGTTAGTAAAAGCCTGTCAGATTGCTGTTTCCAGTCTGAGTAAATGGTCAGTTGGAGATTATGCTTCCCAGAAGCCATACTGAATGGGGACAAAAGGCCTCGAGATGTGAATACCCAACATAATCAGAAGCTAACCATCCTCTCAAGCAGTTTACAAAGTATGTTCATCACGCTAATCGGGTGGTAGCTGTTGATAGATGTTGGGTTCTTCCTGGGCTTAAGAATGGGAATAACTATACTGTCTCGCTATTGTGACTGGAAAGCACAAGTGATCCAAATGCAGTTGAAGACTCTGAGTAGATATTGCCTCTGGGTAACGTCCAAGTGTTGGGTCATCTGTTTCTGGATGGAATCTGGGCCTGGTGCCATGTCATGTGAAGAGCTGTGAGACCTCCCACTGAGTGAAGGCTTCATTATAGGATTCAGTGCGGTGGGGATTGAAACAAAGGAGGTCTGTTCAACTTGGCGTTTCTGCCAGAGAAAAGTAACAGGATAGGAAGTGGATGCTGATGCCGTCACAAAGTGTGTTGCGAGATGTTTATCAAGGACCAATGGATGATTACACAGAGCACCTTGTAGGATAAGACCCTGGACATTTCACTTTCGCTGGCAGCCCAGAAGGCTACAGAGCTTGGACCAGACCTGTGAGGAAGAGGGATACGTCCCCAGGGAGGACACACAGTGCTCCCAGCATTTCCTTTTACTCTACTTAATAAGGTAACGAGCCCTAGCATGGAGCCACTTAAAAGCAAAGGGGTTGGTCAGTGAAAGGTATCATTTAAATCGCTGAAAGGCTCGTCGCCAGTCCTGGACAGTGACTGCTACATTCTTGATCTGCCGTAATACCAGTCAACGACCAAGGAGTCATGTAGATAGGGGGACAGCAGTTCCAACAGCATGAAGAATAGTGGCTGAGACACCTTGCACAATCACATCAATGCAATTAGAGAAGTGTCTAAGTGCACAGTAGATGTATATAAATGTAAACTGGTCCTGTGGAATGCCCAACATGGGGACCTGTCTGCCTGGCGGCAGGAGGGGAACGATATGATCACCAGAAAGTGATCACTGTCACAAAGATCATCATGGGATGACCAATGCAAGGAAGACATGAGAGCAGGGCAGGGGATCGGGAGATCGAAAGCAGTAAATGTGCCACGAGTGGCAATTAAGTGGGTTGGGGAAACGTCATTGAGGAGATATAAATCAATGTCTGTAATAAGTTGATCAATTAGGAGACTCCTACCCATTGAATTGCTACCCCCCCAGAGGGGGTGATGTTCACTGAAGTATCCGAGGAGGAGAAACGGGGGTGGGAGTTGCTGTGTATTAAGGTAGACATTGCAAACAGTGATTGACAGAGTCGTTTGCACTCTTACCACTATTGCTTCCAGACTCATATGGAGGGGATCCAGTCGCTAATGACATCAGAGTGAACCAAACTGCAGACCCTTCCAGATGCTATGCCAGGGCCAGAACAGTTCCGATAGAATGCCCGATAGCCACAAAACATTGGAGAGTGGTCATCACGGAAGTGCATTTCTTGTAGAACAAGACAGAATGCAGAATAGGAGGAAACAAGACGTTGTATTTGCGGTAGGTGGCAATAGTATCCTTTGCAAGTCCCATGGATTGTAGTGTGGAGAGAGAGCAAGTTAGACATAAAGAAGTTGAGGAGAGGTCATGTCAGTTAGTCAGTGGTCATCACCACCAAGGATGGAGTGACATCTATAAACAAAATGTTGGATTCTGGTTATGAGATGGGAGATTGCACTTCCAGGAGCACTGGGGGGTGGGGGGGGGGCTTGTCTTGGGACTTATATTTCTTCCTCTTCTTCTTCTTCCTCTTCTTCTGCTCTTTCGGAGGTGGAGGAGGGCAGGGCACAGAGGGAGTATAGGTTTCTGCAAGACCTAGAACGGAAAGAGAGCAGGCGACATTGGGGCATATACGTAGTGCGTCTCATGGCCAAGTAATGGAAACAGGCTTCCAGCCTGAGAGACACCTGGAAGAAGGGTCCCGGGGAAGCCCCGTCACCAGCAGGTCCCGAAGAAGGGGCTCACTTCTTCATCCGGGGAGGGGGAGCAGCTCCCAGAGTGGAGGGAATGGGAACTGCAGGGGAGGAGGAGGGGAGAGGGGGATGTGGCTTGGGTAAGGAAGAAGTAGGAGGGGGAGGGATGTAACAGAGGCGAAAGTTGAAGAAAGTGAGACCAGATGGACTCTCTCATATTTTTGGCAAGCCTTGGCATGAGACAGGCAATCTAGTGACTTGTACTCTTGGATGTTTTTCCTCTCTTTGTAAGCTGGTTAATCCGGTGAGTGAGGAGACTGGCGATCATGACCACTGACACACACAGGCGGGACACAGGAGCTTCCATCATGGAGTGGATGTCTACAGTAACCACACAGAGGGTCTGCCGTTCAGTGGGAAGACATATGCCCAAAACGCAAGCACCTAAAACACCTCATGGATGGTGGGACATATGGCTTCACGTCATATCTGTAGCACATAACCTTGACCTTCTTTGGGAGGGTAGTCCCCTCGAAAGCCAGAATGAATGTGCTGGCATTAGTGCAATTGTCTTTATGACCCTTCTGCACACGTCAAACAAAATGAATGCCGCATCACTCCAGATTACCCCGGCGTTCCTCATCACTTTGCAGGACGAGGTCCCCATGAAAAATCACTCCTGGACCATATTCAGAGATTTTTGAGAGGTAATAGACACTGGGACATTCCCAAGACGATCACAAGCACAAAGAACTGCAAATTGGGCATCGGAAGCAGCTTTGATCAACAGGGAGCCCGAGCACATCTTGCTGAGAGGCTCCACTACACCAGACTTGCCCTTAACATTCTCCACAAAAAACAATGGCTTTGTGGCAGTGAATATGTCCCTGCCTGCCCTAATACGGACGAGGTAGCAGGGAAAGTGTTTCATCCCAAGACGATGAGCCTGGCCCTACTCCCACGGTTTGGCTAGGGAGGGGAAGGTTTCCAGGTCGCACGAAGCAGCGTTCAATTATCCTTTGCCATTCACGGAGACAGCCATTTGGGAATGGCCAGATTTCTGCAGCTTGATACGCTTCATGCACCAAGCATCCGCCCTGATACCACCCATTCTGATCAGTGGCTCTCCTCATGGGCGCCACCCAGCCATAGCAAGGGCCGCCTGGCACAGTGGCCATTGCTAGAGGAGGTGGATGGGGGCTACGGGGGGGGAGGGGGGGGGGAAGGAATCCACGCCGTAGATCTAGAGAGGGCGTTGTTTCCCAAATGGCTCACACAAAAAACAGAAAATTTAGAAGTGGAGGTCAAACCTCAAGCAGGGATTTGAATGTCAAAAAGGATGAAAGAGAACAGGCAGGAGGATCAAAATTGCAAGCAATACAGAAACCATGTGGATAGCTAGGTCGACATAAATTACAGCACCAAGAGAGGGGAACGAGGGGCAGTGGGGAAGGAGCAAGGATAGGGAAGGAGGGGCAGATTGAAGGAAATGCAGCCTGGGAAGGAAGAATGGGCTGGCTGCTAACCGTGGACTGTGCAACTGGTCCCTAGTAGTGAAGCGATCTGGCAAAAATTATCTGTCAACATTTCATTTCCTTGGGTGCACCAAGAAGGTAAAGTGTAATCTTTCTTAGGTGTTATTCCTGTTACTCATTTATTCCCATTCTGGTAGTCTGAATCTATGGATTTCGCTAATAATTATAACAAAGCTGATCATTCGCACGAGCAATCAACCACATAAACCAATAGCGATTGGCATTCACCTGTTCGGGTTTACTTGACTAGGCTCGTATAGATCCGTCCCCTTTTGTTGGCGAGAAAGTTTTATTTTTAGATGCGACGGGGATCCCTCTGGCAGAGACAACACGTTCACTATGCACGCATTCAAAAATCAACTTACGATTCGTTCAAAACTGAACATATAATGTGTTCAAATATATTCAAAAACCAACTGGGATGTGTTTCAAAATCATGTGAACAATCGATAGACCAATTTGCGCTGGATGCTAGGCACTTTGTGAAAGAGGGTTTTTTTTTTTTTTTTTTTTTGTTCGAGAATATGAGTTTGGCGCCCCCTGAATTTTCTGCCTAGGGTATATACGCCAGTTTGCCGCCCCTCCCCCCCCCCCCCTCCCAGAGCCGCAGCTGCCAATGATAATAGAAATGATGCACCAAAGGCAATGAAGGAAGGAATTCAGACATCAGATCAAAAAACACGCTCACACCCGAGAAGTAAAAATTAAATTTGAGGTTAATTAATTCAAATTTGAAATCCAGGGGCAGTGTCAAGTCCAAATGAATGGGACAGATATGCAAACCCAACTGTTGCTCTAGTTGCGGCAGAAAATCCAGACTTCTACGCCAAGTTGTTAGCATGTGAACACTGTCCGAAGAACACAAGAGCTTCGGTTGTTAAATTAGTGTTTGCTGCGGCAGTATTCTAATTTAGTAACAAATATCTGAGAACTGGACAAATATATCAAAGGTACAAAGAAGTGCAGCTCGCCTATTGTTGCAGATTCGTTACGCAAGAGAATGAAATAATACAAAATAAGTTGTTGTGTGAATTGAACAAACTTTGTTATTGACGATCTCAAGAACAGAATTTCCAGAATTAGCCCAACATTAACACTTCCACCCATTGAATTTCATGAAAGAATGGAGAGTTGCCTATACTGTACCGGCTCCTAATTCGTACCACTGCTATAAAATTAGTAAATCTTGTACAAACCAACATTTAATAAGGTCAACGTGAACTACGTGGTTCCTGGACACATATCGTCAGCTATGAGTTCTGAGTGGGCTGAGGAATAGATCGTCTGAAGACAGCATTGATCTTGTAGTTTTCGTGTACGTTTTTGTGTATGTGGCGAAGAGAATTACTGTTGTTAAGTAAGTGGCAAAATAATGTCTTATTTATGGGTAAGTGTATATGAAATAATCTTAGTTTGCAGGCAGTCACGACTATTTGCAGCAGTTCGTTTGTTGGCTACAATGTACCACTGTAAGTTTTCGGCCGTTCGGTATGGCCGAACGGTTCTAGGTGCTTCAGTCTGGAACCGCGCGACCACTACGATCGCAGGTTCGAATCCTGCCTCGGGCATGGATGTGTGTGATGTCTTTAGGTTAGTTAGGTTTAAGTAGTTCTAAGTCTAGGGGACTGATGACCTCAGAAGTTAAGTCCCACAGTGCTCAGAGCCATTTGAACCATTTGAATCGCTACAATCGCAGGTTCGAATCCTGCCTCGGGCATGGTTGTGTGTGATGTCCTTAGGTTAGTTAGGTTTAAGTAGTTCTAAGTCTAGGGGACTGATGACCTCAGACGTTAAGTCCCATAGTGCTCAGAGTCACTTGAACCATTTTCTAAGTTTTCGATATTAAACCAGTACAATTCGACAAACTTGTTCGTATAATGGGCATTTAGCATTATTAGTGCAGCATAATGTTTAGAAATGATGTGGTAAATTGCATTTAGCTGTAACAGTATATCTAAATGGGGATCATGGATTAAATGATTGTGATGCATATAAAATGTGCCGAGCCAACAATTACAGGACATGCTGAAAATAAAATCGAAAATGTGAAGCAGGATATAAAAATTTTTGGTCGCAATAAAGTGTTTTCCAACAAGGTTGAAAACGAACTGGAAGAGCATATTCTCAGATCTGAAAAGACAATGTTCGAGTTAATATGTTCAAGCTAGTGTGTACCACAGGTGGCTCATGCTAGGCCCTCCCATTGGGTGGTGTGTACCACCGATGGCATGCGCTCGACTTTACCAATTACTGTACCAGCAGTACACTAGCGTCTGATGTATGACCTACCATCTAGGCGCAACGAACAACTGTGAACACAATTTTATGTGAACCATCAACGACAGAACTTTGTGAATAAATCATATAGCAAATACGTTGAATATTCGGGATTTCTGCTGGATGTTCGCGTCGTCCGCGCACGATATTTCGACGGCGTAACTCGCTGTATTCTTCAGGTGCTACCCTAAAATGGCCCTTGGGTGGATCGAGTCCAGTATTTATGTCTGGATGGTGCTGGGCGCTCCATAATCGGTCTGCGTCTCCTCCAGTGGTCCAATGGTTTCCTGAAAAATATCTTAAGAAGTTGGTGGCACCACATTTGGGCAGATGTGCACACCACACTCGGAACTTTGAGGACTTCCTACAACGACTAAGGCAACGACACATCGTGGACTCTGACATCATGTTAAATTTCGACGTGATGTCCCTCTTCACATGACTGCCGCTGAATGACTCACTGGATCTTATCGGAGAGATGTTTGATGGGACCATCGTCGACTAACTCAGGCATATACTAACCTCGACGTACCTCCTACGTGGAGGTCAATGTGACGAGCATCGTAAAAACTGACCATAAGGTACTATATTTTTTTTTCTGAAATGTAAGCTAATGCAAAACTGAGTGGCCCTATGGGCATTAACACTTCAATAATGTGACTTCGAAATTCAGTACACTCCCGGAAAGTTAACATGGTGCTGTATGCGCTGCCGCATCTCCCAGTCAATCTGAAAAACTCTGTATGGAATGTCCCACAGTTAAGGGCAAGTCCATACGAGGCATTAGAGAACACCGAAACGTAAATTTCTTTGGAATATTGAAACAGAGCAGGATTCCAACGACATTTAAAAAAATAGCCAGAGCGAAATATCAGCATGAAAACGAAGAGAAACCTACAAAGTACTACCTTTTTCACGACAATGTACATGTTTGCGTGAGTATGACGCGGCATATTTTTCAGTCAAAAATCCTCAGGTATTCTACTCATATAAATTAACTGAACACTGGTATCAACTGACAAAACATGAAGAGGTATATCCAGTTCTTAGTAGTACCACCAGCACCACTGGTAATTTGACCTCATCTAAGCTTTTCCCTGAATTATAGTCTTGAGCAGCACACACCCATGTTGCCCATGCACGTCTCCCAGTATCATCCACCCACCTTCAATTAGGTCACATTGGTCCGACTTTATCTCTTGGAATCTTTAGTAGCATATAGGGTGTTATTTGAAGTGCTCATGGTGGAAGTGCTGTACTATCTGGTATTTGGACCCCAGCAGCCCTATTCTTTTTCCGGCAACTGAAACGGCTTTTCAGCTCTGTCAATAATTTCGATGATAAAAACGTTTCCGCTGTGGTTCGAATTTCACATGGAATTGTGTACCTCCGTACGACTAGCAGATCGATGCAGTTCTGAGGTAGAAAGGAAGAAAGATTAGGGTTGAGCATTCAGTCAACGAGGAGTGTCAGCAAGAATGTGTTACCTACAACAGATACATGGCTAGTACACCACTGAGGAACTCAAACCAATCTCCGGCTTCATTTGGTCTGTGCGTGTTGCAACATGTTCTGTAACAGTCGAATATCTATCAGAGCTTCTAGAAATTACTGCTTCTTATTTTTTAACTAATAACAATAATTAGGATTAGGCTGAAGCTTTTCTGTAGTCGGTAAGCTGACTTGTCTAGATTTTCGAATTGCTGACAATGCGGGAACCTAAGGAAGATTTTTTCCTCGAAACCGATTGCGCTTGTTCCACAGTGGATACAGCAGATCTCGGTCAAGAGGAAAAAGAAGGACGACAAGGAACACGAGCTCGACCAGAACAAAAAGCTGGGGAAGCAAACCAGCCGTATCCTTTTATAACGGAACCATAACGAAAATCGCATTAACCGATGCAGAAAAATTATAGAGAACCTAACTCTGGATGTCCACGCGAAAATTTGAACCCTACTCTTTCTGGATGCGAGACCGATGCTGCATCGTCAGGTAGATTAAACGAAGCGCAGCTGCAAAGAAGTGTAGAAGGCGTTGGTACAATACCTTCTCCCTTGAGAACTGCTTGAGGGTTTAACATGCACGTCATGTCAAATTAATGACGGAGATCAAAGAGATTCGGAACAATGCTGTTTAGCAGGAGAGTGTAACAGAAGAGCTAGCTGTTTCTGCACGGTAATCGTGGATGAGACCGACCGTGAAATCTGCAGGAGAAGGAATCAGTACTCGAGGTATAGGATAAAACAGTCTATGGCAAGCAACTGATATCTCACGTAAAGATCATATGGGCATGATAATACAGATGAGCGCAGATTCGAAGGCGTGCAGTCAGTAATAATAAAGACGTGAGGTACGGTTTAGCACCCATCATACCGTGGCAAGTGAAGCACGTAATTTATTTACTTTCGGTTAAATCGGACTGCAAAGTCAGCTTTACACACTCGTAACACCGAGGTGCGAAACTGGTAGGACAAAGAACTGCTATGCAGAGAATCAGCTGTAGGCGTTACTTTCAGGATGTGGAAATTACGAAAGCGTACTGGTAAACCGTCGCTTCGGAACTGCCGAAGGCAGTTATCACTGCGGTGTATTTCCTGTTACAAAACACAAAAACAGGACCAGTGGAGTGGCACGGTGTTCTCTCTAACGCGCCAGAAACATTAAATGTTTCTGTCAAGTGCATTAGGCACAAAGCTGTTCGTAATCTGCGTGCGCCCCGTTATTTTCGTATTAATCTGCACCTAAGTTTAATTCATAAGTTTTGCGCAGTGTGTCAACTTCTATCGAAAGTGGTCCTCCAAGTTTCGAATGCCGACTTACGAACTTAAAAGGGGAGGTCGCCAATTGTGAAATTCAGATTCGATTCATACTGCGCATAATAAAAGCTCATGGCCAGAGGTGTAATGTGGCAAAGCACTAAGATGCACTTCTCAGCCGTTGTCGAGAAAACCGACAGTTAAAAAGAAACCGTTGCGGTAAAATACTCTCTATGATTTACAATTTTCTACAGCGTTGTGGCGCAGCGGTAAACGCTCGGGTTTATAATCCGAAAGTCGCGCCATGCAACTTTTTTTTTTAGTATTTGTTTTTTGTAATTCAAATGTATATATATATATATATATATATATAATTCCCGGCAATCAGTTGCAACAATTATGCATATAATAACTTGTTGAAAGTCGTTTTTCGTGGAAAAACTGGCGACTTCGAACATCATTATGTTTTCCGCAAACAAAGCTGTATTTCACAAATGTTATTAATTGTCTTCATAATGTTTACCACGTATAGTTAACGGAAGACGTAGAAACCATATTCCGAAACGAATACGTATAGCGTAAGTCAAACGTTCGAATTAGAATAGAGACCCCACGAACACAAATTTGCTGTGGCAGGTATGAAATATAAACTCCGTTACTCGCTCGTTACACTTGATGGACAGATGTTGAATGGGCCGAAACGAGCCGCCTCATAACAGGGTAGTTGCCTGCTAACTTCGAAAGAAGGTAGATGCGATCCCTAGCCCAACTTATAACATCGTCGAAAGTCAGTGCGGGCGTGAGAGCTTTGGTACACCCTGTTAAACAAACGGAAAAATGGAGGCGGTACAATTGGAGAGCGATCCGCCTTCACCAACATGCATAAGCAATTCATTAATTCGCGGCATGCAACTTTTTTTATTATTAGTTTTTTGTAATTCAAATATATATATATATATATATATATATATATATATATATATATATATATATATATATATATTAACTACAAAAAACTAATAATAAAAAAAAAAGTTGCATGCCGCGGGATTCGATCCCACGACCTTCGGATTGCGAACCCGAGCGCTTACCGCTGCGCCAGGACGCTGTACAAAAATATTATTAATCGTAGAGAGTATTTCACCGCAACGGTTTCTTTGAACTGTCGATTTTCTCGACAACGGCTGAGAAGTGCATCTTGGTGCTTTGCCACATTACACCTCTGGCCATGAGCTTTTATTATGCGGAGTATGAATCGAATCTGAATTTCACAATTGGCGGCCTCCCCTTGTTAGCCTCTCTGTAACAAATACATGAACGACTATCAGGGAACAGGTGTTTCGTTCTGTAAGTTCCGGACTGCTGCCGAAAAAGATGTCGCTTGCTCTAAAGAGTGAAAGGCAACAGTGAACCGATCTCGTAGTATTCTGTTTGATCTTAATAATGGAGAAAAATATAATTCAACATACACGTGCAATCAGAAAAATATTGTCTTTGCATCCAGATATGAACCAAGTGATTTTGTGTTCAAACACGTCTGAGAGACAGGGCAACTACTCTCTCGTAAGTCCACTGTTGTTCTTTAATTGACGCCATGTTCTAACATATTACTCGCTAGCCGTCCATCCATGCTTGCCTTGTTCGCGATTGCAATCTTTATATTTGATGAGGAACTGCAGTTTTGAAATACTGAAATTCGTTCCTGAAATTCAACTTAACTGTAATAAGTATAGATGTACCACCCAAAGCGACGTATGAACATTTGTGCAGAACGAGGAGTCGAACCCGCATTTCCCTCTTATCACGGGAGGTCCCCTATCGCTTAGGCTATCCGAGCACGCTCCCCTGACCGACCCTGTCTACTTCTCCTCATAGATTATTAATTAATTTACCCACACCCGCACTCGTCGTGATACCCGTGTAGGTTTTAGAATCAAGACAAAGAGAATCCATGTGAGATACTATCTGGGCCAGTATTTTACGGAAATTGCGTGACCTGTGCGTATACACCTGGTGCTACATACCCCAGAAAACCTACCATGGACTTGTCGAATCCATGCCACGCAGAATCGCTGCTGTATTGTGTTCCAAAGGAAGACAAACACGCTATCAAGCAGGTGGTCGTAATAATTGCTCCTGCGCTAATAACGAGCATCAAAACTGATAAGGGATTAATTAACACACGGCTGTCGTAGCGAAACTGAATACTGTAGGCCCCAAATCCTCCAAAAATAAACGAAAAACACCCCTATTCAAAAAAGCAGATAAAAATTCGCTAGACGCCTTCCTGAGAGACAATCTCCACTCTTTCCAAATTAAAAATGTAAATGTAGACCAAATCTGCCTTCAATTCAAAGTAAGTGTAGACCAGATGCGTGTTCAATTCAAAGAAATAGTATCGACAGTAGTCGAGAGATTTATACTACATAAACTAACAAACGACGGAGCTGATTCCCCACGGTACACAAAACAGGTTACAACACTGTTGCAGAAATAAGGAAAAAGTATGCCAAATTTACACGAACGCAAAATCTCCAAGATTGGTGATCTTTTACAGCAGCTCGAATTTAGCGCGGACTTCAATGCGAAATGCTTACAATAGATCCACAACGACACTTTGTTTCGAAACCTGGCAGAAAATCCAAAGAGATCCTGGTCATATGTAAAGTATGCTAGCGGCAAGACAAAGTCAATCCCTTCTCTGCGCGATAGGAATGGAAATACTATCGACGACAGTGTTGCGAAAGCAGTTTTAAAACACAGCCTTTCGAAATACCTTCACCAAAGAAGACGAAGTAAATGTTCCACAATTCGAATCAAGAACAGCTACCAACATGAGTAACTTAGAAGTAGATGTTCTCGAAGTAGTGAAGCACTTAAATCAGTTAATAAAATCCCGTCTTCTGGTTCAGACTATATGCCAATTAGGTTCCTTTTAGACTATGCTGATGCAATAGCTCCATACTTAACAATCATATACAACCGCTCCCTCGACGAAATACCCATATCTAAAGACTGGAAAGTTGCACAGGTCACACTAATATTCAAGAAAGATAGTAGAAATGATCCAATAAATTACAGGCCCATATCATTAACGTCGATATGCAGCAGGATTTTCGAACATATATTGTGTTCGAACATTATGAATTACCTCGAAGACGACGGTTTGTTGACACACAGTCACCAGGAATTTAGAAAACATCGTTCTTTCGAAACACAACAAGCTCTTTACTTACACGCAGTGTTGAGTTCTAATGACAAGAAATTTCAAATTAATTCGGTATTTCTAGATTTAAGAAGGCTTCTGAAACTGTACGAGCACCACACACGCGGCTTGTACTGAAATTGCGTGCTTATGAAATATCGTCTCAGTTATGCGACTGGATTCGTGATTTCCTGTCAGAGGTCACAGTTCGTAGTAATTACCAGTAAGTCTTCGAGTAAACCAGAAGTGATTTCTGGCGTTCCCCAAATTAGTGTTATAGGCTTTCTCATCATCATCATCAGTTATCTGCTATATTAGCAGGTCCTTTGCCTCTCCATTTTCTGCGATCCATTGCTTCCTTCTTAAGGCTGCTGTATGTTGTACCGTCCATCATGTCATCCAGTATCTGGAATTTCTTCCTTCCTCGCTTCCTTTTCCCTTCTACATAACCTTCTAAAACTGTTTTTATCAGTCCGTCATTCTTTCTTAATATATGCCCAATCCAATTTCTTTTTCTTCTCTTTATTACATCTAGTAACTGCCTTTTCTCTCCCACTCTTCTCAGTACCTCTTCATTTTTTACTCTGTCCATCCAACTTATTCCTTCCATCTTCCGCCATGTCCAGATCTCAAAAGCCTCCAGCCTTTCTCTGTCTTTTTTCCTCATAGTCCATGTTTCAGCGCCATATAGAAGAACACTCCATACAAGACATTTTATGAGTCTCTTTCTGAGTTCTCTGTCCATACCGCTGCAGAAGATTCTCCTTTTCTTATAAAACGCCTCTTTTGCCATTGCTATCCTTGTTTTAATTTCTGTGGTGCACTTCCAGTCGGTGTCTATACTGCTTCCAAGATACTTAAAATTTTGCGCCTGTTCTAGTGTTTCTCCATTCAGCACAATTTTTATTTCCTTATTTCCTCCTATTGCCAATACTTTTGTTTTATTTGTGTTAATTTTCATTCCATATTTTTTTCCGTTAGTTGCAATGGTGTCCACCAAATCCTGTAATTCTTTTTCCCCTGTGGCTAGAAGGACCATGTCATCAGCAAATCTCAAGCACCCTACTCTTCTTCCTCCAATTTCTACTCCTTTGTCATCTAATGAGCATTGGTCAATCATATTTTCCAAGTACAGGTTGAAAAGAGTAGGTGATAAACAGCATCCTTGTCTTACTCCTTTCCCTAGTCTGATCCAGTTTGTACTTTCTCCTCTCACTTTAACTGAAACTTTTTGATTAAGGTACAATGAGTTTATAAGTCTTCTGGTTTTCCAGTCCACTCTCTTTTCCCTCATAATAGTCGCCAGCTTGTCCCAAACCACATTGTCAAATGCCTTTTCTAAATCGATGAAGCACATATATAGGTCTCTTCCTTTTTCAATAAACCTTTCTCCCAAGATTCGTAGGAGCCCTATTGCATCTCTGGTGCCCGTATTCCGTCTAAAGCCAAACTGCTCCTCGCCGAGATTCTCCTCTATTACTTTTTCAAGTCTTTTATTAATTATTCTTAACATCACTTTGGCTGCATGTGAAATGAGGCTGATTGTCCTGTGCTCGCTGCATTTCTTGGTTCCTTGTTTTTTCGGCAATGGAATCATTACTGTTGTCAAAAAGTCCTCAGGCCATTCACCACTGTTGTATATTTTATTACATAACCTCAATATTTCTCTTATTCCATTGTGGTTCGAGCATTTTAGTATTTCTCCCGGTATTGTATCTGTACCTACTGCTTTGCCATTTTTCATTGCAGCAATGGCAGACTTTACTTCTTCCATTATGATGGTCGGTCCTTTCTCTTCATCACTTACACTGTTGTGTGATTCAAGTTCCAGAGTTTCTGGTTTGCTATTTGTGTCATATAGCTCTTTTATATATTCTTCCCATCTCTGGAGGACATCGTCACGATCTTTATACACTACCCCTTCGTCTTTACTCAAAATTTCCATAGTAGCACTTCCTGCTCTGTTTTGTTCCCATGTCATAGTCTTTACTCTGTTGTATAGTAAGTCGTATCTTCCTTTCCTGTCCAGTTCTTCAATTTCATCACATTCCTCTTTTAGCCATTTTTTCCTAGCCTGCTCTGTTTCTCTTCGCAGTTCGTTATTTAACCTTCGGTATATCTTTCTTGCATCTTCAGTGTTCTTGTTTTTCAATTTTCTTCTCTCCTCCATCTTGGAAATCATTTCTTGTGTGACCCATGGTTTTTTTGACCTTTTCCATTTTACATATCCTATATTTTGCTGTCCTGCTTTAATGATTCCTTCTTTCAGCATATTCCAGTACTCGTTGGCATTATCAGGTGGTTCTTTGTCTCGTAATGTGTTTAGAAACTCCCGAGACAGCATTTCTGTAATTTGTTCTTTGTTGGAGCTTATCTTCTCTAGATCCCATTTCTTCACCATTGTCGCCTTTTTCAGTTTTTTCATTCTTATTTCTATTTCTGCCATAAGTAAGTTGTGGTCACTATTAATATCTGCACCTGGTAATGTGTGCACCTTCTTGATTCCATTCCTGTATCTTTCTTCTACCAGTATAAAATCGATTTGGTTTCTATATTTATCCCCTGGTGATTTCCAAGTGTAGAGCCTCCTCTTATGGTTCTTGAACCACGTGTTTGCCACTATCAGCTGCCTTTCCCTGCAGAAGTCAATTAACCATTCACCTCTGTCATTTCTCTTTCCAAGACCATGACTGCCTACTATGTTTCCCTCTTTCCCTTCTCTCACAATGGCGTTCCAGTCTCCCATTACTATTTTGCAGCATTTTTTATTTTCGTCCATTATTCTCTCTATTACATTGTACGTTTCCTCTACAATTTGGTCATCATGTTCTGAAGTTGGCATATACACCTGGACAATCAGTAAATCTTTTTGTGCTCCTTTCAGCCTTACACCAACAACCCGGTCATTTGCATAGTCTACATATTCCACACATTTAGCCAATTCCTTTGTCATAATCATTCCTACTCCATTAATTCCTTTTACTTCTCCTCCTGAGTAGTAGAATACATATTCATCTGACTGCAACTCTCCATGTCCATTCCATCTTACTTCAGCAACTCCTACGAGGTCCATATGATTCTTTTCCATCTCTCTTTTAAGGTTTTCTAGTTTTCCTGCTTGTAGCAGAGTTCTGACATTCCAGGTACCAACTCTCGTTTTGATTTTTTGCCTCCTTTCAAGTTGTCCCCCCCCTCCCCCCCCCCCCCCCCCCCCGGAGATCCGAATGGGGGACTATTTTACCTCCGGACACTGATTTAACATGAGAGGAAGCCATTTTTTGCGCATAAAATGGAGACTGCATTATGCAGGGAAGATAATCTGCGGTGGTATTCCGTTGCCTTCCGCAGTTCTGGAGGCCGCCCCTAACATGGGATACAGACGCCTTTTGCAGCCGCCTGCTCCGGGTCAGACGCTGCATGAGAAGTATAGGTTGGAAAATGAAAGACCCCTAGCCCTCGAAACCTAATAGCGTCAGGGTCGGAAAAAAACAAGAGCTGGCCGAGGGTGGCCAGATAGGAAAGATAAGAGTGAGGAGCCTGGCATAAGTAAGTGGAAGCAATGCCAGGACTCAGCTCGGGGCCCCGTGGTCGCCGCCACGTATCACTAGGTGTGACTCCCTGAGGCTTTCTACTGTTCCTTATCTGTATAAACGATTTAGGAGACAGTCTGAGCAACCGTCTTAAGTTGTTTGCAAATGATGCTGTCGTTTATCGTGTAGTAAACTCATCACAAGATCAAAACAAATTAGAAAGCGATTTAAAAAAGATATCTAAATGGTGCGTACATTGGCAATCGAGTCTAAATAATGAAAAGTGTGTGGTCTCCACATGAGTGCTAAAAGGAATCAGTTAAACTTCGGTTACACGATAAACCAGTCTAAAACTCAACTAAACACCTAGGAACTACAATTACGAACAATTTAAATTTAAAGGAACACACAGAAAATGTTTTGGGGAAGGCAAGCCATAGAATGCGTTTTATTGGCAGAACACTTCGAAAATGTAACAGATCTATTCAGGAAACTGCATATACTACGCTTGTCCGTCTTCTTTTTGGAGTACTGCTGCGCAATCTGGGATCCTTACCAGATAGGATTAACGGAGTAGATCGAGAAACTTTAAAGAAGAGCAGCACGTTTTGTATTTATCGCGAAATAGAGGAGAGAGTGTTACTGCCATGATACAGGATTTCGGGTGGAAATCATTAAAACAGAGGCGTCTTTCGGTGCAGCGGGATCTTCTCACGAAATTTGAATCACCAACTTTCTCCTCCGAATGCGACAATATTTTGTTGACACCGACCTACATAGGGAGAAACGCTTATTATAATAAAATAAGGGAAATCAGAGCTCGCACGGAAAGATATAGATGCTCGTTTCTTCCCCGCGCTGTTCGAGAGTGAAGTAATAGAGAATTATTGTGATGGTGGTTGGATGAACTCTCTGCCAGGCACTTAAGTGAGATTTGCAGAGTATCCATGTAGATGTAAGTGTAGATTCTGCTCATCAATGTTTGTGTAGTATCTTAGAAACATATAATTTTTTTAAAAAAATCCAGTATACCATCGTTTTGTAAGAGTACGTAGTGCAGGCCGTAATTGTCGGGTTCTTGACTTACATTCGTAGTTTTCGTGGAAGGTTATATATCACTCTGTCCAATTGTAGTTCATATACCGGTTTCAAAGTCAATCATTTTTCTTATTTTGTCGTTCTCTGAACTGAAGACGATAGGTAGGTACATCACGGCATCTAGGTTTTCTTGAAGCGGTGTTTATTAGTGGCAAAAGGTTGGTGGAAGATAGTAATAACTAATGTTAAAACTGGAGTTTTCATTGAGTGTAGGATCTGATTTATTCGTTGAAACCTGTTATTCAACTTGGTACCTGTTGTGCTCGGTCTAAGGGGGTGTCACTAAGAGAACTGCAGCGAACCTACCGGGGTCTACGAAAAAGACAGCCCGTGGCGCGTACGTCACATCTGACACTGAAGGTCTTAAGAGAACCTGCAGCCGTCTCCGGTGAGGAGCTAGTAACTAGGGGGTGTACATGAAGTCTGGGAACACTTTCAATTATTTATTGCACAAGAACCAAACATTGTACAGACACCATACGTATGTCATTTTGAAGAGAAACCCTGGAAGTATTTTTCATGTATAACGCCACAGTGTAGTTTAGTAATTTGCCGACAGTCAGCGCTACTCGCAAACATGGCGAGTTCAGGCGCGGAGCGAGCTTTCTGTGTGTTAAGAGTTCGACAAAAACGGATGTTTAGAACCAAGTACGGTAAGAAGCCACCAACAAGGAAAGCCATTTACCACCGGCACAACAAATTCGTTACGACGGGTTGCTTGTGTCCAGCAAAGAGAAGCGAATGTTTCAGTGTGAGTGAAGTGAATGTGGAGTGCCGGCCTGAGTGGCCGTGCGGTTCTAGGCGCTACAGTCTAGAGCCGAGCGACCGTTACGGTCGCAGTTTCGAATCCTGCCTCGGGCATGGATGTGTGTGATGTCCTTAGGTTGGTTAGGTTTAATTAGTTCTAAGCTCTAGGCGACTGATGACCTCAGAAGTTAAGTCGCATAGTGCTCAGAGCCATTTGAACCATTTTTGTGAATGTGGAGCGCGTACGAGAAACATTCATAAGGAGTCCAAAGAAATCAGTGCGTCGTGCATCCCGTGGCTCCAGTGACAGTGTGGAAAGTCCTGTGACAGAAGCTGTCTTCATTTACATCGTGAAGTTCGTGGTTACCTGAACATGGAGCTGCCGTATCGATTAATGGGCCGTGCTACAGAAGGGGACCTGTTTCATGAAATGGCCTCCCCGATCACCAGACCTCACTCCGTGTGACTTTTTTTCTGTGGGGACACATTAAAGATCCAGTGTGTATGTACCGCCTCTACGACGTGATGTAGCAGAGCTCCGGGAGAGAATACGGGAAGCGACTGCCACAGCCAACGATGCCATGCTGGGACGGGTATGGCAAGAAATCGATTATTGACGTATGCCAGGTCACTCATGGTTCGCATATTGGAAAAAAAAATCTTACAGAGTTTCTCTTCAAAATGCAATATGTATGACATCTGTACAATGTCTAGTTCTTGTGCAATAAATGATTGAAAGTGTTCCCAGACTTTATGTACACCCTACATTTCATACGAGTTTAATAATTCTTGACAGCGTGTTTAAATGCCTGCAAGTTCTCGATAGTACACGACAATATTAAGATCTTTAGTGGGTACGTTTTCAGTTAAATACTAAATTCCCATGAGCCCTGTCCGGAGCCACGCGTTCGCGAAGTGCGGCGGTCAAGCTGACTACTGTGCCGTCAAATGTTCGTTACTGAGCCCGCATATCTCGTTGGCCCTGCGAATCTAACAAGGGAAACTCCCCATCGAATCCCCTTCAGATTTAGTAACAAGACGGCCCAGAGGACAGCCTGTCAAAGCCGGCCGAAGTGGCCGTGCGGTTAAAGGCGCTGCAGTCTGGAACCGCAAGACCGCTACGGTCGCAGGTTCGAATCCTGCCTCGGGCATGGATGTTTGTGATGTCCTTAGGTTAGTTAGGTTTAACTAGTTCTAAGTTCTAGGGGACTAATGACCTCAGCAGTTGAGTCCCATAGTGCTCAGAGCCATTTGAACAATTTGAACAGCCTGTCAAAAAGTTGAACACAAGCAAAGGCTGAAAACAGAAAGATGTATTGAACTATGAAAAGAAAGGAAAATAGAAACAGTGAACATTTCAAGAACTGGAGTGGCAGTATAGAGGCGACTTTGGCACAATGGCGTCGCTGTTTAGTGGTTATGGTGTTAGGACTGCCAAGTGGACGAGCCGTGTTCGTATCTCGTGCCAAAAGCGTATTTTTTTTCGCTGTTCGCTGGTGTAACGCCCGTTTGCAACAGCGAGCTGTAAGGAATGGACCTACAAGGACAGTTGATTCTGCACAACTACTCTATTAGCAGGCGAAAGGAAGTGGCTTTCGAATGCGACACGGAAACGTTTGATGAGAAGGCGACAAGTCAGCCATATCCTCCAACGGAAAACACGTCTGCTGTGTCATACACAGCATTAGTGACAGTACGTGTATCATATGACAGGAATATCTTACCGACGCACCTAATTTGTACGCCTGGCAAGTGAGTGAGATATGCCTCCCTGCCCGATTTAGGTGTTCGTATGAATGTGAATGTAATCACTCCCAAGGAAATGATGAAAATTTTAAACATGGCTGAAACAGCATCTGTTGAAATTCTTCACGGTAAATGATGACAGCCAAAACAGTTGCAGGATAAAGATTTATTAAAATTCTTGACCACGCTTTCGGTATATATAAATATACAGGGTGTTTCAAAAATGACCGGTATATTTGAAACAGCAATAAAAACTAAACGAGCAGCGATAGAAATACACCGTTTGTTGCAATATGCTTGGGACAACAGTACATTTTCAGGCGGACAAACTTTCCAAATTACAGTAGTTACAATTTTCAACAACAGATGGCGCTGCAAGTGATGTGAAAGATATAGAAGACAACGCAGTCTGTGGGAGCGCCATTCTGTACGTCGTCTTTCTGCTGTAAGCGTGTGCTGTTCACAACGTGGAAGTGTGCTGTGGACAACATGGTTTATTCCTTAGAACAGAGGATTTTTCTGGTGTTGGAATTCCACCGCCTAGAACAGTGTTGTTGCAACAAGACGAAGTTTTCAACGGAGGTTTAATGTAACCAAAGGACCGAAAAGCGATACAATAAAGGATCTGTTTGAAAAATTTCAACGGACTGGGAACGTGACGGATGAACGTGCTGGAAAGGTAGGGCGACCACGTACGGCAACCACAGAGGGCAACGCGCAGCTAGTGCAGCAGGTGATCCAACAGCGGCCTCGGGTTTCCGTTCGCCGTGTTGCAGCTGCGGTCCAAATGACGCCAACGTCCACGTATCGTCTCATGCGCCAGAGTTTACACCTCTATCCATACAAAATTCAAATGCGGCAACCCCTCAGCGCCACTACCATTGCTGCACGAGAGACATTTGCTAACGATATAGTGCACAGGATTGATGACGGCGATATGCATGTGGGCAGCATTTGGTTTACTGACGAAGCTTATTTTTACCTGGACGGCTTCGTCAATAAACAGAACTGGCGCATATGGGGAACCGAAAAGCCCCATGTTGCAGTCCCATCGTCCCTGCATCCTCAAAAAGTACTGGTCTGGGCCGCCATTTCTTCCAAAGGAATCATTGGCCCATTTTTCAGATCCGAAACGATTACTGCATCACGCTATCTGGACATTCTTCGTGAATGTGTGGCGGTACAAACTGCCTTAGACGACACTGCGAACACCTCGTGGTTTATGCAAGATGGTGCCCGGCCACATCGCACGGCACACGTCTTTAATTTCCTGAATGAATATTTCGATGATCGTGTGATTGCTTTGGGCTATCCGAAACATACAGGAGGCGGCGTGGATTGGCCTCCCTATTCGCCAGACATGAACCCCTGTGACTTCTTTCTGTGGGGACACTTGAAAGACCAGGTGTACCGCCAGAATCCAGAAACAATTGAACAGCTGAAGCAGTACATCTCATCTGCATGTGAAGCCATTCCGCCAGACACGTTGTCAAAGGTTTCGGGTAATTTCATTCAGAGACTACGCCATATTATTGCTACGCATGGTGGATATATGGAAAATATCGTACTATAGAGTTTCCCAGACCGCAGCGCCATCTGTTGTTGAAAACTGTAACTACTGTAATTTCGAAAGTTTGTCTGCCTGAAAATGTACTGTTGTCCCAAGCATATTGCAACAAACGGTGTATTTCTGTTGTTGCTCGTTTAGTTTTTATTGCCGTTTCAAATATACCGGTCATTTTTGAAACACCCTGTACCTTCATCAGAAGTAAAATACCTGAAATTACATCCTGCAATGGAGATTAATAAAACAATTGTGCCAAAGGCGTCGTCAGTAGTTAAAACATCATCTCCATTTATACAACATGAGTATGGACAATTGTTTTATTAATCTCCATTGCAGGATGTAATTTCAGGTATTTTACTTCTGATGAAGGTATATTTATATATACCGAAACCGTGGTCAAGAATTTTAATAAGTCTTACCCTGCAACTGTTTTGGCTGTCATCATTTACCGTGAAAAATGATGAAAACATAATAGTTTGCCTCGCAAGGTGCAACAAATGAATGCAACAGTTTCACAATCACACGGTTTCTCTAGGCTCTGACAAAATATATGTTTTTAACGTTTTTGAAGTTGTGTTCCGTTTTGGAAGTTTTGACTGTTGAATCCCTTTGTTGTAGTAGTAAACAGCCGTTTATTTGTTGTTTCCGTTTCTGTGAGACATCTATATGGTATCTAGGCTGCTCTCACTATTCATCACGTTTACTTGCGATGGTAACGGACTCTTACCGCATGACTCATATCCTATGACCAATGTGTATAGTATGACAACTGCCAAGACTACAGAGAGCGAACGAACATTTCTATGACCGGACGGACAGTTCATAATGTTATGAAATTTTTTTTTAACAGTTCAGTACACCTTCTTCCTGTTTTCATTCTTGATCTGTGTTCACTTTTGACAGGTTATCCACTGGGCCTTCTTACAACTAAATCTGACCACCGCCCCCGGTAGCCGAGTGGTCAGCGGGACAGGATGTCAATCCTAAGGGCCCGGGTTCGAATCCCGACTGGGTCGGAGATTTTCTCCGCTCAGGGACTGGGTGTTGTGTTATCCTAATCACCACCACTTCACCCCCATCGACGCGCAAGTCGCCGAAGTGGCGTCAAATCGAAAGACTTGCACCCGGCGAACGGTCTACCCGACGGAAGGCCCTAGCCACACGACATTTATATTTCACAACTAAATCTCACGGGGTGCGATGGGGAGTCCTCCTTGTAAGTAATTATGTCATAGCGCACTCTCTATGGTCTTCCATTCGCTGGTATGGAGTGATCCGTTTTCCATCTTGGAGCGTAAACGCCGGGTGTCTTTCTGTTATGTTATTATCACATTATTATTATTATTATTATTATTATTATTATTATTATTATTATACACATAGTAGACCCTTTGTGGATCACGTGAAGCTTCTACAGTTCTTCCTGCGGTTTTTCCATGAACTTTCATTTTCTCGCTGTACGGGTCTTTTTGGCTCTTGTCTCTGGCTGGACATCCCACTTGTCTATTTTGCTTCTGTAGATTTTACGATCTGCAGTGTCCTGAATGATGAGTTGAGCATCAGGAAGGTCTCTTCGGACTTGTTCGGCCTATGTCATACCTTTAAGGTTTTCTGTGGCTGTGAGTATCAGGCGTGTGAGTCTATACTCAGGTAGTCTGTGTATGTGTCCATAGAATTTAAGGAGTCTTTTTCTAATGTCAGCAGCAATATTTGAATTTCCTCTGTAGTTTTGTTGGTTTGAGATCTATAACCAGCTTCAGTTTATCGTGGTCCAAGGATTTTCCTAATGATCTTTCGTTCTTCTTTTTGTAGATTTTGTAGGAGCATCTTGTTATGGAGTGACAAGATTTCTGCTGCGTATAGCACTTCGGGTTTAATGACAGTGCTGTAGTGCCTGATTTTTGCATGCATGGACATGCACTTTTTGCTGTAAAGTTGGTTCCAAAATTTCACCCAGGTATTTAAAATGTGGAACTCTGTTTATCCATACATATTTTGTGGTGAGATTCTGTATGTTTAAGAGTGTACACATAAATTCTGTTTTCTCAAAAGAAATTTGCAAGCCAACCTTCTCGGCGCATTCCTTCAATATTTCTATTTGATGTAATTGCATTTTTTTCACTGTCAGTCAAAATTGCAAGGTCATCGGCAAAGGCTAGGCAGGTGACTTCAGTTTTCCTTCCAATCTTCTTTGGCTTCCATAGGCCACGTTTTCTAAGCTCAGTCTCCCATTCCCTTATGACCTTGTCCAAAACGATACTGAACAGAATTGGAGATAGTTCGTCTCCTTATCTTACTCCAGTTCTGATCTCAAAACATTCTGAGATATCCCCCATTAATTTTACTTTAGAGGTCGTGTTGGAGACTGTCTGTTCAATGAGCTTACGTGTTTTCTGGTCAAGTCCGAGTTCTATTAGAGTGTTGACAAGGGATTTACGGTCGACTGAGTCATACGCCTTCTTAAAGTCGACGAATGTGGGCTTATGTCTAATAGCTCTGTATTTCAACGTTGTTTATACATACTTGCGAGACCCTTACAAAATTATTTTTGACGGCTTTTTTGGCAGTTTCGGCTCCAGAAATGCTAAATGTTCACAATGAAATTCATATTTCGCGAAAGTCAATGATTACGTTTGATTTTTCAAAGATAGAGTTCTGGTTTTCATTGAGCTGTGGCAACACCACAATACACTTCGCCACGATAAGTGGATGAAATCCACAGACATACATGTCTAGACTGACATTACTGTATAGAGTTTCATTGATGTAACTGAAGCTATCACTGCAGTATCGCAGTGTGACGGAGAACACAACGGACATGTAAATGGCTGCTTATTTACTGATAGAACACTCGTAAGAAATGAGGATATATTGATATAACTACGTTACCTTTAGAGCTTTGAAATAACGGTCAACACATGCGTCGTGTTTGGCTGTAATTTTGCATACAGCGGACGGAAGATAGAAGGAAAGAAACAAGTCTCAACGTAAGTATAACGAGAAACATATTATTGCTTTTGTAGTGTTTGTAAGCCTAAATAATTACATTACAGTTTGTCTTATCTCAAATACTGGCAGTGATTAAACAGCTTACTTATATTTTAAGGGGTTTAATAAATCTAGTACTAACTGATGTAGTTTAATGCTGACATAACATTATTCCTAAATAAATTCGTAGATAACAGAACGCAGCATGTCATTTTCAATGGAGAGAAGTCTTCCGAAGTAAGAGTGATTTGAGGTGTGCCGCAGGGGAGTGTCGTAGGACCGTTGCTATTCACAATATATATAAATTACCTCGAGGATAACATCCGCTATTTGCGGATGATGCTGTAGTATATCGAGAGGTTGTAACAATGGAAAATTGTACTGAAATGCAGGAGGATCTGCAACGAATTGACGCATGGTGCAGGGAATGGCAATTGAATCTCAATGTAGACAAGTGTAATGTGTTGCGAATATATAGAAAGGAAGATCTTTTATCATTTAGCTACAATATAGCAGGTCAGCAATTGGGAGCAGTTAATTCCATAAATTATCTGGGAGTACGCATTAGGAGTGATTTAAAATTGAATGACCATATAAAATTAATCGTCGGTAAAGCAGATGCCAGACTGAGATTCATTGGAAGAATCCTAAGGAAATGCAGTCCGAAAACAAAGGAAGTAGGTTACAGTACACTTGTTCGCCCACTGCTTGAATACTGCTCACCGGTGTGGGATCCGTACCAGATAGGGTTGATAGAAGAGATAGAGAAGATCCAACGGAGAGCAGCGCGCTTCGTTACAGGATCATTTAGTAATCGCGAAAGCGTTACGGAGATGATAGATAAACTCCAGTGGAAGACTCTGCAGGAGAGACGCTCAGTAGCTCGGTACGGACTTTTGTTGAAGTTTCGAGAATCTACCTTCACCGAGGAGTCAAGCAGTATATTTCTCCCTCCTACGTATATATCGCGAAGAAACCATGAGGATAAAATCAGAGAGATTAGGGCCCACACAGAGGCATACCGACAATCTTTCTTTCCACGAACAATACGAGACTGGAATAGAAGGGAGAACCGATAGAGGTACTCAAGGTACCCTCCGCCACACACCGTCAGGTGGCTTGGGGAGTATGGATTTAGATGTAGATATGTGTTAAACACAACCAGCACGCAAATATTTGCTCAACTCCTTGTAAACTTATGTCATTTTATTTCAGAAAGTCGTAATAGTACGATTCTACCTAACGCTGCCATCTTACTCGCCAAACGTCAGGCATCAGCAGAAGATGAGCCTTTGCCAGTCTAGTAATATGTGTGTATGACGAAATCATTACGGACGATAATAAGCATCTTTGCCGCTGACGGTATGGTTACTGTTATTATGTACAGTGCTGTTTAGTTTTCTATGCTTTGCCTTTTGCTATGCTTGTGGAATAAAGTTCATTACCGAATACTGAAAGGCATTTATTGTGAACACTAGAACAAGTTAGCGTCCCGTAGCGATGATACCGGAAAAAGGAAAGAAGCAAAGGATAACAGGATAACGATGGATCTGTTCTCGCAAACACTGGAAAACTTTTAAATCGCTACAAAACGACACGACAGAGGTATATATGCAAGAAGGGAGCACAACGTACGCGCGACATAGAAATGTTACGCTTCCCGCGTTCTGGTCGACAAGACCTCAAATTTCTTATGCCCAAGTCGAATGTATATTTCTGCAGCGTCGGGAGTTCTATAATACGGATATTTAATATTGTGGCTTCCCATCTGGATTTAGAAGTGACTGAGGAAACTGAAGAAATTTTATCGCAGCAAAGTTAAACTGCGCTAAATGAAGCTCTCGTACGACCTACATATTGCCATCACAACGGCGATTAGAAAAGATTTACGCAAATGAAAACATGGGCGATAAAACTGTCACAAGGACTCAAATCTTTACATACATTAGCAGGTCCGGAACTTTTACCTGGCAGTCTTTACGCATATTATGCGTCACATATGTAATGCATCACAGACTCAAGGTATTTTCCTAGACAGGTTAAAATATGTCATTGTCAAACCTCTGTACAGATGTCAATAATCATCAGTCAGTATCCATGCTTACAGCATTTTCAAAAATCTTCGGGAAAGTAATGTACTCAACAGTGGTTAGCCATCTCAGCAATAATGGGATACTTAGTAAATCACAGTTTGGATTTCAAAAATGATGTTCCACTGAGACAGCAATATACAATTTCACTGTCCACATAACAGAGTGTTTAAATACTAATATGTCACCAATCGGAATTTTCTGTGATTTATCCCAAGCATTTGACTGTGTGAAACATGACGTTATGTTTCAGAAATTACAGTTCTATGGTATAAATGAAAAAGCATATGAGCGGTTTAATTTATATCCACAGAACAGGAAGAAAAAAGTTTCTTTATATGGTTTAAGTAATTTAAGGAAGTTTGCCACTTCTTCTACCCAGGGTGAAATTAAATTAGGTGTTCCTCAGGGTTCGATCATGCCCCTTCTGTTCTTCATATATGTTAACAACCTCCCTTCTTATCTGAAACAAGAATGTAAACTGACACTGTTTACCGATGATACAAGCATCATTATTAATCCAGTAAAAGAAACTCTAGTAGAAAATGATACAAATAACGTCTTTGGAAAAGATATTAATTGGTTTTCTGAGAATGGACTTGCTCTGAACTTTTGAAAAACACGGTACATCCAATTTTCTGCTGCAAGGAATACAGTCCCTTCAGTAAATATAACACATCAACAGACAGGGTAGAGCATACTAAGCTTTTAGTGTACATATAGAGCGTGTTTCAAAAAGGACTTTACAACATTGGAAGCCAATGAAAACCACAGGAAAGAATAAAAGTAAACAGCGCAACCGTAATTCAGTATACAAAAGAAAATATTGCTTGATCGGCTCCACTTATGAATAAAATGTGATTCTTTTGAACTTCAGACTGCGTTCGGATTGATTAGTATAGCCGTAAACGACACAAGCGGGCATTTTTGATAAAACAATTATGTCTTTTCACAATGAAAGCCCCAGATCTACTTAATCCCTAACTTAAACTAACTTACGCTAAGGACAACACACATACAAGCATGCCCGAGGGAGGACTCGAATCTCCGATTAAGGGGAGGGGGGGGGGGGGGGGGGGGGGAGCCGCGCGGACCGTGACAAGGCGCCTCAGACTCTACATCACATCTGCATGACACGAAATCAACTCGTCCCATTTCGCACGCTTTATCTGCATCTGGAGAAGCTACTTGCAGCAGCAGCAGCGGAGTTCGAGCGGCTGCTGAAAGCTGGTATCGTGACCACGATGGATAGTCAGTGGGATAACAAACACAGTTAATTTATCACGGATTTGAAAAAGTATATCAGCTGTAACGTACCGCTGCTACACATACATCAAGAATACAGTTACAAATGAACTACGAAACGACGTTGGAAAAATTTTACCCTATTCGCGACAATAAAACTACTGCTTAAGAAATTGGAAAGAAAATAAAGGAAACTCTACAAGACATTTAACGAATTACATGGAATCTAAGCATGACTCATAGATCAGTTATAAAGACTTCTGAGGCAAATGTGTAACCTTCCGAGGTCAGTCACACCATCTGATAATTAACTATACTGATTCGATAAAAGAATGCAGTACAAACAGCAACTAAGAGGTCGCAGGTGGAAAAATAGGAAGACCGTCATGCAACAAGACTGGCCGGAATGGTGGTACCCGTAACGCAGACGTTTCGGCAACTCTGCACGTAAATGCACTCAACCCTGCAATTGCCCAAATTTCAAAGAAGGGCGCTACAGGACGCTAACGTCTGTCGGCAACAGAAGCGCCCAAATCAGAGTGTCATAAGAAGCAGACATGCAAATGCCACGTTAGCAGCCGTCACCCAGACACACCGATCGTTTATACAGAACCAACTACTAGGTGACAAGTTTCTTATCGGTACGGGTTGGTAGAGCCGGTGACAAACTGATGGCCCGCATCTCGTGGTCGTGCGGTAGCGTTCTCGCTTCCCACGCCCGGGTTCCCGGGTTCGATTCCCGGCGGGGTCAGGGATTTTCTCTGACTCGTGATGGCTGGGTGTTGTGTGATGTCCTTAGGTTAGTTAGGTTTAGGTTGTTCTAAGTTCTAGGGGACTGATGACCATAGAAGTTAAGTCCCATAGTGCCCAGAGCCATTTGAACCATTTTTGAACCAAACTGATGGCAACAACGCAACAACGGTTCCAGGATCGCTATCTACGGTGAAAAATGATTAACGCTACACCTGGATTCAAACTTCCACCCAACATGGACTTTAGTGATTGCAGACGTGGACTTTTTACGCCATTATCGGCTTATCCACGACCTGGTCACCCATCGATTAGTATCAGTATCCACAAACAGATATCCCATACCATGCCTTCCGCGCTAGGGCAAACACACTACGACGTGCCAGTGGCTTTCTCCACGGAGATATCCAGCGTCATCCGCGCCGGAGTACACTACTGGCCATTAAAATTGCTACCCCAAAAAGAAATGCAGATGATAAACGGATATTCATTGGACAAATATATTATACTAGAACTGACATGTGATTACATTTTCACGCAATTTCGGTGCACAGATCCTGAGAAATCAGTACCCAGAACAACCACCTCTGGCCGTAATAACGGCCTCGATACGCCCGGGCATTGAGTCAAACAGAGCTTGGATAGTGTGTACTGGTAGAGCTGCCCATGGAGCTTCAACACGATACCACAGTTCATCAAGAGTAGTGACTGGTGTATTGTGACGAGCCAGTTGCTCGGCCACCATTCACCAGACGTTTTCAATTGGTGAGAGATCTGGAGAATGTGCTATCCAGGGCAGCAGTCTAACATTTTCTGTATCCAGAAAGGCCCATACAGGACCCGCAACATGTGGTCGTGCATTATCCTGCTGAAATGTAGGGTTTCGCAGGGATCGAAAGAAGGGTAGAGCCACGGATCGTAACACATCTGAAATGTAACGTCCACTGTTCAAAGTGCCGTCAATGCGAACTAGAGGTGACCGAGACATGTAACCAATGGCACCCCATACCATCACGCCGGATGATATGTCAGTATGGCGATGACGAATACACGCTTCCAATGTGCATTCACTGCGATGTCGCCAAACACGAATGCGATCATCATGATGCTGTAAAAAAAACCTGGATTGATCCGAAAAAATGACGTTTTGCCACTCGTGCATCCAGGTTCATCGTTGAGTACACCATCGCAGGCGCTCCTGTCTGTGATGCAGCGTCAAGGGTAACCGCAGCCATGGTCTCCGAGCTGATAGTCCATGCTGCTGCAAACGTCGTCGAACTGTTCGTGCAGATGGTTGTTGTCTTGCAAACATCCCCATCTGTTGACTCAGGGATCGAGACGTGGCTGCACGATCCGTTATAGCCATCGGATAAGATGCCTGTCATCTCGACTGCTAGTGATACGAGGCCGTTGGGATCCAGCACGCCGTTCCGTATTACCCTCCTGAACCCACCGATTCCATATATTCCGCTAGCAGTCATTGGATCTAGACCAACGCGAGCAGCAATGTCGCGATACGATAAACCACGATCACGATAGGCTACAATCCGACCTTTATCAAATTCGGAATCGTAATGGTACGCATTTCTCCTCCTTACACGAGGCATCACAACAACGTTTCACCAGGCAATGCCGGTCAACTGCTGTTTGTGTATGAGAAATCGGTTGGAAACGTTCGTCATGTTAGCACGCTGTAGGTGTCGCCACCGGCGCCAACCTTGTGTGAATGCTCTGAAAACCTAATCATTTGCATATCACAACATCTTCTTCCTGTCGGCTACATTTCACGTCTGTAGCCTGGTGAAACGTTGTTGTGATGCCTCGTGTAAGGAGGAGAAATGAGTACCGTCACGTTTCCGACTTTGATAAAGGTCGAATTGTGGCCTATCGCGATTGCGGTTTATCGTATCACGACATTGCTGCTCGTTTGGTCGAGATCCAATGACTCTTAGCAGAGTATGGAATCGGTGGGTTCAGGATGGTAATACGGAACACCGTGCTGGATCCCAACGGCCTCGTATCACTAGCAGTCGAGATGACAGGCATCTTATCCGCATGGCTATAACGGATCGTGCAACCACGTCTCGATCCCTGAGTCAACAGAGGGGAACGTTTGCAAGACAACAACCATCTGCGCGAACAGTTCGACGACGTTTGCAGCAGCATGGACTATCAGCTCGGAGACCATGGCTGCGGTTACCCTTGACGCTGCATCACAGACAGGAGCGCCTGCGATGGTGTACTCAACGACGAGCCTGGGTCCACGAATGACAAAACGTCATTTTTTCAGATCAATCCAGGTTCTCTTTACAGCATCATGACGGTCGCACTCGTTTTTGGTGACATCGCGGTGAACGCACTTTGGAAGCGTGTATTCGTCATCGCCATACTGACGTATCACCCTGCATGATGGTATGGGGTGCCTTGGGCACACGTCTCGGTCACCTCTTGTTCGCATTGACCGCACTTTGAACAGTGGCCCTTACATTTCAGATGTGTTACGACCCGTTGCTCTACCCTTCATTCGATCCCTGCGAAACCCTACATTTCAGCAGGATAATGCACGACCGCATGTTGCAGGTCCTGTTCGAGCCTTTCTGGATACAGAAAATGTTCGACTGCTGCCCTGGATAGCATATTCACCAGATCTCTCACCAATTGAAAACGTCTGGTGAATGGTGGCCGAGCAACTGGCTCGTCACAATACGCCAGTCACTACTCTTGATGAACTGTGGTATCGTGTTGAAGCTGCATGGGGAGCTGTACCTGTACACGCCATCCAAGCTCTTTTTGACTCAATGGCCGGGCATATCAAGGCCGCTATTACGGCCAGAGGTGGTTGTTCTGGGTACTGATTTCTCAGGAACTATGCACCCAAATTGCGTGAAAATGTAATCACATGTCAGTTCTAGTATAATATATTTGTTTAATGAATACCCGTTTATCATCTGCATTTCTTCTTGGTGTAGCAATTTTAATGGCCAGTAGTGTATTATCGACGGCACCTGTCTCACCTAGCTGCCGTCCAAGACCGGCTCACAGCGTTACTCACCGGCAAGAGCACTGTAGGCAATGGTAAGGCACCGTGGATTCCGGTACCGAAACAGGACCTCAAGAAACATCTAGCACAGGCAACGGTGCTACTGTAATGATAGAGGCAAGCCAAACAGCAATGGCAGCAGCACTGCCACAAAATGTCGACGGCGACTGGTAGCCACTTGTTTTTTTTCTAAGAACCTGACTGGACAACAGTGAAGATGGAGTGCAATTGACCGCGAGTTGCTTGCTATTTGTTTAGCAATGAAACATTTCCGCTCATCCGTCCAAGAGAGGGATTTCGCAGTTTTTACTGATCACAAGCCGTTGGTAGCCATTTTTTCAGTGCGACTCTGATCTCACCTGGCCACATCAGGGCAGGCAGGTATCCATCCCCTTAGCTGAGTGGTCAGCGCATCTGTTATCCCTCATTTTCATTTCAGGATCATCAACATGCAAGTCGCCGAATGTGGGGTCAACTGGAAAGACTTGTAACACAGCAAGTGAAGGCTTCCCCAGTAGAGGACTGCCGCTCATCAGTTCATTTTTCAGTGCAGGCAGATCGAGTATACATTTCTCAAGTCCGTTGGACAGAGATACCAATGACACAACTGGTTCAAAAATGGTTCAAATGGCTCTGAGCACTATGGGACTTAAAATCTATGGTCATCAGTCCCCTAGAACTTAGAACTACTTAAACCTAACCAACCTAAGGACATCACACAACACCCCGACACAACGGGAGGATCCCTTTTAGCGCAGTTGCAAAACAACTCAAATCACTTAAGAAAGGCAAGTCTTCCGGTCCAGATGGTATACCAATCAGGTTCCTTTCAGAGTTTGCAGACACAATAGTGCCATTCTTAGCAATCATATACAACCGCTCACTTGACGAAAGGTCTGTTCCTAAGGACTGCAAAGTAGCACAGAGGTCACACCAATATTCAAGAAAGGAAATAGCAGTAGCCAATTGAATTACAAACCCATATTTTAAAAAAAATGTTCAGATGTGTGTGAAATCTTATGGGACTTAGCTGCTAAGGTCATCAGTCCCTAAGCATACACACTACTTAACGTAAATTATCCTAAGGACAAAGACACACACTCAAGCCCGAGGGAGGACTCGAACCTCTGCTGGGATCAGCCGCTGAGTCCAAAACCCATATCACTGACCTCAATTTGCAGTAGGATTTTGGAGCATATACTGCACTCGAAGATTATGAAACACCTTGAAGAAAATGACTTGTTGATACATAACCAACACGGATTCAGAAAATATCGTTCTTGTGCAACTCAGATAGCTCTTTATTCCCATGAAGTAATGAGTGCTGTCGACAAGGGATCTCAGATCGTTTCCAATTCCTAAATTTCCAGAAGGCTTTTGATACCGCTCCTCACAAGCGACTATTAATAAAATTGCGTGCATATGGAGTATCGTTTCAGTTGTGTGACTGGATTCGTGATTTCCTCTCAGAGATGTCACAGTTCGTAGTGATAAACAGTAAATCATCGAGTAGTACAGAAGTGATATATGGCGTGCCGAAAGGTAGTCTCATAGACCCTCTGCTGTTCCTGATTTACATAAATGATCTAGGTGATAATCTGAGCAGGCCCCTTAGATTTTTTGCAGATGACGCTGTAATTTACCGTCTAGTAAAACCATGAGACGATCAATTCCAGTTACAAAATGATCTGCAGAGAATTTCTGTATGGTACGGAAAGTGGCAATTGGCACTAAACAAAGGAGAGTGAGAGGTCATCCACATGGGTACTAAAAGAAACCCGATAAATTTTGGGTATACGATAAACCGCAAAAATCTAAGGGCTGTCAATTCGACTAAATACCTAGGAATTACAATTACGAGCAACTTAAACTGGAAAGAACACATAGAAAATATTGTGGGGAACGCGAAACAAAGACTACGCTTTGTTGGCAGGACACACAGAAGTTGCGACAAACCCACTAAAGAGACAGCCTACATTACACTTGTCCGTCCTCTGCTGGAATATTGCTGCGCAGTGTGGGATCCTTACCAGGTAGGATCGACGGAGGACATCGAAAAAGTGCAAAGAAGGGTAGCCCGTTTCGTGTTATCGCGCAACAGGGGTAAGAGTGTCACTGATATGATACGCGAGTTGGGGTGGCAGTCACTGCAACAAAGGCGGTTTTCTTTGCGGCGAGATCTATTTACGAAATTTCAATCACCAACTTTCTCTTGCGAATGCGGATATGTTTTGTTGACTCCCACGTACGTAGGGAGAAATGATTATCATAATAAAATCAGAGCTCGAATGGAAAGATTTATGTGTTCCTTTTTCCCAAGCGCCATTCGAGAGTGGAATGGTAGAGAAGTAGTATGAAAATGGTTCGATGAACCCTCTGCCAGGCACTTAAGTGTGAATTGCAAAGTAACCACGTAGATGTAGATGTCTCATACACGAGAAGCGAACAGCGTTGCAGCTCATGTGTGTACCAGTCCAGGATGTGCCGGATGGTATTTGGTGTGACGTAGCAGGAGGGAAGCAGCGATCCTACATACCTGAATAATACCGTACAGAAGTTTTCGACACGCTGGATATCTTAGAACATCCAGGAGTCCGAGCAACAGCTAAGTTAGTCTCCGCCGAAGTCGTGTGGCCGCGAGTACAGAAAGACTGTCCCACATGGGAACGTACATGCCTGACTTGCCAGCGTAATAAGATCGCCAGGCGTGTTTTCGAACCTTGCACAGTTACCAATACCGTCTGACAGACTGTCGCACATGCACTCGGACATCGTAGAGCCACTACCATACTCTGCCGGATATCGTTATTTACTATCGTCGATCCTTTCGCCAGGTGGCCAGAGGTTGTCGCGGTACAGAATATAACCACTGAATCAGTCGCGAAAGCGTTGCTGCAGGCTTAGTTCTCCTGGTTTGGTATACGGCGAGACATAATTACAGATCCCAGGAGAGAATTTGAATGGCAGATCTTCAATGAACTTTTCCCCCTCTGCTGCTGCAATAACCTCCTCACCACAAGCTACTATCCAGTGAGCAACAGAATGATAGAGCGATTCCACCGCGCACTCATAACGGCCCTGAAGTACAGGGGTGGGGAGCGTTGCCACTGGTTCTACTTGAGTCCAAACGGCAGAGAAGGACATCCAGTGTTCACCAGCACTAATGGTATAAGGCGAAAATTGAGGGTTCCAGGAGAATTAATATTCCCACCACAATAAAGCCGGTCCTTCCGGAGCTTGGCACCCAGTTTGAACACCATTTTCTGTGTGAGTTTAAATTTGCATTTCCATCAAAATGTTCATGAATGCCCTTTAGGTACTTTGTGTATGATTTTTAGGGCGTTTTCAATATTTTCTGCCTTACGTTTTTGACTGTTTTTTAAATACAAGTAAAACGTGGATGCTTTCGCAGATTCGTGTATGTTCTTTAAATCTAATTCCGAAATTACTGACTGTTTGACTCCGAATAATTAAACATAATCATTGACTTTGTGTATGATTTTTAGGGCGTTTTAAGTATTTTCTGCCTAACGTTTTTGGCTTTTTTAAATACAAGTAAAACGTGGATGCTTTCGCAGTTTCATGTATGTTCTTTAAATCTAATTCCGAAATTACTGACTGTTTGAATAATCAAACATCATCATTGACTTTGCACGAAATAGAAATTGTCTTGTAAACATATAGCATCGCTGGACACTAACATGTCAAAAATAATTTTTACCTGGGTCAAGCAAATAAAAGTACATATAAATAAGCAAATAAAAACACGAGTAAATATAAACAGCGTGATCATAACATAACAAAAAGACAATCCGACATTTCCTCTTCAACACGCAATATGGACCACGTCATACCGGCTAAGACGTAAGCATAACGTGTCAAACGTAGACATAATCTGCACTACTTGCCATTAAATTTGCTACACCAAGAAGAAATGCAGATGATAAACGGGTATTCATTGGACAAATATATTATACTAGAACTGACATGTGATTACATTTTCAAGCAAACTGGGTGCATAGATCCTGAGAAATCAGTACCCAGAACAACCACATCTGGCCATAATAACGGCCTTGATACGCCTGGGCATTGAGTCAAACAGAGCTTGGATGGCGTGTACAGGTACAGCTGCCCATGCAGCTTCAACACGATACCACGGATCATGACTAGCGTATTGTGACGAACCAGTTGCTCGGCCACCATTGACCAGACGTTTTCAATTGGTGAGAGATCTGGAGAATGTGCTGCCCAGGGCAGCAGTCGAACATTTTCTGTATCCAGAAAGGCCCGAATAGAACCTGCAACATGCGGTCGTGCGTTGTCCGGCTGAAATGTAGGGATTCGCAGGGATCGAATGAAGGGTAGAGCCACGGGTCATAACACTCGAATGAAGGGTAGAGCCACGGGTCATAACACATCTGAAATGTAACATCCACTGTTCAAAGTGCGGTCAATGCGAACAAGACGTGACCGAGACAGTAACCGACGGCACCCCATACCATCACGCCGGGTGATACACCAGTATGGCGATGACGAGTACACGCTTCCAATGTGCGTTCACCGCGATGTCGCCGAACATGGATGCGACCATCATGATGCTGTAAACAGAACCTGGATTCATCCGAAAAAATGACGTTTTGCCATTCGTGCATCCAGGTTCGTCGTTGAGTACACCATCGCAGAAGCTCCTGTCTGTGATGCAGCGTCAAGGGTAATCGCAGCCATGGTCTCCGAGCTGATAGTCCATGCTGCTGCAAACGTCGTCGAACTGTTCGTGCAGATGGTTGTTGTCTTGCAAACGTCCCCATCTATTGACTCAGGGATCGAGACGTGGCTGCACGATCCGTTACAGCCATGCGGATAAGATGCCTGTCATCTCGACTGCTAGTGATACGAGGCCGTTGGGATCCAGCACGGCGTTCCGTATTACCCTCCTGAACTCACTGATTCTTTATTCTGCCAACAGTCATTGGATATCGACCAACGCGAGCAGCAATGTCGCGATACGATAAACCGCAATTGCGGTAGACTACAATTTAACCTTTATGAAAGTCGGAAACGTGATGGTACGCATTTCTCCTCCTTACACGAGGCATCACAACAACTTTTCACCAGGCAACGCCGGTCAACTGCTGTTTGTGTATGAGAAACCGGTTGGAACCCTTCCTCTTGTCAGCACGTTGTAGGTGTCGCCACCGGCGCCGACCTTGTGTGAATGCTCTGAAAAGCTAATCATTTGCATATCACAGCATCTTCTTCCTGTCGGTTAAATTCGCGTCTGTAGTACGTCATCTTCGTGGTGTAGCAATTTTAATGGGCAGTAGTGTAACACAGGCCTAAGGAACAACATATGCCTAGTATACGACCTTCACAGATATGGTTGATAATATCAGAATACCGAAACGGGCTCGTTGTGTAAGTAGTATCAATACGAGTAAATAAATAAATAGTGCATCAGAAATCTCTAACAACATATAAAAATATGTCGTGCTTCGATATAATGATTGCTCTAGGCCCACTAGGAAAAAAACCTTCTGCTTTAGCTCTCAAAATTGGCAACATGATTGTGATGATATTAAATCAAAAACTCATGTAACAGGTGACATTCGATAAAAGGCCATTCTATTAAGATATGCAAAACACAACATACTATCTTTAAAAATGCACTTATCAAAAATATTTACCACTAACATCGTCAACTTGTCCTGGTCCTGCACAGTGTTTTAATCTGCCAGGAAATTTCAGCGGTGGAATTAGTTTTATTGCCAGGCGTGTTGTCCAAAGTGTCGCACGAGAAGAACGCCGCGTCGCGCTCGGCCTGGGACTCGAGATCAGCGGCTGAGGACGGTTGCTTGACCAGAGCTGTATCCCGTTAGTTCCGCTCCGCTGAGGCACGGCGTACCGGCGGTCTCACATCGCAGATATATTTCGAGAACCTCGAGAAGCTTTCTGGTTCCCGAAGCTGCCTTCTCCAACAAGGGGCCGTTTTAGTTTAGTGGCGTTTCAACAGCCTCTTCTCTCTCCGCTCACATACAGGTACACACACATTTCCAGTCATTTTTGAGCGGCTGTAATTTTCGGCTCTACGACTAATTCTATCTACAACCAGGCGCTGATCCAAGAGGACGGTCATCGGGGTCACGATTCTCTTCAGGCGACCATTTCTGTTCTTTTCTGTTACCGATTTCCAAACTTTTTAGTCAACTTTTGAAGAAATATGTTGCATGACTATTAACCTCCTCAGTCCTGAGCTTAGATTTTACAATGAAAGATTTGTATTGGTGGTCAGTGTATTTGTCTGATATAAATTAAGATTAAAATACTAAATGTAAAAACTGCAGGTGATTCAAAAACATTTTAGAACATGTTAAAATTGAATACTCCTTTTATTAAAAACGACAAATATGTGTAATATTCAATACTACTTTTGTTAAAAAACGACAAATATGTGCAATATTCCTAAAAATTATGGAAGAAGGTCCTTGGAATGTGAAAATATAGGTCTTTGCCGAATGTAGCACCGGTGCATCATAAAAGAAACAATCACATTATGTTCTAAGCACTCTCTAGTCCAAAATTACTAAAACAAACCGGAATTGCCTTTATTTCTCGACTACACATTGAAACTGTGATAAGCGGCTTTCTTTAAGACGATGTTGCCACCTACTGAGAAAATGGAGGAACGAAGCCATATGATGTGCTGACAGCATTATAAGGTGTAAAGTACATGCCACTATCACTATGTTTACATGCGACACATCTTCCGAATGACGAAAACCGAATTTCGGAAACCGTTATTCGCTGTTGCGTTTACATGATAACGCCTGAAGCGCATTTCCAGACCAGTAAAATATGGCGTCTGGAAACCAGCTGTTCCAGTTTCTAATTCAGTCAGCACAATCGCTACCTCTCTTCTATTAAATATTAGAAGTAAACAATTCATGCTCAATGTAATATTTCTACTTCTCCTTCAGTATGTGAAACGTCACTCCTTCCACGTCAGCCGAAACTTTTTAAAACAAGCTGTAACCTGATACCCGACGCACTTTTATTGACTGTTGTCAAACACAAGTAGAAACGACCTAAACAGTCGGCCTGTGCCCCAATTGTATGTCCGTATTCTGCAGACTTTCTAGGCATAGTAGTGAGTAAAATACTGATAATGTTGAGTTTCACACTTCTTAATAGTCGAGAAGTCAAGATGTGAATGTTTGCTCCTACTAGCGTTCTGAAATCATTGCATGACAAACACATTTCTCAGATTTTCTAATGGTGTATTTCTCTGAATTTCTGTCTGTCTGCGCGCCCGGGTTCCCAGGTTCGATTCCCGGCGGGGTCAGGGGTTTTCTCTGCCTCGTCATGACTGGGTGTTGTGTGATGTCCTTAGGTTAGTTAGGTTTAAGTAGTTCTATGTTCTAGGGGACTGATGACCGTAGATGTTAAGTCCCATAGTGCTCAGAGCCATTTGAACCATTCTGTCTGTCTGAAGTTGTGTTGTAGTGACGTACTAAGCGCTGAAGTAAAAAAAAATAGTAATTTATTACTATTATTTCCGTTATATGAGAATATTTATTAATATATTACTAAAATCCTATGACTGGGAATAATAGGCAGGGGTGGGGGTGGGGGGGAGGGGGTGGGGAGGGGGAGGGGGGACAGTCAACGTTAATGAGAGCCTGAGTAGCAGGGCAAAGAAAGCGCTGCCCCACTCTACGTTGTTGCCAAATTTATTCACAGATGGCGGATCCAACTGGCAGCCATAGATGCGGCAATGTCGCACTGACATCATGGTGGGAAGTTCAAATATTTGTGGGAAAGTGGATCAATTAGGCTACCTCCACTAACATAACCCCATCTCCACTCCCATCTGCTCTCCCCTCCACCTTCCCTCCTCAATCTCGAAATTGGCAGAAAAAGGACTCAGTCTGTGGTCACTCCTGGATAGGCCAGATGTAAGTCCTTATTTTGTATGCATTGTTTATTTAAACAATTTGAGTTTTCATAGACTGTGGCTCCACCCAGTATGTTCACCATGAGGTCTGGGGTCCGACTGACGTAGTTAAAAACACCACCACCACCAGAGAAGAATGTCAGACCTCCCCTCTCCTCTCCCATGACTTAATCCAAGATGGCGGTCTGGGGAAAAAAATGGAGGGAAATTCGCTCAGTCTGTGTTGGCTGCTGGACTGGGAGGATGGACGTAATTGTTTACTGTGTTCAATGGATGAGATGTCTGTGCTGAAGGAGGAGGAGTTTAATGGGTATATTAACTGTAATCATGCAGCTCAGGACTGTGTCGATAGGCAACTACATGTTTGCAAAGCAATGATATTTGGTGAAGACAAAGACGCTACATTAAATAATGAAGATGCAGCAGGATGGATCTGAATTACACTTCGCAACGCGTGCTGATACATGCGTGTGCTGTAACTCTAGATCAGGCTCGTCCAAACTGTGCCCTTCGCCGCGGGCGAATTCGTATGTTGTCGCAGTGGCCGCGCGGGCCGCCTAACCCCCGCCGCGCCTCTCGACCTTATGCCATTATAAGACACAAGCACGGGTTTGGATATTTTTCTAGCCGTGGAGAACGTGTTCGAGCCAATGTATTTAAAATGGGAACGCCTGACCAGTGTAACAACAGATGGAGCCCGTGCGCTACGAGGGATACGCACTGGATTCCTGGGTTACGCCAGGTCAAAAATGGCTGAAGTCGGCTGTTCCTTATTCGCGGCAGTCCATCGTCTGATATACCAGGAGGCACTTTGTGCGAAGATTGTCAACATAAAAAATGTTATGGACACAGTTCTTCGAACGGTTAATTATCTTTGATCGCATGGACTCACACATCACCAATTTAAACAATTTCTGGCTGATATCGAAGCGGAATACCCGGAAATCCCCTACCACACCGAAGTAAGATGGCTGAGCATAGGAAAGGTGCTTCATCGGTTTTTCTCCTTGAGGGGTGAAATAAATATCTTTTTGAAATGAAAGGATGTCCAGAAGAATTACTTTGTGATTCTAAGTGGGTGGCGAATTTGGCTTTTTTGTTGGTCATTTAAATACTTTGAACATTTCACTCCAAGGCGAAAATCACTATGTTGCTGATTTAGTGCAGACGATTCAAGCATAAAACGAAAACTTATTTTGTGGGGAAAACAGCTGTGCGAGAAGAATTGTGGACACTTTCCTGCACTAGACAGTGTTAAAGAAGTGTGGATTTTTCAGATTATGTTGAAATCATTTGCTAATTACAAGAACAGTCTGAAAACAGATTTTTGGAAATACGTGAGCTTCAACCGGCCTTATATATATTTGTTCACCCGTTTTCCCTTCGGGCAGAGGATGTCTCACAAGTGCTTCAAGTAGAGCTGATTGACCTGCAGTGCGATATCTTTTTTTTTATTTTTTTTTTATTTATTGATTTATTTAACCTGGCAAGATTAGGGCCATCAGGCCCTCTCTTACATCTAACCAGGCATTCTACTTATTTTACATTCATATGTTTTAGTAGGCATGTTAAACTACATCTAGTACAAAAAGTGAAATAAACAATTTGAAGGTACACCTGGAAAAATACATACATATAGAGTTTATATTCTTAGGTCACAAGTACTGTTATAATTAGACATTATTGAAGAGACAGATTTTAGATAGGAGTGCTGGCAGCAGGGAGTATGAGGGAGACCCATGGTGAAGGGAGGAGAAGAATAGACACATGATGAAACATAATTAAGGAAATATAAAGGAAAAGAAGATTGCGTGGCTAATAGAGATAGATGAAGAGGAAGGCATCTCAGGAGCAAGATAGGAGACGCTAGCTTTGCTATTTGACAGGTGAGAGGATTGGCTTGGTACATTAATTTTGTGGAGAACTTCATGATATCCGCCTGAAGAACCGCTTTCTTATGTGTTAAACTTTGGATGACTTTTACAGATGTCTTCCACGAGAGAAATATCCTCTTTTGCACAAGCACACGGCCAAATTTCTCTCAATGTTTGGTTTTACGTATATTTGTGAGCGCTTTTTCTCTCTTTTAAAGCTTGCTAAAATTAAGAACCCTTCATTAGTTGGCGATAAAAATTTGAGTAATTCTTTGAGGTTAGCAGTCTCACGGAGTATTGTACCAAACCTAGACAAAATAGTTTCCTCGAAAAAGAAAAACGTGTAAAATGTTAATTGTCTTCTTTAACAATGTTGACTGTAAGAATTAAAGCGCTTTATAACCTTAATTCCATTTTAATAAGTTTTCAAACTTGGTCAGTTAAAATTATTACGTACAAAACAGCAAACTAAGGATCCGATTTCTAAACTCTGAAAAGGGATACAAAAAGCTGTAGCACGAAGTATAACAAAAATATTTACTTGTAACTACTAACAGTAAGAATGAGACACTATATCCCTTACGTAAAACTATTTCTAAAATAGAATATTTTGTTTACGTTTTATCAGAGCGCGGGACAGTACAGCGCAGAGCAGTGCTGTGCGGTTTCATTCGCTCCGCAGCTCTCTCTCTCTCTCTCTCTCTCTCTCTCTCTCGCTCCTATGCCGACACTAGCGACACACGGTCGCGGACGGGGCGCTGAACTACACTGCCTTGCGCCTGCGGGGCGCGGGCACGCCTGCCCGGCGCGATTCTTGGATGAGGCTGCTCTAGATCATTCGATAAAAGTCCAGTTAGTCTTCCGGATTGCAAGAAGCAAGACGTTCACTCCGGGGCATGTGCTCCCTGCCCCCAAAGGCCATGCGCCGGATCACGGCACCGCCAAGTGGTAGTCGAAGAGAGGCCGCGGACTTCCTGGCGCATTGGAAATACCTGCAGCCTTGCTCCTTCCCAACCCTCCTATACCCTTTGTCGTTGAACACGAACTGCTTCGGGACTTGTTATGTCTGCTGTTCAAGCAATGTGTGGAATACTGTCACATACATAACTTGAAGTTGTCGCAGGAACTAAAAGTACCACGGCTGGTCCCAGCGGAGTTTCGAGTCCTCCCTCGGGCATGGGTGTGTGTGTGTGTGTTTGTCCTTAGGATAATTTAGGTTAAGTAGTGTGTAAGCTAGGGGCTGATGACCTTAGCAGTTAAGTCCCATAAGATTTCACACACGTTTGAATTTTTTTTTTTTTTTTAAAGTACCAATCCGCAAAGAGAGTGAGCGAGTATTGCTGTTGACGCAAGAATATTTAAACAATTTGCGATGTAATTACACGTTTTATTCCGAGGAATACCACCACCACTGCACGTGAACGCGGACTCTAAAATAGATCGCGACACACTTGTGAAACTGTCCCGGAGACGCTTCGCGCTCTTGTCTATGAGCACGAGCTGCTTCAGAAGTTACTAAATCCAACTGAATATGTCTCTGAATACACTTTCAAACAGACCGCTGCATAATAGTTTGCTTCAATTTTGTGATGTATAGCCCCGCACTCGAATACAGATTCCAAAAAGATCACGACACACTTGTGAAAACTCTCTGAGACACTTCACACGCTTTTGTGGGAAACAGATCCCGAAACCGGTATCAGTTGCAATATCTGCTTTTACAGACCAAAACGAAGTCGAAATAAATGTCTCTGTAACTCTAAGCAAGATGCTCACCATTTTTAGAGTTTTAGCGGCTTGTCTCAAGGCACTGCTAGAGAGAGTGAGATATTTCTGAGTTCTATAGTTGCTGTGGTGTTCATCACATTTCTGAAACGGTGGGTGGGCTTAGTTTATATTTTCTGCTGAAGTCAGGAACGTTATCTTCCTCACTTCTCGAACCACACACTGGTGTCCAAGCAAAGACAGGAAAATCAGAAGATTTATACGAGGATCGAGAGTCTTGGATATGAAGTTGCGAGATACGATATAGAGAGTTGTAAACAACTCGCAAAAAAGGAAAAAAGTGCCTACGAACTGTTGAAATGTTTAACTATCCTGGTACATTGCTACGTCAGTATTTTGCAATTTTGGATCGATGATCCCTTTTCCACTTTGACGAACGGGTGAAACGTGTACATCAAAAAGCTTTCATCAGAAGCTGCGCATTAGTCATTGACTAATGACACTTACAACAACTATTCTCTTCTCCTTATGAGTCAATAAAATTACTCAAAGTGTAAAGAAAAAACCTATCACAGCCCCTGTCAGTAACACTGAAATACTGGCAGACAAGGTATCCACAGAATTCTGACAACTGTCATATTAACACTCATAAGGGAAGACTCAACTCATCTGCATAGTACCAAATCAGAAGTTTTATTGAAGATGATATCGTTTCACACAAGAAAGACACAACTATAATTAATTTCTTCCCCTCTCTCATCCTTCTTCCCCATGATCACAACTGGCCCGTATCAGAAGGTACATAGTGCCGGTATAGACACGACTGGCCAAATTTAGTCCTTGTTACAGAACCTTCCCACCCATATGGAATGTTCTGTGAAAATAATCGAACATTAATTAGAAATTTTGTAACGGAATTAGTAACACCAGTGTTTCGAACACAAGCACGTTGTGTCGCGCCCGGTCCCCTTACCGCCCTCAATGTTTTATTTATCGTTTCCGTACATTTCTTTGCATTATATTCCGTATAGATGAATGTGAAATCGCCTTAATGTAGGCAGAGGTATAACGCGCGACACACGGTCCACATCAAAGCTGCATTGAAGAGTCTAATGCTGTGTACTAAATATTTAGCAGCTACTTATACGCCGAAGGATTTACTCTGCGCTGTAAGTAACGGAGATACATTTATGAGAAGCAGTTTGTAAATGTAATGTGTTCCACTGCTAACTGTAGGGGCAGAGGAGGCAAGCATGGAAGATCAGGGTATAACTTTCAGTTGACGCCAATGTGATTAGAGACGATGTCAGACAATGACTGGTAGGAAATCAAGCACTTTTTTAAGCTAATTTCTCCAGTTAATAATAAAACACGAAGGTAGACTGAATGGGTCTGCACGCTGCTTCTCAGAAATACGTGTGCTGTGTCCTAACCATCCCACTAACTCGCTTGGTCTGAGGGCACACAATCTGATGCCACAGTCGCAGCGTCACGCTCGATTTAAAAACAAAGCACGTCGAGTGTAACCCGAGAGCGCCTGAATGCTTTCTTTAGAAATAATGGTTCCCGCTCACCTTGGTCACACCCCAAAAGGAGACACATTATCTACAAGGGCAGCGATGAAGAGCACTTCTACAGAAATGCCACGTTGCCATCGAGTTGGTTCGGTTGCAGTCTTTCTGTCCGCCAAACGGCGCGTAAAGAATTCTCTCATTGTACATAGGGTGACCCGAACCTTTAGGACCACAGTTATACAGACGTAAATCCATTAAATTGAGTAGTTCTGTGTACTACAATGTCCAAGTACCCGCAAAAGGCTCCAAGTTCCAGGTTTGAGTTCCGATCTGGACACAGGTTTAGATAAGAAACTAATAGTCCGAAACGATTAGTTTTTTATTGAAATAAACAACTTACTTCGAATAGCAACAACTAAGCTCATGTAAATATAAAAGTGAAAACCGTCAGTCTTAATGCAATTTTACTGCTGGTCATTAAAATTAAAACTTCATGAGCGCGCATGTTCGACCGATTCTTGAGTATTGTTCATCAATATGGGATCCTAACCAGGCAGGACGTAAAAGTCAGAGAAGATTCAAAGAAGAGCGGCGCGTTTCGTCTCGGGATACGAGTAGTTTGCTCGGTGCTAGAGCGTTAGCGAGATGCTCAACAAACTCCGGCGGCAGACGTTGCAACAGTGGCGTTGTGCATCACAAAGAGGTCCACTATTGAATTTTCGAGAAAGCACTTTCCGGGAAGATTCGACCAACATTTTGCTTCCTCCCACGTATATTTCATGTAATGACTACGACGAGAAAATTCGAGAAATTAGAGCCAATATAGAGGCTTACCAACAACCATTCTTCCCACGCGCCTTTCGCGAAGGGGGGAGGGGAATCAGTTAGTGGTACCAGCATTATCCTCCGCGACAACCCACTAGATGGTTTGGGGAGTATGACGTGGATGTAGATACAAAAACGTCAAATGTACTACGTCCCTGATATGCAAATGATTAGCATTCCAGCGCAGCTCGATAAAATAACTTCTGCCCATTAAAATTGCTACACCACGAAGATGAGTGCTACAGACGCGAAATTTAACCGACAGGAAGAAGATGCTGTGGTATGCAAATGATTAGCTTTTCAGAGCATTCATACAAGGTTGGCGCCGGTGGCGACACCTACAACGTGCTGACATGAGGAAAGCTTCCAACCGATTTCTCATACACAAACAGCAGCTGACAGGCGTTGCCTGGTGAAACGTAGTTGTGATGCCTCGTATAAGGAGGAGAAATGCCTACCATCACGTTTACGACTTTGATAAAGGTCGGACTGTAGCCCATCGCGATTGCGGTTTATCGTACCACGACATTCCTGCTCGCGTTGGTCGAGATCCAATGACTGTTAGCAAAATACGGAATCTGTGAGTTCAGGAGGGAATAGGGAACGCCGTGCCAGATCCCAACGGCCTCGTATCACTAGCAGTCGAGATGACGGGCATCTTATCCGCATGGCTGTAACGGATCGTGCAGCCACGTCTCGATCCCTGAGTCAACAGATGGGGACGTTTGCAAGACAACAACCATCTGCACGAACAGTTCGACGACGTTTGTAGCAGCCTGGACTATCAGCTCGGAGACCATGGCTGCGGTTACCCTTGACGCTGCATCACAGACAGGAGCGCCTGCGATGGTGTACTCAACGACGAACCTGGGTGCACGAATGGCAAAACGTCATTTTTTCCGATGAATCCAGGTTCTCATTACAGCGTCATGGCGGTCGCATCCGTGTTCGGCGACATCGCGGTGAACGCACATTGGAAGCTTGTATTCGTCATCGCCATACTGGCGTATCACCCGGCGTGATGGTATGGGGTGCCATTGGTTACAGGCCTCGGTCACCTCCTGTTTGCATTGACGGCTCTTTGAACAATGGACGTTACATTTCAGTTGTGTTACGACCCGTGGCTCTACCCTTCATTCGATCCCTGCGAAACCCAACATTTCAACAGGATAATGCACGACCGCATGTTGCAGGTCCTGTACGGGCCTTTCTGGATACAGAAAATGTTCGACTGCTGCCCCGGCCAGCACATTCTCTAGATCTGGTCAATGGTGGCCGACCAACTGGCTCGCCACAATACGCCAGTCACTGATGAACTGTGGTATCGTGTTGAAGCTGCATGGGCAGCTGTACCTGTACACACCATCCAAGCTCTGTTTGACTCAATGCCCAGGCGTATCAAGGCCGTTATTACGGCCAGAGGTGGTTGTTCTGGGTACTGATTTCTCAGGATCTATGCACCCAAACTGCGTGAGAATTTAATGACTTGTCAGTTCTAGTATAATATATTTGTCCAATGAATACCCGTTTATCATCTGCATTTCTTCTTGGTGTAGCAATTTTAATGGCTAGTAGTGTAGCTGTTTAGTGTTGTTACCAAGCGTGGTGGGGTATATAAGGAGCGCGAACAGCGTCAGATGTTGAGTATTACTGTTTAGGATGCAGAAATAGAATTTGTTGCTGACACACCATGAGTGTCAATGCCTTGTGGGCTGGCTCGTTCGTAACGTCACAGGAAGGGAGCGGGAGCAGAAGCCTTCGTCAGTTACTTAGGAAAGTCGAGGAGAGTTTAAGAGGGTCATTGACGGACCAGAAACTATTGAAACTGGTGCCACTTGAATAATGCACCAACTTATTTGATAGATATTTACACTGCTGAGAGACTTGGTATACAAGAGCTTTACCTTTATGGCACTCTGGCCAAACTCCTAAATTTCATTACAGTAAACTGTTCTGTATACTTTGACAAAATGTCTGAGATATTGTACCACTGTACTATAAATCATTTGTAGTGCTCTTTCTGTGGGTGAAAAGCTATCGTCTGTATATTCTATGTCCATACTAGCGTGCATACTTGCTTAAATATCATGCATCTGATAGGTTACTAATACCGACGGAATCCCACATCTCAGTACAATCTCTTCCGCAAATTTTTTGTGCCACAGTTTCGGCGTCTTGAGATTCGATTGGTATCACAACCATAAATATGCTTAAATCATCATGAAATGCAGGATATATCTATTCCATGCAACTGTGATATCTAGTAGATCATCTATGTCCTTACGACACTTCTCAGATGTGTTTAGCGCGTCCACATTCACTAACGCAATCTTAGATTTACTTTTCATATGTTTGATACTCTGACACTTTCCGCATATTCTGGTATTTTCTTCCACGACTTTTTGTATCTTTCCATGTTTCATACTTTTTATGCGATCCAGTGTTCTGTAGGTCCCTCGGTGTCTGCCTAATGGACTATCATGCATTTCCTTCATAATCTGTGTTTTTTCGTCTGCTCTAATTTCTTCGTCCTCGGCATCTTATTCTTCTTCTCCCGTAACTCTTGTTATGTGAGGCTCCATACTTTCCTCTGTGCTACCTGTATCATTAGCCCTTATCCTATTTAATGCGTCTGCATTCAGCTTGCCTGGCTTGTACACATTATCATATGAGTGTTCCTCTAAATTCAACAATTACAAAGATGGATCTTGGACTCTAGAAATCTGTGTCAGTGGCTGTGATTGGTTAAAATGTCTTCCATACACATATGGTCTGAACTGTTTGGTGCCCACACTATTGACAAACATTCTATTTCGATCGCCGAATAATTCATCTCTGTCTCATTTAAGAATGACGAGACTTAGGCCTATTCTTGTCATACCATTGCTACTAACAATTCCACACTGGCATATGTGGTTATTGTAAGTGGTTTCTCAAAGTGTGGGTAACTTAATCTCAGACGGGTAACCAATTTCTATTTCAGTTCTTCAAATGCTGCTTACTGCTGAGTTTCCCTTTCATATGGCCATCTTCAAATGCTATGGGTGGCATTTGGTGAAAAATGAATGAACTCTTGTTCACAGAATGCCACCCATAGCATCTGAAGAGGCCATTGTAGGGTGAAACAGGTTATGATTGTATCATAAGACAGCGATGTGTCAAAAGTAAAAAATATCTTACAATAATGTATAATTTGGCAGGCATAAAAGTCAAAACTTCTTTTATCTGGGTAATTCTCTTCTACATTTCACGTACCTGACTCCTCATGTTAGTCTACTCCTGCACAGTTAAATTAGCATCCCCAGTTATTTTTACATATTGCAACAAAAATACCTTATCTTCACCCCGCAGAGCCTCAAATGCTGCACTCATATTCCCGATGAACTCTCTGAACTCCTATCCCATCAAAAGACTTGCTCATTAATACTAGTGTGTGTTTATTACTGACTGTGATAACTCCTTTGCTAGTGAAGGGATACGGCTTATACAACCACAAAGTACCTTAATACTAATGTTGTTGTTGCTTGCCTGTGTGACCTTCTGTAGCGATAGTGGTTGCAATGGTGACACCTATGACGATTACACCCTTCCTCTGGTGTTATCTTTAGTGCTATTACGAGTTTTCCTGGGCTTCCTTCGTGTTAATTTCAACTTATCTGGCTTTGACAAGCTTGGCGTCCAAGCGGGCTTCATCATCATCATCATCATCTTCTTCTTCTTCTTCTTCTTCTTCTTCTTCTTCTTCTTCTTTCTTCAACCTCTGTTATCTCTGTAGGTCCAGATGGGTTTATCTTCTAGCAGTAACCATTCATAAGTCTGACCAGATATCCTTCCTACTCTCTCCTCTTAAGCTCTCTTGCCTAATTTCTGATCTTAGGTCTCAGAAAAGCATTAACACCATACCACACGCTTGGCACCAAAATATTTTTTATTTCGTGTCCCAGCTAGCTGCTGACAGAACTCAAGGAACAGTTCCTTGTGGGGTCCTAACATCGTAGAAAGTGACGGGGACTAAACACCTGCCCCAGTTACTTACAAGGGAAACTCCCCATCGCACCCCCCTCAGATTTAGTTATAAGTTGGCACAGCGGATAGGCCTTGAAAAACTGAACACAGATCAATCGAGAAAACAGGAAGAAGTTGTGTGGAACTATGAAAAAAATAATCAAAATATACAAACCGAGTAGTCCATGCGCAAGATAGGCAACATCAAGGATGGTATGAGCTCAGGAGCACCGTGGTCCCCTGGTTTGCGTGAGCAGCTGCGGAACGAGAGGTCCTTGGTTCAAGTCTTCCCTCTAGTGAAAAGTTTAAATTTTTATTTTCAGACAATTATTAGAGTTCAGGCACTCACACATAATCAACTTCGCTCTCCAAAATTCCAGGACATGTTCAGATTTGCTTGGACATATGCAGGATTTGACGGTCTACACACGGAAAAATTTGAAAACGTTAAAAACATATGTTTTGTCAGAGCACAGAGAAAACTGTGCGACTGTGAAACTGTTGCATTCATTTGTTGCAGTTTATGTGACACACACTTATGTTTTCATCACTTTTTTGGAAGTGATTATCACATCCTCAAGAAAATCTAAATTGGGCAAGGTAGAAGAATCTTTTTACCCATTCGCCAAGTGTGCAAGTTAGGTGGGTTGACAACATATTCCTGTCATGTGACGCACATGCCGTCACCAGTGTAGTATAGAATATCTCAGACGTGTTTTCCTGTGGAGGAATCGGTTGACCTATGACCTTGCGATCAAATGTTTTCGGTTCTCATTGGAGAGGCACGTCCTTTCGTCTACTAATCGCACGGTTTTACGGTGCGGTCGCAACACACAGACACTAAACTTATTCCAGTGAACAGAGACGTCAATGAACGAACGGACAGATCATAACTTTGCAAAAATGAAGTAAGTAAAATTTTCGCTTGGGTGAAGACTTGAACCAAGGACCTCTTGCTCCGCAACTGCTCACGCTAACCACGGGACCACGGCGCTCCCGTATTCCCATCCTCCTTGATGGTGCCTAAATTGCCCATGGACTACTCAGTTTGTATATTTTGCTTATTTTTTATAGTTCCACACAACTTCTTCCTGTTTTCTCGATTGATCTGTGTTCAGTTTTTCAAGGCCTATCCACTGTGCCAAATTATAACTAAATCTGAGGGGGGTGCGATGGGGAGGTTCCCTTGTTAGAAAAAGTGAGAAGAATGAAGAAGGTTACAGTCAGACTATGAAATATTTAAACAAGCGAGATTTGAATCATTCACCTATTTGTTTCATAGAAATTTTCACTGCTGGGAGAGATGTCTTACAGTGGCTTTACCTCTGTGGATCGCTGGCTTAATTCCTTCAGCTGCATTACAGTGAACTGTTGTGATTACTTTAGAAACACTGGTTCCTAGCTGCCACAGATTAGTGCTGTCACCTGACTCGTTGTGCTTACCTATAGGGAACACAAATACCTCACTCTGCCCCCTTAACTACTGAGCTTTGCCAGGGATCAGTACTATGTCATGACTCATTCAGACTCTTTACAGAAACACTATATTAGCTCACTAAAAGACAGCTCTTGTTCTCCTGTTATTTGACACACAGGCAAAAACACCCCATACTTCTAGTACTCTGTTATCTATGTCAGTTTGTCACCGAAATGCAATACAGACTTCTTTTTATAACGCTTAGTTCTATAGCATTGAGGCGGTACTGCTGTTCTTCATGCATGCTGTTATGTCACTCTTTTCCGAATGTAATGCGATGACTTCTCACAGCTAACTGCCACTTCTTCTCTACTACTCCCACTTATAGCCTACTATTTACTAGTGGTTCTGTCTCTGGGTTTCTTGTCACTTATTTTCTGCTCTCACTCTCTGATTGTTTTTCCTAATTTCTGGAAACCTTCCACACTCAATTAGAGAAGTGCCCAAAACTGGGTGGCTCACTACCTCTTCTGTGATTCAGTGGCCGACTGTGGCAATGTGACATGCATACGACCTCACTGCCAGAAACATACCCATAAATGATGACTCACTTTCACCTGATCTTGTTTAATGTGCCACGCACGCTACCGTATCCACTGGTCTTATGTTGTCTCATGTCTTTGCTGGTACTAATCACACTGGACAACCATGACACATAACACATTAATCAGTGTAGACAGCCATGACACAGCGTACTGGTAAGAGACAGCATTATAAGCACCTGTTTGACTCTCAAAGAGACCTTATTGTCGCTCTTCATTTGGTCGGCTGATCGAACGGTACAATATCCAGATCTGTGGGCATTCGGCTATGACAATGGCCCAATGTTGGGCTGCATGGTAATGTGAGGGTACACACACTCGTCGTCAACGTTCTGGTCGACCAAGTCAGGACAGCACAAGGGAGGATCACCATATTGTGCACCAAGCACATCATAACCTCTTCACATCTGCAACTGCCATCAACATGTAATGAGCTCTGTGCAGCATTCTCTGCAACAATGGTCAGAGACTAGCAGCAGCAGCAGGATTAGGAAATTGCTGGGTGCAGGCTGCCGTTAACACAACACAAGCAGCTTTGTTTGGACTGGTGTCATGACGACGAAGCATGGACTGCTCATGAATGGCATCACATTATGTTCAGCAATGACTCGCCATTCTGCACGGCCTCAGTATCATCATCAGCGAGTATGGTGGCAATATGGGGATGGGAACCATTACTTCAATTTTTTGGAGAAGCACAGCAGTGTTAATACTGGTCCCATTGTGTGGGGAGCCAGTGGGCATCACTTCAGGTCACAGCCGGTAGTGATTGAGGGAACTCCGATAGCATAACTACCTCTCATTCAACTGTACCGTAGTGTCGTTTTTCAACAGGGAAATGCTTCTCCACACATGGCACACGTCTCTATGAACTGTCTGCACGATGTTGAGGTGTTTTCTTGGCGAGCAAGGTGCCTAGGTTTGTCTCCAACATGTGTATAATATGTGTATAACCAGTTTCGGCGTCAGCTCCTTTCTAGTGACTGTATCCACGATATCAAGGCCCATTTACAACAATTGCGGGTTAAATCGCCTCAGGAGAGGACAACACCAACTTCATGACGCCCTTCCCAACCGAATCAGTGCATGTACCTGGGCCAGAGGGAGTGCAGTGTCCTGCTAATAAGTGGTCCGATACTGCGAGTTCTTTGTCAGTCTGACTTGATTTTATAATCACTGAAATGACATCACATATCCTTCCAACCCTTGTAGATTCATTTTGTTTCCTTTATCACTTCTAGATGCTTCACTTTTTTTTGTCAACCAGTGTACATAGGAAAGACTACAATATAACAAGGACAAAAATACACAGTTCGTGTCGGAACTGGACAGCAGCCATAGCATGGCCTATCGAGACTGCTGTCTATTGTTCCGTGATATTGCTGCTCACATGGACTTTGTCCATGCTTGCAATGAGCATATGGAATCGATGGTTCTGGAAGGGTTGTACCCAACACCATGCAGTATCTCAATAGTCCTACTCAACTACATCCCGAGAGGACAGACTCAGTATTCACTTGACCATGCGGAATCGTACTTTGAATTGAGAAATGTGCTTGTTTGCAGCAAGAAAAGTATCTACACGGACATTGCAGTGGTTACTCTGGCTCACCAAAGTGACCATTATAGCTCAGTCAACGAAGACCAAAAAGCGTCGATCAGGGGAAAAAAATCGTGCACTCGCCATTTCTTTCACAGTGGTAGCAGGGAAACGCCTGACCGCTGGCATGTGCGGGGGGGGGGAGGAAAGGGGGTTGGGTTTAAGGGTCACTTTATAATGTTTCTCTCGAATAACTCGGAAACCGCGACTCCGAGCGAAAATTTTTACCAGTATAAAATTAAACTACATTAAATTTCCTACAAAAAAATCCTATTCATTTTTTTCTGTAATACTAATAGTTTCCGTGTTTCATGCGATGGAAATATCGCAGTTTGTTAAAAATATTGTTCTAACGCTATAAATTAATGTTTCTCTTAAATGAAGTGGATTAAAATCAAACTATTAGAATAGGATCATAATGATGGTGATAATGAGTAACAAGAAGCATTTCTAAACATCATGTATATTAACACAAATAAACACAGAACCTTCTCTCTGCACATCCAATCAAGACAGCCAACAAGCAGTAAAAGACAAGAGTAAGCCGCACAGCAGTTTGTTTGAAACAGATTATGCATGAATTTTACAAATCTGTATTGTGTGTGCTAGTGTTGTACCCTTTGCAGGATAATTACATCTTTGACTTTACATTATATTTTGATATTTCGTTACAGGGGGAGATGTGTGGGGCAGAAATGTGGGGAACGTAGGTTGCCAGATTGTGATCATGCACTACATTTCTTCATAGGTCTGCGAACTTAAGGTCGAGCAGGTAATTCCCCATTCCGTCTACCCCAGTACGTCACAGGAAAGAACTATAAGAGGTTTCCCAAAGTTATACGAACCCTCCACGCCAAACCTATCGAATCACTGGCGACGAAGTGTGCAGACATGCCCAGGGAGTGTTCATTTTGCAAAAAATGGTTAACACTACATGGGATGAAGATATGAGTTACAGATAAGACTAATGCAAGTAATTCACATCGACAGAATCTAAGTATTAAACTAACTTCACAGAGCACGTGTTTAATTATTTGAGGTTTTTCCAATTTATTGAATGACTAGTTACCCACAGTTGTTTAGTGAGCTTTTGTGTAGTACATATGTGTGTTTTATTTCTGTGACATTGTTACTGGCCTATATAGTGTTCGTGGGAAAGGGATTGGATTGATATACGTGACACTTTGCTGCTGTCTATCGTTGGCAGCGTATTGTAGAACTGTGTAATTGTGTTTTACCCATTTGGTATTGATGGATGACCGAAAAGGTACTGCACTTCCACTTAGGAATTGCTGGCATTTGTGGACTGGGCTGCTCTGAGTGGAGCCGCTTACCTCATATCCACAGTATATATTGCAAGATTGGTGTGAATATGTCCGACGGAATGTGAATGATCACGTTCAAACCCAGAACAGCAATTTTCTGTAATGTATTGCTTGACTTATGTGGAAATATCTGAAATTCAATGACACCTAGGTGACCTACTTCTAAAGAAGAGGGCGACAATTTAAGCCTCTGGGCCACTACAGATTTTGGTAGAGCTGAGGCTGGGGTGATGCATTTGATAGATCCATGCAGCGCAAAGTATTCCAGACATCACAGTGGAAAGAATGAAATCTATACTGTCAAATACAATACATATTGGCAGCATGGCACGCTCTAGAAAGACTTTTCAATGTGGTAGACTATTGACAGGTCCAGCTGCTGAGCTTTTCTGCGTAATAGCTCACATAACAATTGCAAATAAGTATTCATTTAATAAACTGAAAATAGCTCCACTACATAAGCACGAGCTCAGAGAAGTTCTTTTGCCTACTCACATAAGAGAAGTGGATGCTAGAGGAATGTGTAGTCCGTCTTTAATCTGAAAACTGAGCAACGTTCACGATGGGGAAATTTGCCTTCCACAGAAGAACACTACTGCTGCTTTAATAAAATGAAACACTTACAGCCGTCCATATGATGTAATCGCGATGTTGTTTCTCCAACCACCAACTATCACGTTGATTGTTGGTTGGAGAGACAACATCTTGGTTATAAGTAGTCTGCAAAAACCAATTTTAGATGTTGGCCACTGTTCCTCGTGTATATGGATAGTGTTAACCCCCTTTGCATAAACTAAGTCCTGAGGATGGTGCAGTGAAGCACCGACGCTGGTAGTCATACAATAAATGACATCATAAGTACGGCTGTAGGTGTTTCATTTTATTACATAAGTGAACAGCCGAATCCCCAAGAGCTCCGATCACAAGGATGGACGTACAAAAACTACAGCTGCAGTACAGGATGGCAAAGAATCAATTTCCTCTCTAGCATTGAGGTATAGGGTGCAGAGATTGACGTAGATTCTGTTACTAATAATTCATATATTCATTCCACGTAGTGCTAAAGTATTTTGTGTAAAATAAACATTCCCTGGGCATGTGTGAATACTTTTTCACCAATGAATCATGAGGCGCACTGTGGAGGGTCTGTAGCTTCTTCTCAGGACGTGCTGGGATAGACAGAAAGAGGTATCGTCTGCTCAACCTTTAGTTCGCAGATCTATAAAGGAGGAAAATGAATGAACACAATCTGGCGACCTACTTTCCCCCACAATTCCACATCCCACTTCTCCCTCCTCCAACCGATTACTCCCCCAGAACACAATTCATCCCTTAATAAAGCTCTACTGGTCCTAGATGTGGTACACGCATTTAAAATTTCTTTTTGACGCACTTCATTTACAGGTAAACACTAATTTTATACCGTTGCAAAAATATTTTTCATAATCTGCGGTATTTCCATCCCCAGCAACACGGAAACTACACTACTGGCCATTAAAATTGCTACACCACGAAGATGACGTGCTACAGACGCCAAATCTAACCGACAGGAAGAAGATGCTGTGATATGCAAATGATTAGCTTTTCAGAGCATTCACACAAGGTTGGCGCCGGTGGCGACACTTAAAACGTGCTGACATGAGGAAAGTTTCCAACCGATTTCTCATACACAAACAGCAGTTGACCGGCGTTGCCTGCTGAAACGTTGTTGTGATGCCTCGTGTAAGGAGGAGAAATGCATACCATCACGTTTCCGACTTTGATATAGGTCGGATTGCAAACTATCGCGATTGCGGTTTATCGTATCGCGACACTGCTGCTCGCATTGGTCGAGACCCAATGACTGTTAGCAGAATACGGAATCGGTGGGTTTAGGAGGGTAATACGGAACACCGTGCTGGATCCCAACGGCCTCGTATCACTAGCAGTCGAGATGACAGGCGTCTTATCCGCATGGCTGTAACGGATCGTGCAGTCACGTCTCGATCCCTGAGTCAACAGATGGGGACGTTTGCAAGACAAGAACCATCTGCACGGACAGTTCGACGACGTTTCCAGCAGCATGGACTATCAGCTCGGAGACCATGGCTGCGGTTACCCTTGACGCTGCATCACAGACAGGAGCGCCTGCGATGGTGTACTCGACGACGAACCTGGGTGCACGAATGGCAAAACGTCATTTTTCCGGATGAATCCAGGTTCTGATTACAGCATCATGATGGTCGCATCCGCGTTTGCCGACATCGCGGTGAACGCACATTGGAAGCGTGTATTTGTCATCGTCATACTGGCGTATCACACGGGGTGACGGTATGGGGTGCCACTGGTTACACGTCTCGGTCACCTCTTGTTCGCATCGACGGCACTTTGAACAGTGGACGTTACATTTGAGATGTGTTACGACCCGTGGCTCTACCCTTCATTCGATCCCTGCGAAACCCTACATTTCAGAAGGATAATGCACGACCGTATGATGCAGGTCCTGTACGGGCCTTTCTGGATACAGAAAATGTTCGACTGCTGCCCTGGTCAGCACATTCTCGAGATCTCTCACCAATTGAAAACGTCTGGTCAATGGTGGCCGAGCAACTGGCTCGTCACAATACGCCTGTCACTACTCTTGATGAACTGTGGTATCGTGTTGAAGCTGTACCTGTACACGCCGTACAAGCTCTGTTTGACTCGATGCCCAGGCGTATCAAGGCCGTTATTACAGCCAGAGGTTGTTGTTCTGGGTACAGATTTCTCAGGATCTATGCACACAAATTGCGTGAAAATGTAATCACATGTCAGTTCTAGTAAAATAACTTTGTCCAATGAATACCCGTTTATCATCTGCATTTCTTCTTGGTGTAGCAATTTTAATGGCCAGTAGTGTATTAGTCCTAGACAAAAAAAATAATAGGACCTTTTCTGTAGGAAATTTAACGTAGTTTAATTTTGTACTGGTGAACATTTTCGCTCTCAGCCAAGTGACCTTAAACGCCACCCTACCCCGACGCTCAGACCTCACCAGTCAGGATTTTTATGAGGGATGTTCAATAAGTAAGGGATGTTCAATAAGTAATGCAACACAATTTCTTCTGAAAGCAGATTAATTTTGTTCCTGTTTCCAATACGCCATATTATTCCACGCTGCTTCAGCTATAAAACCCTACGTTTCAACATAATCTCCATTCAGTGTGACGTCCTAATATTATCTTACTAGAAAGCCTGGACGCCAGCTTGGTACCACTCTACTAGTCGACGTCGGAGCCAACGTCTTCTGCACCAATAACAGCCTCCTCGTCATCCACGTACTGCTTCCCATGGAGTGTATCCCTCACTGGGACAATCAGATGGAAGTCGGAAGCTGAGACAACCGGGCTCCACTGCAGGGTGGACGAGGAAGGAGCGTCCAATGACGTTTAATGAGCTCCTCTCGGGTGTGCAACCTTGTGTGAGGCCTTGCGTTGCCATGGAGAAGTTCGTTCGCATTTTTGTGGAGATGAACACACTGACATTGCTTCTTCGATTTCCCGAGGATAGCACGATATACTTCAGAATTATACCCGGGCCGCTGAAACATGTCACTTCAAGGTCACTCCCCAAGCGCCGTAGAGTTGGTAGTATAACTAACAAACAAGTGAGGAAACAATAGCAGCACCGAACAAAAGCCGGTTCCGGCGTCGACGCTACCGCGTTGCCGGCTTCCGTGTAAACATTGTATGTTAGTGCGCGAACGCCTGCCGTTGTGTTGTGTCACTGCCTTGATTACAGTTTTTGTTTGTTAAACAATGTCATCAAAACGATGTCGTTCACCAAGCGACAATCCGTTGCGCCATGGACTGTCATTAAATGGTCAGGCTTTGGAATTGCTACGGAGGACGCGTGAGTTTTACGAGCAAGAAAAAGAATGTGTTTCTGTTCATTGGCATGCATAGGTTCCTGCCGATAAAGTTTTAGAGCGTACCTCGAAAACTCTAGGACTCAGTGAAAGAACAGTTATAAGGAAAGGGGTGCTACCTGAAGATTTACAAGACAGTGAGGCAAACAGTGTGGAAGAAAGCCCCTGTGTCTTTAAGTACTCCGGGCAAGAAAAAAAAGCAGCCTCGTCCTGTTACAGTAATTGATTCTTTTCAATCCGATGCAATTCGTCGACACATATGCGGGTCTATAAAAGGAAAGAATATCCCACAATAGCGAAGTTGCTAATTTCTTGAAAAGAAAGTGAACTTTTCTCAGGGGGGTAAACGTCACTTAGGATGATATTAAAAAGTATTGGCTTCCGTTTTAAAAAGTTAGACGGACGAAAACTGTTACTAGAAAAAGCTCATGTCGTTGCAGCTCGTACCATTTTCTTACACAAAACTGTAGGAAAGGACATACACTCAGTCATATGGTTAGACGAAACCTGGGTCAACGCTGGAGAATCAGTTGAGAAATGCTGTACAGATGATACTCCGAATAGCCAACAGGAAGAGGATCAAGATTAATTGTGACCCATGCAGGATCTTCAGAGGGCTTTGTGCCTGAAGGACTTCTAGTTTTTCGAACAAAAAAGCCGGTGACTGTCTTGAGCATATGGACCACCCATGGTTTCTACAGTGGTTTAAAAATTTGTTGCTACAGTTTAGTGTTCCGACAGTTTTTGTGATGGACAATGCACCGTGCCATTCCGTGATTTTAGATAAAACTCGGACCACTAGTGACCGTAAAGAAACTATGGTGCAGTGGTTGCAGGCGAGACACATTGCTGCGGACATGAGCATGACAAAGCTGCTGTTATACTCGCTCATGAAACAAAATACGCCTCTGACACCTAAATACGTTGTAAATGAAATTGCAAGTGAACAGGGTCACTTGGTAATTAGGCTACCGCCTTATCACTGCCATTTTAATCCAATTGAATTGGTTTGGAGTGAAGTGAAGGCGTACATTAGAAGTAACAACAGGACTTTTACTATAACAGAAGTGGAAAGACTGCTCGTGAAGGTCTTGCTACTGTAGACGCTACCTCATGCTAAACTGATAAGAGAAGCACAGACTATAGATGGTATTATAAATAAAAACAAACAATTAATGATTTATCTTAATGATGATGGTGACGAAAACAACGGTTTTGGCGCCGATTCCGATTACAGTGAAGGATAACTGGATGGAACTGCGCGATTGACATCGTAAATTGGTGAGTGTAAATGTATACAGAATTAATTCTTTTTCTCTCTGCAATCCGGTAGGCTATGCATGTTTTGCTTTATTTCTCTCCATGAGTGTGGATAGCGTGTTATTTCGTATGCTTTGATTACATTATTATACGACGTTTTACGTGCAGCTATTACTGTGACAATTTCGAACGACTTTTCGTAGATTTTGTCATTAACTTCGGGTGTTTTTATTTCCCGGTTTCATATACCATCAAACGCTTTGTCTCCGTCGTCGTTCTCTCCATTGTTAGAAAAACGTACTACGTTGCACTTACGTATAAACGTTGATTGTAGCTTATCGTTACAAAACGTACTTCGGAGTTGTGGGTGTGTGCGGTGGCAGCTACTGCAACCTCGCAATCGCAGTGTAGGCAACCACACGCGAGCTCTCAAGCGACATGTTTCACTGGCCCGGGTATAATGACTGCACCACAGGGGAGGACACCAAACAGAATAACCCATTCAGAGGAGATGTGATGTGCTGCCCCTCCATGGATCGCCATTTTGTTTCCGGTTTGAAGTGATGAACCCATGTTTCATCGCCTGTGACAATGTTTGTCAAAAAATTGTCATGATCAGCCTCGTGACGCGCAAGCACTTCCGCACAGATGGCCCTCTGCTGGGCAGCGAGGAACCCAATGGCCACCCTAACTGGTGGACACGAGAGTCAGCCCAGTCGAGCAGCGAAGTGTCCGCTTGTGATCCGCGGATCGCCTCACACGAGTATCCGCAAGTTCCAGCATTGCAGGAGTCTCAGCTGTGTGTGGCCGGCCGGCATGTGGGAGAAGATCCGACAGGTTTGCGCGGCCTTGTCGAATGGTGACTCACCGAGCTTTTATTCGCTGCTAGGTCAATGCGAGACATTCTGCGACCTCCTATGAATAGCTACGACGCTCTCGTTTTCTGCCAAAAGAAACTCAGTGACAGCTCTCTGCTTGGAACGCACCTCTTTTACAGACGTCATTTTGAAGGCTACATATAGCACCGTCATGTATCAGAACATCGTGAAACTATAGGGGCTGAGGCGAGAATATTGCGAGCTGAGGATAGTCAAGGGAAGGCAGTGTAACAATACGAGTCGAGATAGATGTAACGGAATTTGAATAACGTATTTGCCTGAATTGGTTACGGTAGGGAGATCGATCTTTCGGTCCTGTCTGTGTATTTATGTATAATATTGCATGAGTAAAGGCTGGGCGAGTGTAAAGATATCTTTAAAAACGCACGCCGCGCGATTTGTTACGATTTGGTCGGTCATAATAATAACAACATGCTTTTGAATACAATTAAAATATAACGGCGATACCTGTTTAGTGTTATTGGAAATAATATGTAGTAATTAATGAGTAAGGTAGCCGATCCAATAAGAAGAGATAAAATTGGGCATATTGAGGTGTTTTGCTTTATATCGACGGAGCCGATCATACGGCGTCATTTTTTCGTTTCCTCTTAGAAATAAACAAGTAAAGAAGTACTAATTGTGCGTTATGAAAAAATATAGGGGCGAGGGGCGAATTTGAAATAACTACGGTATACGATCAGAGTTCAAAAAATGGCTCTGAGCACTATGGGACTCAACATCTTAGGTCATAAGTCCCCTACCTAAACCTAACCAACCTAAGGACATCACACACACCCATGCCCGAGGCAGGATTCGAACCTGTGACCGTAGCAGTCCCACGGTTCCGGACTGCAGCGCCAGAACCGCACGGCCACCGCGGCCGGCTACGATGAGAGTAACAAAAGGACATTTAGTTACACGAAATCGCGGATAGCGAAGTGTGATCATTAAATTGAGTACACCTACAGGGCGTTCAATTCCGGGATAAATCTACTGAGACCGGTTTTTTTTGTTTTTTTTTTTTTTTAATTATATCGCGGAGAGCTGGCTCCAATTTATGAAAAGGAGAAAAACGTTAACTTTTACGCGAACCCTTAATAATAGCGGACCGGAGAGAAAAGTGTGTAATTGTCTTACGCCTAACAAACATTCGTGGAGTGCGGCGGCTAAACTAGAAGAGTCAATAACAAAATACTGTATCATTATCATTGACTGTTGGTGTCGAGCAACCAAAACTGTTCATCAAAGGGTTTCGATGGAACTTTGGAGTTAGGGTTCAGGCACTCGCATATACTCCATATCAGGGAGTGAATGAGTGGTGAATGCGAAACAAAACTGTGAACAAAGTTATGTTAAATAAAACAGAAGAAACAAGACAGTTTGGTCGTATCTGTTATTATTCCATAAACTGTAACATTTCTTATCTTTGTACGAAGCCTTTATAGATGATCTTTATGACAATTTGCTCCAAAGCGATCTCGTTACGAGTTAAGTTTTGGGGACCTGGTCAAGAGGGGGTAGTTCGTAGATCCTAACTACTGCAGCTATTCTGGAATCAGGTGCTACCGTGACCGTTGTGTGTTGTCAATGACTTAAGGTTACCATATCTCATGCTCTGAGATCGACGCGCCTTTCCACTTGGTGTAACGGTGCCTCACGGCAACAACGACAACGCCGACGACGAATGAAGATACGATAGAGCAGGATTCGGTTATGATTGTGGACGGGGCCGTAATCAGCTACTATAGGCTGCCTTTTACAGTTACACACATTTATTTTTAAAACAGTAATTCCAGACTCAACAATAAATAAAAAATACCACATGTTATTAATGAAGGAATAAACAACTGTGTAAATAATAGTGTTTACAGTGCGTTACAATTTAGCAAATGACCATAAAATACAGATGAAGATAATGTTTAAAAAAAAAAAAAGTGACTGTGATCATGGCTGAAGGCTTACACGCCAAGAATGGCAATAAATTAAGAGTGTTTAAGAAGTCGCAATTACAACTTACAGGTGCTGAAATATTAAAAAGTAAGTGGTCACAAACGCAGAGAAGGTATCAGATGTCAGGAATGGCAGTAAATAAGGCTTTAAGGCTTACTGCTAAAATACAAATATCGAATTATTTTTTCAAAGCAAATGAACACAATCACAGCTGAAGGTCTTACACGCCAGGAACGGCAACTATATTAAAAATTTAGAAACCTGCTGTAAAACAGCAAGTACAAGCAAAGGTTAATTAAGAGAAACAAGCAGCTGACCACCAAATGGGTGAAGTAAGATGATGGTGACCTTGTAACACAACCCTTACACTGCTAGATTTATTCCAAAAGGCGACTGGGACTATTATCTAGACCTACATAACCTTTAATGTAGGCATTACAAGGTATGATAATAAATAATATAGTAATAAAACACAAGGACCAGTCACAGACGGTGCTTCAGGAATCGACCTCTGAGAAGGTCCAGCAACAAACAATTTCACGAGCGATGAGATAGGCAGCCAAGAGTTGCATTTACTTCACAGGATGGTGACAGACTAGTGGCAGTCTAACGAACGACTAATGATAATCTTGCTGAAGCTACCTGACGTCCAATAAACTAAATGCAAGAATGGACCAGCACGCCAAAGCCGGAACCGGCGGACTGCACTACGCCCCCAGAATACTGTACTTAGAGCGCCCGGAACGAGAAAGGAATCACTACCACCAGAGCAGACGAATCACAAACGGCCTAAAATCAAGAAAGCTTACCGGACGGCGGTGGCAAGGCCAGGAAACGTACACTGCCGTTACATACACCAACCCCCTCAGGGCAGGTAACTGGGGCGTTAGCAGCCACCAGGCAGGAAAAACACCACTGGTTGAACTTAACAAATTTTAACAAGCTCAACGCAGTAAATAGTAATAAGAAGTGGAGGAAAGCTAATCAGATCCGCTTTCCCCAAGCACTCCATTCGCTGCTCTTCGCCTCGGCGACACTACGAGCAGCAACACGAACCCAAGTCACTGGTGAATCGCGAGGTGTCTCTATTTGAACTGAAATGTACTCATCTTAAAGCCTGCAAGATATGGTTTACGACGAGGTCGTGCACCCTCGTGACCACAGCCCTTCCATCTGTAGTGTGAAGCAGTCGCCCTCCGTTTTTGGTGGTGGCGCTGCTGTGGCAACCGCAGCTTTGGTGTCTCCCTCTGGTGGGAAAGGGGAAAGGTTGCCGGTTCACGTGCATTTAAGGGGCGCTATGAGCTCGCCAGTCGGTCAATCTGGGTCAGTCTCTCGTCCCCAGCTTGTTAGTCTGTCTCTCGACCGCATTTGTTAGGCATTTAGTGTCTGTCTGTCGTTCGGAGTGCTAGTATGTCTGTCGTTCGGATCAACCTTTAAAGCCGGCAAAATGAGAGTCTTTCCACTCCGCCAGTAAGAGAACTCAGCGAGCGTTCGCCCGGTTGGGGCTAAGTTCCTGCATCTGAGTCTGCGCGTTAGGCCGCCAGTCTGCTCGAGTTTGCTCAGGCAATGGTCATTGGCGGTTGGATCGATCAGTTGGTCGGTCGCACACTGAGACACAAGATGACTTGTCCGTCTTGAGCGTCGGCGCGTGTGAGGTGGCCACGTGAGTCCAGTGGGCCGCGCCGTATAGCGAGGAGTAGTGACTTCGCGGTCGACACAAGAGCAACAAGAGTCAACCCACGACATCAGTCTGGCCGGTGCGAGCTGCGACGCCATGAGACGGGAGATCGGCGCACCTTCCTGCGTCCGTTGAAGCGGCTAGCAGCGGATGGTTCGGGAGAGCGATTTGGGGGTGCTGCCCCAGGTCTGCTCTAGAAATCGCAGTTTATTACAAGTTAAGTGGTTGGTGATATGTTGTTTGATTTTCTCTTGTTAAATGGCTAATGGTTCAAATGGCTCTGAGCACTATGCGACTTCGCTTCTGAGGTCATCAGTCGCCTAGAACTTAGAACTAATTAAACCTAACCAACCTAAGGACATCACACACATCCATGCCCGAGGCAGGATTCGAACCTGCGACCGTAGCGGTCGCTCGGCTCCAGATTGTAGCGCCTAGAAACGCATGGCCACTCCGGCCGGCTCTTGTTAAATTCTACTTGTTTTCTTTGTGAGGTCACCAGCCGTTTTGCTTTGGGGTCGTCCCACCATTCTTCTCCGTTTGCCCACCCGCCTGAAGGTGGTTGTTTATAAATTGAGTGGTCCGTTTTTCCCTTGTAGAGTAGGGGCGGGTTAGAGGAACCTGCGGTTCGGGATGTTCGGTAATCTCCCTATCAATCTACCGTACGTTAGTAGCTGCCTCTGTCATGTTTGTTGGATTTGGTGTTTTAACGAATTTATTGCTTGGAGTATAACGTCCTAATACCTGAAATATGTTTTGATCTTTGGAAACTTTGATATTATTGCCTATGATCTTGAGAGGTGGTATCTGTGTATTGTAGAGCATCTTAACTATTGTTTGGCCAACCTTGTAGAATTTTATTTAAATGATCATTTTAGTATATAAAGTTGCCAACCTTTCACTGTAAGACTTTTCTTAGAAGTTAAAATCAGTTGCACCTTCGGTGGCAAGGTTAATATTTTAATTGTTAGTGTTTTGTACCACTTTCATCCCTCCTATGGGGGGTGCATAGTTTGTGTGCTTGTGTAAATTGTTAAAACTCTTAGTTTAAAGTAATCTGGTGTGTTGCAGATTTGCACCAGTGTAGTCTTTCAAAGGCTGTTGTGAGCGGTCGTAACTACGGCCGTGTCAAAAGGGAGCGGTAAGGTTCTCTGCCCGAAAGCTCATACAGTCAAGACTTGGTTCTTTCTGCCCCTGAATAAATTGTAACTTTAATATTTAGAGAGTGCTTTCTGATTATAATTTTAAATCTGTTTCTTTTAAATGCTTTTAGGCACTATTAAAGTGAATAAAATTTCCATCTGTTAAAGGTATTTGGTTATGATTTCATCAGTTACTCCCTGGCAACTACTTCCATGCTTACATAGTGTGATTAAATGTGTTAATGTTCTTGATGAATCGCTAGTAAATAAAATAAATTCTTAAGAATCTTCTTTGAAAATAAATCAGGGTTCACATGGTACTCATTTTATTATATATATGGGACAGGCACAATGATGTGCGGTGTGGGAATGGTTTATTAATAAGCAGTTGGACCTCCATTTTCCAGTAATGCAGCTGCGATTCTTCTTGGAACACTGGCATATAATTTTATAGTCTCCAGTGGAATGTTATGCCACTCTTAGAGCAGAACCTCTTCGAACTCCTGTTGCAATGAGGGAGGCGGAAATCTGCTCCGGAGTCTGCACTCCAATGCTGCCCACAAGGGTTTGATCATGTTCAAGTCTGGGGACTGTGATGGGTCCGCAGCTCGTGGTCGTGCGGTAGCGTTCTCGCTTCCCACGCCCGGGTTCCCGGGTTCGATTCCCGGCGGGGTCAGGGATTTTCCCTGCCTCATGATGACTGGGTGTTCTGTGGCGTCCTTAGGTTAGTTAGGTTTAAGTAGTTCTAAGTTCTAGGGGACTGATGACCATAGATGTTAAGTCCCATAGTGCTCAGAGCCATTTGAACCATTTTTGACTGTGATGGTCAGGGAAGACGCTTCAGTTCAGTTGCATGCTTCTCATACCACGATTGTACTGTGCTGGCCATGTGAATGAGTGCATTATCGTCCTGAAACATGGGATCATTGTTGGGAACAACATTTGAATCATGGGGTGCACCTGATCCCCTAAAATATGCACATAATCGTTGGCTGTAACACGGCCTTTGAGAGTAATGGAGTAACGATGGGACCAACAGAATACCATGATATGGCTGCCCACACCATCACATTTCCACCTCCATGCTTAACCGTTGGAATCAAGCAATCAGGATTGTAGGCTTGTTTTGGCGTTCCCCAGACGTAAAGCCGGCCCGATGTTAGAAACAACAAAAACGTTGACTTTTCGGACCATATGACGTGTATCCACTGATCAGCCGTCCAGGATTTAAGCTACTGACACCATGTTTTACGCTTCTTTGCGTTGGTTATTGTCACTAATGGTATCGGTACAGCAACTCGTCCATGAATATTTGCTTTATGGAGTTCTCGGCGGACAGTGTCGATAGATACGGGTTCTCGAAGATAGCTATTGAGCTCTGCAGTTGCTTTAGCCGCTGTAGTTTTGTGTTGTTTCGACACAATTCGTGTTAGCGTACGACGATCTCTGTCATTTAGTTTTGCTTTGCGCCCGCTATAACTTTTACACGATGATGTCTTTCCATGTTTTGTGTAGGGTGTCATGACTGTTGGAACAGTTGCTCTCGAATGATTCAATAAGTTCGCTGTCTTGGTTACTGATTCTCCAGCTAATCGGGCCCCCACAATCTGCCCTTTTTGAAAGTCTCTTAGGTCTTTCATTGCACGTCGATCTTGCCCTCTGAATGCAACTACGAAGTGTGCACTACTCGTAAACAACCTGGACTCACGCCTAGTCTGTACTGAATACGCAAAGTCCAGCACCACACATGCCTTACCGGAGTTGTTACTGCAAGATACTTCGGTAAATCAAGGGGCATGTCAGGATAGATTTTCGATTTAAAATCCGCTATTGTTGGATTTATGAAGGAAGAAGGAGTGCAGGGACGAAAATTACAACATCTGGAATGGATTGCAGACCTTGCATTTTATGTGAACTTGACTGCATACTGACGACAGTAAGGCGCTGCAAAGTGAGAAACAGCTAATTTCTGACTTGATGGGGACGTATTTAAAAAGAAAATCGCACTATGTAAGGGACAAATTTGGACAGAAAGAACTGTCCATTTCTGTAATCTCAACGATGTTAAAGAAAACATGGCCTCGAAAGAATTACAAGGACAGTTTCTAAACGTTTTTCAGACACTGCCAATCTTACGTCTATTTTGGAGATCATCTGCTGTTCCACTTGAAAGAATCCTAGTGCACGTACAGATGTCATTGATCTGCAATGTAATTCCCTTTTTAAATCCAAATCCTTTTACATTAAGTGATCAGGGCATCTACATTGTTTTCCACAGGTCGAGTTTCCGTGTCTCCATAATGAGGTTGCAAAACTGCTACTACATTTCAATCATGGGTTCGAAACGCAATTTTTCCATTATGGAACTAGAATAAGTTTCTATTACATGGCAACGAGCTCAGACAGCCTGCCATGATGGTGGGGAAAGTGTGCAACTAGGCTGAACGCTGTGGCAGTCGTGCCAAGGCACGACCTGAGAGCCAAATTCTTGGCTTACCACAATGAAGGGACAAAACTCAGTAACTGTTCTAACCAAAACTGAATGCTAAGATTTTACATGTTTTATATTCACTTGTCAAGAAATAATTTCATTTGCATGCTGATGACTTGCCGCTGAGCGCCCTGAATCTCATCAACAACAACGATTCTATCGTTAGTGACTGCCTAGTAACAACCCAGTAACTTAGTCTTCCGTAACTAAGTTTAAAGACATCTCGCCCGGCAAGCTGCGCGGTCTAACGCGCTGCCTCCCGAGTGGGAAAGCATGAATTCGCCTGGTGTATTAGTGTCGAGGTCGGATGTGCCGGCCAACCTGTAGATGGTCTTTAAGGAGGTTTTCCGCCTGCCTCGGCGAATGCGGGCTGCTTCCTCTTATTCCGTCTCAGTTACACTATGTCGGCGATTGCTGCGCAAACACTATCTCCACGTAAGCGTACACCATAATTACTCTACCACGCAAACATTTGGGGTTACAGTAATCATCTTGGGGGTTGAAGCTCTATTTTCCGTGTTTGCTTTACCAATACGTATGTTTTTGGACAGGGTCCGCCTTTAGCAAAACACAATTTTTGTTTTATAAGATTTGATGAACACCTCATGGACAAGAAACATAACCCAACAAACATCAACACGGATTTGAAAAGTCTCAAATGCAGCAACAGCCCCCCACAAAAACTAATAACTGAAGAAAATTATCAGATACAAAAAGCCATAGTGGAAGCCAAACAAGTGATAAATGAATACACAGCTCTCTGCAATGGTACTCTGTTCACACAGCTCTCTGCAATGGTACTCTGTTCTCTGCCCTCAAAGAATTAGTAGACAAGACTAACCTGTAGAGCTCTCACCTGCCGCCCACCCCAGCCACCCCCCCCCCACCCACACTCAGACACACACACACACACACACACACACACACACACACACACACACACACACACACAATAAAAATATATAAACTCTCTCTCTCTCTCTCTCTCTCTTTCTTCTTTTTCTCACACACACACACACACACACACACACACACACACACACAAATCACAGACGCCTCTGGGAGATTCAGAACAACCGTCAGAAATACCTTCAACTGTTCCACTGTCAGCCATCTTGTTTTTACACCTTCAACTGTTCCACTGCCCGCCATGTTTGTTTTTACAGCTGGTAAACAGCGAAACAGTGACTGTGACAACTCAGTGTATAGTGTTTGACAGTCATGAATATGAAGAAAAAGAAAATGTAAGTAAAACATTATGTAAATAAACACAGAGACAGACACAGACACACACACACACACACACACACACACACACACACACACACACACACAGAATCAAATAATTTCAGACATAGAAATGACGATTTTTTCACATCGTAATTTTGTCTTCAACAATTTATCTACTTTAAGGTATAAGTGGTTGCAGATGACAAACTGTGGGACAAAACAGTCACTGTAGAAACACAACACATCAGAACAACCACACCATGTGGTAAAAAGGTTGTTGTTGTTGTTGTGGTCTTCAGTCCTGAGACTGGTTTGATGCAGCTCTCCACGCTACTCTATCCTGTGCAAGCTTCTTCATCTCCCAGTACCTACTGCAACCTACATCCCTCTGAATATGCTTAGTGTATTCATCCCTTGGTCTCCCTCTACGATTTTTACCCTCCACGCTGCCCTCCAATGCTAAATTTGTGATCCCTTGATGCCTCAAAACATGTCCTACCAACCGATCCCTTCTTCTAGTCAAGTTGTGCCACAAACTTCTCTTCTCCCCAATCCCATTCAATACCTCCTCATTAGTTACGTGATCTACCCACCTTATCTTCAGCATTCTTCTGTAGCACCACATTTCGAAAGCTTCTATTCTCTTCTTGTCCAAACTGGTTATCGTCCATGTTTCACTTCCATACATGGCTACACTCCATACAAATACTTTCAGAAACGACTTCCTGACACTTAAATCTATACTCAATGTTAACAAATTTCTCTTCTTCAGAAACGATTTCCTTGCCATTGCCAGTCTACATTTTATATCCTCTCTACTTCGACCATCATCAGTTGTTTTACTCCCTAAATAGCAAACAGTCACAGGTATGAACTCATAATTTATGTGGTTTTTTTTCAAATATCTGTAATTACGATTTAAAACCTAATAGTTACGTGTATAGAAACAGCAAAGCACATTGTTTATCTTTAACACATGAAAAATAAAAGCCCACAGAAGATGCTGCAACTGCAGTGAAACATGTTTGGGTGATAAAACAAAAACTGTGTTTTGCTAAAGGCGAACCCTATCCAAAAACATACGATTTGGGGTTACACTCGTCTGGTATGAGACGTTCCTGGGGGGATCCACTGGGGGCCGAACCACACAATAACCTTGGGTTCGGTGTGGGGCGGGTGGACTGCTGTGGCCTGTTATGGGGTTGTGAACCACTGAGGGCTACGGCGGGACGAAGCCTCTCCGTCGTTTCTAAGTCCCTGGTATAATACAATACAATACAATACAATACAAGTTTAAAGACTGTCCAATAGGCTGCTGCACTGTACAGAGATAGACAGCGCGTAGTAAACTAAGTGAAGGCCCGTATCTTCAGGCATACTTACGAAGCCAACAATATTACGTCTTAAAAGCTCGCTTTACCCAAGTGACTTTTAGGTCAAAATAATGCCTGCATGTAAATCAGCAACCAACCAGGACGCGACCGTGCCCGTGACGTCAATGATGTATAGATTGTGCCGAGTGTGGAGTTCTGAATTACCGAATATGCTGCACACTGCATGTGCCCAGAAACAAGAGACAATGGCGGCCTCTGCTAAAATCGGAAGTTTACCTTTTCCGGTCCAGCTCAATCCCAACTTATGCTTTCGTATCTTGTTAATCTTTGCATTGTTTTCGTAACACACTGAAAAGTTACACAAGGCCCTCGTTTGCTACTAGTGTTCTGCTACAAGAGAAACGAAATATCAGAAAGCAAAAAAGTATTTACGTTTGACAGAAAAAAACCGTGCACTGCGCATAAATAAGAACTTATATAGACAAACGTGTTTTAACGGTAATTATTTCAACAACGAAAGAAATTAGAATTAATTGACGAGAAAATAATGTTCGATGTTCTTTGACAGTTAGGAAGGTAACAAAATACAAATGATACAGCAAAAAGGCGCTGTTTACTGTGTCCTACACATTATTTAATACGTATAAATTTCTCAAGCAGATAAAACTGTGCATGTTCTGAGGTGTTGCGATAACACTTCTCCTACTCTTTCAGTTTTCAGGAGTTATAGAATTTGCCACATGAACTTCCACTATAAAGTCTGCTTTGGTCATCAATAAACTATTATCGTTGCTTGCTCCTACATTTTGTTCATGTATTTAGTTTTCCTTAAGAAAGATAGTTCATCATTAGGTCACTTTCGCCTTTCAGACGCGAAACTACACACTAGACAGCGCTCACAGCATACGCTGTTTTGGCGCTACAAGGAAGTCCCCGTGCAAGGAGCTTAACTGCATCAGCGTACGTTGGGCACACCGAATGCCTTTCTTCTGAATCAGTTGCACTCATTTTATTCGAAAATTGCAAGCTATTTTCAAGTACTCCTCATGTCTTGTGACAGCCAGAGCGAGAGCACCAGCAGCAGCGAGTACTGTTTGTATAAAGCGTTTATTTTGCATTTTGTTTACGACCTTCCACTAAGGAAGGTTCAAAAATGGTTCAAATGGCTCTGAGCACTATGGGACTCAACTGCTGAGGTCATTAGTCCCCTAGAACTTAGAACTACTTAAACCTAACTAACCTAAGGACATCACAAACATCCATGCCCGCGGCAGGATTCGAACCTGCGACCGTAGCGGTCTTGCGGTTCCAGACTGCAGCGCCTTTAACCGTACGGCCACTTCACTAAGGAAGGGATTCTATTTGTGTTTATCTGCTCTGCATAGTAACTAACAGTTCTTGATAAAACTTTACGTAGTTTCCGTGTTAGATTTCTTAGTGTTTTCTTGATCGTTTAGAACAGAAAGCGCCCTAAAACCGTCTTTTGTTTGTTTCGCGGCCGTTAGCCACTAGTCACTTGAATCAGCAGTTGTCTTGTGACAGCCAGAGCGAGAGCACCAGCAGCAGCGAGTACTGTTTGTATAAAGCGTTTTTGTACTTATTTGCTGCGCTTAGCTTTTAAATAGTTTTTCTGGGAAAACCTAGCGTAGTTTTCGCGTCTCGTATTTCAGTGAGTGTTTCTTGATTATCAGAGTAGCTCATCAGAAGATTATCTTGGGAATTTGTCACCGTATAGAGTAGGGTAAACATAGTCATGTGTAGGGACTGTGGTTGTTGTGAGCGGACGCAAGGAGAATTGGCCACTCTTCGGGGGCAGGTGGAGGCTTTGTCTGTTAGGCTCATCGAGCTCGAGGCGCAGGCGTCGGCTCGTAGTGGCGTTGGGGCAACTGTGGTGAGACCTATGCCTACTTCGGTGGCCTTGGAATCACATGGAACCCCTGATGTCGCTGCGTCTTCCGGCAGTGAGCATCTTACCGGTCAGCCATCACTCCAGGGTGAATGGCGGACAGTGGTGGGCTCGCGCGTGCCTGGCCGAAAGGCGAAGGTGGGATCTGGCCGCGTGGCAGCTGCCTTACCCCTTTCCAACAGGTACGGGGTGCTTCCTAGTGGTGATGACATCGTTTCCGAGCCACCACAGGATGCCTCGCCTGTTGGGCCAGTGGCCGATTCTCCGGCAAGGTCCCGACAGTCACAGAGGGCGGGCCTATTAGTTATAGGGAGCTCCAACGTTAGGCGGGTTATGGAGCCACTTAGGAAAATAGCGGGTAGGTCGGGGAAGAATGCCAGTGTGCACTCGGTGTGCTTGCCGGGGGGTCTCGTCCGTAATGTGGAGGAGGCCCTTCCGGCAGCTATTGAACGCACTGGGTGTGACCGGCTGCAGATAGTAGCACATGTCGGAACGAATGACGCCTGCCGCTTGGGTTCTGAGGCCATCCTCGGTTCCTTCCGGCGGCTGGCTGATTTGGTGAAGACAACCAGCATCGCACGCGGAGTGCAAGCTGAGCTTAATATCTGCAGCATAGTGCCCAGAGTCGATCGCGGTCCTCTGGTTTGGAGCCGTGTGGAGGGTCTAAACCAGAGGCTCAGACGAATCTGCGACTATAATGGTTGCAAATTCATCGACCTCCGTTATTGGGTGGAGAACTGTAGGGCCCCCCTAGACAGGTCAGGCGTGCACTACACACCGGAAGCAGCTACTAGGGTAGCAGAGTACGTGTGGCGTGCACACGGGGGTTTTTTAGGTTAGAGGGACCCCCCCTTGGGCGAAACGATAAAATACCTGACGGCTTACCAGAGAGGACATTATCATCGTTGATAAAGAACGTCCGTCCTCAGAGACCAAAAACAGGAAAAGTTAACGTAATATTGGTAAACTGCAGGAGTATCCAGGGCAAGGTTCCTGAATTAGTATCTCTTATTGAAGGAAATAGTGCGCATATAGTATTAGGAACGGAAAGTTGGTTAAAACCGGAAGTGAACAGTAACGAAATCCTAGACACAGAATGGAATATATACCGCAAGGATAGGATAAACGCCAATGCTGGAGGAGTATTTATAACAGTAAAGAATTCAATAATATCCAGTGAAGTTATTAGCGAATGCGAATGTGAAATAATCTGGGTTAAGTTAAGTATCAAAGGTGGGTCAGATATGATAGTCGGATGCTTCTATAGACCACCTGCATCAGCAACCGTAGTAGTTGAGCGCCTCAGAGAGAACCTGCAGAACGTCGTGAAGAAGTTTCGTGATCATACTATTGTAATAGGGGGAGACTTCAATCTACCAGGTATAGAATGGGATAGTCACACAATCAGAACTGGAGCCAGGGACAGAGACTCTTGTGACATTATCCTGACTGCCTTGTCCGAGAATTACTTCGAGCAGATAGTTAGAGAACCAACTCGTGAAGCTAACGTTTTAGACCTCATAGCAACAAATAGACCGGAACTTTTCGACTCCGTGAATGTAGAAGAGGGTATCAGTGATCATAAGTCAGTGGTTGCATCAATGACTACAAGTGTAATAAGAAATGCCAAGAAAGGAAGGAAAATATATTTGCTTAACAAGAGTGATAGGGCACAAATCGCAGAATATCTGAGTGACCACCATCAAACGTTCATTTCTGAGGAAGAGGATGTGGAACAAAAATGGAAAAAATTCAGAAACATCGTCCAGTACGCCTTAGATAAGTTCGTACCGACTAAGGTCCAAAGCGAGGGGAAAGATCCACCGTGGTATAACAATCATGTACGAAAGGTACTACGGAAACAAAGAAAGCTTCATCATAGGTTTAAGAGTAGTCTAATCATAGCTGATAAGGAAAAGCTGAACGAAGCGAAAAAGAGCGTAAAGAGAGCAATGAGAGAAGCATTCAACGAATTCGAACATAAAACATTGGCAAACAATCTAAACAAGAACCCTAAAAAGTTTTGGTCATATGTAAAATCGGTAAGCGGATCTAAATCCCCTATTCAGTCACTCGTTGACCACGATGGCACCGAAACAGAGGACGACCGAAGAAAGGCAGAAATACTGAATTCAGTGTTCCGAAACTGTTTCACTGCAGAAAATCGTAACACGGTCCCTGACTTCAGCCGTCGCACGGACGCCAAAATGGAAAATATTGAAATAAACGATATCGGAATTGAAAAACAACTGCTATCACTTAGTAGCGGAAAAGCATCCGGACCAGACGAGATACCCTTAAGATTCTACAGTGATTATGCTAAAGAACTTGCCCCCTTTCTATCAGCAATTTATCGTAGATCGCTGGAAGAACGTAAAGTACCTAGCGACTGGAAGAAAGCGCAGGTCGTTCCCATTTTCAAGAAGGGTCATAAATCAGATGCGAATAATTATAGGCCTATTTCGCTTACGTCAATCTGTTGTAGAATAATGGAACATGTTTTGTGTTCTCGTATTATGACGTTCTTAGATAATACAAATCTCCTTCATCATAACCAACATGGATTCCGCAAACAGAGATCATGTGAAACTCAGCTCGCCCTATTTGCCCAAGAAATTCACAGTGCCGTAGACACTGGCGAGCAGATTGATGCCGTATTCCTGGACTTCAGGAAGGCATTTGATACGGTTCCGCACTTACGTTTAGTGAAAAAAATACGAGCTTACGGAATATCGGACCAGGTTTGTGATTGGATTCAGGATTTCCTAGAAGAAAGAACACAACATGTCATTCTTAACGGTTCAAAATCTGCGGATGTAGAGGTAATTTCGGGAGTACCGCAGGGAAGCGTGATAGGACCTTTATTGTTTACAATATACATAAATGACTTAGTTGACAACATCGGTAGCTCCGTGAGGCTATTTGCAGATGACACGGTTGTCTACAAGAAAGTAGCAACATCAGAAGACTCGTACGTACTCCAGGAGGACCTGCAGAGGATTAATGCATGGTGCGACAGCTGGCAGCTTTCCCTAAACGTAGATAAATGTAATATAATGCGCATACATAAGGGCAGAAATCCATTCCAGTACGATTATGCCATAGGTAGTAAATCATTGGAAGCGGTAACAACCGTAAAATACTTAGGAGTTACTATCCGGAGCGATCTGAAGTGGAATGATCACATAAAACAAATAGTGGGAAAAGCAGGCGCCAGGTTGAGATTCATAGGAAGAATTCTAAGAAAATGTGACTCATCGACGAAAGAAGTAGCTTACAAAACGCTTGTTCGTCCGATTCTTGAGTATTGCTCATCAGTATGGGACCCTTACCAGGTTGGATTAATAGAAGAGATAGACATGATCCAGCGAAAAGCAGCGCGATTCGTCATGGGGACATTTAGTCAGCGCGAGAGCGTTACGGAGATGCTGAACAAGCTCCAGTGGCGGACACTTCAAGAAAGGCGTTACGCAATACGGAGAGGTTTATTATCGAAATTACGAGAGAGCACATTCCGGGAAGAGATGGGCAACATATTACTACCGCCCACATATATCTCGCGTAATGATCACAACGAAAAGATCCGAGAAATTAGAGCAAATACGGAGACTTACAAGCAGTCGTTCCTCCCACGCACAATTCGTGAATGGAACAGGGAAGGAGGGATCAGATAGTGGTACAATAAGTACCCTCCGCCACACACCGTAAGGTGGCTCGCGGAGTATAGATGTAGATGTAGATGTAGAACATTTATGCAGTACATCACTCTTCATAACCATTTGCAAAATGTAGTCTACATTTCTCGGAGAATGCCATTCAATATACAGCTGTAGGATGCCGCTGCACATTCAGACAAAGGAAAGTGCTTCTTTAATATGCTTTATTTGTTGCCAATTGTTGCGCTGGTGTTGCGGTTCTTATCCTTATTGTTGTTGCAGTTCAGCCCGAAGACTGCTTAGATACATGCTAGTCTATCCTCAACCAGCCTCTTCGCCTCTGCATAACAACTGCAACCTACATCCGTGTGGACCTGATTACGTTACTGTATTCGAGCTGAAGAGGAGTAGTTGCAGGGGCAACAGTGTGGATGACTGACTGATCTGGCCTCGTAACATCGACCAAAACGGCCTTGCTGTGTTGGTACTAGAGATGGGCAAAACTGTTCTTTTCAGAGATTGGATCAGAACTGTTCACTCCCTGAAATGAATTAGCTCTTTTTCATGACTCACCACTCATTTACAATAGAAAATAAATGGAAGGCACATTGTCCTTTAAACGTGGTTTATTCCAGTACTACACCTGTATTTTGATCTTATTTGATCCTATTTTTAAGTAACACAGATAATGAGTAAGAATTTTGTATTGTTTATTGAAATTTCCACGATATGACAAAGTTTTTGATTATTGATTTGTTTTGCACTATCGTGGTTTTTTGGGTGATCGGAAAATGTTGTAACTTGAGATTTACATTAACAATATATTTGGCTATAATGTATTAAAATTTCATTAACCTCATACAAATTCATCGCAAGCCATATATTTTTAAAGTGAACGTTTCCTTCCGAAGACGCCTAAAATCGCAAAATCCGTACCAGAATAAGAAAAAAAAAATATAAATTTGACTGTAAAACGAAAGTGCTGCATATAGCCTTACGCAGAATAAAACAAGGAAAATATTGGTGTATCACATTTTGCGATACGTTTATCGGTTCGCTCGTAATTAAAGCGTAAATTCGAGTGTCCATAATAAAAATCCTATAGTAAGAGGAGTCATCAGGAACCTAATCTAATCAGTTTAAACAAATAAAAATAAAATAAAAACAATTGATGTATACATAACATAATAATGTAATATACATAGCGGTATTACTACGAAGAACAATATCCAGTAGGGACGAACTCCGATGCAGAGGCGCTGAGTCGAGCGGGTCGAGCCGCGAGCTGTATTACTGCGTGAGCTGAGACCGCAGAGACCAGATTTTTCTGAATCACTGATTGTTCACTACAGTCGCTTTGCTCAACGCTCTGGCTAGAGTCGAGACGGTGGGGTGAGCGTTGAGCGGGCGAGTTCCGAGGGTGGGGGGAGCGGTGAACTCACCCGCTCCGAAACAAATCGTCTGTTCTCTTGCGAGCAGGTTGTTGCAAGTAGTTCCTATGTTATCCGCTAGGTGGCTCTCTGTCCTGTTGCTCGCATCAACTGCCCAGAGGGCAGGACGTGCGACTGAAACGATCGCCGACAGAGTGCGATGCGAAGTTAAGCTGCGCCAGACACTGCGCACGGCAGACGACGCACATGGACGGCACGGCATATGTGAAACACAAAATCCAATGGGGCACTGCACAATGCAGGCAGCCAAGGTAGAAGCAGGGCAGAGGCCGGCGCTGGCTGTGTTGTGTGGCGTCCAGTGTGCTCTGACCAGCAAAGGCCCCGCTGATATGCTCCGTCTCTCTCTCTCTCTCTCCCTCTCTCTCTCTCTCTCTCTCTCTCTCTCTCTCTGCTGTGAGAAACGTTTGGAGCTGCCGTTCTTTTTTTCTGAATCACTGATTGTTCACTCCTTTGAAAGATTCAACTCTATGAATTAGTTCAAGAGCGCATCCCCCATCTCTAGTTGGTACTGCGAACGGCTGAAAGCAAGGGGAAACTACAGCCTAATTTTTCCCGAGGGCATGCAGCTTTACTGTATGGTTAAATCTACATCTATATCTACATCTCCGTGATTGCTATTCACAATAAAGTGCCTGGCAGATGATGATGGCGTCCTCTTAGATAAAATATTCCGGAGGTAAACTATTCAGGAGGACGTCGTTATCCGGAGAAAGAAAACTGGTGTTCTACGGATTGGAGCGTGGAATGTCAGATCCCTTAATCGGGCAAGTAGATTAGAAAATTTAAAAAGAGAAGTAGATAAGTTAAAGATAGATATAGTGGGTCAGGTGAACACAGGGTTATAAATACTAAAACAAACCGGGGTAATGCAGGAGATGGTTTAATAATGAATAAAAAATTGGAGTGCCGATAAACTACTACTAACAGCATAGCGCACACACTTGTAGCCAAGAAGGACGAGGCCCACGCCTACCACACAAGTTTATATGCCTCATAGCTCTGCAGATGATGAACAGATCGGAGAGATATATGATGCTTTGCTTGGTTCAAGAATCATAAAAAAAGGTTGTATGCATGGAAGAAGCCTGGAGATACTGGAAGGTATCAGATAGATTATATAATGGTAAGTCAGAGATTTAGGAACCAGATTTTAAATTGTAAGGCATTTCCAGGGGCAGATGTGGACTGTGACCACAATCTATTGGATATAAACTGAAGATTCAAACTGAAGAAATTGCAAAAAGGTGGTAATTTAAGGAGATGGGACCTGGATAAACTGAAAGAACCTGAGGTTGTAGAGAGCTTCAGGGAGAGCATTAGGGAACAATTGACAAGAATGGGGGAAAGAAATACAGTACAAGAAGAATCGATAGCTTTGAGAGATGAAATAGTAAAGGTAGCAGTGGATCAAGTAGGTAAAAGTGACGAGGGCTAATAGAAATCCTTGGGTAACAGAAGAGATATTGAATTTAATTGATGAAAGGAGAAAATACAAAAATGCAGTAAATGAAGCAGGCAAAAAGGAATATAAACGTCTCAAAAGTGGGATCGACAGGAAGTGCAAAATGGCTAAGCAGGGATGGCTAGAGGACAAATGTAAGGATGTAGAGGCACATATCACTAAGAGTAAGATAGATACTGCCTACAGGAAAATTAAAGAGACCTTTGGAGAAAAGAGGACGACTTTCACGAATATCAAGAGCACAGATGGAAACCCAAATTAAGCAAAGAAGGGAAATCAGAAAGGTGGGAGGAGTATATAGAGGGTATATACAAGGGCGATGTTCTTGAGGACAATCTTATAGAAATGGAAGAGAATGTAGATGAAGATGAAATGGGAAATATGATACTGCGTGAAGAGTTTGACAGAGCACTGGAAGATCTAAGGCGAAACAAGGCCCTGGGAGTAAACAACATCCCATTAGAACTAATGACAGCCTTGGAGAGCCAGGCCTAACAAAACTCTACCATTTAGTGAGCAAGATGTATGAGACAGGCGAAATACCCTCAGACTTCAAGAAGGATATAATTATTACAATCCCAAAGAAATCAGGTGTTGACAGATGTGAAAAATACCGAACTATCAGTTTAAAAGTCACGGCTGCAAAATATTAACACGAATTCTTTACAGACGAATGGAAAAACTGGTAGAAGCCGACCTCAGGGAAGATCAGTTTGGATTCCGCAGAAATGTTGGAACACGTAAGGCAATACTGACCCTACGACTTATCTTAGAAAATAGAATAAGGAAAGGCAAACCTACGTTTCTAGCATTTGTAGACTTAGAGAAAGCTTTTGACAATGTTGACTGGAACACTCTCTTTCAAATTCTGAAAGCGGCAGGGGTAAAATACAGGGAGCGAAAGGCTATTTACAATTCGTACAGAAACCAGACTCGAGGGTCATGAGAGGGAAGCAGTGGTTGGGAAGGGAGTGAGACAGGGTTGTAGCCTATCCCCGATGTTATTCAATCTGTATATTGAGCAAGCAGTAAAGGAAACAAAAGAAAAGTTCGGAGTTGGAATTAAAATCCATAGAGAAGTAATAAAAACTTTGAGGTTCGCCGATGACATTGTAATTCTGTCAGAGACAGCAAAGGACTTGGAAGAGCAGTTGAACGGAATGGACAGTGTCTTGAAGGGAGGATATAAGATAGACATCAACAAAAGCAAAACGAGGATAATGGAATGTAGTCGAATTAAATCGGGTGGTGCTGCCGGAATTAGATTAGGAAATGAGACACTTAAAGTAGTAAAGGAGTCGAAGTAGAGAGGATATAAAATGTAGACTGGCAACAGCAAGGAAAGCGTTTCTGAAGAAGAGAAATTTGTTAAAACCGAGTTTAGATTTAAATCTCAGGAAGTCGTTTCTGAAAGTATTTATATGGAGTGTAGCCATGTATCGAAGTGAATCGTGGACGATAAATAGTTTAGACAAGAAGAGAATAGAAGCTTTTAATATCTGGTGCTACAGAAGAAGATGCTGAAGATTAGGTGGGTAGATCACATAACTAATGAGGAGGTATTGAATAGAATTTGAGAGAAGAGAAATTTGTGGCACAACTTGACTAGAAGAAGGGATCGGTTGGTAGGGCATATTCTGAAGCATCAAGGGATCACCAATTTAGTATTGGAGGGCAGCGTGGAGGGTAAAAATCGTAGAGGTAGACGTAGGGATGAGTACACTAAACAGATTCAGAAGGATGTGGGTTGCAGTAGGTACTGGGAGATGAAAGAGCTTGCACAGGATAGAGGAGCATTCATCAAACCAGTCTCTGGAAGCTTGCACAGGATAGAGTAGCACGGATAGCTGCATCAAACCAGTCTCTGGACTGAAGACCGCAACAACATTCGAGCTTTGGTCTACCTCTGCACTTCTTACCCCCATGATTCCTTCCATTACCAAACCAATGATCCCTTGATGGCTCAAGATGTATCCTATCAAGCTCTACAGTTTCTACCCCCCAACGATTCCCTCAATTAACAAACTGATGGTCCCTTGATGCCTCAGAATGTGTCCTATCAACCGACTCCATCTTTTAGTCAAGTTGTACCATAAATTTCTTTTTTACTCTACTTCGATTCAGTACCTCTCCATTAGTTATTCGATCTATGCATCTTTTTTTCAACATTCTTCTTTAACACCATATTTCAAAAGCTTCTGTTCTGTTCTTGTCTGAAATGCTTATTGTTAACGTTTCACTTTCATAAAAGGTTGCACTCCTTATAAATACCTTAAGAAATGACTTCCGAACGCTTTAATTGATATTCAGTGTTACTAAATTTCAGTTCTTCATGAACAATTTTCTTGTATAGCATTTTATATCCTCTGTATTTGTGTACCCGTGGTCTAGGGGTAGCGGCTTGGATTCATAACCAAAACGTCTTCGGTCCCGGGTTCGATCCCCGTCACTGCCTAAACTTTGATAAATAATCAGCATTGGCGGTCGAAGACTTCCGGCATAAGAAGTCAGCCTCATTCTGCCAACGGCCTTGTCAAAGAGGGCGGAGGAGCGGATAGAGGTTCAGGGCACTCTCTTGTCCTAGGGGTGGGAAATTGCCCCTAAAGGCGGAAGAATCAGCAATGATCAACGACATGAGGATGCAGAAGGCAATGGAAACCACTGCATTAAAGACACGTAACGTGTATCCACAGGACATATTGGCCTGTAATTGAACAAGTGTCATGATGATCTCTCCATTGGCAAAAGATTCCGGAATAGTCCCCCATTCGGATCTCCGGGAGGGGACTGCCAAGGGGGAGGTTACCATGAGAAAAAGATTGAATAATCAACGAAAGGATAACGTTCTACGAGTCGGGGCGTGGAATGTCAGAAGCTTGAACGTGGTAGGGAAACTAGAAAATCTGAAAAGGGAAATGCAAAGGCTCAATCTAGATATAGTAGGGGTCAGTGAAGTGAAGTGGAAGGAAGACAAGGATTTCTGGTTAGATGAGTAGCGGGTAATATCAACAGCAGCAGAAAATGGTATAACAGATGTAGGATTCGTTATGAATAGGAAGGTAGGGCAAAGGGTGTGTTACTGTGAACAGTTCAGTGACCGGGTTGTTCTAATCAGAATCGACAGCAGACCAACACCGACAACGATAGTTCAGGTATACATGCCGACGTCGCAAGCTGAAGATGAACAGATAGAGAAAGCGTATGAGGATATTGAAAGGGTAATGCAGTATGTAAAGGGGGACGAAAATCTAATAGTCATGGGCGACTGGAATGCAGTTGTAGGGGAAAGAGTAGAAGAAAAGGTTACAGGAGAATATGGGCTTGGGACAAGGAATGAAAGAGGAGAAAGACTAATTGAGTTCTGTAACAAGTTTCAGCTGGTAATAGCGAATACCCTGTTCAAGAATCACAAGAGGAGCAGGTATACTTGGAAAAGGCCGGGAGGTACGGGAAGATGTCAATTAGATTACATCATGGTCAGACAGAGATTCCGAAATCAGATACTGCATTGTAAGGCGTACCCAGGAGCAGATGTAGACTCAGATCACAATATAGTAGTGATGAAGAGTAGGCTGAAGTTCAAGACATTAGTCAGGAAGAATCAATGCGCAAAGAAGTGGGATACGGAAGTACTAAGGAATGACGAGATACGTTTGAAGTTCTCTAACGCTATGGAAAGAATACACTGAAAGCCTCTATGAGGGTGAAGATTTGGCGGATGTGATAGAAGAAGAAACAGGAGTCGATTTAGAAGAGATAGGGGATCCAGTATTAGAATCGGAATTTAAAAGAGCTTTGGAGGAATTACGATCAAATAAGGCAGAAGGGATAGATAACATTCCATCAGAATTTCTAAAATCATTGGGGGAAGTGGCAACAAAACGACTATTCACGTTGGTGTGTAGAATATATGAGTCTGGCGACATACCATCTGACTTTCGGAAAAGCATCATCCACACAATTCCGAAGACGGCAAGAGCTGACAAGTGCGAGAATTATCGCACAATCAGCTTAACAGCTCATGCATCGAAGCTGCTTACAAGAATAATGTACAGAAGAATGGAAAAGAAAATTGAGAATGCGCTAGGTGACGATCAGTTTGGCTTTAGGAAAAATAAAGGGACGAGAGAGGCAATTCTGACATTATGGCTAATAACGGAAGCAAGGGTAAAGAAAAATCAAGACACTTTCATAGAATTTGACGACCTGGAAAAAGCGTTCGACAATATAAAATGGTGCAAGCTGTTCGAGATTCTGAAAAAAGTAGGGGTAAGCTATAGGGAGAGACGGGTCATATACAATATGTACAACAACCAAGAGGGAATAATAAGAGTGGATGATCAAGAACGATGTGCTCGTATTAAGAAGGGTGTAAGACAAGGCTGTAGCCTTTCGCCCCTACTCTTCAATCTGTACATCGAGGAAGCAATGATGGAAATAAAAGAAAGGTTCAGGAGTGGAATTAAAATACAAGGTGAAAGAATATCAATGATGCGATTCACTGATGACATTGCTATCCTGAGTGAAAGTGAAGAAGAATTAAATGATCTGCTGAACGGAATGAACAGTCTAATGAGTACACAGTATGGTTTGAGAGTAAATCGGAGAAAGACGAAGGTAATGAGAAGTAGTAGAAATGAGAACAGCGAGAAACTTAACATCAGGATTGATGGTCACGAAGTCAATGAAGTTAAGGAATTCTGCTACCTAGGCAGTAAAATAACCAATGACGGACGGAGCAAGGAGGACATCAAAAGCAGACTCGCTATGGCAAAAAAGGCATTTCTGGCCAGGAGAAGTCTACTAATATCAAATACCGGCCTTAATTTGAGGAAGAAATTCTGAAGATGTACGTTTGGAGTACAGCATTGTATGGTAGTAAAACATGGACTGTGGTAAAACCGGAACAGAAGAGAATCGAAGCATTTGAGATGTGGTGCTATAGACGAATGTTGAAAATTAGGTGGACTGATAAGGTAAGGAATGAGGAGGTTCTACGCAGAATCGGAGAGGAAAGGGATATGTGGAAAACACTGATAAGGAGAAGGAACGGGATGATAGGACATCTGCTGAGAAATGAGGGAATGAATTCCATGGTACTAGAGGGAGCTGTAGAGGGCAAAAACTGTAGAGGAAGACAGAGATTGGAATACGTCAAGCAAATAATTGAGGACGTAGGTTGCAAGTGCTACTCTGAGATGAAGAGGTTAGCACAAGAAAGGAATTCGTGGCGGGCTGCATCAAACCAGTCAGTAGACTGATGACAAAAAAAAAAAAAAAAAAAAAAAAAAAAAAAAAAAAAAAAAAAAAAAAAAAAAATAATAATTTGCCAACATCAGTTATTTTGATATCCAAATAGGAAAACTACTTTTAGTGTCTCCTTTCGTAATATAAGTCTCTAAGCATCTCCTGACTTAATTCGATTACACTGCATAACCCTTGTTTTACTTCTGTTGATTTTAATCTTGTAATCTCTTTTCAATACATTATCTATTCCGTTCAACTTCTCTTCCGTGTCCTCAGCCGTCTCTGTCAGAATTACATGGCCATTGGCAAACGCAAATTTTTCATTTATTCTCCGTGCGCTTTAATCCCTTTCGCAAATTTCTCCTTGTTTTCTTGCACAGCTTACTTAATTTATAGATATAATAAAAAATTAGGTAAAACCAATCTTTGAGAAAATCGCCAAACAGAGAAATTCCCAGACGACTGGAAGATAGGCTTGATACATCCAGTGTAAAAGAAAGCAATAAACAGGACCTCAACAACTACAGAAGAATTTGTTTGCTATCCAGTTGCATACAAAATATTTTCCATGATTTTACTAAACAGGGTGGAAACAACACTGGACAGTCATTTAGGTGAATATCAAAGTGTCTTTATGAAGGGCAAGTCATGTTTTGAGCAAATATCTAATCTGAAGTCAAATATCCGTCACAGATTACTGAAAGATTTGCGGTAATGATTCTTGATTTCAAAAAGGCCTTTGATTTCGCAGAGAGAAAAATTATAGATAAAATAGTACGAGAAACTCGTGTACAGTCTAAACTACCAAACCTAATTTGTGAAACACTTACAGGCACAGTATCTAAGGTGAAATTTATGGGAGAAATATCTCAGCGTTTCGAAATAAACACAGGTGTATGGCAAGGTTATAGCCTATAACTAATTATTTTAATTGGGTTCTAGAAAAAATAGTGGGATTTGGAATGAAAAAATGAATGAATAAAAGATTTCACACGTAAGATTGTTAAGAGGAAAGAAAATATTGGACTAAATTGTCTCGCATTTGAGTATGACTTTGCTATACTTTCTGAAAATGTGACATCCACCGCAACACAAATTAATCTTTTAGAAAAAATGGCTTAAGATTGTCTGCAGAGAAAACCAATTTTTTTACGAACATTAAAAATGCACCGAAATTTCCGAAAACAGACAGTGCTCAAACTGAAAAGGTTAAACAATATAAATAGGTTGGTGAAATAACCCAAGAAAATTGTCTGGAAAAACCTGCTAAAAGGAAATGATATGTAAGATGGGAAGGGCATATGGTATAACCAAAGACTTTTGTAGCAGAAACTGCCTGTCAAAAAATGTAGAAATGAGGCATTACAACACAGTAGTGAAGCCACAATATCTATGTGCAAGTGAATGTCTTATTATTAGACTATAATTTAGATAAATTAGAAAAGCGAATCATTAGGAATATATTATGCCCACGAAAAACTACGAAAGTTTGGTAATCACGTAGTAATGGTGAGATTTATCAAAACACAGAAAACATATCAGAAATAAAGAGAAAAAGAAGACGTATTTTTCGGACATTTATAGCGAATGGAAGACAACAGATTAACCAAAAAGATCTTCAAATACTTGTGGGATTAGATGTCGAGAACAAGTTAGATCCCTGAAGTAAAACAGAATTTACAAACAAAACAATATCAACTCTGAAGAAACAACTGGCAGAGAAGTGTTTAGGGGAAAAACCGATATAAAGCGGTCAAAAGACAGGAAGAAAAAACATAATGAACAAACGAAGGAGTACTGGAAGAAAAGAAGTGAACAACGGATAAGGAATCGACATTGGCACGTGGTCCTTAGCTGGACCATACGAGAAACAGAAAAATCCGTGTCATTACTTTGTAACTATGACTCATTAAACGTGTGGAATTAGATTGGTTAGTTGGTTAATTCGGGGGATGTGACCAAACATTGAGGTCATCGCTCCCATCGGATTAGGGAAGGATGGGGAAGAAAGTCGGCCGTGCCCTTTCAAAGGAACCATCCCGGCATTTGCCTGAAGCGATTTAGGGAAATCACGGAAAACCTATATCAAGATGGCCGGACGCGGGATTGAACCGGCGTCCTCCCGAATGCGAGTCCAGTGTGCTAACCACTGCGCCAGCTGGCCCGGTTGGAATTAGAATTTTAACATTCTTCTTAAGTCTGGAGGTATTTCTGTTGTCAGGTGTATCTTGTCTGCAAGGTGGAATTGTTCACGGCGAAAAAAAAAATTCACAAGATGTCAGATCAGGTGAATTGGACGCCCGAGGAAGCACTCGCAGTGTTCTGCTTGCTGATAGTCTACAGTTCGCTTTGCACTGTAAGCTACTGCGCTGCCGCTGGCGCCAGCCAGACCGGCTGACTTCTCATAATTCAAGCTTGAAGAGGCAACTCTTAGGATCTGTGAAGTATATACACCACGGAGCAGTCACTGATAGCCGAGTATCACGAACAGTGTCTCCCACCCTTTGTGAGACCACGTCAAACATTACCCCCTAACGAAGATTAGCGCTTTAGATTAAACATAAATTAACACACCTGTTCTTAAAGTGAGAAACATAATGTTTCATTAACACTCAAATAAATAAAACTTACTTTCTGGAGGTGCGTAATCATGACGATAACACGACGTTGTGCTCACTGCTGAGCTTTGTGACCCGCATGAACCAAGCGTCGCTGTCCTGGATGGTTAGCAGCTGCTCTTAGAGCCTCCAGAAGAGGTAAACCGGAGATCTTGATATGATCTATCGATCTGTTCGCTGCTCTCCCCTCGTTCTCACGTCCTGATCTTTCCTTCCATCATTTTTTCCATCTCTTCTTACAATATGGCCAAAGAACTGGAGAATTTTTCGGTTGACACGAGAAGAAAAGTGTCTGGAGATAGTGAGTTGCTCAACAATGGACACATTGGCTGTTCTTTGAATTCCTTTTATGCGCAGCATCCTGCGCCAGCACTAATACGTTGCTTGTTTCTGGCCTTAAGGGTCCTTGTTTCAAACCGTGAAAGAAGACAAAAACTATTTTCAGTTTGATGTATTGTAGTGTCCAAGAAATTGTACCTTCGCTCCATGTTATCGATTTTAAAATATTCCTTGCCTCACTGAAAAAGGTGTTATAATCCCAGAATTTACTTGTCAGTTTCTAACATTCTGCGTGGTGTCTGTTTGTTCTATATCGTGTCTCCCTACCACTTTCGCGCAACGACGCTCTGAGCGTGTTTTTTAGGGAATTGACTAGTTTGAACCTGGGACCTGTTGCTGGTAAGGAGACGCCAGACCACACATGACATGTAGAATTCAGAAGAGTTCAGTGAGACTAGCGATGATATAACCAAATACTTAATTATTTCAGCGTCAGCTCCACTGCACTCCCTGTAAAAGTATCTTAATACTAACTAAATTTAGTGGAAGGGGTTCAAGGCTTTCCTATTTTTAGTTAGCTGGTAAAATAACGTCGAAAAAGCAGTTAAGTTTACCATTGGAAATTTTATTCTACTCACAAAACATCGTTTATAAATTGCACTAATGATAAAAGGAAATGTTTTAATATAGGATGGTAAAAACCAACTGCGTTCAACAAAAATGTGAACGAATATTCCCTGAATGGGTTTCCAAGTTCTACAATGGATCGAAGGATGACCTATGCCGTATCACATCTATAATCTAGGTTTAAATTAAGTTTCACAAGAGAGAAAACTATCAAAATGGTCTACAGTGACCCTCAATTATCTTTAATTACTTATCTAACTTGTCGTAAATTACAGTGGCTGATGTGGCTTCTCAATAACTATATAACAGAAAAATCATCGCGTTTCAGATTTTTACTTCAAGTGGCAAATGTGAACAACGTGAGCTTTAATTGACGATCGACACTAGTATTACGCAAAAAGGGGGTGTAACAGATGAGACTTCTGCAGTTCTGAGTGAAGCTTTATGCGCTGTTATGCGGCATCGCGTGCGTTCATTACCTTGTCGGTGTTCGTCAGGGGGCGGCGGGCAGCACAGCTCCGCTCATCTCACCATCTCGGAAGCAACTCGATGTCCTAACTTCTCCTTACTACAATTTACCGAAGTTGGTTTAAAAAAAACTATCTGGCTGTGTTTTCATCTGACCAGTCAGGGTCTCAACGTTAACCTTACGCTCCGCCTACAAAAATTCTGCTTATCCAATGAGAAACGTTATACTTTTTGTGGTGGGGCAATGTTTTTAAAGTTTGCAACGTAACAGAGACGCGAAAAAGTCTCACGCTAAAACTTGCGGGGGAGGTGTGGTCCTAGCGGTTAGCTGGCGACGTGGGTGTCCGTCCGTCCCTTATCGTAGGGCCTTCCAGCTTAACACGGTTCTGCTCTCGGCTTCTGTTCTCGTTTCTCCCCTCGGAGCTGCGTCTGTCTCACGGTGGGAAGGTATGACATGCATTTAGGCATTCTTGTGTTAGTCTGTGGTATTCCATTTGCTCACTCGTTACTCGTATTACTTTGGTTAATTTAATGTCACGATTTATTCGGAGCTATGTGACATACTACTGGATTTGCTTATCATGTCAGGGTTTTCATGGAAGGTGTTGGGTTTGCCTGACACCTTACAAGTTTTCCAGTGGTCACCAGAATGTATTAATTCACCTTCACAATTAATACGTAAATCCGCTGAGAGATTCGTTCAGTAATGCGTACAGTTTCGTAGCCTTCCACAGTACTAGGATGGGGACATACTATATTTTGTATCGGGATTAGACACGCAAGAGCGTTCAAGTCTAGTGAGTTTTGGTCCGAAGGACGTGGAGGCCAGTAATTAGTTCACCTCTAGTAGCCCATCTACCACTGAATCCGTTACTTGGAAGCCGACAGACGTTAACATTCCACACTGATAAACACGCAGATCAGGTAGAGTTTTCACTTGCAAATAAAGTTTAAAAAAAATAATGTGGTCGATGCGTCAGTACTGTATGGTGGCACAATGATCCTAATAAGCAGTAATCGACAATGCCGGACAAATATTGACAGAAAATCATTGCGGATGACGTACTTCAACGGTTGCGTGGGGACAGGAGTCAGCCCCAAACTGCTAATTTTCCAGTAAAATATAAGGTGTTTCCAGATCCATAGCCACGTAAAATATTTTGCTCTCATATCTCCGAAGAGTATCTTGAATGTTTGCCTGTACTTTATTATTACACCCTGTATTCTCCTCCGTACACTTTTACGTGTCCTCCGTCATGTAGGCAGTCCACAATTCAACCTCAAGGGTGTTTTTATGAGACATCGACAAATTTTTACACCTAATCTGCTTCTCCGTAACCAAAGCAGAAGCAATTCGGAGTATCAGTCACGTCTGTTCCGAACAAGCGTTGCTGGTAACAACCATGAATAAACTTGAGTCTGGCAGTAGTTGTAGAAAATCTTCCAAAACATTCAACTGTCGAGTAGCGGGAGGTGGGGTAAAGTGGCTCCTCTAATTGAAATTGAATTTTCACCGAAACACGGTTACTGATAGAAGCTTGACACCTACACGTTTCGAATCTGCTTATTTAAAAGTAACATACCAAATATTTTTAAGCGAAAAAGAAAATATATATAGGAACTATACGCATTTTTGCTGAAGGCTTACGTAGTGGCCACTTTTCCCTACCTATAGGGGCAATTTGGCCAGTGCTTGCCCACTTCTCGTATAGATTATTAGTGCATGTAAAAATGAGGTGGTATATTGTTTCGCTCTGCCAGCTAGAATACTTGTCGGTGTAGGTCATTCACTGTAAATCCCTAAAATCGCTTTTCCATTTCAAAAATAGAATAAAGGATTTTTTGTTCTTGTTCTTCATTGAATATACACCTTAACCTTCCCATAATGTTTTTACCACCTAAAGCATCTCTATTTTTTTCCAATAACTCTTTTTTTTAACTTGTTACGTTGCACATTACATTGCCTTCCTCCTGTAAAAAAAAAGGCAACTTATAACTCTTCGGCGCTAGAATCACATTTTTCATCGCAACAAGATACCTAATTCGTTGATCTGATTTCAGAATATATTTTCTAGTCATGTTCGCACCCTGTTTTCTGAAACAATACCAAGCGGCTACAGCAAGCCGTTTTCAATCTGATGTTCGTATTACGCCAAATAGAACAGGTATTGTTTTGAATGTCATTAATAAATCAATTCAAAATCATCACAAAAGAACAGAATGATGAATGATAGCTTTGTATAAAAAAGGATTTATCAGTCACTGTGTAGTATAATGCGTGATGTATACAGATAACTAACTCTTTTTGGGGGGAAACACATTAAAAATGAGCTGTGGGAAAAAAATGGCCAAGGTGGACAGTTTTCTCAGTGAATAGTGCGACAACTTTTACCGATCGGACGCCACGTCGGCATTAGTGGTTTACAGGAGAAACTATCAAATCAAAACACGCGATAAGGAACTACACTTGTAAGCCAAAAGAACTTTTTTTAAGACTGATACTGTAAAGAAGTATTACTTTACGAATAAGTGAGATAACAAGAATAAAATAAGTGATGTCCCTTACGTCAGACGACTGAAACTCGGAGACGCTTTTACTAAAAATTAACGGTAAAAACTTCCCCTGTCAAACTTAGAACTACTACGAGTGTACCGTGAATATCAGGAATCCGGTAAAACATCAAATCTCCGACAACGCTGCGGCCGGAAAAAGATCCTGCAACATTGAGACCAACGACGACTGAAGAGAATCGTTCACCGTGACAGAAGTGCAACGCTTCCGAAAATAGCTGACAGCACCAGTATTCAGGGCAAAAAATATGCAATGGCAACCTCTCCTGCGCGCGTGATGTCTTTTTGTACTCGTCTATAGCTAGTAGTCTGCTGGTACCGGCGGAGGTTCGAATCCTCCCTCGGGCATGTGTGTGTGTGTGTGTGTGTGTGTGTGTGTGTGTGTGTGTGTTTGTCCTTAGGATAATTTAGGTTAAGTGGTGTGTAAGCTTAGGGACTGATGACCTTAGCAGTTAAGTCCCTTAAGATTTCACACACATTTGAACATTTAGAAGTCTGTGCCGATGTGGATGTCCGCGTATGGATTTGCGAGCATCCACAGTAACAATCTCTTTGTAGTTTAAAGTCAGTCGATATTACGATTTCCGTTTATTGTTGCATTGCAAGCAGTCGATGATGATAATAATGATTATTATTATTATTGCAGTCATTATTACCCATTCGGGTCGGAATCTCGCGATATTGGCTTGAATGCACAGTGTTCTGGAGACAACAGATCCGTTATTGAGCTTTGCAAGCTCTAGAGATTCCGAGATTGCGATCTCCCCGATTTTCCGCACAATTAAACCAACATCCTGCTTCCATCGTACCAACAGCAGCCTTACATCTGAGTCATACCTGTTTCGTCCGCATTAATACAGGTCAGGCATTTACAGAAAGCTGCCACAGAGGCTGAACTAGGACACTACATTCTTTGACATCGTCGCTTTTGTATGCGAATCGCATAGGACATAAATTGCGTTCGTTATAAAATCAGTGATTATATAAAAATTTTTCTTATAACATGTAAAAACTACACAGATTACACTGAAATCTGATGGTCATTAACGTGATTTAGCTTTATAAAATGTCATGATAGGCCTCTACGTCGTAGTATTTGGAATCTACACTGAAGCGCCAAAGAAACTGGTTTAGGCATGTCTATTCAAACACAGAGACATGTAAACAGGCAGAAAACGGCATTGCGGTCGGCAACGCCTATATAACACAAGTGTCTGACGCAGTTGTTAGATCGGTTACAGTTGTACAGTAACAGGTTATTAACATTTAAGTGAGTTTGAATGTGGTATTGTAGTAGGCGCAAGACCGATGGGACACAGCATTTCCGAGGTAGTGATGAAACGGGGATTTTCCCGTACGATCATTTCACGAGTGTACCGTGAATATCAGGAATCCGGTAAAACATCAAAATAAATGGTTCAAATGGCTCTGAGCACTATGGGACTCAACTTCTGAGTTCATTAGTCCCCTAGAATTTAGAACTAGTTAAACCTAACTAACCTAAGGACATCACACACATCCATGCCCGAGGCAGGATTCGAACCTGCGACCGTAGCGGTCTCGCGGTTCCAGGCTGCAGCGCCTAGAACCGCACGGCCACTTCGGCCGGCGGTAAAACATAAAAATCTCCGATATAGCTGCGGGCGGAAAAAGATCCTGCAACATCGAGACCAACGACGACTGAAGAGAATCGTTCAACGTGACAAAAGTGCAACGCTTCCGATAATTGCTGCAGATTTAAATGCTAGGCCATCAACAAGTGTTAGCGTGTGAAGCATTCAACGGATCATCAGCGATATGGGATTCGGAGCCGAAGGCCCACTCTTGTACCTTTGATGACTGCACGACACAAAGCTTTACGCCTCGCCTGGGCCCGTCAACACTGACATTGGACTGTTGATGACTGGAAACATGTTGCCTGGTCGGACGAGTCTCGTTTCAAATTGTATCGAGCGGATGGACGTGTACCGGTACGGAGACAACCTCATGAATCCATGGACCCTGTACGTCAGCAGGGAACTGTTCAAGCTGATCGAGGCTCTGTGGAGTGTGTGCAATTGGTGTGATATGGGATCCAATACGTCTAGATACGACTCTGACAGGTGACATGTACATAAGCATCCTGCCTGATCACCTGCATCCATTCCTGTCCATTATGCATTCCGATGGTCTCGGACAATTCCAGCAGGAGAATGCGACACCCCATTGCTACAGGGTGGCTCCAGAAACACTCTTCTGAGTTTAAACACTTTCGCTGGCCACCAAACTCCCCAGACTTGAACGCTATTGAGCATATCTGGGATGTCTTGCAACGTGCTGTTCAGAAGAGATCTTCACCCCCTCGTACTCTTACGGACTTATGGACAGCCCTACAGGATTCATTGTGTCAGTTGCCTCCAGCACTACTTCAGACATTCGTCCAGTCCATGCCACATCGTGTTGCGCCACTTGTGGGTGCTCGCAGAGGCCCTAAACGATATTAGGCAGGTGTACCAGTTTCTTTGGCTCTTCAGTGTATATTACGAGATAGGACTTTGGCAGACAGAAATTCCGGCTAGACTCAAGCCTATCGCCAGAGCTCTAGCTTACCGAACGAGCTACAGTGGTTTACAAGACATTAATACCCGCGTATGCAGATAAAAGACTCGTGTAGAGAAGCGGGGGGGGGGGGGGGGGGGGCGGATATGGATCCTACAGCTGCGGTGCGATTAGGATTTTTCTTATCGGCACAAATCTCTATCTGTTGGACTCTTGAGGTACAAGTAGCATTGCAAGAATACGAGAATGAAGGTGGAAGCCAGATATAATACCCATCGCAAGATCACTGGTAGCACGTGGGGCTCCCGTCCACAAATCCTGCAAACGACGGCCTTAGTAACATGTTATAATGCTGCATAGCAACTATGTCCGGTCTGGTACAAATCCAACCAAGAAAACATTGGCGATAAGACGCTAAACGAAACGTGCAGGCTTATTACAGGTTCTCAGAACGAATATTTCACTCTGCAGCAGTGTGAGCGCTGATACGAAACTTCCTGGTAGCTTTAGACATTGCTGGACCGTGACTTGGAAGTCGGAGCGCTAGTCCTGCAACTTTCGCAGGAGAACTTCTATGAAATTTGGAAGGTAGTAGAAGTTAAGGCAGTGGCAAAATTACAGCTGCGAGGAGGGGTCAAGAGTCGTGTTTCGGTAGCTCATTTGGTTGCCGGCACGGTAGCTCAGTGTGTTCGCCCTGTGTCATGTGACGTCCGCCCAGACCAAACAACGAGAACAATGACGAAAAATAGACGTTAGTGCCCACGAGTGACAAAGGTCTCGAGTACACAGTTTTAATATGCTTGGAAGTTTCTTATAATGGGTCAGCTCGCGGGCATAATGCTACCAGATATTAGTCGGGAAGTAGCTGCCAACGCGGAGAGAACAAATCAGGCCCATCGGGGAAAGTCATCCATTACAATGGCACGTTCCAGGAGCCTCCAGATTGAGATCCGGAAGACGTTTCTTACAAGGGAACCTCCCCATCGCACCCCCCTCAGATTTAGTTATAAGTTGGCACAGTGGATAGGCCTTGAAAAACTGAACACAGATCAATTGAGAAAACAGGAAGAAGTTGTGTGGAACTGTGAAAAAATAAGCAAAATATACAAACTGAGTAGTTCATGGCAACATAGGCAACATTAAGGACACTGGGACCGCAGGAGCGCCGTGGTCTCGTGAGCAGCTGCGGAACGAAAGGTCCTTGGTTCAAATCTTCCATCGAGTGAAAACTTTAATTTTTTATTTTCAGTTCATGTGACAGACTCTAATGTTTTCATCACTTTTTTGGGAGTGATTATCACATCCACAAGAAAACCTAAATCGGGCAAGGTAGAAGAATCTTTTTACCCATTCGCCAAGTGTACAAGTTAGGTGGGTCGACAACATATTCCTGTCATATGACGCACATGCCGTCACCAGTGTCGTATAGAATATATCAGATGTGTTTTCCTGTGGAGGAATCGGTTGACCTATGGCCTTGCGATCAAATGTTTTCGGTTCCGATTGGAGAGGCACGTCCTTTCGTCTACTAATCGCACGGTTTTGCGATGCGGTCGCAAAACACAGACACTAAACTTATTACAGTGAACAGAGACGTCAATGGACGAACGGACAGATAATAACTATGCAAAAATAAAGAAAGTAAAATTTTCACTCGTGGGAAGACTTGAATCAAGGACCTCTCCTTCCGCAGCTGCTCACTCTACCACGGGACCACGGCGCTCCTGAGCTCACGTTCTCCTTGATGTTGCCTATGTGGCCCATGAACTACTCAGTTTGTATATTTTGTTTATTTTTTCACAGTTCCACACAACTTCTTCCTGTTTTCTCAATTGATCTGTGTTCAGTTTATCAAGGCCTATCCACTGTGTCAAGTTAAAACTAAATCTGAGGAGGGTGCGATGGGTAGGTTCCCTTGTTAGAGACCACTTCAGGCTCACTAACAGCAGCAGCTACAGCAAGGAAACAACTGTGAATTTATCTCTCTTCAGGTACCCTTTGCACGTGGTAAGCAGCAGTAAGGTTCTGCGCTTTCACCATAGACAGGTCAATCGAACCTGACCAGCCACCGCGTTACCGTCTGTCAATGGCGTCATCGGATGCGGTGTAAAAGGCCATATGGCTGCTTTCTCAATCGTTGTCGGTGAACCGGTACTGAGCCCCTCATATGGCCTCACGAGGCTGAGTGCGACCCGTTCCGTCCTCCCACCAAGGAAAAATCCCTGGCACTACCGGGAATCGAACCAGTGTTCTCCGCCCCTCAGCCACGGGAAAGAACCTTCCCACCTGGGCATGAACCAAATTGCGTGTGTGGGACTCATTCAACCGTCTTCGTTTGCAAGACCTAAGAGTAACCTCAAGAAATGGCACTTCCCTTTGAATACCACCAATTGTGACTGAGAAGAACGACAGACTATGCAGCACCTACTGGATTGTCAACTGTGCCCTGCGTCTCGCACACAAGAAAATCTTTTTACGACTCCGAGTGCAATGTGAAGTTGCAAGATTTAGTTCAACAGTAGTTTACCTTGATTATTCTTCCTGTCATTTGTTTTTAGTGGTAATAACCACATATTGTAGCCGCGCGGACTGGCCTCGAGGTTAGAGGCCCCAACTCACTGATTGCGCGGTCCCTACCGGCGGTTGTTCGAGTCCTCCCTCGGCCATCGGTGTGTGTGTGTGTGTAGTTCTTATCATAAGTTAGTATAAGTAGTGTATAAGTCTAGGGACCGATGATCTCAGCAGTTTGGTCCCATAGGAATTCACGTACATCTGAACATTTTGAACATATATTGTACTTGTTTCTGAACCGAATAAGTTGAAATAACCTCTGTCTATAGAGCTAGTTTGCTGTTCTTCTTGCTCCTTTTCTCTGAGTTTTCATTTTAAGTGTGCAAGTCACATGTGAGGGTTTCATAACCATGCTGTTTCCCCATTCGCTTCGCCAGTCGGTCTGCCTCCCCATTAGCACTGAGTGAGAAGAATGCAATAGTAGGATTTGGATCGTATTCAGGACGATGGAGATTCAAACCCCGGCCGACCGTCCAAATTCAGGTTTTCAGTGGCTTCTTTAAATAGCTGTAGGCGAATGCTGAGATGACTCCTTCGCGAAAGACACTAACGATTTTTTTTTTCAGTAAAAATGGGTCCAGAAGCGAGCTGTCTGCGAGATAATTGCGAATGTAACACTATGAGCTGCCACCGACTTCAGTATCAAATGTTGTCTTACTTAGAAAAAATGAATCTGAAATGAAACCTTTCGACTCAATCCCTATATAATTAGGCTCAAGTCATATCTAAGTCCCAGCTTATCAAGACATGTAACACTACCACAACAAACTATGTTCTACAGTTTACTGTATATTCATACCTGTTAGGGTGGTGTTTCACAGGTCGTCCTCACACGGCTTTATTATATAGAACAATTCTATTTAAGATCATACACAAACTTGATTTTCTTTTACAGTCGCATGTGTAAAATTTTGCCCATATTTATCAATTTCTAACTAACTTCATGGAAATTTTCTAAAATTTGACTACTTCCTGGTGAATTTCGGCACATGTATAAAACTTACGCAGTTAAAACTTTGAACATAGCTGCTAAGGTTCAGTGACCGTGTCAGAACTATATTAGAACAAATAAGCCCTCGGTCACAAATATTAAGTCAGAATTGACCAAGTTTCGACGCTACTATGAGCGTCGTCTTCAGAATTAAATTAACTGTTCCAAAAAATATTAAGTATATAGTACATTAATAAAATTAAAGTTTGTACTGACTGGAAAGAAATGGAGTACTTACAAGTCACATTTAAAAAAAAAAAAAATCTAAGCCGGAAAGGCGACGTCATGAATAGTTGTAAATAACGGGTTCGATTCCCGGCGGGGTCAGGGTTTTTCTCTGCCTCGTGATGACTGGGTGTTGTGTGATGTCCTTAGGTTAGTTAGGTTTAAGTAGTTCTAAGTTCTAGGGGACTGATGACCATGGATGTTAAGTCCCATAGTGCTCAGAGCCATTTGAACCATAAGATGGCGAGCCGCTAAGGGCTGCTCGTAATTGAGTGAACAAGGGTTGCAACAAGACTGATGTGCCCACGTTAGAAACTGTGGGAAAGTAAACATGGTGTTGCTACGAGCGCCATTCTAGTAGCCGCAAAAACAACTAGGCTACTGTACATTCAAAATTAGACACATGAAATTGTGATGAAGCTGATTCAAGCATAACGTAAGCAGTTAAAAACGTTTAACATGTCAGTATAAAATTAGATGATGTATTTCCAACCCAGTGGAAAGTGATATAATTTGTAAAGTATATGCATTCTTACAATAAAAAATAAAAGAAATTTTATATTTTCGTTCTCTCCACTCAGGTTAATGCACAGACCATTTGAACTGAAGCTAGAACAAAACATCAGGCGTATTCGATCTCCTTTCACTAAAAGCATTTAGATATCAGAAATTACCTTAAATGGAAATAAATTGTTTCTTCTTTTATGATATAGTACTGTTACCAAGGATTGCCCATTTACTACTTATTCCAAAAGGAAATACAACAAGTTTCCATTATTACTAGTTTTAGATTCATTTTTAAAGGTCTTACCAAAAGCCCAAAAAAGGTAACAAATATATATATATATAATCTTCTAGAACCGGGTCTGTGCAACACAGTGGTAACGCAGCAAACAGCGAGCGTGATGTTCTGCAAGAACTGGACATTAGGAGATGATTACGTCGCCGTGTTCCTCAGGAATGGTCCGCAACGTCACCTTAAAAACGGTAAATTTTTTTTGTAGGGATATCTGAGGAATCGTGTTTATGTAATCGAACCCACAAACCCAGCTGCGTTCAAATAGCGCATCGAGGGCTGCGGGATAACAGCGAATTTATGATCCAGCCCTAATACTTCGAACGTTTCTAGTTCCCTACTCAAAATTCATAGAAATTTGATTTAAACTGATCTGTACACACTTGCTTCAAATATACAACCTGATTAAAAGTATCCAAATACCTATTAGTAGACATCAATATGGATTGCGTCCATCCTTGGCCTTTATGCCGGCTTGAACAGTGCTGGGGACGGTTTCAATGAGGTGTCTCAAGGTCTATGGAGGAATTGTAAGTAGGCTGTTTACGTTTTTATGTTGGTAACGCCACGTAGCGCTCTGTATGAAAATCACTGATTGTGCTGTGTGCAATTTGTGGGTGGTTGGCATTGTTGGAATATTCGCTATTGTAGTGTTGGGCAGTTGGATGTGAACAGCGCGTAGCGTTGCGCAGTTGGAGGTGAGCAGCCAGCAGTGGTGGATGTGGGGAGAGAGATGGCAGAATTTTGAGAGCGGACGATCTGGACGTATGTCCATCAAAAAGAGTAAATTTGTAATACTGGATATCATATATATATATATATATATATATATATATATATATATATATATATATATATACCATAATAATATTCAAAAGTCATCATATATATATATATATCCACCTTCGAATATATATATATATATATATATATATATATATATGATGACTTTTGAATATTATTATGGTAAATACATTGTTTGTTCTCTATCAAAATCTTTCATTTGCTATGCCTATCAGTAGTTAGTGCCTTCAGTGGTTAGAATCTTATTTAGCTGGCAGTATTGGCGCTGTATTGCGGTAGTTTGAATAACGAAGATTTTTGTGAGGTAAGTGATTCATGTAAGGTATAGGTTATTGTTAGTCAGGGCCATTCTTTTGTAGGGATTATTGAAAGTCAGATTGCGTTGCGTTAAAAAAAATATTGTTTATCAGTTTAGTGATGATCAGAATAAGTAAAGAGAGAAATTTCTGAGTACGTTCAGTTTTGCTCAGCTCTTTGAAAATCAAATAACGTAGAGGTTTTCCAGCACTGTCATTTATAAATTTTTCTAAGGGGATGTTTCAGAATGCCAACCCATATTTCCACAAGACCCGGAACCAGAGAGGTAGTGATGTTGGATACTGGGGTCTGCAGCGAAGTCTATGTTCTAACGCATCCTAAAGGTGGTCCATGGGGTTCATTTAAGGACTCTGGGCAGGCCAGTCCATTTTAAGGTGGTTGTTTTCCCAAAACCATTGTCTCACAGATGCTGCTTCACAACAGGTGCACTGTCATGCTGATATCATCACTCATCGGCTCCAAACTGTTCCTATGGTATACGCAATACACGATGCTGTGAAACGTGTTCATACGTTTTCGCATTTAGCGTTTTCTTAAGGGCAATAAGGAGACCACACCCTAACCACAAAAAAAAGCCTCACATAGTAACTGTTGGCGTTACACATGATGGCAGGTAAGTTCTCCAGGCATTCGTCAAAGCTGGCCGCTGTGGGCGACTGGTTCTAGGCGCTTCAGTCCAAAACCGCGCTGCTGCTACGGTCGCAGGTTCGAATCCTGCCTCGGGCATGGATGTGTGTGATGTCCTTAGGTTAGTTAGGTTTAAGTAGTCTAGGGGACTGATGACCTCAGATGTTAAGTGTCATAGTGCTTAGAGCAATTTGAACCATTCGTCAAATCCAAACCATTCTACTCGTTTACCACAAGGTATGGCACGATACATCACTCCAAATCACTGTCCACTGTCCAGTGGCGTCTTTCTTCACACCACCTCAAGCGTCGCTCAGTACTGATTACAGAAATGTGTGGCTCACGAGGATTTTCTTCACAACTGTGCCCCAATTTTCTAACCTTGCCACGCAGAGTCATTGTGCTAGCAGGACCGTTAGTAGCACATTGAAATTCACGAGTTATCCCTTCCGCTGATTTCATGCTATTTCTTACACCCACCCTCTGCACCTCTCAACGATTCCTTTCCGCTAGTACACAAGGCCTACTTGGCCTTGCTTTAGCTGTGGTTGTTCCTTTTCGCATTCCCACTTCAGAATCACATCACCAACCGTCTGCTCAGGCACTTTTAGATGGATTGAATTGTCTCATGAACTCGCTAGTTAGGTGACATTCAATGACCAATCCACCTTCGAAGCCACTACCTCTGCTGTCTGACTCATTCTGTTGTTACTGCTCCTCTACTGACGACACAACACTCCGCCGCCTAATTTTACACCGGCGGTTCTGCCTCTCGTGGCATCTCGTGGTCAGTTCGGCATTATGTAGGGGTGTCCGGATATTTTTGATCATTCGTTACATGACAGAAAGAGTAATGATCAAGCCATAAAATTGCAGCTCGTTGCTTTAGCACTCCGTCTTCAGGCCACGAGTGCCCTACCGGGACCATCCGACCGCCGTGTCATCCTCAGGGAGGATGCGCATTGGAGGGGCGTGGGGTCAGCACACCGCTCTCCCGGCCGTTATTATGGTATTCTTGACCGAAGCCGCTACTATTCGGTCGAGTAGCTCCGCAATTGGAATCACGAGGCTGAGTGCACCCCGAAAAATGGCAACAGCGCATGGCGGCCTGGATGGTCACCCATCCAAGTGCCGACCACGCCCGACAGCGCTTAACTTCGGTGATCTCACGGGAACTGGTGTAACCACTGTGGCAAGGCCGTTGCCTAACTCGTTGCTTTAACTCTCTATAAAACAACTCCACAGAAAGAGTAACGTTTATTTCGTTTACCTACCCAAATAAGTACTCCTTTCTGTTACTATATATGAAGGTAGTATCTGTCCCCATCATTGGGGACATGTTGAAAATGTGTGCCCCCAACCGGTTCTCGAACCCGGGATCTCCTGCTTACATGGCAGACGCTCTATCCATCTGAGCCATCGAGGGCACACAGGATAGTGCGCCTGCAGGGACTTATCCCTTGTACGCTCAATGGTATCTGTTCTTTCGGGATATCTTCACATATAGTTGAAATATGGCTACCCGGCCATTGGGCCATTGACGCACACGCTATGCCCCAACTCGTACGGGACTTGGTAGATTATCTGCCACGAGTGTGATGGGCAAACATCTATTAGGCGCATTACGAATGTAGTGGTGTGAACATGTTGGGAATGTGGGTCTCGCGGGGAGCGTGCAAGGGATAAGTCCCTGGAGCCGCACTATCCTCTGTGTTGGCTCAGATGGATAGAGCGTCGGCCATGTAAGCAGGAGATCCCGGGTTCGAGTCCCGGTCGGGGCACTCATTTTCAACATGTCCCCAATGATGTATATCAACGCCTGTTTGCAGCTAGGGTGTCGATTTAATTACCATTGCATTCCTTGTTACTGTTTTGTAATTTCAAATGGCTCTGAGCACTATGGGACTCAACTGCTGAGGTCATTAGTCCCCTAGAACTTAGGACTAGTTAAATCTAACTAACCTAAGGACATCACAAACATCCATGCCCCAGGCAGGATTCGAACCTGCGACCGTAGCGGTCTTGCGGTTCCAGACTGCAGCGCCTTTAACCGCACGGCCACTTCGGCCGGCTGTAAATCACAGAGGAAAACACTTTATCTAAAGCACCCTTTGCATGCTCCGCCAGCAACAGACAGTACATGTCAAAGGGCAACAGTACTAATATGATCCATTTTCTGTCTTATTCCATTCGCGTACTGAGAGACGGAAAAGTGACGGCCTCTGCGTTCCTGTGCGTGCCCTAATCTCTGTGACTGCAGCATACCGCTAGATTGCCTTCTCCTGAAATGAGTAAGATGATTGAATAAGTTGCTTTCCTAGAATGCCGGAAATATTTCTATACTGACTAGAATCAATATTTAAGAACCTACAACGCCCAAGTTCGTATGAAACTACGTCATTCCCAAACAGGGCAAATTCCTGTTTTCCGAGACTCTTCCGTGCGATAAGATACCATTGACAACCATCCTAAAAAAAAAAACTGCAGTCCCTGCTGTACAGACGTTTTCCTAAAACCCATCGATGTGAGTGAAGTTTCAGTTTTCTAGTAAAACTTGCTCAAAACAGAATCACAGAGAAATAAAATAATTTTCCAAACTGGAGAAGTTTCCAGATTACACAAAACACGCTAAGCTATTCAAATCCGTCAAAGTACCATGCACAAGTACATAAATTTGAAATTATGCACGTATTTGCGAAATTTTACTCATGTGCAGTAAATGTTCACTTACTGAAAGACTGTACTACAGAAAACTAGACTATTACACTAACTCACACATAATACAGCATGTCTGTATGTTAACTGTAACTTTAAATTCATGTATTGTTGCACATAAATATTATTCCTGTGTTTATTTCCTTTACATTTCACTTTTTTCGCCACATATCAAGAAGGGAAACCTGTTTGAACTTTCTGTTCAAAATTGTTTTTTCTATGCAATTGTTCGCACTATACGATAGTACTATGAATTGATAACATAACTGCGTCTAGTTGTTAAACATTTGTTGTGGAAAAAAATTGGCAGCTTGAGCGTTTAATTCTTAAATGCGCATTTTTGTATTATCTCTGTACAATTACACTATGTGATCGTAAGTATCCGGACACCTGACTGAAAATGACTTACAAGTTCATGGCGAACTCCAGCGGTAATGCTGGAATTCAATATGGTGTTGACTCACCCTTAGCCTTGATGACAGCTTCCACTCTCAAAGGCATACGTTCAGTCAGATGCTGGAACGTTTCTTAGGGAATGGCAGCCCATTCTTCACGGAGTGCTGCACTTACAAGGGAACCTCCCCATCGCACCCCCCTTATATTTAGTTATAAGTTGGCACAGTGGATAGGCCTTGAAAAACTGAACACAGATCAATCGAGAAAACAGGTAGAAGTTGTGTGGAACTATGAAAAAAATAAGCAAAATATACAAACTGAGTAGTCCATGCGCAAGATAGGCAACATCAAGGATGGTGTGAGCTCAGGAGCACCTTGGTCCCCTGGTTTGCGTGAGCAGCTGCGGAACGAGAGGTCCTTGGTTCAAGTCTTCCCTCTAGTGAAAAGTTTAATTTTTTATTTTCAGACAATTATCAAAGTTCAGGCACTCACACATAATCAACTTCGCTCTCCAAAATTCCAGGACATGTTCAGATTTGCTTGGACATATGCAGGGTTTGACGGTCTTCACATGGAAAAATTTGAAAAAGTTAAAAACATATGGTTTGACAGGGCGTAGGGAAAACTGTGCGGCTGTGAAACTGTTGCATTCATTTGTTGCAGTTTATGTGACAAACTCTTATGTTTTCATCACTTTTTTGGGAGTGATTATCACATCCACAAGAAAACCTAAATCGGGCACATGCTGTCACCAGTGTCGTATAGAATATATCAGAAGTGTTTTCCTGTGGAGGAATCGGTTGACCTATGACCTTGCGATCAAATGTTTTTGGTTCCCATTCGAGAGGCACGTCCTTTCGTATACTAATCGTACGGTTTTGCTGTGCGGTCGCAAAACACAGACACTAAACTTATTCCAGTGAAAAGAGACGTTAATGAACGAACGGACAGATCATAACTTTGCGAAAATAAAGAAAGCAAACTTTTCACTCGATAGAAGACTTGAACCAAAGACCTCTCGTTCCGCAGCTGCTCACGCTAACCACGGGACCACGGCGCTCTTGAGCTCACACCAACCTTGATGTTGCCCATCTTGCGCATGGACTACTCAGTTTGTATATTTCGCTTATTTTCTTCATAGTTCCACACAACTTCTTCCTGTTTTCTCGATTGATCTGTGTTCAATTTTTCAAGGCCTATCCACTGTGCCAACTTATAACTAAATATGAGGGGGGTGCGATGGGGAGGCTCCCTTGTTAGTAGGGGTATCGATGTCGGTCGGTGAGGCCTGGCACGAAGTAGGAGTCGGCGTTTCAAAGCATCCAAAAGGTGTTCTATAGGATTCAAGTCACGACTCTATGCAGGCCAGTCCATTACAGGGATGTAATTGTCGTGTAACCACACCGCCACAGGCCGTGCATTATGAACAGGTGCTCGATCGTTTTGAAAGATACAATCGCCATCCCCGAATTGCTCTTCAACAGTGGGAGGCAAGAATGTGCTTAAAACATCAATTTAGGCCTGTGCTGTGATAGTACCACGCGAAACAACACGACCACACCATAACACCACCGCCTACGAATTTTACTGTTGGCACTACACACGCCGGCAGATGACGTTCACCGGGCATTCGCCATACCCACACCCTGCCACCTGAGCGCAACATTCTGTACCGTGACTCGTCACTCCACACAACGTTTTTCCACTGTTCAATCGTCCAATGTTTACGCTCCTTACACCAAGCTAGGCGACGTTTGGCATTTACCGCCGTGATGTGTGGCTTATGAGCAGCTGCTCAACCATGAAATCCAAGTTTTCTCACCTCCCGCCTAACAGTCCTAGTACCTGCAGTGCATCCTGATGCAGTTTGGAATTCCTGTGTGATTGTCTGGATAGATGTCTGCTTATTACACATTGCAACCTTCTTCAACTGTCGGCGGTCTCTGTCAGTGAGCAGACGAGATCGGCCTGTGCGATTTTCTGCTCTACGTGTCCCTTCACGTTTGCATTTCACTATCACATCGGAAACAGTGGACCTAAGGATGGTTAGGAGTGTGTAAATCTCCCGTACAGGCGTATGACGTAAGTGACACCCAATCACCTGGCCACGTTCGAAGTCCGTGAGTTCCGCCGAGCGCCCCATTCTGCTCTCTCACGATGTCTAATGACTACTGAGGTCGCTGATATGGAGTACCTGGCAGTAGGTGGCGGCACAATGCACCTAATATGAAAAATGTATGTTTTTGGGGGTGTCCGGATACTTTTGAACATATAGTGTATGGATTCCGTGTAACCATCTGCTCTCGACGGCTAAACAGAATACAGAATCAGGAGGCCAAATAAAACAAACAAACAAACAAAAAAAGTTCCAACACACTGGGAGAATTTATGTGTGTAGCAAATTGCAGAATGGCGTTTATACATGCAGTAGCTTCTTCAGTCGTATAAATTTTTCTAGGGACATCATTTTTATCCTCTTCCTCTTCTTCCTCCTTTGTTTCCTCATTATATTTTTTGTTAACAATTTCTATTAGATCTCTTGCCGAAGTAAAAGTGTAGCGAGTTGACAAGAAGTCATCAGTTCGAATGTAGTCATCGGACTACATGAAATGTTCCGCATTTGATTTAATTCATCAACTGCTGTTGCATTTTCTTGAGGTTCAGTGAGTACAGAAGGGTCTCCTTCATCACCTGCAAATGCTTCATTGCGGAAGCACTTTGCGACACTTTTTCTTATTACCAAGCCAGTCCAGTTTACTGCATCCAGAGCTGCAACTGACCGTGCAATAGTAAAAGTACTTTCGGATTCTTCAACACTGAGAGACTGCATCAATAATCTACTGTAATGGGACTTGAACGTGAAAATAACTCCCTGGTCCATGGGTGGGATGAGGTTAGTTAAACCTGGCGGGAATCAAGTCACATTCACGTCAGATAAATTGACTTTCAGGTGCATATTGATTATCTAGGAGAATAAGAACTCGGTGATTTCCTTTTCTTATTCTGGCACTGAAAGAGCCAAAGCACTCTTCCATAAGACCACCCACGCCTTTTTACTGCACTCCCATGTGCCTGGAAGCTTACTGACGTCCATGTTTTCGAAAAAAATAAGCTTGCCGTGTTTCCAGTCACCACTGGCTCCTCCATTTTACCTGTTTCCAAGCAACGTATAAGTAGCACAGCAAATCTGCCCTATTGGTGGGAATTTAGAATTTTGCATGAATTTCGAATTTTGGTGGGAAGCTCAGAACATGGTGGGACTTAAAAAATTGCTGGAAATTTCTTTGCCTCAAGGCTGTGCTGATGTCCCAGCCCCACCCGCCTCCCACTTGGGAACTGGCAGAAAATTGAAGACGGTGGGTGTCCTTTCTGGGACTCAAACCCTGGTCCTTCTGGGCAGAAAGCCCAAGTACACCCCGCTACACAGAAAAACGGTCAGCCTCCGTCAGCTGCAGGAGAGGAAAGTTAGGTTAGTCAGGTTACCCTCCATTCAGAGGCTGTTGCACGCAGCAACTGTTATATTGACTTGTAAATAATAGATTTCAGCTATCAGTCGACCTTTTGAAATTTTATTGGTAGATCTAGATTTCAGCTAGAAACTAGCCGTTTTCAATGCACTATTGTTTTTGATCAGTGCATGTAATGCCTGTTGGTCGCGCTTCATCCACAGTTCATTGAATACTCATTGAATTGATTATCAAGGAAAATAAGCGGTTCTAGGCGCTACAGTCTGGAACCGCGCGACCGCTATGGTCGCAGGTTCGAATCCTGACTCGGGTATGGATGTGTGTGATGTCCTTAGGTTAGTTAGGTTTAAGTAGTTCTATGTTCTAGGGGACTGATGACCTCAGAAGTTAAGTCCCATAGTGATCAGAGCCATTTTAACCATAGGAAAATAAGAAAATTGAATACTCAATGAACTGTGGATGAAGCCCGACCAACAGGCATTACATGCATTGATCAAAAACGATAGTGCATTGAAAATGGCTAGTTTCTAGCTGAAATCTAGATCTGCCACTAAAATTTCAAAAGGACGACTGATAGCTGAAATCTATTATTTACAAGTTAGGTTAGTGTGCTTTACTTATTTATTTTGGGTGAGAAACTGAGGTAAAGATTGGTCCTAATTACGAATTTAATCATAAAGATCATTCTTAATTACACATTTATATGAATAGCGGTACACAAGGAACACCTGAAATTGCAATACAGCTCAAAAATTGATGGCGTCATACAGCTGGTGTTATCTTGCTGGAAAAAAATTCACAATACCACTAGAAACTAGTAGAGTACTCAAAAAAACTCTATATATGACAATCCCTTCACCTGCAAGTAGAAATAAATCTCTCTGCTCTACTTGTGAATTGGCGGGAAAAAGGCTGGAGTGGAAGGTACTATCTTTATTTGTGGCGTGCACATGGTTTTTTTTTAGGCTAGGCAGTAGTGCGAGGTATCCTGACGAACACTCACCAGTCGACATGCAGGCAGGGAAACCAGGACGCGCTCAGTATAAAGACACTTCAGCTATAAAGATATTAGCAGTAAATTTTCAGAGTGTTCGGAATAAAGTCCCTGAATTTACTGCTCTCCAGGAAGCGTGTGGCGCGCAAATTATTCTCGGAACTGAGACCTGGCTGAACTCTGAGATAGGAAGTTCTGAAATATTTAGTGAGGGTTGGAACATGTATCGGAAAGACAGATTAGACACCGTAGGAGGTGATATCTCCATTGCAGTTGACAAAAATATTGTGTCTACTGAGGTCGAAGTAGAGTGTGACTGTGAAGTTATCTGGACACGTTGAACAGGGCTAGGGGAAATAAAGTTAATTGTGGGGTGTTATTACCGGCCACCAGGTTCCACCGTGACAGTTCTAGAATCATTCAAAGAGAGTCTACATTCTGTATCGCAGAAGTACCCGGATCATGCTATATTAGTCGGAGGCGACTTCAACCTACCTAGTATAGACTGGGATGTCTATGGATTCATTACAGGGGGTACAGACAAGCCGTCGTGTGAATTACTTTTGAACACATTATCCGAAAACTGTCTTGAGCAGCTAAGTCGACAGCCAACGCGTAATGGAAATATTTTAGATCTGGTAGCCACGAACAGACCAGACCTCATCGACGGTGTCAGTGTTGAGACAGGGATTAGTGATCATGATGTTGTCATTACGACTATGGTTACAAAAGTTAAAAAGTCGGTCAAGAAGGCTAGGAGAGTATTCTTACTAGAAAGAGCAGATAAGCAGTTGTTAGCATCCCACTTTGTAAATGAATCGACTTCATTTACTTCCGGTACGATGGACGTGGAACAATTATAGGCAAATTTTAAACACATTGTAAATCACGCATTGGACAAGTATGTGCCGAAAAAGTGGGTTACGGACGGAAAAGACCCACCGTGGTTTAACAGCGCAATTCGGAGAATGCTCAGGAAGCAAAGGCAGTTGCACTCGCGGTACAAGAAAGATCGGGAGAATGAGGACAGGCAAAAAAGTTAGAAGAGATTCGTGCTGCTGTAAAAAGAGCGATGCGCGAAGCATTCAACCACTACCACCGTCATACCTTAGCAAATGATCTTGCTGAAAACCCATGGAAATTCTGGTCTTACGTAAAATCGGTAAGCGGGTCGAAGGCTTCCATCCAGTCACTCACTAATCAGTCTGGCCTGGCAACGGAAGACGCAAAACGAAAGCTGGAATTTTAAATTTAGCACTTGAGAAATCTTTCACGCAGGAGGATCGTACAAACATACCGTCGTTTGAGTCCCGTACAGATTCCCGTATGGAGGACGTAGTGATAGACATCCCTGGGGTTGTGAAGCAGCTGAATCGGTTGAAAATAAATAAATCGGCAGGTCCTGATGGGATTCCAATTCGGTTTTACAGAGAGTACTCTACTGCATTGGCTCCTTACTTCGCTTGAATTTATCGCGAATCTCTCGCCCAACGTAAAGTCCCGAGCGACTGGAAAAAAGCGCAGGTGACGCCTGTATATAAGAAGGGTAGAAGGACGGATCCTTAAAATTACAAACCAATATCCTAAACATCGGTTTGTCGCAGGATTCTCGAACATATTCTCAGTTCGAATATAATGAATTTCCGTGAGACAGAGAAGTTGCAGTCCATACATCATCACGGCTTTAGAAAGCATCGCTCCTGCGAAACGCAACTCGCCCTTTTTTCACATGATATCTTGCGAACCATGGATGAAGGGTATCAGACGGATGCCATATTCCTTGACTTCCGGAAAGCGTTTGACTTGGTGCCCCACTGCAGACTCCTAACTAAGGTACGAGCATATGGGATTGGTTCCCAAGTATGTGAGTGGCTCGAAGACTTCTTAAGTAATAGAACCCAGTACGTTGTCCTCGATGGTGAGTGTTCATCGGAGCTGAGGGTATCATCTGGAGTGCCCCAGGGAAGTGTGGTAGGTCCGCTGTCGTTTTCTATCTATATAAATGATTTTTTGGATAGGGTGGATAGCAATGTGCGGCTGTTTGCTGATGATGCTGTGGTGTACGGGAAGGTATCGTCGTTGAGTGACTGTAGGAGGATACAAGATGACTTGGACAGGATTTGTGATTGGTGTAAAGAATGGCAGCTAACTCTAAATATAGATAAAAGTAAATTAATGCTGATGAATAGGAAAAAGAATCCTGTAATGTTTGAATACTCCATTAGTAGTGTAGCGCTTGGCACAGTCACCTCGATTAAATATTTGGGCGTAACACTGCAGAGCGATATGAAGTGGGAAAAGCACGTAATGGCAGTTGTGGGGAAGGCGGATAGTCGTCTTCGGTTCGTTGGTAGAATTTTGGGAAGATGTGGTTCATCTGTAAAGGAGACCGCTTATAAAACACTAATACGACCTATTCTTGAGTACTGCTCGCGCGTTTGGGATCCATATCAGGTCGGATTGAGGGAGGACATAGAAGCAATTCAGAGGCGGGCTGCTAGATTTGTTACTGGCAGGTTTGATCATCACGCGAGTGTTACGGAAATGCTTCAGGAACTCGGGTGGGAGTCTCTGGAGGAAAGGAGGCGTTCTTTTCGTGAATCGCTACGGAGGAAATTTAGAGAACCAGCATTTGAGGCTGACTGCAGTACAATTTTACTGCCGCCAACTTATATTTCGTGGAAACACCACAAAGATAAGATAAGAGAGATTAGGGCTCGTACAGTGGCATATAGGCAGTCATTTTTCCATCGTTCTGTTTGGGAGTGGAACAGCGAGAGAAGATGCTAGTTGTGGTACGAGGTACCCTCCGCCACGCACCGTATGGTGGATTGCGGAGTATGTATGTAGACGTATTTATAGCGGGAAATGCGTTCAGCTGACGAGATGTTGGTATTGGACAGATACGTGCAGCTGAGGACGGTGTCTAGAGTAGCCTACGTGAGGAACGATAGGAGGTGCTAAAGGAGGAGTGTAGGGGGAATACTTTTTAGCAAATAATGGTGATACAGTGGGCAGACTGACGATGCATTTCACAACTATAAAGACTATTGCCTGTGCTGGAGCTGTTCATGTTCCTGAAATGGCCGGTCAGTCCAGGAGATGACGGCTCACACAGCCATTCCTTTTAACCGACCACTTTTTGTCTCACTGTTTGATGTCGGAGTTCGTTACAGACACCTCCCAATGCATTGTTGTATGCCCTACTCGACAAACACCTACAGCTCTGGTACTCACAATTCAAATAAACGGTGCTCTCTTTATTTCCCAACAACTTCGTCCTAATTCACTGATTTGTGTATAATGTTTCAGACTCTAACTGTCTCAAGCTCAATCCTGCATAAACCACCCGTTTCTTCTTAACCATCTGTTACATCACCACAACACTCTCATGTCTATGAATTACTTCGAAGTTCTTGTGAAACACAACTAGTTCTTTACACACATGAAGTGTTGAGTGCTACTGACAAGGGATTTCAAATTGGTTCCGTATTTCTAGATTTCCAGAAGGCTTTCGACACCACACCACACAAGTGGCTTGTAGCGAAATTGCGTGTTTATAAAGTATCGTCTAAGTTATGTGACTGGATTCGTGATTTCCTGCCAGAGTGGTCACAGTTCTTAGTAACTGACGGAAAATCATCGAGTAAAACAGAAGTGATTTCTAGCGTTGCCCAGGGTAGTGTTATAGGCCCTCTGCTGTTCCTGATCATATAAATGATTCAGGAGACAATGTCAGCAGCCGTCTTAGGTTGCTTGTAGATTATGCTCTCGTTTACAATCAAGTAAAGTCATCAGAAGATCACAACAAACTGCAAAACGATTTAGAAAAGATATTTGTATGGTGCAAAAGTTGGCAATTGACCTTAAATAATGGAAAGTGTGAGGTCATCCACACGAGTGCTAAAGAGAATCCGTTGAACTTCGGTTACACTATAAATCAGCCAAATCTAAAGGCTGTAAATTCAATTAAATACCTAGAAATTATAATCAAGAACAACTTAGATTGGAAAGAATACACAGAAAATGTTGTGGGGAAGGCAAACCAAGGACTGCGTTTTATTGGCAGAGCACTTCGAAAATGTAACTGATCTACTAAAGAGACGGCCTACACTACTCTTGTTCGTCCTCTTTTGGAGTACGGTTGTATGGTGTGGGATCCTTACCAGATAGGGTTAACGGAGTATATCGAGAAAGTCCTCCCCCCATGTACCATGGACCTTGCCGATGGTGGGGGGCTTGCGTGGCTCAGCGATACAGATAGCCGTACTGTAGGTGCAACCACAACGGAGGGGTATCTGTTGAGAGGCCAGACAAACGTGTGGTTCCTGAAGAGGGGCAGCGGCCTTTTCAGTAGTTGCAGGGGCAACAGTCTGGATGATTGACTGATCTGGCCTTGTAACACTAACCAAAACGGCCTTGCTGTGCTGGCACTGCGAACGGCTGAAAGCAAGGGGAAACTACAGCCGTAATTTTTCCCGACGGCATGCAGCCTTACTGTATGATTAAATGATGATGGCGTCCTCTTGGGTAAAATATTCCGGAGGTAAAATAGTCCCCCATTCGGATCTCCAGGCGGGGACTACTCAAGAGGACGTCGTTATCAGGAGAAAGAAAACGCGTTCTACGGATCGGAGCGTGGAATGTCAGATCCCTTAATCGGGCAGGTAGGTTAGAAAATTTAAAAAGGGAAATGGAGAGGTTAAAGTTAGATATAGTGGGAATTAGTGAAGTTCGGTGGCAGGAGGAACAAGACTTTTGGTCAGGTGAATACAGGGTTATAAATACAAAATCAAATAGTGGTAATGCAGGAGTAGGTTTAAAAATGAATAAAATACTAGGAGTGCGGGTAAGCTACTACAAATAGCATAGTCAGCGCATTATTGTGGCTAAGATAGACACGAAACCCGCGCCTACTACAGTAGTACAAGGTTATACGCCAACTAGTTCTGCAGATGACGAAGAAATTGAAGAAATGTATGAGGAGATAAAAGAAATTATTCAAATAGTGAAGGGAGACGAAAATTTAATAGTCATGGGTGAGTGGAATTCGGTAGTAGGAAAAGGAAGAGAAGGAAACGTAGTAGGTGATTATGGATTGGGGAGAATAAATGAAAGAGGAAGCCGCCTGGTAGAATTTTGCACAGAGCATAACTTAATCATAGCTAACACTTGGTTCAAGAATCACAAAAGAAGGTTGTATACATGGAAGAAGCCTGGAGATACTGACAGGTTTCAGATAGATTATATAATGGTAAGACAGAGATCTAGGAACCAGGTTTTAAATTGTAAGACATTTACAGGGGCAGATGTGGATTCTGACCACAATCTATTGGTTATGAACTGTAGATTAAAACTGAAGAAACTGCAAAAAGGTGGGAATTTAAGCAGATGAGACCTGGATAAACTGTCTAAAACAGAGGGTGTACAGAGTGTCATGAAGAGTATAATGGAAAAATTGACAGGAATGGGGGAAAGAAATACAGTAGAAGAAGAATGGGTAGCTTTGAGGGATGAAGTAGTGAAGGCAGCAGAGGATCAAGTAGGTAAAAAGACGAGGGTTGGTAGAAATCCTTGGGTAACAAAAGAGATATATTGAATTTGATTGCTGAAAGGAGAAAATATAAAAATGCAATAAATGAAGCAGGCAAAAAGAAGTACAAACGTCTCAAAAAGGAGATCGACAGGAAGTGCAAAATGCCTAAGCAGGAATGGCTAGAGGACAAATGTAAGGATGTAGAGGCTTATCTCACGAGGGGTAAGATATATACTGCCTACAGGAAAATTAAAGAGACCTTTGGAGAAAAAAGAACCACTTGTTTGAATATCAAGAGCTCAGATGGAAACCCTGTTCCAAGCAAAGAAGGGAAAGCAGAAAGGTGGAAGGCGTATATAGAGGATCTATACAAGGGTGATGTACTTGAGGACAATATTATGGAAATGGAAGAGGATGTAGATGAAGATGAAATGGGAGATACGATACTGCGTGAAGAGTTTGCAGAGCATTGAAAGACCTGAGTTGAAACAAGGCCCCGGGAGTAGACAACATTCCATTGAGACTACTGACAGCCTTGGGAAAGCCAGTCGTGACAAAACTCTACCATCTGGTGAGCAAGATGTATGAGACCGGCGAAATACCCTCAGACTTCAGAAGAATATAATAATTCCAATCCCAAAGAAAGCATGTGTTGACAGATGCGAAATTACCGAACTATCAGTTTAATAAGTCACAGCTGCAAAATACTGACGCGAATTCTTTACAGACGAATGGGCAAAACTAGTAGAAGCCGACCTCGGAGAAGATCAGTTTGGATTCCGTAGACATATTGGAACACGTGAGGCAATACTGACCCTACGACTTATCTTAGATTAAGGAAAGACAAACCTACGTTTCTAGCATTTGTAGACTTCGAGAAAGCTTCTGACAATGTTGACTGGAGTACTCTCTTTCAAATTCTAAAGATGGCAGGGGTAAAATGCAGGGAGCGAAAGGCTATTTACAATTTGTACAGAAACCAGATGGCAGTTATAAGAGTCGATGGGCACGAAAGCGAAGCAGTGGTTGGGAAGTCAGTAACACAGGGTTGTAGCCTCTCCCCGATGTTATTCAATCTGTATATTGAGCAAGTGGCAATGGCAAGGAGAGCGTTTCTGAAGAAGAGAAATTTATTAATATCAAGTATAGATTTAAGTGTCAGGAAGTCGTTTCAGAAAGTATTTGTATGGAGTGTAGCCATGTGTGGAAGTGAAACATGGACGATAAATAGTTTGGACAAGAAGAGAATAGAAGTTTTCGAAATGTGGTGCTACAGAAGAATGCTGAAGATTACATGGGTGGATCACATAATTGATGAGGAGGTACTGAATAGGATTGGGGAGGAGTTTGTGGCACAACTTGACTAGAAGAAGGGATCGGTTGGTAGGACATGTTCTGAGGCATCAAGGGATCACCAATTTAGTATTGGAAGGCAGCGTGGAGGGTAAAAATCATAGAGGGAGACCAATAAATGAATAAACTAAGCAGATTCAGAAGGATGTAGGTTGTAGTAGGTACTGGGAGATGAAGAAGCTTGCACAGGATAGAGAAGCATGGAGAGCTGCATCAAACCAGTCTCGGAACTGAAGACCAGATCAACAACATCGAGAAAGTTCAAAAGAAGAGCAGTACGTTTAATATTATCGCGGAATAGGGGGGAGAGTGTCACTGACATGATACAGGATTTCGCGTGGACATCACTAAAGGAAAGGTTTTTTTTTTTTTTTTTTTTTTTTTTTTTTTTTTTTTTTTTTTTTTTTTTTTTTTTTTTTTTTGCGGCGGAATGCTCTACGAAACTTCAATCACCAACTTTCTCCTCTGAATGCAAAAATATATTGTTGACGCTGACATACATAGGGAGAAATGATCATCACAATAAATTAAGGGAAATCAGAGCTCGTACGGAAAGATACACTCCTGGAAATTGAAATAAGAACACCGTGAATTCATTGTCCCAGGAAGGGGAAACTTTATTGACACATTCCTGGGGTCAGATACATCACATGATCACACTGACAGAACCACAGGCACATAGACACAGGCAACAGAGCATGCACAATGTCGGCACTAGTACAGTGTATATCCACCTTTCGCAGCAATGCAGGCTGCTATTCTCCCTTGGAGACGATCGTACAGATGCTGGATGTAGTCCTGTGGAACGGCTTGCCATGCCATTTCCACCTGGCGCCTCAGTTGGACCAGCGTTCGTGCTGGACGTGCAGACCGCGTGAGACGACGCTTCATCCAGTCCCAAACATGCTCAATGGGGGACAGATCCGGAGATCTTGCTGGCCAGGGTAGTTGACTTACACCTTCTAGAGCACGTTGGGTGGCACGGGATACATGCGGACGTGCATTGTCCTGTTGGAACAGCAAGTTCCCTTGCCGGTCTAGGAATGGTAGAACGATGGGTTCGATGACGGTTTTGATGTACTGTGCTCTATTCAGTGTCCCCTCGACGATCACCAGTGGTGTACGGCCAGTGTAGGAGATCGCTCCCCACACCATGATGCCGGGTGTTGGTCCTGTGTGCCTCGGTCGTATGCAGTCCTGATTGTGGCGCTCACCTGCACGGCGCCAAACACGCATACGATCATCATTGGCACCAAGGCAGAAGCGACTCTCATCGCTGAAGACGACACGTCTCCATTCGTCCCTCCATTCACGCCTGTCGCGACACCACTGGAGGCGGGCTGCACGATGTTGGGGCGTGAGCGGAAGACGGCCTAACGGTGTGCGGGACCGTAGCCCAGCTTCATGGAGACGGTTGCGAATGGTCCTCGCCGATACCCCAGGAGCAACAGTGTCCCTAATTTGCTGGGAAGTGGCGGTGCGGTCCCCTACGGCACTGCGTAGGATCCTACGGTCTTGGCGTGCATCCGTGCGTCGCTGCGGTCCGGTCCCAGGTCGACGGGCACGTGCACCTTCCGCCGACCACTGGCGACAACATCGATGTACTGTGGAGACCTCACGCCCCACGTGTTGAGCAATTCGGCGGTACGTCCACCCGGCCTCCCGCATGCCCACTATACGCCCTCGCTCAAAGTCCGTCAACTGCACATACGGTTCACGTCCACGCTGTCGCGGCATGCTACCAGTGTTGCAGACTGCGATGGAGCTCCGTATGCCACGGCAAACTGGCTGACACTGACGGCGGCGGTGCACAAATGCTGCGCAGCTAGCGCCATTCGACGGCCAACACCGCGGTTCCTGGTGTGTCCGCTGTGCCGTGCGTGTGATCATTGCTTGTACAGACCTCTCGCAGTGTCCGGAGCAAGTATGGTGGGTCTGACACACCGGTGTCAATGTGTTCTTTTTTCCATTTCCAGGAGTGTATATGTGTTCGTTGTTTACGCGCACTATACGAAATTGGAATAATCGAGATTTGTGAAGGTGGGTCGATGAACCCTCTGCCAGGCACTTTTCAGAGTACCAATGTAGATGTAGATTGTGGACCACTTGCATCCTTACATGGTTGATGTCTTCTGCGACAGCGATGATATCTTTCAGCCTCACAGCTGTATTGCGTTCCAAGGGTGGGGCATCATCCTATTAAATAGGTTTTCATAATGTTGCGGCCTATCAATGGCTGTAATACATTTTGTCGAAAAATAATTCTAAGCAAGGCAATAAATCTAAATTTGACACACTTCATTTCCAACATTTCTTTTAGCCTTTGAGACATAATCTGCACCAGTCTGCGAGTAAAAGTACTCTCAGTTTTTCTAGTTCTTCCAGAAGTGCTGTTCGTTTAATGGCCATTTTGTACACACTTTAGGGTCGCTGCCCGAAACTGACTGTCATTCGCTGTTTCAGTATATTATGCACCCAATTCTCCCTTGGGATGACCAAACATAGCAATAACCAAAAAGTTTTCAACGCCATTAGCCAAAACGTACTTTCAAGACGTGAATATTCCACCATCCAGTCTGAGGAGACCTACCTATAATTGTTCAGTATCGATCTGGATACATTCCACTCGTACAACGTTTCACTGGTGCCAGATGCATTGAATTTGCTACAGTCTGATGAAAATGTGGCTGACTTTCCCTATGTTTCTCACCAACCTCCTCCGCAAATGGGAATATTTTGTCTGTAAGTCTAGCTCACGAATGACCTGAGCGTAACCATTCACCGGGGCTATAGGTCCTAACACCTTCCAAATGTTTTCAGGCTGATCCTTCTCGCACAGCTCTGACCTCAATCCAGCATGATTCTCGGCACAGTTATCCTTGATACACTACTGGCCATTAAAATTGCTACACCACGAAGATGACGTGCTACAGACGCGAAATTTAATCGACAGGAAGAAGATGCTGTGATATGCAAATGATTAGCTTTTCAGAGCATTCACACAAGGTTGGCGCCGTAGGCGCTAATGACCATAGCAGTTTTGCGCCCTAAAAACAAAAAAAAAAACAAAAAAAAGGTTGGCGCCGGTGGCGACACTTACAACGCCCTGACATGAGGAAAGTTTCCAACCGATTTTTCATACACAAACAGCAGTTGACTGGCGTTGCCTGGTGAAACGTTGTTGTGATGCCTTGTATAAGGAGGGGAAATGCATACCATCACGTTTCCGACTTTGATAAAGGTCGGATTGTAGCCTATCGCAATTGTGGTTTATCGTATCGCGACACTGCTGCTCGCGTTGGTCGAGATCCAATGACTGTTAGCAGAATACGGAATCGGTGGGTTCAGGAGGGTAATACGGAACGCCGTGCTGGATCCCAACGGCCTCGTATCACTAGCAGTCGAGATGACAGGCATCTTATCCGCATGGCTGTAACGGATCGTGCAGCCACGTCTCGATCCCTGAGTCAACAGATGGAGACGTTTGCAAGACAACAACCATCTGCACGAACAGTTCGACGACGTTTGCAGCAGCATGGACTATCAGATCGGAGACCATGGCTGCGGTTACCCTTGACGCTGCGTCACAGACAGGAGCGCCTGCGATGGTGTACTCAACGACGAAACGGGGGGCACGAATGGCAAAACGTCATTTTTTTGGATGAATCCAGGTTCTGTTTACAGCTTCATGATGGTCGCATTCGTGTTTGGCGACATCGCGGTGAACTCACATTGGAAGTGTGTATTCGTCATCGCCATACTGGCGTATCACCCTGAGTAATGGTATGGGGTGCCATTGGATACACGTCTCGGTCACCTCTTGTTCGCATTGACGGCACTTTGAACAGTGGACGTTACATTTCAGATGTGTTACGACCCGTGGCTCTACCCTTCATTCGATCCCTCCGAAACCCTACATTTCAGCTGGATAATGCACGATCGCATGTTGCAGGTACTGTAGGGGCCTTTCTGGATACAGAAAATGTTCGACTGCTGCCCCAGCCAGCACATTCTCCAGATCTGGTCAATGGTGGCCGAGCAACTGGCTCGTCGCAATACGCCAGTCACTACTCTTGATGAACTGTGGTATCGTGTTGAAGCTGCATGGGCAGCTGTACCTGTACACACCATCCAAGCTCTGTTCGACTCAACGCCGAGGTGTATCAAGGCCGTTATTACAGCCAGAGGTGGTTGTTCTGGGTACTGATTTCTCAGGATCTATGCACCCAAACTGCGTGAGAATTTAATGACTTGTCAGTTCTAGTATAATATATTTGTCCAATGAATACCCGTTTATCATCTGCATTTCTTCTTGGTGTAGCAATTTTAATGGCCAATAGTGTACTTTTCCACACCTTTCGTACCCGAATCTCTTCACGAGGAGCAACGTTTGAGCGATGCATCATCCAGATCTCCACTCATCAACCTTTTGTATTTGTCTGCGACTGCACTTTCTGTCATTGCAGACTCTTGTCAACCTGTCGTCAACTTTTTCCCATTTTTTTATAGAGAAATGTCCTACATACCTACTGTTCCAGACTATTGTTTCTCTCGCCACAAGCCATTTACCTTGACGCTTCGGTAAGTATGCATTGTCTTCCTCAAAAGCGCGTATGTCAGACATTTTCGAGCCGACATTACACTCTTAGTTCGCCGATCCAGTCTGTTTCAGCTCGTGCTCTCTTGTCGTCTGCAGAATCAAGTTGAAAGCCAAGTGGACTTGGAATGATAGCACAGTGTTTTCGCACAAATCCTGACATTTTTGTATATCTCTATTACGTTTCTCTGTCACATTAATTTAACTGATGCTTTGGAACTGCATAATGCACATTTGTTGCGCATATGAATTATTATTAATGACGTAAACAAAATTTGCAGTAGCTTCAGTAGCACTATATACAAAATATTTAATCTGTTTCTAGATCTTTAAGCACATAAACAAGGAAAAAAATCACCAATCGACATTTTTTTCACTTTCTCCAATGCACCAAACAGCAGATTTCTCAACTTTATAAGTTTCAGAATTTGTTTCTTTCGTATCTACCAAATGTTGTACAAGATGGAATAGACTATAAGATCAATCATGCTGTAGTATCTCTCTGTATATGAAAGGAAATGTCTTGACTGGCTGACTTATCACCGCCCGGTACAAACCGCTAACGATAGCAACTAGAAATTTGGAGAGCGTGTTGATTTTACGTTGTAGGCATCATTTGAGAATGAAATGTTCGAAATTCCTCTTCTAAGTGCATGACATAGGAGATAAATGGTTGTTTGAAAATATGTAGCTATTAAGGCAGTTTTGAAGCTAGAACTCGCAAGTTGGTATTTCGTTTCTCGGTCAGAAATTATAAAAAAATGTGTTCCAGCATTTTTGGAAATTAAACCCCTATGGCTGTGAAACAGTAGGTGAACCTTTTCTTTGAAAATAAATCATTATTAAAGAACTAAATCTATGAATATTTGTATCCGGCTTCACAGATGGAAATAAAAAATACGTGTTCGTTTTTTTGAAATTCAATGCCAAAGGGAATGAAATTTTTAATGGAAATATTTTGTTTTGTTAAAACATTTTAAGCAAAATCTATGAAACCTGATATTTAACTTCTAAGTAAGAAATAAAGGAGTATGTGCTAGGGGATGAAAGTTTTTATGGAAATATCATCACAAGAACTCAAAAGGCAGAGTTTACAAAAAATCTCCGACTCCAGCTACCAGAATCGCTTTTTTGTCAGACGTACATTCGCAAACGACCATAGATCTATGGCCTTAATGAGGGTGAAAACATTGAAAGGCTTTACAATTTATGAGCTAAATCGAAGAAAGCTATTTAACAGTCACCACGACAATCGGCTTTGTAAGAATTGCATATAAAAGGAAATGTTTCTTTAATATATTAATTTTTCAGTAGGGAGAATATATGTTTATAAAATTATTTTTATCGTAAGCAGCGGGCGCTGGGCTGCTATTTGGTAAAATTTCAGTGTGCGATATTCAAGTAACAAGTGTACCTACAAATTCAGTGTTTGTGATACGAGCGGCTGTAATTTAACAGCTATAGGAATTCAAATTAGTGTATAAATAAATACGCAAAACTTCGTCACTTTATTTTATTTATTTAACCGTCATAGATCATTCAGTACAAGAGTATCATACGTGTTAGATACCGTACTTTACAGAAGTAATACATACCTATGCAACACCGATAACATCGTAAAATGAAATTTACTGAACAGAAAAGCATAGTTTCTTCATATAGCGAGTTTTTAATGTCCCCTGCTTTAAAATATACGTCACGAGGATGTAATTCCATATTTTAGGTCCTACTTACTGAATAAATAAAAGTAACTACTGATGAAGAAAGCTTTTAAAATCTTTGGAACCATCACTGATTTTAGAATTGAAGAATACTGAACCATAATACTTACAGTAACCATTTAAATTGTATATGGATGTTCATGTAAATAGAGAGAACTCTGCTTGGTGGGGTGAAATGTGCAATGATGGTGAAGGGGAAGCATTCGGCTGTAGTTTTGTCCACCCGCCGCGGGACCATTCGTAAGGCAAAGCAGAATCCTTAGAATCGTTCAAATGGATCTGCTCTCTCTCTAACTACGAGGGCTTACTGAAAAGTAGTGCCTCCGAATTACGTGAATACTCTTAACGTTTTCTGAATTTAAAAAAAAAATGGTTCAAATGGCTCTGAGTACTATGGGACTTAACATCTGAGGTCATCAGTCCCCTAGAGCTTAGAACTACTTAAACCTAACTAACCTAAAGACATCACACACATCCATGCCCGAGGCAGGATTCGAACCTCCGACCGTAGCAGTCGCGCGGTTCCAGACTGAAGCGCCTAGAACCGCTCGGCCACCACGGCCGGCTTTCTAAATAAAACAAACGTTATTAACATTCCACATCTTTATTCTTCATGGCTACATATTTAATTCTCAACACAGTATCCTGGTGACGAACACATTCCTCCCAAAGAGAGACCAGTTTGTTGATACTGTCATTACAGAATGTATGACCGTTGACGGTGCCACGACCTCACCTCTGCATGCACCGATTCATCACTATCAAAGTATCGTACTGGAAGGGTTTTAGAAACATGAAAATTGGATGGAGCCAAGCCGGCACTGTATGCAGGATGATCGATGACAGAGAACCCAAGGCGTCGGCTTGTTGCAGACGTCGTCCGGCACTATCACGGCGAAGGAGAGCGAGCTCCGTGTGTGGGCGATCGCTTCGAGTTCGAAACTCGATTACAGCACGCTGCTTCACACGCACCGACGTACTTACGTTACACACCGTCATACTACACACTACAATTCGGAGCACTCTAGCAGGAGAGGACTGCAAATATGTCAATATGAGAAATACACTACTGGCCATTAAAAATTGCTACACCAAGAAGAAATGAAGATGATAAACGGGTATTCACTGGACAAATATATTATACTACAACTGATATGTGATTACATTTTCACGCAATTTGGGTGCATTGATTCCGAGAAATCAGTACCCAGAACAACCACCTCTGGCCGTAACAACGGCCTTGATACGCCTGGGCATTGAGTCAAACAGAGCTTGGATGGCGTGTACAGGTACAGCTCCCCATGCAGCTTCAACACGATACCACAGTTCATCAACAGTAGTGATTGGCGTAGTGCGACGAGCCAGTTGCTCGGCCACCATTGACCAGACGTTTTCAATTGGTGAGAGATCTGGAGAATGTGCTGGCCAGGGCAGCAGTCGAACATTTTCTGTATCCAGAAAGGCCTGTACAGGACCTGCAACATGCGGTCGTGCGTTATCCTGCTGAAATGTAGGGTTTCGCAGCGATCGAATGAAGGGTAGAGCCACGGGTCGTAACACATCTGACATGTAACGTCCACTGCTCAAAGTGCCTTCAATGAGAACAAGAGGTGACCGGTACGTGTAACCATTGGCTCCCCATACCATCACGCCGGGTCATACACCAGTACGGCGATGACAAATACATACTTCCAATGTGCGTTCACCGCGATGTCGCCAAACACGGATTCGACCATCATGATGCTATAAACAGAACCTGGATTCATCCGAAAAAATGACGTTTTGCCATTCGTGCACCCAGGTTCGTCGCAGAGTACACCATCGCAGGCGCTCCTGTCTGTGATGCAGCGTCAAGGGTAACCGCAGCCATGGTCTCCAGGCTGATAGTCCATGCTGCTGCAAACGTCGTCGAACACTTCGTGCAGATGGTTGTTGTCTTGCAAACATCCCCAGGGATCGAGACGTGGCTGCACGATCCGTTACAGTCATGGGGATAACAACTCGATTGCTAGTGATACGAGGCCGTTGGGATCCAGCACGGCGTTCCGTATTACCCTCCTGAACCCACCGATTCCATATTCTGCTAACAGTCGTTGGATCTCGACCAACGCGAGCAGCAATGTCGCGATACGATAAACCTCAATCGCGATAGGCTACAATCCGACCTTTCTCAAAGTCGTAAACGTGATGGTACGCATTTCTCCTCCTTACACGAGGCATCACAACAACGTTTCACCAGGCAACGCCGGTCAACTACTGTTTGTGTATGAGAAATCGGTTGGAAACGTTCCACATTTCAGCACGTTGTAGATGTCGCCACCAGCGCCAACCTCGTGTGAATGCTCTGAAAAGCTAATCATTTGCATATCACAGCATCTTCTTCCTGTCGGTTAAATTTCGCGTCTGTAGCACGTCATCTTCGTGGTGTAGCAATTTTAATGGCCAGTAGTGTATTTCGTCACCATAGCACTGCCAGAGTTTCTGGATGACGTGCCACTCGCTACAAGACAGCGCCTGTGGCTCCAGCGTGATGGTGCGCCAGCACATTTCAGTCGTCCTGTGAGTCGATTCTTGGACCGACAGCTTCCAGAAAAGTGGACTGGCAATGGTGGTCCTGTACCATGGCCCACCCGATTACCTGATTTGACCTCTCTGGACTTTTTTGCGTGGAGAGAGATGCGCAATTTTGTTTACGAGCTCTGCTGAACCAGGAAAGGATCTAATGCCCGGATAGTTGCAGCAGCAGAAGTAGGGATTACGGACAGTACTGCAGTCTCTTTGATTATGTTAGACAGAACATAACTCACCGGTGTAACCTCTGCTTACAGGTCAATGGAGGCATTTTTGAACCTCTACTGTAATTGAAGTAGGTCTAACTGTAGTGTGTTGATGTTGTTGTTCCTTTGTAATTAAGAATTAAAACTGTTTGTGTTACTTGTTGTCCTCACCGGAAAACATAACAGTGTTTTCACTGTCCCGTGCATCTCCCAACTATGTTAGTTTAATATTTTCAACATTTCGCGCCCTGTCAGCAACTGTATAAATATTAATTTTAATTATAAATTAACCACAGCCTCAGTTGCAATGTTTACCTAGATTTACCTAGGTTTCAGTTGGGATAACCCAACCTTCTTCAGAATAAAAGGAACTACGATTTGTCCATAATGGACGTCAATAAAAACTATAATATAGTAATACATCGTCATATTGCAAGTAACTTATCTGGGAAACAGCCTCGGCCCCACTTCGCGACCGCAGTACGGCAGCAACGGATGTTGTACTGGAGCTGGCTATAGTCTCGAGAGCGCATGCGCGATAGTGTGTCATGCGTACTTGTTAACACTGGTACCAACATGTACTCCTAAACTTAAAATTTTATGAATAACCAGGTGCGACTAACGAAATTGACGTATACGTTATCCTGTAAGGAACAAAGGTATATGACTGCCTTAGCATCAAAAACGTCAAAAGTGAAGGGAGCAATGCGTTTACTATTTTACGCCAACCTAACATATTCGGGCTAATCATCGAACTTGACCGCATGAGGATAACTACAGGTTTTAAATACCAGATAATCCCATCTATTCAGCAAACGGGAGTGCTAAAAACATGCTGGCAAGGGTATAATGATTACTCCCTAAAATTATGGCAGATGGAATAACGGTTGAAAATCTTCAAAAAAGTTTTTGTTTCGCAGCTGCAGCTGGTCGTTAAGAAGGTTATTTTTGTCTTATAGTACGTGTTTAAAAATTTGCATTTCTTCCAAAATATCCAACCTCGCACCCTTCACTTCGCAATGCAAGAGCTGAGTATTATTCGGAGGGTTGGGTGCGTGAGATGTTTGCAGTAAGTGTTCAGCGAATGTCGAACCACGCGTGCCATTTCCAGCTTTAGTAGGGATGTGTTCCTTGTATCTCGTTAGTAAGGCTCTTCCTGTTTGGCCGATGTAAAATTTCGGGCTATTGCCACATGTAATCTTGTAAACTCCGGATAATGACAATTTATCTTTAGGCTTTTTTAAGGTGTGAATCAGGTTCTTCTGCAGGCTATTTTAGTAGAAAAAATTGTCTTGAATCCCTGGTTCTTTAGAAGACGCCCTATTTTTTATGAAACTTTACCTATGAATGGAATACGTATTATGGCAGATGGACTAACTTCCGGCATGGTACCTAACGTGAAACTTGTCGTAGTTCTATTACTATTTACTTTCTTGTTATAGAGCCGTCTCACCATTCCAGGCTCGTAACCGTCATTTCGGGCTATTGTTTCAAGGGTTACCAATTCGTGCTCCAAGGCTTCTACGGATAGGGGAATGGATATCGCTCTATGTATACTAGAATGAAAAAAATGCCATTTTATGTGCTAGCGGGTGTGCAGAATCAGCGGGGATGACATTACCAGAAAACGTACCCTTCCTGAAGACGTCATATTCTATGTGATCATCTACTATAGATAAAGTAAGATCTAACTAATTCAACGTCCTACTAGGTGACTCGTTTTCAAGAGTAAAAATAATTATCTCGTGGAGATCGTTAAACAGTAGATGTATCTGATCTATGTCTTCCTGGGACCAGTCAATTACCAAGAGAATATCATCAACGTATCTTACATATAACTTTTATTTTCTCCGCTATCTCTATATGACTAACAAAAAATTGAAATTCTATCGCATTCGAGAATATATCGGAAAGAATGTTTGTTTTTAGTTTTTGACGTTGTCCATTATGGACAAATGTAGTTCCTTCTATTCTGAAGAACGTTGAGTTATCCCTACTGAAACCTGGGTAAATATCTTATTTTAATTAATTTTCATCTAAGGAAAACTCCCTCTACCGGTTTAAAGAATACTCAGAAAATATGACTTTATAGAAGACTACTTGTTTCGCTATCTCATGCAGAGTCCGTCGTTTTAAATAATTTTCACTCTGTCTAGAGACACGTGAAGGTATCTCATTATGTTCAGTTGTGAGTTCTGTTGATCGACAATATCTCAGTGATGCCACTCACTGATATTACATTCCTTATAGCCACCAAATTATGGGGGTGATAACGGACATTTTTGCACATTGTTCAAGTTCTATGAGACAGTGTAGTTTAGCGGTCCTGTTTAACAAGCAGGCCACAAAGCAATTAGATTTTTACAATTTTTTATATTTCTAGCGTGTTAAGCTCAGAATTGAAATTCCGATTTCCCAAAGCACTTCGATGCAGCTCTCAAAAATTCTCGAGAAAATCGACTTTGAAATATTCCGAATGCAATGCGTAGAAGTATGCATTCTGTGTAAAATACATAACGATGGTGAAAAAATCAGTACCACTCGAGACCTGTAATCGCCGGTTCTTTTTTGGTGATTATTTTTATCGACTGCTACGGTCGCCGGTTCGAATCCTGCCTCGGGCATGGATGTGTGTGATGTCCTTAGGTTAGTTAGGTTTAAGTAGTTCTAAGTTCTAGGGGACTAATGGCCACAGCAGTTGAGTCCCATAGTGCTCAGAGCCATTTGAACCATTTTTTTTTTATTTTTATCGTTTTTTTTCTCCATTCACTTCGAATCCGCATGTAATTTAAATCCATCAAGTATAAGTTAGTTAATACATACCTGTTATTTTTATGAGACATGCACGTCTTCTTATTTCTAATTGCTTATGACACTATAAAATCCTATTCCTGTTGTAAATAATAATTCTTACCTACTCATCTTTTATAAAAAGACTTGACGAAGTTTGTTTCAATTTTTTGATCTTTCTGTATATTACGCTTCGCGAAAATGCTCGCAGAACGTGCACCCTTGTTTAAAAATATCAAACCCACGCCACGCACGCGGCAAGCAAACTCTCTTAGCGGAGAGCCACACTACCTCTCGGAAAGTCAACCTTACTTTAAGGCAGGGGTTCTCAGACTTCTTGTCCTGTGCACCCCTTGACATTAAGAAATTTGGGCATACCACTATCGCCTGTTCACTTTCAACGAACTCTGAGGTCGATGTAGGGGGGGGGGGGGGGAGGGTTGCACGAGGTTGGGCGACGACCGGCGTACGAGTGAGGAACGGTACGGGGAAAATAAGTGCGCCATCTTGCTCACTGTTGACATATTTTTAGCTTTTGTGTCGTGCCGAATGTGACACACCCAAGTAATAAATTTTCGTGAAAGTACTTAGTGTTCACATGTGGTACTTACTTGAAGAGCGTAATAAGGACACTCCTGTAGTTGAAATAACAGCGTTTCTTCAATATTGGAAAACATATCTTCAGTTCTCCTTTTCACTGTGTTGGTGAGTAACGAAGCTTTCGGTATTTCTTGAGACACTTTTTCCCCCACAACTGCTCGGACTATTCTTCTAGCCACACGGGGCACGAGAGACTCACCAGACGTGTGAGGTTTTCCTTCCTTTGCAATTCTAAAACTAGCCACGTTTGAAGCTTTTATCAAGGTAGTATCAGTGTTGGTAAAATCTGCCATGCATTTAGATTCCTTTTTAAAAAGGCCGATTTTCTTTGAAAAACAGTCAGTACGCTTAACTACTAACTCAGAGTGCTTAGAACTTCGAGGAATTTTAATAAAGAAGACTTGATCTTTTAGTTTGAAAACATTTCTAAGCATAGGTCGCACTCAGGAATTGGGTTATCACTAGTTTCTGTACTGGCCTTTACTGTAACGGCAGATAATAAGTAGCTTTAATCAAATTGGCGCTTGGGTGTTGGTTCAGGTTTTTTAACTGCATCCTTGAAGGTAGGAACTTCCTGGCTTAAAAATCGCTTCATGGTTACCTTAAAACACAATTATGTGCAAATCACGCAAGTTAAATTTTTATCATGGTGCCATTAAAGGTAAGGCCCAACGACACTGAACGACGAAAACCGAGTTTAGGAAACCGTTTTTCGCTGTCGTGTTTACATATTAATGGTCTAAAGTGGATTTGCTAGCCCAATTAAATATGGCGACTGGAAAACAGCTGATCCAGTTTCTGATTCAGTCAACACAATCGTTATTTATCTTCACTTAAATATTACAGCTTTATGCCCAGCCTAATATTTCTGCTTCTCCTTCACTGCACAATAAGTCCACATTAACCGAATATTCTAAAAACAAGACGTAACTTGACGATCCAAGCATGTTTCAAAACCGGTTTCGTTTACATGGAAACGAAAATCGATTGCGGAAATGGAAAAGCGAATTCCAACTCTCGGTTTTGAAGCATTTACATGACCACCCAGAAGTGCTATCGGGAAATTGTTTACGAAATCCGGTTTTGGAAGCCCCATGTAAAAGGGGTGAATAACGACAATAAACCCTTCACTGTGAGATGTAAAGCTCTGTATAGGGAAAGTATAGCCAACTTGCAAGTAGCCGCCATTTTATGGCCACTGCACCGCTGGTGATACATTGGCTTCTGCAGCATATTTAGCCATGTATATTAAAGAAGTGCACTCAACTGTCTAATGCATTGCGAAAACAGATCAGTGGCTTCAAACGGAACATGTCGCATATTTAGCAACAAAAAGGCTCAACAAATTTAAGCTAAATGACATTTGTTGTGGCGAGTGTGAACTCAGTTTTTTCCCTGCTATCCTTTATTAATAGCGAAAAATTTCGCCGTTCTTGTTGCGGTATACCGAGTTTGAACATATGTTTTCGTACCTAGCGTTAAAATGGTCCTATCCAATAGTCAGCAGAGCAAAATGAAACCAATATTAGTTCGCAAGTGCAAGGAAAAATCCATTGCTAATTTAAAGCTCTACATCGACTTACTTCTTGTTCCAGCTACTCGGTACTACGAAAATTCGCCCAAATTTCTCTTTTGGTATACGAAATAAAGCATTGGATTCATATATATATATGCGCAATACCTTAGTAATTGGAACTGATAAACGTGTCTATATGATTATGCATGCTTTAAATTTTTGTCAGGTCTATCCCATAAAATTTTGCCTGCAAATTGTACTACGACATTCGGAGAATGATTACGAAAGTACAAGAGAGTAGAATATTTTTAAAATGTGTTCGAATAAAACTAGGCCTACGATCAAAAGCAGGCTATTGGAAACAGCAATAACTGTATTCGTATTAATACAATGTAGATTAACGGCCAGGTTGTAACAGTAATAAGGGTCTCCAGGTAACGTTAATGGCTACTGAATTAAAGGTCCTTGATTCGGTACTTGCCCAGTGCAAAAAAACTTTTTTTGTACGTTATTTGTGTGGAACAAAGCACAATTTATTGCTTTGGGCTTCGTAAATATAAGTTTAAACGATATTGTACAGTCAATCAGGTCAGATTTTTTACCAGTCGTGATAACTTTGTACAGTACCACTCATTATTTTTCGTTTTATGTGCTAACAGTTGCAGTTTTATCTCTAAGATATCTATTTTCTAATTAAATTACCATTAAACCATCCATTTAGCTCTTCTGATTTTTTTTGCTGTTCAAATGGACTGGAAACTAAGCAACAGAAATGTAAAAAGGAGACAAATACAAAAGGCCATAAAAGAATAATATTAACTGAATGGTTAAGTCGAGTTCCTGCAACCTTTCCTATTGCGACCAATATTCTCCTTTTTGCATCTCTCCCTTCGGAAGGAATTCTATACAGTTGTCCTCCCTTTTCGCCTCGAAACGAACAGCCAAAAGCACAGCGCTGAGGCATTATTCTACTTAAAACATCAAAGATACACAACACTTGCTATGCTTCACACATAACGCTTGGGCCCACAATGATTGCTAATGTCACGTGATGTGGTTTCAGCCAATCCTGGACTGCGGACGGCGGCATACGCGGTGGAAAAGATGGCCATACTTCCCTTTACACAGAGCTTTAGCATGATGACTGCCGCAGCGCCACACATTGCAACAGCACACACCTTGGCAGCAGTTGCGTTGCGGACACGCAAATTGTCGAATAACCGCCGACAAGACCCGATCAAAATATCGCCAACGTCAAAACAGTACGAGTAATTCCCGCCCAAGGCATGGGTGACTAATGCAGGAGGAGGGGTGTGGTAGGAACAATCCGACCTTTCTGTGCCCCGTGTAAGGTCCGACACAAACTATCTACGGTAAATCCATTTTATTTAACACTATACAGATGCTTTTTTATCAATGTTTTTTCTCACTCCGTTTTACTTTTTAAAACAGAGTAACGTGAGAGAATAATTCTACTTGTATCGGGACGTGTTCTTTTGTGCACGTACCACGTGAAATATCCTAGTATGCCACCATCAGTAGGCGTACCATCGTCGCTTTACGGTATTAACGATACTCGGAAGGCTTCGAAGTTATGTTCCAAAAGCTTCGAAGTTAATTATTTCGAGAATTTTTCTGAGAGGCATCGAACTACTTACACAATGGCGATTTGAACGCGCGATCTGCTGTGCATTCGCGGATCCCTGCGACTGGTCGAGGTGCCTCACCCACGTTTGAGCATTTCACACGTGGCGACATAGCAGCATGGTTGCACAGAACGGGGTTAAACACTTGAACAGTTGCCGCCTAAGCTCTTGAGCTGCATTTACCGTTTGTTAGCGCTTTGTGATCGTTGAAACACGTCATTTCTGTATCGTTTTACAGAATTTTGTGCACTTTTCTACTACAAAAATAACTACCGATGTGGGACTTTTCATCATTGCAGCAGAACATCGTTCTGTAATTTGGGATTTAGAGGATAAGGATTAGAGTAATAACATGGAAAAACGTAATGCTTGGGAGGAGATGTGTAACGTATTTGCTGGCCGTTGTGGCCGAGCGGTTCTAGGCGCTACAGTCTGGAACCGCGCTGCCGCTACGGTCGCAGGTTCGAATCCTGCCTCGGGCATGGATGTGTGTGCTGTCCTTAGGTTAGTTAGGTTTAAGTAGTTCTAAGTTATAGGGGACTGATGACCTCAGAAGTTAAGTCCCATAGTTCTCAGAGCCATATGAACCATTTTTGTAACGTATTTGTTCCCGACTTTGAAAATGTAGTTGCATCGGAGAAAAACTGGTACGATTGTTGTGGTTATCACGTATTGTAGGACGATAATAACACACTTTAAAAGTCGTATATACTAGGGGGGACCCAAAAATAACCGGAATTTCTTTCTAGAAAGCATATACTTTATTGTTTTCAAATACAACGTTAATCTCGTTCGAAGTACTCTCCATTAGCATTAATACACTTGTCCAAACGTTCATTCCAGTGTTCGAAGCACCTTTTAAATTCACCCTCTTTGATACGTGCTAGCACTTTCATGACATTGCGTTTTACGTCTTCCACATCCGCAAAACGCTTCCCTCTCAAGTCTCTTTTCATCCTCGGGAATAGGAAGAAGTCCGAGGGTGCTAAATCCGGCGAATAGGGCGCGTGAGTCAAGGCAGTCGTCTCCGATGAGGCCAAAAGCTGGCGAAGTGCGCGGGAGCGTTGTCGTGATGCGGGAACCACACGCCAGAATCCCACAAAGCCGGACGTTTTCGCGACAAATTTCTGCGAAGCCGTTTCATAACCTCCAAATAGAATTGTTGGTTTACTGTCTGGTTTTCAGGGACAAATTCAGAGTTTATGATCCCTTTGATGTCAAAAAACAGATCAACATCATTTTCACATTCGATTTCACTTGTCGAGCTTTTTTTGGCCGAGGTGAGCCAGGTGACTTCCATTGTGATGTCTGTTGTTTACTTTATGGATCGTACCCATAGCACCATGACTCATCACCTGTAATGATTTTGTTGAAAAAATGTAGATCATCTTTGAATGCATCCTTCATTTCGAGACAGGCTTGAACGCGACGATCCCTTTGATCTCCGGTAAGAATCTTCGGCACGAATTTTGCTGCCACTCTTTGAATCCCCAAATCGATGGTCAAGATGCGCTGAATTGAGCTCCAGGACAACCCGGAAAAGTTGTAGAGTTGGTCGATTTTCCTGCATCGATCATCACTGATGAGATCACGGATTTTGTCGATGTAGTCTCCGCTTCAAGCAGTTGAAGGTCGATCGGAACGGGGCTGATCTTCAACCACCATTTTTCCCTTTTTAAACCGAGAAAACCATTTGTACACTTGCGTTTTACTAAGAACATGGTCTTTGTAGGCTGTCTGAATCATCGCAACAGTTTCTGCTGCGTTCTTGCCGAGCAAGAAACAAAACTTTACTGCCGCACGTTGTTCATAAGAACCAGCCATTTCCTCCTGTCATGTCTGCACTGTACGCACACTCAAAGAACTGCCAAAGAAACCACACTTCTCACTGACGGGTGACGCTGCGTGGCAGAATGACTCAGCAGAGCTTCTACTACAACCCTCTGGCGGCGCAACCTGCTGCTACAAGTACACGATGTGCAGCATTACGATTCCAGTTACTTTTGGGTCCCCCTCTCATACATTTATTTAACACTGAAGTAAGCGAGAACAACACGGCAGTACGAAAGTTGCTCGCCTAGAGCATAGAACAGAAGGTAGTACAAAGATGCTAAAGTCCAAAGATATGCCACTTTACTCCAGAGGCGCCACAGTACACCATCCCCCCCCCCCCCCCCCCCCTCCCCCGGCAGTGCGGAGGGAGGCTTCCTGACTCAAACTCCTATTTGTCGTGCCAGTGCAGCGGTTGAAGACGGCGTCTAGCGCGAAAAGTGGGCACGTGGAAACCAGAGTCACGTGCGCCGAACAGCTGTGTAGGCAGCGGAATGTCGCTCGAAGCGTCCGTAGCGTCGGGAGGCAGATCGGCAGCGACGGCAGGCAGATCGTAAGCGCCGAAAAGCGCGTCGGAGAGGAATCACGCCGGATTTAAGCAGTGAACGGACACTGTTGAGGTCGTCCATTTAGATGAGTTACGAACGTAATCACTCTGCAAAATAAGACGTAGTGCAGGCCCAAATAAGTTGGTTGCCAGACTGCTCGCAGGGAGTTGTGCAGCATCATGAATTCACATGATGCAAGGTCCTTGTGGACGAACACCAGCAGCGTGGAATGAGGGCGAAGCAGAGGGGTGCACAGGCGAGTGACGCATGCACATATCTCGTTCCACAAGGGCCGGAAGATCAATTGCGGCAGCCGAGGGTGCGTCCTCCACGAATGCTGCAGGAAGGAGGAGGGCTCACTGTAAAGAATATCCACCAATGAAGCATTCAGGTCTTCCTTATGGATGCCGAGTAAGACCCAAGGGAGGGCCTCAGACTATAACCCACCATGGCACATGAACGCGGCTTTGAGTGTTTGGTGCCACTGTTCAACAGGCTGTTCGCCTGTAGATGATAGGCCAAGGTGTGGAATTTGACTACACTGCATAGCTCGCACAATCGACCAAGAAGTGTGGATTCAAACTGTGGTCACTGATCAGTAGTGAGGGAAAGAGGGCAGCCGAAACTCGTGACCGACGAGGATATGAAAGAGCAAGCGATGGTATCTGCTGTTAAGTCAATGAGAGGGACTGCCTCAACCCAACGAGTTACGTGGTCAATCATAGATAATATGTATGTCTACTTCTTGGAAGCAGGGAATGGCCTGACCATGTCAATGCGGACATAATAAAGGCGACCCCTTGGGATATCAAACTTGCCTAGTGGAGGCTGTGCGTGTATGCCAACTTTACTACGTTGGTATGGACCACACGTGTGGGTCCCAAGTGCCGCAGTTGTGCTGCATGGTGGGCCAGACGAAGTGTTCAGTGACTGGGCTTGTTGTGGCCCACGTTCTGGGGTGGACCAAGTTGTGTAAAACATTGAAGATCCCACGCCGAAGAGCTTTGCGATGACTAAATTATGCTCTGTGCAGAATTTTACCAGGTGGTTCAGTCTTTCATTCCTTCCTCCAGTCCATATTCACCTACAATTTTTCCTTCTCTTCCTTTTCCTAGTATTGATTTCTAGTCCCCCATCAGAGTTAAATTTTCGTCTCCCTCAACTATCTGGATAATTTCTCTTATCTCATCATACATTTCTTCAATTTCTTTATCATCTGCAGAGCTAGTTGGCATACTACCATGGTGGGTGTGGGTTTCATGTCTATCCTAGCTACGATAATGCATTCACTATGCTGTTTGCATTACCTTACCCGCATGACTATTTTATTATTCATTATTAAATCTATTCCTGCATTACCCATATTTGATTTTGTATTTATAACCTAAAATCAGATAGGGGTGATGCAGAAATAGATTTAATTATGAAAAAGAAAACAGGAATGCGGTAAGCTACTATGAACAGCATAATGAACCAAGACAGACATGAAACCCACACCCACCATGGTAGTATAAATTTATATGCCAACTAGCTCTGCAGATGACGAAGAGATTGAAGAAATGTAAGATGAGATGAAATAAATTATTCAGATAGTTAAGGGAAACGAATATTTAATTGTGGTGGGGGATTGGAACTCGATAGTACAAAAAGGGGGAGAAGGAAAAATTGTAGGTGAATATGGATTGGGGGAAAGCAATGAAAGAGGAAGCCACCTGATAGAATTTTGCACAGAACATAATTCAGTCATCGCTAACACGTAGTTTAAGAACCATGAAAGAAGGTAGTGTACATAGAAGATACCTAGAGACACCGAAAGGTTTCAGATTGATTACATAATGGTTAGACATAGATTTAAGGACCATATTTGAAATTGTAAGACATTTCGAGGGGCAGGTGTGGACTCTGGCCACAATTTATTGGTTATGAACAGTAGATTAAAACTGAAATTGAGAGTTTGAGAGGCAGCACTAAGCAATAGTTGACTAGAGCAGGGGAAGGGAGTACAGTAGAAGACGACTGGGTAGTTCTAACAGACGAAATACTGAAGGCAGCAGTGGATCAAATAGGAAAAAAAAAAAAGTGTAGTAGAACTCCTTGGCTAACGCGGGAGATATTTTAGTTTATGAAACGACAAAATAAAAAAAATGCAGCAAATAAGGGAGGAGAAATGGAATACAAACGTCTAAAATATGAAATTGACAGGAAGTGCAATATGGCTAAGCAGGAATGGCTAGAGGACAAATTTAAGAATATAGAAGCATATATCACTAGGAGAAAGGAAGTAGTGCCTGCAGGAAAATTGAACAGGCCTTTGGAGAAAGAGAGAAGCAGCTATGTGAATATCACAATCTCCAATTGAAAACCGGTCCTAAGAAAAGAAGGGAAAGCAGAAAGATGGAAGGAGTTTATAGAGGATCTATAAAAGGGAGATGAACTTGCAGGCAATATTACAGAAATGGAAGACATACAGGTGAAGATGGCAGACATGATACTGGGAGAAGAATTTGACAAAGCACTGAAAGACTTTAGGTGAAACAAGGCCCCAGGAGTAGACGATATTCCGTCAAACTTGCTCCTAGCCATGACCAAACTCATCCATACGGTTGGTTAGTTTGGGATACAAAGGGACCAAACCACAGGGTCATCAGTCCCTTTTTCTTGACGCAAACAACGCTTAAGGTGAAACACCCAAATTTAATTTGTGAGGGTAAAAGGAATGGGGAACCACACCGAAAGAGAAAACGAAAAAAAGGGAGAAAACACACCGCAAGGAAAAGTAGAGGAAGGAATTAAAACCATAGAGCAGATGGTCTGGGCTGGCTGACCACAAGAATAAAAGAGGATGAGCCAGCCAGTCTGAGACACACGAAAATGTCCAACAAAAAGATCAGGTGAGATGAACACAGATAGGGAAAAGCGAAGAACAAGGCAAGCAAAATGCACAGAAATGATGACAGAGAGTGAAATCGGAGGGAGGGTGAAGGCCTCGGAGAGGCCTGTCACCCACCCTTAGATGGTATGATAAAAACCCCCATCATGTAACACTAATTCTCCTGTTGAGGCAATGTCGCTCAATACCATAGGCAGGGTTCTGGGAAGGTTGAAAGTCCGCCGCAGAGCGACTAAAATTCCACAGTCCAAAAAAATGTGGATGTGAATGATAGTCGTAGTGAGCCACAGCGACACCGAGGTGGGTCCTCGTGACGGAGGAGGTGAGCATGTGTTAGCCACATATGGCCGATGCGGAGCTGGCAAAGGAAAACAGATTCCCTACGAGCGGCTCGCATGAATGACCGCCACACATTTGTTGTCTCCTCGATAACACGGAGTTTATTTGGTGTAGTAAGGATGCGCCATTCAGTATTCCAGATCGCGAAAACTTGGCGGCGGAAGACCGATCGCAAATCGGTCTCCAGCAGGCCAGTCTTTAGAGTTGGTTTACTGGTAGCCTGCTTGGCCAGATGGTCAGCAAGTTCATTACCTGGTATCCCGACATGTCCTGGGGTCCAGATGAAGGTCACTGAACATCCACTGTTCTGGATGGCAGAAAGAGACTCATGGATGGTCAAAAGATATCGAGGGAAGCACTGGCCGAGAGCTTGTAGGCTGCTTAAGGAGTCACTATAGATGACGAAGAACTCACCGGCGCATGAGCGGATGTGCTCAAGGGCGCGATAAATGTCTACCAACTCTGCAGTGAAAACACTGCAGCCATCCGGGCTGGATCGGTGTTGTGTCCAACGTGAGTGTGAGCGAAGCCAAAAAGACTGTCGACCATCCATCTGGTGTGTAAGATTACGAGACTGGCGAAATACCCGCAGATTTCAAGAACAGTGCAGTAAATCCAAAGAAAGCAGTGGCTGCCACGTGTGAATATTATCGAAACGCCAGTTCAATAAGTAACATTTGCAAAATGCAAACACGAATTCATTACAGAAGAATGGAAAAATTGGTAAAGTTGACTTCGACGAAGATCAGTTTGGATTCCGGAGAAATGTGGCCACAGGTGAGGCAACATTGACCCTATGACTTACCTTAGAATATTAGCTAAGGAAAGGCAAACATACTTTTATAGCATTTGTAGGCTTTGGCAAAAACGTTTGACAATGTTGACTGGAATGCTCTCTTCGAAATTGTAAAGGCAGCAGGGGTAAAATACAGAGAGAGGTTGCTTACAGCTTGTAGAAAAACCAGACGGCAGATGTAAGAGTTGAGGGCCATGAAAACGAAGCAGTGATTGAGAAGGGAGTGAGACAGAGTTGTAGCTTATCCCCAATGTTATTCAATCTTTACACTGAGCAAGCAGTATAGAAAATCAAAGAAAATTTTGTAGAAGGAATTAATGTTCAGAGAGAAAAAATAAAAACGTCGAGGTTTGCCGAGGTCATTGTACTTTTGTCAGAGACAGCAAAGGACCTAGAGGAGCAGTTGAACGAAAACGGAATGGACAGTGTCTTGAAAGGTGGATATAAGATGAACATCAATAAAAGCAAAACAAGGGTAATGGAATGTAGTCGAATTAAATCAGGCGATGCTAAAGGAATTAGGTTACGAAACGACACACTTAAAGTGGTAGATGAGTTTCGCTATTTGGGTAGTAAAATAACTGATGATGGCCGAAGTAGAGAGAACATAAGATGTGGAGTGGAAATGGCAAGAAAAGCGTTTCTGAAGAAAAAAAATTGTTATCAAATCTAGATTGATGCGTTAGTAAATCTTTTCTGAAAGTGATATTATAAATTGTAGACATGTGTGGAAGTGAAACATGGACGATAAACAGCTTAGAAAAGGAGAGAATAGAAGTTTTTGAAATGTGGTGCTACAGAAGATGCTGAAGATAAGCTGCATAGATCACATAACTAACGAGGAGGTACTGAATAGTATTAGGGAGAAAATAAATTTTTGGTACAGCCTGAGTAGAAGAAGGCATTAGTTGATAGGACACATTATGAGATATCAATGGATTACTGAATAATATTATGGAGGAAAGAAATTAATGGCACAACCTGACTAGAAGAAGGGATCAGTTGATAGGACACGTCTACCAATCTGGTGGTGGTGGTGGTGGTGATGGTGTTAAGTTCCTATGGGAGCTAACTGCTGAGGTCATCAGTCCCTAGGCTTACACACCACTTAATCTAACTTAAACTAACTTGCGCTAAGGACAACACACACACACTCATGCCCGAGGGTGGACTCAAACCTTCTACTGGGGGAGCCGCCACGAACCATGGCGAACCATGGCAAGGTGCCTGAGACTATGCGGCTACCTCGTACGGCACCAATTTGGTATTGGAGGGGAAGTGTGTGGAGGGGGGTAAAAATCGTAGAGGGCGACCAAGAGTTGAATACTGCAAGTGAATTTAGTGAAGGATGTGTGTTGCAGTAATTATTCAGAGATGAAGTGGCTTGCACAGGATAAAGTATAATGGAGCGCTGCATCAAACCATTCTTCGAACTGAAGACCACCACCACCACCACCACCACCACCACCAACAACAACAACAACAACAACAACAACAAAACAGACAATGATACAGTGGAACTAGTGAAGGAAATAGCTGCTCTCAGGTTCCAGATGAAAGAATTGATGAGGAATTATACACAGCATGCCATTTGAATATTTTTTTCACGAAGTATGTTTCAAGAGATGCTTATCGAAATAGCTATGGTTATATTATGACAATGCCAATGATTACCGTATCTCGTGAACGCATTTATTGCAAATTATAGTCGAGTTTGAATGTTTGCTATCTGGTTGATGGCATACCAAACAGTGCTAAATGGGACAACAACTGCATAAGCAATGGATTTGCTTCACACAAAGCAAGGAAAGCCAACGGCCTCTTCTCAGTGGTAACACCCATTACTGTCAGATCACCGAAGTTAGGCGCTGCCAGGCTGAGCTAGCACTTGGATGAGTGACCATTCAGTCTGCAGAGCGCTGTTGGCAAGCAAGCGGGGTGCATTCAGCCCTTGTGAGGCAAACTGAGGAGCTACTTGATTGAGAAGTAGCGCCTCCGGTCTCGTAAACTGAAATACGGCCGGGAGAGCGGTGTGCTGACCACATGCCTCTCCATATCCGCATCCAGTGACCTCTGAGCTGAGGATGACACGGCAGCCGGTCGGTACCATTGGGCCTTCGTGGCCTGTTCGGGCGGATTTTAGTTTAATTTAAATCAAGGGAATGCAAAGTAAAACTATGATAACAACACAATTCCTATTAATTACACCCCTTTTTGATTTATTTCTAATTAGTAATTTATGCATTATAAACAATTTACGATAAATAATTAAAATTTGTTTTTTATTAAACATTGTAAGGTAGCTGCCATAAACAATAAGACAGATTCTGTTTTGCTTTCAGTTTTTCTAAGTTTATACAACTTGTAAATTATTTATTAACCTGTAGTGGGCAATACCGGTATTTTATATCAATACAGCTCATTTAAGGGGCTCCGGAACGCCCTATACTTGCAATGTTAAAATAGTGCTTATAAATTACATCTTTCCTCACAAAGTATTTGAGGTAGGAAGTTGAACTTTTTACAGATTATTTATTGGAATATGGGCTACAACTTAACACAGGGATTTTACAAAATTTTAGTTCAGTTATTAAAGACGATTTTTTTTCAATTGTAATGAAAATTCACATTTTTTTGCAATTTTTTATTTATATATTCAAAAATATACAGTTTTTTGGAAAAAGGCTGTGTTAAATTATGCAGAAGGTACTGTGTAACATTTACTGAAAGTTTGAAACAAATATGTTTGGAAGATCCTTAGAAAACACGTAATTAGTATAAGAAAATAAAAGTTTTGGGAATCGAGCGACAAAGATTGGATTAACTTTTTAGTGCATTCCAGGTCCATAGGATGGATTATCTTCATCCTCTGCAAACTCCTCCTCCAGCTTCCTCTTGTTCCTCCTCCTGTTTGTATTTCTAGACTCTTTACAGCCCTGTCTGCAGCCCGAAGGCATTCCTTGTCTAAAGCAAGCATCGCTCGTTGTTGTGTTCATAGATTTTGCTAGCATTTTCTTCAGTTGCAGTTACTGCAACACTGTTCCAAAAGGTGGTCATGTATGAACACTTATCGCATTTCAGTTGTATTTCACTAGCAAGTCCTACGTGCTTTATTATGGAGAGTTCCAGACCAACTTCACTACAATGAATACATCTTACACAGTTTGAAAAAATTCCTTTGAGAACCGACATATCAAATGTTTCATTCACATCCGATTCGCCCATAAAACATTCATAGTTTTCACTCATTGAACCAAGCTTCTTCTGTGAAGTTTTTTCTTTCCCACTTTGTCTGCTATGGGCAGGTGTACTTGAGAGGTTAGGTTCACTCACTTGGTTATCGTCTTTATTGTTTACAGTAATAACACATACCTTTGGCTTTCCAACATTTCTCCTTTTCTTAAAAGCCTTCAGAGGATTTCTAATAACTTTACTTTTACTCATTATTATACTTCAACAAAACAGAGACTAAAGAAACAGAATTAATTACGAATATTTTCGAGATAACGACAGAGTAAATAAACATGAAACAATTGACAATCACACCAGCGATATATATTGAACCATCACAGGTTAGCCACAACACATACTTTATCTCACATCACTAAAATGTACCTGATGAACACGGACGTTAATAATAACACCATTTGACAGCAGTTTAACAGCGCCACAGTGGGTCACGCCCATGTAGAACACATTTCAAAAAAAAATTTAATTGTAGTCTTCGGAATTGAATAAATTATATATCTATTAAAAGGTAATAGTCTGCAGATTCAGAAAACGCAAAAAAGTAAAAATTGAACTTTTCATGATTTTGAGCCTTTCCGGAGCCCCTTAAGTATTGGTTGTTCAATAATGTTTCATTTTTTATTAAACCTACGTACTGTACAAAATCGTAAAATTTGCTAAAACTCCATGGAAACAAGTAGGAGGTAGTTTTACAGGGGGAGGCGTAACTTCGGAACTTCTGTCAGGGACGCAGGGTCACCCCGGTACAACTATGCGTGGGATATCTTTTGTACACAGAGAAGGGCGGCTCGAATGGCAACAAGTTTGTTCGACGCACGGTCACGGAGATGCCGAGAAACGTGAACGGGCATACTCTTGCAAATGAACGCTGATTATTCAGCGACAGTCTACTTAACAGAACTTCAAGAACCAATGTTAAAGACAAATCTGGATAATTCGCACCCCAGCAAGAAAAGTGACAACTCGAAAACGGCAATTTTTAGTTTGTCACTGAAAAATACGTGCGAAGTGCCCCAACACACAAGAAAAATATCATGGAATTTACTGCCAACAATACTCACTCGAAATTTAAGGAAAGCTTATACAGTATAAGTTATTCTTTAAGTAGAATTTTCTCAAGTATTGCATTTTCGAGTTGTGCATCTGTTCTTGCCGGGATGTTTATATTCTTCAACCCACCACGGAACACTTCCGTGGGCATCATGGTTTAGACTTAGTTCAGCATGCACAGAGGAATCACGAAGTCATTTCTCCCGCACTTCATATGCGGTCGAAACGGGAAGAAACCGTATAACATGTGGTAATCATTGCTTCAAAGAAACTTCCATGCGTAAGTTAGACACATTCGCATGAATTAAACAATTCTTATTAACACTAGAGGGAAAAATGAACTTTATTACCCATTCTTAAAACTGCAAGTGGCTCAGAAAGGAGTTCAATGGGCGGCAACAACAATTTTTGATCATTTTCCCAATAACATAAAAGTCTGACAGGTAACAAAACGTAATTAATCTGATTTCAAATCAGATCTCCTGGACAATTCCTTTTTTCCACTGACGAATTTCTACTTACATACTGGCAACCATTAAAAGAAATTAAAAAATTAATTTACCCTCGATATGATGGCGATAATGCACGTTTCAATCCGGAGATACGCAGAAAACATCATCCTAAATTACACTAAACGCATTCATTTATTTAGAGCAGTTAGTTTATGAGCCCACACGAATAGTAAACGGTTGTAAAACAACTGACGTCTTCGCAACAAATAATTTCGCGGTAACAGCGAGCACCAAAACGGAAACAGGGATTGGTGAATACAGGGTTGTCGTGGCGAGACTGAATTCTGCAACTCCCAAATCAGCCAAACTAAACGTAAAACATATCCACCCGAGAAAAGCAGATAAAAATTCGCTTGGTACATCCCTGAGGGACAATCCAAACTAACAATCTAAGTGCAGACCAGACGTGGCTTGAATTCAAAGAATTAGTATCTACAGCAAATGAAATATTTACACTAAATAAATTAACAAATGGCGGAGCTGAGCCCCCGTGGTACACAAAACAGGTCAGAACACTGTTGCAGAAACAACAAAAAACAGAATGCAAAATTTAAAAGAAGGCAAAATCACCAAGATTAGCGATCTTTTGCAGATTTTCTGCAGCGAAAATTTGTCAAGAAATCTGGTAGATAATCTAAAGAGATTGGTCGTAAGTAAAATATGCTAGCAGTAAGACACAATCTATGGCTTCTCTGCACGACATCAATGGAAATACTATCGATGACAGTGCTGCTAAATCAGAGTTATTAAACGCAGCCTTCCGAAATTCATTCATCCGTGAAGACGATGTAAAATACTCCAGAATTCGTATCAAGAACAGCTGCCAATAAGAGTAACTAACAAATAGATATCCTCGGAGTATTGAAGCAACTTAAACCACTTGATAAAAAGCAAGTCTTCAGATCCAGACCGCACACCAACTAGATTCCTTTCAGAGTGTTCTGATGCAATAGCTCCATATTTAACAATCATACAACCGTTCGTTGGATGACAGATCCGTACCCAGACTGGAAACTTGCACAGGTCACACCAATATTTAAGAAAGGCAACGGAAGAAATCCACAGACCCACGTCATTAACGTCGATATGCAGCAGGATCTTGGAACATATCTTGTTTGAACATTATGAATTACCTTGAAGAGAACGATCAATTGGCACACAGTCAACACGGATTTAGAAAATATCGTTCTTGTGTAGCACAACTAGCTCTTTATTCACTCACCAAGTGCTGAGTGCTATCGACAAGGGAATTCAAATTAACTCCGTATTTCTAGATTTCCAGAAGGCTTTTGAAACCTTACGTCATACGCAGCTTGAAATCAAATTGCATGCTAACGAATTATCGCCACAGAGATAACAGTTTGTAGTAATTTACGGAAAGACATCGGGTACGACAGAAGTGATTCGTGGCGTTCCCCAAGGTAGTGTTATAGGCCCTCTGTTGTTCCCTATCTTTAAAAACGATTTAGGGGTCCATTTGAGCAGCCGTGTTTGTTTCCAGATGATGTTGTTGCCTACGGTATAGTAATGTCATCAAAAGATCAAAATCAACTGCAAAACGATCCAGTTAAGATATCTGTATAGTGCGAAAATTGTCAGTTGACCTTGAATAATGGGAACTGAGAGGTCGTCTACATGAGTGCTAAAACGAATCCGTTGAACTTCGGTTACACGATAAATCAGTCAAATACAAAAGCCGTAAATTTAACTAAACACCTTTGATTACAAATACGAACAACTTAAATTGGGAAGAACACACAGAAGTTGTTGTGGGAAAGGCGAACCAAAGACTGCGTTTCATTGGCACAACACTTACAAGGTACAACAAATATACTAAAGACTCGCTTACACTACGCTTGTTCCTTCTTTTGGAATAATTCTGAGCGGTGGAGATCCTTACCAGATAGGATTAACGGAATAAATCGAGAAAATTCAGAGTTGGGCAGCACGTTTTATATTATCGAGAAATACTGAGAGTCATGGACATGATACAAGATTTGGTGTGGAAGTCATTAAAACAAAGGCGTTTTTCGTTGCAATGTGATCTTCTCACAGATTTTCAGCCAACAGCTTTCTCCTCCGAATTTTGTTGACGTGGTCCTACATGTGGAAAAATGTTCATCATAAAGTAATGAAAATCAAAGCTCACGTGGAAGTTTATAGGTGTTCTTTTTCCGGCGCGCTGTTCGAGAGTGAGAATTATTGTGAAGGTGGTTGGATGAAACCTCTGCCAGGCACTTAGGTGTGACTTGCAGAGTAGCCATGTGGATGTTGATGAAGTGTAGTTGCATGTGTATGACTAAAAATAATCATGTGTTCATTAACGTTAACACCAGTCACTTATACGTATACTGTAAACCGGCTGGTTCCACATCATTCCGATAAATGAATCGTTCAAATGATCTACGGAACATATAACTAACTGGTCATGGATCTCATGGTCTTTCAGTAGTCTTTTACTTTCAAACAACCAAGACCACCTACATTTATTGTAGGTGGTCTTGAAACAACCTTGTTTTTGCGTAACGATACTCAACTACTATTAAAGAAAAAATCTAACACTTGGTGAGAGCTCAGACCCAAGCCTACCACGTTGCATACATCGGGAGAGAAAAATGCCTTGTGGCTGCTGTTTCTGCGTTAAGTAGGAACAGACCACAACACACTCGCAATTAATGATATGAAAAATCTTTTGTACATTATACCGGACAAAAAAGTTCGGTGACATGTAAAAGATGTTTTTGGCTACGACAAGGAACACTGTTCAAGAGCGTGAATGTCAGCACGGTGCGTGAGAAATCAGAAGCAAGAACCAAATACCATCTTGACAAAACTTACCTGTTAACAAAGTACCGCGAACGTAGCTCACTGGCAGATGATCCTGTGCTACTGGAACTGGTGAGTCTGTGACCTCAGGTCGCGGGCTCAGCATTTGAATAACATCAACATAAGAGTCACGTGACGAGAGAGAGAGAGAGAGAGAGAGAGAGAGAGAGAGAGAGAGAGAGAGGGGCGCCCCGGCAGGAAAAACAACACTAGTAGAAACTCAGCGTGTTGCAAGATGATTCACATACGTTGCAAGATTTTGTGCATTCAACGAAAGCATTCGTATTTTCGCCGATGAAAACTTTTAGAAATCCTTAAGTTTTATTCTGAACTAATACTCGAAGTGGTTGACACTGTTGTGGTACTGTAAAGTAAGTCTACCGGTTTTACAATCTTGTCTAAGTACGTACCGGTACAATACTTTTACTGCTCAGCACTGCAGAAAGCAACGAAGTACAATAATGAATAGAATTAGGGCTTTCCGTGATTTTCCAAGGTCGTTTAGGCATTGACGCGATGCAAGACCACGGCCGAACCCATGTCCTGTCCTCTTAGAGCGTGTTACGTACCGGTACGCTGTGTCTTGTATATTTTGAGCTACGGATTAGCACGATGTTACCTTGACAAATCCTGTACAATTGTGGGATGATCCGTGGATGTATAAAGATAAATTAAAAAATACAAACATATCTCGACTGAGTAAAATAAGAATTCAATCGGGAGGAGAAAGGAAAAAATACAGTCACTATTATACTACTGTAAACTTCCAGAGGGCATCTGAAAAATTTATCTGAGGTCATTGTTCTGAGGTTTTCAAGAACTAAATTACTTGATTTTTGTATGATCTACTACGTGAATACTGTTAATGATGGAAATTAAAACGAATGCAAATTTACGTATGAGGAAAATGTGTTACTAGAACGTTAGTCTTCTTCTTAACTAATGTCATACAGACCTATGTCGAGATTAAAATTCTATAGACCTTTAATGGTACCACCTCACACAACAAGACATAACGAAGGCAGTATAGACTGAAAGAAAACAATAGATATATTGATTCATCTTACAGTCTTTAACAATCACGGAGTTACAAAACATAAGTTGCCAACATGTTCTATACCTTAGAAGTTTATCTCCATAAATAACTGCAGGTTGTAAAATGTGTAGTAAATCATATACAAATGAGATGTGTTGGTACAGGCTCCTCAGTATTCACTCTTCTGTTTCTACTTTTGGTATCAAAATGTGTTATTACGGAATAATTCACATGTGTCTTGTTCTGTAAACTGGGGTGAATAGAAACTGTTTTCAACTTTAAAGGGAAAAAATTGATAATTTTAGGAAGAAATACGAAAATCAAAATTATATGGGATAACAGGTTTGTGTCTAACTTTATAGTCAGGTTTGCAATGTAGCTAAACGTTTTTGTAATACAAACAATAAAAACTTGGTGTTCCTGTTCACTGCATGAGGAGGGATGAATAGAAGCAGCAGTGTTAATCTCATTAATTTTTTTCTGTATAGTGGTCTTTGGGGTGAATAGGGACATGCCAAATTTCTTTTGGATCTAGGAGAATTAAGGAACAACATTTATCTGATCCAAAAACAATTTTTTTTTATAAATCAGGAACTGAAAATATTGCATTACTTATAGCTTTTAATTCTCTTTTCTAAACAAAAATTGTTATTTCTCTTTACTTTATTGTAAATTAAATTGATAAAATTTGTTTGTTAATACATTAAGTCATTGAAATATTTAGAAATGATGTCTTTGAATCTACAAATCGTACCTCCAGAAGTAATAGAGAGCTTTTGAACAACCCCTCCTTCGCTGAAAAATGGCTCCTCATCTGTTAAAATAAAGGTGTTTAATTGCTCTTGCTTTTTCTGGGAAAAAACATCAACATAACCTTTCCCTTCTAAATCACAAATTTTGCTTCCATACAATATAAATGACTGCTTATTTTTTCCTTATAAATTAATCACAGCATAATCTCCTGTGTTGAGAACAGTGATAGGTGATTCTTCATTTCTGTCAACTTCTTAAAACTTCTTCTGAAGAAACACAGTGCAAAATTGCACACGGGGTATATTGTAATTAGTAGCAAAAACAATCCATTTACACCATAACTAGACTTAGATTTATTTTTAAAGATCTAACCATGAGCCCAAGAAATAGTAACTAATTCATGAAGGAGGGAGGGAAGGGTGAAAGGGGGGGGGGGGTGAATGCCAAAATAATACATCACTTTTGTGGCAAAATATTGACCCTGTTTACGTACTTTGAAAACTTTTGTACCAGAAGGATTCTGCATATATCATTCTAATGGAGGATTGTTTTCATTGAATGATCTGTCAATGGTGAGAGCATTAGAGATGGGGCAAAAGCTGCGACTGTGTCATTAGTAGTCTCTCTTTTTTTTTTTTTTTTTTTTTGCAAAGAAACCATTCATCTTAGATACTTTGGGGAAACTGTGAAAAACCTAAATTTTTATGGCTTGATTGGGCCATTGTAATGAACACTGCCTTTACTTTCTGTATTAGTTGTATCAACTAGCAAACCTGAACCATTGGTCTTTTGCAACTTCAAAACATTGCTGCACCACTGGTATCTCATTGTCTGCATGATTTGGTAGCCCTTGATTTACTATGACAGGGGGTAATTTTTATTGTGTGAATGGGTGTGTTTTTATTCAATTAAATACTTCTTGCCAGTGTATTAAAAAATTTGCTACTCACCATGTAGAGTGAGTGAGAGACTGAGAGAGAGAGGTTTTTTTTTTTTTTTAATAATAATAACCTGTAGCTGAAATCCTGCAGTCAGATAGTCTATGCATTAGCTGGAATTGTAAATTAATAGAATCATTAAAAAATCAAATAAAAGATAAATGAATAATTAATAATAAGGGTTCTATTACAAAACTGATGCAGACGACACTAGAGAATTATATTGGTTAATGTCTATTCAAGTAAGTCATCTCAAACAGTCTGAAAGTAGTCATAAGATTATAATACACAAAGAAATATAATCTTAAAAAAATAATGAAGTTGTGTTAAGTGCATTACAAGAATGGTAGCAGAATCCCCAGGCTAAATAGTCATCCAAGATGTGTGAAAAGCTAAGCCCGTTTTATGATTACAATACACGAAATATCCACTAGCACAAAATACTTCAGAGTTCAGCATGATGATTTACACATCAACACATGAGAGATAAGTAGGAGGAACTCATAATCTGTCTAGTCTCACTTCCCTAATGCTAGCAGAAAAGTTACAGTTCTGCACTGGAGCACTTTCAGACCATGCAAAAGCTGAAGTCCCTGCAAAAATTAAAAAATTATAGCGACCATTCTTCTCCCAGAATCTATCACCCATGTGCCCTGAATGTTGCTTCAAGCAGGTCTGCCTTCTTCAAAAATTCTGCACAAAAGTTCTGAATCACTCTCTTGAGCTCTCCACTCAAAAGTGTCTGTCAAAACTTGATCCCAGCAGTGTTCCACCAGCATCTAACTCTCATAGGTTGAAGGCCATACCCACCAAGCATACATCATTCTTATGTTCTATAGACATGACTTGACGCAACTTGGCCACTATCCACACTAAACTAATGTACACTAAAGCAGCAAAGAAACTGGTATAGGCATGCTTATTCAAATACAGAGATATGTAAACAGGCAGAATACGATGCTGAGGTCGGCAACACCTACAGAAGACAAGTGTCTGACACAGTTGTTAGATCAGTTACTGCTGCTACAATGGCAGGTTATCAAGATTTAAGTCAGTTTGAACTATGTGTTATAGTCGATATATGAACAATGGAACCCAGCACCTCCGAGGTGGCGATTTTCCTGTATGGCCATTTCATGAGTATATCATCAGTATGAGGGATCCAGTAAAACATCAAATCTCCAACATCGCTGTGGCCAGAAAAAGATCCTGCAAGAAAAGGACCGATGATGACTGAAGAGATTCGTTCAATGTGACAGAAGTCAAACCCTTCCACAAGTTGCTGCGGATTTAAATGCTAGGCCATCAACAAGTGTCAGCATGCAAACCATTCAATGAAACATCATTGAATGGGCTTTCAGGGCTGAAGGTCCACTTGTGCATTGGACTGTTGATGACTGGAAACATGTTGCCTGGTCAGATGAGTCTCATTTCAAATTGCATCGAGCAGATGGATGTCTATGGGTATGGGGATAACCTCATGAATCCACAGTCCTGGCATGGCAGCAGGGGGCTGTTCAAGCTGGTGGAGGCTCCGTAATGGTGTGGGGTGTGTGCAGTTGGAGTGAAATGGGACCCCTGATACATCTAGATACAACTCTGACAGCCGCACATAAGCACCCTGTCTGATCACATCGCTCCACTCATGTCCATTGCACATTCCAATGGACTCGGGGAATTCCAGCATGACAATGCAACACTCACATGTCCAGAACTGCTACAGAGTGGCTCCAGGAACCCTCTTCAAAGTTCAAATACTTCCACTGGCCACCAAACTCTCCAGATATGAATATTGTTCAGCATTGCAACATGCTGTTCAAAAGAGGCCTCCACCTCCTCATACTCTTACTGATTTATGGACAGCACTGCAGGATTCATGGTGTTAATTTCCTCCAGCACTACTTCGGACATTAGTTGAGTCCATGCCATGTTGTGTTCCAGCACTTCTGCATGCTCGTGGGGGCCCTACATGATATTATGCAGGTGTACCAGTTTCTTTGGCTCTTCAGTGTATTGTCAATATTGAAATAAAATAATGTTATCGACATTCAGTCACAGCCGGAATATTATAAATAATAATTTGTTCACAAATAAAAAAGCAAACATTATTGTGCCCATGCACTCATATTAACTGACACTTAATTGTTGTTGAATATTGTTTAAGCAATTACTTAGGGCTGCTTGATAGCAGTGTCCTTTGGCACTCTTTTCAATGATGGTGTCAGCTAACACTTTCAGTTGACCACTTTGAAATGACATTGTTTTTTTTTTTAATACTGATTGCAAATTTCTTTCAGTAAAGTTATTGGCAAAAATAGTACAATAATCATTAAAAAAACTACACAAATATGATAAGATATGAGGTAGTCATGCTGCATTCAGTTGCTGTATTGTTGCAAGGATACAAAGTTCTGACAAACATTTGCACAGAGAAAAAGATGTAAAAACATAATATTCCAATGAATAATACAGATGCCGATATGTAGCTTCCAGGGATGATAACTATAGTGCCATGCTATCATCTGAAACATTGTTTGTTGAACTTGCACCAAGCATTTAGAAATTGTTAATTCTGCTGTTCATTTCGAAAATATTCTGTCACTGTAAAATCTTTACTTTTATGGTATAGAAGATATTGAAGATATTATTACATCATTGGATGTACCTCATTTCTCTGATGTTGCAGATGTATTCAGATTTGCTTAATTATGTTACTCAGGTTTAAAAGTTGGGAGTAGCCTTATTTAAGACTTCTCTATACTCTGCCATTTCTGGTGCATCTTCTGTGCTCCTGCTATGCAAGCAACCACTGCCCAAATGCTCCCTGTTCTGAGATTTACCCACATCCAGCCACATGTTCCTCACCTTCGTACCTGGGCTGATCTGTATTGGTCGGTTCAGCTGGGCCGGCCATACTGCCCGTTCTGGGCCCTGGACCCACCAGCTAGTACTCAGCTGGACAGATTAATTTACCTTACCTCATACCAGCTTTTTGCACCCGAACTCACCTACATATGCGTAATGTTACAGACTTATTATAATTTGAGATGTTTAATGTGTGTTCAGCTTTTTCTTTCATTTAGGTTTTCTCAGTTTCATCATTTCTTAAAACAGATTACAATATTGTAATTTTATTATTTTAATTACCCACATCATAGTTTTTCATAATGTATTCATTGTTATTTTTACTAAAACCAGCTTAAAGCAACCCAAAGAATTTTTACTTCAAGAAACACTGCTTCTTTATGCAGTGTTGGTCAGATCCTTAACAGTAATAATAAGCTTAGTCAAAACAACATTTTTTTTCTCTAAATAACACATTGAACAATAGATAAGTAGTAATTCCTTCAGATTATGGATTAACTGTTTCTACATTAGATAGTAAACAGAAGTATCTGTTTCAACAACACGTTTTTTGCATGTTAAAATCAAAACAAAGACTCCAGTCATTTAAAAGGCCAGCATGTATTTATATTTTCATAGAAAAAGTGTGTCCTATTTATATATCTATTGCCATGTGTTACATCATGGTGGATTGTCACAAATATGAGGGCTATTCAGAAAGGTTTGGCATTAAAAAAAAACTAAGTACAAGAAATGCATTTTATTATATACATCTGAAAGAGTAGCTGACATACTACTTTTCCACATAGTCACGAAACACGTTGAGGCACTTATCATGGCAGTGGACAAGCTTTGAAAGACCTTCGTAGTAAAATTCTGCCACCTGAGACTTCAGCCAGTGAGTCACACCCGCCTGGAGTTCCGCATCATCATCAAAGCGCTGCGTTGCAAGCCATTTCTTCATCTTGGGAAACAGGTGGAAGTCACTTGGTGCAAGATCAGGGCTGTAGGGCGGATGAGGGAAAATTTCCCATTTGAATGAATTAAGGAGTTCTTTAGTGCAGTTTGTCATGTAAGATTGGGCGTTGTTGTGCAAAAACAAAATTTTTGATGTCACCTTTCCTCGATGTCTGGTTTGCACTGGTCTTCTAAGGCTGTGCAAAGTTTGATAGTACCGGGCAGAATTTATGGTTGCTCCATGTTCGAGACGACAAACAATAAGAAGCACACTTTGCCTATCCCAAAACACTGTCGCCATCAACTTCCTTGCTGACAACGTTTGCAAACATTTTCTTGGCTTTTGGAGGGACCTCGTGTGCCCCCACTACATGGACTGTAATTTTGTCTCACAATTGACGTGTTTCACCCAAGTCTTGTCACTGGTTATGATTCAATCCAGTAATGAATCACCAAGTTTGTGGTAGGCCTCCAGAAATGTCAGCATTGTCCCCATTCGCTGTTCTTTATGGTGCTCTGTAAGCATTTTGGGCACCCATCATGCACAAAATTTGTGGTAGCCTAGCTTTTGAGTGACAATTTCAAAGAACAAAGTCCATGAAACTTATGGAAAAGAAAGTGAAAGCTCCATTATTGTGAAGCCACGGTTTTCACGAATAGTTTCATCAACATATAATAGCTCCATAGGAGTAATCAGTCTAAGTCAAAGACAAGACTACCAGTTCTGTAACGTATAACGAGTTAATTACTAACTGATCCACTTTTAGGATAGTAACAGCATGGGGGTACAACAAAAATATATAAAAGAAAGACTTTTTGCTTTATTCTATCTGAATATTTACAGTTGTTTTTGAATCCATGTGACATACGATGAGACTCTAGTATAAATTCCAGGAAATGACTTGGATCCACATCCAACTCCAGAGGAGACGATTCCAACCACTGTGTAAACACCACCATTTTGTAAGACAAGTGGACCACCAGAGTCACCCTGTAAATGAGGAAAATAATAATAATTGGAAAGCATACATATCAGTAACAGAAACTGACAGTAGTCACACAGTCTGATATGTTCAGTACCAAAGTTTGAAGGCACACAAAGGATCTGTCAATACAATGCATATTTCACAGTACCTAATGCTACAAGTAAATATGTAAATATAAGTCAACTGCAAAAAGGTGCTCACAAACCTGACAGGCATCTTTTCCACCTTCTTCATGACCAGCACATAACTGAGAGTCAATAATTCCCTGAGGATATCTCTGTTTTGGAACTGATGGTCGCGAATATTGTTCATTACACACTGAATTGTTAAAGATTATAACGCTTGCTTCCTGAAGTGTATCTGGTCTTTCTCCACCTGGAACAAAAGAAATCATTGCAAGTGTTATCTTTTTAGAATGACATTTTCACTCTGCAGCGGAGTGTGCACTGATATGAAACTTCCTGGCAGATTAAAACTGTGTGCTGGACCGAGACTCGAACTCAGGACCTTTGCCTTTTGTAGGCAAGTGCTTCACCAACTGAGCCACCCAAGCATGACTCACGCCCCGTCCTCACAGCTTTACTTCATCCAGTACTTCTCCTGCGAGAGCTTCTGTAAAGTTTGGAAGATAGGAGACGAGGTACTGGCAGAAGTAAAGCTGTGAGGACAGGGCGTGAGTTGTGCTTGGGTGGCTCAGTTGGTAAAGCACTTGCCTGCGAAAGGCAAAGGCCCCGAGTTCGAGTCTCGGTCCGGCACACAGTTTCAATCTGCCAGGAAGTTTCATTATCTTTCTATGTGGAAATGCGGGCTACAGAAATAAAAACAGCAACACTATTAAGAAAAAATACTACTGTAGTTGCCAAGCACCAAAACTAAAACAATTGGGACAGTGTAGTGAAACTTCCACTTTGCAGTGGAGTAACACCTTCTTGTGAGTGCTGGCACAAACATACGCATGACCCACACATGTAGCTTTAGGAACTCATAGATCATGTCATTAAATGCTTAAATGCTGCAAGAAACAAAATGGGTGTGAAGACAACTAAAATGATAAGTGCACAGTAGATGTAGCAGCTAAAAGTAATTTGGAAACTGGATTAAAAAAGACTTGCTGTAGTTGTAGGACACAAGGAAAACGAGTGAAGGTTCACAATCTGAGAACTAGAAATCAACTGAATGGTGCAATATAATTATCTGGAACACAGCATTTCATCAGTCTTTTCTACTTTTTTTCCTGTTCATATGACCACTTGCTCTTGTTTCACAAACTATTCACCACACAGAAATATCATCATAATTTAATGTCCTGTCACTGATCAGGTCACTTAAGAGTTCAACATGAATTGAGTTTAGAATGAGGCAGTAGATATGCCACATACTTTTCAAAGGAATTATCCCAACATTCAACTAGGAATGCTGAAAAGGAGCTTGGAATGACTTGGAATGACAAAACCATTATTAAGAGGGTGAGAAAGTATTGCAGCTTCACAAATAAAAAATACACATCCACAATTATATAGTATAAAGTACAGTGGAGTACATGCCAGAGTGTATGGCACATTGTAGCATCAGCTTCCATCTGTTCAGTTTGCATAAGGAGGGTGGGAAGAATAACTCCTCAAATGCCTCTGTGCATTCTATAATTAGTCTAATGTTGTCTTTACAGTCTGTGTGGGAGTGATGTGTAGGGAAACTGTAGTTATCCCTAGATTCCTCACTAAATACTTCATGAGTAGGCTTTTGAGGGATATATCTTCAAGCATCTGCCAGTGCAGGTCTTTCAGCATTTCGATGTTTTCCCATGTATCAGCTGTGGCCTTGTTGAAGGAAACATCCCATCATTTGCCTGAACTGATTTAGAAAACAGGAAAAAACCACAGAAAATCTGAAGCCTTCACTCTCCCAAATCTGAGACCATCTACATCCATACTGCGCAAGCCACCTGATGGTGTGTGGCGGAGGGTAATGATTGTCTTAATAAACATATCATCTTACCATAGGTTACTTAATGTAGAATTATTTTATGTTTATATACTGTATATTTGGAACAGGTTAGCTTAATAACATTAAAACTTGTTATTGGCTGTTCATTTAGTCTCCCAACACTTATCACTGCACACGCTTGCAAATGACTTTGTACCATGACCATACTGCCATGCCTCTGTTACAACTCCATCTAGTCCATTCCGCCTGTCTGAAAAACCGAGCCATTGACTCCTCATGAAAAGTGACACATTGAACATATTAGTATTACTCACTACCAATATTGGGTAATGATTTTCCTATAAATTGTTACTAACATTGTAATGTGATAGGGGTGTTTTAGTTGCCACTTCTTTTTAATTAACTGTGACTCTTGAGATCTCTTAGTAATCTTTAAATGGGCAGTATGCATTGTTTAAGAGATATACATTGGCTTCCTTTTTAAATAAATGTAACTTAGTTATTTCTTACATCTCCTTGGACATATTACTTACAATTTTAATCCCTGATTGAAACTGCTGTTTAGAGTTTTTCCGTGGTAAATGTTAAATAGAACAAAATTTGGCTTACACACATACTAACATTTTTTCTGATGTCCACAACACATTGTTAGATGAAATCACTAGGTGCTGTAAGGATATCTTGTTGTTTAAAAGATGATATGTCTCCAAGGGCATAACATGCGTGACATTCTCTTTGCCAAGTTAAGCCACTGTGTAAGAAGGGAATAAGGAAAATGTCTCTCATTACAGACCTGTAGCTTCAATATCACATTTTTCAAAGGTAATAGAGAAACCTTTCTATAAAAATTTATCAAACTTTTTAGAACCCAATAACATACTATTGGAGTCCCGACATTGATCCAAATAGCTCACTCAACAGAAACAGCAATCTTCTCATTTATACATGGTATACTGCAACCAATGCATAACAGGGGATATGTTACAGCTTTATTACTAGATTTGGCAAAAACATTTGATACAATAAGTCATGAAAAACTGTTTTTAACTAGAAAAAATAGGTGTCAGGTACACAACAAATAACTGGGTGGAATCACATCTGTCATAAAGAAATTGGGCAGGAAAGAAATCGTTTGGTTGTGAAATATAACTCTGCCCTTTTAGGGGAAAAATAGTGTCACATGAGAATCTGTTCTCAGTTTTATGCTGTTCCTGCTATATGTTAGTGACTTATTATACAAAATACACTTCAATTTTCAGATGATACTGCTATATTGATTAAAGGCAACACTCGTGAAACAGATTCAAGAGCCACAGACAGCCTCTCAGATTATTTTTCTGTTAAGCATTTATAATATGCACAGAGAATACTATTGCTACGGATATACACGCAGACCAGAACGGAACTCCACTATTTCCTCATAAATATGGAAACGGGTAGACCGTTCGCCTGGTGCAGGTCTTTCGATTTGACGCCACTTCGGCGACCTGCGCGTCGATGGGGATGAAATGATGATGATTAGGACAACACAACACCCAGTCCCTGAGCGGAGAAAATCTCCGTCCCAGCCGGGAATCGAACCCGGGCCCTTAGGATTGACAGTCTGTCACGCTGACCACTCAGCTACCGGGGCGGATGTTCCATGAAGAGAGTATTAAAAAACTGCAACAAAAGTGACACACTTAAATGTGTGTACTTGATATGTGTCCACTTAACACTTGCATTGTTTTGAGGGAATACTACTGTCAGCCTAAAATCTTTAAGACCGCGAAAGAGAATAATAAGAGTAGTTGAAGGTGTAAACCAAAGAAAATCCTGCAGGCTATTGAAAGAAGGCCACAGGAAATAGTATCTTGTGTCTTCCTTGTATATACATTTACAAAAATGGGGTGCAAATGAGAAGAAACAAGAATGTAAAAAATTACCACAGTTACACTGTGCATGATTACAACACAAGACAAAATGAAGACATACGTGTACAGAAAACAAGAACAAGGCTATTTCAGAAGGGTGTCCTCCGCCCAAGCATCAAAGTATACAGTGTTTTTACCTAGTCACAAAACTGTTGGAAGACACTTAACAGTTTAAAATACAGGTAAAGGCTTACTTAGTTGAAAACTGATTTTACTCATTAAATGAAAGTCTTGACACATGAAACTTATTCTTTTACTGTAAGTGTTACTCATATTGTACTTATTACGCTCTGAACTTTTAAGCATGCATAACTTAAAGTCCCTCAGTTCATTTTCTGTCTGTATGTGAAGGCTAATCTCAGGTACTCTTTGTTGGGATTTTGATACAGTTTTCACTAACAGCTAAACTGATTCAAGGAAGGTTTGTGTATATAACTTGTTACCGCTGCATGAGACAAGTCGTCTGACCTTAGATACTTTGTGCTACATATGTGAAACTGAGGTTGGTGATTAGTTAGATACAAGTTAGTTTGACTGTAATTTTATTTGCATTGTATTTGTTATTCAACTTTTTTGACAATAACTATTATAAACCAAGGATGTTCTAGCTGTTAGTAAACTTACTATAGCAAGAAAGAAGATATGTAGTAAAAAATTTATAGCAAGAATGAAGACATGCAAAGTCAAAATTCATTTTTAGGGAAGAACATAACTAAACAAAGAAAAATAAAAAATATGACAAACAACAATGTGCATTTGCAGGAACTGAATATATTCACACGATAAAAGAGAGGTACGCTGCAAATAAATAAATAGAAATTACGAAGGGAAAATGAACAGACGTCACTTGATATATATATTAGCATTTCTAATATCAACATTACTTTTTCTAACATAATAAAATTACAAAGAGCATAGTACTAATGCATTGAAGAATTATTGACAAACGTGATAGAATTACAAGTTAAATGCAGTTTCTGTTTGAGAGTAAAGTCTAAGATGAAGTAGAAGATTTCATTTACTACAAAAGCAAAAAGTAATAACACTCTTAGAATGGTTTCATTTTTGGGACACCTGTGATAAAGTAAATTCAGTTTCAATTTTAATTCTGAAGAGATGCAACTGCATGCTGTAGAGTTACTTTAAGGCATTTCAAGCATTGCATCTGTACCAACACCTGGATATGGGAATTTTTGGCTACAAGATAAAACAATCCTAGACTGAATAACACAGTCATAACACTTATGGATACAAAATATCGCCTGAAGGTTCAATTTTGAGAGATGAATGGCAAGATCATATCTTGGGGATGGTTACTTTTCTTCAAAGAAAGTGCTTTGATGAAATAGTAATAATTTCCTTGTGATTTAATACACGCTCGGTGTGTGGATACATAAATAAGTGTTGTAGAGCTTCAATGCAAAATATATCTGCATACATTAGATAATATAAAAAGTCACAATAATTATCACCTGCTCATTGCAAGAATATAAGATATAGAAAGGTATTATCTTTGTTTCTTACCAAATCCAAGGAGTCCCCAACCATAAAGCATTGCAGTCTTTCCACTTAATTCATCATCATTGTCTCCTAATTGTGGAAGACAAATGGTACTGATATACTGGCTTGGTTCCACGGGCTTAGCAAGCTGCAGCACAGCAATGTCATGATAATGCTCTGGTGGTTGATAAAATGGATGTACCTTCACAGCTGATATGGTTACATCTTGAGGTGCAGCCCTGTCGTCACTGCGTGCAAAATCCAATTCTCCTACACGTACGACGTCTGGTTTCCTGTAGGCAAACTACATCTGACATGGATTCGCTGCATCTAAATATAACAAGCATTTAATTGAAAACTGTTGTTCTGATTAAGGCAAGACAAATATAAACTGAATTATCTTTGATTACTGGTCAATGGAATGAAAACTAAAAGTTGTGCTCTGCTTTGAGAGTAATATGAGTATCTGCTAATCCACCTCCTGACAGTCAGCAAATAGTAACACAAGTAATTCCCTATATAACTGATACTGGTTCTTCTTCATGTGCTTCATTAGAATAATCTCTAATTATGTTGATTTGAAGACACGGGTATGAATTTATTTTGCATTGTTTCACTATTGTTTCCTTATGATATTATCGTCTCCTGCTGAAAAGTTAAATGGTGTGACCTCTAGCATGTGCATGTGTGGTTGTCTGTGTAAATTTGTGTACTCCTACTAGAAAAAGAGCGAGAGCTTGAAAGCTAGTGTAAAAACTGTTTTCTGTTGCATGATTCTATGCACTACACATCAGTCAGCTATAGGTGAGTGGTTGCTTTTCATTTATTTTACATAGTATCCATCCGAGGAAACAAATTATACGATCAGAGGAAAAAATCAGTAGCAACAGAGCATAATATAAATTATTGCACATTTCACAGAGATCTGTTCTAGGTATTGGAATTCCTACAGTTATTTCCCAACACATTAAATCAACCAGAAAAAATACACTCCTATTGAAGCACAAAAAAGACCAATATGCTCTTGTTTTAAAAGACTCTGACCAAAAAGTCAGGTACCATCTGCCTCATTGTACCTTTCTCAACATCACTAAAAATTTTGGCATGCAAACAATAAGTTGCTGCTACCCATCCACTTCCACTTGCCCATTCTCACTCACTCATCTGGCTCAACACATTGTTGTTAATTCTTTGTGTCACTCTAACTATCACTGTCTCGTCTCACTACCATTGTCTCACTCTTGCTCTCTCTTACTACTGCTATCTCATTCTTTCCTTCCCACTGACATCGTCTCTTCTCAACGTCACTATCTCTCTCTTCCTTGTTGTCACTGCCGTAAACTCTGTCTCCCATTATCACTGGCTCTCACCCACTTCCACTTTCTCCTTCTCTTTATTTCTTTCCCAATGGCACTGTCTTCTTCACTCTTTTCCTAGCACTGTTCTGTCACTGCCAACTATGCCCCACTGACATTGTGTCCCTCTCTTTCTCTCATGCTACCTTTGTCTCATTTATTCTTTCTGCACCACAGGCCGGTCACTGTGGCCAAGCGGTTCTAGGCGCTTCAGTCCAGAACCGCGCTGCTGCTACGGTCACGGGTTCGAATCCTGCCTTGGACATGGATGTGTCTGACGTCCTTAGGTTAGTTAGATTTAAGTAGTTCTAAGTCTAGGGGACTGATGACCTCAGATGTTATGTCCCATAGTGCTTAGAGCCATTTGAACCATTTCTGTACCACAACCATTGTCTACCACCTTTGAATATTTATTACTTTTCCATCTCTTTCCCACTGCCACTGTCTCCTCTTCTCTCAGCATGAGTGAGTGTGGAAACGTCCACATACAAAAGTTTTTGGAATAATTTTTAAAGGTGTTGAAGAAAGTAGAATGTGGCAGCTGATACTCCACTTTTCAGTCAGAGTCTTTTAAAACAGGGGCATATTAGCCTTTTTTTTTGTGCTCTGATACAGCACTATTATGTGGGTTCCCTTCTTTTCCAAGCCACAGCACAGCATGTTACTCATGTGAAAATAATTTTATGGGTCAGTAAAATTATAATAGTTTACCTGTGTGAAATTAAAGTAACATGAAACTAATTTTACAAGTCAGACCATATTTTATGTGTACAAATATTTGAATGTGTTTCAGTGCAACATGGGGTTCCCAGAACCCTTCTGATGAAAATATATACACTTTATGACATATTTCTCTGTGCTACATCACTTTATACACCATGTTTTGCCTCATATCAGATTTTATGTGCATACTTTGTGTGTAGAAACAGGGTAACCTTAAACCTCTGTATATCAGAAACAGATAAAGATATCAAGAAAATTTTCAAACTTGTTCGAAATCTTAGGAATATATCATAAAATTTTCAGCCACTTGCTGTGCATAGCTGTCTTGGAATCCACGGTTCAGTAAGCTGGGGGAAGTGTGTAATATTCAAACTTTGACCCTGAACTCTAGGATTCTCATAGTTACAGTAAGACGGTACTTCTGTTGGGTATGCAAATGGTCCCTAACCCAAGGGCTATCCCAAACATGTGACTCTAGCTTCCTATCACCAACAGGACCCAAGGTATAATCCCTGGAAACATCCAGTTTTTATGTGCTGTGTTTTGGAACATGTTAGCTAGCACATGCTGTTGCATGTGTGCCAATAAAAGCATTTATAGCTACAATAAAAAACTGAGAATAACTGAACCAACTGATATGAATAGTAGTAATAGTTTATATCTGAAGATGACCTAACTCAATTCAAACTGGTCACAATAGCTTTGTCAATCACACTGTTTAGTTTATAAAATAAAAATGTATACTTACGGTATTTATCCAGTAGCTCTAACACAAATGCATTGAAAAAATAACTTTACAGTAAGAATTACAGGGTAAAAATATGTTTCTTGTGAAATATAACTCAGTATTAAATTCTTCAGCTAAAATGTCTGGGCAGGGAGGCTGTGGTTGATGTATAAAACTGCTTCCTGACATTTTGTCTACAACTGCAGGAGCCATCTTCTGACGTAAAATGGCTATTCTACTAAAGCTTGAGGGGTTCTCACATTTACAGAGTCTATAGAGGGTGTCACCATATGTCATGTGATGCCAAATGTATGGCACCATCATTCTCGATTAAAAATAATCAGTTGTTATTCTGTTGGTACAAAGTTGACATCCAGATTGTATCTAACTTCAAACCTTCTTCCTTTTATTAAAATTATTTTGGTGTTTGTGAACCTCTATTGCTTCTCTATACATTTGTGCACGATGATCCAATGTCCTTGCTAAAGTGCTTGTCTCACTGAATTTTATTTCGTGGTTCCCCTCTTGAAAACCTGTTCTGTTGCGGCCAATTTTTTGGTATATGCCAGACAACAGTTCCCTTCGTGTTCAGCTGTGTGGTAGTTAACACTTCTTTTTGTGGTTTCAGTATACACTTATCCGCAACTCCACAGATTTTTATTTACCCCAGGTGTTGCTATGGTGGGCCATGCATCTGTCACCCTTCTTAAATATTCATTAATCTTCTTGGCAATATCATGAAACGGGTAGTTGCTATTCATGATATAGTTGAGATGCTGAGTTGCAGATAGGCACAACAAATGACGGTCAAACAAAGCTTTTGACCAAACAGGCCTTCATCAGAATTAAACAACATACACACACCACTCATGCAAACACATCTCACACTCACATGACCACACTCTCTGGCTGCCAAGTCCAGATTGTGAGCAGCAGTGCATGATGAGAGAAGCAAACTAGTGGTAAGGGTAAGGAGGAGGCTGGGGTGTGGAACAGGAGGGATAGTAGCGTAGGGATGGGGGACAGTTGAAAGCTGATTGTGGGAGCATACAGGGATGAGGTGGGGAGAGGGTAGGGCAGCTAGATGCACTCAGGAGGTTACATTGGGGGGGGTGGAAAAGGGGAGAAGTAAAGAGACTGCAGTGCTCTGATGGAATTGAGGGCTGTGTAGTGCTGGAATGGAAACAGCGAAGGGGACAGGTGTGTAAAGGACAATGACTAACAAAGGTTGAGGCCAGGAGGGTTATGAGAATACAGGGAGACTTTCCACCTGCACAGTTCGGAAAAGCTGGCGTTAGTGGGAATGACCACCTACACAAGGTATAAAAGAGCTGTCATTTGTACTCAAGCGATTCATGTGGACAGGTTTTTGCAGTGAATATGGATGCACAACAAGACCTGACAGACTTTGAAAGCAGAATGGTAGTTGGAGCTAGACACATGGGACATTCCAATTTGGAAATCATCAGGGAATTCAATATTCCAAGATCCACAGTGTCAAGAGAGTTCCAAGAATACCAAATTTCAGGCATTACCTCTCACCACAGACAACACAGTGGCCGACGGTCTTCACTTAACAAGCAAGAGTAGTGGCGTTTGCATATAATCGTCAGTGCTAACAAACAAGCCACAATGCACTAACAAACAAGTAACATTCCATGAAATAACTGCAGAAATCAATGTGGGACTTATGACGAATGTTTCCATTAGGACAATGCAGTGGGCAGTAAGGGGTTATAGCAGCAAGACAACCGACGTGACTGCCTTTGCTAACAGCACATCTCCTGCAGCGCATCTCCTGGGCTCGTGGCCATATCGGTTTGATCATGGCCTGGTCAGATGAGTCCCAGTTTCAGTTCATAAGAGCTGATGATAGGGTTCGAGTGAGCCACAGACCCCACGAACCACTGTGCAGCCTGGTGGTGGCTCCATAATGGCGGGGGCTGTGTTTACATCAAATGGACCAGGTCCTCTGGTCCAACTGAACTGACTGTGGACTGGAAATGATTATGTTTGGCTCCTTGGAGACTATTTGCCGCCATTCATGGACTTCATGTTCCCAAACATGTCGCCGAGCCACAATCGTTTGCGACTGGTTTGAAGAACATTCTAGACAGTTTGGGCAAATGATTTGGCAACCCAGATAACCTGACATGAATCCCATAAAACATTTATGAGACATAATAAAGAGGTCAATTCATGCATAAAATTCTGCACTAGAAACACTTTTGCAGTTATGGGTGACTATGGAAGCAGCATGGCTCAGTACTTCTGCAGGAGACTTCCAATGACTGGTTGAACCCATGTTCATGAAGTTGCTGCAGTGAAGTGTGGAAGGTCCAACATGATATTAGGAAGTATCTCATGACTTTTATCACCTCAGCGTATACTTCGTAATAATCACATGTGGCTCAATGACCGGGTGCAAGTCTTTGAATTGGAGACAATTTCAGCGACTTGTGTGTCCCTAATCTCCCCAGTCATCTCTCATAAACAGCAATTACACAACAACTGATCTGTTCTCAGCAGTGAAGTATATAGCCTTATGAAGCAATATATATGGTGTAGCCTGCCTTATCTCCAATACATGAAAATTATTTTCTCTGAATGGGCATCATCCACTGGGCTGCAGTGTCTTCCTTACCAGTAATCAGTTAAATAAGAATATGCTTGACTTCATCAGTTACAAGTTAACCATAAATAAACAAACAACAATGAACAAACTTCCCTACATTGATTATTGTTTCTGCTCAAAATAAGCAGTGCTCAAATATTAACACTTTGAATATTGTCATATAATATGATTGTCCCCTAATGTTCACTCTCCATAATTCATGGAAGCCAGTTATTAACGTCACTGACTAGAGCATCATTACATGAAAACAAATTTAGTTAAAATATATAGTTTTTCTGTTTGTGGAAAATCCTCACATCACAATGGCTTTCTTTGAAAACATATTGCTGCAGCTTTTCCCTGGAATCCCTTTGGCTGTTGTACTATCTTATCTGTTTTTTTAATACTATTGTTCCTCTTTTAATCTCCTAAAGAAGGAATATATTGGAAATGTTATTGCCACACTTGATTCTCCACTTGCACAACAAAGGCAACAGTATCTACTTCCAGATCTGTAAAAATTCAAGAGCACTATAAAAGAATGTAGGAGTCATTTGTGTTAATTGTCCTGTTAGTAAGGAGGTTATTAGAGAAACAGTCAGTAACTGCTTGTGATTCACAGTTTTACTCTGCTTCAGCAATTTGTATAGTAGCAATAATGATCACTTACATTCCTTAGCAAGTCTCATAATAACTTGTTTCAGACCAATCTACTTTAGAAAAGATATTTTGTCTCCAAGAATTAAACCTGATACGCCAGCAAAAGTAGCCACAGATGCTATCCGCTATGTCATACATGAGATTAGCAGAAATGTTTGACTCAGTTGGCATTTAATTTTCACCAACAAAGTTATCACTGGAGATGAAGAAATGATAACAATAACACATTATTTTCCTATAAAATGGTTGCAAGGATGTGAACAGATGCTCAAAATTCTTTGTAACAAGCTGAATAGCATTGTAAAATCCGCAATTCATTTACACTTCTGCTATTACTTTGATGACTTTCAGGTAGTTATCAAAAGGTTTTACCACAACATACCTTCTAACAGTACAGTGTGCTGCTGTAAGTACCCTGTCTTCCTGAATGAGGGCTCCTCCACAATACCAGTCAATTGACCCATTCCTAGTTCGCTGCCCAACTGCAACCTGACAATTGAACCAATGAACATCAACCAGATGTGTGGATCCAGACAAGATTTACAGTATGGTACATTCTACATACCATCCATGGAGACAAAACAGCACTCCTTAATGAAATGCCTCCTATAACAGCAGCTACAAGACGACTAGACGGAGGTTTATTTGCTAATGGCTGACCACATTCTGAAAAGTGAAATACAAGGTTTTCAAAGTTTTAACATAAATATTAACAGAAATTCTAAATGTGATTCTAATTGAAATATTAATTAATCTATATTAATTTAGAATCAGACATTTAGAGAAATAAAACAACACTTACTATTCGCTTTTTGTGCAGGCAGAGGACAGCAGATTAGGCGCTCATCACCTCGATCACAGAAATGTATGCTGGAACGTGCTCTGAGAGTGCTGCATTTATCACTGGCAACACAACTATAATGCACATACTCATCATCAGAAGGACACTGAGACTGATACAGTTCCACATCATCTGATTTTGCACCATCTGGGAATATATTACTGGATCAGAAGATATTCTTATACCCGAGAAAAAGGTGAGCTACTCTATTATTTCCTGCATTCAAAGTGAAAGTGATTAGTCAAACAATGATAGTTTTCTCTGCATTTGGTCTATTTCTGTTTTCATATTCTTTTGAATTTTAGGACATGAAGAAAGTCATATCACATATTCTTTGTTTTAAAATAGATGATATGTAAAAAAACAGCATACAGTCAGATGGTTCAGCAGCATAGATGAACAGTTATTCAAGTTATTCAGACTGCAATATAATCATATGTCTAAATTAATATAACATTTTATCCTTCTAACTTCTCTCAACAAGCAATGATAAATAAATAAATATTACAAGATGGTGTCAAATTTATGATGTAGAAACAATTGTGGAAAATACACAACCAGAAAGAATCCTGAAGAGTTGGTCAGAATTTTGAACTGACCCACACTCACAACCCAGAACTGTTGGAGCTAAATAATTTTTAAATTATTCAATCACCATTTAACATCTAAAACTTTTTAAATGGCAGAGTCTGTAGTGATTATTTTCTGGCATTTACAATTAGCCACTTGCTACATAATCTTAAATATTTCATAAGGTATTATCCTCAGTGTGTTGCTAAGGGACATTTCAGTAATGCCTTAACCCTTAATCTCCTTTATTATTAAGTTTCTCAACTGTTACAAGCAAATTAAGAAAGATTACACAGTAATTTTTAATTTGGTTCCTGTATTAATTATTATTGTAAGGTATATATTCAACAGTGGACTTAAAACAACAGCTAAAGCTTTATTTTTTACAGTGCAGTAATAAATTGTATCAAAATTCCAAATTTTTATGAATGCGAGTAGTGGTCTAAAAAGAAGATACATGTTGTTTTATTATTATCATTTATTGACACTAATACTGCTAACAAACATCGCCATATATTTATAAATGTGTTAGTATCATTTAGAGATTCAATATTATCAGCAGAAGTAAAAAAAAAACCACTCATGTTATTCACATTCTACATGATACTATTTCATAATGCTCACAGATCTTTCTTATCTAGTTCTTCATAAGTAACTAAGTATGTGAATGAATTTAAAGTAATCTTACAGGAGGAGTTAGTTCTATTTGAAATTAAATTTCAACTATTTTCATTTCACAGCTCCATGGTAATGAAGTGCACTGATTTATTTTATGAACATTGGTACATGTTAATGCACATAATTACCTTTATGTTTTATTTCCAGTTCCAGATGCTTCTCGCTGTAGTGTCAGTTTTATATGTAATGCCCTATCCAGCATACACTTAAAACAAGAACAACAATTACTGTTTGGCTGCACTATAAGCAAAATTTATTTTATCTTATCTTCTCTCTTTTCTAGTTGCTATAATTCTCTATTTTGTATTAAACTAATATAGCCAAATCTACACATATTTTCTCCATGTATGCCACTGAGAGATGTATATGATAAAACAGCAATAAAAAAGTAATATGAAGGACTGTTCACTTACAGCAGTGATCAACCAAGAGGATAATGCTGGCAGCTGCCCACAGGTACATCATGACAGGCTGAGACCTCAGCATCAACTGAGGACCAGCCCGCAAACTCCACACCTGGGAGTGAAGGAGGAGGGGTGGGGGAACTGAGATAACAGGACCACAGCAACCACATAACTGTGCCCAGACCACTTTCAGCTCAGCACACTCCAGTAAGGTGAAAGTCAAGGTGCCAATACAGCACTGGCACTTGTGGAGAGTCAGAAAGCTGTTTGTATAATGGCCCCATGTGAGATCTCTCAGTTACAATGGCACCACATATGCAAACAACTTACAAACCTGAAATCAAAAGAAAATGACAAATCTAAGAAAAAAGTTTAGCTGATCTCTAGTCTAACTTAAACATGAGGAAATTCCTTAACTATGTACAGTTTGTATGACAAGCTAAACTAAATTTTAAAGTAACTGCAGTGAAAAAAATATAACAAAAAGAAATTCCAGTAAAACATGTCATTTTTTTGGGAAATGTAACCATAATATAAACGAATTAAAATTTAAATAATCTAAGTATGTGTTCTATACTTGCAAGTGCAATATAAAAGATGTAAGACTTAACAAGCCAACATTTGAACGTTATATGTGGTAGAAAGAGAAAAATGTAGGTATTAAGAAATAAAATTGTTCTGTACAAAAATACTAAGGCTGTAATTGTTGTGAGTGCCATTAATAAATCTAGTAATGTTGTGTGGTAAATGTGATAAAAATATTCGGCATGGTGTAACAGTTCCCCATGTTACTGATTCAATTCTGGAACTTGTTAGTTATTTAGACACTACATGTTTCTAGCACATTTGTAACAATGGGGACGATTTGTAAGTATTTGCTCTTTAATAGAAATAACTGTAATAAGACGACCTGGAATTTATAAATAAATGCACCTACCATAGTTTGTAATACTAAGCTACACCAATTTAATGGTTGGCCGGAAAAATTATTAATCATTAGATGTCAGTTGACTCCATCAACTCAGTGAACCTGTGAGTGACAAATGTTGGCGAGTCAATCCGAATATGAGGTGCAAATTGTAGATAAATAGTACCGCTAATGGCAGAAGCACTGCTGAAGTAATCGCGAAAAACGCATCGACACTACTACTAACAGCCGACCACGGGACTCAATCAGTGTCAACCGTGAAACCAAACATAAATGGCAACCCACTAGATCTTACAGAGCGGGTGGTATGATAGGCTTTCGCCGGGAGCTCAGGCACCGAAGAGTGGGGGGGGAAAGAGGGGGGGGGGGGGGGGGGAAGAAGAAAAACGATTTAAGAATTTACTGGGAAGGATACAAGGGTTCCCCTACTGCTTTTGTACCTATCGTTTGCTTTCGAGAAGAAGCTTTTTCGTAGGGTCGCGACTGTAACAGAACACTTTTGTGACAGTCTCATTTCTACAGTGTCATTATTATCCAGATTGCGAAAATTGTGACTGATTCACACGGCTGCTGCCTACATAACACGCTTCTGTGGTTGATTACTAATATTACAGGCGTTCTTAGTCATTGTGCTTACTGACAGTTATAATCTGTTCATCTCGTATAAAAAAACGTATGCAATATCTGCTGCCTCAATGTTCTAGATTGAAGAAATGATGAAGGGCATTCGCACGGTTTCCATTTAGACACTTCGAAGTTTATTTCCACTGTAAGGATAAAAGTTGCTTATCGAAATAGCTTTCGGAGTATTTGTAACAATGCCAGTGACTGTTGCATACAGTGAATGCAGTTTCAGCAAACTAAAGATGATAAGGAAAGAACTTGAGAGACAGCTACTAAACTTGACTTAATGCATTAGTAATAGCTTATGGGGAGAAGATAAAATCTGCTCATTATTGGATACTAGAGACCTGGTCCGTTGTCGCACGGGTAACATTAAGTTTCTACGACCAGACGACTTGACTGGCATAGCGTATTTTGTTTGGGGGCCACGGATAAAATTCAGAAAATAACGTTAAGGTAGAGAATATTATCACTTTCCCGTAACTTACGGGATGTAAGCAATTGTTGTCTCGAGACGTGAATGTTATGTCATGCATACGAAATTGGCGTTTGCAATAATGGGAGCACGTAATGATTAAGGGGCCTCTCACACGTTCAGTAAGATTGTCGAACCTTCACTGTATTGATGGTATGATGGCGCGTATTATCAATACTAGCAATATTGACGAGCAGAATTGATGCCCTCAAAATATTCTCAATACCGTAATGTCAAAACATACCGAACGTGTGACGTCAAGTATTGACGGTTTGACAATATTCTCCAGTCAGATGCTGACAGCAACGTTACTGTGCCCTGTGTTTCCAATTCGCATTTGTGCACATCATACCTCAGATTCAATGTTTCAAGTTGTCAGTTAACAAAAGACAATTCTAATAGGCCTAAGCAAGGCTATAGTCATTGTATATACCGTACCACTTTAGGATCGAAGATGGAGGATTCTCTGACACTGCTTACTTCATTAATTTGGAAATATAGTATAGTTGGAGAATTACATAGCAATTTGGAAAAACTGCGTCCACTTCAAAAAATATGTCACATATCTAGTAAGGAGTCTGCGAAGTCCATGTCAATTTCAGCAGATTATCACAGAACGTAAAAAAGTGTTTTATGACAATTGCCTGAATGTATGTTTTCCTGGTAGATATTATTGCTTCAGCAGTTTACATATAATTTTCCCGTTTACGTTTTACTACTAGCGTGCTGTTACAGAACAACTTCGAGCATTCGAAGAACCTGCATGTCGCCTGAAATCCTAAAGGTACTCCTATCTCTCGTTGACTGCGATTGCCTCTCTCATTTAAGTATTTTGTTTCCTTATTTTTTTCTCATATTAAGAGTAATAACTTGTACGACGCAGGACTCTTTCGTGTCCGTGGTTCTGATTTGTTACTAAATACAATGGTTCAGAACAAACAAGCTAATAATAAATAATGAAAAAACAGTGACAGTCAATTTCCACAATTCACAGAAACTACATCCTGCAAGACCGATTTTTAAAATTGATGGAAAAACTGTCTCATCTGTGAGCGACACAAAATTTTTAGGTATACATATTCAGCAAAACCTAAAATGGGAGACACATCTTAATCATGTAAATAAAAAGTTAAACACACCTACGTATGAAGTAAGAATCCTCTCACAAAATACAAGCTGTGCGTCAGTGATCACAATGTACTTTGGGAGTATCCAGTCACTGCTGATGTGCGGTATTATCTTTTGGGGGAACTCCGTAGGTACAAACAAAACATTTACGCTACAGAAAATGATTCTTAGAATACTAAACCACGCTAAGTACAGAGACTCCTGTAGACCAATATTTAAAAATCTCAATATACTGCCTCTTCCTTGCTTATATACTGTATGTATGAAATACTAAATTTCACAAAAGAAATATTTTAAAAGATGGAAATATCTTCAAGTATTACTGTGATAAGCACCCTCATGATAGTAGGCAGAAGCATTATTTGCATGTCATTATAGTAAGTACGAACATTTGTAAGAGATGAGAGTATCATACTGGCATAATGCCGTACAATCACATGCCATCCTATTTGAAACAGATGCAAAATTTACAAAAGTTTAAAGTGAAACTGAAGGAGTACGGTACTTGCTTGACCACTGCTTCTATTCTGTTTCCGAGTTTTTAGAGTGCGGTACCAGAAAAGTATAGTGTAACTGCTCAAATATTCTTAACCAATCTATCGTTTTATTTCATTATATTAATTTTGTCATAAATATTCAACATGTATTGAATAATTTTTAATCATTTATCTTTTAAAAATAACAATGTTTATGATGTTGTATATACTGTACCAACCTGACTTGTCCTACATCGTTTCTGCAAAATATGTACCTCAACACGATTTACAGGACCAATAAAGCAATAGAAATAAATTAACATGTGACAAGTCGCGTCTGCTTTTTCAACCATTCTGGGACCCACTTCCTCTTTTTCACAATTTCTTATTACTTGGAAGCTATAGCTAATATAATTGCAGCCCTTCAGTAAAATGTTTATAACCAATGTAAATACCGCATGCAAATAATGTGTGTATGTGTGTGTGTGTGTGTGAGAGAGAGAGAGAGAGAGAGAGAGAGAGAGAGAGAGAGAGAGAATTTAATATGTATCGGAGGTTGGCTGACATGGCACAAATAAAAGCAAAAAAAAAAAAAAAAAAAAACAAAAAACGCGCACGATCTACATGTTAGCTTGTGCGGTCTTCTTGTGAAGCTTAGTACACACTGTGATACATTGTTCAGACTCTTGCCCACAATTCTTTGTCGTGGACTCTTTATGACAGACTTCTTTTATTTATTTATTTATTATTATTTATCCTGTACAACATACAATTTATACTGCAAAGCGTATCATGATGTAGGACAAGTCGCCGTGCCACGCAGAGAATCCCGTTCACATGGCGGTTTAATTCAAGGAAAGTAGAAAGCTGTAAGCTGAGTAACCTGCTACTCTGCTGAAAGAACGGAGACGCCTGCATTACAGTCAGGTGATGAGGTCATTGGTCATATTTACTGCAATACTTCAAATCCAAGTAATTCACTGCCCTTTGTTCGAAGAATTTGCAGTGAATTAAGATTGCGAACTGCGAGTGGGAATCTGAGGGAAGCAGAACATTGCCGTCTGAAACTGTATTCGTACTTCTAAATGAGTCCCTCAACCATCTGCAGAAGTACTTCGAATCTTGCGTATTCATTCGCAAGAAATTTCTGAATTCCATTCAAGAAGATCGTGCCCATATCTTTATGATCTTTAAAAGGCCTAAATCTCTTTCTCGCCAGTGGAGATTCGTTTAATCGATCCTTAAAAGGCCTAAATCTCTTTCTCGCCAGTGCAGATTCGTTCACTCGTCTTTTGTATAATTTGAAAGTGTCCAAACTATACTTTACGCCCCACCGTGTAGAGGACAGTGTTCGCATCTGTGTTTGGTTCAAGGAAAGCAGGGAGCTTAAAAAGTAAAGCTGAATCCCATACGCATAAATAATTGAAAGCGACACGTTTTGGACTCACGTGTTTTTTTCGCTTTTCAGCTGTTTTGAAACGATAGTAATCAACTGGTTTACACTTGGCCGACTTGCACGTCCCTAACCAGTTATCAAACAGGGAAGAGGGCAACTACCAATGTAACATGCAATCCGAGTCGCGCTTTGTTTCTGTCGTATCTCCACATCATTACACTGAGGTGACAAATGTTATGGCAGACCTCCTAATATCGTATCGGACCTGCGCTTGCTTGGCGCAGTGCAGCAATTTGACGTGGCATGGCCTCAACAAGTCGTTTGAAGTTCCCTGCAGAAATATTGAGCCATGCTGCTTCTTTGGTCGTCCATAATCGCGAAAGTGCAGCCGGTGCTGGATTTTATGCACGAACTCTCCCTATTATGTCACGTAAACGTTCGATGACACTGTAATTCTGTCAGAGACAGCAAAGGACTTGGAAGAGCAGCTGAACGGAATGGACAGTGTCTTGAAAGGAGGATATAAGACGAACATCAACACAAGCAAAACGAGGATAATGGAATGTAGTCGAATTAAATCGGGTGACGCTGAGGGAATTAGATTAGGAAATGAGACGCTTAAAGTAGTAAATGAGTTTCGCTATTTGGGGACCAAAATAACTGATGATGGTCGAAGTAGAGAGGATATAAAATGTAGACTGGCAATGGCAACGAAAGCGTTTCTGAAGAAGAGAAATTTGTTAACATCGAGCATAGATTTAAGTGTCAGGAAGTCGTTTCTGAAAGTATTTGTATGGAGTGTAGCCTTGTATGGAAGTGAAACGTGGACGATAAATAGTTTAGACAAGAAGAGAATAGATGCTTTCGAAATGCGGTGTTACAGAAGAATGCTGAAGATAAGATGAGTAGATCACATAACTAATGATGAGGTATTGAATAGAATTGGAGAGAAGAGAAGTTTGTGGCACAACTTGGCTAAAAGAAGGGATCGGTTGGTAGGGCATATTCTGAGACATCAAGGGATCACCAGTTTAGTATTGGAGGGAAGCGTGGAGGGTAAAAATCGTAGAGGGAGACCAATAGATGAATACACTAAACAGATTCAGAAGGATGTAGGTTGCAGTAGGTACTTGGAGATGAAGAAGCTTGCACAGAATAGAGTAACATGGAGAGCTGCATGAAACCAGTCTCTGGACTGAAGACAACAACAACAACAAGAAACGTTCGATGAGATTCATGTCGGGCGATCTGGGTGGCCAAACCGCTCGAATTGTCCAGAATGTTCAGACGTGGCGTACTGCCATCCACAAAAACTCCATCGTTGTTTTGGAACATGAAGTCCATGAATGGCTGGAAATGGACTCCAAGTAGCCGTACATTACCATCTGCAGTCAATGATCGGTTCAGTTGGACCAGAGGACGCAGTCCTTTCCATGTAAACACAGCCTTCATCATTACGAGGCCACTGCCGGCTCGCACAGTGCTTTGTTGACAACTTGAGTCCACGGTTTCGTGTGGCCTGCGCCATACTCGCACCCTACCATCATCTCTTACCAACTGAAATCGGAACTCATCTGACCAGGCCACGGTTTTCCAGTTGTCTAGGGTCCAACCGATATGGTCACGAGCCCAGAAGAGGCGCTGCAGACGATGTCGTGCTGCTGGGAAATGCACCCTCGTCGATCGTATGTTGCTATAGCCCATTAAACAGGAAATGTCGCCGCTCTGTCGTAACGGATACGTTCGTCGTACGTCCCACATTGATTTCTGCGGTTATTTCACGCATTGTTGCGTGTCTATTAGCACTGACAACTTACGCAAACACCGCTGCTCTCGGTCGTTAGGTGAAAGCCGCCGGCCACTCCGTTGTCTGTGGTGAGAGGTAATGCCTGAAATTTGATATTCTTGGCACACTCTTGACTCTATGGATCTCGGAATATTGAATTCCCTAACGGTTTCCCAAACTGAATGTCCCATGTGTCTGGCTCCAACAACCATTCCGCGTTCAAAATCTTAATTCTCGTCGTGCGGCCAAAATGAAGTCGGAAACCTTCTCACATGAATCATTTAAGTACAAATGAAAGCTCCGCCAATGTACTGTCCTTTTATATGCGGTACTACTGCCATCTGTATACAGGGTGAAAAGTATTTAAACCGACAAACTTTGGGAGGTTGTAGGGGACATCGAAACAAATATTCTTCCCTAATGTCATTTTTTCCTATGAGGATTATTTAAACCGGTGGAAGCCGTATTACTCTGTTTAGTTGTTAGCGGTCGTATTACAATCTTCAGTTGTTAGAGGGCGTAATACGCTCTTCAGTTGTAGGAAACTGGTGTCCACCAGTGTAGAAGTGCATTGTCTCTGTTTACTAATGGAGCGATACACTTGGAGTGAGTACACTGATATGGTTGGTGCGTACTACGCAGCGCACCACAACGGACGAGCTGCGCGGCGGGTTTACCAACAATAATATCCTAATCGCCGTATCCCGCATCATACGACATTTTCTGCTGTGTACCAATGTCTGCGTGAGACCGGATCATTTAGAAGATTACCTGGACAGGGACGCCGACGCACGGTAAGAACGCTGCAATTTGAGGAGGCTGTCTTGCAGCATGTGCAGCGGGAACCTTCAATCAGCACTCGTGCAGTTGCACGTAAAATGGGGACGAATAAGACTAGTATAAGAACAGGCCTTCGAGAGAAATTATTACGTCCATTTCACTTACAGCGTGTCCACAACCTGGAACCAGTTGAGTATCCATCCAGAGCACAGTTTTCGCAGTGGTACCTCGAACAGTGTGAAATTTATCCTACATTTCCATCCTTTGTGTTGTTTACTGATGAAGCAACGTTTGGGCGTGATGGAATTTTCAACATGCACAGTTCGCATGTTTGGAGTGAGGATAGCCCGCATGCCACAGTTACTAGAGCTCATCAAGTGCGGTTCTTCGTTAATGTGTGGGTCGGTGTTGTTGGGGACAGTTTAATTGGGCTGTATCTGCTACCTAGGCCATTAAATGGCAGGCACTATTACAATTTTCTCGCTAGAGCATTGCCAGAATTGCTGGAAGACGTCCCGCTCCCTACAAGACAACGCATGTGGTTCCAACATGACGAGGCGCCGCCACATTTCAGTCGTCGTGTGCGTCGATTCCTGGACCGACGGTTCCCAGACACGTGGATTGGCAGAGGTGGTCCTGTACCATGACCTGCTCGATCCCCACTTTTTTGTGTGGGGAACAATTCAGGACACTTCTGATGTTTTTGCCCGTGTCAGACAGAACATGATCTGGCAGTGTAATCTTTGTTTTCGTGTCAATGGAGACATTTTTGAAAATCTACTGTAATTGAAATTGGGTTGTGTTACTGTGTTGTCTCTTGGTCATAAAAAAATGGAAAAGTGTTTGTTGGTTTAATTAATTTGGCGCCAGAGAAATCTTCCTCTACCGGTTTAAATACTCCTCATAGGAAAAAATGTCATGCGGGGAAAATATTTGTTTTGATGTCCCCTACAACCTCCCAGAGTTTGTCGCTTTAAATACTTTTCACCCTGTATGGGCATATCGCTATCCCATGACGTTTGTCACGTCAGTGTAAGATGTGAATGCATGGTTAAAAGGCAGAATGAAAAAAATTGCACAGCTGCACGCATTATTTTTTCAAACATATTTTACAGGAGCGCTTCATTATTTATTCAACCTACTTATAAAATTACAAACGTGTATTAAATCTGCAAAGAAACAATTGCAGGAAGGTGGTATTATGGGAGGGAGAGAAATGTGAAGGCACAGGTAAGGCAGTTACGCCGGGGGCCGGTGGCGTGGGATAATTCGTTACGGCTCTGGTCCCTGCCAACGCCTTCGTCTCACTTCCCCCCCCCCCCCCCCCCACCCTCCCCGCCCCCAGACTAGACATACATAAAAGACGGATAATAGATATGGACATACCGAATCAATATCCGTTTCAGAACGCCAGAAGTACGTAATGGATACTTACTACTAGCAAGTGTGGTCGTAGCCAATCCAATTGTAGTAAAATCTCACAACTATTTCGTCATTTACCGTGCAGAAAACAAGCATAGTTGCCCCCCTCCCCACTCCCCGAACATTCTGCTCTTCCACAGGCGTCTTTCTTAGAACAGATGAAGTTAACTACGAAACTCAGCTAGGATTTATTTCATAGTTGAACAGCACGCGTAATGTCTTCGTCAGTTTTCCACTAACAGCCTGACCGGCTTTTCCACTAACAGCCAGATCGACCCATAAAGTGTTACTTCGTGGAACGATCGAGTGAGAGCGTCGGTTAGACACGCATGTGAGTCAGTCTTGTTTTATAATGTCAAGTACCTCAGCATACAGCCCTGCGTATTCATTGACGTAACGGTGTGATGAAATACCATTCGGAGAACCGGTGAAAGAGGCGCAGCGAAAGGAACGTAGGCGATAGAAATCGAGGTATGCAACTGCCGTACTGTTGAGCTTGTACCGTAGGGAACCTAAACAACTCATTTTCCATTTGGATTCAATTTTGTTTTACTTCTACATCCACATGCATACTCCGCAAGCCACCGTACGGTGCGTGGCGGAGGCTGTCCTATACCACAACTGTCATTTCCTTTTGTGTTCCACTTGCAGATAGAACGAGAAAGAAACGACTTCTGCTAGGAATGCGGCCAGATTTTAGAACAAAGAGGATACTTACCAGTATCTAATTCATGTCGCGTATCAAAAACTATGTAAATCTTGGTTACCCTATTTCCAGTGGTTGTATATTGTGTAGTTCGCCACTGTATTGTTAAAACGATAATGTTACGGATGTTATTTCATAGCAAACTTCAAATTATTAAACGGTAAATAATGTTACGATCACTTTGATCAAATTACGGCGACTACCAGAAAGAAAAATTCAACTACACCATCTATGACAATCATGATGACATAATAAACGTAACCAACCAAAATTTGTCCACCGTGCGTGATCTCGCGGTAGCATTCTCGCTTCCCTAGGCACGGGGTACCGTGTTCGATTCCCGGCAGGGACAGGGATTTTCACCTGCCCCGAGATGACTGGGTGTTGTTGTGTCGTCTTCATCACCATCATCATCATTCATCATCATTACGGTCGGAGGAAGCCAACGGCAAACCACCACCATTAGGACCTTGCCTAGTACGGCGGTGCGGGTCTCCTGCATCGTTCCCCCACGCTCTGTCAAGAAGCACGGGACTTCATTTCCATTTTCCAACCAAAATTTAAACAAGAATCGTTATTCGTTACCTCGATTACAGTACATATTTATGCAAAATTGATGAATTAAATACTGACTTATGTCGGACAATCAATTGTTTTTGAACTGAAGACTGCCTACATGAATATTACGTAAGCAAGCATCCAATAATTTAATTCAGACGCAGCAAATATGAGACAATATTTTGAACCGTCATCAGACGGATTTGTTTGTTCATTTGTTGTTGTTGCCCGCATCTCGTGGTCGTGCGGTAGTGTTCTCGCTTCCCACGCCCGGGTTCCCGGGTTCGATTCCCGGCGGGGTCAGGGATTTTCTCTGCCTCGTGATGGCTGGGTGTTGTGTGCTGTCCTTAGGTTAGTTAGGTTTAAGTAGTTCTAAGTTCTAGGGGACTGATGACCATAGATGTTAAGTCCCATAGTGCTCAGAGCCATTTAACCCTCTTCCTGGATCTCCGAACAGTTACACATACCGCCTGTTTACGTCCTACTATCATCTGCCTTACATCTCAGTCATTCCTGTTTCGTTTGGAACAACAGAATTCATTAACGCAATTACCGCAAGTTACCACAAAGATTCTTCTAGCATACTTTTCCTATTGGAATCTTCGCTTCGTGGTCTGACTCCTGCTTATGAACTACATACGTCAAAATCCCTGTTTCGTTTGCAGAAGTCACTTATGCAGTTACCGCAACATACTATAATTTTTTTCCACTAAAATCTGTTCTTCATGATCTGAATTCGGTTTCTGAATCACATGCGTCAAAATTGCTATTTCGTTTACAACAACAGAAACCACACAACTACCACAAGTTACCGCAAAGACTCTTCTAGCATAAATTTTCCATCGGAATATTTCGTTTCGGCGAGATTTAATTTGTGAGAGTGATGTTGTCAGATAGTTATATAAGGCTGATGGGAAAGAGGTATGTGAATTAGTAAATGCAAATTATTTGAGAAAAAGTGAGATCTGTGATGAAACCTATTTCAACACAGCCTTCAACGTCGCGCGGAGTCCTACGTGTGCGTTCAGCTAAAGATAAACATGATTTTAAAACTGCTTTGTGCAGAAGCAACAACTGCGGCGAAAGGTTTAGAATGTTCGATCATTCAGTTTAGACAGAATGATTAGTTCGCCACACACAGGAGAGGAAGGACGAATATAGAGACACCTCCGAAGGTGTGTCTGCTCTGTCGGGCATGTACACGCTCCAGATGTATCACAAGGATTGTTTCTTTATAGGCTCAGCACCTACATCCAAAGAAGACACTCTGAGGATGAAGAAATTTCGGTATCTGTGAGGAAGATATTTAGTTACATGGAGGGAAATGATGACTGCAACTTTAGGCGGATTGTTGGAGCAAGTTTCGGGAACAATACCCCATATAAAGACAATCAAGAACAGACTGAAAAAAATATGAGGACCGCTCTGTTTTCAGCACAGTTCGCATCAGAAAGCCTGCAGCAAGTGTAATATTCTATCAATGTGTGTTCGACAAAGTGATTTCAGTCTCCACTGTCGACAGCTGGAATAGTTTTCACTGCTTAGGGGACGTCAAATGCATCATCACAGCCTGTGCTTTCGCACCATATGAAGAAGTTCAAAGGCTTAAGTCGGCTCCCTACATCGCTGAAGTAGGTCTCTTGGGCGTTATGGAACTTCCGATACTAGAACATTGAACAAGCAATGCACTGCAACAAATTACTGTTCTTGACCGGATCATGATCAGTGCTATTTCATCCCACATATTGACACCCACCTTGCAAGATATACCGTGGATGTATGGTAGGTGGCTTCACGCAGTGTAGCCCACTCCACAAGTGACAGGAAGTCCATGCCCCATAGTGTGCAGTACGTGCCATGTCACATGTGCAAATAGTGCACCGTTACTTGATCTGCAAGATGGTGATAATGGTTCCGTCTTTGATTTTTGAATTGTACACATTCAATATAAGTTGTTTCTTTCTTCTTCTTGTTTCGAATGGGCCTACTTTGGACCACGCTTGTTCAGGAGCAGTTGGGCTTTGATCTTTGTCCAATACTGTCACATCCTCTGTCGATGTAACTCCTTCCTTTCTTCTGCCCAGGAGGTACCTTTTCTTCGGGGCTTTTCCTAAAATCCTCGGACTTCCTCCAGGGTGTGTCTCACAGACTGTCTGTTCTGGAGATCAGTTATTCCCAGTTCTTTAATCTCCTTCTCGGTTTCTGTCAGCCAAGTGGGGCGAACCTTCTTGTTTTGCCAGAAGGTGAACAGATGGTTGGTAAATCTGTTTGGAGGCAATCTTGTATCATGGCTATAGAAAGCTACCCTTCTTTTTCTTGCACATTCAGAGAGCCTCTCGATATGTTTGTAGAGCTCCAAGTTATGCCGCCTTCTGAATTCCCCAGCTTCTTCTACCGAGCCTAGGATCCTTCCTGAGGATTCTCCTCTCTCTGACTTCGAATTTCTCTATCAGACCTCTTCGGTTCATAGAAAGACATTCTGGTCGTATGACTGATGTGTAGTGCGTAAGTTTCAGGATGCGTGACAGGCCTTTCTTGTTGCAGGTGTCCATAGTCAATCGATAGGCAACTTGTTGACTCTCATAAATAATGACGTTTTTTCTGAGACGTTGGGTTCAACTTAAATTTCTCAGTCCTTTTGATCTTTCCTTGGTCTAGTAACAACTCTTTGTTAGCTTCTTTGATGTTGGTGAAGAGCTCTGTTTTCTCCAGTGACACTTGAAGACCCACTTTGGCTGCCTGTTTTCTGAAGCAGTTTACCTGTAGTGTTGCCATTTCAAGAGAATCAGCAATCAGTGGCATGTCGTCTGCAAAAGCCAGGCAATCTACAATCAGGCCTTCGTTCTTTATTTATAATAAACAATGCACATTTTCTTTTAGTTCGAAGTTCAGTTAACTTAAACATAGATTTTATACCGTTAAAACTACTTTTAGTAATCTGATAATTTTCTATCCCCTAAATCTCACATACTACTAGTCCTAGAAAAAAAATGAATAGGACCTTTGTTGCAGGATGTTTAATGTAATTTAACTTTGTACTGGGACACATTTTCTCTAGCGGCCGCTGTTTCTGAGCTGTTCCCAGAAAACCTGAAAAAGTTAACTTTCAATGCCCATCACCTGTACGCCCACCACTCCACAGGTCAAGATTTTGGAACCTCGCTTAACGAGCAAAACAAATTATAAATAATAATAGTAATAATAAAAGACTTGCTTAACGAGCGATGTTTCTAATAATGAGAGATGACGATTTAGTGTGACGTCACCAGTCGTTTGCGTGCGACGTGGGAAACGTTCAACGATATGAACACCTTTCATTGTCGGCAGCGGCATATGAACAATGTCTTTAGTACGTACTGCAGTCTGGGTTTGGAGCTCTTTCTGCTATCGCCTGTGTGCAACTTATGGTTCAAATGGCTCTGAGCACTATGGGACTTAACATCTATGGTCATCAGTCCCCTAGAACTTAGAACTACTTAAACCTAACTAACCTAAGGACAGCACACAACACCCAGCCATCACGAGGCAGAGAAAATCCCTGACCCCGCCGGGAATCGAACCCGGGAACCCGGGCGTGGGAAACGAGAACGCTACCGCACGACCACGAGATGCGGGCTGCAACTTATGGTCACACATTTTTGTTAACTTGTGTTCGCACAATTTTCTTTTGTGTGCAAATTTTGATAACCTTCCCCGAAAATAAAAGCCGCAAGAGAGATTGAAAATGACCTTCGAAATGAAACGTAAAATCATTGAAAAACACGAACATTGTGTGAGCGTCGCTGATTTAGCGCGCAAATACAATCGGTCTACATCAACTGTTTGCACTATCCTCAGGAACAAGGACAAGTTTAAGGAGACAGGTGCTTCAAAGGGAGTGACAAGCGTGTCTAAACAACGGTTTCTTATTTTGGACGAAGTCGAAAGTTTGTTTCTTACACGGAGAAATGAAAAGCAATTCCATGTGACACTATTAACGAGAACATCATTTGTGAGAACGCGAGAATGATTTTCACCGACCTCGTTAAGAAGATGCCAGGATCATCAGCGGCCAAAGAAGTGTTTATGGAAGCTGTGGGTGGTTCGAGAAGTCCAAAGCGTTGTGAGGCACAGCGAAGCAAACAGTTCCGACACAAAAGCAACAGAGAACTTCATCAGCAACTCGAAGGTGCTCATAGATTTTGAGGGTTATCTGCCGCAACAGGTTTTTAATTGTGACGAGACGGGTCTATTCTGGAAAATATGCCCGAAGCATACCTTTATAACAGCAGAGGAGAAATAATTTGCCGGTCACAAGTCAATGAAAGGCCGTCTCACACTACTATTTTGTGTGCAAGCAGCGATTTGAAAATTAAACCGCTGCTTGTTTACCGTTCAGAAACACTACGAGCCTTCAAGAGAGTGTAAAGGCCAGAAGAGCAGGTTAAAAATGATGTGGGAGGTCCAACAACAAGTCTTGGGTGAAACGTTATCTTTTTTGTGACTGAATCAATGAAGTGTCTCGTCCTTCGGTGAAAAGATATTTGCTGGAGTTGAATCTGCCACTCCATGTCTTCCTTATTATGGACAACGCTTCTGCCCATTCTCCAGGCCTACAAGACCACCTCTTTGAAGAATTTCAGTTCATTACGATCCAATTTCTGCCTCCCAGCACCACTCCGTTTTTCCAGCCTATGGGCAATCAGATCATTTCTAACTTTAAGAAGCTCTACAATAAAGCACTCCTCAAGTGTTGCTTTGAGTTGACTGAAGTTACCAATCTCACTCTCGGAGAGTTTTGGAAATGTCACTGCAACATCGTTGTCAGCGTCAAGATGATCGAAAAGGTGTGGTAAGCGGTTACTCACTTCTGGTTGGAAGAAGCTTTGGCCGGAGTGCGTTGTTGAATATACTGAGCGAGGTGGCGCAGTGGTTAGCACACTGGACTCGCATTCGGGAGGACGACGGTTCAATCCCGTCTCCGGCCATCCTGATTTAGGTTTTCCGTGATTTCCCTAAATCGCTTCAGGCAAATGCCGGGATGGTTCCTTTGAAAGGGCACGGCCGATTTCCTTCCTAATCCTTCCCTCACCCGAGCTTGCGCTCCGTCTCTAATGACCTCGTTGTCGACGGGACGTTAAACACTAGTCTCCTCCTCCGTTGTTGAATATCACAGTTAGGCATTTGAGTCGATGCCTGTGGAGCCTTTAGACAACGAGATTGCGCTTTGGCCAAGAGCAGGGGACTAGAAGTGGTAACAACGATATCGATGAGCTTGTGGGAGATCACAGCCAAGAAATGACAACCGAAGAGCTTATGGGATTGCAGTGTGTATCACTGCAGGAAGCTGGGGGGGGGGGGGGGGGGTGTCCTTCAGAGGAGGAGGAGGCGGTAGCATAAACCCACACGTATGAACTTCAAATGACACGACGAACCGTCTCGTTCTGCATATGGATTCAAACTAGGATCATGCAGACTAAGCAAAGACTTCGTGACTGACGGAAACTAACAGTCATTCCTGACTAGGCATACAGAGAGTGATATACCTCGATTTTAGACAGTATCAGTTAGCAAATATCGACTTCAAATTACCATTTAATAGGCTCGCATTTTTTCCACCGTGACTACTTTTGTAAGCTAAGTACATCATCCGTTACAGCACACTCCTGGGGCTGGGAAATGTGGCCACAATGGTCTGCTGGAACGAACTATCACAAGTGCAATGCGTGGGTTCAGGCATTTACTTTTAAGAGGCACAAACAGATTTACTTTACCTCTGGTAACCTCAAGAGAAAGACGTTATAATCCAGAATCCGCATTAAACATCACGTTCCTTCATTACCAACTGGGCAGAAACGGTTTACGTTGGGAAAGGACATAGGCGGAAGTCATGGTAAACAGAAATACTGTCTCCAGTAAACTTACTTACATTAGAAAATTTTATTTTATTTGATGAACCGATAGCTATTTAAAGGAACAGGGCTCTTATTTGACTTGTACTTGGTTGAACTAGAGACGTTGAAAAATTTGGTGCTGGACTATGATTCGAATTCGTATCTCCTCTTTCAAGGATCTGAATCTCTCGGAACAGTATAGTTCAATCATTTCGTTCGTTTTCCCAAGACTGCAGTCTTCTCTAGGTCTCCTCCAAAGGTAAGTATGTGGGTCCGAATCATGATCCAGTACAAAAATATTCATAATTTCGTTTCAAGCCCTATCACGTGCACGCCAGTCTGCTAGTGAAATTTAACGTGCAGTTTTAATGTCGCAGAAGTTAGCCCTTTTTCCACATGCGATTATTTTGGGTGGGGGAGTGAACGGAATTATGTTCAAATTTCCATTAGATAGATAACTTCAGCAGTCAGCAGAATTGCGTTAAAAAAAAAAAAAGCTGTGGATGTACCCGAACTCGCGACATCTTCTCTACAGTGCGCGATACTTACCGTTACGCTACTAGCTGACACGTAGACAGAAGTCAACAACAAGTCCTCCAGAATTTCCACATTCCACAGTGCTGTGAGATAATGCATATGCCCGGATCTAGACTTCTGAGAGACAGACAGTTACAGCTTTTCTTCTGCACTGCACGACGTTTTCAACAAATAGATAGCGCAATAGAGTAGCTCAAGTCGAAAGGAACACTTCCTGTTTACATTTCTGCATCCTACACTGTTGGCAGTTCTATGTAGGTGGCAGTTACGTGACTTTATTTCAGTGATTACAAAATAGAGTCGAATGTATGAATTGGGTAGCCGAGGCAGCTAGTTCATGGCGATTCGGTCAACCAAGTAAATGAATGTACTGAACATGCTACAAACAACTACAGGGAGCCTGTGTGTCAGAATTTTCATCCGGTGTGGCGCAACGTTGTTATGGTAGAAAACTGAGTCACAAAAAAGAGGACTTGGTGGTCAGTTTTAGTGATGATAGGTTCATATACTTATGGTATGGGTTCTATTCCACCTTCTGCCGATGATTTTTGATAGGGAGAGACAGATTCTGTGCTCTTCTCGGTTCGCTAAGTGAAGAAGGTATAATGGCATTGTGGTCTGTAATTCACATTAAACATAATATTCCATCTCTACCAGGTAGACGTTAGGTTGAACCACAATAAAGTCAGGAGTGGCGACATATGGAAACTCTATCAGCAGTAACCTTCCTTATACTAGTTATTTATTCGAATCCTGGCGCGGCACTAAAGTTTTCATTATGTAGTATCAAGCTCTAGCATGAGAACACCCGTCTGCTGGTGGATAATAATTTTGTTTTTAATGTATTTTCATTCGTTGTCAACGCTAACGATATCTGACGTTTTTGTCTCCCAGTGAGACACAGAACTATTTGCGAGATCACTGTAAGTTCAAGCATGTTATTCCGTGCTGCTGGTGGAGAAAATTCGCTTTGTGTGCAGTCAACAACGATATGTGTGGGATTCGATTCCCAGTCAGCACTGAACTCTTCGTCATATTATTTCTAGTTCAAACATACTCACATGTCGCTGCTGGTGTAACAAACCCATATTTAACGTTCGTTTTTTCTAGAATATAACAGCGGTAGTTGCCAGGTTGGAGTCCTGAAGAGGATAAAATTAATGTTTTGTCTCGTAATTTCAGTTAAAACATCTAGCTACTGCCGAGAAAATCCGATATGTCATAGTTGACTGTGCTTCGATAACAATCCGATTAGGATCTGGCTTCGAATCCCTGCCCAACACAAAGCTTTACCTCACAGCATTTCAAGTAAGTTACTTGTGAAGAAGCAATATTTAGCATCTCCAGTAGTTCGTTAACAGGGACAATAGATGCTGGGTAGTAATTCGCGTCCGTTAAAAATGTTTACGTTATGTAATTTAAAGTTGATATTTGCTAACTGATATTGTCAAAAATCGAGGTATATCACTCTCTGTAAGCCTAGTCACGAATGACAGTTTCCGTCAGTCACAAAATCTTAGTCTGCATGACCTGGGTTTGAATCCATATGCAGAACGAGACGGTTCGTCGTGTCATTGTAAGTTCATACATATTCTCAACTAGATGCTCGTGAATAACTTAAATTTTTAAAGTCATTTTGTGTTAAATAATAAGGACGGTATGTTACTTTGAAAAGGAAATCATGAATACGACGAACTTAGTACGTGAATTACCTATCTGACGTAATAATGAGAGTGGTAACATTTCAGGTATGTCATTTATTGTAATAAATGTGAGCTTACAAGCCTTAAGGACAGTCTTATCTGTGATACGGTGTTCCCTGATGTTTGTAGTACCTTGGTATTACTTTACATCTTGAGTTATTGCGATACAGAGCAGTGTTTTCTAGTGGTGACTTGTTGGAACCATTTTCGATAGTCAAACGACTGTACCGAGGAGCGATTAGAGGACCTGCTAGATAGCTGTGTTATGTGGGTTGCATTCGAATCAGGCGAAATGCAATTCAGGTCGTTCGGATACTTTTGAGCACGCCTGTACGTAATTACAATACTAGAAGAAAAAAATGACATTCATTACTCCACATTAAGGTTGTTATTAGCAGAAAAAGGGGTGCACAATGCTTCAATCAAAAATTTTGATCACTTACATAGCGATATTCAGTGCCTGAAAAGAAGCAAAGTAAAATTTGAAAACAAATTGAAAAAGTTTCTCCGTAACAACTACTGCTGTTCCGTAGAAGAATTTCTGTAATTGTATAAGTAATTTGCGAAACGAAAGGTGGCGGATAGGAATTACTGACTCACTTCTTTATATAAAAGAAAATTGTAAATGGCCAGCATGTAGCCATATCTAAAGAATAATTTGTGATGTGAATATAAAATGACTCGTTCCACATCACTACGATTTTTGTGCAAATGATTCATGGAAGATGAAGCTAACTAACTTGGACAATTTATCACGTGTATGCTAGGACCCTTCACTTCTTTAATTTCCATAACGTCATACGGAATCACGTTTTGGAGTAACTCAACAAGAACGTCCAGCAGAAACTTGTTCAAAGGATTGCTGATTCTAAATAGTGCTCTCCAATGAACTTATTTATACTAACGTGGCAAAAGTCATAGGCTAGCGATATGTACGAGGTGCATTCAAGTTCTAAGGCCTCCGATTTTTTTTCTCCGGACTGGAAAGAGATAGAAACATGCGCATTGTTTTAAAATGTGGCCGCGTTCATTGTCAATACATCCCAGAGATGGCAGCACCGTACGGCAGATGGAATTTTACCGCCAGCGGCGAGAATGAAAACTGTTTTAAGTACTTAAAATGGCGACGTTTTCCTTACTTGAACAGCGTGCAATCATTCGTTTTCTGAATTTGCATGGTGTGAAACCAATTGAAATTCATCGACAGTTGAAGGAGACATGTGGTGATGGAGTTATGGATGTGTCGAAAGTGCGTTCGTGGGTGTGACAACAAACCGAAACAACCTCGGGCTCGCACAAGCCGGTCTGACGACATGATCGAGAAAGTGTAGAGAATTGTTTTGGGGGATCGCCGAATGACTGTTGAACAGATCGCCTCCAGAGTTGGCATTTCTGTGGGTTCTGTGCACACAATCCTGCATGATGACCTGAAAATGCGAAAAGTGTCATCCAGGTGGGTGCCACGAATGCTGACGGACGACCACATGGCTGCCCATGTGGCATGTTGCCAAGCAATGTTGACGCACAACGACAGCATGAATGGAACTTTCTTTTTGTCGGTTGTGACAATGGATGAGACGTGGATGTCATTTTTCAATCCAGAAACAAAGCGCCAGTCAGCTCAATGGAAGCACACAGATTCACCGCCACCAAAAAAATTTCGGGTAACCGCCAGTGCTGAAAAAATGATGGTGTCCATGTTCTGGGACAGCGAGGGCGTAATCCTTACCCATTGCGTTCCAAAGGGCACTACGGTAACAGGTGCATCCTACGAAAATGTTTTGAAGAACAAATTCCTTCCTGCACTGGAACAAAAACGTCCGGGAAGGGCTGCGCGTGTGCTGTTTCACCAAGACAACGCACCCGCACATCGAGCTAACGTTACGCAACAGTTTCTTCGTGATAACAACTTTGAAGTGATTCCTCATGCTCCCTACTCACCTGACCTGGCTCCTAGTGACTTTTGGCTTTTTCCAACAATGAAAGACACTCTCCGTGGCCGCACATTCACCAGCCGTGCTGCTATGGCCTCAGCGATTTTCCAGTGGTCAAACCAGACTCCTAAAGAAGCCTTCGCCGCTGCCATGGAATCATGGCGTCAGCGTTGTGAAAAATGTGTACGTCTGCAGGGCGATTACGTCGAGAAGTAACGCCAGTTTCATCGATTTCGGGTGAGTAGTTAATTAGAAAAAAAAATGGGAGGCCTTAGAACTTGAATGCACCTCATACACATCCAGATGATGGTAGTATCGCGTACTCAAAGCGTAAAAGGGCAGTGCATTGGCGGAGATGTCATTTGTACTCAAGTAATTAATGTGAAAAGATTTCCGAAGTGATTATGGCCGCACGACGGGGATTAACAGAATTTGATGGCGGAATCGTTGTTGGATACAGACACATCGGACACTCAGTTCTGGAAATTGCTAGGGAATTCAATATTCCGAGATCTACAGTGTCAAGAGCGTGCCGAGAATATCAAATTTCAGGCATTACCTCTCACCACGGACAAAGCAGTGGGCGGCGGCTTTCACGTACCGAACGTGAGCAGCGGCGTTTGCGTAGAGTTGTCAGTGCAAGCAGACAAGCAACAATGCATGAAATAACAGCAGAAATCCATGTGTGACATACGACGAACGTATCCGTTAGGAGACTGCGGCAATATTTGGCATTAAAGGGCTATGGCAGTAGACGACCGACGTAAGTGCCTTTGCTAACAACAGGACATCGTCTGCAGCACATCTCCTGGGTTCGTGACCATATCGGTTGGACTCTACACGATTGTAAAACCGTGGCCTGGTCAGATAAGTCTTGATTTCAGTTGCTAGGAGCTGATGATAGGGTTCGAGTATGGCACAGACCTCACGCAGCCATGGATTCAAGTTGTCAAAAACGCATTGTGCAAGCTAGTGGTAGCTCCATAATGGTGTGGGCTGTGTTTACGAGGGGATACCCAAAACTAACCGGAATTTCTTTCTAGAAAGCATATACTTTATTGTTTTCAAATACAACCTTAATCTCCTTCGAAGTACTCTCCATTAGCGTTAACACACGTGTCCCAACGTTCATTCCAGTGTTCGAAGCACCTTTTAAATTCGTCCTCTTCGATACCTGCTAGCACTTTAATGACATTGCGTTTTTACGTCTTGCATATTCGCAAAACGCTTCCCTCTCTCTTTTCATCCTCGGGAATAGGAAGAAGTCCGAGGGTGCTAAATCCGGCGAATAGGGAGCGTGGGTCAAGGTAGTCGTCTTCGTGGAGGCCAAAAACTGGCGAACGCTCTGCGCGGGAGCGTTGTCGTGATGTAGGAACCACACGGCAGAATCCCACAAAAGCCGGACGTTTTCGCGACAAACGTCTGCGAAGCCGTTTCATAACCTCCAAATAGAATTGTTGGTTTACTGTCTGGTTTTCAGGGACAAATTCAGAGTGTACGATCACTTTGATGTAAAAAAAAAAAAAAAAAAAAAAAAAAAAAACAGATCAACATTGTTTTCACAGTGGATTTCACTTGTCGAGCTTTTTTTGGTCGAGGTGAGCCAGATGACTTCCATTGTGATGACTGTTGTTTACTTTCTGGATCGTACCCATAGCACCATGACTCATCACCTGTAATGATTTTGTTGAAAAAATGTGGATCATCTTTGAACGCATCCTTCATTTCGAGACAGGCTTGAACGCAACAATCCCTTTGATCTCCGGTAAGAAGCTTCGGCACGAATTTTGCTGCCACTCTTCGCATCCCCAAATCGATGGTCAAGATGCGCTGAATTGAGCTCCAGGACAACCTGGACAAGTTCTTGAGTTGGTCGATTGTCCTGCGTCGATCTTCACTGATGAGATCACGGATTTTGTCGATGTTGTCTTCGCTTCGAGCAGTTGAAGGTCGACCGGAACGGGGCTGATCTTCAACCCCCATTGGTCGATTGACCTGCGTCGATCTTCACTGATGAGATCGCGGATTTTGTCGATGTTGTCTTCGCTTCGAGCAGTTGAAGGTCGACCGGAACGGGGCTGATCTTCAACCCCCATTTCTCCCTTTTTAAACCGAGAAAACCATTCGTAGACTTGCGTTTTACTAAGAGCGTGGTCTTTGTAGGCTGTCTGAATCATCGCAACAGTTTCTGCTGCGTTCTTTCCGAGCAAGAAACAAAACTTCACTGCCGCACGTTGTTCGTAAGAAGTAGCCATTTACTCGTGTCACGTCTGCACTGTACGCACACTCAAAGAACTGCCAAAGGAACCACACCTCTCACTGTTGTGTGACGCCGCGTGGCAGAATGGCTCAGCAGAGCTCCTACTACAACCCTCTGGCGTCACAACCTGCTACTACAAGTGCACGATGTGCAGCATTACGATTGAAGTTACTTCTGGGTCCCCCGTCGTACATGCAATGGACTGGGTCCCCTGGTCCAACTGAACTGATCGTTGACTGAAAATGGTTATGTTTGGCTACTTGGAGATCATTTGCAGCCATTCACTGAGTCCATGTTCCCAGAAGACGATGGAATTTTTATGGATGAAAATACCCCATGTCACTTAGCCTCAATTGTTCGTGATTGGTTTGAAGAACATTCTAGACAGCTCGACAGAATGATTTGGCCACCCAGGTCGCCCTACATGAATCCCATCAAACATTTACGGGATATAATCGAGAGGTTAGTGTGTCGCAAAATCCTGCGCCGCAACACTTTCGCAATGATGGGCGGCTATAGAGGCAGCATGACTCAATACTTCTGCAGGGGACTTCCAACGACTTGTTGAATTCATGTGATGTCGAGCTGCTGCACTGCGCCAGGCAAAAGGAGACCTGACACGACATTAGGGGGTATCCCATGAATTTTTCCACGTAAGTGTATTCCTTAATGTAATTTGTCGTATGTAATATATCTCTAAAACAACAGCTCAGTCCACAGAATCAAGCGGAGCGGAGTGGCTGCGTTGTACGAGGTGCCATGTCACGAATTGCGCGGCCCCTCCCGCCGGAGGTTCGAGTCTTCCCTCGGGCATGAGTGTGTGTGTTGTCCTTAGCGTAAGTTAGTTTAACTAGTGTGTAAGTCTAGGGACCAATGACCTCAGCAGTTTGGTCCCTTAGTAATTCACACACATTTGAACATTTTTTTGAACATAAAATCTTTAGAAGAGATAATAATAATAATAATAATGTGCATAATGATTTAAAGGCACTTACATTAGTAAAAAATGGAGTCCATTACCCAGGTATAAATATGTACGAAACTTTTCAGCTTACATAAAAAGTTAAGCTATTTATAAAGTTCAGTTAAACAGAAAGCTAAAGAATTTACTGTTGCCAAAGCCTTCTACTCCATTCACGAATCTCTTAGTAGAATCAACTGATACATGTCTTATTAGTAATATTAAATAATGAGAGTGTTAATATAAAATTTCACTTCAGTATGTTAAATGTAGTAATGTGATGTCAATAGGTGTTGTAAACTGCTTTCTGTTTGATTATACAGCTTTCCAATAGCCTAAGAATTATCATATGCGCCTGAATGTATTGAAAATCTACACATTTATAATAAGTTTGATATTACCTCTTAAATGAAAATATTTTAACATTTTTTGACTCAGCCACATCGAGTGGACCATTTTACTTAGAGCCAGTTGAGGGAAAATGTGTATACTCTCCTTTTTGTAAACAATAAATATGTAATGTTGTTTTATGTCATGTTTTACATCCTTGAGGATCTCAGTATCTATGGAAAAAAAAACGTATAGATAATCTGTGTCTATGTGGACATCGCGGATTATTGTTCCTCATTATTGAACGTGTAAGATCTTAATATTCTTATACTTCCAAAAGAAGGTTACAAATACCTTAGTCGTAGTGTAAGTTAACATGTTTGTACACCTGTTAAATCTGGCAGTATGACTGAAGTTTCTCAATAATACCGTTAGAAATATCTCAACAATGATTCATGGTCATTTACACATTATCATTTCAAGCAACAGTATTTAATTATTACCAGATCAAACATCTTCTTGTGAACATGTTTCCAGACAATTCGTCATAGTATCCACTGCACATAACAACAGAACTTGTAATACGTTGCGCTATTTGGCATCACATGTTCATATTTCGACACAGAAGTGTCTGTCTACAGACACAGGACCGAGTGAAGTAGCACATTGATTAGCACACTGGACTCGCCTTTGGAAGGACAACGGTGCAAATCCCCATCTGGCTGTCCAGATTTAGGTTTTCCATGATTTCTAGGCAAATGTCGGGATGGTTTCTTTGGAAAGGGCACTGGCAATTTCATCCCCCATTCTTTCGAAATACGAGCTTCTGCTCCATCCCTATGATCGCTCTGGTGAATGGCACCCGTTCATGCTGGCAACAAAGACCAGAACTGACGGCAATGCCTCAGTTCAAATTGCTAGAGTGGCCGGCACGGAAGTAGAATCCTCAAGGTCACAGCCGCTGCCTGCTGCCAGCAGGGGCTGCGGGCTGTGATTCGCCCGCCTCTCGGCTTTGTTGCCATTTTAGCGGTGCAGAAGGTCAGAGAAGCTGAAAGCTCAGTGTTACCGTGCTATATCGCCTGTTCACGTCTGATCTCAGTGTCTTACTGTCTTTAGAAAGGTGCTTTGATGTGTGTTCGTTGGTGAAGAACAAGGCAGGAGCAATGGCCTACTTGTAGTACTCCTCCAGTGGGTGTGCATAAAGTGCGGAAAGACATTCATAAACAATCGAAAATTATCATATCGAATGTACTCAAGTTTTTTACTGATCTGGTCGACAACAAAGAAGTGAGGAATAACTTAAATTTTGCGAAATTCATAAACTTACTGCTAAAGTCAACTGGAGGCCTTTTTCAAATCTGTCTCGTTGGCAGAATCTCCAGACTTGAATGAGTGTTCTGATTCTCCAAGAAAGGTATACGAACATGAACGGGAATCAATCAACGTTGACAATTTTGCTAAAAAAAATACAGGCTGACTTCCATGAAAAAATTAATTACCCAGGCTCAGAGACCTCAGTTCTTCGTCTTTTCCGCTCCCTTGGTTTCCGATTCAAGAACTGTAATGACGGACGGAAATTCTTAATGGAACACAGAGACAGTGTAGCAGCAAGAGCGAAGTTTTTTGCGTACAATGCACTTCTGGTGTGCTGAAGACACCAGACCTGTAGTGTACTTGGATGAACATTGGGTTTCACAGAACCACACCAATAAGTATATATGGCACGACTCCAAAGGAAATGGCGGTTTGAAAGTGCCTACTGTCAGAGGTGGCCCATTAATCATCGTCCACGCTGGTTCATTAACCACAGGCTTCATACCACAGGCCAAACATGTTTTTCATGGTGAGAAAAGTTCTTGCCAATCCGATTACCACTCAGAAATGAATGGAGAAGTGTTTAAGAATTGCCAGAATGAGATTTTCACTCTGCAGCGGAGTGTGCGCTGATATGAAACTTCCTGGCAGATTAAAACTGTGTGCCCGACCGAGACTCGAACTCGGGACCTTTGCCTTTCGCGGGCAAGTGCTCTACCATCTGAGCTACCGAAGCACGACTCACGCCCGGTACTCACAGCTTTACTTCTGCCAGTATCTCGTCTCCTACCTTCCGAACTTTACAGAAGCTCTGAGTACCGGGCGTGAGTCGTGCTTCGGTAGCTCCGATGGTAGAGCACTTGCCCGCGAAAGGTCCCGAGTTCGAGTCTCTGTCGGGCACACAGTTTTAATCTGCCAGGAAGCTTTTTAAGAATTGGTTTATTCGACTGTTGTCTGCGCTGGAAGAGGGTAAATTATCGTGATGCCAGCTACCACTCCATTCAGATAGAAAAGTTGCCACGTTCAGTAAAAAGAAATACTACTTTCAAGCTTGCTGATATTGAGAAGCTAACACATGAAGCTCTTGACAATGATACTCAGCAGAACTGGGAGAGGTGCGTAAAACGCACAGAAGCATTGGAAGAAACTGATTTCTTGAACAGGGTTTAAGAGACACCATAGTGGAATCTGTGATGATACACTGGGCTGAAACAAGCGACAGTGAGTCTGAAGACACGGAGCCAGAAGATCCTTCAGTTTAGGTAAGTGCTGTCTATCTAAAATGCTGACTTAAATGTTATAGAGGACATCCTGCGAATGTTTTTCCCTTACACTAGACGTCTGAAAATTTATCACAAGTGGTGACGATTAGTTTACTCGACAGTAACTGTCAATTAAAATAAGATTGTCAATTCTGCATCAATTAACAACAGTTTTTCCTAAAAACCTGTATCGAATGTCTTTACATTCGGATATAATCTTACTGCATTCAGTTTACTTGTACATTCGAAATTTAACTCCTTTTTTCATAGAAGGGTTTACTGGCTGTTTCGTAGTAAGGGTAATGCAGTTCATAGAATGACAAAACGTTGTGGTGCTTCTTTATCGATTGTATATATAAACAGTGCAGTAACATCAGAACAGTCCCAGCACCTATTCTGATTCTCCGAGAAGAGCATAGAAATCTATGATATTTGACGACTTTTACAAAAAGCTAGAACGCAGAATTGTATTACTTTAGTATGACAGAGGATAGTATCCGATGGCTAGAGAAATAGAGGGTAATGTCCGTGATATTCTGGCCAGTCACGTCTGGCCCTCACAGTCTTCAAGAACTGCAGCAGAACATTTCGGATGAGACAGCATCAATTCGAGTAGCCCAGCTTCGATCCGCCTTCAGCAACTGCTCACCAGGGCCCAAACGTGCCAAGAGATGAATGGCGGTCATTATAAACATCTGCTGTAGTCGGGTTATACCGTATTTCCTTTCCTCTGCTGTGTTTCTGTGTGCCCTGGAAATCTGTTCTCCACAGCACTTTTATTGCCCCATTCTATATAACACCTTTACTTGTGATGCTAGTCATCTCCAGAACCAGAGGCGGTTAATCCAAATAAATTATAGCACATGTAGCGACCCAACACTGTCCGGGACCATTCAGTGGCGCTGCCCAGATTATCTGAGGAGTTTAAAATAATGATGTTGTTTAGGATTACGTGCGCATGATAGGGCAATAACTCTAAAGCACTGGAGGTATTAGATAATTGACATAAAATTATGTTTATTTTCGAACGTCTGAACAACGAATTCGTCGTAATTCTATCCTTCTGAACATATTTTACGTATATAATTTGATGCAAGAGTTTTGCTTACATGCCCTTTTCCACTCTGATCTGCAGTGGATTGTTACGAACTTTCGCCACAATATCGTCGGCAGGGTTGCCTCGTACTTTGTGAACAAAGATCCCTTAAAAATACACGGTGTCCTAAAAAACGTATACACTCTTTTTATGATTGTAACACTCATATTTATTGAGATCTGGAAAAAAATTCGAAATAGAACAAATGTAGAAACCAGCCATTTATCGAAAGTGATCAGATTGTTGGTTATTGTGGTTTAGACACAGCTGATAACGCAGACCGAAGGAATCCAACACGTTCCTAATCGTTGCAATTGGTATGTTAGCACATTCATTTTCAATGGATGCTTTCAACTCATTGATTGTTACTGGTCTTGTGCTATAAATATTGTGCTTCACATGCCCCCCGTAGCAAAGAAACTATATAGGTCATATCTGGTGAGTGTGGAGGGTACTCGGTACTGCCTCTTCTTGCTATCCATCTAGCAGTTGGTCAAGGTAGGCTCTTATGTCGCGATGGTCGTGGGGAGGTGCTGCACCCTGCTTGAAATGCCGTTTCCCATGCCTAAACATTTCTCTTTGATGCGTGGCATGGCCTTTTCCTGTAGTAACTTCAGATACTTTTCAGCACTCACTGCATGTTCAAACAAGAAAGGTCCAGTCAAACCAAATGCTGATAAACCCTGGAACTCCCAGTAAATTCACATGGTGTTCCATTGTCACATTAGGATTCTCAGCTGTCCAGTGTGTTCAGTTAATACGATTGAGTGAACCATTTAACTTAAGAGTGGCGTCATCATTCCAAACAACCTTGTATGGGAATTGTTTGTTCTGTGCGCATCTTGCTTGATACCACTCTCAAAATTCGATTATTCGCCCATGATCATTCTCATTCAGAGCGCGGAGTAATATAGGAATCTCACGAGCCAGTTTCCGCAAAGACTCTCTAGGATATTGCTGAAACCTTTCGATGACTTCTCTTTGTCTTGTGGAGCCACTGGATGATTGTAGTCTTCCGGAATGGTTCTTGTGAGCATTCTGGACCGTTCTTTCTTCCACAAACGTATCTTGCAGACGAGAAAATAAGTAGAAAAAAAAATGGTTCAAATGGCTCTGAGCACTATGGGACTTAACTTCTGAGGTTATCAGTCGCCTAGAACTTAGAACTACTTAAACCTAACTAACCTAAGGACATCACACACATCCATGCCCGAAGCAGGATTCGAACCTTGCGGTTCCAGACTGCAGCGCCTTTAACCGCACGGCCACTTCGGCCGGCTGCTTATAATCCAGAGACTTTTCAGGAATGAATAAAGCATGTGGCGAGGTATCAATAGCTGACTGGTCCAGTCTCCATTACAGAGAAAGAAAGCTGAATTAATTTAAAATCAATCTTCCAATCGCAGATTCATATTGCTCAGTTAACAAGTTCAATGATTTTAATCATTAGTATATGAATCAGTTAATTAAAAAGTTGATGAAATTAATCGATCAGTTTATGCATTAAGATCAAGCGATTTCCGTATTTTTGGAACCCTGATGAAAGACGTTCGTGGCCGTCGGTTTGCTTCAGACGAAGATGTGCATGCCAGGGTACAGTAATGGTTTTGTACGCAATCGCAAATATTTTTCCATGGAGACAATGGCCGTCTAGTCTCGCAGTGGGATAAGTGTATTAACAGTTATAGTTATTACTTTTGAAATAATAAATAGTTTACCTATTTCTTTTCCATCTGCCTCGTTCTCATTTGACTAATCCCTATCCTCTTCTGAATGGCGGTCTTATCCTTGCTATGTGACTGCAGCGAATAAAAGTCAACTGTGGTGTATTGTTTTAGCATCTAGCTTGCACTGTTCATATAATGGTTCGAATATCATAATGCATAGCATCTGTTAGAGTTTGACCTAGCGAAATAAAAATTTTGTTAGTCGTTACCTTCTATATTATATGGAAGTAAAGTAATACTTATAAAGGAATATGTGTTGGTGAATAGCCCCACACCTGGTTAATAAAGGTCCCTGAGCGACCTTAAACTGATCCTGTCCAGAACGACGATGTTTTTGGTAACAAGTTCAGGCACCTTTGATGGAATTTTCAGACACTATATTTTGGGGTAACTCATTTTTTAAGACAGAATGTTTTAAGTACAAAAAAGTATGCCGTAAGTACAATTTGTGTTTCTCAGCATCGATCATCCTGTAGGCAAATGTTTAAGGGGTTAGGCACTTAAACCACAACATGAGAGTACAAATTTTTTCTAACTAAAGAACAAACCTCACAAAACTGAAATAAAACTGTAGGACCAGTATCTACTTAGGTTTTGCGAACTCATCAAAACTGACCAACTGAGTAGGAAGAATAATGTATCATTATTCCAGGTTTTTACCGCCTCTCGAATTATCGGCAAGATGAACTGATCGTCGCCGTTTCAGGCGCAGACTTGTACATACAGTCTCAAAATTAATTGCATCTTACGTTAAAAAGTAAAATGCGTCGTTTTATAAGCTTCAGTCTTCTGGACATAACAAAATTTTGCAACACACTCCATAGAACTGTGCTACACAGTGAAATTTCGCGAACCACCTGTTTTGGTAGTGTTAATAAGTTGTGCTTAGCGGTGGAAACTGCTGCTGCACTCAGCAGGGGAGAATGAGCGCACTAGCGTGTCTGAAGGGACTGGACATCAAAGTACGTCTGTGAACATTACAGAAATGCTGCTGCAAAGCTCACTGGCTGAGTGTAAAATTATTGAGATCGCAAAAATAGCATTTAGTGGGCTGGTCTATCAGGTCCGCGGCTTTGATTATTTCAGAAGAACTCTGATTATCTGACTGCTTCATTTAGCTACCTACATCGTTCGGCGTAAAGACTATATCAACAGATGATTTTAAGGCGAGATCTGTTAACTTTATTATCCAAACAATCTCTGTCGATAACATGGTGGTGAAAGTTCGTAATAAATAAGTAAAAAAATATTGTGCCAATTTGTAATACGTAGAATAGAGTTAAATAAAGGACAATTACTTATTTTTCCTGGCCTTTATCTCACATCATCACAGGGTCGGCATGTTAATGATTCAAGTTTTTAACGTTGGTGATAGTAGGTGGGCTGATGTCCCTCCTAAGCCCATACCTTTCTCCCTCGGAACGGGGTTTGTGCACCTCAGCTGTCTGCGTCTAGTGTTGTCTCGTGTCAAAGGTGCGAACGTCTTCCAAATGTTAGCGACTCGTAATAAATGAGGTGAAACGTGGGCACCAGCCCAGTATTCACCTAGTCAGATGCGCGAAAGCGCCTAAAAACCACATCAAGCTCGGTTGGCACACCGGCTGTCGTTGTTAATCTAACATGTGGATTCGATCCGGGCCAAGCGCGCCTCCCTGAATCCCGGAAGAGGCGTCCTAAAGCATGCGGCTATCCTGGCGGGTCAAATAAAGTACAGTTACGACCAATGTATTCTTCAAACATTCGAAAATGTACACAGTTTTATGTCAGTGATCTATTATTTCCAGTGTTACACAGTCATGTGCGCTTGAGCTTAGACAGTGTTACTATTTTCAGTTCAAAAGTCGCAAACTGTTAATTTTCTCTCAAAAAAAAAAAAAAAAAAAGAAAAAGCTTGTAGTGTGGCTGCGGGGCCCCTTACAGCAAGCGGTCTTCATCATGTGGCACATGTGCTGAATGGAAAAACCGCTTCTGTTTCCAGGAAAGTTATAACTGAAAAATGCCAACTACAAGAGAACGTTCTAAGCTAAAAAGCATTCACTATACATTTTGTTCAAAGTTTTTACAATGAGTTATTTCGATCACTGAAATCCGATTGTCAAATGTCTCCAAAATAATTATCTACGGCTGCTGTAATCTCTCTACTGAACTCCAAACGCTTGCCAGCGACAAATTTATTTAGAAGTAGTAATGGATGGAAGTGAAAGGACGACAAATTTGATAACTAGAACGAACGGACCAACAACTCGTACTTCGAATCCCTCAGTTCACAAAGACATCGGCAAGCCTTAAAAGATCACAAAATTCCCTTTCGAAATTTAGCCTTTGTTTCCCTTACTACTAGCTCAATAAATAGACTGAATAACAGTAAGATATAAACTACAAGCCTGTCTCATTTTCTACTCAACAGTGCTTCCCTTTCATCAGCTTCGATCTTGCAACTGCATCTGGTTTTTGTACAAGTCGTAGATAACCTGCCCTTTCGCTCCATGTATTTTATCCCAGCTACGTTAAAAAATGAAACGAATGTAATCCACTCTACACTGTCGTAAGCCGCCTCTAACTCTATAAATGCTATAAACCTGTTTTCTGATGGAATGCTGGAGTCAGTATTGAATCACGGGTTCCTACATTCCTCTCCAACCCAAACTAATCTTTCCTGATGCTGGCTATTAGCAGTTTTTTTCACTCTTCTGTAAATAATTAGAGCAATTAGTTTACAACTGTCACTCATTAAGCTGATGGTTCGGTATATCCACACCTGTCAGCATCTGCGCTCTTCAGAATTGAAATCATTAGATTCTTGAAACTTCCTGGTGGACTGAAACAATTTGTCGGACCGGGACTGAGCTATCAAAGTTCGACTCAGGGTCCTCCGTCCCAATTCAACTTCCGCTTGTACCTCATTCCCTACCTTCCAAATTTTACGTTCTTTCTGAAGTCTCAGGGTATTTCACCTGTCCCATATATCTTGCACACAGGATGGAAAAGCTTTGTCACGGCTGCTTCTCCCAAGGTTCTCAATAATTCTGATGTTTGTCTACTCTAGAAGACTTGTTTTGACTGAAATCCTTCAGAGCTCTGACAAATTTTTTAAGCAGTATCTCCCATCTTATCATCATTTGCCGGTACTTTCACTTCTCTTTCTATAGTATTGTCTTCAGGTTTATGCTCCTTATATAGAGCCTCTACGCATTCCTTGCACGTTTCAGACTTCCCTCTTTGTTTATTACGGGCTTTTTGTCTGACCTGTTAATATTCAAACAGGTGAGTCTCTTTTCTCCAAAGATCTCCATAATTTTTCTGCAGGCAAGGCGGTATCTATCTTTCCCATAGTCATTAACGCTTTTGAAATTGTGCACATCTGGTCAATTTCATTTTTTAGACGGCTGTATTTCCCTTTGCCTATTACATTTACTGCATTGTTATTTTTTCTCCTTTCATCAGTTAAATTCAGTATCACAGGTGTTTCCCAAGGATTTGTACCCTGCCACTGCTTTTTTGATCTTCTTCTGCCTTCACTGTCTCATCTTTCGAAGCTACCAATTCGTCTTCTGTTCTGTTCATTTACCCTCTTTCGGTTTACTGTTGTATAAGGCTCCTCAATATAGAGAAAAAAAATTCTGTTTGTAAGGACTGTACAATTGTAGTCTTACGCCTTCACTGTATAAATACCACGGAAAAATTTCACCGTCGGATAAGCAGAGAAAGGATTTCATACTATCTACTTATAGCATCATGAGGAGGCCGAGTTAACTGCCTCAACGTTAACGGAGTATCAGCTCGAGTCAGTCACGATTTCTGCAGCGCCAGCGAAGGCGCTGCACTTTGCAGAGGTTCAAGGCCTCACAGAGCGGTCCTGCAGACCGCTAGCACGAAGGCATAGCATCGGTGTCTCTTTACACCTGCAGTATTGTGTATCGCAGAAACTGAAGCGGTCTGGCTCAAAGCTGTATACTTTCAGAGAATGGACTTAGAAAACAGCAATGTTTTGTTTAAAAGTAGTTAATGTTTCGTAAAGGATAGGAATACACTATCTGATCAAAAGTATGCGTACACTATTAGTGGACATTAATATGAGGTGCGTCGACCCTTCGCCTTTATGGATCCTGTAATCTGCTGGGGACGCTTTGTATGAGGTGTACGATTAACTCTGGGGGAATAGTAGCTCATTTTTTCTCAAGAGCCGAAATTAGAGAAGGTGATGTTGGACACTGGGCTCTGAGGCGAAGTCGACGTTCTAATTCATCCCAAATGTGTTCCATTGGGTTCAAATTAGGACGCTGGGTAGGCCATTCCATTTCAGGAATGTTTTTGTTCATAAGCCGTTACCTCGCCGATGCTGCTTTATGACAAATTGTTCAAATGGCTCTAATCACTGTGGGACATCTGAGGTCATCAATCGTCTACACTTAGAATTACTTAAACCTAACTAACCTAAGGACATCACACACATCCATGCCCGAGGCAGGATTCGACCCTGCGACCGTAGCAGCAGCGCGGTTCAAGACTGAAGCTCCTAGAACCGCTTGGCCATAGCGGCCGGCGCTGCTTTATGACAGGGTGGGATGTTATCCTGACACAAAGTGTCATCTTCTCTTAACTTCTGCTCTCCTGTGTGTGTCTGAGTTCTTAAGGGCCCAAACTGTATAGGTCATCGGTCTCTACTTAAACTAACCTATGCTAATAACAACACACACATGCCGGTGCCACACTCTAATCACGGAAAACGTCCTCCTACCGTAACATCGTACTTCACTACTGGCGCGTCCGCCTCCGGTAGCTGAGTGGTCAGCGCGACAGACTGTCAAGCCAAAGGGCACGGGTTCGACTCCCGGCTGGGTCGGAGATTTTCTCCGCTCAGGGACTGGGTGTTGTGTTGTCCTAATCATCATGATTTCATCCCCATCGACGCGCGAGTCGCCGAAGTGGCGTCAGATCGAAAGACTTGCACCCGGCCAACGGTCTACCCGACGGGAGGCCCTAATCACAAGACTACTGGCGTGACGCATGGTGGTCGGTAACGTACTCCAAGCATTCGCCAGACCCAAACCCTTCCGTCGGATTGCACACAGGATACAGCGTGAATCATCACTCCAAGTCAATGGTTTCCAGACATCTATCGTCCAGAGGAGTCGCTCTTTGCACTACCTCAAGCATCGTTAGCACTGAGCACAGAAATGAGTGGCTTAAGAGATGCTCGACCATCGTTGATAGCTGGATAGCTGGCAGCAGTTGGAAGTCACGAGTGATTCCTTCAGCTGCTTTCAAGCAATTTATTCCAACCATCCCGCTCAGTGCTCGACGGTTCCTGTCTGTGCGTATGTGAGGTGTGCCTGGTGTTGGTTCAGCTGTCGTTGTTTCTCCGCGTTTCCACTTCAGCGTTAAAACCCCGTTATTCATTATTAAACACCCTGCACTTGGAGTGGACAGGTCTATTTATGTCATCACAAATTATACTGTTATGTAGCAGGTTTTCTCTTAAACTGCCGTACAACATATTCAGATTATTATTTGCTCATCCCCTTGATCAATGTAGCGATCCTCTTTTGCTGCTCCATAATGGCAAATCATATTCAGTACTACCAGTGGCTGTTCTGTTTATTGCCTTCTTTTCACTGTGCCGGCCAGCCTGTTGATGATTTGTAAGGCGATTTTCCATCTGCGGGCTGGTTCCCCATATTCCGCCTGCCGGCCGAAGTGGCCGCGCGGTTCTGGCGCTGCAGTCTGGAACCGCGAGACCGCTACGGTCGCAGGTTCGAATCCTGCCTCGGGCATGGATGTGTGTGGTGTCCTTAGGTTAGTTAGGTTTAACTAGTTCTAAGTTCTAGGGGACTAATGACCTCAGCAGTTGAGTCCCATAGTGCTCAGAGCCATTTGAACCATTTTGAACCATATTCCACCTCAGATATACTGTGTCGGCGATTGCTGTGCAAACACTGTCTCCCCGTACACATACACCATAATTACTCTACTACACAAACATTTGGGGTTGCACTCGTCTGGTATGAGATGTTCCCGGGGGGGTCCACTGGGGGCCGAACCGCACAATAACCCTGGGTTCGGTGTGGGGCGGCGGTGGGGTGAGTGGACCGCTGTCGCCTGTTGTGGGGTTGTGAACCACTGATGGCTACGGCGGGGACGAAACCCCTCTGTCGTTTCTAGGTCCCCGGTTCAATACACAATACACAATGGGCCAGCATTGCTAAGTTCGATGTGGTATGAACACGAAATGAGTCCACTCTCTTCAGGAGCCATCATAACAGTTTTAACGTTTCACAGCCAAATGTGTGTGAAATGTTATGGGACTTAACTGCCAAGGTCATCAGTCCCTAAGCTTACACACTACTTAACTTAAATTATCCTAAGTACAAACACACACACCCATGCCCGAGGTAGGACTCGAACCTCCGCCGGGATCAGCCGCGCAGTCCATGACTGCAGTGCCCAAGACCGCTCGGCTAATCCCGCGCGGCTTCCCATCTTCCATGAACTGCTTCCTGTGGAATGCATCCTTCATTGAGCCAAACACATGGAAGTCAAAAGGTGTGAGATCCGAGCTGTAGGGTGCATAAGGACAAACAGTCCAATGAAGGTTCGTGAGCTCCTCTCAGGTGCACAGACTTCTAGCGTGAGGCTCTGCATTGTCATGTAGAAGGAGAAGTTCGTTTGTACTTTAGTGGCAACGAACTCACTGAAGTCGTTTTTTCAGTTTCCTGATGGTAGCACAGTACACGTCAGAGTTGATCGTTGCACCAGCATTGATGACTTAATACAGACTAACCCCTTCAGAGTCTTGGAAGACTGTCGCCTTGACTTTATCAGCTGAAGGTCTACATCTACATCTACATCCGTACTCCGCAAGCCATCTGACGGTGTGTGGCGGAGGGTACCTTGAGTACCTCTATCGGTTCTCCCTTCTATTCCAGTCTCGTATTGTTCGTGGAAAGAAGGATTGTCGGTATGCCTCTGTGTGGGCTCTAATCTCTCTGATTTTATTCTCATGGTCTCTTCGCGAGATATACGTAGGAGGGAGCAATATATTGCTTGACTCCTCGGTGAAGGTATGTTCTCGAAACTTCAACAAAAGCCCGTACCGAGCTACTGAGCGTCTCCCCTGCAGAGTCTTCCACTGGAGTTTATCTATCATCTCCGTAACGCTTTCGCGATTACTAAATGATCCTGTAACGAAGCGCGCTGCTCTCCGTTGGATCTTCTCTCTCTCTTCTATCAACCCTATCTGGTACGGATCCGACACTGCTGAGCAGTATTCAAGCAGTGGGCGAACAAGCGTACTGTAACCTACTTCCTTTGTTTTCGGATTGCATTTCCTTAGGATTCTTCCAATGAATCTCAGTCTGGCATCTGCTTTACCGACGATCAACTTTATATGATCATTCCATTTTAAATCACTCCTAATGTGTACGCCCAGATAATTTATGGAATTAACTGCTTCCAGTTGCTGACCTGCTATATTGTAGCTTAATGATAAGGGATCTTTCTTTCTATGTATTCGTAGCACATTACACTTGTCTACATTGAGATTCAATTCCCATTCCCTGCACCATGCGTCAATTCGCTGCAGATCCTCCTGCATTTCAGTACAATTTTCCATTGTTACAACCTCTCGATGTACCTCAGCTGCATCCGCAAAAAGCCTCAGTGAACTTCCGATGTCATCCACAAGATCATTTATGTATATTGTGAGTAGCAACGGTCCTACGACACTACGAGAAGACAAGAAGTCTGTGCACCTGAGAGGAGCTCACGAACCTTCATTGGACTGTTTGTCCTTATGCACCCTACAGCTCGGATCTCACACCTTTTGACTTTCATGTGTTTGGCTCAATGAAGGATGTGGCTTTTAACTTTTTCTTCGGAGGAGAGGTGGTGTGGCGCCACTCGATAGATTGCCGTTTTGTTTCTGGCTCAAAGTGATGAACCTAGGTTTCATCGCCTGTGACGATGTTCGACAGAACATTGCCACGATCAGATTCACAACCTGCAAGCAATTCTGCACAGATGGTCCTTCGTTACTCTTTATGGCCTTCTGTTAGGCAGCAGGGAATGCAGTGAACACACCTTTGAGTACCACTGGTGGAGGAGTGTGTCAGCACTACCAACAGAGACATCCAGTTGAGCAGTTAGATATTTATTTGTGATCTGTCGATCACCTCGAATGAGAGTTTCCGTATGTTGCAACATTGCAGGAGTCACAGCATTGTGCGGCCGGCCAGCAGGTGGGAGATTGCACAGGTTTGCGTGACCTAGCCTGCATTGATGACAGACGACACTCCCAACGACTCACCATGCTTTTGTTCGCCGCCAGGAGTTGGTAGAGTCTCCAAGCGCCTATGGGTATCTTCATTGCTCTGGTTTTCTGCCAAAAGAAACTTATTGGCAGTTCTCTGTTTGAAATATAACTACATTATACACACCATTTTCATGGCTGCATATAGCATCGCCACCTATCGGAACCTCATGAAACTGTAGGGGCTGAAGTGGGAAATTCCACGATGTCCCACAGCAAATTTTGAATTTTTTCAACCGACATAGGCCGAGAAAAAAAAGTGTTGCATTACTTATTGAACGCCCCATGTATGTACTGAATCAAAAATGGTGCATATGGCTCTGAGCACTACGGGACTTAACATCTGAGGTCATCAGTCCCCTAGAACTTAGAACTACTTAAACCTAACTAACCTAAGGACATCACACACACTCATGCCCGAGGCAGGATTCGAACCTGCGACCGTAGCGGTCGCGCGGTTCCAGACTGAAGCGCCTAGAAACGCTTGGCCACACCGGCCGGCTGTACTGAATCAGTGTCCAAGACAGTAACATAGAGGAAGTTAATGTTGTTATTAAGGTTGCGCTCGTGGTGAAGACGATATTTTTGTGCTTATTGTTAAACTGATGGTGGAAATCGCTAATCTGTTCTACTGACCTGTTAAATTAAATGATGGTGTAATCTATGTATCTTAGTTTATCACTTTTTCTTCCAGTGACCCTGCTCTTCAAAGAATTTATTTTGTAGGTGCTCTGGAAATATATTTGCTAGTGCACCAGACAGGCAACTAACCATTACGAGACGGTCTTTCTCTGAGAATATTTGGTCATTGAAGCTAAAATATGGGATAATATTATGGTTAATAGTGCCACTAATTCATTAACTTTTGCCTGCAACATTACCCTGTATTTCAAGAGGTTTTATGTCTTGATAGTCTCATTAATGGGCACATTGGTGTATAGAATATTACATTCAAAGAAAAGTATGTACGGTCGTCTATGATTTTGTGTGTTTCCTTTTTTCAGTTAAATCTGCTGAGTTTCTGGCAGTATGTTGTCGAGTGTACGTGTAATTGTTGCCAATAATTTGTTCAGTAACTTATCAGTTACGTGTACAGAACTGTTTCCAAAATCAGCACTAAGTTTTGCTGTGTCCAGTAATCTACTACTGTTGTATCATGGAAACTACAGCACCTTTTGGTTTTTGTTGCTTGTTGTATTTAGGTCCTTTCTAACAAATTCATTTTATTATTATTAAGGTCCAGGTCTGTTAAATTAGTAATCTTTTCATGAAAATTAAAATCAGATTACTGGTAGACATGTCTACAGTGATGGTAATTGTAGTTAAAAGAGCATCAAATTTCTTATTAAGTCTAATTCTAACAATTTCAATTATACTTTGTATGTAATCTTCTCTAGCTTTCATTATTAAGTTGAATATAGGCATGGGTAATACATTTCCAACTTGTAAATTTGTTAAATATAGTTTGTTATTTATGAACTCATTTCGCTCGTATGTCTCTAATCCCTCCTTATACCCAAGGGCATTCACTTTTCTTCTTTGCTAAATGTGTTACATATGTCTTCATTCTGATGTTGATAATACTATATTTTGGAGTCATTCTGCTTTCTACACAACATCTGTTGCATCTTATACCTTCGGTGTTTATCCTAATTTCTTGTCTTGTTCTCATACCTTTGTCTTATTTTTTGCTGTGTTCTCTATGTTAGCATGACATCTTTAGCCTGGTCTGGCAATAATATAAAGATTTTTCAGTATGTCTATGGCGGTACTGGGCATTACACACTGCAGATTGAATAGTTAGCTCGATCCCCCATGTGCTACGGCACAAAAATATATATAAATTTGTTTCGCTCAACACTCAGCTTAATTGACCAGCCCAGAGATGTGGCTGGTCTCAATGTTTGTCTACGTTTTTCGTCATAGTGTGCTAGCTCACACCTGTCGTAACCTCAATTTTCAAGCTGAAATAACACATAAAAAAAACAATGCAGGCAGGTATTGCGGTGAAATTTAAAAATATTGAGTCAGTCACGTTGATTTATAATTTGAACAAGTAGTTTATTTCTTTTTTCCACGATTAGTCTTCAATATATTGACTATACACTTAAAACGCAGTCTGAGAGGCTTTTAAGCATGGGCGGCCGTTAATAACTGATGCTACAACACTTCACTATGAAATTCATATGTCGCGATCACGGCACTGAATGTTCTGTTCACAGTTCAGAAAATACACTGTTGTCTGCTGTCCTAAACTACTATATTGCGCTGAACTTGATCGTTTTCGAACGTCACTGGTCTCCGGTCGTAGTTACCAACTGCATACTCCCCCCACATGGGCGGCACGTCCGGTTCTTAGCGTCGTTCCCACTCAGCTCCACTGCACTGAAAATGACCGCCCTATGCACCCTCGAAACGCCTTTTAACTCAAAACAATGTTTGACAAAAAATTACGAATGTTCTAAAACTAAATACAAAACTTATACGATACATTGAAAAATAGGGAAATGATCCTGGTAATAACAATTTAAAGTCCAATTTTTTGTATCTGCTACCGTTTTTGCACAGATAATGTTCTTGTTGCGTGATTTTGCTTTTCCCCGATTTCTGATAATAAACGTAAACAAATAAAAATACCTACTTAATTACTCATTTACCTCTTTAAGCTTTAGAATACGGCTGCTAGTTTCGTCTCCTTAAATTTATTTATTACCAAAAACATTGTTTCTCTCAGTCGAATCCCGTATTCCGGCCTCTCATTTAAAAATGGTACATATTTTGCTATATCGGCTACGATTGCTCGATGCAGCCCTACTAGCCGCATCTGTAATCACTTTGTTTACATTAATCGTCCAAAGCACTGCCGTGATCTTAGCTTTTGAACTTTCATAAATTTGCAATTTTTAAGATAACAATAACTTTAAAACTAATATATATTTTTGTGGTGCATCTAGATTATTTACCTTTACATATTTTTCTGTCCATGAGTGCCAATTCACACCTCCGTGTCACACTTAGTTCCGTTTTTATCGATTTCTCTCTGGCATATAAATTCCTCCAAGCACGCAAACAAGACCATACGCTCCCTGCCAAACTTACGCTTGAGTTTTTCCAAGGCCGCGTAATCGCTAACTGTTCGTCATGGCCCCTTAGCAACCGCCAGCCATGTGATCTGCGGCGGAGAACTGCCGCTCTAATCTCCCCCCTGTTGAGTGGTACTTAAGATAGGTAAATAAATTAGTGAAATCAATGTGAAGTGAAGTAGAAATTAGAAAATAAATGAAAAACTTAGTTTAGTTTAGAAGAATTACACACTGGCAAACAGCGGGCAGAGCAGCAGTGGCAACGGCCGGTGCTTGCAAGTCAGCACGTTCAGGAGAAGCCATCGCCCTCCCTCCCCACATAAGCGGACGCTGTCGATTCAGCTGTCAGGGGACCACCCGACCAGCTCACATGTTTCTCAATTGTCACATGTGATCAAAGGCCCTTGCCTACATTCCAAGAGCCAATGACCGACGTTAAGAAGATTCTTCGAGAAGCTTTTCAAAGTGACAGAAGAGGCAGTGACCATGAAGTCGTTCACCTCCAGTGAACTGAAGTAAATAAATACCTGAGACGCAGTGGGCCCGACAGTAGTCTTCAGTTCAGTTTCGGTTCGAGTTCAGTTCCAGTGCAGTTCAGTCGGTGCTGAAGACCGTCATGCAGGAAGAGGCTACATCGTACACAGAAGCACCAAGTCCGCCGCTGTAATGGCATAGCAAGCAGCAGCCTCGCCACCAGAAGACAGAAGTTAGAAGGTATTTGAAGACTGATTTTTACGTACCTGGGTGACTCGTGAGGACAGGAAGGAGACGGCCTCACATCAGCAGTCACCTGTGAGCTGGTGATCAAGATCTGACAGCCGTAGACTGGCAAGCTGGAGTCCGTTGTTTGAGTCTGGGACACTGGCCTTCCCCAACCGTGCCACTCCGCTGGCCGACGCACAACACTGACACACACGGCCGCATAGAGAAGAGAAACACTGGGACGCCACATACAAGGTATCACCATCCGATTCACGACTTCGTTCTCAATAATTAAATGGGCCACATCACGATGCGCGTCTCCGTCAACTGGGAGAAACGGCGACACGAGATACACACCGCCGGGCGTAATCAGATGCCGCCGCTCACGCAGCAGAAGGCTTCGCAAACGACACAGCTGCCACTCTCCCAGCCAGAACAATCCAGTAAGGAAACCATTGTACAAATCTTTCAATAAAAGTTATCTTATGTAAAAATGCTGTTTCATTCTACCTCATACCCGACCCAAGGAAGAACCCACCCTGCCCACATGTTGTTAAGAGAGGAAAACTAATTTATTTAGTGTTTTTCACCCTGACATAATGCTTTAGAATCAAACGCCCTTTGCAGTAATGCTCATCCTGACAATTGACTAGCATCAAAAGAAGTTACCCAGTTACACCCCACAGCTTGTATGCTCACATGTCGCATCATGCAGCTCTGAAATATTGAAGGGAAGAAATTTTTAATTGTTGGCACCAAAGATCCTGCTCATTTTCACAAGCCTCCTATTACAGAGAACAAAATTTTGCAGATAGGTGAATCGAGTGTGGATGGGAGTGACTGGGGGCATCGTAGGGTAGCATGAGCAATTGCTGATATAAAATCTAGGGCTGCCAGGGTTCTGTCCTAGTTCTGTATATGTAAACTACACTCTCTGAGCATTCAGAAGGCTGAGAAAATTAGATTGCTGAATGATGCTACTAGAGTAATGAAGATGTGACTTAAGTTTTACTATCTTCCTCTGCAAATTTTGCTGCATCTGTAGCAAGAATTTGTACTTTTTCTTTTCGTATAAACCAGACATTGAGAAGGTAAGGAGTCATCATGGATATTGTCTCTCCATATTATATAAAATGCAGAATTATAACGTTGTTTGTGATTGAATAAATGTGTTTAATTGTATTAATGGGGTGTGGACCAGAGCGAGAAATTTTTTTCTGTGCCAGAGTGAGCACACATGCAGGAAACAAAAATGGTTTCCTGCACAGAGAGAAAAACTACTTTTCGTCCAGCACCTGCAAAAGAAATGAAGAAAGCTGTGAGCCGTGTAATTCATGATAGCATCAACGTTTCTGGCAGCAGTGAAGCAATACAATACCCTTTACAGACTCTTGAAAGTTAGTTGGCAGTATGATTGTAAAGAAGGCACAGTAGTTGGAATTGTACCAGAAAATAGTGATTATGATACCACCAGGGTGTAACAAAAGACACCAACAACACGAGCACTACTCCAGTTATAGGCCTGCCTACAACTAGTAGCTGTTTAAATAGTTCAAGACACTTGGTATCAATTTGATCTCGTCCAAAAGCAGCCACCTGTAAGACAACAGACCAGCATCGAAGAAAAAGAGGAAGGACAAGAATTACCACTGTTGTGAGACTTCAGAGAAGCAAGAGCTTCTAGAATGTGGAAACAGGAAGAAAAAAAAGATGGCCAAACTCTCAAAATCAAACAACCAATAATCCCATTTCTAAAAACGTCAGAAAGCAACTGCCGCCAGAGAGCAGCTCATGAAGGCTCTGCTGTCCTTCAGATGAGTGACAATGGCGATGATTCGAGTCTTCGTCTCAAGGATGAATTTACCATGAAAGGTGAGCTAGAAGACAATGGCTATGTTATTCTGAAAGTGGGCAACCAAAGGAAAACAAATTCCATTTAACCACTTCGTAGCACGTATCAGTTCCATTAATAGAAACGAAAGCACTGCAACTGTGAATTACCTGCAGCAGTCATTTTTAGCTTGCTGCAGAATCATAAGCATATGAAATTAGCTTCGTAGATCACTTGTAGACTACCAAAAAGTTCCACTCTCAGCTTTACACAACAAACTGTAGCAATGTTTGTATTTCCTATTGACGTGAGTACTTACAATGTCCAGTGATTTTATTGTGTAGTAATTCAATATATTTCACAATGTTTACTAAGGAAAATAAATGTCTCAAGCTGTCTGTGGATTTTCTTTATTTACACTACTGACCATTAAAATTGCTACACCAAGAAGAAATGCAGATGATAAACAGGTATTCATTGGACAAATATATTATACTAGAACTGACATGTGATTACGTTTTCACGCAATTAGGGTGCATAGATCCTGAGAAATCAGTACCCTGAACAAGCACCTCTGGCTGTAATAACGGCGTTGATACGCCTGGACACTGAGTCAAACAGAGCTTGGATGGCGTGTACAGGTACAGCTGCCCATGCAGCTTCAACACGATACCACAGTTCATCACGAGTAGTGACTGGCGTATTGTGACGAACCAGTTGCTCAAAACTGGCTCTGAGCTCTATGGGACTTAACATCTGATGTCATCAGTCCCCTAGAATTTAGAACTACTTAAACCTAGCTAACCTAAGGACATCACACACATCCATGCCCGAGGCAGGATTCGAACCTGCGACCGTAGCAGTCGCGCAGGCCAGTTGCTCGGCCACCACTGACCAGGCGTTTTCAGTTGACGAGAGATCTGGAGATTATGCTGGCCACCGCAGCAGTCGAACATTTCCTGTATCCAGAAAGCCCCGTACAGGACCTGCAACATGCGGTCGTGCATTATCCTGCTGAAATGTAGGTTTTCGCAGGGATCGAATGAAGGGTAGAGCCACGGCACGTAACACATCTGAAATGTAACGTCCACTGTTCAAAGTTCCGTCAACGTGAACAAGAGGTGACCGAGACGTGTAACCAATGGCACCCGCTACCATCACGCCGGGTGATACTCCAGTATGGCGATGACGAATACACGCTTCCAATCTGCGTTCACCGCGAAGACGGCAAACACGGATGCGACCATCATGATGCTGTAAACAGAACCTGGATTCATCCGAAAACATGACGTTTTGCCATTCGTGCACCCAGGTTCGTCGTCGAGTACACCATCGCAGGCGCTCTGTTGTCTGTGATGCAGCGTCAAGAGCAACCGCAGCCATGGTCTCCGAGCTGATAGTCCATGCTGCTGCAAACGTCGTCGAACTGTTCGTGCAGATGGGTGCTGTCTTGCGAACGTCCCCATCTGTTGACTCAGGGATCGGGACGTCGCTGCACAATCCGTTATAGCCATGCGGATAAGATGCCTGTCATCTCGACTGCTAGTGATACAAGGCCGTTGGGATCCAGCACGGCGTTCCGTATTACCCTCTTGAACCCACCGATTCCATATTCTGCTAACAGTCATTGGATCTCGATCAACGCGAGCAGTAATTTTGCGATACGATAAACCGCAACCGCGATAGGCTACAATCCGACCTTTATCAAAGTCGGAAACGTGATGGTACGCATTTCTCCTCCTTACAAGAGGCATCACAACGACGTTTCACCAGGCAACACCGGTCAACTGCTGTTTGTGTATGACAAATCGGTTGGAAACTTTCCTCATGTCAGCACGTTGTAGGTGTCGCCACCGGCGCCCACCTTGCGTGAATGCTCTGAAAAGCTAATCATTTGCATATCACAGCATCTTCTTCCTGTCGGTTACATTTCGCGTCTGTAGCACGTCATCTTCGTGGTTTAGCAATTTTAATGGCCAGTAGTGTACTACTCACTATGCCCCACTCAAATGCTGAGGGTGCCCCATGACGGGGTAAATGGGAATTTTCACGTCACTTTCCTGACAGTTATGTCGTCTGTAAAGTTTTTATTAGATCAAAACATGTCAATTAATGTGAACTAGATGATATAGGCTTCCTACATAGCATGAAACAACCCACAAATATTATCCAATTTCATCACAAAATATTCTAAAGCAATAGGTGTGCCCATTGTGCCCCAGTCTCCCCTAACAAAAATATTAGTAATAACGTTCCCAGATGGTAACTACTTATGTATTTCGTTTTTTGGACAGCTCTATTTATGTCACCACACTTTGCATGTCCGCAGCTCGTGGTCTCGCGGTAGCATTCTCGCTTCCCGAGCACGGGTTCCCGGGTTCGATTCCCGGCGGGGTCGGGGATTTTTCCTGTCTCGAGGTGACTGGGTGTTGTTGTGTCGTCTTCATCATCATCATTCATCCCCATTACGGTCGGAGGAAGGCAAACCACCTCCACTAGGACCTTGCCTAGTAAGGCGGCGCGTGGTTCCCCTACGCTCTGAAAGAAGTATGGGATTCATCATCATCATCACTTTGCATGTAGCTAAATCAGTGTTATAACATGTCACAATTGTAGTTACACCTTATTGTAGAATTTAGTGCAGGAGCATAAGATATATTTATCTTAATTGTGGTACCTTCATTATTCAGCATGATCTGATTCAGGTGGCAGCTATATAGGATGAACATTAATAAAACCGACAAACTACAGGGACGGATTCCTGACTGGAAATGAAGGAAAAGAGGTCCTATGAACATGTGTCAGAAAATGCATCTTTGCCACAGTAGATGGCGCTGACAAATGACAGTGCCTGAGAACAATTGCAGTGTGTTCCTGTGTCCTGCAGGCTGAGTGACTAACGCACCGAACTGTAAACAGCCAGTTCTAGAAAGGGTTGCTAAGTCGGTAAAGAGGACTGGTGACAGAAATCCAATGATTTTGATGGTCTGGTGCAAAAACGTCGACGAAATTCTTCCTGCCGATAATTATTGCACTCGTTGCATATGATAGGGATAGAAGCAGTTGTCATCCAGGGTACACATAATCGTACTTTCGCGTATACCATGTTGGCAGGCTACTTGCCTGGAGTTTGTACTAGGGTTCCTCTCAACATCCTGTAGAACCTGGTCCTCTAAATCTGGTATATGCACCGTCCGTCTCCATGCACGTTCGTCTGTCTGTAAGGAGCCATGATCACACAAACGCCCAAAAGGGGCTTGAAATGTAGTGTGAAGGGTTTGATGTCCGTGAGGACATTTGTTTTGGTATAGCTGTATTCCCTATTTTAAGTAGGCTGTTTGCTATGTAAGTAGGCTGTTTATGCTTTTATGTTGGTAACGCCACGTAGCGCTCTGTAGGAAAATCACTGACTGTGCTGTGTGCAGTCTGTGGCTGGTTTGCATTGTTGGAATATTTCCTATTGTAGTGTTGGGCAGTTGGATGTGAACAGCGCGTAGCGTTGCACAATTGGAGATGAGCCGCCAGCAGTGGTGGATGTGGGGAGAGAGATGGCAGAATTTTGAGAGCGGACGATCTGAACGTGTGTCCATCAGAAAGAGTAAATTTGTAATACTGGATATCATGAACTGATATATTCATGATGACTTTTGAACATTATTAAGGTAAATACATTGTTTGTTCTCTATCAAAATCTTTCATTTGCTAACTATGCCTATCAGTAGTTAGTGACTTGAGTAGTTAGAATCTTTTATTTAGCTGGCAGTATTGGCGCTCGCTGTATTGCAGTAGTTCGAGTAACGAAGATTTTTATGAGGTAATTGATTCATGAAAAGTATAGGTTATTGTTAGTCAGGGCCATTCTTTTGTAGGGATTATTGAAAGTCAGATTGCGTTGCGCTAAAAATATTGTGTTTCAGTTTAGTGTTGATCAGAATAAGTAAAGAGAGAAATGTCTGAGTGCGTTCGGTTCTGCTCAGCTGTTTGAAAATCAAATAACGTAAGAGGTTTATCAGCACAGTAATTCATAAATTTTTCTAAGGGGAGGTTTCACTATCGACTGTTCCCATCCGCTTGACTGTACACAAAGATCATCTCGGCTTGTTCCCGACATGAATAACGGTTCATTCTGATGATTATAGTACGTTGCGTCAATCACACAGGCTGCAACACACGAGAAACACATGCTACTTGGTCAGAGGAACTTTCATTCGTCAGTGCCATCTGCCTTGGCAAAGATGCATTTCTGCACATGTATTCATAGACTTTTTTTCCTTCATTTCCAGTCAGAAATTCGTCCCTGCAGTTTGTCGGTTTTATTAATGTACACCCTGTATTTAATAAATACTCGGAAATTTATTCTCGATGTAATTCACAATATGACATGCTTGCTCTTTTTTCGTGGGTGTTATAGTAAATTTGACAGATATCGGTGCAAAGAAATTTACTGTATGGTCTTATCATGGGGTTACCATCATGGATCTTACATACTGAAGTAAAAAAGAAGGAAGTTGCCATTACGTCACACATTTGAACGTCACACTTCGCAGTATAGTTATTCCCTCATGAAGTTTGTTGTAAATACGCCACTATACTTCAAGAGGGACAATGATGTAGAGAATTACTATAAGAAAAGAAACAAAATGACATTCATTTCGCCACATTAAGATTGTCTGTAACACAAACAGGGGTTCACAGTGCTGCAACCAAAAGTTTTGATCACTTAGCCAGTGATATAAAATGCCTGAAACACAACAAAATAACATCTGAAACTAAACTGGAAACGTTTCCCTTCGACAACTCCCCCTATTCCGCGGAAGACTATTTATTATCAGCATGGAGGCATATTTTAAAATTTGATGCTAAAATAAAGTGACTCGTTCTGCATCATCACGATTTGTCGCGCAGATAATACATGGAACATGAAACTTACTAACTAGCTAACTATTGGTATATACTTTGAAAACCTCTTAATGTACATGTCAGATAATGATGACGTTTGGTTTGCGGGACGCTCAACTACGAAGTCATCAGCGCCTGTACAAAGTCCCAATCTTTACACAGTCCAAGAATGATAATGAGGTGAGGACAACACAAAAACCCGTTCCCAGGCAGAGAAAACCTCCAACCTGGCCACGATCAAATCCGGGGCCCCATGATCCAGAGGCAGCAACGCTAGCCACTGTACCACGAGCTGCAGACGGTGCACGTTAGGATGGTATAAGGTGGCCATCTGGGGTGTTTTTTCCTACGTGTAAAATGAGAAATGCTAGGATTCTGGGGAAAAACTGGTTTTATTCCCAAGAACTACCACTAAGGGATACAATGTTCATGATAACTGGCTACAGCTGCGGAGTGAACCGCATATGGTATGGAAGGAGCATTTCGCTCTTAATAGGAAAGACCGGCGGACACATCCAGAGGATAAGGAAGCTGGCAGACAAGCAGTGTTGCTAACACGTGATTATTTTTTCCGTCAAACCAACACCCAAATATCCGTCAAAATGAAATATCTCCAAATTTTCTTGACAAAAAGGAAAATAAAACATATTTTAAAACATTACACTCATTACTTTGTTTACACATGGAGCAAACATTTAAAAATCCATCAAAATCAGATATCTCCGTATTTTCCTGCAAATAAAAAGACGAAATTAAAATTTATTTCAAACATTGTACTCAAACCTAGTTTACAAGACGAACTAACATTTAAAAATCCGCCGAACTCGGCCAAAATATAAAATATATATTACTATATAACTACATCACATTTTAATGTAACAGTCACAAGCAAAATTAAATACGCTCCATTAAATTTTGGGCGTGCAGTCGCACACATCCAGCTTCTGTTTCTAATATTTCGGCTGTATAACGTCCAGTCCTCTTCAGAATGAGCCGACAGAGAGATGGCCGGACAGTATACAGCCGAAATATTAAAAGATGAAGCCGAAATTACGCGCAGCAAGCCCAAAATTTAATGTATCAGTCATTGCGCCACGAAAACGAGAAGATTCAAGATATTTACTCACCTATGTTGATTAAAATAACAGTTCATTCACATCGTCCTCTGACTCTTCTTCAGTTGGCGTGCTGTAGTGTTGGTCTCCTTGGTACGCAGACATTGTGCCGATTTACTTCAAGACGTAATTATGACAGCACTTGTTCACACGCCTAAGTCCGGCCCGCAAAGTGAGAACTGCGTTTACCGTATTGGTTTTACGTCTATTCCTCAGGTATGTTTCAACATTGTTGAGCATGTTAAATGCTCTTCCGATATCAGCATTTGATCAAGTAAAAACAAAAAGCATCACTGCAAAATCTGAGAGCTCCTGAAATCGATTTTGGGAACTAAGGTGATTATGTTGCGGTCTCTTGCCAAAGTTCTACGGTATTGTCGATGGTTTTCCATTGAACAGTAGTTGGTTGTGACCGCTAAAAGTCAATTTTTGTTATTTCTGCGTCAGGTGATTGAAATTCCTGAGCAGCGGGATTATATTTTCTTTCACCCCCTCAAACACTGTTCTGGAGCAATTAGGCACACTTTTTGCAAAACCTTGACATCATTTGGCAGTCGCCTCTGGAGCTCCTCTGCTAGGGCCAGTACTACACTGTCATATTTTTTTGTCAAAGTTGATAATTATGCCGAAGAAATTTGATGATGTAATAGGGAACTTTGTCAAATCTCGCCTGTTGTCAAATAAAAATTATGAAACCTAGAGCCTAGTTGTAGGTTTGATCATAAAAGTCGCTTGTCTTCTGTTCACTGTAATGTGAAATGTTACCACTTGGAGCGCTATTATTGCTGCAGCGCTCTGTCACCAGTAGTGTGTTTGTAAACGTGGTTGTGAAGTTTAATTCGTGTGTGCCGTTAACTACAAAATTAATAGAAATGTTTGAAGCTGATGAGGTGCTTTACAACGTGAATCACCCCAAGTACAAAAATAGATTAAGAAGACTGGAGAGCTACAAAAAAATTGCGGAGGTCATTAGCCCTGAGACGGCCTGGGGGCGCACAGCTGACGACATAAAAAAGAAAATTAATGGCCTCGGCTCAAACTACTCTCATGAGGAAGCAAAAGTACGTATCGACACACGTATTTCATTAATGTTCCTTAACTCTCCAGTCTTCTTAATCTATTCTTGTACTCAGGATGCCTCACATTGGAAAGAGCCTCATCAGCTTCATACATTTCTATTAATTTTTAGTTGTGGGACACAAAATGTAATTATTACTTTGATCTACAGTAAAAATACTTCTTAAGTCACATAAGGTGTATTGAACATTTATTTACTTTCAGATATTGGTCCTTCAGTGCTTTATAAATAGCTTCACACGTTTCAGGTATTATTTTAATTAATGTGCACAGTGGTATTCGAGTGCTGTACTGGAAGCTAGAGTAACTCTCTTCTCTAGCAAGAAATAGGAGTGTTACTGTGAGCCTGTCTTCTGCAGATATAGCAGTTCTTAAATGAATGTTGTGCTTTGTGACATGACGAGACACTTCACTGGGCAAATACTAAAATGTCTGCTCTTCCATTCAAGTAATTTATGTACGACTTGACGTCCACCACTAGAAGCGCAAGTAACAACTTTTTTTGAATGCTTTTATCATCTCATCGTATAACCCACGGCTTCGCCCAGGTACGAATCTTTTATTTCCCCCACTTTTCTTAAAAATGCGCACACAGTGCAGTTGTGGTACATGCAACGGCTGCAAATAAGAAGTTGTTGTTGGCAGCCATCTTGAACTTTGACGAAAAATATCTTTGTCAAACAAATTTAAAGAATATTTGATCATATCTTTGATCAAGTCTTTGTCAAATAAATGTGATAGTGTAACACAGACCTAAGCAAAGCAGAAAATTTTAGCATCTACTGCAAAAAGCTTTCTCACTTTCCGTGTTAATTTTATGTTCTTTCATCATATTTACCAATGAAATTTCTATTTCAGGGCCGCGATAAATATTGAGTGATTTGTATTTTATAGCATCTATCATTAGCAAATCCCCCTTAAAACCAGGGACAACAATCCGCCTTGTAAGACCTACAATAAGAAGAACTAAGTCTTTCAGTAGCTTTGAACAGTCTGCTGTACTCTATTGGAATGATTTATTGACCTTCTGACATTCTTCTAGAGTTGGTCTAAGAAACAGAAGATAAAGCTTATTGATGGGATCTTAGTACCCACTATATAGTAGTTCTGCTGTGTAACACTTAGTCTGATGCCTGGATATTTCAAAATGTGTCTGTACTTCAAGCCACTCACTTAAAATGCGATTAACAGCAACTTCCATTGATAGACACCTTGTGTTTGATTGGTGTATAGTTTTAAGTGGTTCTGCTACATCATTTATTGCTTTAAATAACTCCCTATACATGGCTTATCGAGAAGAACACTTAGAAAATCTAGAATAAGTTTCACAAATTAAGAACTCAAAATTCCTTGGTAGCATTTGGGCAGCGGAGGACACTGCTAACTGAACTGAATGATAAACACAGGGGATCAATACAAGGCTACACACCTTACATTTCAGTTTCTGGTAAACCCCACTCTTAATATCCACCATTACTGAGGCATTATCCATACCAATTCCTCTCATTTGTTTAGTGTCTAAACCATAATCTGAAAGTAATGACATTCAGTATTCCCCTGTTCTAGTTCAACAGCCCTTAATTCATGAGGTGTGGTCTCGGAGACTGTTCGAAAATTTTCAAACTCGCTCTTTGAAGGTCCCTTCCAGCAAAATGCGTTTATATTCCCCCTACCTTCTGTATATCGCCAACCCTATAGTGTTTGTTTGTCGGTTGAATTATCTCCTCCTCTGTTGACTGTTGACATTTGTTGTGGTCTCTTAGACTGCGCCTCGTGAATTACATACCTGTTTCCTGCAGTATAGCACAAAATGCGTTCGCATGAACACGTCAGTTTTAACGATCCTAAGCTTGACGAAATTGTTAATCGTTGAATGGATGAAGATGTCATTGATACGCATCAAGAAAAAGACGAAAAAGACGATTTTACAATAGCCTGTGATCATTGTACTACTAGCAAATAGAACGGCGATTCGGAGGAAGAATTTCAGGACAGTTGTTATGAGGACATCTCTGTTTCTTCGATAAAAATACTTAAAATGTTACTTGAAATCAAATGTATTCTGAGTGGTGATAAAGAAAAATCTAGATACCAGCATTAAATGTCAGTTTTGTAGACTTTCTTTTTGTATCTATGAAAGGATATCTCACATTACGATTCAATGCAAATATAAGACTTTAAATGTTATAAATTGCCATGCTCCAACAGAGGATAAAGAGGACAATATTAAAGAAGAATTTTACAACAAATTGGAACAGGTATATGATACATTCTCGAAAAATTCAATTAAAATAATTCTAGGAGATTTCAATGCCAAGTTAGGACATGAAAACCATTATAAACCTACAATTGGACCTCATAGTCTACATCAGCAGAGTAATGAAAACGGAACAAAACTTATTAGCTTTGCCACTTCCAAAAACATGTTGATCAAAAGTACATATTTTGCACATAAAGATATACATAAACAAACATGGGCTTCAAGAGATGGCATCACAAAAAATCAAATTGATCATGTATTAATCGAAAAACAACATCATAAATGCATACATGATATCAGAAGTCAAAGGGGAGCAGACTGTGATTCGGATCACTTTCTTGTAAAAGCCAAGTTCAAGATCTCACTCTCAAGACATAAATGGTCTAAATTAAATGGTGTTCCTAGGTTTAATACAATGAAACTGAAAAACCCAAACATTCTCAACCAGTACATTAGAGAATTAGAAACACACAAACCTGAAGTGGAAAGTAAAATTAACAATGATGATACTAATCAAGCCTGGAACGCTCTGAAAGAAAATATCACACGAGCAACTACCTCAGTTTTGGGACATTTTACTACAACTAAGAACCCCTGGTTTGATGCCGAGTGCTCGAACGCTATCGAAGATAGAAAATTAGCAAGGGAAAAATTCCTACAAAAACCAATAACACAAAACAAACTTATTTTTGAAGAGAAACAGAAACTTGCCAGGAAACTCATTAGGAAAAAGAAAAGGGATTTTATGAATTACAAATTAAAAAGAGCTGAGAATGACCGTACCACAGACTCCAGAGGATTTTTCAAGAGCATAAATATGTTTAAAAGTGGGAATATAAAAAATTATGGACAGTTCATAACAGACCCAGATGGCTCCTTGCTAACAGAAAGAAGTGACATTGCTAACAGATGGAAGGAATATTTTAATGAGTTACTAAATGCTCCAACTATAAGCGTCTCTCAGGAAGATGACAATGAATATCTTACTGCTGACCCATCGGACGAAGAGCCCAGCTTAGCAGAAATTAAAGAAAGCATCAAGAAGCTGAAGAGACATAAAGCTCCTGGAAGTGATGGTATAGACACAGATATATGGAAGCTCAGTAAATTTCCTTTTGTAAACTGCTTACACAAAATCATCACCAACATCTGGAAGCAGGAACAGGTCCCACACGATTGGAAAGAAGTAGTTGTGTGCCCTATATACAAGAAGGGGGACCCAACAAATTGTTCAAACTACAGAGGAATTGCGTTACTAAACACAACATATAAAATTCTGACAAATATACTGTTAGCAAGGATACGCCCTTACGTTGAAGACTCCCTAGATGATGCCCAATGTGGATTTAGACCTAACAGATCGACTATTGACAATATATATGTCCTAAGGATGTTGGGTGAAAAGAAATATGAATTCAATCAAAATGTACGTATGCTTTTCATTGATTTTAAAAAAGCTTTTGACAGTATCAACAGGGAATATTTATGGAAGTGCATGAGGCAGATTGGCATCCCTAACAAATTGATAAATTTAATAAAATCTTGCACTTTAAACTCAAAATACAAAATAAAAGTAGCTAGCAAACTTTCTGAAGACTTTGAGGTTAAAACTGGAGTCAAACAAGGGGATTCACTCTCACCAGTTCTTTTTAACATAGTAATCAATAGAATAATCCAAAAAGTAAAGCTACTACAAATTGGAGCACAACTGGAAAGCAAAATTAACATTGTAGCATACGCTGATGACATTGCATTATTATCTGACAGTGAGAATGATTTGAAGCTTCTTACAGCACAATTAATTAAAGCCACAAATGGCACAGGCCTCCAGCTGAATACAGACAAAACAATGTACTTTATCTTATCCCACTATCCATCAAATAATAATGTACTGCAAATTAATAACACAGCTTTCACAAAGACAAATGAATTTAATTACCTTGGTACAATAGTAACCTCTGACAACTCCATAAAAATTGAAATAGAATCACGAATTCAGAAGGCTAACAAATGCTACTATAGTCTCTTGACAGTTTTCAAAAGCAAGTTAATTTCTAGGAACACCAAACTACAAGTATACAAATCATTGATTATACCAGTACTCACCTATGGATCTGAAACCTGGACTCTCACAAAAAAAGAGGAAAACAGATTAAGAGTATTTGAACGAAAAATTTTGAGAAAAATATTTGGACCCATAAGAGATAGGATCAGTGATGAATGGAGATTGCTAAATAACAATGAAATTTACAAATTATATAAAGACTCCGATATAGTGGCCAAAATTAAAGCCAAAAGACTGAAATGGATAGGGCATGTCATCAGAGCACCACCAAACAGGACCATCAAGAAAGTGACTGAAGAGATTCCCACCGGAAGACGACCTCTTGGACGCCCACGCATGAGATACTTGGACAATATTCAAGACGATCTCAGAAAACTAGGACATGACAGACAGTGGCAAATTACTTGTAAAGACAGAGCAAAGTGGTTCAACATTGTCCATTCTGCAGCAAAAAGCCTTCATGGATTGTAATGCTTAATAATAATAATAATAATAATAATAATCTATCGAGTACAATTTTTGGGTGTATGTTTAAATCCTGGAATTTAGTTTTATGTGAACATTTACTTGCTACTGTGATACTAAAATGTTTCAGAATGTGAAATTCAGTTCTGTAACAGTTCGTTTACGTGTACTATCCGAAAAAACGCACGGAAGTATGTGATATTATGTATTAAAAAGTAAAATATTGCTGGAATTATCCAGTGTAAAAAAAATCAGTAAGGAGTATTTAAAAAACTTAAATAATTATAAAAGTATTGGTTATACAACTTAAATATATCAAATGATTTGTGCCGTTATTCTCGGGTTAAACACAAGGATGCCAAAGACCCCACCTCGTACTATATGTTATAGAAAAGTCACCTCGTGAGTTAAGGGCTTTGTTGTTTTGAAAAATATACGATGCACACAGTCAACAATGTGGTGACATCTATAAGAAGACTGAAATGTCCATTACCAACATCGTTCTGTAGTTCTGATTTAAAGTGCTGGAAGAGAGTGTTCCTGATCAAAACACTGCTCTTCGTACAGTGTAGCCATAAAAGAGCTGTATGGTCAGCACTTCGAAAAATTTCTTCGTTAGATCTGAAAGATGATCAAAGGATCTAACTGCATGCTGATTAAGTACAAACAACGTAAGAGCAGCATCAGCAGCCGCACATTCGTACATATGTTTGATATACTGAAATGGCAATGATGACTGTTGTGAAGATGAAAAAGGTTCGGCCTCTTTTAAATGTTTATTGGTTTCCCAGCAGAAGTAAATATGACAAACTCACATTCAGGTTGCATTGGCAGTTTTTACACCACGCACTACATGGTTCCTGGGTGCTCCTGACAATCAATCCTTTAATTGTTTATCACTTAACCACTCTTTTCTAAACTGTCGTACACAACGCTTGACATTCTTTTCAGGCATGTTCAGTCAGTCGTAAAAACAAACAAAAAGAGCGCTAGACACTAGTTGTTAAACACACAATAACTCACTGCAATCCTGTTGTCTTTGCCTGGTATGCAGCTTCCCATGTTATGATCGGCAGCAGCCGTGCCCTAGTGATTTGCAGACGTTCGTTGCCAACAGCGCAACGTACCATTAGTAGGTGCTGACTGCATGAGCAGTCTGTCTTTTGTTGCGCCATATTCATTGTGATTTTTATGAAAATGGGTGATGATACGCTTGCTGGCTAATCATGGGGGCTATCTTCTACTCCAGCTGGCTATCAGAAGATCACGGAAACTCAAAACACAGGTTTCTGTTGCTTGCACTGGGTGCTTACAATACATGGAGGTGGAGTTTGTTCTAGTGCCCCCCCCCCCCCCTTCGCAACTTGCCACACGTCATTCCATGCCACATAGCTTGTCCGCTCTCTCCTCTGCCTGCAAACCCTGCTCGACAGATTCCAATTCGCGAGAAGTACAGTACACTCATGTATTGCGCTCACTATCCAGTATTCGCGGCATTCTCTCATAAAGCAAAGTTCGTTTCTTCTGCCGCGGAGAATGCGGGCTGGTTCCCCTTACACTGCCCCAGTTACACTATGTCGGCAATTGCTACGCAAACACCGTTCCCACGTACGCGTACACCGTAATTACTCCACCACGCAAACATTGGGGCTACACTCGTCTGGAATGAGATTTTCCCGGGAGAGTCCACTCGGGGCCGAACCGCACAATAACCCTGAGTTCGGTGTGTGGCAGCGGTGGCATGAGTGGACTGCTGTAGCCTGTTGTGGGGTTGTGTATCACTGAGGACTATAGCGGGGACGAAGCCTCTCCGTCGTTTATAGATCCGTAGTTCAATAAATACGTACATACAAACAGCCGGCCGGGGTGGCCGAGCGGTTCTAGGCATTTCAGTCTGGAACCGCGCGACCGCTACGGTCGCAGGTTCGAATCCAGCCTCGGGCATGGATGTGTGTGATGTCCTTAGGTTAGTTAGGTTTAAGTAGTTGTAAGTTCTAGGGGACTGATGACCTCAGATGTTAAGTCCCATAGTGCTCAGAACCACTTGAACGTACATACAAACATATTTTCGTTAGTGTGCTACTGGTGCTAGAGGCACGTATCGTACACTACTGGCCATTAAAATTGCTACACCACGAAGATGACGTGCTACAAACGTGATATTAAACCGACAGGAAGAAGATGCTGTGATATGCAAACGATAAGCTTTTCAGAGCATTCACATAAGGTTGGCGTCGATGGCGACACCTACAACGTGTTGACATGAGGAAAGTTTCCAACCAATTTCTCATACACAAACAGCAGTTGTCCGGCGTTGCCTGGTGAAACGTTGTGGCGATGCCTCGTGTAAGGAGGAGAAATGCATACTATCACGGTTCCCACTTTGATAAAGGTAGGATTGTAGCCTATCGTGATTGCGGTTTATCGTAACATTGCTACTCGCATTGGTCGAGATCCAATGACTGTTAGCATAATATGGAATCGGTGGGTTCATGAGGGTAATACGGAACGTCGTGCTGGATCCCAACGGCCTCGTATCACTAGCAGTCGAGATGACAGGCATCTTATCCGCATGGCTGTAACGGATTGTGCAGCCACGTCTCTATCCCTGAGTCAGCAGATGGGGACGTTTGCAAGACAACAACCATCTGTATTAACAGTTCGACGACGTTTGCAGCAGCATGGACTATCAACTTGGAGACCACGGCTGCGGTTACCCTTGATGCTGCATCACAGACAGGAGCGCCTGTGATGGTGTACTCAACGACGAACGTGGGTGCACCAATGGCAAAACGTCATTTTTTCGGATGAATCCAGGTTCTATTTACAGCATCATGATGGTCGTATCCGTGTTTGGCGACATCGCGGTGAACGCACATTGGAAGCGTGTATTCGTCATCGCCACACTGGCGTATCACCCGGCGTGATAGTATGGGGTGCCAGTGGTTACACGTCTCGGTCACCTCTTGTTCGCATTGACGGCACTTTGAACAGTGTGTAAGAGGTCCATGATTAAAGAAATTGTTGCTATCGCACTCGAGCAGACGTAATTTCGATGGGTTGCTCACGCGCTGCCTGCGATATGTAAGCTATAAGAGAATCTCAGACCAGAGAGCAGTGTTGTCAGCAGTAGGAACTGTGTAGCAGTAGTAGTAGTAGTAGTGATCAGTCGTGTGTATCGAGTTGGCTGGGCCGGTCGTGGGGAGCGATGGCGGAGCCTGAACGTCGTAGTATAAGGTAAAAGGAGCCTCGCGCATATGTAGTATTGTTATATCAAGTCCCATCTAAACGAGTTTTAAAAAACTCTTCATAATAATCTTTCTCATAAAAAGTAACTTTTGACAATCATTCAATTCAATTTAAAGAATTTACTAATTTCTCAGACCCTTGGACATCCCGATTATTGAAAAGAAAAATCAGTTGTTTCTTTTTATACATGACAAATCTATCAGCCAGCATTGTACTCGGCTGTGCCAGAAACATTTCTTATAGGAGCAGATATATATGCGTTATCCAGCGACCTTACTGTGGTAAGAATTTTCAATATGAAACTAAACTTTTCTGGCACAGCCCTGTGCAATGCTGGCCGATAGATTTGTCATGTATAAAAAGAAACAACTGGTTATTCTTTTCAATAATCGGGATGACCAAGGATTGGAGAAATTAGTAAATTCTTTAAATTGAAATGAATGATTGTCAAAAGTTACTTTTTATGAGAAAGATTATCATTAAGAGAGTTTTTTAAAACATTTACATGGCACTTGATATAACAATACTACATATGCGCGAGGCTCCTTTTACCTTATACTACAACGCTCAGGCTCCGCCATCACTCCCCACGACCCGCAGCCAACTTGATACACACGACTGATCGCTACTACTACTACTACTACAACTGCTACACAGTTCCTACTGCAGACAACACTGCTCTCTGGTAGGAGATTCTCTTATAGCTTACATATCGCAGGCAGCGCATGAACAACCCATCGAAATTACATTTGCTCGAGTGCGCTAGCCACGTAACCCTCCACTGGGGGCGCAAAAATTTGGCAGCGATTTTGAGTCAATTGGACTTGCCATGAGCAACAAATTTTTCTATAATCTATTTAGTTTACTAAGTCTACAGTCACAGAATATATACATATATATATAACATTATTGATAAATAATGTAAGTACAGAACACAATAAGAAATGACAAAGAGTATACGCAATGAGTACAAAATATATCAACAAATGACATAAAGTACACACGCACTGTATAAGTCTTTAGCATTTGTTTTACAAGAACTGAATGCATTAAGAAATGAAATAGAGTGCACACGCACTGTAAAAGTCTTTAGCATTTTACAAGAACTGAATACATTAAGAAATGAAATAAAGTGCACACGCACTGTAAAAATCTTTAGCATATTTAGGACAACTGATCATATTAACAAATGATATGAAGTGCACACACAATGTATAAGTCTTTAGCATTTTTTTACAAGAACTGAAAACATTAACAAATGAAATAAAGTGCACACACACTGTAAAAATCTTTAGCATTTTTACATGACCTGATCACATTATCAGTTTAGAGCAAGTGCATACGCACTGTATGAGTCTCTAACATTTTACAAGAACTAGGACAGGAATGGGAAAGTTAGCATCATGGTTGTAGCACAGTGGGTTCCACATAGCTGCGCTGAAGGTCCATATCTTTCTACAGAAGCACAACACCAAATGAGACAATCTGAAGTTCTCTTCCTGAAGTATTTATCAGTGTAGCCAAGACACTGAAATGTTGTATTAATATTCTATGTTATCATTTTGGTAGCACATTAGGTACACCAAACAGTAGGACCATAATAACATCACCATCGTTCAAGGTGGAGGACAGCTTGATATGTCAACACCACATTCTTGTAGAATTCATACTCTTACATCAACGTAGAATTAGTGCAAAAACCACATGTAGTTCTCCATGATCATGAGCATGGACAGGACATACGGATATTGCAGTAATTGCTGGTAATACGGTCAGAAGGTGAAGGATATTAAGTCTTATGCTAGTGATCATTCAGAATTACACTAGTGTATCAACTAATTTGAATAATTATTGGCACTCATTGGCTCGTTACTAAACATTTCTGTACTATGTATGGAATATTACAGAACATTATTTATAAGTCATCTCGTTACAGTAATTATTTGCATAGCATTTATGCATAATTCATCTCATTACAGTAATCATTGGCATAGCATGTATGCATTATTACTAAACATCATTCATAACTCATCTCATTACAGTAATAACCGACATTCAGTTATGCCTAAGTCATCTCATTACAGTAATCATTGGCATAGCATTTATGCATAAGTCATCCCATTACAGTGATTATTACAGAACATTAATCATAAGTCATCTAATTACAGCAATTATTGGCATCATAAGTCTTCTCATTACAGTAATTATTGGCATAGCATTTATGCATTATTACAAAACATCATTCAGCATTACTCAGAAGTCATCATTCAAGTGACATAAGACATATTTAAAATGTAACACATTGTAACTATGACTCAAGGTCTGTAGTCCAATAATACATAGATATAATGGATTCAATACATCAGAGAAATTTGCATTATATTTAGGACTAGAAATACATCTTAAACTGGTAGCATTATTTAGTTGTATACTGGTAATAGTTGGGACTGATAATAAAAAAAAAATTTGTGCTAGCAATGCATTGCATTGGGATAGATAGTCAATTCCTGGGCATGAAAAATGTTTGCTTTTGACTTATTGCTGGAAATAAGGATTAATACCGTTATTCATCATGAGTCAGCTGTAGCAAGGTTATGAAACAAGTAGAGTATATGTGATCACATTCATGAACTTCTTTTTTATTTTTTGGTCACATTCATGAACGATAGACACAACTGGGTAAAAAAAATTCAAGTACTAGAACAGGCTTAATAACTTACTGCTTATAGCACATTAATTTCATGAATAGCTTCTCCTGGAAAAAATACAAAGTGGATTACTGAGCTGAAAGAACAAATGTATATTGTGCTGAAAAGTAGTAAACTTCGAATTAACAGGTAATGAAACGTGTACTTAATATGTATGTACTCTAGCGGTCTTTCCCAAAACATTCAGTCATTATACTATGCGACATAAGGCATACTGTCAAAAGGAACTGCAACAAATACTTAAATAACTACATAGCATTTCTTAACTAACAGAAAATATATAAACTTCATTATTATCATCATCTGCAAAGAAAAACTTCATTATTCATATTACCATATTCTTCATATAACTATTCATCATCATTTATCATAATCTGCAAAAATAGACACTTCATAATTCATATTCATATTACCATTCTCCTCATACAGCTATTCATTATCATTCATTACTTCATATATTATAGAGTTTCTTACTTCTAGCAGATTTCATCACTAAAATTAACATGTGTAGTTCTGTCTGACAGCCTGCAATAATCGCCTCATATTCTGAAAGAAAAATAATTAGTCAAGACTGCTATTATACAGTGTGTATAGTATATTCTTGTTAATGCTTGTTAATTCTGATCCATTTACTCTTCATGACAAGGTATTGCATTTTCTTTTCTTCCATTCTGAAGGTGGAATTCCGATTTCATAGTAAACCATTGTGGTTTGTTTAATTTATTTCTTTTACACGGTATTGCTTTCTGAAAATGATGAATAGGGATTAATATCTTGCATTTAAATCATATACCCATTAAATGAAAACTTGTTTCTAGTGATACGACTAAGCATACAGCATAGCATAACAGAAAATGTATTACGTCAGAACCATAGACAACTTTCAAGTGCAAAAAATGTACACACGATACCATAATGTAGTAGCAAAAAATGTAGAATGGTCAAGATATTGAGATATCATAAGGAAAAATGTCGAAGTCAACTGGCGTTTGTCATATTTTAAAAATTTGATAGTGCATAAAGACTAAATTCTACTTTCGTTAGGAAAACAATCATACATACACAAAAAATGTAAAATGTGCACGGTCTGATGTCTAACGACAAGAAAAGCAACTTCCTAACCTTACCTTGCCGGGCACTTGCCAAGGAAAATATGATCATCATCAGTAAGCAGTCACATAGATATAATTGCACAAGTGGTCATATTAATATCAGGAAATGGCAGTACAGTGTGATAAATCATAAAGTATGTTCATTCAATAAAAGGTTTAATATCGGAAATATGGTGATTGCACTTGCTTTTTCTGGTTCTCAAAGTTTCGACATGTACTACATTGGGGTGAGAAATGCTGCGAATTCTATATGGACCTGCGTATAGAAGCTCAAATTTACTGCATTTACTTTTTCCTCTGTTGGATAAATAATGTGTGCGTACTAATATCTTCTGTCCTATGTGAAAGTCACGGCGTGTACAAACCTGTTTTTGCTGTCTTCTCCGGCGCTCTGCGGCACGTTTGATGTTGTTGAGTGCAATGTCGATTATTTCATAGTGGCGTAGTCGACGAGATGTAGGAAAAGGTACTAATTCTTTAATTTTGTTGGGTGGTTCAACATTTTTCAATATAACAGTCGGAGAAGCATAGTAGATTAGTAGCTTTGCGTAACGGAGTGAAGGCAACAAATTTCGAAGTGAGTTCAACGGCGACAAAGATGTAACAAAAACCTCTACTAGACCTGGCAATCGGACCAAAAATGTCTACAGCGGCCATATGTCTCAATTTAATCGATACAATAGGATGTAACGGAGGAATATGTGAAGTCGTGTCTGACTTAGCTTTCTGGCAGATTTTACATGACACTAAAACTCGTCGAATACGTTTCTCCATGTTCGCAAAATAACAGGTCTATCTCAGTATGAGAAAACATTTTCTGGCTCCATAATGTGCGTAACTTAAATGAGTATACCAAATTAATTTGTTAACGAGCTCGTCAGGGATACATAATAACCAGTTGTTGTCAGGGTGAGAGCGGCGAAACAGAATATTATTGCGTACAGTATAATGGTTTCCAATGGTAATGTTACTCCTATCTTGCCAAAGGTGTTTAATTTCTTTCCACACGTTGTCTTTGCTCTGCTCTTGCGCTATGTCTCGTAATGATGATGAAATGAAATTTTCAAATGCAACTTGTTGAATACATGACGCTAGAATTTGCTTGGCAGAAGTTGGTTGCGATGTCTTGCTGATTGTTGCTGAGAGAATGGGATAGTGCGCCTGTTACAATATTTTAGGTACCGTGAATGTGAACAATTGTAGAATTAAATTCCTGTAAATAAAGTTTCCATCTGCTTAACCTGTCATGTGTAAATTTAGCTGAAAGTAAAAACTGTATCGCTCTATGATCTTTGTAAACGGTAGTATGTCTTCTATAAAGAAAATGCCTAAATCTGCTAAATGCCCATACAACACATAATGTTTCAAGTTCTGTAACAGAATAATTACGTTCAGGAGGTGACAGAATTCGACTTGCAAAAGCGATGTTTTTGATTACTGTAGTACCGTCTTCTTCAATTTCCTGAAAAATGTCTACGCCTAAAGCGGTGTTAGAACTGTCGGTGGCAATGGAAAAATTTCTGGTTAGATCTGGGTGTGATAAAAGTGGTGCATTCAACAAGGCATGTTTCAGATTAACAAACTCAGACTGTGCTTGGCTATCCCAGGACCAAATAGCGTTTTTACCCATCAGTTGGCATAATCTAGGGGTGTCTAAAGCAGAGTAATGAATAAATTTACGGAAAAAGTTAATTAAACCCAGAAAGCTGCGTAGTTGTTTCTTCGTCGTTGGTACAGTAATGTCACGTAGAGCTTGACGTTTTTCCGGGTCAGGCGCAATGCCTTCAGCTGAAATTACATGTCCAAGAAATTTTATAGAAGTTTTGCCAAAGTGTGATTTGCTAAGATTAACTGTCAGTCCTTGTGCACCAAAGGTTTGCAACAGTTGTTCCAGAATCAAATTGTGTTCAGACCAGTTAGCTTCTGCAATAAGGATGTCGTCTACATATGTTGTGATTCTGTCTTGTCGGAAGTATACTATTCAGACCGCGAATAAATGCTGCTGAAGAAATTGTTAAACCGAACGGTAATTTGCAAAATTGATAACAGTGTACTTTCTGCAGTTCGGATGGAGCTGAATTTGCCAAAATCCCGATTTCAAATCTAATGTGGAATAAATAGCAGTACCATGAAATTTCTGTAAAAGTTGTTCTAGTGTCTGTGGGTGATCTGTTTCATTAGTAATAATGTCGTTGACATGACGCGAATCAAGTACGAGGCGAAGTGATCCATCCTTTTTCTTAACAATATGGAGCGGGTTTACGTACGGACTAACTGCCGGTTCAATAATTCCTTGGTCAAGCATAGCTTGCAATTCTTTCTTAACTTGTACTCTGTGGATATATGGAATGGGATAATGTTTGGCTTTAAACGTGTCATGCTGTTTAACTTGAAATTCATACATAAAACCGGACACAGTACCAGGGATATTGTCAAGAACTGGAGCTTGCTGTAAAAATTTTTTGCGTAGTTGCGTACATTCGTCGTCTGTATTTGCACTGCTTTGTTTTACTTTATCAGAAATCATTTGCATAACCTCCCAGTCGGCTTCGTCTGGTGTATTATAGTTGTGTACGTAACTATCTGCGAACAATGTGGAATGACAATCTGTGTACGTAACTATCTGCGAACAATGTGGAATGACAATCTATGTTACGCGATGTCGAAATGACCTCTGTTCGATTAATTGCTTGCTCTTCTGCAGCTAAAGCGTGCTGAAATTCTAATGCCAGTTGTATATTTTCATCCTTTAACATTAAATAGGAATTTTGAAAGTCAACAATTGCGTCATGTTTTACCAAAAAATTCGTACCTAAAATAACGTCTGTTGTCAATGAGGGAACAATCCAAAAATTTGAGTGGAACGTATGACCTGCAATACAAAACGATAAGTGTGTCTGTAATTTTACATCTACTCCTTTACCAGATACTGCTCCTTTTACTTTAGTTCTGCCTAATGGTAACGTAGGATAGGTATTCTCTTTGTTACATTCGTAGAAAGTTTCCTCATTTATAACTGACATAGGTGATCCAGAATCGATTACTGCTGAAAATGTGTATGATCCAATCTTTACTTCAATGACAGGGTGGGAAACGGTTTTTTGTATTACTGGTTTTTTCATGTAAAAGTGTGTCTCGGATGTCGTCAAGAGTAATAACATTTTCGTGAACAAGATTCTGTGTGTCAAAAGTATTGCTTACGTTGCTGGAAGATGCAACCTGTACTGTATCCAGTCAAATTCTTTCTGACGTGCTGTTATTTGCGGGGGGATGCTGTGGCATTCCGACTATTTGTACTGTTCTGTTATTTCGTCCTGACGCATTAGGTTCGGGATGATACCGACTGTCTGGTTCATTCATGCTAATCTGTTGTTGCGGATGATCCTGCTGCTCTTAAGGCCTACTGTTATTAAATGTACGCTGAAAACTGTGCTCTTTACTTTTACGTCTGTCATAATAATCGTTGCTATACGGCGCATTGCGATAGGAGTTGAAATGGTGTGTTTTCTGTACGTAGTGATTTCCTTGTAGCTGTGCGTTACTACACTCCTGGAAATTGAATTAAGAACACCGTGAATTCATTGTCCCAGGAAGGGGAAACTTTATTGACACATTCCTGGGGCCAGATACATCACATGATCACACTGACAGAACCACAGGCACATAGACACAGGCAACAGAGCATGCACAATGTCGGCACTAGTACAGTGTATATCCACCTTTCGCAGCAATGCAGGCTGCTATTCTCCCATGGAGACGATCGTAGAGATGCTGGATGTAGTCCTGTGGAACGGCTTGCCATGCCATTTCCACCTGGCGCCTCAGTTGGACCAGCGTTCGTGCTGGACGTGCAGACCGCGTGAGACGACGCTTCATCCAGTCCCAAACATGCTCAATGGGGGACAGATCCGGAGATCTTGCTGGCCAGGGTAGTTGACGTACACCTTCTAGAGCACGTTGGGTGGCACGGGATACATGCGGACGTGCATTGTCCTGTTGGAACAGCAAGTTCCCTTGCCGGTCTAGGAATGGTAGAACGATGGGTTCGATGACGGTTTGGATGTACCGTGCACTATTCAGTGTCCCCTCGACGATCACCAGTGGTGTACGGCCAGTGTAGGAGATCGCTCCCCACACCATGATGCCAGGTGTTGGCCCTGTGTGCCTCGGTCGTATGCAGTCCTGATTGTGGCGCTCACCTGCACGGCGCCAAACACGCATACGACCATCATTGGCACCAAGGCAGAAGCGACTCTCATCGCTGAAGACGACACGTCTCCATTCGCCCCTCCATTCACGCCTGTCGCGACACCACTGGAGGCGGGCTGCACGATGTTGGGGCGTGAGCGGAAGACGGCCTAACGGTGTGCGGGACCGTAGCCCAGCTTCATGGAGACGGTTGCGTATGGTCCTCGCCGATACCCCAGGAGCAACAGTGTCCCTAATTTGCTGGGAAGTGGCGGTGCGGTCCCCTACGGCACTGCGTAGGATCCTACGGTCTTGGCGTGCATCCGTGCGTCGCTGCGGTCCGGTCCCAGGTCGACGGGCACGTGCACCTTCCGCCGACCACTGGCGACAACATCGATGTACTGTGGAGACCTCACGCCCCACGTGTTGAGCAATTCGGCGGTACGTCCACCCGGCCTCCCGCATGCCCACTATACGCCCTCGCTCAAAGTCCGTCAACTGCACATACGGTTCACGTCCACGCTGTCGCGGCATGCTACCAGTGTTAAAGACTGCGATGGAGCTCCGTATGCCACGGCAAACTGGCTGACACTGACGGCGGCGGTGCACAAATGCTGCGCAGCTAGCGCCATTCGACGGCCAACACCGCGGTTCCTGGTGTGTCCGCTGTGCCGTGCGTGTGATCATTGCTTGTACAGCCCTCTCGCAGTGTCCGGAGCAAGTATGGTGGGTCTGACACACCGGTGTCAATGTGTTCTTTTTTCCATTTCCAGGAGTGTATTTGGTAGAGCCGACGCTATACGTGTAGGCGGCAAAACATTAAAGCTTGGTTGACCTTGCACATTATATTGTTGGTTAGGTATGCTAACCGGCTGGTTTTGTTGCTGTTGTGGTGAAAACCCTCTATTGTTGCCAAAATGCGTATGCGACTGCAGAAAATTTTGTACATACTGATGATTAAAATTTTGTCTGTTATTAAAATTATGCTGGTAGTTCTTGTCATTTCAGGAGTCTCTAATGAAAACTGTCACTTCAGGTAAAACTTGTCATATCAGGTTTTCTTTACTTATTGTTAATCCTAGATAGATCGATAGTTGAAGAGGTGTTTTGATAGATATAAAGGATAGTAAAAGAGTGGGCAGCAGTGCAGAAAACTAAATAAGAAGTAGCACTACTACGGCTCGGGGCCCCGTGCACGCTACGGCACATATTCATCGAAGTGTTATGAATCCCCTAAGGCCACTTACGCGCTGCAAATAAATTTTAGTTTCTGCGTTACAGGCAATGCCGGTGAAAATTCAAAAGCAAATTGTTGTATCCAGTCCAAAGAGTGTATCTGTGTTCTGTCATTCTTAAATACCTTAAATTTTCTCACGGATAGAAAGTGCTTATTATCATAATTATCGTCTCCGTATATATGAGCAGGTTCAGGATTGTATGATAATCTGTTTGTCTGTGATTGTTCAAAATCTAAGTCACGTACACTCTGTGAATTACTTAAATTACACTGGCTGTGTGAGTGTGACAAATGTTCAAGGTGTGGCATATACTGTGACGTATTAGAGACTGAAACATTTTTCATTTCTGTCACTTTAAAATGTTTGTCAATTTGGCTGTTCTGTTGTTGAAATCTCTTATCGACTTTCGCATCCAGAGTGTGTGAAAGTTTGCTGACATTAATTTAAACTCGTCGCGTAACTGTGTTGCGTTTTCTGGACATTGTTTACCAACCGCACTAATTTCATCTCTAAGTGATTTTGTTGTAGCTGCATGTGTACTACGTAACTTTTCACTACTATTCCTAGCACAAGCCTTAATTTCCTCATGTAATTGTTCTCTAGTATCATTTCAGTGCACAGAAATGGCTGTAATCTGGTCATTAAGCTGTTCAATAGGGGTGTCAAGTTTTTCATTAATTTGTTTAAACGACCTGTTGTGTTTTTCATTCGACTGTTTGAAACTTTCATTAAGTTGTTTGTTCGATTCATTAAGGTTGTCGTGTTTTTCATTCAACTGTTTGAGATTTTCATTAAGTTGTTTATAATTGTTGTCTTGTATTTCATTAATTTGTTTGAAATTGTTGTTTAGTTTTTCATTCCACTTTTTGAGATTTTCATTAAGTTGTTTGAAATGGTTGTCTAGTATTTCATTCCGCTGTTTGAGATTTTCATTAAGTTGTTGTTTGAGATTTTCATTAAGTTGTAGCAACAATGCCATAACTTGATCCATGCCAAAAGTAGCGACTCTATTTTCTATGATGTGTGATGGTGTATCTGCATGTGACACGTTTTGTGTGATTCACGAAAAGGTTTGCTAATCGGATGTACACTGTTGGTAACTACATTGGAATCAAATAAATCTGACATATTTTGAGTACATTGTTCACCTTCGTTAGAAACAATTATCTGTTTGCTACGTAAATTTTGCAAATCAGGTGTGTCAAACTGGAAAGCGTTCATTGTAACGGAACGTGCCGCGTTATCAATTGTCGTTAAATTTAGTGTGAACATAATTGAATTAGTTGGTCCATCATTAGGATTACAATCATTACTAGTGGTCGGTACGCACTGATTATCTGTAATTAGCGGATTATTGCTATTACACTGAGTGTCGCTATTATTATCGGTCAAATTATTCGAGTCGGCTTTTTCACTCATTGCACATCGCGATGTACTGTTAGCAGTTTTTCGCGGCATTTTCACAAATCAAAGTTAAGCACAAAATCAAACAAAGTCAAAGCAAAAATGGAACAAATACAATTATAACAAAGAGCAATAAATTGCCGATGATCTGTGAAAGAAGGAGTGACAAGTTAGTAAATGCGTTGCGCCAGATGCAAACTACATTTAAAATTAAGTAAATAAGAGCACATATATAACTGACTACTTCTCAGAAATTCACAAAAATACGATCCTGGCCGGTTGTCAACAAGTGTAACCTCCCCACAAAAAAATTCCGTAATCTCCCAACAGTAAAAACAATATAATTACTTATTCCATTCACATTCAGTGTAACCTCCCAATAAGTAAATTCTGTAACCTACCAATAATACAATGTGACTAACCTCCAGATAAAAAAATGTGACTCATATATAACCTTTCAATAATTGACTGTGAATTCAAACTGGTAAATTTTCGACGTCAGCAGTGTTGCGTCATGGCCCTGAAAGATCATACTGAATAAATTGAAAATTCTTACCTCAATAAAGTCGCCGGATAACACGTATATATCCGCTCCTATATGAAACTAATCTTTTCTGGCACAGCCCTGTGCAATGCTGGCCGATAGATTTGTCATGTATAAAAAGAAACAACTGATTTTTCTTTTCAATAATCGGAATGACCAAGGATTGGAGAAATTAGTAAATTCTTTAAATTGAAATAAATGATTGTCAAAAGTTACTTTTCATGAGAAAGATTATTACTAAGAGATTTTTTTAAAACATTTACATGGGGCTTGATATAACAATACTACATATGCGCGAGGCTCCTTTTACCTTACATTACAACGCTCAGGCTCCGCAATCGCTCCCCACGACCGGCCCAGCCAACTCGATACACGCTGCTGCTGCTACTACTACTACTACTACTACTACTGTTACACAGTTCCTACTGCCGACAACACTGCTCTCTGGTAGGAGATTCTCTTATAGCTTACATATCGCAGGCAGCGCGTGAACAACCCATCGAAATTACATCTGCTCGAGTGCGCTAGCAACAGATTCTTTAATCATGGACCTCTTACAAGTGGACGTTATATTTCAGATGTGTTACGACCCGTGGCTCCACCCTTCATTCGATCCCTGCGAAACCCTACATTTCAGCAGGATAATGCTCGACCGCATGTTGCAGGTCCTGTACGGGCCTTTCTGGATACAGAAAATGTTCGACTGTTGCGGTGACCAGCACATTCCCCAGATCTCTCACCAATTGAATACGTCTGGTCAATGGTAGCCGAGCAACTGGCTCGTCGCAATACGCCAGTCACTAGTCTTGATGAACTGTGGTATCGTGTTGATGCTGCATGGGCAGTTGTACCTGCACACGCCATCCAAGCTCTGTTTGACTCAATGCCCAGGCGCGTTAAGGCCGTTATTCCGGCCAGAGGTGGTTGTTCTGGTACTGATTTCTCAGGATCTATGCACCCAAATTGCGGGAAAATGTAATCACATGTCAGTTCTAGTATAATATATTTGTCCAATGAATACCCGTTTATCTTCTCCATTTCTTCTTGGTGTAGCAGTTTTAATGGCCAGTAGTGTATATTTGAAGCCAGTTCGAATCCTGGTGGTGGATGATACATTCGCTGCCAGTATTCGGCTGGCCAGGGGTAGAGAGGTGGTAGTTTAAACTTCCTGATCGCTACTTATTGCGCCAATGTCTTGGATTAAATTCCAAACTCATACACAATCTCTCATGAAGAGAAGACATGTGACATAGTTGATGGTGATTCGTTCGTCGGATGAGGATGTTCAGCACGGTGGCCCCCTTGACGCTTTTCGAGAGAATTACACTATGTTCCAGCACTGCGTTTCAACCTCTCCCTCCTCATCCATAAAACACAAACACGACACCACATAGTACCAGCACAAGTCACAGTCATCCCCTACGTACAAAAACACGCTCGACACTTCGTAACTGGTCGGAGGAGGGCAATGGCAAACCACCTCCACTTGGACCCTTCCCAGGATGGCGTTTCAGGATTCCTGATTCTGTTCCCTACGCTCAGTTCGTGAGTATGGGACTCTTACTAGCCGGCCGAAGTGGCCGTGCGGTTAAAGGCGCTGCAGTCTGGAACCGCAAGACCGCTACGGTCGCAGGTTCGAATCCTGCCTCGGGCATGGATGTTTGTGATGTCCTTAGGTTAGTTAGGTTTAACTAGTTCTAAGTTCTAGGGGACTAATGACCTCAGCAGTTGAGTCCCATAGTGCTCAGAGCCATTTGAACCATTTGGACTCTTACTTACTATTGTATCTTTGCTTACAACAAACATTAGAGCCATGTGCCACCGTATTATGTTTGCTTTGCTGAGTTTGCCAGTCATCAGATATGTTTTGATATTGCTGCCTAAAAATAGTCATGTACATTGCGCAATAGGAAGGAAAGCTGAGGAGTTAATTTCTGTTGTTTTCATTTATATCCTACATGTATTTAATCTGAATAAACAAATCAGAAATACAGCCCGTTTTTGCAACACACTGAGTGCAATACATCCATGACACTTTCTTGCAGGTGCACAAAGATTTGCATTCGTAACAGTTTTATCAAAGATTTTTTTTAAAAATTAAATGAAACCAGAAAAATCCGCCAAAAAAAAAGCTCAGTTTTAATAACATCTGTCAAATAAACCGTCAACCATTAAAATTAAATTTTACTCATCATACAACATGAAATTCCATCAAATTTGACGGAAAGTCCTTCAAGTTGGCAACGCTGCAGGCAAAAGAGCGACCTGCTGTTGCGGCCCCTACCTCGCTGTCGCTCCTGCATACCTAACGTGACGGCACCCGGTCCTCCCTTTGGCGGGTTTGTGGCAGAAAGATGGCGTCTCAGCAATATCGTGGTGATGTGTCTAGTTCAGCGTAATAGCGTGGAACACTGCCTGAGGCTGAGTTAAAATGACGGAAGTAGCATACAATTAAAAAAAAATTTACCATTATCACCCGTTACCGTGTATATCAAATGTAAGATGACGCACACGATCAAAGTAGACGTACATTTCAATTGTGATGTTTGGTTATTGCTGAAAATTTGACAGTTACTGGCGAGAAATATTACGAGAAAAGAAGAAAACGGGCTATTGTTCGAAAGTTTGGTCTATATGTTACACTGGTTAGGTTATCATTACTAAAAATGACTTACATACATGTTAAAACAAAATACTCATTTTACAGGGTTTAACCGTTTAAGACTATCCCCTTAATCACTTTACAAGTATTGCTCAGTGCTGGAACACGTTTAAAAAATTATATCGTTTTTTTTACCCAGTACACTGCTAATATTGGTCACACACTGAATGAGGCATCACAGGTAAGAATTCAAAGCGAGAAGAGGCGTAAACGACAATGAAACTAATGCACTCACAATTTAACGAAATAAGAACTCTGTTCTGTGCGGAGGTAAACCTCTATGCAGTTGTGTTTCCTTGACATTTCGTTCACTTTGTTGACATGTTCAAGATATGATAACGTGCCTCGCTTCTTTCTTCATTGCACAGATTTGTGGACTAGAGAGAAAAACACATGAGTAAGTTTCTGCAAACGCGAACGTTAAAAATGTGCATACGTGCTGAAACCTCAAAATGTAACGAACAAGAAGCAGTACGAATAAGCAAACAAGCATTGGTTTCGAAGTTCCAGCTTCATTTGCTAGCAACATAAATACAACAAAAGTGTAATTAAATGGATTACGAAAGCATACTTTTCATATCATTTCCTTCTCTTCTTTGTTATTTGGAACATATGAATAAAAACAAAGTTACATTAATGAAGCCACGTGTCGTATTACTAGACAAATACGCATTCAAGAACAGAAAAACTTCGAAATTGTCTTCCTGACACTATGTTATTCATGCAAGTACTGTAATTTTTAGTATTCAAAACAGTAGTTGCGTGCACACGACAGAGGTCATGAACAAGAAGCACTCGTAAACAGTAGTCTGCTAATGTTATAGGTTATTTAAGATGCGGCAGGCCCCGCCCACTCTGGGTTCAAAACAACGCACAGCGTACAGTCTATAGCGCCATCTCAATTCTTTTTTTACATCCATAGTCTTCTATAATCTTTGAAATATTCGAATTACTCGGCAATTCTATTAATACCACTGACTTTGTCCTGTGTGAGACAGTGTCCCACCATAATACAGTTGTGGAATGGATTTTTATTTTATTTCTAACATTATTTAAGACGAGAAATATTATTTAATATGTATATCAACGGAATCCACGAACGACAATATTATCCTGCTGTACAACTGGATTTTCAGTTAAGACTTTGTAGTTGCATATTTGCTGAGTGAGTGATGTCGGATGGATGATTAAGCTATAAAGCTTCCTGTCAATCGTTTTTACTTGCACGTTTGCCAACTTAGTGTAGGATGGATGTGTTTTAGATGTTGATTAAGGTGCTATTAAAATTTTCTACGAATTTATTTTGCTGTGCAGTCCTGTTTGCTCGTTTCACATTTATTCTGAGCGCTTAGTCGTATGAAAGTAGATTTCTAATTATCCTAAAGCGTCCATTAATTGGCCTTCGGCAGCATTATATAAAATAGTTAAATTTCTTTCGAAATTTTCAGTGGAGTGTTTATTTTCTGTGAGGCGCCTGCCGAAAGCAGAAAGGATGTTTTCGTTTACGTGTTCCGTATACCATGTTATAACATTTGGCAAGCATCTATGTTTCATGATTATGGTACGTACATTTTATATATTTTTGAGACTTACGATACTAGTATGTGAGCGTAACTTTTTGCTGTAATATTATTATTTATTGAGCCAATATTGGAAGTTCAGTGGTTCAAGTTCCCCTCATTATACAACAATCAGACATTGGGTATCATTAACATCATCAGCCATTTAATACTCATTGCTTGATAAAGGCTTCGTCTGGACCTTCCATTCATTACGGTCTTCATCTGTACGTACGTTGTTCCTGCATATTTCTTAAATAAAATTATCATCTCAGAGTTTTCTCGTCTCTTGAAATCGAAGCACCACCTGCGCCCTAACCAATCTACCATCAATTCACCCAGCTACATGTCCCTCCCACATTCATCTCATTGCCATTGTGGCCATGTTGTTGCCTAGTCCATTTGTCTGTTTCTTGCCTCTCTTATCAATTCCCAACACGCATCCTCATTTCAAAATTCCCTACACGCATCTGCCCAGTACTCGCTGAGCAAACCTCACTTTTTGAAAAGTGTTCGCATTTAAAGTCAGTGTCACTTAAAACACCTGGCATACGAGCCGCCCAAAAGACGTCAACGTGAAGGTTCTCGCACCACGTCCTAAACCACAGAAATAAAAAAAAATTTCATGCGGCCACTAAATGACAAAGAAGGGCTGCGAGTTGCATATCAGAAATACCTCAAACGTATGTTTCAAGTGACGATACGTAGAAGATATTATTTTAGCGTCTTAAAACATTGACACAGCATAGGCAATGTATGTCTATAATCTTTAAAAATAGTATCACTCTTTATTGTTTTGTTACACAGAGGATAAAAACGCGAATGTATGAACTTTTACAGTAACCTTTTTTTTATAATGACGCAAAAATCATCCATAAAAACGAACAGTAATGTAAAGTATAAACTCTGTACGCTCTGCATTTTTCGAATATTTTTCTGCTTCATTCCGCCCCTATCTTTAATTTTATGTTACCGTTTAGCATTTCATAATTATTCCAGTCGCGAAGTTAGCATCGTTGAGATGCGTTGTTGGTGAATTATATTTCGCTTTGTCATACAGAAAAAGAAACTAAGACTGGGCTGTCTAGAATGTACTGAAAAGCATTGCGTCCCAGAATGAAACCATCTGCGTAATTAATATCAGTAGAATGTTTTGACTGGGAGTTGCCGGCCGAAGTGCCGTGCGGTTCTAGGCGCTGCAGTCTGGAACCGCGAGACCGCTACGGTCGCAGGTTCGAATCCTGCCTCGGGCATGGATGTGTGTGATGTCCTTAGGTTAGTTAGGTTTAACTAGTTCTAAGTTCTAGGGGACTAATGACCTCAGCAGTTGAGTCCCATAGTGCTCAGAGCCATTTGAACCATTTGACTGGGAGTTCTGTTTGCCTTGCTTAATGTTGTTTCGTCATACAGGAATTAAGGTGAACTCGGGACCGTCGGAAATGTGAAAGATTCGGTGTGGTACGTTACTCGGTCATGTTTTAATAGTCTTAGTAATGTCCAATATACGCGGACATCAAAATTTTTAATTAAATGGCAAGAATAGCTATCCATTTACTGTTTTCTTTCTTAAACCGGCTTACATGATCCATGTCGTAAGTTTATCCTCTATTATTTTGCAATACACCAGGAGGTCTGCCCCACAAATGTGCTTTTCCCTTTATGTTTGCTGGTCTGTAATTTGTTGTAGCTTCTGTACTGACTGTTCCTGTTCCTAAAACTGGGGAATGCACAAGGAACACGATGCAGTTTTCCATTTGTTGCTCTAAAACTGTTGAACACATTACCTCGAGAATTGCGACGTCTGCCGCCAGGATTATTAATAAGAAAAATTGCCCAGTAACTTGAAACAGCACCCATTAAAGACTTATTCTGTTGGAGATTTTTGTAATAGTGATTCAAGTCACTGGACAAAACAGTATCGTTTTTCATCTGTCTTATATGTTCTTGTTATAAATAATTTTCTTTATACTTATATAAGACGTTCTGAAACTGTGCATCGCGGCTCCCATGGGTCTTTCTGTGGTTTCATAAAACTAAACTAAACTCTGTCCGAACAGGCCTCGAAAGGCCCAACGGTACTGACCGTCCGCCGTGTCATCCTCAGCCTAGAGGTGTCACTGGATGCAGATATGGAGGAGTATGTGGTCACCACACCGCTCTCCCGACCGTTGTCAGTGTTCGTGACATATCGTTGGCTGATTTCATAAAAACAATAATATTTATTTGCTTTCTGTGTGAAAGAGCAACTTGTGCCGTAGTGGAGGTACATACAGCTGTTGCCTACACAGCTAGCTCATGTTCAACAATGGAATTTTTGCTTCTATTTCGCTAGCATTCAAGCAAGTAATATGCTGTATTTAACTGAAGGCTTCCTACTTTTCCCGATTTCTGCCAGTTGAGAATTGGAGAAAAACCTTTTAAGCTAGTGTTTCAAAATATTTAAGAGAATAATAAGAGAAATGAGATATAGATCCCACATACAACACTTCATCACACTTTAATTTACCGTCAGGGAAGCGTTAAAAAAAATAGGCAGCAGATTTTGGTGCCAGATATTAACAGAAATATCGATACAGCAGAGCTAATTAACGCAATAGTTGCTTTCAAATTCCAGTAGTGAGACCTAATGAAGGACACCAACACAGAATCCCATTTGGACACTTCGAATATTGTTTTCGAAGTAGGCCTATGGGTTTCGAAATGTTTACTCAAACATCGAAATAGCTTTGAAGATATTTATGACAATTTTATAGCAGTTTAGCAAAATAAAGATGATAAAAAAACTACTTAAAGCCGAGTATAGACGAAGCCGACTGAGATTCACTTATGTTGTCGACAGAATGCGGCACAGCTGCTAAATTTGACTTCAATGGAATTATCAACCAGTTTGCTGTGCTCAAAGCAATGAAATGGAAAGTAAAATCATAATAAGAAGATAATTCTCTGAAAGGAGTGTAATCTGATCACTTAATTTTAGCCCTTTCTCTTTTCTTTCCTATAAATCATGCACAAACTGATAATAATTTATTAGGAGTAAATAATATCTGTTATTTATTATGCATCACGATAAAATCAATTTGCAGTAGCTGCCACAAACAATGACATACAGATTTCGTTTTCTTTAAATTCTTGTAGCAAGTTTGTAAATTTTGTAATTTTTTTTCTACGATGATACATTTAATTTGTTGTTGCAATATTTTTCCTATGTATAGCTCATTTAAGTAACATTTTTTAATGACGCTACATTTTTATTAAACTTACCTTGAAGTTACAAAATTTCCTTATTCGTGTAGAAATAATTATAGAAAATCAGTTTTCTGGGGAAGGGTGTTAGGACGGGGCGGATGTTTCGCATTTCTGCGAGGGGCGCAGCATCACCTCGGCACGGCTCTCACTGGGTAAACAAACCACGAGAATAGTTTACCCACAAGTAAAAAAAGAAAAAAGTTGCACTACAGAAGCTACGATTCCTACAAAGGCTATTTTTTCATGTTAGAAAAGTTACATAAGAGCAACGAACCTCACTCCATAGCGGAAAACCTTATTTTATCAGCTGCTCTGGACATGGTATCTGTTATGATACGAGAGTCAACTGCAAAATAAACTGACAAGTGTGCCTTTGTCAGACAACACTATTAGTCGTCGAATACTTGATATGGCTCAAGACACTGACTTGATGTGGCTGATCACATTGGTGATCAGTTCGTTGAAACACTCAAAGGTAAAGATGATTTTTCGATTCGGTTGGATTAAGCTACAGAAAACCACAATGATGCGAAACTAATTTATGACGTGCGGCTTATGTATAACATCAAACTTCAGGAAGACCTTCTGTTTTGCAAGATTAAATCTTGGATAAAAAGCAACTGACCTCTTTGAAATACTACACTCATTTTTGAAAGAAAACAACATTAATAGGGAAAATTGTGCAGACGTGTGTACAGGTGGAAGCCATGGAGTGGCTGGTTGTTACTTCGAATTGCCAGCTCTGGTACGTGAAGAGGCTCCCCATGCCAGAGCACGTCTGCCAAGAAGTTTCATATTGTTTTATTCACCGAGAAGCTCTCAAAAGGCATGAGGCCTGTCTTTCACGAGGCCCTGCAATCAATGATCAAATTGGTAAACTTCATTAAAATTCAACCACGAAGTGAGCGCATTTCCGAATTTATTACCGTAACTTGCGCTGGTTTCCACATGGGAATGCCTCGAAAAGGGTGTATAAACTCAGGAATGAGAACTTGTCTGAGTTTGGCGTCTCTATATGATACATTTGTGAAACTCAACTAATTGAATTCATCCCTTCAAGATAATGAGACCAGCATTTTGCAACTGTCAGGCAAAATTTCAGCCTTAAAATAAAACTGAGAACAGGCGTCACGTAATTACGTTGCGAAAACTGCACAATATGTCAATAAGACAGCTTCTCGATGTCTTCAGGTGCTTACTGACGTGTTGCTTCAGTGGCTCGTCAATGAACGGGCGTCGCGTCTGATAATGCTGTGAAAGCTGCACTGTAGTTCATTCAGTAAGATTGCTGCCGCTCGTGGTCTTGCGGTAGCGTTCTCGCTTCCCGCGCACGGGGTCCCGGCGGGGTCAGGGATTCTCTCTGCCTCGAAATGACTGGTGATGTGTGTCATTCATCATCATTTCATCATCATTGACGAAGCAAGTCGCCGAAGTGGCGTCAACTAAAAAGAACTTGTAATACGGCGGCCGAACTGCCCCGCATACGATCATTTCATCGTCAGGTGCTTACTGACTTGTTGCTGCAGCGCCTCGTCAATAAATGCGCTGGCTCGCTTGAAAAGCGCCAAGTGCCAGTGGGTGGGGCTATAATGTAGGTAGACGAATCATAGAGCACGGCGACACCCAGTGTCCCCTGCCGGAGTAACGGGCCACGGTCTTGGCATGCGTGTCGCGGGAAATGCGCGGACGGCGTGTTGGCTCCCAGTTTAAGGTTCGGACTTCGATGTCCCGCCTGTTTGACTCGATAGATTCGTTCGTCTACGGCCTATGATGCCTTAGTACGGCCAAGGCTCCTCTGCCTTGCTAACTTGAAATCCCGTGTCTATTAATCAGGTTGTTAGTTATATCTTTTTCTTCTTCTTCTTCTTCTTCTTGCGTTACGGCCTCTGTAGGACCACGGGTAGCCCCTTCGTGGACTGCATTTTCCTCTTCTTCTCACAGAACCTTTTCATTCTTTCTCTTCTTCTCTCCCGCTCGTCTTCCGAGATCTTCAGTTTCCTTTCAAAATGGTTCAAAAAGCTCTGAGCAGTATGGGACTGAACTTCTGAGGTCATCAGTCCCCTACAACTTAGAGCTACTTAAACCTAACTACATCACACACACCCATGACCGAGGCAGGATTCGAACCTGCGATGCGACCGTAGCGGTCGCGCGGTTCCAGACTGTAGCGCCTAGAACCGCTCAGCCACCTCGCCCGGCTCAGTTTCCGTTTCTCCTGTCGTCTCCACTGGTGACACTCTAATCTTTTCCTGTATTCTTCTCTGTCATTGATCTCCGGCATATTTGTCGGTGTATATTTGTTCTCCAATTTTCCTTTCCTTCTACTTTGATCCCCAATTCCAACCAGTCCTTCCGAAGTTCAACAACCCACTTGGTTCCTGTCTTTCCCCTTGTCCTCCCTGTTGTTTCCCGCACTCTCTTCGCCATTCTGTCAATACTCATCCTAACGACATGTCCCTTTTGAGTCTGATTTCCCCTGATATTGTTCTCATGTTCCGGTACAATTCCTCTCTAGGTCTTCGCATCCACATCTCTCCGCCTCTTTTGAGACCTAGTATTTTTCTCAGTATTTTTCTCTCTTCTTTCTCTAGTTTTTCTGCCCCATTTATTCCTAGTGTCATCGTCTCAGCAGCATATAATACTGCATTCCTCACCGTTGCCTTGTAGTGACTTATCTTTGCCTCTGTGGATATATTCTTTTTCTTGTATATCTCTTTCGTCATGCAGAAGGCTGACCTCATCTTCTTTATTCTCTGTTATTCCCTCCTTGCCCCTGTCCCTTCCTGTTATAAATTCCCCCAAGTATTTAAATTTGTCCACGATTTCCACAGTGCCTTCCGGTGTTTCCCAGTCTGCAGTGATATTTAATGTCTTTGTCTTGTTATAGGCGATCCTCAGTCCCAGATTTCTGGCTACCTTACTTAAGTTGTCGAGTTGTGTCTTTGCGTCTTATTCCGTCTCACTTACTATTGCTATGTCGTCTGCAAAGGCCAGGCAGTCCACTTGAGCCCTGTTGTCCTTTTTGTCCCCCACATGTGTCTTTGGTATTCCCATTGCCTCGTTTATTGCTCTCCACTGCCTGATCACTTCGCCCAGTGCTATACTGAACAAAAATGGTGACAATCCATCTTCCTGTTTAACACCGGTCTTGATCTCAAATTCTTCTGACAGTGCTCCTCTGAATCTCAGCCTTGCTTTTGTGTCTGTCAGAATTTCTTTTATGAGTTCTTGTGTAGTTCTATCAAGTCCTCTGTTCTTCAGAATGCTAACATGAGTCGGTCTGTCGATGGAGTCATATGCCTTTGTGAAGTCCACGAAGGTTATTAGTGTCTTTTTGTTTTTTAAGGCCCTGTGTTCTATCAGTTGCTTCAGGATAAATATCTGTTCTATACAACCTATTCCCTTCCTGAATCCCGCTTGGTAGTCGCCAACTGTACTTTCTACCTGCTCTTCTACTCTCTTGAGCAATAGTTTTGACAGCACCTTGTATCCGACCTCTAGTAGCGATATTCCTCTGTAGTTGTTTGCATCTCTCTTGTCCCCCTTCTTATGTATTAGTACTACATTTGCATTCTTCCATCCTTCTGGAAACTTCTTTGTTCTCCAGATCTGGTTTGTTAGTTATATGCCCGCATCTCGTGGTCGTGCGGTAGCGTTCTCGCTTCCCACGCCCGGGTTCCCGGGTTCGATTCCCGGCGGGGTCAGGGATTTTCTCTGCCTCGTGATGGCTGGGTGTAGTGTGCTGTCCTTAGGTTAGTTAGGTTTAAGTAGTTCTAAGTTCTAGGGGACTGATGACCATAGATGTTAAGTCCCTTAGTGCTCAGAGCCATTTGAACCATTTTGTTAGTTATATGTATTTCGAATGCTTCTTTAGCGATGGACTCCCAGTATGTGGAGGCGGGCGAAAGGACCTTTGTCTCCCAGGAGTTGCAGTTATGCTCCATGTCAAGACAACGTTCAGCAACATCAGACTTTACTGGCTGACCTAACGTAGTGTGACGTCCGTGTTGTTCTAGGCGCTACAGTCTGGAGCCGCGCGACCGCTACGGTCGCAGGTTCGAATCCTGCCTCGGGCATGGATGTGTGTGATGTCCTTAGGTTAGTTAGGTTTAAGTAGTTCTAAGTTCTAGGGGACTGATGACCACAGCAGTTAAGTCCCATAGTGCTCAGAGAAATTTTTTTGACGTCCGTGTTCATCACACTATCTTTAATAGTGCGATACGTCTGGCCAATGTATGATTTCCCACACTCACACGGAATTTTATATATTCCTTGGTCCTTAGACGTAGGTCGCCTTTAACAGGATTCTACATCGTTTGCACTCGTGCTGGAGGGCGGAAGATACACTTTATTTGATGTTTCTGGAATAGCTCGCCGATCTCGAAGGGCATACCACCAACATAAAGTAGAAAAACCATCCTCGAGGAGTTCTCCGTTTGTGCCGACTGTTCTTGAGAGTTTAGAGCGTGCTGGTTGAAATGCGTTTCGAATCTGCTTATCAGAATACCCGTTCTGTAGAAACTCAGAGCGAAGACGGCCAAAGTCTGCTGATAAGATCTCTGGATCAAAGATACCTCTAGCTCTATGAACGAGAGTCCGTAATACACCACTGCATGGGTGATGGTAGCTCATAGCTCGTAGATAACTGCATCCACTTCTACACGATTACTCATTTAGTGGCTGGCGTATGGTTCATCGAACCACCTTAAAGCTACTTCTCTCTCGTCCCACTCTCGAACAGCGCTCTGTGAAAGTGGGCACTTAAATTTCTCGTGCAATCTCTAATTTTTATTTCATTATGATGATCACTTCTCCCTATGTCATGGACGCCAACATAAGACTTTCGTATTTGGAGGAGAAAGTAGGTGATTGAAATTTCATGGCGAAGATAACGACGCCCTTGTTTGAATGATTTCCGCCCTAAGTAGCATACCATATCCATGGTACGCTCTCTCCAATTTCGTGATAATACGGAACGAGTTGCCCTTTTGAACTTCTTCGATGTCCTCCGTTAGTCCTAGCTGATGCTGACTCCAAACTGCGCAGCAATGCTCCAGAAGCGGATGGACAAGTTTAGGCAGTCTCTTTACTAGATCTGTTGCATTTTCTAAGCGTTCTGCCAGTAAATCGCAGTATTTGATTCGCATTCCTGTCAACATTATCTTTTTACTTATTTTAAGTTACTCGTAATTATAATCCCTAAGTATTTGGTTGAGTTTACAATCTTAAGATTTGTTTGATTTATCGTGTAATCGAAATTAACCGGATTCATTGTGGTGCTCATGTGGATGACTTCAGGCTTTTCATTATTTAGAGTCAATTGCCACTTTTTGCAGCATACAGATATCGTGTCTAAATCGTTTTGCAATTTGTTTTGATCATCTGATGACTTTATAAGACGGTAAATGAGAGCATCATCTGCGAACGATCTAGGACGGCTGCTCAGATTGTCTCCTATGTCGTTTATGTAGATCAGAAACAACAGAGGGCTTATAATACTTCATTGGGGAACACCAGATATTACTTACTTCTGTTTTATTCGATGACTTTCCTAGAAATCGCTTGTGAGGTACGGTGTCAAAAGCCCTCTGGAAATCTAAATATATGGAAACAATTTGACGTCTTTTGTCAATAGCGGTCATGACTTCCTGCGAATAAAGAGCTAGTTGTGTTTCACAAGAATGAAATTTTTTGAATCCGTGTTGGCAGATTATCAATAAACCGTTTTCTTCGAGATAATTCATAAAGTTCGAACAAAGTATAAGTTACAAAATCCTGCTGCAAATCAACGATATGGGTCAGTGTGTTGGTTTACGGAACACACACTCTCACCTAAGGGATCGTCACCTTTTCTATGGATCATTTTTCTTCACTTCCATGGTGAAGTAAATGATCGGACGGAGGGAATTAAGATGTCCCAGAAATGATGGAAGCGTTGCTGTCCCACGTGACCATAACACAAAGGTGTCGTGCACATGTCTCCATAAAAGCATAGTTTTCAAAACCGCCAAGTAAAGTTCTTCGCTGTCGAAGTCTTCCGTAAAAGTATTAGCAACTATGGTAGACAAGGGCTACCGATAGCAACACCGGCAGTTGGCTCAAAATATTGTTATACATTATGTTTTCCCTGTTCTTCACACTTCTTTTAGAAGACATTGATGAGTGAAGAATTGAAACTGCGTTTATGGATAATTTAACTGAAATTAGTGATTACTTTCTGAAGTACTTTCCAGAATAAGATGATCCACACAACTGGATCTAACATCCCTTCAGTGCAGAACTTCCATCAAGAGTTGCACTGAAGAACAAGAGCAATTTATTGATATTTCTTCAAACTCCACACTGAAATCGTAGTTCGTTTCCTTATCACTACTTGATTGTTCAAATGGCTCTGAGCACTATGGGACTTAACTTCTGAGGTCATCAGTCCCCTAGAACTTAGAACTACTTAAACCTAACTAACTGAAGGACATCACACACATCCATGCCCGAGGCAGGATTCGAACCTGCGACCGTAGCGGTCGCGCGGCTTCAGACTGTAGCGCCTAGAACCGCTCGGCCACCCCGGCCGACTATCACTACTTAAGTTTTGAAGCCTGGTGAAGCAGGGGTATCTGCAGCTACGTAACACGACACAATGAGCTTTGATACTTTTGAAATATACTACTTACGTGAGGTAGATTTTTCGACATTGACAGTAATCAACACGAAATACACAGAACGATCCGTTTGAGATGTCAGAAAAGTATAACGTTATATTTATTGTGTATATCTCTGAGCAGTTTTCTGTACTGTACGTGAATATAATACGAGTTAACAATGAGTGACCAAGCCAATAGCTTGTAGTTCGCAGTGCAAACACCAGATGTCATAAACGCATCGCACAGAGGTGGCAAAAGTTAGCGCGCTCAGTGGGGCTCGATTGTTAACTGAAAATGGTTGTTACTTCACAACAACGTGCTCAATGTGTCGCATGGTATGCGAAATTTTTCAAGTGTCGTGGAGACCCAGCGAGCTTTGAAACGTCGGTACAACGTTAGGTATGTCTCATCATATCGAGACATTGTTAAATGGTGCAGTATGCTCTTGGAAAATGCATTGCAGATGTCTCACACAGGCGAAAGATAGTCGAGAAGCCAGGGCAGGACACGAAATCCACTCCGCCGCTTATCAACAGAACTTGTTCGATGATACCACAATATGTATCCATACCGTATTTACAGCTGAATTACGGAGCTCGACTCCAATTTCTTATAATGATTTGTGGGCGTTAGGAAGGACAGTCACGCCGGCCGCTGTGGCCGAGCGGTTCTAGGCGCTCTAGTCCGGAACCGCGCTGCTGCTATGGTCGCAGGTTCGAATCCAGCCTCGGGCATGGATGTGTGTGATGACCTTAGGTTAGTTAGGTTTAAGTAGTTCGAAGTCTAGGGGACTGATGACCTCAGCAGTTGAGTCCCATAGTGCTTAGAGCCATTTGAACCATTTGAAGGATAGTCACTGATTAAATCGATAAATGTTCACTGACGAACCCACATTTCATGTGAGTGGCCGAGTCAACACGCCTAACGCTTCTTTGGGGAACAGAGAACGGAGTATAGTAAAACTCCGATTACTTTTCGCTCTTACTAGTACATACTAAAACGCCGCATTCATTTGCCTTACAGCTACACCGATCAGCTAGAACACTATGACTACCGACCTACTAACTACGAATCGATATAAATCCGTCGAGGCGATAACAGCGTCACCTGACGAGGAATGAATGCTATATACATAGAGATCACGCTTCATACTGTGCAATAACATAATTAATAGCAGATCATACATAACTAATTAAAAAACTCAGAAGTAACTTTGATGCAACTTATATTTATTTATTTAGTCATGCGGCACCACCGAAGAAATCCTGTATTACACTAAGCATAAAATGAAAAACAGAAAAATATCAAGCGTGACAGAATGTGGTCCAACAATATCCGTACTGCATAGAACTTGTGTTACATATGCTTCACAGCAGTTGGCTTGGTCCTGGAGAAGCATGAAGCCTGCTAATTTGAAATTCCTTGTTGTAGTTGTAGAAAAATCGTGGAAAATTAAAATTCGAAATCATAATGTACTGCGATCAGAACCAACAGGAACGAGTCAAACAAGAAATGTTGTATATAATGTTTCATTGGAGATGTTGCAGAGAATCCACGTCTTTGTCTAAGATACGCATAGAAACCTATTAAGAAACACATGGAAAGAGGTCATTTTGCACAATAAATTGCTACACTGATATTAAAGAAATATTATGTCTCTCTAAATTATCTGGTTGGTGTAAGCATTCCGCAAATGCACTGGGCGGAATGGGTAAAGGGTATCGATTGTGGCCTTTCCTGAAGAATCAGTTTCCAGGGTGCAGAAAATTTAAAACGGGGCGACTTCGTGGAGATTTGCACTCTGCTTCACTTGAATACGAATGCAGTGATATTGCAACGCGTTTTCGTTGCACTACAGCACTTTGGCCATAGTTTAATGTAAATTGTGTGTAATTGTGTTCTATGGATTATAAATGTAATACGTTATTCAGTGCCGAAAACGTATGTTGGGAAAATATTGCATACCGGTGCTTTGTTCTTCCATAGCAGTCCTACATTCAGGCTACAAATGGTTCAAATGGCTCTGAGCACTATGGGACTCAACTGCTGAGGTCATTAGTCCCCTAGAACTTAGAACTAGTTAAACCTAACTAACCTAAGGACATCACAAACATCCATGCCCGAGCCAGGATTGGAACCTGCGACCGTTCTTGCGGTTCCAGACTGCAGCGCCTTTAACCGCACGGCCACTTCGGCCGGCATTCAGGCTACCTGTACACGTACGTTAAGTACTTAAAATCAGATATTTTAATATTAATTTATCCATGATAACGATGGTTGACCCTCGTGGCTGTGGATTAAATTCTTGTGCGAGAAACGTGATGTCAAAGGAATTCTTACTTTGTACAGCGCAGCTGCAGCGTTTAAAAACACAGGTGAGAAAAACGTAGTATTTATAATACGGCAACTGATGTTCGTTGAAAATTCGAAATGCATCTTGGTACAATAAAAGTTGTATAAAAGGTGGCTGGTTGTTGTATTTTTTTTTAAGTAAAATTTTTATAAAGAAGGTTCAGTTAGTAAGGAAAATGTAACTCACAAGCCGACAAGGTGTTCATTTAGAGATACACATTTGAGATGACAGCTGTCAGTTGTCTCTATATCCGGTTTGCTTGTGGAGCAACGGAACTGTTGTGCTATGATGTCTATAAAACCCATAACTCTTGCAAGGAGAATTAGTCTGCTGCGAATCCATCGAGAGGACTGTGAACGCAGGAAGCGTAACCGTTGTATTAATTTTCTGCGTCCACTAAATTGGGATTCCCTTCATAAGTTACTGTCCAATTAAAGCTCATCATAAGTCATAATTTTTACTGAAATATTGATCTTTTATAAATAGATCCGCAGGTATACAGCACTTTGTCGTCATAAATACTATGTCTACTTCATTACACCGTGGAAAACTGAGTAATTGGCTTATATTGCTATAAATATTGTCCAAGAAACCTGTAGTTACAGCTCCTTTCTGCCATTAACTTTGACGATGAAGACCGTATTTATGTTTTTAGATTGTGTAGACCATTAGCAATATCGACAAATAGTCGCTAAGCAAATATGACATCTTCTTAAAGTATAGGGCTTCAATTCGTCAACATGGAACATATTGCGCCCTATTTTAATGTAGGAAACGCAACTTATAAACATCATATTAATAGGCACTACTGAAAAATAATCATTTCAAACAGAAATAATCGTTTTGTGTCGGTAAATATCAACAATTAGGCGACCGGGTGGCGTGAGGGGTGTAACTCCCAAGGGAACCTCCCCATCGCACCCTCCTCAGATTTAGTTATAAGATGGCACAGTGGATAGGCCTTGAAAAACTGAACACTGATCAATCGGGAAAACAGGAAGAAGTTGTGTGGAACTATGAAAAAGATAAGCAAAATATACAAACTGAGTAGTCCATGTGCAAGATAGGCAACATCAAGGATAACGTGAGCTCAGGAGCACCGTGGTCTCGTGGTTAGCGTGAGCAGCTTCGGAACGAGAGGTCCTTGGTTCAAGTTTTCACTCGCATGAAAAGTTTACTTTCTTTATTTTCGTAAAGTTATGTCTGTCCGTTCGTTCATTGACGTCTCTGTTCACTGTAATAAGTTTAAGGTCTGTGTTTTGCGACCGCACCGCAAAACCGTGCGATTAGTAGACGAAAGGACGTGCCTCTCCAATGGGAACCGAAAACATTTGATCGCAAGGTCATAGGTCAACTTTTCCTCCACAAGAAAACACGTCTGATATATTCTGTACGACACTGGTGACGGCATGTGCGTCACATGACAGGAATATGTTGTCGACCCACCTAACTTGTACACTTGGCGAATGTGTAAAAAGATTCTTCTACCTTGCCCGATTTAGGTTTTCTTGTGGCTCTGATAATCACTGCCAAAAAATGATGAAAACATAAGAGTTTGTGACATAAATTGAAAATAAAAAATTAAATTTTTCACTCGAGAAGCACCAAGGACCTCTCTTTCCGCAGCTGCTCACGCTAACCACGGGACCACGGCGCTCCTGAGCTCACATTGTCCTTGATATTGCCTATCTTAGTCATGGACTACTCAGTTTTTATAGTTTGCTTATTTTTTTCATCGTTCCACACAACTTCTTCCTGTTCTCTCGATTGATCTGTGTCCAGTTTTTCAAGGCCTATCCACTGTGCCAACTTACAACTAAATCTGAAGGGGGTGCGATGGGGAGGTTCCCTTGTCAGAGGTAGAGTGTCTGCTTCATGGGTTCAAATCCCAGCTCCTCCAAATTATTTTATCTGCCTGATTTAAAGATATTCGAAGTCAGGAACACATATATTAAAAAAAAATCTCGAAAGATATTGCATGTTGTTGCTACATCGCATATCGTAACCATTTTGCAAACTCTTCTTTAGTTACAACCACAGTGCATGCAAACAAAATTTACTGAACCATTTTAAAAACCAGATTTTTTACATGTTTTTTTTCAGATTTTGTCAAAATACTTAATAATCGCCGGTATGTTGCCTGTGGAAATTTCATATTCAGATTTTGTGAGTATGAGCAAATGTAAGTAATATCTCGCATATTTTTTTCTGTCCATTTACATTATATTTTTACTGAAATATTGGTGCGATTGGATTTAATTGATATAAGGAGAAATTATAAAACCATAACAAATGAAGCAGGCAAAAGGGCAAACCTAAAGATGAGCATGACAGAAAGTGCAAAATGGATAAGTAGGAATGGTTAACGGCAATATGTTATGCCCTGCGGAAGTATATATCACTATGGGAAAGATATGTGCTACCTATTGGAAAAATTAGAGAGAACCTGGGAGAAAAGAGAAGCACCTATATGGTGGCTAAGTACCGGCCGGAGTGGCCGCGTGGTTCTAGGAGCTACAGTCTGGAACCGCGCGACCGCTACAGTCGCAGGTTCGAATCCTGCCTCGGGCATGGATGTGTGTGATGTCCTTAGGTTACTTAGGTTTAAGTAGTTCTAAGTTCTAGCGGACTGATGACCTCAGCAGTTGAGTCCCATAGTGCTCAGAGCCATTTGAACCATTTTTGATGGCTAAGAGCTCATGTGGCAAGCCGATACTAAATAAAGAAGGAATGACTGAAATTTGGAAGGAATATAAAGAAGGTCTAGACAAGGGAAACAAACTTTTTAGGTAATGTTATAAAAAGAAAAGAGGAAGAAGATGAAGGTATGGAGGAAGCGATACTGCGAGACGAATTTGACAGAGCACTGAAAAACCTAAGTTGAAACAAGGCCACTCTAGTAGACGGCATTCCCTCAGAATTATCGAGATTCTTGGGAGAACAAGTCATTCAACACTGTTCCACTTGGTATGTAAGATATACAAGGCAGGCATATGGAAGAGGATGTAGATGAAGATGAAATGGGAGGGAGATATGATACTGCGTGAAGAATTTGACAGAGCACCGAAAGATCTGAGTCGAAACAAGTCCCCCGGAGTAGACAACATTCCATTAGAACTACTGATAGCCTTGGGAGAGCAAACCCTGACAATACTCTACCATCTGGTGAGCAAAATGTATGAGACAGGTGAAATACCCTCAGACTATATTCTTCTTGAGAAGAATATAGTAATTCCAATCCCAAAGAAAGCAAGTGTTGACAGATGTGAAAATTACCGAACTATCAGTTTAATAAGTCACAGCTGCAAAATACTAACGCGAATTGTTTACAGACGAATGGAAAAACTGGTAGAAGCCGACCTCGGGGAAGATCAGTTTGGATTCCGCAGAAATATTGGAACACGTGAGGCAATACTGACCCTACGACTTATCTTAGAAAATAGATTAAGGAAAGGCAAACCTACGTTTCTAGCATTTGTAGACTTAGAGAAAGCTTTCGACAATGTTGAATGGAATAATCTCTTTCAAATTCTGAAGGTGGCAGGGGTAAAATACAGGGAGCGAAAGTGAGACAGAGTTGTAGCCCTTCCCCGATGTTTTATTCAATCTGTATATTGAGCAAGCAGTAAAGGAAACAAAAGAAAAATTTGGAGTAGGAATTAAAACTCGTAGAGAGGAAATAAAAACTTTGAGGTTCGCCGATGACATTGTAATTCTGTCAGAGACAGCAAAGGATTTGGAGAGCAGTTAACGGAATGGACAGTGTCTTGAAAGGAGGATATTAGATGAACATCGACAAAAGCAAAACGAGAATAATGGGATATAATCGAGTTAAGGCGGGTGATCCTGAGGGAATTAGATTAGAAAATGAGACACTTAAAGTAATAAAGGAGTTTTGCTATTTGGGGAGAAAAATAGCTGATAATGGTCGAAGTAGAGAGGATATAAAATGTAGACTGGCAATGGCAAGGAAAGCGTTTCTGAAGAAGAGAAATTTGTTAACATCGAGTATTGATTTAAGTGTCAGGAAGTCGTTTCTGAAAGTATTTGTATGGAGTGTAGCCATGCATGGAAGTGAAACATAAACGATAAATAGTTTGGACAAGAAGAGAATAGAAGCTTTCGTAATGTGGTGCTACAGAAGAATGCTGACGATTAGATGGGTAGATCACATAACTAATGAGGAGGTATTGAATATAATTAGAGAGAAGAGAAATTTGTGGCACAACTTGGCTAGAAGAAGGGATCGGTTGGTAGGACATGTTCTGAGGCATCAAGGGATCACCAATTTAGTATTGGAGGGCAGCGTGGAGGGTAAAAATCGTAGAGGAAGACCAAGAGATGAATACACTAAGCAGATTCAGAAGGATGTAGGTTGCAGTAAGTACTGGGAGATGAAGCAGCTTGCACAGGATTGAGTAGCATGGAGAGCTGCATCAAACCAGTCTCTGGACTGAAGACCACAACAACAACAACAACGTGTATCTAAAGAGCTTTTTAGAAACCAAGCGTGACTCACAAGTATGGAAGTCCAAACACTTCGTGGAAGAATATTGGATTTATTTTCTTAAGAAAACCGATAATCCTGAACGCAAATGCCGACTGCTATAATTATGCGCGTATTTATTGTCTACTCCTGCACACAATGCCACTGTGGAAAGAGTGTTTTCGCAGATGTCCGCCCAGTGGATTGGTGAAAGAAATGGACTGCTGCCAGGGACAGTGGAATAGTCTTGCAGTGCCAGTTAAACTACGTGTTGACTTGCATACATTTTTATAAATATATGGAAGGGAAAAAAGACTTGCTGAAAAAGGTGAAATCTTCTGAAAAATGAGGTGTACCAGCTGATTTTATCGCAACAAGTCCCATGTAATTGTCTTCTAAATAAAAAGTAATTAAACAAATTTTTTACTTCATTTGTACACGCCCATCTCAGAGTGTCCCGACAAGGTGCCAGCTAGATATGGCGACTCTTGTTCAGCGAGAAGAAATTAAAAATTTGGAGTTTACCATTGACATGGTAATTCTGCCAGAGATGGCAGAGGACTTGGAAGATCACCTGAGTGGAATGGATAGTGTCTTGAAAAGAGGTTATAAGATTATCACCAGCGTAAGTCGTATGGAGGAAATCAAATGAAGTCTAATTAAATACAGCGATCCTAAGGGACTTAGTTTAGAGACTTACGTTAGACATTATGAACATTTCTACAAATATTTGTCTGGCGCGTTGCCTTTTACAGAAGTGAAACAGGGATTATGAACAATTGAGACAAAAAGAGAAGAGAAGATTTGGAAAGGTGGTGCTGCAGGAGAATGCTGAAGATTACATCGGTAGATCAGATTGATAACGTAGTACTGAATTGAAGCGGGGAGAAAAGAAGTTTATGGCATAACTCGTTTAGTAGAAGAGATCGGTTGTTAGGATGCATCCTGAGGCATCAATGAATCATCAGTTTGGTAAGGAGGGAACTGTGAGTGATAAAAGTTGTAGAGAGAGACCAAAACTTTACTACGGAAAGCAGAATGTATTGTAGGTTACAGTAGTTAACGCATAAATGAAGAAGAGGTTTGCACAGTAGCATGGACGGGTGCTTAAATCCAGTCTTCGGACTGAAGACCTAACAACACCAATGAAGGATACAGAAAACTTTCTGAAGTAGATGCGCCAGGCCACTTTCCGTCTTACTGAAAACTAACCGTGGTGAGATGTAATCCGCTATATCGAAACAGTATTGCCAAATGCTAAGCGTTTAGTACTTAGAGAACGACAGTTTGCTGATGTACAATAGAAACAACAGACCTGTGTTCCCATGGACGGATGGAAATACTGAAGAGGCAGCTCCGATTACCACCAGTGAAAAAAGGGTGTGAGATACTAGCTGTTGGTCCTAAAATTTTGTGATAAGTACTGATATACGAGGGCGGTTCAGAAAGTAACCTACGGTTGGTCACAGTGCGGGTTGTGGGGGGAGTAGCGACGCCATCTGTGCGTTCACGCACTCAACAGGTCAGTCGGCATCAAGCCGTGGTCGAGTGAACGTCGTACCTGCGCTAGTTTAGTTTTTGTGGCAGTTTGAAATGTGTGCTGCAATAGAAAACCCCGCCAAATTTGAAGTGCGTGCTGTTATAAGGTTTTTTACAGCCAAAGGATATTCTGCAGCAGCTGTTCATCGTGAGCTTTGTGCCGTGTACGGACCAAGAGTTATGAGTGAAGGAGTTGTCCGTGAATGGGTACGTTCATTTAAAAGTGGACGAGAAAACGTTCATGATGAAGAGAGGAGTGGTAGACCATCATTGGTGACTGACGAACTCGTTCAGACAGTTGATGCAAAAGTTCGTGAAAATCGACGTTTCTCAATGTCGGAGTTGTCTACTGGTTTTCCACAGATTTCTAAGACTCTCTTGTACGAGATAGTGACAGCAAGATTGGGTTACCAATAAGTTCTGTGCACGATGGGTGCCCAAAATTCTTACCGACCACCACAAAACTCAAAGAATGGCCTCTGCATTAGACTTTCTGTCACGTTATGAGGACGAAGGAGAACCATTGTTAAACAGAATCGTGACCGGTGACGAAACCTGGATTAAGTACGTGAACCCTGAGACAAAAGAACAATCAAAGATGTGGGCACATTCAAATTCGCCTACCAAACCAAGAAAAGCCTCGGAAGATTTTTCTGCCAGAAAACTGATGGCAACGGTGTTTTGGGATGCCAAAGGAACGTGGTACGACCATTAATCAAGACGTGTACTGTGAAACAATAAAAAAGTTACGACGGGCTATACAGAACAAACGCCGTGGTATGCTGACTTCCGGTATCGTTTTTTTGCACGATAACGCCCGTCCTCACTCTGCTCGCAGAACAACGGCCCTTCTTGAGTCCTTCAAGTGGGACGTTATCAACCATCCACCTTACAGCCCAGACCTGGCGCCAAGTGATTATCACCTCTTCATGCATTTGAAGAAATGGCTCGGGTCACAGCGGTTTGATGACGACGAAGAGCTCAAAGATGCGGTCACAGGCTGGCTCCAGGCACAAGCGGGTGATTTTTATGCAGAAGGAATTTCAAAGCTTATGAAGAGATACGATAAGTGCCTCAATCGCTATGGAGACTATGTAGAAAAATAGTGCAAAGATGTAGTTGTAAGATGTATATATTAAAATATTTTTATTTAACTTGGTGTATTTTTTTAAATCAACCGGAGGTTACTTTCTGAACGGCCCTCGTATAATTGAGAGCGTTTGTTGGTTCAAATGGCTCTGAGCACTATGGGACTCAACTGCTGTGGTCATAAGTCCCCTAGAACTTAGAACTACTTAAACCTAACTAACCTAAGGACATCACACACATCCATGCCGGAGGCAGGATTCGAACCTGCGACCGTAGCGGTCGTGCGGTTCCAGACTGTAGCGCCTTTAACCGCTCGGCCACTCCGGCCGGCTAGCGTTTGTTGTTAATACTTTCCCACACTGTCACAAAAAGTCTGTAAATGTCCAAAACGCTGTTTCACTTACGTAAAAGTAGAAAACGGCCCGAAAGCAACACTATGCTGATAAAATCAGGACGACTATTGTTTATAATCTGGTTGTCGACAGTAGCATTGGATATACTGTATTTGCTGATTACACACCATTGTTCTCTTCTTCATGGGCGAACAGTTCTAAGGAATGTACGAGATACATACAGTAAGGAGCCAATGTAGGGAAGAAAAGTTTGTTTGAAATTTGTTAAACTGACATTTCCTAAACTAACCCTGAGTTAGTCTGGTGTGGTGCCATACAAACGGGATTGGTATTAGGTCACATTTAATTTTTTCCTATTATCTACCTTGTCGTTTTGTAATCTAACAGGGGGACAATGGAATGTTCGTTATTCTTTAAGTTAAGTGTGTCTTTCATCCGACCAGCTAGTTGTGTAACTGTGATAAACTCTTCACTTGAGCTAAGTTTTTGCTTTATTTTTAAATTTGTTTTACGTTCTACGTAGGTTGGGAGTTTAATAGTGGCAACTGTTTATTTACAACTTGTGCAAAATAGATATATGTTTCAAAGTTTCAGTGTCATTCAAAGTAGTCACAAGCGTTGTGTATACTATGGTGACAAAAGCCGTGGGATATCTCCTATTATCGTGTTGGATGTCCTTTTGTCTGGCGTAGTGAGCAGCTCGACGCAGCATGGACTCAACAAGTTGTCGGACGTCCCCTGCAGAAATATTGACCCAATACTGCCTCTATTGCCGTCCACAATTGCCAAATTGTTTCTGGTGCAGGATCTGTGCACAAACAGACCTCTTCCATTATGTCCTGTCAGTCTTCGACGGGATTCATGTCGGGCGATCTGGGTGACACAATCACTCACTCGAATGGTCCAGAATGTTCTTCAAACCAATCGCGACCGATTGTGACCCGGTGACTTGGTGGCATTGTCGTCCATTAAATTCCATTGTTGTTTGGGAACATGAAGTTCAGGAATGGCTGCAAATGGTCTCCAAGTAGCTGAACATAACCACTTCCAGTCAACGATATGTTCAGTTGGACCAGAGGGCCCAATCCATTCCATATAAACACAGCCCACACCATTATGAAGCCACCACCAACTTGCACAGTGTCTTATTGACAACTTGTATCTATGGCTTCAAGGGGTCTGCGCCACATACAGACCCAATCCTCAGCTATTACCAACTGAAATCTGGACCCAGCCAACCAGGCCACAATGTTCCAGTCGTCTAGGATCGAATAGACATGGTCAAGAGCCCAGGAGAGGCGCTGCAGGCGATGTCGTGCTGTTAGCAAAGGCACTCGCGTCGGTCGTGTGCTGCCATAGCCCATTACACTGTCCTAACTGATGCATTCGCCGTTCACTCCACATTGCTTCTTGCGGTTATTTCACGCAGTGCTGTTTTTTTGTAAGTGCTGACAACTCTACGCAAACTTTCCTGCTCTTTGTCGTTAATTGATTGGTTGGTTTTTGGGGAAGGAGACCAGACAGCGAGGTCATCGGTCTCATCGGATTAGGGAAGGACGGGGAAGGAAGTCGGCCGTGCCCTTTGAAAGGAACCATCCCGGCATTTGCCTGGAGCGATTTAGGGAAATCACGGAAAACCTAAATCAGGATGGACGGACGCGGGATTGAACCGTCGTCCTCCCGAATGCGAGTCCAGTGTCTAACCGTCGTTAATTGAAGGCCGTCGACCACTGAGTTATCCGTGGTAAGAGGTAATGCCTGAAATTTGGTATTTTCCGTACACTCTTGACCCTGTGGACCTCGGAGTATTGAATCCCGTAACGATTGCCGAAATGGAATTGTCCACGCGTCCAACTCTAGCTATCATTCGTGTTCAATATCTGCCAGTTCCCATCGTGCGGCCATAATCACGTCGGAAACCTGAGTACAAATGACAGCTGCTCCAATGCAGTGCATTTTATACCTTATGCCATGAAGTACTTCCTTCGATTTAGAAATAAAGTTGAAGCCACATGGGCTTAAGTCCGCAGACTGTGACAAGTGGTACAGCATTTCCCAACCCCATCGATTGAACAAATCCGTCATAACGTGTGCCATACGCGCTCGAACATCCCCCTGCAAGAAGTCGTCGCTGCCTCTTTCTCTAAGCTATTCATTTTTGGAACACAACTCGCGATCAGCTGAGAGTAAGAAGTGGCTACGCTTTCTGCAAGAGCCGCCATTTTGCACGACAGTGCTCTGGCGCTTATGGCGCAGGTTGTGACTCAATTGTTCGATCAATGGGGCTGGGAAATGCTACATCACCCACCATAGCGAGCGCAGATGAAGAACACCCTTTCCAGCAGACGACAGTCCCCTGGGTAGCAATGGCATACATCTTTTTATTGTAAATGAAGACTTAATCCTTTAAAAGACAGTGTAAGGAAGGCAATATTAACAACTGGAAGTAATAAATCGAGGTGTACCAGAATTAGTTTGGTGGGGGCGGACAGCAGTCTCAAGAGCGATACAATAAAACAAATCAGCATCACCAGATTCCCCTTAATCTAACAGATATTGAGTATAATTAGTTTACACGATTTTTTTTTTAAATTGCTATCGGGATTTTCAGTTGAGGTATACTTGTCATGTGATGTTCTCGACACCAGTGATAGTTTTCTCGTTCTATCTTAGTGGTCTTTTTTGCGTCTTTGATGCCAACCATTTTATTGTATTATTCTGGATGTCTTAGATTTAAAGTTTTAACATTTTCGTGATTTTGTGGTTGTTATTTTAGATTTTTAGTTTGTCCCCGCCCAAAACCCTCGATTTCTTCGCTTGTACCTTCTTAGGTCAATGGTGCCATGGGAACGGACGATTGTGGCGTCATGTTTGTGTTGCATTTCGGGGCTTGTGATGTAATTGTTCTAAGTCAACATCGCGGGTGATTTCGAAGCCTCTGGTTCATCCAAAACATCAAGGTTGTTGCCCCATTTACCCTCGCGCAAGAAACAGAAAACAAGTTTGGAGTGAAAAAAGGCAAAACATTATTGTGAAGCACGCATTTCTGAAACATAAATCTGACAACCAAATTCTTTCATGCAGTTTCAATTTTATGGATGTTTTTAGTTTCCCGTCATAATAACGTTACCTCCAACTTTATGTTTTTTTCTTTACGTTTTTATTTTATTTTGCATTATTCAAGCACAAAAATGACAGTAACGTTGACTTTAAGGTAAATGTTGATTATAGCACAAAAGACATAAATGTTGATTTCAAACTAAAGAGGTGATTTTTTTTGTCATGGCTCAAAAGTTAGTAGTCTCATCGTAGCTGAATTAAATTTTGGGGGAAATATATACAGATTAAGATTTGACGATTACTCATTAGTTGTTTTTTTTATAAGTAAAAAGATCTGGGATGTCAGAAATCCCATCGCACTAATGGCGTCATTTTCCTTTTCCAGTCTAACACAGGGTTAAAAATGCACAGTTAAAGAAGCGTTCTGTGGGGTCTATTTGCAGTTCCTGGATCACGACCGAATGCGGTGACAGGGAAAGACGCTGGAAATCCCACAGGGGCCAGTTCTGATGCCGAACGGCTTAATTGCTGCACTTGCGTCACAGCTGCCAGCAATACAATTCTAGGAAGCGCTTTCGTTTAGAAGTCTTGCAGCGTGGTGCTAAACGTCTTCAGGTGCCGCGGCGAAGGTTGGCGACCGCCGTTCGTTCCTGTCGGAGAATAATCTTAACAACTGTCTCGTTAGCATTCCGCTGTAGCCTCCTCCTTTCATATGTTGATTTCTGCTCAGGCGGTAAACGGTAGACAGTAGCATGATTTGCTTCTGAAGGCAAAGCGCTCAAGAGAGCAGTTAATGGCTTCTCGGAAAACCTTCGCTTATAGGTACGCTGAAGTGTGTATAAAAAGAATCACACGTACGCTGTCGCCCATTCTTTTCTTTTGTTTAAGTCAATGTTAAAAGAAGAAAGAGTTCACAGAAGATGAGTGCTTCAGTTCACTCAAGGCTACTATTTTTCTTCAAATGCTGTTGGCTAAATATTACGTGGGTACATTCATTCCTTTTCCTATGTGTGGTTTTCAGATGAATTCCGAATGGTGTCCTTAAGGTCCACTTCGGTTTCCTCATTTCCCCCTTACTGTCTGAAACAGCGAATATGTGAAGCACACTTTTCGTAGTTGAACTGAGTACGGCATGAATGTACTGACTGTATAAAGTATGCGGTTTATAAGCACTCTACAGACATTATTGCATCACAGTCAAAACTTGTCCCGAAACTGAAACTTTTTAATTTTACTTCGCCTTCATTGGCTATGACTGTAAACCACGTTAAGCATCTATGCGACGTTTTCAGATTCTAATAAATGCACCAGAACGAGAATACAAAAATTAAAGTGTAGAAACGGTTATAAAAATGGTTACGAAACTTTTTAATCAGAACATTCCTTCCCTGATCAGTCTTATAATCGGCTTTTTTTAAATATTTTCTATTCGCTTGCGTCAATGATATCACCAGAACTTTCTGGTCGATAGTTTAGTGTCGTAGGCTTTCCTCAGTTCAAGCACTTTCTCAGGTAGAAGCACCTTCTCAGGCAGTTCGCCATAATGAAGACAATACGTACTGTATATAAGGGAGTCAGTGAAAAAGTAATAATTCTCAAGGTTTAATATCGCGGTACTGGTAAGATAATTAGCCTGAAGTAGACCAAGGTCAGGAAGCACTCGTCGGCCAGTCTGTGACGGCAATAGAAGACAGCAAAAGGAAAACTGAAGTTTTAAATTTCTCGCTTAAGAAATTCTTCACACAAAAGGATCGTACAAAGAGACTGCCGTTTGACTATCGCACAGACTTCCATATGGAGTACATTCACTGTAGCGCCAAAGAAACTGGTAAAGGCACTCACATACAGAGATATGTAAACAGGCAGAATACGGCACTGCGATCAGCAACCCCTCTATCAGACATGTGTCTGGCGCAGTTATTAGGTCGGTTACTGCTGCTACAGTGGCAGGTTATCAAGATTTAAGTGGGTCTGGACGTTGTGTTATAGTCTGCATCTCCGAGGTAGCGATGAAGTGGGGATTTTCCCACACGACCATTTCACGAGTTCACTGTGGATATCAGGAATCAAGCAAAACATCAAATCTCCGACATCACTGCGCCCGCACAAATTTCTAGTTGGTGCAATTAATAGCAGCTTGCTCTAAATGTAGAAAAATATAAGTTAATTCGGGTGAGTAGGAAAAACAGTCCTCTAACGTTCGAATACAGAATTAGTTGGGTGCAGTTTAACACAATTACTTCGATTAAACATCTAGGCGTAATGTTGCGATGTGATATGAAATGGAATGAGCACGTCGGGTTGGTAATAGGAAAGAAGAATGCTCGACTTAGTTTTATTGGGAGAATTTAAGGAAAATGTAGCTCATCCATAAAGGAGATGGCTTGTAGAACACTTTGTGACCCATACTTGAATAGTGTTCAAGTGTCCAAGATCCCCATTAGGTCGGATTAAAGGAAGGCATCGAAGCAATTCAGAGGTGAGCCGCTAGATTTGTTACCAGTAGATTCGATCAACATGCAAGTATGAAGGAGAAAAGACGATGCCCTTTCTGCAAGGCATACTGCAAATTTAGCAAATTTGGAGAAGAATCATTTGAGGCCAGCTGCAGACCGATTGTTTTGCCACTAGTGTACATTTCCCATAAGGACCGTGAAGATAAGATACGGGAAATTAGGACTGGACTCGTACGGAGAGTTTTACACAGTGGTTTTTCCTCGTTCTATTTGCGAGTGGAATAGGATAGGAATTGAATAGTAATGGTACAAGATACTCTCCGCCGTGCACCGTATGGTGGTTTGCGGAGTATGTATGTAAATGCAGAAGCAAACAATCCTGTCCTTTTCAAAGGATTCAGCTCGCCATTCGCGTATAGAATGCTTAGTGCAACTAGAAGAAACCTAACTCTGGATGGCCAGAAAAGTCTGAGTAAAGACCCTCTCAGACAATGGAACAGCTCGTCAAATTTCACAAGTTTGTCAAATTATTTGCCAGAGTGCTGATTTGTTTGGTGTGGCTGTAAAACAGTAACTGCCTTAGACGTTTTTGACATAAATTAAGATTGACGGTCGATTTGGCAACAAATTTGAGCTTTTGCGCTTGCATTTGTCAAACAGAAGCCAGCTCGTTGCCAGTCTTCCGAAATAACGGACCTCATGCATGTCAATGTTTATTCGCGCATTTTGAGCGAACAAGAATTAGTATAGCAGCTCACCTCGTTGTATAGTGCGTTCTCACTGTTGTGGAAACTAACAGTAAAGGAATAATTGGACAAAAAAAAAGTTGGGCATTACGAAAATAGTGGAGGTGATACGACTTTCCTGCCTCAGTATAACGGAGGAAGACAGAAAAAATTAACATTTTATTACTGACGTATAACCAGGAGTCTTAATACTCAATTTATAGTTTTCTTTGTTTCCATACTAATGTCAGTATACGAGGTGCAATGCAGTATAGAGATTTTAAATCTTCAGAATCTGCAACATTTGTGAAGTATCTCAGTCATAGCAATTGTCGAGAAACTAGAATAGATTTTCGCATAACTGTGCCTTTTTCAATACGAGAGCGGAGTAATTCTAACAAGTTATTAAAAGTTTGACTGCCCATTCTGAGAAAGTTGAAATAATTACTAGGTCTTGAGGGTACAGTTTCCTTTATCAGATTTTCATGGTGGTGAATATATCAACCTTACTTGGGACCAACGCCTTGTTTTCTTTTTCTTTGAACACAGTACTAAAACCACTGTAATAAATGCTTTGTCGTTCTTCAGCTTCTCCAGGGTTACGTAATGACGAAACAGTTCATGGATGAATGGCTGAGTGTCAATGTCCAGTGGGCACAATATTTCGGCAAACGGCAACATCGGAATTATCAGGTACGCCGACGAACTGATCTCTTTGTTTTTTTCTATTCTTGTGGGGTGGAGTGGGCTACTTGAAGACATACATTGTCCTTTTCAGCCATGACGTACACGAAGGTAAGTTACATTTATTAATCTTTATTCGTTTTCAGCACAATAGTGCAGGGACCTTTATATTTGGTTTCCATTTCCTGAATTATGGTATGGTTTTGCAGTGGACGGTTTTTGGGAACAGTTCCGGCGTTTGACTTACTGACAGGGAAACATCCAAAACACTGGCCGGAACAGCTAGTGTTCTACCTTGCTGTACAGCTGGTTTGCAGCTGCTGTCGTTTCATGAACGCCTAGAGTTTCTATGCTTTTCACACTCAGTTTCTTCCATCTGTATCAGTCAGTTTTCTGGGTATCAACAAATAGTTGCCTGGTGTGACTATTCCGTGCGTTTGTAAGCTCTTATTGGCCAACAGAGCTTGGGTGTGTCCATGCGTCTCTAGACTCTCCTCTGGGAGTAATGGGAAGCTGCTTGACGTCTGTACTGCTCGGCTGACCACTATCTACTGATGTCACTTGGGCTCATATGTCAGGGTCATTTTCGTTCCCTGTTGTCGTGCTGGACGGTCCTCAGTTCGTGAGGGCATCGTTATATTCATATGTTTATTGGTCTGTACTGCTCGTGATCCATCTGCTGCTGCCGATGGGAGGTTTCCCGGAACAGGAGGCAGGCAGTCTCCATCTCGGCATGGAGTGTTGTCTAGGTGGCGTCAACCGTGGCGCTTAGTGGTCGATGCAACGGTTTTATTCCCCCCCCCCCCCCCCCTGCTCACATCGATCTGTAGCTCTAAATGACGTTTTCGTCCAGCCTCACTTTCCCTACTCCCCCAGCCGACACGTTGCTCTGTCCTAGGTTCGCGCCCATGTTGGTGGCACCTCTGCTATTCCTCTGCTTGTCCCCAAAGTCAGTTCATTGTGGAATGCCTGCTTCTTCTTCTTAATCAGACTATTTGCCGGTTCCCATGTCTTACTAAGGATGTAGCCGCTACCACAATTGATCAGGGGTTACCTTGCTCGAATCTTAGTAGATTCTTTAATGACGCAGTCCTAGAACTTAGATGTCCATGTCAGAACTTTAATATGGTCTTAATTCATCTCGGCTAATTCCGACAGGCAATGTTCCATGTTTGCCGACTTGTTAGGCTACTGCAGTCTGGTGTGCCGCTAGTGATCTCGGTAACGATCGTTGACAGTACACACTCTCTGACTTATATACACACATCAAATAAAGTTTTGCATCACCCCAGTTCCTAGAACTCCTGAAGATAGACATGTCACTAAACATGGCCAAAGCTGTAAACAACCATGCATGAGCAGCGCCTATTACACGGAGGGGGTCCATCAGCCAATCGGTTCCAGTCATTCCACAAGGAAGAAGGTACACGGCTCATGATGTCTGTAGTTCAACCATGCCTAGACCGTCAATACCGCGGTTCGATGGCGTCCGTATTGTTACTTTGTTCCAGGAAGGGCTCTCAACAAGGCAAGTGTCCAGGCGTCTCGGAGTGAACCAAAGGGATGTTGTTCAGACATGGAGGAGATACAGAGAGACAGGAATGTCGATGACATGCCTCACTCAGTCCACCCAAGGGCTAATGCTGCAATGGATGACCGCTGTCTATGGATTATGGCTTGGAGGAACCCTGACAGCAACACACCATGTCGAATAATGCTTTTGGTGCAGCCATAGAACGTCATGTTACGACTCAAACTGTGCGCAATAGACTGCATGATGCGCAACTTTACTCCCGACGTCCATGGCGGGGTCCATCTTTGCAACCACGACACCATGCAGCGCGGTACATATGGGCCCAACAACATGCCGAATACACCGCTCAGGATTGGCATCACGTGCTCTTAACCAATGAGTGTCGCATATGCCTTCAACCAGACAATCGTCGGAAACGTGTTTGGAGGCATTCCGGTCATGCTGAACGCCTTAGACACACTGTCCAGCGAGTGCAGCAAGGTGGATGTTCCCTGCTGTTTTGGGGTGGCATTGTGTGGGGCCAATGTGCGCCGCTGGTGGTCATGGAAGGCGCCGTAACGGCTGTACGATACGTGAATGCCATCCTCTGACTGATATTGCAACCATATCGGCAGCATATTGGCGAGACATTTATCTTCATGGACGACAATTCGCGCCCCCATCGTGCACATCTTGTGAATGACTTCCTTCAGGATAACGACATCTCTCGACTAGAGTGGTCAGCATGCTCTTCAGATATGAACCCTATCGAACATGCCTGGGATAGATTGAAAAGGGCTGTTTATGGACGATGGACGCTGAATCGTCGTTGAGGAGTGGGACAGTCTGGACCAACAGTGCTTGATGAACTTGTGGATAGTATGCCACGACGAATACAGGCATGCATCAATGCAGGAGGACGTGCTGCTGTATATTAAAGGTACCGGTGTGTACAGCCATATGGACCACCACCTCTGAAGGTCTGGCTGTATGGTGGTACAACATCAAAGTGTGGTTTCCATGAGCAATAAAAAGGGCGGAAATGATGTTTATGTTGATTTCTATTCCAATTTTCTGTACAGCTTCCGGAACTCGCGGAATCGAGGTGATGCAAAAGTTTTTTAATGTGTATATCTCTTGTCACATTGGTAAAATATCTGATAGATCCCGGATTTCTGTAGTCTAAGGTCGTTTTTGACACTACCAAATAGTACTCCTGTTCTATCTGGTGGATAAAGACGCTCTTCATATGGGGTTTCCGGAGAATTGGTTCTGTCTTTCCAGATAATGTGTCACAAAAAGGTATAACTGCAAAGGCTGCATTCTTCTGAGGTCCCTCTTCTGTTTCCGCTGGATATACAGTGGGTGTAGGATGTACAGCTCTGAATTTGCCATTTCTTGTAGCCATGGCTTCGGAACATCATCCTCAGATTTTCGAGTTTTTGATTCAGACGTTCATTGTCAGAGAGGGCGCGAGCCATATGTGCCAATGCTTTGAGCACCCATTCCTCTGTCTCCAACATGCTGACCATTCATCTTTGCACCAGGACGTCCAGAAAGGGGAGCACTCCATCCACTTTGAGCCTCATCGTAAACTTGACGTTCTGGTGTGTAGAATTCAATATATAAGGAAGTCAGTCAGCTTCTCTCACTTATGTGAGCATATGATTAAGGGGAAGACTATGTACCAGGGCTTCCTCCTCGAAATTTTCCATATACATGTTGGCAACAACTGATGAAAGTGGGCTCCAAGTGGTTACTCCTTTCATCTACTCATAGTAGCCACCATGCAAAAGAAAGTATGTCGACGTCAAGACATGCCTAAGTAGGTTGGTCGTCTCTGTGTCAAATTCCTGCCCTATAACTTCTAAGAATTCTTGTAAAGGCTCTCTAGTAAAAAGGGAGATAACGTCAAAGCTCAAAAGGATGTCAATACCCTTAACGTTAGCATTGTTAAAGCATCCAACAAAATTCACAGAGTTGTTCGTGTGATATGAACGCTTTCCAACGTAAGGGCTAAGCAAATCCTTCAGGTATTTAGTGGGTGTGGGTGAGTATGTTGGATCACCAGTGTTGCTCACAATAGGCCATAAAGACACCCAGTCTTTGTGAACTTTTGGCAGTCCGTAAAATCTCAGTGAAGCTGGTGCTCTGTTATAACTTATTAACAGTATCGTCTGGCAGGCTGGATTATCTTCACCCTCTTGGTGGGATCAACTTCTATGTTATGGTATGCAGTGTCTTGTAGCAAGCCCTGCATTCAGTCATTGTAATCCTGGTGACACAGTACCACAGTTGTGTTGCCTTTGTCAGTTGGTAAAACCATGATATTTGTGTCTTCTCTTAGTTCCCATATGGCGGCTCTCTCACTGTTAGAGATGTTCAATCGTGCATGTAGTGTCTGGGCACTCACCTTGCCAATACCACAATGGAACACATCTATGGCCAGTGGGCTGTCAGAACTGTAGCCGTCCTCCAATGAACCCAGATACACGTGGCAATCCCAATTCTGGGCATACAAACTGCATGCTTCCAGATAGTGGCAGATGACAATAGCAACACGCCACACGCCACTCTGTGTATACACAGCTGCACATTATTCTGTGTACACACCAGACTTCAACTGGGGGCATTGCGAACACAGCACTACATTTCGTCTGCATACTATATAACACACATTCACATGTTATGTGACACCTCACGGGAGTCCTTCTGCTGGATTAAGATGCTGCATGACCATCAATAGACAGCACTCACACTCTGGGCTCAATTATGAGTGCCCTGCAGCTCATCTTTTGGTAGCGTTTTCAGCAGCAGTCTTCAGCGCCGCCCAGTTCAGTGACTGGACATCGATCCAGTGCACCCTTGGACCTCGACCAGGGCACTGACCATTTTTCACTTGACTGAGTCAGACACCAACACAGACAAAAGCCAGACCACCAGACAGACGTCATAACTGAATATTACTTGTACTACTGATTGCAACTATAGGTGAAAATCGTGACTGAAATATATGTTTTTGGTTGTGCAATATTGTCAAACGAAACTGATAGTGTGTAGATTGATCTAAACATTCTTAGCATCGGAAAAATGTGTAAGAGAGCTGTGCATGACATTAAGTGTACGCTTTTTAGTGGTAATATTTAACTGCATCTAAATTCGACCAATAATTTTCATACAATGTTGTCCTGTTCCTCTGACTAAAAAGCGTTATTTCGGTCTTACATTCCTAAAAGCATACATTTTGCTAATGAAATAATCAGGAAGACTATGGGTCTTTTGTACTGTGAACTGATAGCAGTTCGACTTAACTCTAAGCGATTGGCTGATTTGCTGTGAGCTAGTATATGCTTAACAAATCGAATTTTGCAGCAACTGATTATGAGTATTCTTCTACGAAAGTAGGTCATATATAAGTACATACTCAGATGTGACTGTCAGTTCAGGTGCTCTAAGTAGACAGAGCAATTTTCACACAGGTTTTTAATGGAGAAGTCCTCGTCTTGGTCTCCATAAGATGGCGGACTGCCGCATCCCTTGGCTTCAGCCAACACCTGTTCTTAATATAGGCAACGCCATTTCCCTTTATTCTAACAAGCTTGGTTTCAACTACTGACAGTCACGTGGTGTTGTTGTGAGTGCTCTGGTGTGAACGTTGTTGATGATTTCTTCACAACATCTTCTACTGTGTCTGAGACTTTTGAAATGGCTGGTTTAAATGAACAGGGATCTGTATTAAGTTTTGTTTTAAATTCCGTAAAACTACATCTCAAACATTTAGCATGCTAAGGGAGGCTTTTGGCGAGCAGTCCTTGAGCCAAGCAACAACATCTGAGTCGTTGAAGTTATTTAGAGGTGGCCGGGAGTCTGCAGGGATTATAAACCTAGGGCCACAGTCATCACGCACAACTCTGAAAACCATCATGACAGGGCATGAAGCGATCAACAAGGACAGAAGGCAGATAATCCATGGTGTGTGTGAAATTGTTGGGAATTTACTACTGGCATGTCAACGCATTCTACCTAAAGAACTGAACATGAGGCGCATTGCATCGAAGTTCGTACATCATCCTTTGAACGCTGGCCAATGAGGCCATTGGGCTTAAGTGCGTACTGAACACATCATCCTCGCTGGTGCAAAAAAAAAAAAAAAAAAAAAAAAACCGCATACGTTCACAGGAACATCAAGTCAATGACCCTTTTACATTCATCGAATTGTCCACAACGAAATTCTGCCATGACCGAAGTTGTGTGCAATGTTGTGAAGAGACTGAGGGAAGATGCTAGAAGCGAACGTAGTGATGGAACAACCGACTGGTTTTAACAACCGATTGGCCACTCAACCATTTTTTACATTGTTGATTGTTTCAGTCGAATGAAGTAACCTAATAAAACTTATCTCTGAGATCATATCAGCTATATGAGTGTTTTTTTTTTCTCTCTCTATGAGTGTGAGTGGTTCAATTTAATGTGGGACCGTCGACTGACACAAGCCCCTGACAGTTACAGCAGTGCCGGCCGGTGTGGCCGTGCGGATCTAGGCGCTTCAGTCTGGAACCGCGTGACCGCTACGGTCGCAGGTTCGAATCCTGCCTCGGCCGTGGATGTGTGTGATGTCCTTAGGTTAGTTAGGTTTAAGTAGTTCTAAGTTCTAGGGGACTGATGACCTCAGAAGTTACGTCCCATAGTGCTCAGAGCCATTTTTTGAGTTACAGCAGTTATATGAACGTTTTCACTCAGCCTCCAGTTCGAGGGTTTTCGTTTAGTGTACGTTTTTTTAGCTTTTGCAGTATACATCAACCATGACTAACTATCAACGTAGCATAGACCAATTCCAGAGAATACTGTTCATCAACATGTATATTTTATCCAAGGCCTACTACATAGCACAAGTTCTCCCCATTCCATCAATGGTGGCGAAGACGATCATGTCCACCTTAGCAAAGTTCTTGTGGAAAGGGGAATTGTTTCGAGTGCCGGTGAAGACAGCAGTTTTGGATCCAAGCAATGGAGGAGTGGATCTAACCGACATAAAGTCTAAAGCGATGGCATTGTATGTCAAACGAACATGGAGCATAATGTTAATGATCCAGGTTGTATTACAGCAAAACTATACGATATTGTCAGGCCAGAAAGTGTAGAGCCGCCGATAAATATACAAAAAATAAGTTTTAAGCTAAAACACATTAGGGAGTATTATCTTGAACTAAGTTATCTCAGCAAAAAGCTTTTAAACTCCAAAAACGTTACAGCAAAGGCGATTTTGGCTGAAAGACGGAAACATGAAAGGAAAAATAACATAGAAACTAAATATGCTGGAATAGCATGGAAGGTGGTTTGGAAAAATATCAGTAGTGATGTTATTTCGTCTGACGTGAGAACAGCGTGGTACAAGGTAGTCAATAACATCGTCAGCACTAATGAGCGTCTCTTTGCCATCGGTTTAAGTGACACTAACCTCTGCAGCAAATGCAACAGCGTTGATAGTGTGCCTCATCGTTACACATGTGGAGATCGGATTATCAACTGGAGGTGGACCAGGGAGAAAATTGCTCAAATAACAAGAACTTCAGCAAACAATGTACCGACTAACATTTTCTTCAGACCAGAGGAAAGTTACTACCCTCAGTCAAAAAATAACGCAGTGATTTGGTTAATGGGCAAATATACAAGATATGTTTTTAACAATATCGGGAGCGATGAACATATTGAATACAAGATGTATATGGAAAATGAATTCGAGAAAATACTTAAATATCAGAATCACAATAAGAAATATGGTAACATGCTCCGAATTGTCTTCAACAGAATAGGTATAGGTTAGGAACTGGATTCCTAGTAGAGAGGGAATGGGTTGGGTCACGTTCCCGACCCTAACCTCACCTGCAAGTCACACATGAAAAATAAATCAGTAGTACAGCAGATACAAGAATATGGCGACAAACATCTGGTGTGTGATATAAAGCAAGATCTTGAACTCCCTATGGATGCATTTAGAAGGCTAGAACTGACAAAAATAACAAGGCAGTGAAGTATTTTGTGATGTCGCTGTTCGGGACAGCTCTTCTGTCCACGTAATTTACCCTGGAATGAACACACATCAAGGATTTACTGAATGATTAATTTGGGTCTGGAAAATGATGATTAGGAACCGGCTGCAGAAGAAGAAAATGTGCAAAGCCACCAGTTGAAGGTGACAGTGAAGGTGATAAATTGTGCTACTGCTAAAGACTCATTCTTTGAATGCTGTAATTTATGACTGCAATTATCTGTCACCTTATTTATAAGCCCGTGAGACGAGTGATTGGTACTGACAGTTCCGGCGGGCAGACGGCGCTGTTGCCGAACGTGGCTCACAGCACACGGCGCCCTGTCTGCTACACGCATTCTCTAGCAGCAAAAATAAAAGCGAGACAAAATACAAGTCGTATTGGTACGCGTGAATTTATTTAAAGTTGATGCTTGAAATATATTAACTCGAAAACTGATAAGAGCTATTTAGTACAAGTATCTAAGATGCTGAAACATAATAAAGTTATTTGTTAAACTTCACAACTGAAATGAAAACTATTTTCGCAAGTTGTTGAACATTAGCAGTTTTGGTTTCCATTGTTAAGTATTAGCATTATTAATTTGTTCTACTACAAGCTACAGAATAATTGGTCAGTGTATTAAGAGTTATAATCTGAAGAAAGTACTCACAATATGATGATCTGGTTGTAGATCGATAGCAAACTCCCTCCTTACATTCATGAATACGTTGTAGTTACTGTAATGGAAAAACACCACTCACATCACTGTCAGAATCTGATTTGACATTGTCTTCCTCAGCACTACTCGAACTATCACTGCTCTCTCCCAGATGTATAATTAAATTTTCGATGCATTCTTCCACAACCCCTTCGGTTTTGGCCGCCTCTCTGATGGCACTTGCAGTGCTGTTTACAATTTTAGCCCACGTCTCGCTTGTCACTTTATTGATAGCTGCTGGAAGGAGAGTTTCCACTTCAGAGATCGTGAATTTTTTATTGTTTGCAGCAATGTAATTTTTTATCTGCGCCCACACTCCTTCAATTGCATTGAAGTGACAGTGGTATGGAGGAAGCCGAACGATTTCATGCCCGTGCCTTTTAGCAATCTCGTCAATTACATATGTTGGAAATTGGGGTTTCTTTTGTGCCACAATTTCGAGCAGTTCCGCCTTCCTTAAATCTTCTCTGAAATCTACTTTTCGCCGTTTCAACCACCGAATGATATCGTCTTTTTTTGTTGCCAAGGTTGGTGCCTTATCGTGAACAACGGAATGATAAGGCGCATTGTCCATAACAATCACTGATGGCTTGTCAGATTCGTCATAAGCGATGTCTCGAACCATTCTTGAAATACTACACTGTTCATTTCTTCATGGTAATCTCCCGTCTTTTTTGACCGAAACATTTTCAAGCAGTTTGGCACAAAACCTTTCGATGTTCCTGCATGTAAGACAATAATACGCCCTACTTTGCCAACAGGCACTGCCATTGTCCCCTCGGGCGCTCCATCATTCCAGCCTCTACGTAAAGAATGGCTGGCATTGGCCCAAGTTTCATCTAACCACACTATACTTTCGAATTCCACACCCATGATCCTGCGCAGAAATCTGCACCGCCATGCAACTACATCTGTCCTTTCCATTAATATTTTGCGTCCGTTAAACAGTGAATAGCTGAAGTCTATGTCTTTCAACACTGTACGCAATGAAAATTTGCTCCCTTTAAAAAGATCGTCTTTCTGAAGCGACACCTGTAATTCAGATAGAGTGGGATGTTCCCTTCTCTTATAATAGCTGAATATATGACGACGAATAGCGTCTTTCTGAAAATCGTCCAAAGCTGTCACCTGCTTATTTCTCGGTCGCTTCTTTCCTGGTGTATGCAGCTTTGTTGTGCCACTCTCGTCACAATCTACACTATACAGGGTGATTCAAAAAGAATACCACAACTTTAAAAATGTGTATTTAATGAAAGAAACATACTATAACCTACTGTTATACATCATTACAAAGAGTATTTAAAAAGGTTTTTTTCACTCAAAAACAAGTTTAGAGATGTTCAATATGGCCCCCTCCACACACTCGAGCAATATCAACCCGATACTCCAACTCGTTCCACACTCTCTGGAGATGTTAGAGAATTGGCTGTTCCCTCAGCTCGAACAAGAAGCACAACAATTCATATTTCAGCAGGATGGAGCGCCACCACATTGGCACTTATCTGTTCGTAACTACCTGAACGTCAACTACCCGAGGCGATGGATCGGCCGCCAGGCAGCCCGTGACAGAGCACTTCATCACTGGCCTCCAAGAAGCCCTGATCTTACCCCCTGCGATTTTTTCTTATGGGGGTATGTTAAGGATATGGTGTTTCGGCCACCTCTCCCAGCCACCATTGATGATTTGAAACGAGAAATAACAGCAGCTATCCAAACTGTTACGCCTGATATGCTACAGAGAGTGTGGAACGAGTTGGAGTATCGGGTTGATATTGCTCGAGTGTCTGGAGGGGGCCATATTGAACATCTCTGAACTTGTTTTTGAGTGAAAAAAAACCTTTTTAAATACTCTTTGTAATGATGTATAACAGAAGGTTATATTATGTTTCTTTCATTAAATACACATTTTTAAAGTTGTGGTATTCTTTTTGAATCACCCTGTACTGTTCTTTCCCTATCTTTACAACAGTGTTCTTACTTATTTTCAATGCTGCTGCAGTTCTCTTCACAACCTGAACAACAGGAATTAAGGGCCCACCTTTGTCCTTTTCTTTCTCAAAGTAATCCCTCACAGAGCACACGAATTCACGGGCCTGGGTGTGTAGCACACTTTTCTTCCTCCGTTTCACTTCTTGTGTTGGGCTGGTACTACCCGCCGCACTAGACATTGTTTACAACGAAACATAAACAAAGAAACACTAAAAACAACAAAAACGAAATAAACTGCGAATTCAACTTCAGACAAACGACGAACGACCGCATCGCCTGCACGCGAGACACTGGTAAGTTTTATAAGCGCGCGCGACCGGGTTTCAGAGCGGCAACGTGGCCCTTGCTACCTGCTCAGTCAGGCCGTCATTGGCTGCCTGCCTGCGGTCGCTAGGCAACGGGAAGACGCTACCGAGCTGTCAATACCAAAGACTCGTCTCCCAGACTATATGTCATTTCACTGAAGCCATGTTTTTTACTGTTTTTGTGGAATTAAAAAAAATGTTGGTATCTTTTTTAGAAACAAATGTTTTGCTAGGTAATATGTTGGGGCTCTTATGTTGCTCTCAATGGGACAAACCTTCCTCACATCCCATGCCTCATTTGGCATCCCATAAAATAGTGGTGGAAATGGCACTTGCACTCTTAAGCTCTTTTTCAGATGATCAGGAAACTGGCTGGATTTGAGGAAGGCAGATGTCTATCGTTCTACTGCAGCTGCTGGATCCTTCTGGAGACTACAATATGATGAGACCTCCATTAAATCTATCATCTTGCCAAGCAAATATGTTGCAGGCAGAAGAACAGTAGCATTTCCACTGTCAGCGGGTAAAATTACTATTTGTGTCTCCTCTTAAGGAAAAGAGCGTATTTCTTTCTTCTGTGGTATTCTACTTGGATGCGGGCAGTAGGGGAACAAAGACAGCATCAGCACACATTGCAGGTTGCCTACATCAGGGGCAAGTACCCGTTCAGAGGTAAAACTAATGTTATCTTTTGATTGACGTGGTCCTTAACTTATTGTACGGTTAAGGGGTTTTCCATGTCACACCTACCCCTCCCACCATGCCTGTGTAAGTTATGTACATTCAGTTACAATATGTAACTCGAATCAAGAGATACATGGAACCTGTCACCCATCCGTGGGTTATTTGCCTTCACGTGTCTATGGACACATTGGCAAAGTCCCCCACAGATCCCTTGCTCAAAGAAAAGAAATACATCAGCATTGGTCAATAATTCGATGCTGCAGTTCGTTTTCTTGGCCATTACGTCCTAAAACAACCCATGTGCCATGTAATAAAAGGTGGGATACAGAGAATATGTGGTCATGCATAGTCTCTGAAATTTTTCGAAAACGTCCATAAGCAAGTGCATGTAAAGCCACGCATACTCCCCGAAATGGAGATGTTGAATTCCCGTCAAACATTCACGGCATGCTCGTACTCTGCATCCGTTTGGCATCGCCTCTAAGGTTACTGCAGAATGTAGTTATGTCGGGTAGCCTGGTTCCGTTGAGTTTTTGCCATACTGTCCACATACATGTATTGGGAAACCCCCTTCCTAGTCACAAACTGAAACTTTTCCTCATCAGGAAATGTAGCTCGAGTGATATGCATATCCCCTGGAGGCAAAGTTTCAGCGAGTTTCCGGAGTGGCATCTACATAAAATGTTGCATGTCAAGAAAGCAGAGCCTAATTCATGGCGTCATTCATTTAGAGAATGAAATGTATTTCTCTACGAGAGAATGAGGGCGACTAGGGGTGGAGCGGCCTTTACATACCTTATGCCCCCTCCACCCACACTTCCCCCAGGGAGCCAACAGGAATGCAGCGTTCTACCCCATCTGCAGATGAATGCTGGTCTGAGCGTGCTGGACAGGTCGATGTCAGTCTGAGCACAATGAACAGGTCTGTGCTGGTGTGCGAGCATTGCCTGTGTCCTGCCAGTTGTGGCAACAAAACCGAACATAAGATTAAATGTAGGTAATACTGCCCCACCCCATTTTACAATAACTCTATGTTCAGCTTTCTATGTATCTACGGTGCCATAATTTCTGTCTGACGAACCGGTACTTTTCTCTCAAATTGACTAAAAATGAACGTAATTTGCGAACGAGAAATCGGGACAAAGCGCGCTACATCTCTTAAGCTTCAAGAAGTGAAAGATTGGAGCAAATGCCGCTTTTGGTTGCAAACAGCTACAGCTATACCAAAAATAACGAAACTTTGAAAGATCACTGTGTATTTGCTTGACTGTTTCGGGCACTAACAATTACTTCACAATAGCTGTAAGTATTGTTATGCCACCACTTCTGATTTCAAATTAACTGTCTAATTAATTAAATTGATTGAAAAAATTGACAGGAAATAGCTCAATTGTGCCTCTTTCGGTATTCACGAGCTGTTTCAGATTATTCAAATAGCCCACCACCACCTACCACTCTATCAACTTCCTTGACTAATCAATTAATTAATTAAATCGATATCCCTCAGCTCTCTTTGCCCCCTCCCCTTCTGAAAATACTGATTAATCGACTGAAATTTAGACAATATGTGGAATATTGTTTGTTTAAATAATTTACAGGATAAAAGGTGGTGTATGGAATACAGTTTATTTAAAGAATTTCTCAGGAAATCGACCGCTGTTTGTGGAATGGTTAAACAATTGCGGCGCTTTTTTCATTCCGATCGCGTAAGGAAACACACAACTACACCATCACAGATTGCTTAAGCGTATCTGAAAAATTTCCTTGTATCTGGCCACCCGTGCAGGCTGCTTCAGCTGCACGTCCCAGGGCCCGCGACAGTTGGTGGCAGCTCCACAGCCAAGTGAACTACAGCGATAATACCTGAACAAAAGCGACAGGTGGCGGCACCCATTTGATATTGATACCTGGAAAATTGCTATCGTAATCCCCCGCCGTTCAAATGGTCTGAATGCATGAACCAACCTGTCGGATACCAGTGCAAGCGAGAGATGCCTTCCATACAAAGTAAGTACCTGACAGGAAATCGACCCAGAAATACTGCGCAAGTTAATAAAGATTAATTTGTGGTCACATGATCGTCATGTAGGGGATATAAGGCAGATGTGGTAGCTATTTCACACACACAAATTGACAATGTCACAAAGCTAGTAACAAATTGACTCATAATACACTTTAGAAAAAAGATTGTTACTTACAAAAGGGAGAGATTGCTGTAGTTTCCTATGCAGATGACATAGGAACTAGCATTGGATATTTCATTCCACCATGGGCTCTAAGCTGCCCGGACTTCCTGACGCACTTTCTTTTGGTGCATTTCACGAACTGCTTCAGGAGTTATTAAATCTGGTGCGGAATATCATCTTGAAAATGTCACAAATGTTGCTTCATAAATGTCCCATGGAAAAAATAACTGAGTCGTTAATATACCATTTAAACAGTTTAAAACTACTCGATATAAAAAAGATCGACATTGCACAGTAGTTTGCATGCATAAATAATGGTGATATGTTTTTAAGGAGAAATTACAGTAAATAATCCAAACTTAATATTATTTGACGTCACGATTGGGAGAGTTGACGTATGAAATGATAGTTGGAATTTCAAATTTCAACATGAATTTATACCATCACGGTTGTAGAGTTCCTGACCACTATCAATCTGCTAAGTGTATTTTCTTTTTTAAAAGTCCTATACAATTCCTAAGTTGACGGCTTCTCTCAGCTACACCAGGACGAAGATGGAGGGAAGAAAGGATCTACCGCGTGATAGAATGGTGACAACAAATACCACTGTGATGTATTGAGAAACACGATCCATACACAGCTAGATGTCTGATATCGCTGAAAACACTTTTACGTCACATGTGCTCACCTTTTGTACGTCCACATGCAGCGCAGAAGTGCCCCAGTATAGCACCAATGTTCAGAGACTGCAGAAATCTACCGCCGAAAACGCGGCCCATGACCGCAGCCGCGGAAGCGCGTGGCAGCCAGAAAGAGGCCCGCCAGCCATGAAGGGTCCACATTCCAGGAGGACTGAGTGGTAGGAGTTCAAAAGCTATCATTATTATCAGTGCAAGCACTTGTTATATTGAATTTTCTCAATTCCCTCGGTGTATACACACGGCACATGCGGTCTCGAAAGCGACTCAACGCAAACTGGGTATTAGTTCACAATTCACCTGTCCAGTGGGACCTGTGAGCCAAATCGTCACAAGTCGTGGCAGACCAGAAGCTTCCTTGGACTCTCCAAACTAGTGTACAAAGGATGGGAAGCCCCAGCCCAGAACAAAGGCGTCTGCTGAGATACCGTTTCCGACCTCGGCCTGCTTGCTTACTGCTATGCTTTCTACGCCCATCTCCAGACTCACAAGAATGTTGTGTACCAGGCACGTACTTATCAGTGCAACTACAATTAAATATTACGATTGCTGCTGCAGTCTGACACCGAATGATTTACTCGAAATTTCTTCTCTTGATAGCTGTGGTTCTGGAATGAATCTCACGTTGAAATTTCAGTGTCTATAGCGCACATAATTTTCACGTAAAATCTGTCTCACACACTTATGGCTATCGATGTATTGAATCTATAACTCCCTCATGATTGCACAGTCATTTACTGTGCACATGCCGGAACATAAGCCACAGTAACTTTACACTGCAACATATACACATTTCAGACAAGCAGTGCAGTTACTTTTTATATGAGTACAGCACCCGAAAAATTATGGTTCCCCATACTCACACCAGCTACGTGTGTCGATTCTCCTCAGTTCTAGGAAATTATTTGACGTTTATGTCTTCCAGCCAGTGCTTCTGAAAGTTGCTGCATCCTGCTAAGTCTCTCTTAAGCAAGTGTTATAAAAGCACAGACGTCCAGCATTGCGTGATAATCAACAGCGCTCCCATGGGCGAAAGCGTTGGAAAGACATCACCAATACCAGTTGGTGTACTATAATCAACGCTGCAGTCGATGGTGCAACAAGGAAAACGTGAGGATATGCATAGGAAAGCCAACGAGGGGACGTTCTGTGTATCCATTTTGTTACAGCTGTATCGCATGTCCTGCTTGTACACTATAGCAGATTCTGTTGAACCCCCTATTTCACCATTCTGCAGCTGTTTACGAAATGGGGATACTTCTGAATGCGTTGAAATCACAATTCAATTCGTCAGATCTATCCTCCCCTTACGAGTAGACATACTTTTTTTTTACATGAATAGTGGTTTGATAACTTTCCACAAACGACTGGTGATATGTTGGAACATAAGCCACGGTAACTTTATTTTCAGACAGCTGCATAACATTTCTGACTATCATTTATAGCTGCATAAAAAACATATGATACATTCACACTTGCACCAGCTTGGTGTCGTTTTCATACTGCCCAGTAGCAAAAAAGCCTCCCGCCATTGCATATTATTTGATGAACAAAGGATGTAATTACAATGTAAAAAAGCCCTAGCATCTTTTTTTATTTTATCGATTTCACCACTTCCACTAAACCTTTTCATATTTCTGACACATGTAAATCCAGCCAACACACAGTGGCATTTATGTATATACGAGGTTTGGAACTTAAATGTGACACATATTTATTCACAACCTATACAAAAGAGTTACATGTTTGCACCTGTTACTGTCCTACAAAGTAGAAACCAGTGTTGTGTAGAAACCGTCAATGCACAGTTTTATTGTTCGTTTTTGGGGCATCACCTGCGACCAGCTTTGTGAAAGAACCGCCGATACTTTCTGCGCAACCCACCCATCATCTTGCGCGACAATTCATAGGCGCATACAGCGTGAGCTGTGACTGCTCTGTTCGGTCGATGGGACTGGGAAGTACTGTACCATCCACCATGGATGGCTCACACTACTCACTTGTTGCGAGAGAAGGGGTGGGGGATGATGTTTGAGAGTGAGAGAGAGGGGTCAGGGGCAGAGGAAGAGGGAGAGAAAGTGTCTGCAGAGTAGTTGTATGACCCTTTCATCATAGTGTAAGTAATTTGCGTGTGTGCGTGTGTTTTTGTAATGTAAATTTTATTTATGTGTACTCTAAACACATTTATATACACACATACAACATGTGTGAAAAAGATGAAAAAAAGAAGTGTATATATGCACACCATGTGTGTATGTGTGTGTGTGTGTGTGTGTGTGTGTAGAAAAGTTAAAAAAGCATAAATAGAAAAAATATATATTTATTTATTCATGTGCCACATATGTGCAGCCTGTAAAAATATACATGTATCTACACACCATGTATGAGGGTGAGTCAAACGAAAACCTTAAATTTTTTAAAAATATTATTTATTGTGCAGAAGTGGTACAAAGCTGTATCACTTTTCAACATAATATCCTCCACACTCAATGCAAGTCCTCCAGCACTTACAATGTGCATAAATTTCTTTAAAAAAAAATTCTTTTGGTCATCCGCACAACCACTCATGCACTACGTGGCGTACCTTTTCATCAGAACGGACCCATGACTAATCTGTAAACATGCTACAATGTCATTCAGTGTCACTCGGCGGTTTTCCTTCACTAAGGCTTCAACTGTTGCTATGTTCTGTGGAGTCACAATTCGTTATGCCTGACCTGGATGAGGAGCATCTTCCACTGAAGTCACACCATTTGCGAACTTCCCAATCAATTCGTAGACTTGCAGCTGTGACAAACATGCATCACCGTTCTGAACCTTCATTCGTCGATGAATTTCAATAGGTTTCACACTTTCACTACGCACAAACCTAATAACAGAACGCTGTTCTTCCCTGGTGCAAGTCGCAAGTGGGGCGGCCATCTTTAACTGATACTGCGACGGTATGTGTGCATCTGCACTATGCTGCCACCTACAGGCCATTCTGCACGCTGTTTGTAGCATGCTTAACTTAGAGGATAACGGCGCGAGATTTCGATTTGTTATTACAAATTAAAAGTTTTCATTTGACTCACCCTCGTAGCAAGCAATGAGGAGAGTATTTTTTCATGTGGGTATTACGCAAATTTTCACTATCCACCATATTATTTCACAAACTACAGACTTTTTTGATGAAAGAATGTAATTTTTAAGGGTAATCGATAGCTGGTGAAACGAGAAATGCCACAGGTTTTGGAACAACGTAAGTGAAGACATTATTCGTTTATTTTTGTGCCGAGGACGTGCTTTTTCATAAGCTATTGACGTTGCGTTTCCTCAGACCTTCACTTAGTGAACTTAACTCAATTGCATCTGCACAACATATTAGTGAGGTGACACTATGTAAACTCCGCTGTGTTTTGGCAAAACAAGCAAATTTTAACATAACAACAAGAGAAATATGTAGTTTTTACTCAAAATTCGCCACTCGTGAAACTTCCCTGAAAGTTACAAATGGTTTAACAAGCCAGGCGGAAATAAATCACTGTTTTCATTGGATTTTTTTAAGATACTAGTTAAAGCAGAAAGGCAAGTGTGGGCATGGAGGGGCTACAGTTAATACTTCCAAAAAATGTGAGTGTAGGCTTCCGTTTAGAATGGTGCTTCCCCTACAGCGCCTGCCGTAAGTAGCCCGTACCACTGCCGGCCTCCCCGCGCGTTCCCCGCTGACTGCGCATTTACGGGCCACATTATTCTGCACTCACTATACCAGCACGCATTCGAAAAGAAATGGCGTAATTATAATGCCATTTCTGGTTTGCATTCGATGAGAAATGGCGTAATTTTGGTGTGATTTTCGGCTCACATTCAAAGAGAAATGGCATAATTTTATTGCGATTCTTACAGTGTGCTGCAGCACGTCAGCAGTTGATAACCGGCCGACACCGCTTGTTGACACTCAATAAAAAGCAAATATCGGAATGGCAACAGAGGCGACACACCATGCTGGATCCACAGCTTCATTCACTTACGCTACTGGCAATTAAAATTGCTACACCACGAAGAAATGCAGACGATAAACGGGTATTCATTGGACAAATATGTTATACTAGAACTGACATGTCTTTACATTTTCACGCAATTTGGGTGCATAGATCCTGAGTAATCAGTATCCAGAACAACCACCTCTGGCCGTAATAACGGCCTTGATACGCCTGGGCATTGAGTCTAACAGAGCTTGGATGGCGTGTACAGATACAGCTGCCCATACAGCTTCAACACGATACCACAGTTCATCAAGAGTAGTGACTGGCGTATTGTGATGAGCCAGTTGCTCGGCCACCATGACCAGACGTTTTCAATTGGTGAGAGATCTGGAGACTGTGCTGGCCAGAGCAGCAGTGGAACATTTTCTGTATCCAGAAAGGCCCGTACAGGACCTGCAACATGCCGTCATGCATTATCCTGCTGAAATGTAAGGTTTCGCAGGGATTGAATGAAGGGTAGGGCCACGGGTCGTAACACATCTGAAATGTAACATCCACTGTTCAAAGTGCCGTCAGTGTGAACAAGAGGTGACCGAGACGTGTAACCAAGGCACCCCATACCATCACGCCAGGTGGTACGCCAGTATTGGCGATGACGAATACACGCTTCCAATGTACGTTCACCGCGATGTCGCCAAACACGGATGCGACCATCATGATGCTGTAAACAGAACCTGGGTTCATCCGAAAAAATGACGTTTCGGCATTCGTGCCCTCCGGTTCGTCGTTGAGTACACCATCGCAGGCACTCCTGTCTGTGATGCAGCGTCAAAGGTAACCGCGGCCATAGTCTCCGAGCTGATAGTCCCTGCTGCTGTAAACGTCGTCGCACTGTTCGTGCAGATGGTTGTTGTCTTGCAAACGTCCCCATCTGTTGACTCAGGGATCGAGACGTGGCTGCACGATCCGTTACAGCCATGCCTGTCATTTCAACTGCTAGTGATACGAGGTCGTTGGGATCTAGCACGGCGTGCCGTATTACCCTCCTGAACCCACCAATTCCAGATTCTGCTAACAGTCGTTGAATCTCGACCAACGCGAGCAGTAATGTCGCTATACGATGAACCGCAATCGCGATAGGCTACAATCCGATCTTTATCAACTCGGAAACGTGATATACGCACTTCTCCTCCTTACACAAGGCATCACAACGTTTCACCAGGTAACGCCGGTCAACTGCTGTTTGTGTATGAGAAATCGGTTGGAAACTTTCCTCATGTCAACACGTTGTAGGTGTCGCCACCGGCGCCAACCTTGTGTGAATGCTCTGAAAAGCTAATCATTTGCATATCACAGCATCTTCTTCCTGTCGGTTAAATTTCGCGTCTGTAGCACGTCATCTTCGTGGTGTAACAATTTTAATGGCCAGTAGTGTATTTCCACAGACTGCTTTCGCTCAAAAGGAACGGATGGATAATAATCCCACAGGCACTTGAAACGACAACTGATTGAATCGATTGTTTTCATTCGGCTGCGTCCAATGACTGGTTTCACTCAAAAACGGATTAGTAGTCCACCCGAGACATAAAGTTACTACAACTGACTGAGTTCATTGCGTTCATTCCGTTGCTCCCATAGACTGATTTCACTTAAAATAATAAATGAATAATTCAACCTATACGTAAAGCTACAGCCAAAAGAGCCGATTGTATTGCAGTGACTGAATCGATTGTTTTTATTCGCTTGTTCCCGTCACTACGCGAACGGTCTGAGAGATGGGAAGATAAAGACTGGTTGTGTACAAACCTTGTTCATTTCTGGAAAAATCAATATTCACTGCGTTTACATGCGACACCTCTCCTGGAAGAAGAAAACCGAATTTCTGAAACAATTTTTCGCTGTCGCGCTTACATGTTAAGGCCTGAAGCGAATTTGGTAGCCCAGTTAAATATGGCGCCTGGGAAATAGCTGTTAAAGAGTTTGTGATTTAGCCAGCACAGTCGCTATTTCTCTTCAGTTAGACAAGGTGTAAACAGCTTTAATCTAATATGTCTACTTATCCATCACTGTACAAAAAGCCACTCGGTCCATATTAACCGAAAATTTGTAAAAACAAGACGAAACCTGACAGCCCAAGCACGTTTCAAAACCGGTTGCGTTTACATGGGGGCGAAAATCGATAGCAGAATTGGAAAACCGGCAACCAGAAGTGGATTTTCAGAAACGGTTTTGGAGTGTTTACATGACCACCCAGAAGCGATATTGGGAAATCGGTTTACAAAATCCGGTTTTGGGAGCCCCTTGTAAAAGAGGTGATTGACAACTGTTCTGCACCCTCTTCGCTCTTGCAATTTCTTTCTCTTCCTTAAAATGAAACTGGAGTTGAAAGGGTGGCATTTTGACTTTGTAGATGTGATTCAAGCAGAATTGCAACTAATTTTGAACACTATTCAGCCGGCAGACTTCGAGCACTGCTTCTAACAATGGGACGACAATTGCTGGATGTGTTGCATGCAAGCACGAGGTGACTACTTTGAGGGTGATGATGGAAATCAAGTTTTCTGATTTTGACAGGGATATTCCCGGACTCTGGGTAGCACCTCGTAATGTAACATGGTAATTGCAGTCACAATACACATATTGCATCTGTGTTTGTATATTAGATGAAAAGTGCATGAATTTTTTTTAGTTGGAAATTGTCAGCTAAACCCCACAGGCAAAGAATAAATAAGTAGATAAAACCGTGGCAGATGAAGAATACCAATTACATAATGTCAGTTTCTGTGAGTTCTTGTGTATGACTGACCCCAGCAATAATCAGCTAGAACTCACCATCTTTGGCAAATCTTGGTGTAGTACACGTTTACGTCAAACGGCATCCTCGATGAATGACAGCTCGTCAGATGTGGACCCGGTGATGGAAGCAGAGCAGTGCAAGGAAGGAAACGATGTGCCTCATCAGGTCAAAAAGTATCGGATTGGCTCGAAGGTCAAAGCGTTGACCCTTATGTGAATTTCTGCACTTCGTCTCTTTTCTGCAAAAGAATCGCCTGCTTTTGCATTTCAATAGTCATGGTAAGCATCCATGCATTGTTATTTTTGTTGAGGAGTCAAGATGTATGGTGCAAACGTTGCACAAACTTCTCTCTTCTTGAAAACATTTTGGACAATGTCTTGAACACTTGGTTTAGAGATATTGCTCCATTGCGATTTATGACACAACAACGCTGACATGCTGGCCACACATCCACTACTTTTACTGCCTGCTCACAAGTAGCTGTCAAATGCACAACTGTTGTTTACAGTTGGCAGCTCAAACTGCCACCATAGTTGATGCCACTAGTATCACCACAAGGTCAATATCCTTATATAGATCTTGATATACTTGTGATAAAGTCAGCGTTGGAACATTTTGGGCGCACGGTGTATATAAGGTGGTCGAAAACTGTCTGAAAATCTTTTAAAGTGTTGCAGGGTAGATTGTGATCAGAAATAACTGTTAAGAAAAAAATTCGGTGCCTTGTGCCCTTTCTCTTAATTTGCACTGAAATTAGCCAAGCACGTCCTTGCGCGCGAATTCGAGAGGTCCGCCATATAAAATTAGAATCGTTTGTTCTCAGGTTCAATCCTTTTAGGAAACCAAATGAAAACCATGTTGAGTTACACTGTCTGTGGTGGGCTGCTTGAATTTTAGCACAACGGCCTAATTGGCTAACTTCGATGCTAATAAACTCTGAAACGGCGCGGCGTATCAAACATATTTGTTAACAATTATTTCTCAGCGCAACCTACCCTGCAACACCCTTACAAGATTTTCAGACTGTTTCTGACCACCCTGTATATTACTTTCCTTTTCCTAATAAAAATATAAATCTGCATACAGGTGGAGAAAAACAACCTGATAAAGAGGTCGGAGCAGATAAGAGGATGTCGACTGGAGCAAAATTTTCCAGATATCAGATAACCGTAGGTCGGAAAGGCACCTTTGTGGTGCTATGGCCATCAGAAAGACAGCCTATTGGTGATGCGTGCACAGAAGCCTGAGCACTTAAGAGTAATTTATTCCAGCTAATATCTGTTTTGCCAAAGAGCGCAGTTAAAAAGCGCAATTAAAAATTACGTTACATTAAGATAATGGTTTCAGCTGCACAGTTAAAGCTTCGCTAACCTTAAAATCTTATACAATGGTGAGCTACATCATTATGATCATTTACTTACTAGCGTTTTGTCCACCTCTGGAACACAATACAGCAGCGATTCTGCATGGCATTGATTTGACGGTCCTTGGTAGGTCACCAGAGGTATGTGGCACCATATGTCTACACACAGCTCATGCAGTTTCTGAAATTTACAGGCCAGTGGGCTCTGTCAGCACAGATCTGTCACCTGGCAGCTTCGCAGGTATGATTCATCAGTTTCAGATCAGGACAAATTTAGTGGCAAAGATATCAACACAAGTTCACTGTCATTCTCCCCAGACCACTGTAGTGCTGTTATATCCTTGTAACATGGATTGTTATCCTGCCGAAAGGTGTCTTCACTATTGAGGAAGACATTCAGCATGAAGGGACACAATAACGCTCAAGTTGCCCACAGTTGTGATAGTGCTTTTGATTCTACCAAAGCTCCCAAGGAAGCAAAATTAAGTGCCCCATTGGTGTATCCTCGTTGACACTGTATAGTCTTGTACCATAGGAATCCAGGGAGAGGATGTTGTTTGGTGCCGGCAGGCCGGAGTGGCTGAGCGGTTCTAAGCGCTACAGTCTGGAATCGCGCGACCGCTACAGTCGCAGGTTCGAATCCTGCCTTCGGCATGGGTGTGTGTGATGTCCTTAGGTTAGTTAGGTTTAAGTAGTTCTAAGTTCTAGGGGACTGATGACCTTAGAAGTTAAGTCCCATAGTGCTGAGAGCCATTTTTTTGTTGTTTGGTGGCCAGTATCATCTTCCTACAACACAACTGCACACATGTATTAACAGGATTCTTTATTTACATGCACAAGAAGCTACTTATCTTAAGAGAGCCCATATATTGCAGTACAAGCTCTTCTGTACTATTCCACATTAGCCTCACTGCCGGTGAAGTACAATTCCCACTATGCGATGAATGACAGACGTCAAACTGCAGGGTGATTTGTTGCATCAGGGACTGAGCGACTGCACTATTGCCTGAGACTGACTGACACTGAGCCTTCTGTCCATGGTGGTAATCTAAATACTTGCGGTTAAAAGGGTGTTGGCGGCGCGTTGCTTGCGAGTCTGTCTTTGGCCTCTCTCCTGATAGGCATGCATGATCCAGCACCTACTATCCATCTTCTTGCTACACCTTTGCTGACCAATGTGCTTGCAACAGCTTACGCCAACACACCCATAACAAAATACTGCCCCAACGGTCAACATCCATGGAGTGGTGTATGTTTCGAACAGCTGTTACCTGGATTGTGGCATACCTGGACGAGACCATTGCCGCAGTATAACAAGAAATGGTAGTCATCTGACCAGTTGACATTTTTCCACTGATCCTTGATCCAATCTCAATGATTTTGTGCCCACTGCAACTGTAATTGATGAAGACTTTGGGTCAAAATGGAAACATGTATGGGTCGTCAGCTGTGGAGCCCCATGTTCAACAGTATGTGCTGAACTGTGTTTTCCGAAAGACTTATACCTCCACTAGCACTGCACATGCCAACATATCTGCTAGAGATCGTCACAATTGTTCATTGCAGAGCAGGTAGGCTTCCAACCTCCATGTTATCTGACGAGTTGTGGACTTACAACAGCTTGTTGTCTACCTGTGGCTTCATTGTCCGTGATGAATAAGGTTTTGAGTGCTACCAGCAGAATGGAGATGAGCGTTATCATGAAGCAACACAATGCCTTAACCGAGCATTCCATACCTTTCAGTTTTAACTGTACGCCAAAGTTTTCTCAGTGTTTCACAGTATTGTATCACACTGATACACGTCTGGGTAGGAGCAACAAGCAGAAGGCCCTGTCCGTCGCAGAACACAGTGCACTACTTTTTTATGCTGATAACATTCCTTTGAATTTTTGTTTTTTGGATGAGTGTCTCCGCTCCATCGACTATTGTTTTGATTCTGGAGTGACATTACGAACCCAAGTTTCATCAACAATCACAATTCTGCTTAAGAATTCATCTCTCTCAGCATGTCAAAGCATGCCAAGTCGGTTCATTTTATGAATGTCTGTAAATATTTTCAGAACCCAATGGGAACACTAGTTGCGAAAATTTAAGCGATTTGTGATAACCTCACGACCGCAACAGTCGCAGGTTCGAATCCTGCCTCGGGCATGGATGTATGTGATGTCCTTAGGTTAGTTAGGTTTAAGTAGTTCTAAGTTCTAGGGGACTGATGACCTCAGAAGTTAAGTCCCATAGTGCTCAGAGCCATTTCAACCAATTTGATAACCTCACGTAAAATAGTTTTTGAAATTTGTGGAAACTCATCACAAAGCATTCTGATTATGAACCGTCTGTTTTCATGAATCTTCTCAACCAAACCTTCATTAACAATAGAAGACCACCCACTCCATGCTTCCTCATGAACATAGGTTCGTTGGTTCGTGTCACCCGCTTTCTCGTCCTTCCGTCAGTCATTACATGTTCACCATAAATGTATACAATATGACGATAAATTTCAGCTGGCTTAACATTCTTTGCATTCAGAAACCATACACAGTTGGCGGGCTCACAGATTATCTTAGACATTTTGAACGATCACTAAAAACTAAAATATGTACACACAACTCAGTCCAGCTGTAATGGCATCAGTGAAAAGACAATGAACCAGGGGCACACTAGTGCTGTGGTGGTGATAGAGCGAAATGGTACTTACTTCCCGGACATACCTCGTACCTCTTATTAGGCCTTCTTCCCAGTGGCAGCTTTTGTGTAAGAGCACAAGAGCATGTGAACACCGTAACTTTCGATACCGTGGGGATTTTGTTTGTTTGTTTTTTTGAACTCTGTTAAACGTAATGTATATGTAATAATATGAAACACAAGGCACTAAATCTGCCGCGCTGTGCAACATTTTTCCTCTAGAGTTAGTGAAATTTGGCTTCAGGGTCGTCAGCACACCTTCACTTGCGCACTGTTTAACCCTTTCGCTACGGTCAACTCCTGTGGACGCCGGGAGCGAATGTGCCGCTCAGCCGGTGAACTGCTCCAGCAGTCGAGTGCGGCATGTGCCGCCCACCTCGGGGACAGCTGTAGCAGTTCCGCCTCGCATCATGTTTCTCCGCTACACTACGTTCGACTTGTGTGGAAGTTTGACCTGTGCACCACTATTCATACACCAATATTTTCAAAACTGCTTCCTAGTCACCGATTTAAACATATCTTGCGGTTTTTACATTTCGCCAATATCGAACAGCCTTACGACAATGCCTATTTGTACAAGCTATTAAAAACATGTGTAATTTGTATAAATATTTTCCTGAAGAAATGTATAGTATAAAGTCCAATAATTGAGATAATACTACGAGTGTGAAAGCAGGACAGAGTAGCACCTGTACTGCTGTACAGCGGGCACGGCCGGGCGAGACTGGAGCTCATCCACAACGCATGACGCAACAATCACAGTGCCGGCATGAACGGGTCAAGGAGCTACTGCAAATGTGCAACTGGCGTGACGTAACAGGCTTACGGGCCAAATACATAGAGATTTTATAAACAATGTGCACGTTTCGTGGCATGCATTGCTAGCCCTTAACACTAAACTACAAGTTTGTATCAATGCCACGAGGAGGTGGCACACTCCACAGATATGCCAATCCAGTCGCTACATACACTACTGGTCATTAAAATTGCTACACCAAGTAGAAAGGCAGATGATAAAAGGGTATTCATTAGACAAATATATTATACTAGAACTGACATGTGATTACATTTTCACGCAATTTAGGTGCATAGATCCTGAGAAATCAGTACCCAGAACAACCACCTCTGGCCGTAATAATGGCCTTGATACTCCTGGGCATTGAGTCAAACAGCTTGGATGGTGTGTACAGGTACAGCTGCCCATGCAGCTTCAACACGATACCACAGTTCATCAAGAGTAGTGACTGTCGTATTGTGACGAGCCAGTTGCTCGGCCACCATTGACCAGACGTTTTCAATTGGTGAGAGATCTGGAGAACGCGCTGGCCAGGGCAGTGGTCGAACATTTTCTGTATCCAGAAAGGCCCGTACAGGACCTGCAACACGCGGTCGTGCATTATCCTGCTGAAATGTAGGGTTTCACAGGGATCGAATGAAGGGTCGTACACATCTGAAATGTAACGTATACTGTTCAAAATGCCGTCAATGCGAACAACAGGTGGTCGAGCCGCGTAACCAATGGCACCCCATACCATCAAGCCGGGTGATACGCCAGTGTCGCGATGACGAATACACGTGTCCAATGTGCGTTCGCCGCGGTGTCGCTAAACACGGATGCGACCATCATGATGCTGTAAACAGAACCTGGATTCATCCGAAAAATGACGTGTTGACATTCCTGCACCCAGGTTCGTCGTTGAGTACACCATCGCAGGCGCTCCTGTCTGTGATGCAGCGTCAAGGGTAACTGTAGCCATGGTCTCTGAGCTGATAGTCCATGCTGCTGCAAACGTCGTCTAACTGTTCGTGCAGATGGTTGTTGTCTTCCAAACGTCCCCATCTCTTGGCTCAGGGATCGAGACATGTGTGCACGATCCGTTACAGCCATGCGGATAAGATGCCTGTGATCTCGACTCCTAGTGATACGAAGCCGTTGGGATCCAGCACGGCGTTCCGTATTACCCTCCTGAACCCACCGATTCCAAATTCTGCTAACAGTCATTGGATCTCGACCAAGGCGAGCAGCAATGTTGCGATACGATAAACCGCAACCGCGATAGGCTACAATCCGACCTTTACCAAGGTCGGAAACGTGATGGTACGCATTTCTCCTCCTTACACGAGGCATCACAATAATGTTTACCAGGTAACGCCGGTCAACTGCTGTTTGTGCATGAGAAATCAGTTGGAAACTTTCCTCATGTCAGCACGTTGTAGGTGTCGCCCTCGGCGCCATCCCTTGTGTTAATGTTCCGAGAAGCTAGTCATTTGCATATCACAGGATCTTCTTCCTGTCGGTTAAATTTCGCGTCTGTAGCACGTCATCTTCGTGGTGTAGAAATTTTAATGGCCAGTAGTGTAGTAAAATTAGATCGGTCATTAGTATCTGTTGTACTGACAGAAAAACCTATTTTGTTGGATTCTGAATGACACATAGCACCTTCAGTTTTGGATTTTATCATCCAGTAATCCATTTGACACACTGAGAAACATAAAGCACATCGTCGATTGTGAGACTGTAGCATTTATTCATGTTTCTGACAGCTGTTGTTCTTATGGTGGGTCAGGTTTATCTGTACTGTAGGCCCACATTGTACGTGTATCTGAACATTTATGAAAGACTGTCTCACTGGTTTCTCTGATATTCATTTCAATACAGAGGGTCGAAGATGGTGAGCGTTTGATCCTTATGGCTCTCAGCGCCACATTTGTATTCCAGTCAAATGACATTGTTATAGATAGTACTACTTGAATTTAATAATTTTCACAAACAGCAATTTGTGTTTGGAGTCGGTTGTTTACTGTGCAGGAATTGGCTTTCCCGTGCAGTGTCACCATGAATTGTGTTGAACCCGTATTAAGGGCTAACAAAAAAAGAAAATTACCAAGAAAAATTAGCCGCAAAGAAAGTAGGGCCTCCCACACCAGATCCGCTGTCTGAGAAAGTAACAGTATCAAATAAACGTGACTACAAGCGAACATTTAACAAAGAAATGTATATCAAGCGTAACTTTCTGTGGGGATGCAACTTAAGAATGTCTAATTTTCAGCCAGGAAGTTAATTCGTTAAGTAATACATGAATTACGGATCTTGTTGATTTGTCCGAAAAAATAAAAACGCGTGAAAACTCCCACTTACACAAAAATGCGAAACGAGGAGTAGCGAAAGTTTGAACATCATTTTGATTTTACTTAATTATGTACAAAACAACAGAATTCCACAAAAACAATCCTTCCCTTTTTCAGGCACGTTATGCTTATTATTATTTCTTTCCTTTCTCAGACGTTATGTCTGGATAAAAATGGAAAGTGACGCGGACCTTGATCAAGCGTGACTTAACTGTACGGTATATGTTACATTGCATTTAGGAACTTTCGGGTAATTGAACATGTATCAATAATTACAGATTTCTATAGTTGTATATATACATACGTTTGGATGTAGCTCTATTGCATTGATGTACTGGTGGATATTGTGTGGTATGACTCCTGTAGTTGATAGTATAATTGGTATAATGTCAACTTCATCCTGATGCCACATGTCCTTGACTTCCTCAGCCAGTCGGATGTATTTTTCAATTTTTTCTCCTGTATATTTGTTGCATTGGGTATGGATATTTCGATTAGTTGCGTTAATTTCTTCTTTTTACTGGTGAGTATGATGTCGGGTTTGTTATGTGGTGTTGTTTTATCTGTTATAATAGTTCTGTCCCAGTATAATTTGTATTCATCATTCTCCAGTACATTTTGTGGTGCATACTTGTATGTGGGAACGTGTTTTATTAGTTTATGTTGTACGGCAAGTTGTTGTATTATTTTTGCTACATTGTCATGTCTTCTGGGGTATTCTGTATTTGCTAGTATTGTACATCCGCTTGTGATGTGGTCTACTGTTTCTATTTGTTGTTTGCAAAGTCTGCATTTATCTGTTGTGGTATTGGGATCTTTAATAATATGTTTGCTGTAATATCTGGTGTTTATTGTTTGATTCTGTATTGCAATCATGAATCCTTCCGTCTCACTGTATATACACTCCTGGAAATGGAAAAAAGAACACATTGACACCGGTGTGTCAGACCCACCATACTTGCTCCGGACACTGCGAGAGGGCTGTACAAGCAATGATCACACGCACGGCACAGCGGACACACCAGGAACCGCGGTGTTGGCCGTCGAATGGCGCTAGCTGCGCAGCATTTGTGCACCGCCGCCGTCAGTGTCAGCCAGTTTGCCGTGGCATACGGAGCTCCATCGCAGTCTTTAACACTGGTAGCATGCCGCGACAGCGTGGACGTGAACCGTATGTGCAGTTGACGGACTTTGAGCGAGGGCGTATAGTGGGCATGCGGGAGGCCGGGTGGACGTGCCGCCGAATTGCTCAACACGTGGGGCGTGAGGTCTCCAAAGTACATCGATGTTGTCGCCAGTGGTCGTCGGAAGGTGCACGCCAAGACCGTAGGATCCTACGCAGTGCCGTAGGGGACCGCACCGCCACTTCCCAGCAAATTAGGGACACTGTTGCTCCTGGGGTATCGGCGAGGACCATTCGCAACCGACCGTCTCCATGAAGCTGGGCTACGGTCCCGCACACCGTTAGGCCGTCTTCCGCTCACGCCCCAACATCGTGCAGCCCGCCTCCAGTGGTGTCGCGACAGGCGTGAATGGAGGGACGAATGGAGACGTGTCGTCTTCAGCGATGAGAGTCGCTTCTGCCTTGGTGCCAATGATGGTCGTATGCGTGTTTGGCGCCGTGCAGGTGAGCACCACAATCAGGACTGCATACGACCGAGGCACACAGGGCCAACACCCGGCATCATGGTGTGGGGAGCGATCTCCTACACTGGCCGTACACCACTGGTGATCGTCGAGGGGACACTGAATAGTGCACGGTACATCCAAACCGTCATCGAACCCATCGTTCTACCATTCCTAGACCGGCAAGGGAACTTGCTGTTCCAACAGGACAATGCACGTCCGCATGTATCCCGTGCCACCCAACGTGCTCTAGAAGGTGTAAGTCAACTACCCTGGCCAGCAAGATCTCCGGATCTGTCCCCCATTGAGCATGTGTGGGACTGGATGAAGCGTCGTCTCACGCGGTCTGCACGTCCAGCACAAACGCTGGTCCAACTGAGGCGCCAGGTGGAAATGGCATGGCAAGCCGTTCCACAGGACTACATCCAGCATCTCTACGATCGTCTCCATGGGAGAATAGCAGCCTGCATTGCTGCGAAAGGTGGATATACACTGTACTAGTGCCGACATTGTGCATGCTCTGTTGCCTGTGTCTATGTGCCTGTGGTTCTGTCAGTGTGATCATGTGATGTATCTGACCCCAGGAATGTGTCAATAAAGTTTCCCCTTCCTGGGACAATGAATTCACGGTGTTCTTATTTCAATTTCCAGGAGTGTATATTGCCTTTTTTTAGCCATTTGTTGGATGCGTCTTGATCGATGTGTGGCCGTGTTAGATGATACGGGTGCTTGCCATGTAGTGTTTTCTTTTTCCAATTTACTTTCTTCATATCTGTTTATGTTATGTTATCTAAAGGGTTGTAGAAGTGGTTATGAAATTGCAATGGTGTAGCCGATGTATTTATATGAGTGATTGCTTTGTTCATTTTGCTAGTTTCTGCTCGTTCTAGAAAGAATTTTCTTAAATTGTCTACCTATCCAGAATGTAGATTTTTTTATCTCGATAAATCCCCTTCCACCTTCCTTTCTGCTTAATGTGAATATTTCTGTTGCTGAATGTATGTGATGTATTCTATATTTGTGGCATTGTGATCGTATTAGTGTATTGAGTGCTTCTAGGTCCGTGTTACTCCATTTCACTACTCCAAATGAATAGGTCAATATTGGTATAGCATAAGTATTTATAGCTTTTGTCTTGTTTCTTGCTGTCAGTTCTGTTCTCAGTATTTTTGTTAGTCTTTGTCTATATTTTTCTTTTAGTTCTTCTTTAATATTTATATTATCTATTCCTGTTTTTTGTCTGTATCCTAGATATTTATTGGCATCTGTTTTTTCCATCGCTCCTATGCAGTCGCTGTGGTTATCCAATATGTAATCTTCTTATTTTGTGTGTTCTCCCTTGACTATGCTATTTTTCTTACATTTGTCTGTTCCAAAAGCCATATTTATATCATTGCTGAATACTTCTGTTATCTTTAGTAATTGGTTGAGTTGTTGCTGCCAGTAGTTTTAGATCATCCATGTACAGCAAATGTGTGATTTTGTGTTGGTATGTTCCAGTAATATTGTATCCATAATTTGTATTGTTCAGTATGTTGGATAGTGAGTTCAGAGCAAGGCAGAACCAGAAAGGACTTAATGAGTCTCCTTGGTATATTCCACGCTTAATCTGTATTGGCTGTGATGTGATATTATTTGAATTTGTTTGGATATTAAGTGTGGTTTTCCAATTTTTCATTACCATGTTTAGGAACTGTATCAATTTAGGATCTACTTTGTATATTTCCAATATTTGTGGTAACCATGAGTGGGGTACACTATCAAAAGCTTTTTGGTAATCAATGTATGCATAGTGTAGCGACCTTTGTTTAGTTTTAGCTTGATATGTCACCTCTGCATCTATTATCAGTTGCTCTTTACATCCTCGTGCTCCTTTGCAACAGCCTTTTTGTTCTTCATTTATAATTTTGTTCTGTGTTGTATATGTCATTAACTTCTGTGTAATGACTGAAGTTAATATTTTGTATATTGTTGGTAGGCATGTTGTGGGGCGATATTTTGCTGGGTTTGCTGTGTCTGCTTGATCTTTAGGTTTCAGATAAGTTATTCCATGTGTAAGTGTATCACGGAATGTGTATGGGTCTGCAATGTAACTGTTAAATAATTTACTTAGATGTGAATGTGTTGAGGTGAACTTCTTTAGCCAGAAATTTGCTATTTTATCTTTTCCAGGGGCTTTCCAATTGTGCATAGAATTAATTGCTTGGGTGACTTCATGTTGCAAAATTATCACTTCAGGCATTTGTGGTATCATCTTGTATGTGTCTGTTTCTGCTTGTATCCACCGTGCATGTCTGTTATGTTGTACCGGCTTTGACCATATGTTGCTCCAGAAGTGTTCCATGTCTTATGTTTGGTGGATTGTCTATTTCAATGTGTGTGTTATCTATTGTGTGGTAAAATCTCTTTTGGTTTGTGTTGAATGTTTGGTTTTGTTTCCTTCTATTTTCACTTTTTTTGTATCTTCTAAGTCGTTGGGCCAATGCTTGTAATTTCTGCTTCTTTTCATCTAATTGTTCTATCGCTTCTTGTTGTGAGATTTTACCTAACCTTTTTCGTTTTTTGTCTGATATTTCATTTCTTATAAATTGTGTTAGCTGTCCGATGTCTTTTCTCAGTTTTTGTATTCTGATCTGTAGCCTGTGTTGCATCCCGGTTTTGTGGGTTTATTCTGTGTGTTGGTTGATTCTGATCTCTGCCTAGTGTGTATATTTACTGTAGTGAGTGCTCCTATCTAAACCAGTAGTTGTAACTCTTCCATAGTTTATTTTCATTTATTTTGTTGTGTATGATTGTACTGATAGTTGTGATTGTTGTTTCAACTTGTGGGTTATTTGGTGGTCTATGCAAGAATGGTCTAATGTCTGTAGTTGTGTCTTTGTATTCTATATATGTCAGCTGAAATTTTTCTTCTATATCTAATATTATTATTATTATTGACAGCACTTCAAGCTGATGAGCATTACTGTTGCACTCTGATATTTGTCTGTATTTAAAAATTTGTGAACATCCAGAATGTATACCTACGAGCAGCCACTGCTTCTTCTCGTTCCATTATGGTAAGAATGACTGCTTGAACACCTCTGCGGTAGCTGGTATTAATCTTGTCTTCGCAATCGCTGCGGGAGCAATACGTAGGATGTGTTGTATTCCTAGCTTCCTCGCCTAAAGCTGGTTCTTGAAACTATGCAAGCAGGCTTTCACGTTAATTTGTCCTGAATAATACGGAAGACTCGAGACATGACTCGTACGTTACCGAATTTAGACATTTCTCGAACACTTACCAAAAAGAACTGCATTTTTCCCTCCAAAAGCAAGGTTAGCGTTTGGAAAATTCGGAAAAATTCTTATTTTTTTGGAGACGAGGAAAACTGTATGCCAGTGCGCGTTTAGAAGAAACTTAATATAGTCAAATAATTGAAAGTGGCGTTTTACCAGTTAGAATGTAATCTGAATGTTTACGTTGAATGGAACGAAAGCACAAATAAACCGGCAAAAAATGACATCAGCTGGAGTGGCCTGTACATGAACCCTTTGTCAGATCATCCCAACTCCTGCAGGTTTCAGTTTACAGAATATATTCCACACTAGCTCATCTGATACGTCGCAGCAGTTTGCCTTATTGATGCTAAGTTTCGTTGCAAGTTACAAAAAATGGCTCTGAGCACTATGGGACTTAACTTCTGAGGTCATCAGTGCCCTAGAACTTAGAACTACTTAAACATAACTAACCTAAGGACATCACACACATCCATGCCCGAGGCAGGATTCGAACTTGCGACCGTAGCGGTCGCGTGGTTCCAGACTGTAGCACCTAGAACCGCTCGACCGGCTTACAAGTTACAAATCTACAAGTATAAATTACTTGCCAGTGCGAAATGCACCCCATTGTACAATGTTCAAATGTGTGTGAAATCTTATGGGACTTAACTGCTAAGGTCATCAGTCCCTAAGCTTACACACTACTTAACCTAAATTATCCTAAGGACAAACACACACACACACACACACACACACACACACACACACACACACACACACACACACGCCCGAGGGAGGACTCGAACCTCCGCCGGGATCAGCCGCACAGTTCATGACTGCAGCGCCCTAGACCGCATGGCTAATCCCGCGCGGCATTGTACCTACTGACAAATTCTCTCGTTCAACTTTCCATTCATGGAAGAACTACAGAGGAAAACTGTTGGTTATTCACCTCTGTTTGATCTATATTTAATTAAAATTATCTTCGCCATTCCTTAATAAGCGGTGCCTCGGCAGCTGCTTAGTATTCTAACATTCCCAAGTGAAATGTTGCGGTTTTCAGTCTTCTCCATGCTACTCTATCCTGTGCAAGCTTCTTCATCTCCCAGTACTTACTGCAACCCACATCCCTCTGAATCTGCTTAGTGTATTCATCTCTTGGCCCCCTCTACGATTTTTACCCTCCACGCTGCCCTCCAATGCTAAATTTGTGATCCCTTGATGCCTCAGAACATGTCCTACTAACCGGTCCCTTCTCTTTTTAAAATTGTGCCACATACTCCTCTTCTGCCCAATTCTATTCAATACTTCATCATTAGTTATGTGATCTACCAATCTAATCTTCAGCATCCTTCTGTAGAACCACATTTAGAAAGCTTCTATTCTCTTCTTGTCCAAACTATTTATCGTCCATGTTTCACTTCCATGCATGGCTACACTCCATACTAATACTTTCAGAAATGACTTCCTGACACTTAAATCTATACTCGATGTTAACAAATTTCTCTTCTTCAGAAACGCTTTCCTTGCCATTGCCAGTCTACATTTTATATCTTCTCTACTTCGACCATCATCAGTTATTTTGCTCCCCAAATAGCAAAACTCCTTTACTACTTTAAGTGTCTCATTTCCTAATCTAATTCCCTCAGCATCACCCGACTTAATTCAACCACATTCCATTATCCTCGTTTTACTATAGTTGATGTTCATCTTATATCCTCCTTTCAAGACACTGTCCATTCCGTTCAACTGTTCTTCTAAGTCCTTTGCTGTGTCTGATAGAATTACAATGTCATCGGCGAACCTCAAAGTTTTTACTTCTTCTCCATGGATTTTAATACCTACTCCGAATTTTTCTTTTGTTTCCTTTACTGCTTGCTCAATATACAGATTGAATAACATCGGGGACAGGCTACAACCCTGTCTCACTCCCTTCCCAACCACTGCTTCCCATTCGTACCCCTCGACTCTTATAACTACCATCTGGTTTCTGTACAGATGAGCTAGTGTGGAATATAGTCTGTAAACTGAAATTGTAAATAGCCTTTCACTCCCTGTATTTTACCCCTGCACCTTTAGAATTTGAAAGAGAGTATTCTAGTCAATATTGTCAAAAGCTTTCTCTAAGTCTACAAATGCTAGAAACGTAGGTTTGCCTTTCCTTAATCTTTCTTCTAAAATAAGTCGTAAGGTCAGAATTGCCTCACGTGTTCCAACATTTCTACGGAATCCAAACTGATCTTCCCCGAGGTAGGCTTCTACCAGTTTTTCCATTCATCTGTAAAGATTTCGCGTTAGTATTTTGCAGCTGTGACTTATTAAACTGATAGTTCGGTAATTTTCACATTCGTCAACACTTGCTTTCTTTGGGATTGGAATTATTATATTCTTCTTGAAGTCTGAGGGTATTTCACCTGTCTCCTACATCTTGCTCACCAGATGATAGAGTTTTGTCAGGACTGGCTCTCCCAAGGCCGTCAGTAGTTCTAATGGAATGTTGTCTACTCCCGGGGCCTTGTTTCGATTCAGGTCTTTCAGTGCTCTGTCAAACTCTTCACACAGTATCGTATCTCCCATTTCATCTTCATCTACATCCTCTTCCATTTCCATAATATTGTCCCCAAGAACATCGCCCCTGTATAGACCCTCTATATACTCCTTCCACCTTTCTGCTTTCCCTTCCTTGCTTAGAACTGGGTTTCCACCTGAGCTGTTGATATTAATGCAAGTGATTCTCTTTTCTCCAAAGGTGTCTAATTTTCCTGTAAGCAGTATCTATCTTACCCCTCGTGAGATAAGCCTCGACATCCTTACATTTGTCCTCTAGCCATAGCCATTTTGCACTTCCTATCGATCTCATTTTTGAGATGTCTGTATTCCTTTTTGCCTGCTTCATTTACTGCATTTTTATGTTTTCTCCTTTCATCAATTAAATTCAATATTTCTTCTGTTACCCAAGGAGTTCTACTAGCCCTCATCTTTTTACCTACTTGATCCTCTGCTGCCTTCTCTACTTCATCCCTCAGAGCTACCCGTTCTTCTTCTACTGTACTTCTTTCCCGCATTCCTGTCAATTGTTCCCTTATGCTGTCCCTGAAACTCTGTACAACCTCTGGTTTAATCAGTTTATCCAGGTCCCATCTCCTTAAATTCCCAACGTTTTGCAGTTTCTTCAGTTTTAATCTACAGTTCATAACCAATAGATTGTGGTCAGAGTCTACATCTGCCCCTGGTAATGTCTTACAATTTAAAACCTGGTTCCTAAACCTCTGTCTTACTATTATATAATCTATCTGATACCTTCTAGTATCTCCAGTACTCTTCCATGTATACAACCTTCTGTCATGATTCTTGAACGAAGTGTTAGCTATGATTAAGTAATGCTCTGTGCAAAACTCTACCAGGCGGCTTCCTCTTTCATTTCTTAGCCCTAATCCATATTCACCCACTATGTTTCCTTCTCTCCCTTTTCCTACTCTCGAATTCCAGTCACCCATGACTATTAAATTTTCATCTCCCTTCACTACCTGAATAATTTCTTTTATCTCACCTTATATTTCTTCAATTTCTTCATCATCTGCAGAGCTAGTTGGCATGTAAACTTGTACTACTGTAGTAGGCGTGGGCTTCGTGTCTATCTTGGCCACAATAATGCATTCACTATGCTGTTTGTAGTAGCTTACCCGCATTCCTATTTTCCTATTCATTATTAAACCTACTCCTGCATTACCCCTAACTGATTTTGTGTTTATAACCCTGTATTCACCTGACCAAACGTCTTGTTCCTCCTGCCACCGAACTTCAGTAATTCCCACTATATCTAACTTTAACCTATCCATTTCCCTTTTTAAATTTTCTAATCTACCTGCCCGGTTAAAGGATCTGACATTCCGCGTTCCGATCCGTAGAACGCCAGTTTTCTTTTTCCTGATAACGACGTCCTCTTGAGTAGTCCCCGCCCGGGGATCCGAATGGGGGACTATTTTACCTCCGGAATATTTTACCCAAAAGGACGCCATCATCATTTATCCATACAGTAAAGCTGCATGACCTCGGGAAAAATTACGGCCGTAGTTACCCCTTGCTTTCAGCAGTTCGCAGTACCAGCACAGCAAGGCCGTTTTGGTTAATGTTGCAAGACCAGGTCAGTCAATCATCCAGACTGTTGCCCCTGCAACTACTGAAAAGGCTGCTGTCTTTCTTCAGGAACCATACGTTTGTCTGGCCTCCCAACAGATACCCCTCCGTTGTGGTTGCACCTTCGGTACGGCCATCTGTGTCGCTGAGGCATGCAAGCCTGCCCACCAATGGCAAGGTCCATGGTTCATGGGGAAGTCCAAGTGGAAACTGACCCCAAAATTTTACATTTAATCTTCAGCCACTAGTTTTTGCTCCAGACATATTCTAGTTGTTTCAAGGGGAGAAAACTGAATTATCATAAACTCATAATATTGTCTGCCTACATAAACCGACGCTGAATAATATGCAGGACCATTAAGAAAAGCTAAAACTTCCTAAATTTCATTTTAAACTAAAAGAGTCGGAGACATTATTTATGCCTCCATCACAATTTGGATTTTCCAACTTCCCTGTGACATTCTTCCTTGGGCCGTACAAACTTGTGACTATTCGTGCTGCTCGTTTTGCATCCCGTGTGGTAACCTGTGTTAGTTCTGTTTGGCACGAGACCTTCCTACTTGAAAAATATTTTATGATGGGTCGCACAAGTGTTTTATAAGCGATCTCCTTTGTGAATGGATTGAATTTTCCTTGTATCCTAACCTATGAACCAAAGCCTGCGACCTGCTTCACGTGTGGCTGAGCCTATTCAATCATTCCCTTTTATAACCTACAAATTACTACACCTAGATAATTTATACGAATTTCCCAATTACAGTTGTGACTCACTGATGTTGTAGTCATAGGACACAAATTTTATTTGTTTTGTGAAGTTCACAACTTTACATTTCTGAACATTTAAAACAAGTTGCCAATCTTTGGACCACTTTTAAATGTTACCGAGATCATAGCGAGTCGCTATGCCGAGATCTACTTGAATTTTTTTACTGTTCTAACAGACATTACTCAATTCTATGAATGCATCATCTGCGAAAGGTCTCAGGCCGCTATTAATATAGTCTGCAAAGTTATTAATATTAAATATGAGCAGAAAGGAACCCAATACACTTCCCTCAAGCACACCTGAAATTAGTAATACACCTGTTAATGACTTTCCATTCCAAAAAATTGCCAACCAAGTCACAAATTTTGCATGATACTTCACATGATCAGTGTTTCAATAATAAGTGTTGGCGTAAGACTGAGATGAAGGTTTTTTGGAAATAAAGAAATAATGCCTCAGCCTGACTGTCTTCATTTTGGTTTTTCAGAATGCCATGTGGTAAAAGCACGAGATGGATGCCCCATGACTGATATTTTTTGAGTCATTACTGGCTGGTCCGGAGCAGGTCATTTAGTTATAGATACCTTGTTACATTTGATCTCAGGGTATGTTATAAGATTGTACAACAAGAGAATGTCAAGTGTATTGCATGGTAGTTTTGTGGATCAGTTTTGCTGACATTCTTATAAACCGGTGTGACCTGCGCTTTCTTCCAATTTGTGGTCCCAGTTTTTTATTCGATGTATCTGGGTATAATATAGTTAAAAAGGAATCGGAATTTGTTATAGAATCTGATAGGGATTCCTCCGAGCACTGAAGCTTTGTTGCATTTTAGTGATTTCAGCCGTTTCTTAAGGATTCTGACTTCTTTAGCAGCCTGGATTGACTTGACACAGGTGCAAGCTGTGTGCTATGGTACTCTGGCACTGGAATTTCAATGTTTACAAGGACTGTTGACATGTACCTGCACACAAACAAATACTTAATTACATAATGTTTTTCGACATAATAAAGTATTACGGTTAGCTCTGGTAAATGGCCTTTCAAAACATAAAAGAAACATTTAAACAATTGCGTTTCACTGTGAAATGTACAAAAAAAGGATTTAAATATCAAAGATTTCAATGTGCAGGCGCACCTGCCTTCACAAGTCCCACAGGTTGGCCAAATCACATAGGTGTTTCTTGCAGGCAACCACAGGGAGTTTCAGTCATGTCCCAATATGGGGCCTGGGCCTGTAAAGGGATCAGATGCGAGTTAGCTTCTAAAGATTTCTCTTGGTAGTTATTTACAGTTTAAGTCCAATGAATGTGAAACTTGTCGCTCTGGGTCTTCATTAAGATGGAGGGCAAACTAAGTAGCCAATTCGTCTATGGGGTTGATGGATGGCCGGTTGGAGAATATTTTTACACACAAGCCACATATCAATTGCCCCCTCCCCCTCCTTCCCATTCCTCCCAATATCCTCAGACTTTGTCTTTTGTTGGTCCCTCAAAGTGAATCTCAATCTAGCAATCATGTAAATGGGTTGTTTTCTCCTATAAAATAACGAGTACACAGAGATTCCTCTGAAATAGAAATACAATTCAGAGTCTGAGTCCAATGCTAAGTACTAGAAGGAGAAGCAATTCGTTTCCATTTCAGGTAATTCATGAGATTTTTAACATCTTTTAGTGACAACAGAAAGAACTAGACTTGCTGTAATGTTCAACACGGATGTGCTATCAAACTGCCTACAAACAATGAAAATATAAAATATATTACCTTTTTTAGTTTAATAATTGTATTGTATTGTACTGAACTGGGGACCTAGACACGAGGGAAAGGCTTCGTCCCCGTCATAGCCCTCAGTGGTTCACAATCCCACAGCAGGCTACAGCAGTCCACTCACCCCGCTGCCACCCCACACCGAACCCAGGGTTATTGTGCGGTTCGGCCCCCAGTGGACCCTCCCGGAAATGTCTCACAACAGACGAGTGTAAACCCAAATGTTTGCGTGGTAGAAGGTGTGTGTGTGTGTGTGTGTGGTTCAATAATACAACTTGTCGGTTCTGCAACTTGTAAATTACGAAATTATATCACTTTGCATTGGAAAAAGTGGGACAGAAATAAAAAAAAAGTTAATTTTATATTGACATGTTAAACATAATGTACTGTTCAGCATGTTGATTGCCGCATGGGCACTGGCAGCCACCGCATGGCGTCACCCCTAGCACCTTGGGTCTAGCTAGCCTGGCCTGGCTATTAAACACCTATCACTATGTGTGTGACACTTAATGTGTTAACTGCGCGAGATTTAATGTGTGAAGAAAATAACTGGCAAATAGTCAAATTTTAGAAAATTTGCCTGAAAGCTGCTGAAAATTGATAAATGCGATAAAAATTCTTATGTATGCCATAAACTAGCCCGGGGTCGATGTAGCCACTCACATTGCCTGTCACCTCAACTAAAATATCCCTTTTCGTGCAGATAAGATTCTTTCTCGAACTTTTATCACCCCTTGCAGTCACGCCTAGTGATTAGTTTTTGAATGTTTTCTAATGATCATACAACTGTTAAACACTCCCAACCAGCTTTTAGTGCCTTCTAATACCAAACACCACCTTTTGATACACACATCCAGCATCTAACTTACACATGAACTAACCTTGGACTCAGAGGGTAGATTGCATTTGCAATGAAATATCCAAAATATCCAAAGCTAGATTTGGAGAATTTATATATTCTTGTTGTACCAGAATGATAAATGCTCCTATAATAGCATAAAAAGGCGAATATGTCCTGGGCAGAGTCAGGATGTAAAAAAAGGAAACTAGCTTTTTGACTTATCTAGAAGCTTCAAATATATTTGAATCAAAACATTTTGACATATTCACACTTCTTCACTGGTTAGTATTAGTACACAGGCCATGTACTATAATGAATCATGTCAAGTAACATGAAACATGTTATGTTGTATAACATGGCACATGCCACAATGGCATCCAACATGGCAGTCCTCATTTCATGTAATACAACGCAGATTATTATAGATGCACACCCACTCTGGGATACTTCCTATTGTAGATGCATCTCACTCTCTTGAAGCACATAAATTTGTGACTATTTGTTCTTACGCCCCTCACCATACATGTACCAAGAGTGGGTTTCCAGAAGAAATGGTCCCCTTGGGGAAAAAATCAAACTTCCCCACCCAGAGATATAGACATTGTTTTAGCGTGTTCCCAGGAACAAATCCACCTACAGAATTTTTTTTTTTTTAGCTATTACACGTATGCCCTTCCGCAATCATGCTCATATTGTTTACTACGGCTAGAAAATCTTCTGGATTTTCGCCACAACATCAGTGACTTTAGCCTATTAATTGCAAGATGCAGGCGTGCCAATGTCTTGCAACTGAGAGCGCTCACTGCACTGGGGAAGTAGGTTTAACTATGAAAGAAGCACAGATATGTCGAGAAGTTTTGATTTTCATGTCTCTGAAGCTGCCAGATAAGTTTAAAATGTAAGTCCCTCCTTTTACAACCCTAACTCTGCCAAAGACATATTCACCTCTTTTGTGCTTCATTCTGGTTCCCAACATTTACTCTCCCATAATTTTTAAATTAGACCGCCATAGTCTGGGAAGCAATGCAGATTTTTGTGGACTTGGTGACAATTGATCCGGTATAGGTATTTTTTATTGTTTTTTGAACCATGCTGCTTGAGTTGGGCATCATTAGTCTGGCTCCTCGATGGTTAACTGTCTGATGTGGCTGAACCTGTTCAGTATAGCTTATTGTGTCCTCCTCAGAGCACACAAGGCTCACCACAACGTCAAGGTCACATGCCCGTACTTCAGTTCCTCTTCTTCCTTTGTTGTTGTTTTCTATTTTTCCGGTATTCCCTCATTTTCTCTCCATTAAGTCTCTTCCTTTCTTCTGTCCATGTTATTCCCGATTTTTTTATTTCTTATGCTTTGAAATCCTTCCAGATTTAGTATTATATTTTTAAAACTGTTTCTTTCTGCTATTTCCGATTCTTTGATGTTGTTTCATTCTAGATCTTTCCTTACTCCTGTAATCCATACTATTGTCGATTTCTTCTTCCAGGAATATAGGATTATTGGTTTTGTTAGTCTATTTCCATCCATTCGGTAGAGATGTCTGATAAAGGTTAATATTCGTTTGGCCATTACTTCAGATATTTTCGCTATTTTCCTATCATTCATTAATAAAGTCACGGACCATATCGGGGAAGTTCTGGCCAAGTATTGGATCAAAACAATCTTAAGACCCACCAAGAAAATTAAGGGATATTTATGAACTGCGAAAGATGCCTGACACCCTCTAGCAACACCTGGGGTATACAAACTTCCATGCAGTTGTGGACAAGTATATATTGGAACAACGAAAAGAAGTGTAAACACTCACTTAGCTGAACATAAAAGAAACTGTCACTTTAGACACATCGAAAAATCGGCCGTAGCTGAGCAAATTTTTCAAGATGGGAATCACGAAATTAATGAGACAAGCGTACTAGCACAAACATCCCATTATCATGCGCGCATGTACAGAGAATCAATAGAGATTCACAAACACCATAATAATTTTAATAGAAAAGAGGAAGTTTTAAAGTTGAACAAAACATGGATGTCGACATTGCGCCAGCAGAATGACAATCGATTATTCTTATCGAGAATGACAATCGATTATTCTTATCGAGAATGACAATCGATTATTCTTATCGAGAATGACAATCGATTATTCTTATCGAGAATGACGACACCTTCCAAGGATAGGCATACCGTAGGCAACACGTGACGAATGGTGGTGCCCTCTATGCGCTCTAAAAATGCGAGAGTACCTGGAGCCTCACCAATAGCGAAATACTGGACGACGCGATCCCGAACGTGGCCGAGCGTGATGAGCATCAAATGAACTTCCTGCAAAGTCGGGAGCTCATAAGAAGGAAGGCGGAAGCCCGTGAAGAGCAGTTCAGAAGAGAACGAGAAGAGCGAGAAAGAAGGCAAGAGGAAGACCGCAACAGAAGGCGCGAAGCCGCTCTTGCCCGCCATGAACGCCAGCGCCAACGCTGGCAGGACGGCAAATAAAGTAAGAGAAGGCAAAACAAGCAGCTCTGGCTGGGTTTTGCAGGTTTTCCTTGGCCGCTAAGGTGAATACTGGAACTGTCCCCAACATACTCCTGCAAATAAATTCCCAATTGGGAGACCCCCCCCCCATGCACCCCCAGCGGTCAAAATAAATTGTGCCAAAATAGTATAAAACTACACACCATGGCTGAAAAGGGCAAAATGCACGCCCTAGAACAGCCCGAAAAAAAGAGCCTCAGTGGCGGTAGCTGGACAACCTCAGAAGATCTCTCCTGCAGATGGATATGAAACGTTAGCTGGAAATTTTATACATCGACAATAGCCTCTCAGCCCAGAAGTTCCAACTGAAGACATCACCAGCCGTGAAAGCCTACACTGTATGATTAGTCTGCATTATTGTCTTTCGGAAGCTGTCTGCCAAGAAATGTATATATCATCAATGTACATCGAAATCGATCATAATACAAAACAAGAAAAGTGTGTTTTATTTATTTAGTACATCAGCAACATCAAACACTGGGAGTTTCTGAAACAGCAACCCCGAGGATATCAAAGTTGAGTATCTCATCATATGGAGCAGCTAAGTTATTATCAGAACTTTTATTAACTGTGATTGAAATTTTCTAGTTTTCACTCATCATCGTACTTGTGAATGGTGGAGGCCCAAACTATTGGTATGATTGTGAATTCACTATTACTACTGTCCAATTACATACAGAACTACAAAAACTGAATATTTTATTCTCACTCAGTGTCAGTGGTGACTAAAAAGCTTCCCTCTTCTCACACATTTAAGGGTGGCATTTTACCTACAGTACCAGGGTGTGTTCAAATGTGTGTGTTAGCATAATAGTGGAAACATACACACCTAGAGCTCACCAGTGCTTGCAGGGTAGCCCTCCCTTGTAACACTGATGTGTGGTGCACAGCTACGAACACTGCTCCAACCCAGCAATGGCCACATACAACAGTACGTGTTTGTGTAATCGATTTCCCATTTAAATAATTACAATTATAGACATACAGAGCATGGCTTTATAACCAGCTATCAGTCCTGATTACCCAGAATATATTTACAAGGGCTATTCAATAAGTATCTGACTTATTTATAAAGTCAATTTTTATTCGGATAAAATTGTTTGACATGAGCCACCTACTGTGCACCTCTCCCAACGCTGCTGCCACTGCTGGAGGCATTGTTGGAAAGCCTCTTCTGGTATGGTACGCAGTTGCTTCATTGACTATGCATTGCGTCTTCCCTGTTCTGAAATCTGGTCCCTTTCAGAGTCTTTTTCAGTTTAGGTAAAAGCCAGAAGTCATTCCGTGCTAGGTCAGGAAATAGGGAGGCTGAAAAACCAAAGTCATGTTGCATTTAGCCAAAGAACTGTGAATTAATTGACAACAGTGAGGGTACATTATCGTGATGAACGTGCAAACTGCCCATTGCCTACAAATCTGGCAGTTTGCGCCTCTCTGCTTTGCGAAGATGACACAGAGACTCTTGGTAGCACACCTTATTGGCATTAGTACCTTCTGGGGCGTTCTTGTGATGGACCACGTCATTGAAGTCAAAAAAGATGGTCAGTACGACTTTTACATTACTGTGCACCTGCCCTTTTTTTTTGGGTCTCGAGGATGTTGAATGCTTCCACTGCGAAGACTTGAGCTTGCATTCTGGATCATACCCATAAACCCAGGACTCATCATTAGTGATCACTGTGTTAAGAAAGTTACGATTGCAGTCCACAGTATCCAGAATGTCCTGTGTAACCTCCAAACAAAGCTGTTTTTGCTAAGTTGTTAGCAACTTCAGCAAATATTTTGGTGAGAATCCTCCTGAGGTCCAAATGCGCTTAAAATGGAATGAAGGGATCCAAAACTAATTTTAACCCCGTCTGTAAGCTGTCTGATGCTGATTTGTCTATCATGTGTCACCAGTGTCCTTATGTGATCAATAACAACCTCATTTGTGAATGTTCAGGGCCTAACTGACTGTGCTTTACTCGTCACTGATGAGCTGCCATGTTTGAAGCTGTTGTATCACCACGTCATTATCTGTATGGTAACCATTCCTTTTTCCCAGAGCACTTGTTAAATCTTGGGGATTCTTTCCACTTGAGAACAGTCAAGCTTAAACAAAATTTGATGCAATAAGGCTGTTACATTTTTTCATTTTGACCACAACCCAAAATCCGACGGCTACCACTTATACATATTCACTGTCAATGACTTGCAAGCAACTGGTTATTTCTGCAATCACGAAAAGGTTTGGGCATGCACACTTCATACGTATGCCTATGAGCATAGAGAGTGTGCACACCCGAATACCGTTGCGCGTTTCAACAATAAAAAATAACATCACATACTTTTTGAACAGCCCTCATATATTGACACAAGTGAACAGTATTTACTTTAATTCTCTGAAAAATGCTGGTTTAGACCTCACATCGGGCTGTCTTAATAACCGTAAAAGTATAGCACAAACACTGGAATGCACCTTAACACAGTAGTATGATCACCAAACAGCAAATGTTTTCCACTAATGATAGTTATTCAGTCTAGCATAAAAATACCTTCAAATGATGATAACACTACCAGTCACATGTTGTTCTGGTCATACCTTCTAAACGTGTCTAGACTTGAAATCCAATTACACTGTTTCTTTTAGTGCACTGCAATGCGGATACTCTCGGGCCATGGAGCTGGACGTGGGTCCAGCAATGACATGCAATATGCACTCAAGATGGCAGCCCTCTCGAACATATCCACTAAGTGTGGCTGTAATTACACTCTTTTACCAGTGTGCTGCAACGTAGATAGTCCAAGATCTGAGATAAAGTGGATGTGATTTTTTTTCTGTATGCACGGCATCACCCAAAATCCACACCAATGGAGAAAATTCACTTTAAGACACGCAGACCACCATATGCAAGAGAGGAAGTGGATATTTAAACAATAATAATAATGTATGACTGTAAAATGTTAAACAGATGCTGCTGACAGGTTGTAGGCTGGCAGATACATAGAGCTATTGGCAATGCTGGGTGATTCAGCTGCATGTGAAACTTACCTAACACAACAAAGTTGGTGTTGAAATATGAAACAGTATTTGCAATGACTGTAAATTTGGCTACCCCCCCCCCCCCCCCCCCTCTCTCTCTCTCTCTCTCTCTCTCTCTCTCTCTCTCTCTCTCACTCACACACACACACACACACACACACACACACACACACACACACACACACACAAAGCAGTGTACAAATATATAATTTCCAACAACTAGTACCATTTCGCTGTGGAGGTAGAGTATTGACATTATTCTATTGTAAACTCTCTCTCTCTCTCTCTCTGTGTCTCCACTGATAGCAAATGTGCTGGTACGGATGACGAGACAAGCTGGAAGCAGACAGTGGTTGCAGTGCTGTACCTAGCTATGATGGATCATACGCTGGTGCATCCATACAAAACACTATCTGGAAATTATTGTGCAGATGGCTCCATTGCAAACGTTACCACAGATCACACATCGTAGAATTCTTACCAAACATTATTTGCAAGTTATTGCACAGATAAATCTACTCCAACCGTTACCCTGGACTTTGTGCAAGAGGATACGCCCCTAAACAATATCCCTCGATATAGCACATGCTGGATCCATCAGAACATTATTCCTAAACACATCATGGGTGTATCCCCTTTTAGATGCCACCCCGGAGCATATATGGGTGGATCTATACCAAAAATTTTTCCACAACTTTTTTGCAGCAGTGGATTCACCCTGAGCATTACCCCAGACCTTGTACAGGAATAATTTCCTCAGATGTAACTCATGGTGGATCCACAGGTAATAATATTCCCTGGTGTAATGCATTGTAGATCCCCCATTAATGCATCTAGATCCACCTTTCAGATGCAACTCCAAACCCACCCTACGACGTTGCAGCCACTGTCACCTACCACTGTACATATGTCTGTGTTTTAGCGTTGGCTTTGGCACTTAGTGTTGACATTTGGAGGAAGAAGTATAGTTTGTAGATACCTGCATGGTTTGGAACTCTATCACACTGGAACAGTAAAAAAAGTAGTAAGCCACATGTGGTTATGTAAGCAATAAGAGCATATTATACACAATTGTAGAGTTAGTTACCTATGGAATATGGAGAAATTTGGAAAACAAAGAAAAATATTAAAAAACAGAAAAATGTGGAAAATGTCAAAAATTTGATAAAATCTGGATATGACATGGGCATATATAGGACATCTGTACTTCTACTTAGAAAGTAGCCATAATTTTTTGTGACAGAAGCATTGGAGATTTCTTGAATATTTTCCAAGAAAGCTACAAGGAAGAGGAAACTGTTCTAATTTCATCATCATCTGCTGCCAAATTGACAGAGATTTGTGGTAAAGGTTGAGAGGGAGCTTGCAGACCCCTTGGAAGAAATATATATAGTTTTTTTTATTTATACAGAATGAGGGGGAGACATGGAGTCATATATATATTTTGAAATAAAAACTATCATATGGATAGGGTAATTAGAAGAGAGGAGCTGTAACAAGTAGATATAAGAGAGGGTACACCATATGCGTTTAAATAGTGGAGAGAGAGAGAGAGAGAGAGAGAGAGAGAGAGAGAGAGAGAGAGAGAGAGGAGGTGTGTGTGTGTGTGTGTGGGGGGGGGGGGGGGGGGGGGGTGTAGAAGCATCTGCATCTACCAGTAAGAGTCCTAATTGCTCTTATCTTTTGTTCATCACAAATGTCAGTCCTCAATAGTATTTTCATGAAAATAGCATGTTTACTACACCTACCAGAAACAAGTCCAGCAGTTCATCATTGGTACTGAGAGAAGTTTTCTGCTTAGTAAAGGGAGTGTGTTACAATATTTCTGCAAGCAACAAAAGAATTACTGCTATGAAGTATGGCTATCAACCCAACAAAACCAGTTTATGGGAATTGCTCATCAGTCAGTACTCATACCTGTTTTGATTAATAAATGTGAGATATAATTATTGTGCATCTTACCTTAACTGTATGGTCACTAAACAAATTACCCAGTAGAATTACACAAGAGGAAAACATCACATGCAAGGATTACAGACATTTTCCAAATGAGTTGTTGTGTTTACAGCCTTCCAAGAGAATGGAGAAGAAAGAAAAGATTCAGTAATAGCCTATCTACAGATTTCTCTCAGAAGCATCAGGCTCTGAACTTGCCTTTGTATTAGCTGATTTATGCTCCATCATCAATGACAATGTTGTAGAGCTCAGAGCTTTAACAACATGTGAGAACCAGGAGAGAGATGGATTCATGATAAAATCTTAATGTCCAATATCGATGATATTACTGTGTTGAGTACATGTACGGATGTTTCGTTACTAAATAATGCATTTTTGTTAATGAGAGTATATGGGTAGGTCCAGCCGCTCACAAACATGTTCAATGACATGAGATATGTAATAAAAATAATTTTACAATGTTTTATGGTCATCTTCATACAGCATTTGGAGAGCCCACAACCATCTCTAACTGCTGGAGTTCCCCTATCTGGAGGCCATCTTAAAAGGCTGTGTGAATTATCTAATGAAAGCAGCTACTCATGTTTCAAGCCACTGAAGGGAATTCTGGACCATTAACTAGATGGACACACAAATCAGTGATTCCCCCCTCCCCCCATTTAGCATTTTTTGCATCATGTTTTCCTAGGATTACTTGGACAGTGGTACTCCCCTGGGTTAGCAGTCGCATATACTGAGACGTGTTGGACAGTAGTAATTGGCCAGTATTCCCAGGGCAGCAGGGAGACATGCAGCACCTCATCCGAAGTTTTTTCAATGGCTTATCAGCAGATGGCAAACTGGAAGCATTTAATTGTACAGCAGCAGAGGTGTTGTGTTGTGTTGTCTGTGAGTTGACCACTTTTGGGGACTGATTCCTGTCTGGAAATTGAGGAAAAAAGTCCTATGAACATGTGCCCAGAAATGAACAGTTGTGTGCAATGATAAATTGTTCTGGAACACAGTACAGAGCTGCATCGCATCCACGTCACAACAGATGTTCGAAGTGGTCTCTATGGGATGCGTTGCACATACTCAGAGGTCACATCATAGATTTTCACACTCTTTCGCAAGTTACGGCCTCTCTCCAAATAGCATCACAGGCATTGTGAACATGCTGTTGAAGGATCTGCACATTGGGAACTGGTTCAGCTTACACAACACTTTTCAGAGGCTTCCAAAGATAAAAATCCAAATGGTTTATGTCCATGGATCTAGCAGGCCATGCTAAGGGCATCTGCGTGTTATTCAACATTTGGGGAAGATGTTGCTGGGGTGTCGAAAAATTGTAATGCGGAAGTGGGGTGGTTGTCCATTATGCAGAAACCACATAACCTGTCATATTGCCAAAGGCACATTCTCAAGCAGTCCAGGCACAGTACTTCGCAGAAAGCCTCCATCGAGCCTTTGTGAAATAATACCTGGTCTAAGTATGTGGTCACCAAGAGTGCCTGCCAACACACTGATGCTGAACAGATGTTGATGAGACACCTCAACCATTCCTCAAGGATTGTCTGTAGCCCACAGATGACGATTACGCAGATTCATCAGGGTTCTTTGTTTGTAAAGAGGACCGATGACAGAAATCTCATAATTGTGTTGGCCTGGTACAAATACCATTGACAAAATCCTTCCAGTAGAGGGAGGTCTGCTGCTGATAATCCTTGCACTGATTGCAGGTGATAGGAATAGTAGCAGTTGTCATGCAGGATATGCATTCTTTCTCCATCCTTCCTAATCTGAGCTTGTGTTCTGTCTCTAATGATACTGTTATTGAAGGGATATTAAACACTAATCTCCTCCCCCTCCCTTAGTACGGTGCCTCGCGAAATACCAAGCTCTTTGGTTACTTCAGTTATGGAAGCACCCACTATGCAAGCACCAACAGTTTGAATTCACTTAGCTCCGACATAATGCAGTCGCAACTACACAAAACACTCTTCTAATCACAACTGACACTTGCAACATGTTGAGGACATTGGACAGATGCTGTTCATACACAAGTACACCAGTGCCACCTGCAGGCTTAGCTAACATTGCATTTATGTTCAAGCACATATTTTGTGTGATGCTTCCATGTTTTTTGTCCAGCCCGTTTTGTCCTAATGTCACAACAGATGCAGTTGCCAGAATTCCATGTACTTCTGCAATCCTACTGGCTAATCTGCTGGTGAAGTGACACATGTTACGGATGGAGCCTGTTTCAGTCTACTCTTCATCATTACTGAACTGTGATCCAAGTCTATATCTGTTCCTGAGTAGTCCAATGCCTAATTTCAGAATCTCAGCCTGGAGTTATCCAACAGCTGGAATCTTCCAAATATACCTCCTCCTCTGGTGATTTTTGAACAGTGCATTCACTAAGTCATGTACACTGATGACCCAAAACCTCATATGATGGCCAGGTCCCACCGCAGGACTGGATGTCACTTGACATGCTACGGTAAGGAAAATATATAAGAAGAGCAGAGACGAATTGGGGGAGGGGGTCATCACTCTTTCGACTGGTTCGATGTGGCTCACCATGAATCCCTTTCTTGTGCCAAACTCTTCTCTCAGAGCAGCACTCACACCGGAAGTCTTCAGTTATTTGTTGGAGGTATTCCACTACAGTATTTACCCTCTACACCTCCCACTAATACCATGGGTAGTTATTCCATGTCATATCCATACTGTTCCTTCTTCTTGTCAAGTGTTTCCACATGTTCCTTTCTTCATCAGTTCTGCGGGGAACCACCTCATTCCTTATCTTATCAGACCATGTAATTTTCAATGTCCTTCTTTAGCACCATATCTGAAACACTTCGATTCTCTTCTTTTCCTGTTTCCCCACAGTCCATGATTCATTATCATACAGTGCTGTGTTCCAAATGTAGATTATAAATTTGTTCCTCAGACTAAGACCAATTTTTGATACCAGCAGACTTCTATTGACCAGGAATGCCCTCTTTGACTATGATAATCTGCCCTTTTTTTTTAAGTCATCCTTCCTTCATCTGTCATGGGTTATTTTTCTTCCAAGATGGCAGAATTCCTTAACTTTGTGGTTCCCCATATTGATGTTAAGTTTATCAATAATCTCATTTCATCATTAATTCCATCTTTCTTGTGTTTACTCTAATTCTACATTGTGTTCTCATGAGATTGTTCATACTATTCAGCAAATCTTGCAATTCTTAACTTTCACTGAGAAAACCAATGTCATCAGTGAATCTTATAATTTATATCCTTTTGCCCTGAATTTCAATACCATTGTTAACCTCTCTTTCATTTCTGACATTACTTCTTTGATGTATAGGAAGGGCAGGAATGAAATACTATATCATTGTCTTATACCCTTTTTAATCCAATCATTTTGTTCTTGGTCTTCCATTCTAACTATTCTCTCTTGATTCCTGTACTTATTGAACATTATATGTCTTTCCCAATATCACACTCATATTTTTTCAGGATTTCCATGTTGCATCATTTTACATTGCTGAACACTTTTCCCTGGTCAACAGATCGGATGAATTGTTTTGATTTCTCTTGTGTTTTGCTTCCATTATCAATTGCAACAACAGAACTGTTTCTTTATGGCTTACCTCTCCAAATGCCAAACCGATCATTATCTAACAGATCTTCAATTTTCTTTTCCATTTTTTTGGTGTATTATTCTTGCCAGCAACCTTTATGCATGAGCCATTCAGCTGATTGCGCAATAATTCTCACAATTCTCTGCCCTTGTTACCTTCAAGATTGCATATTGCATGGATGATATTTTTTCACTGTGATGGCAAAATGCCACCACATTGATGCCCAAGTACCCCTTAATTAAAAATGTCTTGCACTCTGAAGTTAACATTAATTTATCTCCAAGATATATTTCCCACTATTACACATAACTATACCATCAGTTGACAAAATTAAACTCTTAGTAGAAATTATTGTTATATACACTTCCACGTATATCATTGGTAGCTTGGTTGGTAGGGCAGTGGGCTATAAAATATTGGTATGGCCAGGTCACTGGTTCTAATCAAGCCTGCATCAATATTTTAACTTATTTATAAAACAAATTGACAGTCCTGCCATATGAAAATCAAATCACAATTACAAAACTTCACCACACAAATTAGAAAAAGGGTATTAATGTGTTTTACTTGGCATTTACAAGCGCTTATGTTTGCAATAGCTGTTCATACACGTCATGTTCGAAAAGATATTATCTAGTTAATGTGACCACACACTTGTACTTTATTAGAAACAACATTAAAAACAAAACAAACAAAAAAAAAAAATAAAAAATCTTAATACTGTCCAACTAGGACCCTTATTGTTTAAGCTTTTGAAGTTTCATCATCTTACATACACTATGTGATCAAAAGTATCCAGACATCTGGCTGAAAATGACTTACAAGTTCGTGGCGATCTCCATCGGTAATGCTGGAATTCAATATGGTGTTGGTCCACCCTTAGCCTTGTTGATATCTTCCACTCTTGCAGCCATACGTTCAGGTTTTGGAAGGTTTCTTGTGGAATGGCAGCCTATTCTTCACGGAGTGCTGCACTGAGGAAAGGTATCGATGTCGGTCAATGAGGTGTTCCAAAACATCCCAAAGGTGTTCTACAGGATTCAGGTCAGGACTCTGTGCAGGCCAGTCCATTACAGGGATGTTATTGTGTCACGTAACCATTCCGCCATAGGTCGTGCCTTATGAACAGGTGTTCGATCCTGTTGACAGATGCAATCACCATCCCTGAATTGATCTTCAACAGAGGAAAGCAAAAGGTGCTTAAAACATCAATGTAGGCCTGTGCTATGATAGTGCCATGCAAAACAGCAAGGGCTGCAAGCCCCCCTCCATGAAAATAAGGACCACATCATAACACCACAGCCTCTGAATTTTACTGTTGGCACTACATATGCTGGTAGAGGACATTCACTGTGTATTCGCCATGCCCACACCCTGCCATCAGATTGCCACATTGTGTACCGTGATTTGTCATTCCACTGTTCAATTGTCCAACGTTTACGCTCCTTACACCAAGCACGGTGTCGTTTGGCATTTACCGGAGTGATGAGTGGCTTATGAGCAGCTGCTCGACCACGAAATCCAAGTTTTCTTACTCCCCGCCTAACTGTCACAGTACTTGCAGTGGATCCTGAAGCAATTTGGAAATTCCTGTGTGATGGTTTGGATAGACGTCTGCCTATTACACATTACGACCCTCTTCAACTTTCGGCGGTCTCTGACAGTCAATAGACAAGGTCGGCCTGTACACTTTTGTGCTGTACGTGTCACTTCACATTTCCACTTCACTATCACATCGGAAACAGTGGACCCAGGAATGTTTAAGAGTGTGGGAATCTCGTGTACAGATGTATGACACAAGTGACACCAAATCACCTGGCCACGTTCGAAGTCTGTGAGTTCTGTGGAGTGCTCCATTCTGCTCTCTCATGATGTCTAATGACTACTGAGATCGTTGATCTGGAGTACCTGGCTGTAGGTGGTGGCACAATGAACCTAATATGAAAAATGAATGTTTTGAGGGGTGTCCGGATACTTTTGATCACATAGTGTAAGATGAAGTTAAGTCTGCTTCAGACAGTGGCGTTAGTTTACACTCACAAACAGCACAGACCTTGCGCCTGTGTTACCTGCATGTCGCATGTGCTTTACATCTCTCTGCATAGATAACCTCATCACCCCATACCTCATTGTACTGTGGGAAAATGGTGAATCATCACTACTAGCAAACCTTTAAAACAAAAAGAGGCAATTGTTTGTAAGCAAAGTAGACGCATTTATCTTTATTTGTCCGTTTCTCCAACTAAGACTGCTATGAAGCTATATACAATACATTCCACCATCAAAATATCTGTTACAATTTGTTCTTGCTAATGCTTTTAAAAATTCAAGACCCTTCCTGGATTCGAACCTGTGTTCTTTATAACCATAGTGACAAGCGCTATCCGTTGCACTTCTAGCAGTGTCTCTGCTCAGTATCCTGTACAGCATAAACCAGCACTAAGATTTGCCAAGAATAATTTTATTGTGTTTTAGATTGTGTTTCATGACTAATAGATTATAATCTAGATATAAGACATGGACTCATTTGCAAAAGTTCCATAATTCCTCTCAAAGGGTTTAATTATGTTGCAGGGAGCAGGGAAAAGAATGTCCATCCTTGTACATATCACTGCTCTAAATAAGTGGAGCATAAACAAATTAATTTTCGTAATGTTTCCACTATCATCGTTCACAAAATTCTTTTCTTTTGTTACTTTTAAGCTGTAAATGCATTTTCTATCAGTAAATAGCTAAACTATTTGCAGAAAAAGTAAGTAAAAGCCTAGTCACTTTGGCTAACACTCCTGTGACATACGTATAGCTTCACCTTCTTGCAGTCTGTGAGACCATCAGAGCTTCAGCCAAGAACAGTGTGTTTTCAATCAAGTTGCCAAATCTTGATATTTAATGATTTTTAAACTTTAATTACATAAAAATAAGATATTTTGTAAGAATATTGACCGTAAATGCGATTTGAATGCCATAATCACTCTGAACAAAAACTATCGAAAACCATATTTTTAACATAGGAAAACAGCCTACTCCAAATAAATCGAAATAAACTGAGGTGGCACCAGCACATGACCTGGTTAATCAAAAAACTTAATTTTGTGTGCTTGCATCTAGAAACATTTCATTGTTGTGACCCACAGAAGGGATCGTTAAGAATACCTTTGCTCCATAATATTCTGAGGGCAATGCAGGTAAGGTCAATACAGTATTTACTCTGCAGAAGCATACAGTAAAAATACTGCGTAACTTGACAGCCAAAATTCTGCAGAAGTATTTTCAGGAACCTAGGGATTCTTACATTTACACGCCAATGCTCACACTCACTCATGTTATGAGTGTTTAGTAATATGAGTAAATTTAAGAGGAACTATACAATTTACAACAACAATACTAGAAGAAAAAGTAATTTCCATATAGATTATACATCTTTGATCATGATTTAAGATGTTTTTACATATTAGTGCAAGATTTTATAACAGATGATCGACAGACACAAAGCAGGAAATTGAAAATAACCCAATACTCAAAAATAAAGTAAAAGAACACCTCATTAGCCACACTTCTTCCAATTTATCAGAATATTTAGACTCAAATATGTAGATTCACAACCCAATGTTTAATTTAAACAGAGCTTGACTTCACAAATATATGGAGAGCTGATAATAATCTGTGTAAAGGACCTATATAAAAACAGTAGCTAGCAGTGTAAGAAGAGAAGCAGGGACCCTTTTTCCTTCTACAATAAAGCTGTTTTTCTCCAAATATACCAAACAAATATAAAGTGGCCACTTGCAAATTCCTGACAGTAACAAATATGAAGTAATTTCCATAATTATCAGCATGGACAGATAAGCACTAGTCATAATTCATACAGTACACAGGTAGCCTGCTGTGGCTGCTTCTGCCTATTAATGCATAACTTGATTCACTGTGAATCCATGAAGACTTCCCTGCATGTGGGATTCATGGAACACAATGTGTGAATGAATGCCTGTTTCACATTGATGACTGTGATGAAGGCTTGCACAGTGGAATGTTGTGTTTGTGTTATGAGGGATTACAGAATGAAAGGAAGGGAAACAGTAAAATTTAGTACTGGCACAAAGCCAACTGTTGAACAGTACCAAGGCTAACACCCTAGGTTGATGTAGAAGCTGTTATAAAACAGGCTCAGAGACCTAACTTTATGAGATACTGTGGAAAGGTTAAGGATTTTACAAGTGCACAGAATTGTGATTATTAACCTAATAACTTGCTTTCCTTGGCAGCTAACTATGAGACAGGTCCATCAAATAAGTTTTCCACTCATCCCATAGCTAAAAAACATATAGGCATCACATCATGTCACCAAAATGTTCATGATGTGGAGCCCATTGGGAGGCCATCCATAATTACAGGCAACGTGGTGCAAGAATGCATTAGGAGAATAGTCACTTCACAGTCACACACTTAGTAGTCAGTTTCAACAGAAGTGCCACTCATTAATGCACTGGACTGTTATGGAAAAAATATTGTATGGGAGGTTGTGCACCACATAGGCCCCGAAGCGACTGACTCCTGAACACAAAGCCTAACGGATGGGGTAGTTTCAACTTTCCTGGAGAGGTACCATAATGACGGCAATGAGTTTCTGAACTGGATCAGCACACATGATTTGCAAGCAATGCTCCAGAAACCAAGCAGCAGTCACTGCTTTGATGTCCCAGTGGCTCCCCCAATAAGACAAAATTCAAGCAGACTACACTGGTGAAGAGAGTACTGTGTTCAGAGTTCTGGGACACCTGGGGAGTTCTCCTTATCAAATTCCTAATCAGAGGTGAGAAATGAATGCTGAGCATTATTGTGAAACAAAGTGAAAACTGCAATGAGCTCGTCAGAAAAAATGGCATGGGATGCTTAGGTGCCAGACTTCTGTTACAAATGAATACAAAAGTTGGTCCCATTGTATGATTAATGTCTGAATATCGGTGGTGAATGTGTTGAAAAATAGCCCAACACTTAATGTATCTGTTGCAATAAACCTTTCCATTAAACTGTGTTTTCTTTCTGTTCATAGCCTTGTGAAACTTACTAAATGATAACTATTTACAACATACCACAGAGGCATAGGTGAAGTTGAGGTGATCAAATTTATACAGGACACTTGGTGTCTATCAAGTCGGGAAATAGCCTCAAACTGACCTACAAGAGTCCATCTATGCTACAGTGCATGCACAATGTACAAGATTTTGTCTAAAATCATCCTTTAATATTAAAAACCCCTTGTTCTTGCACTTACAAAGTGTAAAATTGACATCTGTACAAATTTTACTTCAAAAAGTATGATTTTAACAACATAAAATTAACAATTAACTAATGTTGTTTCTCCAGCCCTCTTACTATGAAATGGCTGTGCTTGTAAGAGTTAGTTTCTGCATAATATTTAAGAAAGTTTTTTTTTCTTTCATTATTGTCATAGAAGAGTTTAAATTTATAATGTTAATGTAATAGCTGACTAAACCAGTGGCATAAAAGAGCGAGAGGATATTGAAAATCTCGATTGTGCATGTGCTCTAGCTTAGGTGGCTTCTGTAGACCAATTTGAGGTTATCTCCTGGTGTAACACGCTGCAAGATGTGTTCCATATCAAATTCTTCACCTTGACCACCTCCACCACTGTGGTATGTTGTAAACAGTTATCATTTTTTACACTATATTTAATGTCTGTTGTATGCTGAGGCTTATAACAACTCAGCTATGAGAAAGGTACCAACTGATCACTTCTCTGTGAATATTTTAGTAGTGGTGTAGTCCTTCATGTAATATTGGCATTTTTAGCTATGTGAAAGCAACAGACTTTGGGAAACAAATGCACTCATGACAAAAGCTTGTACTGTTTTGGATTATGCCTTGGCTGTAGAACTATTCTCTATTTTTGGATGTTGGATGTCCAGAAGATCACTTACCTATTCCTTTCAATTTGCTAAACATTACATTTCAGAACAATTCAATATTTTACTGAGAGCTCATTTCTAATTCATCACAATTTTTTTCATATATATTTTTCACAAAGCAGGAGATACAAAAGGTTATTATTTTTTTTTTTTACAAATATACACATATAAAACTATAAACCACACTAAGATCGTTGTAACATTGCTTTTCAACAATAAATAAATAAACATGTACAAAAAGCTAAGTTTTATACACCATGTAAATTGGCAGAATGATGCAAGTGAAGATACTAACGCTGATGCAGCAATGTGGCCCATTACATGGTCCCATGACTTGAGGAAGCTGCGGCTTCTTCTATCTTCTCTAAACTTCTCCTGAATAAAAAATTAACACAAAATTTTTATTAAAATGAAACTTAAATACGTTCAGTTAAAACGACTGGTACGCCAGCACAGTTTAGTTCAGGCCTGGTTATCAGTATGGCCACTGGCACTCAGGCTTTGGCCAGCTTTTGTTTACTCGTTCATTTAGTTTCATGAATTCCATAATAGAGGAAAATCTTCAAGGACATAGGATTAAATAAGGCTCACATTAAGAAACTGAAGCAGCTGTTAGGGACCATATTTATAATTAACTACAGCTAAGCTAAAACAAGGTATCCATTTTTACTTGAGCTAACAGTACTAGAAAGCCATGGATGGGTTATAAATAGAGGCACCTGTTTGTGGTGAAAATCTTTGCCTGATTTCGTCATTTTTAAAAACTTATTTCGGTATATTTCTCACTAGTTTTTTTTCCATTTTGTCAATAATTTCGCTAAATTTTATTTCCACTTTACAGCAGTAAAAGGTAAAGGAAATACATGTATGGCACATTTGGAGTGAAAAATCTTTTATTTTACATGAATTGTAGAAGCATAAAAATTATAAATCTTATTAAAACACAAATACCAAATCATGAAAGTCTGGAAAACATTTATCCTTTCCCAGTCTATGTACACAATACACAAGTCAGTCTGAGAAAGACAAGGATACCATGACTTCCATATTACTGGGAGTCAGAGCTGTTTCCTGTCAGACATTATATTGCAATATCTAGAAAATGATCTCTCACTCATCAACATTACTGACTGGGATCCACAAAGCCTTCACTGCAGCTTCCACAAAAAGTCATTACTTTGCTTTCAGGGAAAGAAGAATACCAATCACATCAACATCTTTACCTTCTCTACAAGAACTAGCTACTAAATCCCTAAACAATATGTATGGTACAAGAAATTTTGATGTTGGAACTACTTCTAGAATGGGATTTTTTTTTTTTATCAGCTGAGAGATTTCAGCACTGTCTAAATTGCCTTTTATTATGTTTCTCGGATCAAACAATTTACCTATACAAGAAATGACAATTTTTCCTGTACCACACTCCATCAAGTGGTTCAGTTTTGTAAGACTTGTCAACCTACAGACTGGAAGAGTGATGTTAACTGTACTTGCATATGCTCTGGCAGTTTAAGAAGTTTTTCTGAGATTGTTTCGGAAAATAAATAAATAAATTTGCATCCTCTAGTAACTTAAAGCTCTTTGCAAGGTCACCAAGCTTAGACTGCAGAAGATGAATTAACAGTATCTTGAAGCCCTCTAACGTCAGCAGCAAATCGCAACATTCTGAGCAGTGCTCAACAAGAAAAATAGCTAGGCGTTGATTTTTTTTTTCCCCCCCCTTCAGCAGAATTCAAAGCTTTAAAATAATTGACAGCTACACTCTCATCTTCAACAGTTTCAACAAATTCTACTATATCACAGAGATATTCTCCAAGTACTCAACACTTTCAAACCACGAGTTCCACCTGGTGATGACAGGAATAGGGAAAAGTTTAGCTTTTGTGGATACACCTACATATTTCTGAGCTAAGAACTTAATGTACGCATGCTATCTCTTTCGGGTATTAAGGAAGATGTGTTTTGTCTGCAAAACACAATGGTTCAAATCACAAAGTTCCACAGCCCACACATTGCCAACCAAATTTAATTTATGAGCCCAGCATTGTGTGTGTACTAACCATTCTGAAACTAAAACCCTAACTGCATTTATACACTTGCCCATATAACGGGCTGAATCTGAAGTTATAGAAACTACATTTCTGTACTGAATTTCAAGTTTCGGTATTACACTCATAATTGCTTGCACACATTCTGTGACATTTACATTTGCAATAACTTTCACTCTCCCAACAAATAATTTCTGAAGTGCACCATCGCCGCAACTAAGTACTTTTATCAGAACCACGAACACACACTGCCCTTTTCTGTCTGTCGTTCCATCACAAAGAATTGAAACTCTTTTGTCTTTCATGGCTCCTTTTAATCTTTCCTCTGCTTCTTTGACGATTCGAGGTATGTAACCTTCCCGTAGTCTTCCAGCTGAGGGTAAGTCTCCAGCACCTTAAAAATGTCAATAGAACTGCTATTAGAGTACTATGTAACGAATTAAATTACCTCATTACCCAATTATAAGACTTTTTTAAAAGGGTGCTCGAGGAAAAATTATTTTTAATGTAGGCCTATTCTGACCAACAAAAATTTTTGGTTATCGAGATAACCTAATCTTTGCTGCGATTAGCCTCAATGAAAGGTCGAGTAGTCAATAAAATGAATTCTTCTTTACCATTTTTCGCTCGTTTTGCCGCTGCAGTGATTTCCGTGTGCGTAGCTTGTCTTTTTATACCAGTAGTTGTTAGCACCTTCTCCTTGTTCTTCTTATGGAAGAACTGTTATTAATGTGTTTCAAGCACGTGTCCTTCCTCCGCCACTCAACACACACATTACAGTATTTGCACGTAAGTACCTTCCTACTTTTGTCTAAAACAAAAAATCCTTCTGACGAAAATTCCTTTTCTTGGTCGAAAACTGTCACCACCATATTAATCATCTGTAGCACGAAAACAAAACACAAAGTACCACACTCAATGCACCGGCGATACACGATTTCCAATACGCAATACTGAATACACCGCCAGAACATTGTAGAATGTCTTTGGAATACTTGATATATTATATATATATATATATCGAAATGGTACACAATTGATATCCGGATTGTATTACCATAACTCCAATCGAATTTCTGCAGTTAAGTTCAAATGACGAGATTTTGCAAAGTTTAGTCAATTATTTCGCGATTTGCCTTAAAAGTAAATAGTTTTGAGTTTTCAGCAAAATGTGTAAAATTTCATGAAAATTTTACGATTTCACGCTTTGCAAAAAACAGGTGCCTCTAGTTATAAATAGTGGAGAGAACAAGACTGATAACATTATTAAGGTTTAAGATAACTCCTTTCCTAGAGCACATCACACACACTTATCGTCCTGAGCAACTACATTTTGCTGGCGTGGAGCTCAAGTGGGGTGGGGGGGTTCTGATAGATGCCACAGATAAGATAAAAAAAAAGAGAGGTGGGGAGGAGCAGCTGGGCAGCAGGGGAAAGGGAGGCTGACAGCAAGGGACAGGAATGTGGCACCGATGAGGTTGCCCCACTGCAGGTTAGGGAGTTGTGATGTGATACACAATGAAATGGAGGTGTGTGTGTGTGTGTGTGTGTGTGTGTGTGTGTGTGTGTGGTGAAGGTGGGTAAGGGACAGGGGGTAGCGAAGACTGAGGCCAAGAAGGCTGCAGGACTGAAGGATATGTTGTAATGACAATTCCTTTGACATAATTGTTCATAAGATCACCAATATTTCCAGTCTTTTATTCTGTGTCTTAATATGTTGCTGCTTTTGAAAAAACTTCAGGGGTGTTAAATTGGGTCACCCTCCTCTAGCATTACGCTCTTTTTTTTTTTTTTTTTTTTTAGAAATAACCAATACCATGTATATTATCAATTCTTGTATAGGTTAAAATTATCTCAACCGTTTCACTAAAAGAATTCATATGATTTTGTATACAATATGTTATGTTTCGGGCTATAGTATCTAAAAAGAAATTAATTTGTTAGTACTCTGTATATACAGTTAAAATTACTCCTCTTTTAAAAATATTTGAAATTACGAAATTTCTGGTATACTTAAAATTCATATTACTAATGGCACAATTTAATGCTAATTATTAAATTTATTTCTGGACTGATTTACAAAATAATGATATATTTTAGCGAAGATTCTTCTTTGGTAAAGGAAGCGTGTAAACTCTTTTGCTTTGTAAACTCTTTGGAATATTGTCAGACAGCAGAATGTTAGTAGTAGTGGGCATGCCTCTGATGGGAGCAGACGTGTTTTTTGATTGTCTAAATAATGTAATTTCTGGCATGAACAAAGTGAAAATTGTAAAGTTGGTGTGATTTAGAAGAATGGGATAAAATAAAAAGATATTCATAGCAACAGGCAAATCTTCATCGGTTATCTCGTCTTCAGAAACCCAGAACATTATAAAATTACAGCCTCAAGAAAGTACCCTAGACAAAACAAGAATTAGAGCCAACAACAACAATGAGATAATGAAGATAAGTGAAAACTTTTTCTTTTGTATATCTTACGCCTCTCGGAGCTTTCAAAATTTGTGCAAAGACAGAGAATTTTAATAGTGATGGTGGAAGGGTAAGATTACACTGTACAATTACATTAAATAGCTGATGTTTTTATCCTACTGCTAATTTTATACCCAAATGAGATCACACTGTTATTTATAATAAAACAGTCTTGTAGGAATAGAGGCCACTTACAATTAGCATAATCTTAGTGATGCAGCTAACAGGAATCGTTAATTCTTAATCTTGTAGAGACTGTTGATGATCACCTCACCACAATACAGAACCCCACTCTAAGCCCTATATGAAGAAACGACAGATAATATTGTCCCCCCCTCCTGAACCTCGGTTGTGTCAGTCACAATTAAAAATAGGACTTATTTTATTATAAACAAATGCTACTGAGATCAACTCCAAGATCTTTGTAGATGTCTCTGCAACATATTTATTCACTGAACACTGTATTTTTACTGTTCATGTTGGCTGAATAAATTCTTAATTTACTTTGGCTGAATTGCTCCTGAACATATGTCTGCAAGACAACATGGAGCAAAAGTATGAAAAATAAGCCAGTAGACTGACAGAGACTTCTTAGCCACAAATGTGATCAAATGAGCTTCTTGATTAGTTTTTTTTCTATATTTTGAACTCAATTTCAACTTTTTTATTTACATGGACCTTGTGAAATTTTACACACAATGTTTTGTTTAATGCAGATATCACAAACCGTGGCCCATATGCAGCTTATCATTGACCTGACGGCACCCTGAACACCACCACTTGTTGTTGTAAATATTTTTCATTCTCAATGTTTAATGCAGATATCATAAATCATGGCCCATATGCAGCTTATCATTGACTTGATGGCACCCTGAACACCACCACTTGTTGTAAATATTTTTCATTGAGAATGAAAAATATTTACAACAAGTGGTGGTGTTGAGGGTGCCATCAGGTCAATGATAAGCTGCATATGGGCCATGGTTTGTGATATCTGCATTAAACAAAACATTGTGTGTAAAATTTCACAAGGTCCATGTAAATAAAAAAAAACGTTGAAATTGAGTTCAAAATATAGAAAAAAAGTAGAGGACAGCCCTTTGTAGAACAAATTCTTTTGAGAATATTTTGTCATAACTATATTTGTGACACAAATGATGTGAACTTTTTTTATGTTTGTGAGATTAAGGCTTAAGCTGTTTGAAGTGAACCATTTGCAGGCCTGTTCATTCATGTGCACTGAGTGTAACATGATTGAGATTAGGCCCTTGGTCAATACACTAGTATCACTTAAAAGTCACTGGAAAGTCTTTTATGTGGGTCAGGAACATGAGATCATGGGATACTAAACCATATGGGACTCCATGTTTATGTTCCCCACATTGAGTTTGGATTAATATTTCTCTGGTACAGGTAATCAATGCCAACCTCTGATTTCTGTTATAAATGTATGCCTATTCACGCAAAAAGGGAACTTAAAAAGATTTAGTACTGGTTCAAACAATGGAAGGTCTTGTTTAAGACCACAAAACATGGAAGCAGAATGAGTTTGGTTGTTTAGCTCTAGCAGTACATCATTTATGAGGTCACATATTGTTCCCATCCCCCCCCCCCCCCCCCCCTGTTAACGGCGAACTTAAAGGCAGTTAACAGTTATGCTGTGAACAATCGGTAGAAAACTTTCTCAAAAATGTGTGAAGGAACTGAGAGAAGCAAAATATGTCTGCAATTAGACGTGATCTACTAATTTCCACTATTCTAGAAGGCCAGATTGTTTAAATTACTTAGGAAACATATCTTGAATCATTGACTGTTAATGATAGCTTGCAGGTAGTTTGACAATCTGAAAGCAATACTCTGCTAGAAACACCGTCTTACAGGCAGAAAAATTACTGGCTTTTAGTGACAATGATTTTTGATATCGCCCTATTATTAAAATTAATATCTGTCAGTGGTGTTCACAGTGTTGCTAGTGTTAATCTTATTCACTTACAGACAGTTCTTTATTTTCTCAATATTTCTTGATGGTTTCAATGTTGGCTGCCAATGTCAGGAAGTAAACATTGAAATTGGTGGCTAGTAATTTCTGTGCTTCATTTGCCTGCCTTCCAACTTTTTTTCACTTTTATTATGAACTGTTTATTTTTTGTGCACTACCATACATGCTTTTTTTCATGAGAGACTATAGGATTTTACAATACTTGCACTAATTGGGTTTCCAATTTGCTTTCTGAAATAGGTAGTGGTTTCCCTTCCCGGCACAAGTTACTTTACTTCAGTGTGTTATTCATCCAATTCTTACTATTATTTAATTACAACCTATTTTCTTTTAGAGAAAAACTGGAATCCAAGTGCAGGGGGTACATGTTTAAGAAACAGTTACAATATTCATCAATACCGTCTACTTAGTAAATATAATTATTTCAGGATTGTGGTCTTTTTATGTACCTATGAAAATTATGAGTCAAAATTTGTTAATGAATGAGTGTCTCCCTTTTTCAGCTGCATGTTTAGTTATTTGTGTGCTCCATGACTCGTACTGGAGCCAACTTGTTATTCGGTGTGGAACGTGTCAGTGGATTCAAATATTAACATGTTCAAGACAGCTCACACCACTGAGGTTTGAGGCTTTCCTGGCCTACTGGACAGTGCATGCCTGTATGGTGTCACTGACTCCTAATGATGCCAAGGTTTCTACGCTTGGCCCAACCTGCACATTAAAAGGGACATACTGGCCAGGACCTCAGTAGACCTTTCGCTGTCATTTAGGCTGGTTCGTCTGTGAGTTGCAGTGTGAAGTGAACTGATCCAGCTCATCGAATATTCATCTTTATTACTCCAGCATTTGGATATTTTTCTGTTTGTTCTCCAAGGGAAGTTACTATTTAATTTATTTCATAAAATCAATTTCTTACAGACATATCCAAGACTTTTCTCAGAGATATCCTGGATCTTTCAATGAAATTGGGGAAAAGGGGGGGAGGGGGTGTCAAAATGTCTCTGGCTACGTTATTGTCTGTTTTTGTCATTTCGTGTCCATCTTTTCATTTTTATGGGTGTTTTCCAACAGAAAATAAATGTGTTCTTTGGGCATGGTCTATCATCTGAACAAAAATTTGTCAAAAATTAATAAAACCATTATTTCTCCCATTAGCTGACAAATGTCCACTAATGCAATTCCTCTTTCCTCTGCAACTAAATAATAACTGTATACTAATTATTCTATAACTAATATTTTCCAGGGACAAAATTTAATGTTTTTCTTCTTTTGTGTTTTTTAGATGTCAAAGAGTCCATTCATCAAGCCATTTGGAAGTAGAAAGAGAAAAACCTACACTGTAGGCAAATACCTTAGCCACTTAGAATGTGGAATACGGATGGACAGCAAGTTAGAATTTTTGTCAGATGAATCGAGTTTGGATGAGGATGAAGAGAAGTCTGCTAACTTTCAAGATGAACACCCGGTGCTACAGATGTACCCAGTGCTACAGAAGTACCACATGCTACATCTGTTGTAGCTATGGCAGGGCCCAGCAATGCAGCTTCAGAACCCAACACAATTCCTCAACCCGATCAGCACCCCATGTCTCCCATTTTTCTTTCTGAAGACAAGTAGAGTGAGGAACCATCAGATAATATGGAGGCAATACCTTTTACTGGTTCTCCAGGACTTTTGGAAATTCCCTCTCCTACTACACCAATATAATTTTTCTTCTGGTTATTTACTCAAAACTTCTTGCAACTAATAGTGGAAGAGACACATGATTTTGCCCTGGAAGTGTTTTTTTGACAGTGAAAATGACCTTGGCGATATAACTTTTTGGAAAGAAACCACTATCAAAGAAATAAAAACCCTTCAATTGGTCAGTTGGAGGGGAAGGCTGAAGTGTCACTAATACATACAGAGGAAGTGCCACAAATTTAGGATGAAACTGTATGTGTGTTAGCTGATCTTAGTGAGTTTGCAAATAAACTCCACTTATGCAGTGGTGCTGAGGACCCTATAGTAGGAGGGAAGGATCACGCTTCAAAAGCAGTATGGAAAATCAAACAGATTAAAACAGTTTTCTTATGGACAACTATCATAATAGTGTTTGCTTCACCAATAAATTACTTGCAAAAATGCTTTTGCACTGGTACTCTTCACTCCAATAAGAAGGGTAATCCTCAAGAAATTGTTGTGATAAAATTGGGAAAAAAATATGAGAGCCAGTTTCTGATTTCGTCCAGTGAATTCGGAGGCACAATGGTGGACACTAGAACTTGCCGTGGATTCTCCATTGAGAAGCCAAACACGATTGCTCAGCACAATAAATACATGAAAAGTGTTGACAGTAGTGATCAAATGCTGCTCACTCATAAACCCATTTGCTACAAGACAGTGAGATGGCAACAAGAACACCCTGCAGCAAACAGACCAACCATGCAGATTCACCTTCCAGAGCAGATGAAAAACGCTTAAGGTGGAAGACCGCATTGTAGGAGGTGTATAAACTGCATGGACAGCAAGAACGAAAGAGTGGACTTTTTTCCCAACAGTGTCCAGAACAACCAAGGTTTTGTTTTTCTCCCTATTTTAGGGATATCAGATGTGTGTTATTTTTTATTATTGAAACTTCAGGATAGCAAAAAAAAAACAACATTCCATTAGAACTACTGATAGCCTTGGGAGAGCCAGCCCTGACAAAACTCTACCATCTGGTGAGCAATATGTATGAGACAGCCGAAATACCCTCAGACTTCAAGAAGAATATAATTATTCCAATCCCAAAAAAGCAGGTGTTGACAGATGTGAAAATTACCGAACTATCAGTTTAATAAGTCACAGCTGCAAAATACTAATATGAATTCTTTACAGACGAATGGAAAAAGTGGTAGAAGCTGACCTCGGGGAAGATCAGTTTGGATTCTGTAGAAATGTTGGAACATGTGAGGCAATACTGACCCTATGACTTACCTTGGAAAATAGATTAAGGAAAGGCAAACCGCATTTCTAGCATTTGCAGACTTAGAGAAAGCTTTGACAATGTTGATTGGAATACTCTCTTCCAAATTCTGAAGGTGGCAGAGGTAAAATACAGGGAGCAAAAGGCTATTTACAATTTGTACTGAAACCAGATAGCAGTTATAAAGAGTCGAAGGGCATGAAAGGGAAGCAATGGTTGGGAAGGGAGTGAGACAGGGTTGTAGCCTATCCCCAATGTTATTCAATCTGTATATTGAGCAAACAGTAAAGGAAACAAAAGAAAAATTCGGAGTAGGAATTATAATCCATGGAGAAGAAATAAAAACTTCGACGTTCGCCGATGACATTGTATTTCTGTCAGAGACTGCAAAGAACCTGGAAGAGCAGCTGAATGGAATGGACAGTGTCTTGAGAGAGAGAGAGACATAAGATGAACATCAACAAAAGGAAAATGAGGATAATGGAATGTAGACAAACTAATGCTGAGGGAATTGGATTAGGAAATGAGACACTTAAAGTAGTAAAGGAGTTTTGCTATTTGGGGAGCAAAATAACTGATGATAGTCGAAGCAGAGAGGAAATAAAATGTAGACTAGCTGGCAATGGCAAGGAAAGCGTTTCTGAAGAAGAGAAGTTTGTTGACATTGAGAATAGATTTAAGTGTCAGGAAGTCTTTTCTGAAAGTAATTGTATAGAATGTAGTCATGTATGGAAGTCAAACATGGATGATAAATAGTTTAGCTACAGAAGAATGTTGAAGATCAGATGGGTAGATCATGTAACTAATGAGGAGGTATTGAATAGAATTGGGGAGAAGAGGATTTTGTGGCACAACTTGACTAGAAGAAGGGATCGGTTGGTAGGACACACTCTGAGGCACCAAAGAATCACCAATTTAGTATTGGAGGGAAGTGCTGTGGGTAAAAATTGTAGAGAGGGACCAAGAGATGAATACACCAAGCAGATACAGAAAGATGTAGGTTGCAGTAGGCACTTTGAGATGAAGCAGCTTGCACAGAATAGAGTAGCATGGAGAGCTGCATCAAACCAGTCTCTGAACTGAAGACCACAACAACAACATAGTAAATAGATTTGTTCTATCTATTATTATTTGTCTCCAATTTTCTAAAACTCTTACATCTCAATCTGAACCCATAAAAAATAAATATTTGTTTTGACATTTTTATAAAATATCTAAAAATGCCAATAAAAATTAATAAAGTTATAAACCAGATCAAAATATGATATATACCATTCAAAATATGAATGAAAATTGGGAAACAATGATTTTCAGTATAGACAGAGGTTCCTGGCTGGTTGTTTCTCATGTGGGTTTGACTACCAAAACATCACTGTTTATCCTGGTGGGCTGTGCACGCCTCTGTGGCGCAACGTCAAAATTATATTGATATGGTGGTATTTTTTTTCCGTAGTATAAGCCATATTGTTGAGTTATTTAGGTTTGGTGGAAATAAATCACCAGTAGATCATCACGAACATCTTAAACAATTTATCAGTGAAAAATGGCTAGGTGCTGATCACTTCATAATGAAATTGTTAATTGTATTACTCTACTTAGTAAATGTAACACTACCACAGAGATATATTGCCTACTCAGAAACTCAGCTTATAAAAGAGTACATAAAAGTTTGGCTTACCTGAGACCAGCATCATAACCGACACCACGCAGCCTTTCCACATGTGTAACTGCCTCTTTGATATGAGGAAGACAACTGGTAACTATTACTGGTGACACACTGCTCAATGTTATCATGAGGCGTGTGAAAGGTTGGGTATTGAAGGCTAAGTGGTGCTGACAAATTCGTGCCACAATTGCAACAAACTGTGATCTGGAAGAGATAAAAGCACAGAAACTTTAATAAATTCCATTATTTTGAACTTACTATAATGTTTAATGTAACACTAATGAGTCACTTGTTCTGGAGGAAAGTGTATCCTATACATAGTAGCTAATATGCTAACTCACTAAACATGATGTGTTTTACAAACTTTTTATGTCATAGTTTAAAAAGATTGTAGTGTTTGAGACAAGGTATCTGCAATGGAAGAAAGCTGTGTGACTGATAAGAATACGGAGTAGTTGAAATCTGTGGTATCAAGCAAAACGAACTGAATGAGCCTTTAATAGTGTTATTACATACACTTAGTCAGGAAAACTGAATTACATTTTTGTTTTTTAACAGTATATAATTGTATCAGTGCAGTTAGAGTAACTGAAATAGAAACAAGGAGAAAAAAACTTTTCAAGAGATCTTCAGAAATCTGGACAGAGAAAGAGAGAGAGAAAGAGAGATCAGAAACATTGTGTTCCGAGAGTAAGTCCTATACAGTACGTACATGAAAATGTATTTTGTGTGACCTTAACAGACAAAAAAAGAGTTGTTATTACTAAACTCTCTTCTTACTTCATGGCATTCGTCTCATTATGTGAAGAAAATGTTTTTGAATTACTTCCAAACTATTTTTCATAAAAATTTATTTTAAAACCAGTGCACTCTGTTAAATATGAACATTCAGCTACACAATTCGTAATTTACAATTGTTTCACAAAACAGCAAGCAACATGGCTCTGACTATTTCTTCACACTTACTGTAACTCAGATGTATTCTGGAATACAGCTGATGTGACAATCACTCGTATAATATCTGCAGCTTGTTTCTTACAAGGATTTTTCTCCTCCACAAACATTGCAATTTCCAGAAGATTTGTAAGGGTGCGGCTGATAACTAGGTGAAGGACTGTATCGCTCAAGTTCTTTGTTTGAAGCAGGTCCATGACAAGAGATAGAGCCTTACAGACAAAAAATATACATTAAAATACATGACAAGAGTACTGAAATAAGAACTACAGTATTGTAAGATTCAGGAACAAAGGTGAGCAGAAGCCAGCAGTACAAGTACTGTGTAAAGAAAATGACTGTACAGCTTGCAGGAACCTCTGTAAGACTCTCTGAATCCTTATAGTCAGTTCCCTATAAATTTAGTCCTTAAGAGGTTTTTGTTTCCAGCAGTAAAAAATCAGCTTCAGTTTAAATGCAGTTAATGTAATCATTGTATAAGACACCATTTACAAAGAGACTTTGCTTTCTTGTCTGTGGCTGAAAGTGGAGCTGGACAGACCAGTGCAGGAGCATTCAACATGCTCTTGTCTAATGTAAAGCAAGAAATTTGGCTCACAACCAGGAAAAATGAAAATTAAAAAGTTGCCACTCGTCCCACAAGCTATTTGAATATTTACAACCAAGGATTGAAAAATTCTGGTGGCTTCACGGAAAGTAACGGTGTTTATTGTAAAGCTGTTCTGAAAGCAATAATGTACAGTCAATAGGACTCAAAATTTACTGATGTAGGCAAGTATTCTCTTTGAAAGATACTGTTGTAATCAAGTAAGTATCACACTGCCAAGTCAGGAGGCAGCAGCTTTTTTCATAATAGCAGCTGTCTTTCCCATTTTCTTTATTAAATTTAGCTGATATAAGTATGAACAAATTTATCAGAGTTATGATAGTTTACAGTTAATGCATTATACAATTTTTATTGCTGTGATTCACCCCCCCCCCCCCCCCCCCCGCCTCTTTTTTTTATATATGTACACCATGAATCATTCCACAACTCTGAAGGTTTCCTGTTTGATGGGATCACCAGAACACACAGAATGTGTGCGGTAATTTGAAAAACTTGCTGTAATTTATTTCATTTTCTGAAACAAAGAGTTGTGAATAATACTAATGAGGTAAAAATAATAATTAGAGTAAATACTTATGTAATTAACAGTATCGTGGAAAAAAATACACACCACTTGTGCATGCTGACTTGTGGGAGTGGCTCCTCTGACTTTGAGATGGACTTCAGCCACCAGGTCCAAAATAACTTCTGCTTCCTTACCCATAATGCTGTCTTCAACAAAGCAACCCAATAGTGGATGCTGCATCTGTGCAGCACTTGTTACTCTGGCAAAAACACCTCCAGAAGATGCTGAAACTGGGGGTGCCAGTCGTGGAACATACAGTAACACTATATCTCTCAGAGTGCGGTTCACATAAGGATCACCATTCTGGTACAAACGAGCTATGCCTCTTACAAATGCAGCAATTGTACGCCGCAAAGCATTAGCTACATTTGGATGCAGCTGTGACTCTGGTCTGTATACTGCATGAGGGAGCAGCAGATGGGAGACTAGCATAGGTAGGAGGCAATTGGGTGTTGACTGGAAAAAAAAAGAAGTTAAAATATTGTAAGAATTAAAAAAATATGTTGTAATACATAACATGAACAGAACTGAAGAAAACATATCAAATGTCAAGAATAACACGTAATGGGACAAGTTTTGATTTTGATAACTGGAATAGCAATGTATTAATTATGTACTTTTCATTTAATGTGTTTGGCTTACTGTTATATTGTAGGCATCACTTACTGTGTCTATGGTAGAAACTGCAGTACAAAACACATCTACATTTGATACCATTGGATGGTAGACAAAAGTGTTTACTGAATGGAAATAAGACTGATTTTGCTAAAATAAACATTTGTGTGTTGCTATAATTGCTGTTGTGGTCTTGAGTCCAAAGACTAGTTTGATACAAGCCTCTTCGAATAACTACATCAATTTGAACCTTCTTACTGTATTCATTATTCATCCTTTGGTCCCCCTCCACAATTTTTATCCCAAAAACTTACGTCCATTCTTTTAGTCAAGTTGTATCATAAATTTCGTTTTTACCTAAGTCAATTCAGTACCTCCTCATTAGTTATTTGCTCATCAAATCTTCAGCACTCTTTTGTAGTGCCACAGTTCAAAAACTTCTTTTCTGAACTGCTAATAAGTCCTTGTTTCACTTCCATAGAAGATCACACTCCAAACAAATACGTTTGGAATAGACTTCCTAACACTTAAATTTACATTAAATGTAAACAAATTCTCCTTTCACAAAAATACTTTTTATGCTAGCCAGTCTGTATTTGATATATCAGTTATTGCACTACCCAAATGGCAAAATTCATTTACTACTTTTAGTGGCTCATTTCCTAATTTAATTCCTTCTGCAGCCCATGATTTAATTCGACTACATTCCATTACCCTTATTTTACTTTTGTTGATGTTCACCTTATAATCTCTTTTCAAGACACTACCAATTCCATTCAACTGCTCTTCTAACTCCTTACCTGTCTCTGACAGAATTACAATTATCAGAAAACCACAAAGTTTTTATTTATTCTTCCTCAACTTTAACGATGTAGGAAAAGACAGAGTGGTATTTACCATAAAGGAGGCACATCAAGTTGCAGGCGGGCACAATTAAAAGACATTAAATGTAGCTTTTGGCCACAGTTTTCATTAGTAAAGACACACACACACACACACACACACACACACACACACACACACACACGCACACACAAAAGCACGCACACCTCACACTCACACGACCACCACTCCAGCATCTTGCACCAGAATTCCAAAAGTGTTCTGGCCCCAGATGCTAGAGTTGGTGTGTGTGTGTGTGTGTGTGTGTGTGTGTGTGTGTGTGTGTGTGTGTGTGTGCGCGTGTGCGTGTGTGTGTGTGTATTCACTAACGAAGACTGTGGCCGAAAGCTACTTGTGAGTGCCTTTTAATCATGTCTGTCTACAACTTGACATGTCTTCTTTACGGTAAGTAGCAATCTATCTTGAATAACATTGGTGATAGGCTACAACCCTGTCTCACTCCCTTCTCAACCGCTGCTTCCTTTTCATGCTCTTCAACCCTTATACCTGCTGTTTGGTTTTTGTAGAAGTTGTAAACAGTCCCTGCATTTTATTCCTGCAACCTTCAGAATTTCATAGAGTGTATTCCAGTCAACATTCTCTGAACTTATGATATGGTAATATTCATATCTTTTAGCATCTGCCTCCTTTGGAATTGGAATTAGATTCGTTTTGAAATATGAGGGTACTTCACCTATCACATTATTTCTCGCACACCGTGTGGAATAGTTTTGTTGTGGCTGGCTCTCCCAAGGACCTCAATAATTCTGACAGGATGTGATCTACTTCAGGAGCACTGTTTCAACTTAGGTCTTTCAGTGCTAAGTCAAATTCTTCTCACAGAATTGTATCTTCCAACTTATATTCACCTGCTTCCTCTTCCCTTTGTCTGAGGGGTATCTGTTGAGAGGCCAGACAAACATGTGGTTCCTGAAGAGGGGCAGCAGCCTTTTCAGTAGTAACCAAAACGGCCTTGCTGTGCTGGTACTGCGAACGGCTGAAAGCAAGGGGAAACTACAGCCGTAATTTTTCCCGAGGACATGCAGCTTTACTGTATGATTAAATGATGATGGCGTCCTCTTGGGTAAAATATTCCGGAGGTAAAATAGTCCCCCATTCGGATCTCCGGGCGGGGACTACTCAAGAGGACGTCGTTATCAGGAGAAAGAAAACTGGCATTCTACGGATCGGAGCGTGGAATGTCAGATCCCTTAATCGGGCAGGTAGGTTAGAAAATTTAAAAAGGGAAATGGATAGGTTATGTTATTCAATCTGTATATTGAGCAAGCAGTAAAGGAAACAAAAGAAAAATTCGGAGTAGGTATTAAAATTCATGGAGAAGAAATAAAAACTTTGAGGTTCGCCGATGACATTGTAATTCTGTCAGAGACAGCAAAGGACTTGGAAGAGCAGTTGAACGGAATGGACAGTGTCTTGAAAGGAGGATATAAGATGAACATCAACAAAAGCAAAACGAGGATAATGGAATGTAGTCAAATTAAATCGGGTGATGCTGAGGGGATTAGATTAGGAAATGAGACACTTAAAGTGGTAAAGGAGTTTTGCTATTTAGGGAGTAAAATAACTGATGATGGTCGAAGTAGAGAGGATATAAAATGTAGACTGGCAATGGCAAGGAAATCGTTTCTGAAGAAGAGAAATTTGTTAACATCGAGTATAGATTTAAGTGTCAGGAAGTCGTTTCTGAAAGTATTTGTATGGAGTGTAGCCATGTATGGAAGTGAAACATGGACGATAACCAGTTTGGACAAGAAGAGAATAGAAGCTTTCGAAATGTGGTGCTACAGAAGAATGCTGAAGATAAGGTGGGTAGATCACGTAACTAATGAGGAGGTATTGAACAGGATTGGGGAGAAGAGAAGTTTGTGGCACAACTTGACTAGAAGAAGGGATCGGTTGGTAGGACATGTTTTGAGGCATCAAGGGATCACAAATTTAGCATTGGAGGGCAGTGTGGAGGGTAAAAATCGTAGAGGGAGACCAAGAGATCAGTACACTAAGCAGATTCAGAAGGATGTAGGTTGCAGTAGGTACTGGGAGATGAAGAAGCTTGCACAGGATAGAGTAGCATGGAGAGCTGCATCAAACCAGTCTCAGGACTGAAGACCACAACAACAACAACAACAACATCTGCCCCTGAAAATGTTCTGCAGATTAAAATCTGGTTTTGAAATCTCTGTCTTAGTATTATCTAATCTGTTTGAAATCTCCCTGTGTCTCCAGGTCTCTTCCATGTAAACAACTTTCTTTCACAATTTTGGCATTAGCGATGATTAAATTATGCCCTGTGTAAAATTTAACCAGGTGGTTTCCTCTTTCATTCCTTCCCCCAGTCCACATTCTCCAACTATTTCTTTCTCTTCTTCTTCCTACCACCAAATTCCCGCTACTCATCGTAATTACATTTCTGTCTCCCTTGACCATCTGAATAATTTCCTTTACTTCATTCCACATTCTTTCAACATCTTCATCATCATTGACACGGATCAAAACAGCAATGCAACATCACTCTTATACTAAGGAATTAGCCACTGTGGTACCAAGTGGCAGCAATGAAGCCAAGCGGTTCAAATAATTGTGCAAGAGCACTATAGCATAGCAATTTAAATTCAGGTATGCTTTCTTTCAAAATTATGGAACTGTATGTTAATGGAGAGAACTGAAAGCACAGTCATCATTGGCTGTTATGTTAAATATCCTATTCCATAGAGTGGGACACATCAGTAAACTGGAACAGCACAGCTGATAGTAATGTATCAAAGGAAAATTCAAAAGATAAAACTAATACTTGTGAGACACACTACTTGCCTGCAGGAGGTGAAATGTTTAGTGCTACTGACAGACAAAATTAAAAGTAAAAATGATGACATACCCTTGCTTTCAGAACTATTATACCCGGGTCGCTGAAACATGTCACTTCGAGGTCACTCCCCAAGCGCCGTAGAGTTGGTAGTATAAATAACAAACAAGTGAAGAATGGGAGGTGCCGCATCTTCTGAACCAATAACAGCACCGAACAAAAGCCGGTTCTGGGGTCGACGCTACCATATTGCCGGCTTCCATGTAAACTTTGTATGTTAGTGTGCAAACGCCTGCCGTTGTGTTGTGTTACTGCCTCGACTACAGTTTTTGTTTGTTAAATAATGTCACTAAAAAGATGTCGTTCACCAAGCGACAATCCGTTGCACCGTGGAGTGCCATTAAATAGTCAGGCTTTGGAATTGCTGCGGAGGAAGCGTGAGTTTTACAAGCAAGAAAAAGAATTTGTTTCTGTTCATGGGCAAGCGTCAATTCCTGCTGATAAAGTTTTAGAGCGTACCTTGAAAACTCTAGGACTCAGTGAACAGAAAGTTATAAGGAAAGGGGTGCTACTTCAAGACTTACAAGACAGTGAAGTAAACAGTGCAGAAGAAAGCCCATGTGGAAGAAACAGTGAGGTTTTCAGTACTCCGAGCAAGAAAGAAAAGCAGCCTCGTCTGTTACAGATATTGCTTCTTTCCAATCCGATGCAATTCGTCGGCACATATACGGATACTATAAAAGGAAAGAATATCCCACAATAGCGAAGTTGCTAATTTCTTTAAAAGAAAGTGAACTTTTCTCAGGGGGGAAAACGTCACTTAAGATGATATTAAAAAGTATGGGCTTCCGTTTTAAAAAGTTAGATGGACAAAAACTGTTACTAGAAAAAGCTCATGTCGTTGCAGCTTGTACCATTTTCTTACACAAAATTGTAGGAAAGGACATACACTCAATCATATGGTTAGACAAAACCTGGGTCATGCTGGAGAATCATTTGAGAAATGCTGGACAGACGAGACTCTGAATAGCAATGGTCATCAGCCAACAGGAAGAGGATCCCGTTTAATTGTGGCCCATGCTGGATCTTCAAACGGCTTTGTACCTGGAGGACTTTTAGTTTTTTTTTTTTAAAAAAAGTGACTTTCATGAGGATATGGACCACCTATGGTTTCTACAGTGGTTTAAAAATTTGTTGCTCCAGTTTAGTGTTCTGACAGTTTTTGTGATGGACAATGCACCGAAACATTCCGTGATTTTAGATAAAACTCCCACCACTAGTGACCGTAAAGAAACTATGGTGCTGTGGTTGCAGGCGAGAGACATTACTGCGGACATGAGCATGACAAAGCTGCTGTTATACTCGCTCATGAAACAAAATAAGCCTGTGACGCCTAAATACGTTGTAGATGAAATTGCAAGTGAACAGGGTCACTTGGTAATTAGGCTACCGCCTTATCACTGTCATTTTAATCCAATTGAATTGGTTTGGAGTGAAGTCAAGGTGTACATTGCAAGTTACAACAAGACTTTTACTATAACAGAAGTGGAAAGACTGCTACGTGAAGGTCTTGCTACTGTAGATGCTGCATCATGGAGGAAAAAAGTAACCCATGCTGCTAAACTAATAAGAGAAGCACAGACAATAGATGGCATTATAAATAAAAATGAACAATTAAGGATTTCTCTTTGTAACGCCGGAAATGCATATCCTCCTATTTCCATCTATTGCACTGCAAATTTTTTTCCTTATTTTGTTACCTGAAGATATAACATTTCTGTGTCTTTGTATATTGTAATTGTTTTATTATTTGTATATATATGAATTTATGTCGATGTATAATTGGTTTGTTTTGTGAATGTTATTTGTATTTATACGCTGGGTCTGGCCTAGGGAAAACTATGCTATCGAACGAATACATCGATAGGTCGTGTGGAGAACCAAAGTGTTTAGGATCTTTGGTAGTGTTAACTCTGCCGCATGGAGCGCGCGCAGAGCAGAGGGGAGGGGAGTTTGGCTGGGGTGGTGCAGTGGAGCAGGTGTGTTGTGCGCCGCTCCCGCGAGTTGCCGCGCTTTCGGGGTTGGGCAGCATGTAATTGCGCACGACTTGCTATTATAGTTTCTGACACGGTGTCGCGGACGGGAAGCATTAGCTGGCGCACATCAAGAGCCCGTTTCGCCTGGTGACCGTGTCGAGAACAAGGCGTGCCAACATCCAGCTTCTGCAACAGCGACGGCCGACAATGAGTGACTGTCGCCACCTCCTCGATCGACAGCTTCAAACCTTCAATCAAGCAACAAGGAAGACTGGAAGCACGTAAAGTTTTAGAACTGTATGGCAGACCTCAGCTTTTTAAACTGATCCATTTTCATAACTAAATGACAGCAACGTAGCATGAACCTTTGTTGCTCATTGTCCCAATTGCAGTACCAATTGTTGAAATTCAAACGCCAGCATCATTCGATTCCACTGCTTTAATTTCAAAGTTCAGTTAAGGTATTCATAGCTGGCTACAGTATTTAAATTACGCAAGCACAAATTAAGAGTGCGAGTTTTGTTACCATATTTTAGCTTACCTGTGACTGAAGCTCGGCTTGGTACGTACTAAATTTAACTATTGTTAATAGTTCAGAAAGTTAAATCTCTTATTTCTAAATTGCATAGATTCGAGTAGCTTTTGAAATGATTGTTGAGGTAGCCCAAGACTAACCGTATTTTACTGAATTTCGATGTGCTTCAGAAACAAAGCTCACTATTAATTTCAGTCACTAAATTAACTTTCGATTTTCCGGTTTTATTAATTCTTTTGCTAAATTAAGTCAGAGTGTAGCAAAATTTATTATTTCTGACAAACTTTCAGTTTTCACACTACACGTGTCAACCTTCAGTTGCCACGCTTTTAGTGCTAATTATATGTGCAATAACCTTTCTTTTTCAGTTACTATAGTAATTGTCCACAGGACTGGCGACCGTAATTTCCCCAAATCTCAAATATCTAATTACCGCTAGTTAATTGTTAACGTAACGACCGCACATTTACTTTCTTTATTAACTTTACCTTTTTTCAAAATTAATTTCCACCAGTTTCATTTGCATTTTTCCTTTCATTTAGATGTAACCCTTTCCTCCCTCTTTACCGACAGATTAACTTCGGTGACGATTGCTTTTCCCAAATTTCCATTCAGTACACGCGGTTTAATTTTTCACTGTCATTAAGGTCGACAAGTGAGGGGGAGGTTACATCTTGATGATGATGACAATGAAGACAACGTTCTTGGCACCAATTCCGATGACAGTGAAGGAGAACTGGATGGAATTGTGCCATTGACATCGTAAATTGGTGAGTGTAAATGTATACAGAATTAATTCTTTTTCTCTCTGCAATCGTGTAAGCTATGCATGTTTTGCTTTATTTCTTTCTATGAGTGTGGATAGCGTGTTATTTGGTATGCTTAGATTACATTATTATATGAAGTTTTACATGCAGCTATTACTGTAACAATCTGGAACGTTTTTTTGTAGATATTGTCATTAGCTTCGGGTGTTTTTATTTCCCGGTTTAATATACTATCGAACGCTTAGTCTCCTTCGTCGTTCTCTCTATTGTTAGAAAAACGTACTTTGTTGCACTTAAGTATAAACGTTGATTGTAGCTTACATTTGCAAAACGTACTTTGGAGTTGTGGGCGTGTGTGGTGGCAGCTGTTGCAACCTCGCAGTCGCAGTGTAGCCAACCACATGCGAGCTGTCAAGTGACATGTTTCACCGGCCCGGGTATAGTTTCCTCCTTGGAAAGGAGAGAGGAATGGTTTGGCAAGTGTAAAAGGGAGGGCAGATCACTCAAACTCCAGGATAAGAGGCACCTGGCTGTTATGAAGATGAAGGCACTAACCATAATTTACTTACATTAAGTTCAGTGTAAATACGAACTAATTGTGATAACTTCTCAGATCTCTCAACTGGCTTCTAACAGCTCATTAAATTTGAATACAGAATTTGCAACTGAATTGCCATTTAAGTATCTACAGCCTGATTTTTCCCCCCCTTCAAGATTTGAAATGTTTGTGTTGTGTTGAGTGTAATGTCATAGCAAATTATGTACATTTACAGTACTCACTCTCAGGTACAAGAGACCCCCACAGTGCAGAACAAGACTGGCTGATACTTTGTAGAGCCTTAAAAGAGCTGCACCAGATATGATAGCTGGGTTTTTTAGCACTGCTGCAGAACACTTCTCAATAGGTGCCAAGTAGCGGTTACACCTGTGAACCAGAAAATTTCTGAATTAATATTCTGCAGTATTTAGATCCAAAAATTGGAGAGACAATCATAGTATTGAACAGATAAACAATATGGGGATACAAAAAGAATTAAGAGTGGCAAAAGTTACAGGTAACAACAAAAACTTTCTTTATAACAGAAATCTTAAAGTTGATTTCATGCTATCCTACAAGTCTCGTGATTCAATGACAAAGATTGCAGCTCTGTACGCCTTGATAAACTGTGATATATATTCTCTGCATTGATATTTTTTTCATCTCAACTGCTTCCCCTGGTGTGAATCCATGAAAGCATCAAGTATTTTACAGAAGATTTCTGAATGATAAAGTTTAAATTATATTACACTGAGATGCACCATGGCCATGGAATACAGAGAAAAATGATGCATTTGAACAAATAATATCAAGATTACATAAGGCCAAAATTATGCACCATCTGGATTTGTCAGCAGACTTTTACCTGGATAGTAACAAAGTGGCAGCAAATAAGAGACTGGAGCAGATCTCCATCAGCTACATAAAGTTAATGGAACTGTTAAACCTCTTAAAATAGCCTTCAAAGTCATTTGTCAGTGGTGTGGGAAAGGAAATATACCACAGCTGAGAGAAATTTAGATATTATTTGCTGGGTAAATGTACAATCTCCATGACAGACTACAACACTGTACTCTCTTGACTCACTAGAAATTAATGTGCAAGTGGCTGAATAGATGGACCCCCACATTAAAGGAATTCAATTTTAAAATTAAATACTTCCTGGCAGGAACAATTTAATGCCTGATACTTTAATATGACTGCCAGAAGGCACAGAATTTTTCAATGAAGCAACCAAATGAGGTTCAAGATACTCTGTGTAAGCATGCGGTGTGAGATTGTTTACTTGTCCACCCATTTGTTTCATGTTCTTTCACTATTTGTTTGATGTAAGAAAGGTAGTCATAAAAGTTTTAATTGTCATGTCAAAAGAATAAAAGTTATGCAATTAGTTTTTGCTTGTTTGTCTGCAAAAATTTTAGTATATACCAGGACTGTGGACATGTATCTGCAAACAAACACAAAATTAGTTACCTAACTTTAGTATCCCGTCATGTGGGTGTTGCATGCAAGAAGGGAGATGTGCCCAGGCAATCAAGAACAATAGAACTTTATCACTGACATAAAGAATAATGCTAATGTTATAGTCAAAACAGAACAACTTCTGAATGAATGCAACTGAAAGATCACCCTGATCTAACGAGAAATGTATGCTCAACAACAGTTCTTGAATGTAAAATTTGGGTACCCAATCTGTCACTGTAAGAAAACACTTCTGCAGGCAAAGTCCGCATCTGTTACACTACCAACATCTTGTTTCCACCTGTCATGCACTGTGGTTTGACAAATGACACTCGATGAAAGTCAATGTTGATACAGTGAAATGGAGTTGGAACTCGCATAATCGTGGACTGACTGGAGGACTGCTGGGCAGCACCTCATAAAGTCAGCCAGTGGAGGGATACGGTGAAATCAAGCTTGTATCATGTGGCCCGGACAGGTGAGCTAGTGTTGGTAACAGAGGCACTGCTGCACTCCCAAATACTGCAGTGGATGTTTTAGACAATATGAGCTGCAGTTGAGTAGCAGGCACATTACAGGGTGGTTTGCTGTATGGCTGGTGGATGGATTGTAAGGAGCCGGTCATCGATACTACATCCCTCTTTGCTATGGAGATGGTGAAGCCATCTTGCTGTGTAGTTGGCAGCTGTGACGTAGGCAACAGCTGAGGATGCACCAGTAATCTTTTCTTCTCCCTCTTCTGAGGCAATAACTATAACAGTATGACTACTACTCATACAAGTTAAAATGACAGTAGTAACAAATTACAAATTGCTGTATTCTTTTTTTAAAACGTGTTTGTATTTCTTGATTTTCGACTTTTAATATTCTCATTTAATTTTTTGTACATATTGTAGCTTACTCGTCTGTATCCACACTTTATCCCCATTCTCTTTGGAATTGCAATATCTTATTACATTTTACACTTTCAAAAGCTTACTCTTGGTATACAGACATCAACTGCCTTTTTAAAATACGTCTACTCATCAAGTGGTGGCAGAACACACATATAATAGGTATTAAAGTTTGCAAGATTTTGGAGCCAGTATCTCCTTCTTCTGGCAGAAGGGTTGAATGTGAAGGAAGAGGCTTGAAAGAAAGGGACTTACGAGGTTTAGGAAAATGGGTGGAGATCAGGAAAGTCACACCCAGAACAGAGGGTCAGGAGAGACTTACTGGACGGGATGAGAATAAAAGACATTACACATTCAAAAGTTGATTACTTTCATTGATTTTTAAAACTTATATTTTTTAAATTGTTCTTTCATTCACTCCAACCATGTATTTTTCAGCATAACAATGCTTCTTGGAAAAAATAGTATTGTGTCTACGTATACATGACTTTTGGACATAGTGTTGTATAACTTTTCATTTCCTCTGTCTCCAGTGATAACAATGGGTTTGAAGTTATCTTACTGATTCCTTAGGACTGCTCCCTAGTCATGACTTACCTTTATAACTGTATAATTTTTTTGTCAAATTCATTGAATACTATATAACAGTGGGTGGAGACAAAATGTATTGTGTCAGTCTTGAACATTGCCTTCACACTCATGTTCAAAAATGGGGTAACAGATGAAATAAACTGGAAACTGAAGGGAACACACCAAATGAATGACATTGGAAAACTATGGTAAGACTTTCTATGCCTTGTGAATAATTCCAGAGCAACAAAGTCAATAACAGATAACAGATTTTTTTATGAACTGTACTCTTCTGACCATTCAAAGAATCAAACAACAAGCAGCCACATTAAAGCATGGATGAGAAATGGCTCTGTCTCTAAAGAACCTCTGTTTCTGATAGACACAATTTTTATAACAAAAAATAACACATGAATGATACATAAATACAATAGTGCATATTACTCTGAATTCTTACTGTTCACACAATGACAGTGTTTTTACCTGTATAAAGCTGGGTATGGGAAACAAGTGAAAATGAGTGGATACTGTTACCTTTCTCTCATGCTGCTTTTCTCTGCTACTGTGGTTGTTTGCTCATATGCCCGTCCTAGTATCATGATAAATGAGTATAATGGTTCTTCACCAACCAAACCTAATGTCCCTCCACTAGCTGCACAGAGAGTAGACACTTCTGGTAACTGGGCGACTACTGTTGTTAGGTTGTGCAGCTCCTCTGAATGTTCTTCTGATGAAAGCAGAGAGCATCTGTCAAAATACACAAAACCAGTACAAAAAAGGCTAAGAAAACTATACATTACAATCACGGTTTAATCTGTGATTGATTTTTGGATTGTTTTCTGCCACTTATCACTTCTTTCACCTCTGGCAACAATTTTGCAAAAACTTGGTTCAGAGTTCATTTTCATCTTTATGTCCCCTACAAATGGCTGGGTAAGTGTGTGTGTGTGTGTGTGTGTGTGTGTGTGTGTGTGTGTGTGTGTGTGTGTGTGTACACAAGTATTCAAGAAGAACTGTCAAAAATGCCCACTCCACTCACAGATGTCTTTAAATCATCACAAACGACTGTTTCTTGATGATTATTATTTTTTTTTTATAACAGACAGAAATTAAAGTTATTATTGTTGGTGCTCTTATATGCTAAATGCAGTACATCTTGATAAGTGAAATTTAAGTAGTCAAGAACAAAGTATTTGTGTACATCTTGGAAACATTTCCAAAGAAATGATCTTTGGTAATTTTCAAATGCCAAGTTTCTTTTTTTTCAACAGGTGAATTACAACATCTTAACTAAGAATAGTTATTAATATCTTACTTTCACTCAAGTGATTCTGGTGCTTCAATAGCTTGATACACAATGAAGAAATTGTATGTTATCAGATACTTGACTCTGTAGAAACATGAGGTTCACCCTTTTATGAGTCTGGTTTCATTACTATGTAAGTGGAACTTAATGACAACTAGTTCTTTCAAAAAGCACCAATTTTTTTTGTATATCACATGACAGAATCACTCATGGTAACATATTTTACTGAAGTAATGCTACTATCTATGTCAGGTTGCATTACTACAGAGAGGCATATCATCAGTATGATACCACCAAGCAGCTGGTTGCCAGTGCTGGAAAATATAATACATTACATTTTACTGGACATAAAAAACATGTTAAGTTCAAGATTAATGAGCTGGAAGTGTAACATTTTGTTTCATTAAACTACCATGGAATGATGCAGCACTACTATATTTATGGCACTAACTTGAAGTTTGTCCCTTGTGTCACCCATAATCGTACACCACTTTTTCCTGTCAGTGTAGTCTCCCTCATATAATCACAGCCTTTTGATGCCTTTCCTGATGTTATCGAATCCTCTTTGTGTTGTTCTTATCTCAGCCACATCCCCTTTCAGCATTTCTCATGCAATTTTTCCATCATTTCACATTACATGCCTATATCAAGTTACCAGTATTTGTTTAACTTAGTATACTATGTGAAGTGATCTGCTCTTTTTCTGCAGTTCTCTGCTTTTGATGACTGGCTTTCATAGGTAGTAACTTTCCTCCCCATTTTTTGGCCGATTGTTCACTCCTGGCTTAATTTAGAAATCACTTTTTGGATTACAGTTTCATACATTTTGATCTTACCTGTCCTTTTAAAGAAGTTTACAGTCAGTAATTGTCCAAGTGCAAAATGGGTTTGTTGTCTACTTCAATCATGGTTAATTTTTAGCCTCTATTAGGTTTATAAAACATGAACAGATCACTGAGGTACTTGAAAAAGGAGGAAAGACTAAGATTTAATACGTCTATAATGGGCAAACAGGGATCTGAATCATTGTTATCCCAATATTCACCTACTACGTTTCCTTCTCTTTCTTTTCCTTCAATCGAGATCTAGTCACCCATGACTATTAAATTTTCATCTACCTTCACTGTCCGAATAATTTCTTTTATCTCATCATACATTTCATCAAGCTCTTCATCATCTGTGGAGCTAGTTGGCACGTAAAATTGTACTAGTGTGGTAGGCATGGGCTTCGTATCTATCTTGGCCGCAATAATGTGTTCACTATGCTGTTTGTAGTAGCTTACCCGCATTCCTATTTTCCTATTCATTATTAAACCTACTCCTGCATTACCCCTATTTGATTCTGTATTTATAACCCTGTATTCACCTGACCAAAAGTCTTGTTCCTCCTGCCATCGAACTTTGCTAATTCCCACTATATCTGACTTAAACCTATCCATTTCCCTTTTTAAATTTTCTAACCTACCTGCCCGATTAAGGGATCTTACATTCCACACTCCAATCCGTAGAACGCCAGTTTTCTTTCTCTTGATAACGACGTCCTCTTGAGCAGTCCCCGCCCACAGATCCGAATGGGGGACTATTTTACCTCCGGAATATTTTACCCAAGAGGACGCCATCATCATTTAACCATACAGTAAAGCTGAATTGCCCTCGGGAAAAATTACGGCTGTAGTTTCCCCTTGCTTTCAGCTGTTCACAGTACCAGCACAGCAAGGCCGTTTTGGTTAGTGTTACAAGGTCAGATCAGTCAATCATCCAGATTGTTGCCCCCTGCAACTACTGAAAAGGCTGCTGCCCCTCTTCAGCAACCACACGTTTGTCTGGCCTCTCAACAGATACCCCTCCATTGTGGTTGCACCTACGGTACGGCTATCTGTATCGGTGAGGCACGCAAGCTTACTGAATGTCACATATGCCAAAAGAACAGAGTCGACAAAATAGTTGATGGTAATTACAAATACCTCCAGTGCCATACCTCTTGTAAACCTGGTAAATGCAAAGAATCAACTTCAGTAATTCAAGAGTAAAACATGGATGATCAACTAAGAGAAATACATAATATGTCTATATGAGTGCACTTTTCTGCTTTTTCCAACTGCAGAACTTGTCTACATATAGGCAACATTGGGGAAGCACACAATCGAGCCAATCTTTTATGAACTATGAAGGATGGTAAAGCTTCTTAATTGTTTGCGCAATCTTAAGATGACACCAAAATCAAAATTAACCATTAAGGCATAAGGGACCATTTTCATTCAATGGAGCATTTTTTTTGGTAAGTGTTGACCCTCCTATTTGATAATGCTGCAAATCGCATGGCTGCAAATGTTTAATATCAATTTGATAAACCTGAAGATGAAACAGTATATCTTTTCTGGCCTCCAGATTTGAATATTATCAAACAACTATTTGCACTGGAAACACAATTGTTGTACCTTAAAAGCTACTGAAACTGTTCTACATTCTAAAAGAATTTCTATGAATATACAAAAGTTGCATGATTTTCAGTTTAGTGTTCAGTTGTTACATTGCTACATTTGCTTATTTTACAGTATCATTGTATTTACTTACTGCTTTGTGCTCTGAGTTAATAAAGTGTGTATTATGTCAGGACTTCAGAAATTAAATTACATATGTTGTCACATGCTGCAACTACTGCACAAGAGTAGCACATTGTCACAAGAAGTTACATGTTATCAATATACCCATTACTCTTCTTTGGTATTGGATCAGTCTGCTTGCAAGAAATTGTATTAAATCTCATGGAGTATCATTCAAGATGTATATTCACTAATTATCAGAATGATTCATGTAGTTCTACATGCTGAAGGTGGCCCTATACATGTTAGGTGGCTGATTTTATTATTTTGACCGGTTTCTGTATATGCTATCAGTATTTATGAAGGGTGAAATTCACTGTCATACAAACCTACCATGTATCAGAGAGCAAATCAACAGAAAACATGCATTCATATCTAAGCAAAGTGTAATATGGTTCACTTCTGCCTTCACTGATATTTAGAGAGGAATGGTGGTAAATACATTTCAGAATAAAGTAAGAAAAAGCAAGGTACAACTTACTTGATCCATGCCTGCACTAATACAGTTTGGTAAGAAGGGAGTTGTTCAGCAAGCACATCAAGCACTCTCTGTTCTTGAAGTATGTGGCAGAGGAATCTCTGTATGAGACACACATTGCCCCACAAATGAGCATCAGACCCAATGAGAGAACATAGCAGTGTCTGCAATTGTGGTAACGGCTGGGAGCCAGGAAGTGTGATGTTTTGCTGTGGCAACAGAAATTTTAGAGTGAAACACTTCTCAAATTTTTGTTACAAATGTTTCTCATCAAATATAATGACAAAAATATTAATTTGCAATAAGCTAATGTTTGTGAAAATTGCAGCATCAAGGAGGATACACTTGACTGAAATGATCCATTTACCACAAATTAGGTACATGATTTTACACAAATGGCCCGGTTAACTAACTGTCACACAATCTCTCACTTTAATTTTCACTACTGTGTAGAGTCCTGTGTGTTCCACTTTAAACATTTTGGCAAACAATCAGTCCAGCCAGATATATATTCCTGAGGAATCTCCTTCCATGTAGTTTAAATGTGAGAGACAGAGTACCAATAGTAGTTACCGGGTGATGACAAAGAACAAGTTGCTGACAAACCATAATCTAGACATGTTTAATGGGTGACAGATCAGGTCTTTTCAGAGTAAAGTGTACACGTTCCTTGCCACATGTGGCTGGACATCATCCTGATGAAATCTGGCATATTTACTTGTCAGGAAAGAGGGGTGGGGGTGGATAAAGACTTTATACCCTGCTCTGTTGTAGCACTTGCTGTTCAATACATAGAAACAGAGTTAATATTTTGTATCCAAGGGTACTACAAACCATCACACTTTGGACGAGTACAGCATTCCACTACAGTACAGACAGGCACCATGCTATAACCTCATAAGGGCACATTTGAAATTCAGCACACCAGTGACATCATTCATGTACACAGTTCAATCTGAAACATTTGTGGTTTCTTGACAATGGAAGCTGTTCTAACTGAACGTTTGCTGATATCAAGGTATGTATGCCACACAGTACTCGCTGTCAAACCACCAACACAAACAATTCCACATCAGCTGTAATTCTGACACACTGAACAAATGCTGTGGATGAAGTAGTAAGATCCTATAGGTCATGCAGAAAAGATAGTGGTCATCCCACGCTGTTGTCACATTGCATGGTCCAGCACCTGATTGTCAACATGTACGACTTTCTCATATCCACTGATTCCAATATATTCATCACTATTGTATGTGCATTCCCTTGTATGAACCAGAAAAGCCATCATGCACTGAACCTACCCAGTCGTTTGGCCCATTTCTAAGTCACATTGCATGCTGTGCTCTTTAATTTGGCAAAATATAACGGCAGCTAGTTTCATGCTTCCAATTATTATGACGATTCTTCACTGAATGAGTGTAATGCTGACATTTCAGGTCACACATAAGGAACAAAGGATGGTTTTATGCCCTGTCAACAAGGGAACCATCAGAATTTAATTTATCCATATTAATGGTGGTTGAGCTCTGTGGCTGTGGATTCAATTGCTTGAAAAAATACTGCAACTGGCCGCTTGGAGCTGGAGCACAAGCTTGGATTGAGGAGTAGGGGGAATAAAACTGGCTGTACCCTCTCAAAGGAAGCATCTGGACATATTTAGGTTCATCATGGAACACCTATCTATAAAGATAGGAAATATACACCACTACAGTTATCTACTAGGCAAAAAGCAAATGTTTTTGTTGCACCCCACTCATACCACATACAAATCGAACACTTTTATTTTTATTTTAGCAGATAGTATCGTCCAGCTTTCCTCTTTATATTTTCCCTTCACTTTTATGCTGCCCCAGTTCTTCCCTCCACTCAGTATATCGTTCTGCAACATACATCTAAAACAAACAATGGAAAATCCAGGATGGAATGTAACACTATTATGAAAAGCGGAGTTGCTACTCACCATATAGCTAAAATGCTGTCACAGATAGGCACCACAAGAAGACTGTCACAAAGCTTTCAGCCATTAAGGCTATCGTCAACAATAGACGTCACACACACACACACACACACACACACACACACACACACAACTGTAATCCCAGGCAACTGAAACCACACTGTGAGCAGCAGCACCAGTGCACGATGGGAGTGGCGACTAGGTGGGGGGAAGGAGGAGACTGGGGCAGGGAAGGGGAGAGGAGAGATAGTATGGTGGGGGTGGCAGACAGTGAAGAAGTGCAGGTCAGATGGAGGGCAGGTGACAGGTGGGGACAAGAGGGGGGGCAGTAGGTAGGTAGCACAAAAGGAAAGAAGTAAAAAGGCACGCGTGGTGGGGGAATGACGGCTGTGTAATGCTGGAATGGGAACAGGTAAGAGGCTGGAAAGGTGAGGACAGTGATTAACGAAGGTTGGGACCAGGAGTGTTATGAGAATGTTCCCATAACCCTCCTGGCCTCAACCTTCATTAGTCACTGTCCTCACCCATGCAAACCCTTCCTTGTTTCCATTCCAGCACTACAGAGCCATCATTCCACCATCACATCTGTCTGTTTACTTCTGTCCTTTTCTGCTACTTACCTGCACCCCCCCCACCCCCCCGCCATCCATCTAACCTGCAGCACTTCACTATCTGCCACCCCTACCATACTACCCCCCCCCCTCCCCCCACAGTTGCCACTCCCATCATGCACTGGTGCTGCTGCTCACAGTGAGGTTTCAGTTGCCTGAGACTGCAGTAGTGTGTGAGAGTTGTGTGTGTGTGTGTGTGTGTGTGTGTGTGTGTGTGTGTGTGTGTGTGTGTGCGTGGGCGCCTCTCTCTCTCTCTCTCTCTCATCTATTGTTGACGAAGGCCTTAATGGTCGAAAGCTTTATTTCTGACAGTCTTTTTGTTGTGCCCATCTGCAACTCAGCATCTCCGCTATATGGTGAGTAGCAACTTTCCTTTTCATAATACTGATATACCTACATCGATGTCATTGTTGTCCAATGGGTTTATGATTGTCCAGCTGCATCTCATAAAATTTTACAACCAGTTGATCGGCATTCATTTACCTAAAACATTCACACAATAAGAGCCCAAGTACAAATATTACACCTTGAAGATTGTTGACTTTAGCAAAGTCCTTCACTGTTTTGCTCTGAATCAGGCTTTTTCTAGTCTTACCATTCATTTAGCTGATAAAAGTTCTTTTCTCATCTTCCATTCTGTTTTGTGCATTTACAAGTCAAAATTGGAGTATAATAAGGGTGATAAATGGTTTATTAGCACTTCATGAGTAGTCTCTTGTTCCAAGCAATTTCTTTGACCCATTATATTAGGTTGGTGCATAAGTCTGCAGCATCTTTCTTTAATGTTAGTATTCCAGTTGCTATGGGTTTATTTATTGCTTGTCTTTTTCTGTTTGTAGTTCACCATTGCTATTTGAGTTTACATATTGTAATTTTGTCATCTAGATATAGCGAATGCAGCTGTGGACAGTAGAAAATTGAGTGCAAAGTGGAGAAATCTGAACATTTCTGACATATTCTTCGGTTTAAGTTCAATAGAGTGGTGCAGCCCCAGAAGCAGGTAGGAACATTTTCACCTTGCATGGGGGTAATGCCACTGGACGGAGCACAGCTTTCATATTAAGGAGGATCATTCTGATATTAGAAACTCTCCACATTTAGGAAGACTTTTGGGGTTTGATGAAGGTCGTTTAAATGCATTGAACCACAATGATCCATGCCAGTGTACTTGAGGACTGGAAAATGTGAACTGTGTTCATTCCATCATCGTGCAAATTTTGCATCAGGTTCAAAAATTAGGAGTATGGGTACCACATGCTTCAAGCCAAAAACACAAAATTCAGCGTGTGGCCATATGTGCATCTCTGCTTGCTTGTCTTCAATTGGCACATGAACAACACTGATCATTCCTATCCTGTATTGTTACTGGTGATGAGAAATGGTTTCTTTGGGTTAACATAAGGAAAGGAAAAGAACGGTTGAGCCCAAACAAAGCAGCAACTCCCCATACAAAGACGTGCTTGCAACCACAAAAGATAATGTTATGCATCTGGTGGAACAGTGACAGTGTGGTGTACTACAAATTGCTTCCTTGAGCTGTAACTATCACTGCTGATGTTTATTGTCAACAACTGAGATGTCTTGCAGACGCAATCCAAGAACAATGACCAGGAAGACTGCATCAAGTGATGCTACTCCATGATAATGCCTACCCGCATTGTCATTCCGCATCCACCTTATTCATCTGATCTTGTGCTCTCAGATTTTCACCTTTCCTCTCTGTACCGAACACTCTTCAAGGAACTTCCTTTCTGGATGAAAATGCGCTCCAGATATGGCTTGACAAATTCTTTGCCTCAAAACCAAGTGATTTCTACAGTCCCAGAATCGAAACATTGCCCCAGCACTGGCAGGCTGTTGTAAATATTGATGCAGAATATACTATTGATGGCTGAAGTCTGTGTTATGTATATCTGTTGTGCTCATTAAACTCGTGGAAAAACATTATGAACTTGAGCACCAACCTAATATAACCTTCATTCAGAACAGCTTCTGTTTGTGATTTCCTTAAATAACATTTGAATGACTGTTGATGTCATGCTACAGTGTCTCAGCTTTCTCTACAATGTTGTGACTTACTGCAATCTTTCATAGTTCAGCATAAACTTCAGTCCAAATGCTCGGACATAAATACTGCAACATCACAAGGTGGTTTTCTGCACTCTACTAATATTTCTGACTCTTTTAATGAATAGGACAGAAAAATCGCTCAACAGGAGGCAAAGATTTGTGCCCTTAAAGTTGAATTAGAAAATGTGAATTTGGTATTATGTTGGCTAAGGGAGGAAAAATAGATGGCGCATGCTGGAAAAAGGTAGCAAGCAAAGGGTGGGAAAGGGAAACTGTTGAAAAAACTTTAGAAATTCTGTTAGTAAATCAGTTTGGCTTGCTATCTGAAGTTGTGGAGGAAGGGCCTCATCCAGGTGCAGCTGAATGTAGGTTGAAGCAGAATATTAGCTTAAAGAAAAAAGACCAGTCCGGATCAAATCAAAATAGGAAAAGAATTCTGCTTCTAGGTAGAGTCATGGGAGTGGTGTAAGCCAGCAGTTTCAGGAAAAATTAGGTGAAAGGTATCAGGTCACAAGTTCTGTGAAACCATGTGCTAGCCTTACCAAGGTGACAGAAAACTTAGGTCAGCTATGCAGGAATTTTGAGAAGGAAGCTCAGGTAATTATAGTTGGGGGAGGAGGAAACAGCCCACCTACGAATCCAAGATATACAGTGTGATTACAATTACACTTTCAAATCGCTGCAGAAGTAACACTACTGGTCAGAATGATGTCAAATTGCAACAGAATATTATCGGAGAAGGGGCAAAACGTGTGGCAGAACAATAATAAATAGTTACAAAATATAGCAATAGATGGCGCTGTAAGCATCATAATTTAATAGTGGTCGGCTACAAATGGCAAATGAAACATACAACAGCGCCTAAGGTGTACATTTGACGTTAAACAAACTGTACTACTCAGTGTGCATCGGTGTTCAGGTGCGATACTCCCATCCACTACAGCAAGGTCATATTACCTCGAATGGGAAAAATTGGTTTTTAATTGTCCCGAGGCCAAAAACCGCATAAAGAGCATCACTCAAAATCAAATCAGATTATTAATTTCTGTGTGACTGACGCCGCAACAAGTTGAAATCGAGAAACAGTATGTTCCACAACTGATCGAAGTGTTTCCAGGGTTACATTCGGAATATGTTGCGCAATGCGTGCCTTCAATGCAGCTAAGTTTGCAATCGGAACATTGAACACAACATCTTTCAGATAGCCCTACAGCCAGAAGTCACACAAATTAAGATCAGGTGATCGGGATGACCAGGCTGTAGGGAAATGCCGGCTGATAGTTCTAGCATCTCTGAAATGGCACTTCAGCAGCTACTTAATTGGATTTGCAACACTTGGAGATGTGCCCTCTTGCATAAAAATGATCACATTCACATTTCCGAAATGGCACTTCAGCAGCTACTTAACTGGATTTGCAATGCGGGGAGGTGGGCCACCTTGCATAAAAATGATACTATCCACATATCCACACTGTCGGAGAGCTGGAATGACGTGGTTGCAGAAAAGACACTCATAGCGCCACTTACCAGTGATGGTACAGGTGACAGAACTGGAAGTATGTGTCTCTTTGAAAAAATGTGGCCCTATGATAATGATGAATGATGCCCTAAACCCACATCACACAGTGAACTTTTCAGGATGAAGTGTTACTGGTTGACTTGCATGTGGATTTTCTGTTGCCCATATTCGACAATCTGTGTATTGATATATTCTGTCAGATGGAAGTGGGATTTGACATTGACGTTGACGTCCGGGCTTCAACAGGGGCACCCCGACCCCTGACCCCTGGGTAGGTGGAGTCCTAGTAGGCTACCCCTGCTTTGCCTCCAGGTCTTCTGTAATGTCATGTGGTGTATTCTTCTTTTTTCTTCCTGTCAGCTCGTTGCCCTTCTCAGGTATTCTTCTCCTCAATGTTTGCTGCTTTTCAGACAGCTACGAGGGCCCGTGACAGGCCTACTTCACTGCTCCCAGTGCGGATGGCATAGGGAGTGCCTTACTGCGATGGCTCATGGGCGGCCACCAGTGTGGTGGACAGCACTGTCCCAGCAACTCAACAGCGTGTCGGCCAGGTGCGCGACCTTGTCAATCACCACAAAGAGTGTGGAGACAGCTGCCGCCGCTCTCCTTCATGCACTGTGGGTGCATTGCCTTGGCTGGATGCAGCTGGTTTGCGAGTGGCAGCTGATGTGTTGCCACTCCTGCCGCCTTCCAGTGATGTGGCCTCTTCTTTGTGCATTTTTCCCCGGAGGGGATTGACATGCTAGTTTTCAGGAGTGCCCTCATGGGCACATTTTCCAGTGCGGGTGTGTCTTCGTCTGTTGCCCCTTCAGTGGGGACAGTGGTGGCAGCATCGGCTGCCAGCATCATCCTTGCAGTTGCCGGCCACCTCATCAGCTTCACGCCAGGGTGCGGCCAAGGGAGGGAGCAGTTGGCAGTCTTCTGCGCCTGCTGCCCGTGTTGGCGAGCAACCGCAGCTTTAATGACTTCACAACCACAGTAACTCGCCACGTGTTGCCCACCACAGTTTGCACACTTTGGTGCGTGCATCCTTGGTAGCAGATGAAGTCTGCTTGCATGGGTGCCAGTGAACTTCACCCATGCCTCGGGGAGAGAGCAGTAGCGAGCCACGTGGCCCATTCCCTGGCAGCGGAAGTACTGTACTAAGCCCCTCTCCTGCTTGAGGTTTTCGATAGTGACCATGGTATTGGCCACCCGTTTCAGCTGATAGAGCCGCCTGTTCTCCAGTGCCAGTGACTCATTGTGCGTGATGTGGGACTTGACTCACGTCACATTGCGCACGCTAAAATCAAGCTGCACCAGTTCTTTCCTCAGTAGGGAAAGCCCTTGACGACGAGCTTCAGTAACCTCTCAAGGACGGTGGCGTGCATGTACCAGTGGAAGCCCTGGTTCGACACCTCGCTCGCCACCTTCATGAAGTCGTCGGTGTTACAGACTTGCATCTGCACGAGGTTCCCTGCTGCAGCTCGCAATGTGAAGTCTGCAGTCGTCCACTGCTTCACAAGCTGCAGGAAACCTTTGTAGTCTTTGGCCACCTAGGAGACTATGGGTGGCATCCATCCCTGAGATCTTCTTCTTCTTCTTCTTCTTCTTCTCCTCCTCCTTCCGAGTGGCCAGCTTGGGCAGCGGTCGTGGGTACCGTTTGCTCGGTTGTTGGCTGCTCTGTCATCTCCTCGTCTGCAAGTGTGCCGTAGCGGTTTGTAGTCGATGTGGGCGGCGGGGAAGGCGTCGTCCTGGGTCCGGCCACCCGCCGACATGTGACAGTAGTCCAGGTTGCACCTGCCATGCTGTCACCTGGTATGGCACGTCTTCTGCCACCCTTGGTTGAGACAGCAAGCTGCCGCTTCTTCTTGGATGCCTTTTTGGCGCATTTGGTGCCAAGGAGAATGGCTGTTTGTGCCGCTCACCATCTGGGCGCTGCATCATGCTGGCCGTCATCCTTTGTGCCCTCTCGTCGGCCAGGAGTGTGTCATGCACAATGATGTCATCTTTGCCAGAATTGTCATCTAAGTTGAGGACCACGGATGGTGGCCGAGTCATTCTAGGCGGCGGGTCAGACAGGGCCACTGGGGAGGCAAGCTCCTCCGAACGGCGGTCTGCCACACCAACATCTCCAATCATCATAAGTGGGGGGCCGGATGGGCCGTCGACCAGGCAGGCTTGGCCGAACAGCAATTCGCCACACCCATCGCTCTACTCGCCGCTCCTCAGAACTCTGGGCATGCCCATGACATTTCTGCTCACTGGTGGAGCAACCACTCAATGGGCTTTGTCTGTCCACAAAATCTTCCACTGCCAATCATTGTCCACTTCTATGCATACAAGAAATTCTAAAGCAAAGGTCTCTCTTGCTGCCAGGTCAACAGGAAGCAACTCGTGAAAATGGGTAATTTTGAATGGATAGCAATGTGCTCACAGGTATGTCCGATGTTCGGGCAATTCTCCGTGCACTAAACATTTGCACACGACCACTTGTCTCCTCCTGCATTGCTGTGGCTACTGTTTCCACAGACGTCGACTCAATTCATTTCCTCCCTCTACCAGGTTTCACACCAAAAGAACCAGTCTTTTTGAATTTCCTAATCATTTTCTCCAGATCCCCTAAAGTCATTGGACCAATGCCTTTTTTCAAACACTTCAGTGTCTAAAACTTCTGTGGAGCTATGTGTGCACAGTCATCATTCTTGTAATACAGTTTTACAAGCACAACATGATCCTGCATTGAGACAGTCACAGTGAACGTTGCAGATGCGAAAGGAGGAAAAGTCGTGTACCCAACTTGTTTATATCAACTTCAATGGGTCGTGCGCATAACACATGTTTTCATTTACGTATTCTGACACATACAGCACCATCTACTGACCAATTTTCACACTATTTTTTTTCTTCTGTCATACATTTTCCCTCTTCTCTAATTTGCAATTTGACGTCATTCTGACCAGTGGTGTTATTTCTACAGTGTTTGAAAGTTTAAAGTTAAATTATAATTACCCTGTAGTATTAGGAGTGACCTGGACAAAATAAGAGCAGAAACTGAGCACACTAATGTGGGGTTTGTGGAGGTCTTTCAGTGCCACGATTGACCCTGGTTAAACACTGCTGTAAGGCATGTTAACAATGAGCTGAAGAGGATGCTCCAGACACCAACAAAATCTCACATGCGTGTTGTTCCAGTTGACACTATTTTTAGGTGGAGATACACTACACATGGCCTGCACCTAAACAGGAAGCGGAAATATAAGTTAGCTTCTCTATTAGCAGATACTGTAAGGGGGTCCACAGTCACACAAGGGATGATCCCTGTGGTTGATGGGAACAGGCAGACAGGTGTTTTAGGTTAAAGCCAAAGTCCGGACAGTCAATAACCAAGAAAAATAGAATAAAAGAAGCTTCCTGTACAGTAAATAGGGACAAAGATTAGGGTAGTATCAATTTACTTCTTCAAAATATCAGAGAAATAAAAAACAAAACAGATGAGCTGTTAGTGTGTTTAGATGATTTCCAAAATGAGAATGAAATTGACAAACTTTGTCTGTCTGAAAACCATGTAACTGTGGGGATGGAAAGTGTCAGTATAAATGGGTATAATTTAGCATCTTACACTTGCAGATCTAGCACGGATTAAGGAGGAGTTGCCATTTACACAAAACAAGGTTATAAGTACAAAACTGTAGAAGTAAGCAAATTTCGTGTCGATCAGCACTTTTGAAGTTAGTGCATGTGAGCTACAGCTAAAGTTTGACTCCTTATCAAGCTGTCTGTCAGACAAAAAGAAGAAGTTATTAATTTGTGGTGATTTCAATGTAAACTTTCTAAGCAATTCTTATAGACAAAGTGAACTAGAAGTGTTATTAATGACATAAAACTTAGAAACGGTAATCAATTTCCCTACACGTACAGCTCAAGACAGTAGCACTCTAATAGATAATGTATTTGTGCAGCAAGAGGATGTAAAATTGACACATACTTTCCCTGTGATATATGGATTATCAGACCATGATGTACAATGATTAACTTACAAAACTTAGCAGCGTGTAGTTCCAAAACCATTAAGTAAAAGTGTAAGGCTGGTCAATCCGGTATCTGTATAGCATTTCAGAGAAAGTTTAAAAAATGTTAATTGGGGATATGTATATATTGAGTCAAATGCCAAACAGTTTTCAAAGAAACAGAAAGGAAAAGAAAATTTTATGAGGCAGCAAGAATTAGTAAAGACCCATAAGTAATTTTACACTATAAAAATTACTGTAACATACTGAGAAAAGTTGTCAGAAAATCAAAAAATATGTATACTAGAGATGAAATTAACAATTCGGACAACAAAATCAAATCAGTATGGAATGTTGTTAGAAGAGAGACAGGGAAAGTAACCACTGGGGTAGGTAGTATCGCTATTAAAGAGAATGAGACCATCTTAACCAACAGTACACAAGTAGCTAATGTATTTAACAATCATTTTTTTACTGTCGGTGAAAAAACTGGAGACAACAGTTCAAAAGAAAAAGCCAAGCAGTACATGGAAGAGTCAGTTTTGAGAAGTCCTAGTCAGATTAATTTTCATGTAACAACCTCTTGTGAAATACGAAAAATCATTAAATCTTTGAAAAACAAATGTTCTGTTGGAGCAGATGACATCTTTAACGAGATATTAAAACAATGTGGAGCAGTTACATCTGATGTTCTGAGTCACATCTCCAATGCATCACTAACTCAAGGTATTTTACCAGACAGGTTAAAATATGCCATTGTCAAGCCTCTCTAAAAAAAAGAGGGGACACCACAGATGTCAATAATTACCGTCCAGTATCCTTGCTCAAAGCATTTTTTAAAATTGTTGAGAAAGTAATGTACTCAAAGAGTGGCTAGCCACTTAGCAGTAATGAGATACTTAGTAAATGACAGTTTGGATTTCAAAAGTGCTGTTCCACTGAGACAGCAATATACAATTTTATTGCCCACGCAATAGAGTCTTTAAATAATAAAATGTCACCAATAGGAATTTTCTGTGACAAAAGTATTTGATTGTGTAAACCATGGCATTATGTTACAGAAATTACAATTGCATGATATAAGTGGAACAGAATATGAGTGGTTTAGGTCATACCTACAGAACAGGAAGCAAAAAGTTTCTTTGTATGGATTAAGTGATTTAAGGAAGTTTCCCACTTCATTTAACTGGGCTGAAATTGCATTAGGTGTTCCACAGGGTTCGATCATGGGTCCCCTTCTGTTCTTGATACATGTGAACGAGATCCATTATAAATCTGAAACAAGAAGGTAAACTGACACTGTTTGCTGATTGTAGTAGCCACCAGGAAGATCGCGGGAGGCGCACATTGGCACGGCGCGTCACGGACGGTAGTTGCCGCAAGTAGAGTCCTGTCCACCATAGGGCACGCAAGAATTCGGATGCGACCTCTGCCGGCATGACAGCAACAACAACAACAACAACAACAACAACTCCGGCAGCACGGACCGTGCTCAGTCAGTTAACATCGGGCATGCCTAGTCCACAGTCCCGGTCTACGCTAAGTGAAGTGCGACGTAAACGTGAACAGTGTTATTACACAATTGGCGACGAGTAGGGTCGTTCTTTCGCGTGTTGCGTCGTTGTTCTGGTTTCGCAGCTTCTCCACAGCATGGAGGATTTGGTGTGAGTTTTGGTTGCGCAGCAGACGGAACTCATGGCCACCATGAAACAAGTGCTTCCGGCGTTGCTCTCCACGCCGTCTGCTCCGGCGCCGTTCCCTCCTCCCTTTCCCCCGTATGACGAGACGGCGGAGGATTGGGACGCATATGAACATCGCCTTCGGCAGCATTTCCAGGCGTTTCATGTTGCCGATGCGGAGGTATGTCGTGCTCTCTTCTTGTCTTGGATATCTCCCTCGCTGTATCAAGTTTTGCGGCAGCTAGCGCCGTTGCAGGGACCCTCGTCCTTGTCTTTTGACGCATTGTGTTCATTGCTGTCTTCATATTATCGCCGCCGCACGCATGTTGTGGCGGCTAGGGTCGAGTTCTATCAATGCAAGAAACAGCCCCATCACTCTTACCGGGCGTGGGCCGCTACCCTGCACGGTCTTAGTCGCAAATGTCATTTTGTCACGGAGCAGTCGCGAGAGTCGTACGCCCACGTTATGGTACGCGACGTCATTGTTCGTTCGGCCCCTGATAGGGAGGTCCGGCAACGGGCCCTGCAGTTAGAAAACCCTTCCCTCGAGGAAGTCCTGTCCATTGCTCAATCGTATGAAGTCTCTCACGCAGCAGGTCAACAGCTGGAAGTGTGGTGCGACGTCGCGGAGGTTCAGGGCGGCGCGGCCGCTTCCACTGTGTCAGGGGTGGACGACGTGCGAGCGGTACAATCCGGCCGTTACGGCCGCTCCCGCACGGCGCGTAAACAGAATTCTGGCCGCCGGCCCGTTGCCATCCTGTGCGTCGTGATATATACATCATGATCGGTCAGAGTGCCCCCAGCGTTGGGCCGTTTGTCGCAATCCACGTTGGATACCAGTGGTGGTCCTGCGCCGAAATGGCCGCCGGCTCTATACCTTGCAGGCGGGGGAGCGGGTGGTACGTCGTCACCAAAATCAGCTACGTCCACGTTCGGGCACCCGCCCTCCACCCTCTAGGACACCGGCTTCCCCATTGCCAGCACCTGTGTTGGTTTCACAGGGGACGTTGCCTCCTCTCCCCGCTGTGCCTCTGCCGCACTGCGATGGTTCTCAGCCTTGGCAGCCTCCAGTAGCTCCAGCACCGACATCGCCATTGTTCGAGATGCCCTAGCGAGAGCCGGCCCCCCTAGCAGGCCCGGTTTCTCAGGAGGTTGGTTCACCTGTGGTCGTCCCTTCCCCTTCGTCCCCGCCACTGGGTCTTGCCCATCCCGGGGTGGAACAGGATCCGGCGTTTGACAGCTTGTCGCCCGTTCTGTCCCGGGCTCCGGTTGTGGGACGACGGGGGCCTCTTCGTGTGGGTCACTTCCAGCTGCATTCGAAGGTTCCGGCTCGAGGGTTGGCAGATCCCCTCGACTCCGGCCATCCAATGGATGTGGAGGTCATCGCTCCTGCCCGACGCTCCACCTTCCGACGCAGTGGATCACAGTGGCTTCACCCCCCGAAGGAGGAGGAGTGTAGTAGCCACCAGAAAGATCGTGGGAGGCGCACATTGGCACGGCGCGTCACGGACGGTAGTTGGCGCAAGTAGAGTCCCGTCCACCAGAGGGCAGTCAGTTAACATCGGGCATGCCTAGGACACAGTCCCGGTCTACGCTAAGTGAAGTGCGACGTAAACGTGAACAGTGTTATTACACTGATGATACAAGCATCATTATTGATCCAGTAAAAGAAACTAATAGAAATTTATACAAATAATGTTATTGGTCGTTTTTTGCAAATGAGCTAGCTCTGGGCTTTGGAGAAAAGAAAAGAAAAGAAAAGAAAAGAAAAGAAAAGAAAAAGAAACCACACACAGTACATCCAGTTTTCTACTCCAAGGACTACAGTCCCTTCAATAAATAGAACACATCAAAAGAATTCAGTAGCCAGGATAGAGCATACTAAGTTTTTGGATGTACATATAGATGAGAATCTTAATTGTAAACTTTTGGGTCTCCTAAAGCAACTAGCTTCAGCAACTTTTGCAACCAGAATAATTGCTGATTTTGAGAATATAGAAATTAGCAAGCTAACATACTTTACATACTTTCACTCTCTGATGTCACATGGAATAATATTTTGGGGTAACTGAACATTTAGGCAAAACGTATTCACTGCTCAAAGGAAAGTGGTAAAAATAATTGTGTGGCTCATCGTCACACATCTTCTAGGCATCTCTTTAAAAGGTTAGGAATTCTTGAAACAGCCTCACAGTACATTTACTCGATAATGAAATTTGTCCTCAACAACACGGACCAGTTTAAAAACAAGTAACAGTCATGATTATAATGTCAGAAGAAAGAGAAAGACTTGCGCTATCCTCCACTTAAACTATCTTTGGCACAGAAACGAGTAAAATATGCTGCAGAAAATTGTTTTTTGATAAATTACCAGATGAAATAAAATGTCTGAAAGATAGCAGTAACAGTTTTAAAAATAAACTGAAATCATATCTCCTTGACAACTCCTTCTACACCATAGATGAATTCTTGAATAGGAATAAATAAATGTATAGGTATAATATATTCATTCATGTATGCGTTTCTTATGCACTTCACACATTCCACATTGTAAAGGTTACTGTGGATTGACCAATGGAATATGTAACTAACTAAGAAAAGTTATATATAAAAAAACAAAGATTTTGTGTGTATGTTTGTGTTTGTGTTTGTGTTTGTTTGTGTGTCTATCGACCTGCCAGCGCTTTTGTTCGGTAAGTCACCTCATCTTTGTTTTTTTATATATAATTTTTCCCACGTGGAATGTTTCCTTCCATTATATTAACTAAGAAAAGTGTAATATGTGGTTTACACCATTCATAGCATACGTGGTGAAGGATATCAGGGCAAGAAGGTATAGCAGCTGCTGAAGAGGAAATAGTTTTAACTGTTCTTTCTAAAAGAGAATACCGAACAAAAACTTTAGCAACATATTTAAATGCACAGTGCAAACTAAGTGTGCTGTCCACTATAAACCTTTTGACTGGCTTTGAAACTGAAAGGCTCCTATGAAATCCAATGGCAATATGATATTGCATTTGGTAAACAGTGAAAAAATATGTCCTTTAATGAGCAACTGCATGATTAGTAATGTTTCAAAATCTGTTCTGAATTATTTATTGATTTTTTTTCTTTTTATTCCATATTTTCTCACAATACTACTGCTATGGAATATCATTCATTATGACAGATATTCTCTTTAACATGTCTGCCATTTCAACAGCAGTGATCACTGGTGCTGCGCAGCTACTTTCCTTTTACTTCATACAAAATCTGCAATAATGCTTACCTATGTTACACCACCACAGCTGTTTTATTAAAAGTGAAAAGTGTCATAATTGTAGTGCAGCCACATCCGAACACAGCCCAGTTTTGAAGCATTCTGCACATCCACCTACACTGACTGTCAGCAGTCAATGAAATTTAGTTTCCCTCATGACATCTTGCCACGAGTTGTGCTGAACAGTGGTAACTGTTCTCCAAAATATGAAGTGGGCATCAATACCTATTTAAATAGTCTAAAAACCACCCTACAATGCACGGTGTTGGGAACATCATACCAATATTATTAACTTTCTTTCCTACTCCTTTTGCGTATTGAGCAAAGGGGGAATGACTCTTTCGGTACCTCTGCATGTGCACTAACCTCTATTAGATTCTTCTCATGATCCTCTATGAGAGAGATACGTTAGTGTCAACATAATAGTCACAGAGTCATCTTTGAATAAAGATTCTCCAAATTTATTCAACAACGTTTTACAAGAACTACGAGGGTCATTCCATAAGTGATGCCCGACATTTTTTATAAAAAGCCATTAATATAAATAGACAAACGTTCTTGTTGATGCTTCAAATTTGATGTTATCACCGTGCGCTGGCGAAGTTTCGAACTGTTCTGGCAGATGGCAGAGACATCGTACAGTGTCAAAATGGCATCTACATACGACTCATGTTACAAGCAGTGTGCTATTATTGAATTCTCGAGTGCAGAAAAAGAAACCATGGTGAACATCCATGAACATCTGTATGCAGTATATGGCAATGCTGTAGTTGATAGGAGTACAGTTGGGCGAAGGGTAAAGAAAGTTACAGCCTCAGTAAATGCAGAAACAGAGCTCCATTATCAGCCATACTTAGGACAGCCTGTCACAGGCACTGCTCCAGGCATGCTGAACCAATGCAGATGCCATTATTTGAGCCGACCGGCACATCACAACTTGACAATTGGCTCTACAGTTGTCAGTCAACATTTGAAGTGCGCCTGCAATGATCGAGACTTTCGGATATTGAAAGAGGTACTCATGACGGGTTCAACGAATGCTCACAGCAGATCACAAGATTCAAAGAAAGGCCACTTCATCTGAATTGTTGGAGCTTTTTGAGACTGACAAAGAGGCCTCTCTGTCACGGTCATTACAGAGGACGAAAGCTTAGTGCACCACCAAAAACAAAAAGTCAGTCCATGGTGTGGCATCATCCTCATTCACCACTAAAGAAGAAATTCGAGACAACTCCTCTGCCAGGAAAGTCATGGTGACAGCTTTCGGGGATTGTGATGACATCATTCTTGTAGATGTGATGCCAAGAGCGTCAACCATCAGTTCAGAGGCATACGTGAAGACTTTGAATAAACTGAAGAACTGTTTCCGATGTGTTCGATTACAAAAGAATCCAGGAGAAATCTTGCTCCAACACGTTAATGCAAGCCCACCCACAAGTCTGAAAGCACGGAACACATTGCCAAATTGGGTTGGACATCCCTGCCTCATCCACCCTACAGTCCAGACCTGGCACCCTCAGACTTCCATCTTTTTGGGCCGCTTAAAGAATCTCTACGGGGAACATGCATTGAAGATGACGGTAGTGTCAGTCATGCAGTGAAAATATGGCTATGCCTACAGGACAAGAGCTTTTACCAGCAGGGAATACATGCTCTTTCACAAACTGGTGTACGGCCATAGAATGTGATAGAGTCTACATAGAAAAATACGGCATGAACAAGACATGTTGATGTATATTGTCACCAAATTCTGACACTTGTTGGGGGGGGGGGGGGGGGGGAGGGGGGGAACTGGGCATTACATATTGAATGACCCTTGTACATTGTATTTCTTCCAAGGATTTCGACTTAAGTTCCATAGTACTTCCCTCTGAATTTGTTCAATATCTGTTGTCATGCCTACGTGATAAAGACTTCAAACACCGCAACGAGATTGTAAAATTGATCTCACTGGACTACTGTATGCAATTTCCTTTGCAGATATACTGCCCTTTCCCAGAGCTCTTTGGCTAAAAATCTTTCATTTGCCTTCCCTAGCAGTAATTTAAGTTGATTGGCCAGTTTCATAACACTTCTTGGTGACGTAATTTTCTTTGTTGTTGTCCACAGCAACATTTTGCAATATTTTTGAACATAGAAAGTGTCTGCTCCCTTTCTGTCACTATATGTAAGCCGACTCCATCCCATCCACACTTTTGAATCTATCTACACCTCCTCTCCATCCCTCTCTCTGTCTCTGCACACGCCATCTTTCAACACGATTTCAAATATACCGCTACTCTCTCAGTTAAGATTCACAGGATATTGAACACAATGACATTTTTATATCTTATGATTCAAAATTATCTGAGTGACCCACAGTCCCTAATTACCCAGTGCTGCAAATTTTTGTGGTGTTTAACAATTATTAACAATTGTTTCACTGCATATGCAATATGTTTCTGACATCTTGCTATGCTACAAAACCATGCAATAAAGTACTGTGTTCATGCAACAAATAAGTAACAGCCATCACATTTACCAGTATAACAATGAATACCTTTCCAAGTGTGAGAAGAGCTAATGCTGCAGCCAGATCTGCAGCTTGCATGGGTGGCTCTGCAACCGATCCAGATGAAGTAGCCTTAGGCTGTTGCTGAAAATATATTTTAACAGATGGCCAAGCATGTTCCCACAATGCATAAGCAAGCTGCGGCACGGTTTCATCCCAACAGTGGCTGCCAAGGGCACGGCTGTCGCTCTCCACTCTTGTGGCAATAGACAACAGAGTATCAAGTAGGCGGCACATATCAGATGACTGGCAGTAGCTAAGGTACACCTGTATCCAGCCACCTATATAACATCAACATATGGTACTTACATCAGTCACATATCAATGTGTAAGAATGATACAAATATAGTTACTTATTTAAAATAAAATTATCATGAGTGAATATTTAATGTGTCAACATATATGTATTGCTTTATTCCAAGAGGTACTAAATCGAAAAAATGCGTCAGAGATGACTGTCCTTACCTAATAACTTGCTGGCTCTAACAAGTACACTATGTGATCAAAAGTATCTGGACACTTGGTTGAAAATGACTTACAAGTTTGTGGGACTCTCCATTGGTAATGGTGGAATTCACTATGATGTTGGTCCACCCTTAGCCTCGATGAAAGCTCCTACTCTAGCAGGCATACGTTATTGTCATGTAACCCCTCCACCACAGGCTGTGCATTATGAACAGGTGCTTGATAGTGTTGAAAGATACAATCACCATCCCCGAATTGCTCTTCAACAGTGGGAAGCAGGAAGGTGCTTAAAACATCAATGTAGGCCTGTGCTGTGATAGTGCCACACAAAACAACAAGGGGTGCAAGCCCCCTCCATGAAAAAATTCGACCACCCCGAATTTTACTGTTGGCACTACATATACTGGCAGATGACGTTCACCGGGCATTCCACACACCCACACCCTGCCATCGAATCGTCACAATGTGTACTGTGATTTGTCACTCCACACAACATTTTTCCACTGTTCAATCGTCCAATGTTTATGCTCCTTACACCAAGCGAGGCATTGTTTGGCATTTACCGGTGTGATTTGTGGCTTATGAGCAGCCATTCAACCATGAAATCCAAGTTTTCTCACCTTCCACCCAACTGTCATAGTATTTGCAGTGGGTCCTGATGCAGTTTGGAATTCCTGTGTGATGTTCTGGATAGATGTCTGCACATTACACATTACGACCCTCTTCACCTGTCGGCAGTCTCCATCAGTCAACAGACGAGGTTGGCCTGCACATTTTTGTGCTGTATGTGTCCCTTCATGTTTCCACTTCACTATCACAACAGTAACACTGGACCTAAGGATGTTTAGGAATGTGGAAATCTCATGTACAGATGTATGACAAGTGACACCCAATTACTTGACCACGTTAGAAGTCTGTGACTTCCGTGGAGCACCCCATTCTGCTCTCTCACGATGTCTAATGTCTACTGAGGTTGCCTTTTGGGGGTGTCCGGATACTTTTGATCCCATAGAGTAAATATTTTCTTGCAAAAAGTACCAAATCTATTATACACAGGTTGTCAAATCCAGAATTTTACTCCAAAACATGCCAAAACTCTTTGAACTTTCATAGCAAGAAGCACCAAATACTCTTGCACTGATCTGACTGAGTATTGTGACATCACAAACACTGTGAGCCAATATAAAGTGTTTGTGTGATCATGTAATTACTGTCTAAGTAATGGCTGCCTGCAATTTGTTAGTGTGTTATTTCACGAAATGTTCTTGTGTTTTCTGTTGTGTTTGTTTACTGTGAACAATTAATGAATTCTGATATGTCAAATGAATTTGCTGATTTGAGAGAATTTACAGAAAAGCCAAGGAAACGTAAAACATCTGTGAATATGTGGAAGCAGAATGTTTTGAAACTCGAAAAACATAATGCTGCTGCAAGTGGAAAACCTCCAATCACATGTAAACATAATCATAACTTTCAAGTGCATTATGCATATCAGAAGATGTCATGATACATGAAAATAACAGATACTGGTACATTACAGATGCTGTGAATCAAAGAAACTTTTTAATGGGGTATATTGGTGTGAACTATCCTAAAAGATGAAGGCCTAATATAGGTAAGAAAGAATATTCAAGCACCAAATAAAACTATAAGCTACAGCATACAAATTTCTCTTCAGGGAAAGGCCTCTGTTTGTAGAGCTATATCTCTAAGTATTTTTAATGTTGGGAGAAGGAAGGCTGAGTATGCAACTGATGAGAAAATGAATTGTGAGGCTGCAGTTTCTGAAATAATAGGTAGTGCAAGCTTGGTGATGGTATATAGAAACTGAAGGCTGAAATTATAGCTCACATAACAAGGTTTAAATGCAGAGGACAGTACTGGGGGAGAAAAAAGACATCATTAAGAAAATATTTGCTCCAGAATTAACCATACATATGTGGAATTTATTTTATGAGAAGACAGCAGCTGGCAATAAAACTTCAACAAATCTATAAAGTGAGCACCAAATTAACTATCTAGTAGATACAGTATGATAAATTGACAGTAAACATTTAGATTCAGATTATGTGTAAAATATATGTTATGATTACTGCGTACTAAAAGGCAATTTCTAATTACTTTTTTTTCTTTCAGATTTTTGTCACCAATTTCTGGGGTTTGGCAACATAAAACAGGACACTTGCAATGTTACACTAGCATTCAAAGTTTGTTTTAAAGCTACTACTGATTAGAATATCAAGAAACAGCTGTAGTGGAAAGGCTTGTGTATAAACTAAAAGCAAATTCTTTTTATCCAGAACCTTAATAAACGCCCAGATGGCAGTTTAACAGTGAACTTTGATTTGATGCAGAATCAGCCTTTATCAAAGACAAATTAACAGAGCATATTATTCACATTAATTATGGTACATGTGTTAGGAATAATCATTCATGAGGAAAGAAAATTACTTCACCAAAAATGACACATTTTTATAGGTGGCTGAAGAACGAAGATGGCAGGGGATCCAAAGGAAATCAGTTCATGTCTATGGCATTTTTTTGAGTTAGTCTTAAAACCATACAGTGATGCAAATAATATTAAATGTATTCAATTGTTTAGTGATAACTGTGCAGCTCAAAACAAAACTTAACGTATTTTATTTCTGGTCTGTGTGACTGCATGACAATGCGGACTTCACGTTGACTGGTTTTTCCCTGTACATGGTGATTCATACATGTCTGCAGATAGGTCTTTTGGCATTACAGGAAAGAAACTACAAAAAACTTGAAACTCTAATGCTCCCAGAGGTCTGACAGTGTATTTGAGACAGTAGGAATACTTGACTACCTAAATTTCTGATTTTTCCTGGGTCAGTTGGTAAGAACCCATTCAAATATTAGGAAAAAGAAGAAGATGAAAGAGAGAGAGAGAGAGAGAGAGAGAGAGAGAGAGAGAGAGAAGAAAAAAACTTCAAAACTTGTGAAGCTAGATGTCATGCATGAGCATTGGTTGGTCTGGATGGTGTATATGCAATGATACCAGTGAGCAAACACAAAATGATCAGAAGTGGGGTAAGGTATGATTGTATTTTGCCTCAAGTAAAAGACTTGTAGAATAGTAGTCATTCACAACAGGCAAAGAAACATGATATGGTACACACATTTTCTGCAGTGGGCTACAAACTGAACCAAATACCTTTTGACAAAAATCTGGCAGAGGATAATGGTGTATGAGTAGATAATGAGGATGGAGACAATGATAAAATAGATGTTCATTATGACTATTGTTTTGAACCAAATATTGATAATACTAAGAAAAATTATTTCCTATTTGTGTAATCATTATTAACATAGTATCTCTTAACAACTCAGGCAAAATAATTCTGTAACACAGTTGGAATCGGCCAAGTCATACAAATACCTGGGTGTAACAATATTATGTGAAGATAAGTTGCTAATCACCATATAGCGGAGATGCTGAGTCGCAGATAGGCACAACAAAAAGATTTTCACACTTAAAGCTTTCGGCCAATGGCCTTTGTCAACAACAGACACACATACCAACCCACCTACCCACCCTCACACACACACACACACGCACACACACACACACACGCACATACACACACACACACACACACACACACACAACTCACACAAGACTGCAGTCTAAGGCAACTGAAAGCACACTGTGAGCAGCAGCACAAGTGCATGATGGGAGTGGCGACTGGGTAGGGGAAAGGAGGAGGCTGGGGCAGGGAGGGGGAGGGATAGTATGGTGGGGATGGGACAACGAAGTGCGGCAAGTTGGGCGGTGGGTAGGGGAGAGGTGGGAAGGGGGGTATGGCAGACAATGAAGTGCTGCAAGTTTGGTGGCAGTCAGGGGAGAGGTGAGACGGGGAGGGGGGGGGGGGGGAGTAATAGAAAAGGAGAGAAACAAGAAACAGAGAGAAATAAATAAAAAATAAAATAAATAAAAAAAGACTGTGTGTGGTGGTGGAATGGCGGTTGAGTAGTGCTGGAATGGGAACAGGGAAGGGGCTGGATGGTTGAGGACAGCGACTAATGAAGGTCGAGGCCAGGAGGGTTATGGGAACGCAGGATGTATTGCAGGGAACGTTCCCACCTGCACAATTCAGAAAAGCTGGTGTTGGTGGGAAGGAACTATATGGCACAGGCTGTGAAGCAGTCATTGAAATGAAGGATATCATGTTTGGCAGAGTGTTCATCAACAGGGTGGTCCACTTGTTTCCTGGTCACAGTTTGTCGGTGGCCATTGGAAAAGACAGCTTTTGTTGGTTGTTATGCCTACATAGAATGCAGCACAGTGGTTGCAACTTAGCTTGCAGACCACGTGACTGGTTTCACAGGTGGCCCTGCCTTTGATGAGATAGGTGATGTTAGTGACCGAATAGTTGGTGGTGGGAAGATGTATGGGACAGGTTTTGTATATACGTCTACACAGGGGTATGAGCCATGAGGTAAGGAATTGGGAGCAGGGGTTGTGTTAGGATGGATGAGTACGTTGTGTAGGTTCGGTGGACGGCCGAAATCCACTGAGGGAGGGGTGGCAAGGATAGTGGGCAGGGCATTTCTCATTTCAGGGCTTGGTGAGAGGTAATCGAAACTCCACCAGAGAATGTAGTTTGGTCTCGATTCCCATAAGAAGGGAGGATTTCAAAATTGCATTATTGTAAGATCATATGCACAAAGTCGACTCCCTAATCCAATGGAGATAAAATGAATATGATGTGTAAAAATTAACAGTCACCAAATTACAATGTGAAGAAACCTTTGATTTCAGAAGCTAGTTTGTTCTTATCCTCTTTCGTCTATACACAGTCACTCTTACATGGTAATCTGACTTTTACCTTCATTTGAAATAAGACCATATAATAAATTCATACAAAAGCAAGAATTATAGAAATGCTTGAATTTTTATGGGTAATTAACATTAAGGCTATTAGAGAGAGAGAGAGAGAGAGAGAGAGAGAGAGAGAGAGAGAGAGAGAGAGACCAGCTTGATAGGATGGAAGGGGAAAATCTGCTGTGGTTTTGTCAATGAAACCATCTGCCATTCACCGAAGTTACTTAAAATAAAATCTGAATGTAACACACACATACTGGCTTCAGCAAGACTGCAAAAACTGGCGTAATTTTCATTATTTAGTTCTTCAGAAAACAATAAACAGGTTTTTTGGTGATGTAACCTTGATTGAAGCTATAAGATTACAGTTAAAAGTAATACTTGATGAATTACTTTTAATTTTTTTATTAATTAGCAAACTGTAACGACAGAAAAAAATCATTCAATAAAACATGTGGACATGTGTTCTAGGGTTTGGAAACTAATGGTGTTCTTTACTAATTTGAAACACCTGAACCCCCAGTTTTCACTGCACAACTATGACTCTCCTAACCTACTGAAAGCTATTTACTACTGGTTGTGAAATCCAGTTTATGTAGTGTTGTTTACATAAACGTGGCAACATTTCTTGTTTTTAGGATGGTCGAGTAGAAGAACAAATTTCAAAGCTAATTTTCTGTTACTGCTGCAGAAATCAACAGCTGCGTGACTGTAAGAGCTAGGAGACGGTACTTATGAGCATTGTTGTGAGTGGTGTTATTTCATCGAAGCCATGTTCAAAATGTTGGAGAGGCATTGTGTGAATAGCCCAGATAAATTTTTTTGCGTATGTGGAACTTATATGATAAGCAGAAGACACTGACAAATAAGAGAGAGTGTGTGTGTGCAAATCGTGTTTTGCTTATTTTGGTACGATGATCGGAGATCATTTCATACTAGCATGGAGCAATTAAGGAAGTGATGTGTAGATAAAATGAAGTGTATGAACTTAAAATTCCCACAGAATGATGTAAAAAAAAATAAAAAGAATCACATCAATGATTGTTACTTCTGTATAAAATTAATGGAGTAAAAAAATAGGAGGGAGGGGGAGATGGAGGGGGAGATGGAGAGAGAGAGAGAGAGAGAGAGAGAGAGAGAGAGAGAGAGAGAGAGAGAGAGAGAGAGAGGTGAGGAAGAGGAAGAAGAAGGAATATCTTGTATCTGAACTTAAATTCGTCGATTTAACCTTGGTCCAGAATTGCTGATCCCCTCTTCACCAAAATCAGTCTATGCATTTGAATTCTCTGAACTGGAGGTGACTCACGAAAGCAGTGAATCTGACTATTCTGAGCATGGTACTGATAGTAACCCAAAACCTCTTACTCAAACAGGACCTAACAATTTTGTGAAAGACTTGAGATCCTCAAAAGACGCAGTACAATTTCTGAGATCATGGCCCAGTGAAAATAATTTACCTGTATATGGTACATCTCATTCAGTGTGCAGAAATCATGCTAAAGATTTTGTATAAACGAGACTGTTTTGTCACAAATGGTCACTTTTAGAACAGGACAGAAGATAATTCATGGAGTACAAATATCAAATGCCTATTAGGTCTACTACAAGCAGAAAGCTTTATGTTTAGAAATAGTTTCACACTGCATTCATACATACGCATCAGTTTCTCAAGCACGAGATTGAAAAGTAGTATTACGAAATTTTCATATAAATTTGGAATCATCTTTTCTTCCACAATTTTTATGATGTCCTCTCTTCTTCTCCTTCCTAGTTCTAACAAACAATCTTGTCATCACCAATTCTGTAGCTATTCCTGCCATTGTCAAAATTTGTTCGCCGATTAACTTCACTAACCCTGCCAGAATCACAGGTTTAGTTATCCTGCAATTATTCTCCAGTTAAGCATTGTTACATGTTTGTACAAAATGTTCTCCACATTACTTCCAGAATAGAACATAAACGGCTTCTAGCCGGGGACTGTACAACTGGTCCTTACTAGTGTAGTGATCTGGCCAAAAATTTTCTGTCAAAATTTCATTTTCTTGGATACACCGAGAAGATAATATGTAATCTTTCTCACCTGTTATTCCTGTTAGTCATTTATTTCAATTCTGGTAGTCTGAATCTATGAATTTCGCTTGTAATTATAACAATGCTGATCATTCGCAAACCCAATCAACCACATAATCAGACAGCGATTGGCATTCATTCATTCGGGTTTACTCTGCTCAGCTTGTATAGCCCCATCCCCTTTTGTCTGCAGAAAGTTTATCTATAGATGTGACAAGGATTCTCCTGACATAGACATCACATACACTATGCACACATTCAAAACTCAACTTATGATTCATTCAGAAATCAACTTAAAATGTGTTCAAAAATGTTCAAAAAACAACAGGGATGCATTTCAAAATAATATGAATAATCGATAGACCAACGTGCGCTGGATGCTAGGCACTTTGGGAAACAAGCATCTAGCTGCTTGCTGCGACTACTTGCACACCCAACAGCCACATTCCTGTAGCCAGAAGCGGGAGAATCTATTACTCAAATGCAACTCAAATGCGCACGTGCATGAGCCCGCTCATAACTGCCAAAACGAATCCAATGTGAACAGTTGTGACTTCACGCTCATCAGAGGCAATTTGTTGTTAAGAAGCATTGCATAGTCTTCCTAAAGCCTTTGACACATTTTTCTGTTGGCAGATGCTTGTATGAGCACTGTGTGTCATTGTTGTATATGGCACATTTCCTTTGCAATTTAAGTTATTTTCATTTTATCTCTCGTTTATGTTTTAGTGTTGAAATATTATTCTGCAGTAGCTGGATACAGTAATATCCTTTGTTAGAGTATCGGTTCTTATCAGTCAAAATTACAAAAATTTAACAGAAAACTAAAACAATGAAAAATTCCCAGAATTCTAAAAAATTCCCGGATTTTTCCTGGTTTTCTCCCGGATGAAAAAATTCCCGGATTTTTCCCGGAACTCCCAGTTGTACTGGGTCGTATACAACCTGAGTCAGATCCCAAATCTATTACCTGCAAAGCTGGAAGAAGAGATATTTGCTGGACCAGATATGTGTAAGTTGATGTCTGATGAACACTTTAAAATCACAATGATGGAAACAGAACAATAAGATCAGAGAAGTATTAAAAAAAAATCCTTAACAAATCCAGTGTATCGTTTCCCTGCCCAGACTAAAGAAACTGATTACAAGAAAATAGTGGAAGATATGTTGCAGCCATTTAAATAGTCAGAATCCAAGGTCTCCCCAAAACTACATTTTTTAATGTCACACCAAGACAATTTTCAGCACAATCTGGCTACCGCATCAGAGGAAAATGCTGAATGGTTCCATCAGGAACTTCAATGTCTGCAACATCATTATCCAGGTTTTTAGGGAATAAACATGATGTGTGACTACTTCTGGTCTACCACACATGAAGGAGAAGTGATACACCAAAGGAAGGACATCAAGCACTAAGTCACAGGAAAATGTAAATGGAAATAATACCTCCACTCCACCTGGTAAGTGTCCAAATCACTGTATTTGCTTTTTCTAATTTATATGTCTCTCACATTAGTTTTTAATGATTTTATTGTTCTGCTTCAACTACCTTCCTGTAATTGTTTTCTGATCTCATAGGGTACAGAGTTTGATGATGATGTGGCATAAAATCTGACATTTTGTAGAGAAATAGGTTTCAGATTCATGATCAACACAATCGATTTAGTCAAAAATTCATATTTTCATGCAAATTACACAGAAAAAGGAAAATTTTTTCAGCCTGTGTAATTTCTGTATGCAAAGAATTCAGGAAAAATCAATAACATTACAAAAAATTTAGACAAACAAATGGAACATAAACACCAATAAATGAAGCAATGACTTTGCCAGCAGCAATGAAGGGAAGTAGGGATCGAATAATCAATATGAATTATTTCTGCCACTGACCTAGCTCAATGTTAATTTATTGTCACATATTTGCATTTTAATTGTTCTGGTACTTCCTAATTGAAATTTAAACTTCTTTGAGGTTGCATATTACATATATTTAATCAACCACTACTTTAGAAAACAATGTAGCAACATTACCTAATAGTTTCTCCTGTGATAGTTCCAAGTTTGCACTTGCATTAATAATATCTTGTAGTCCTTCAACAAATGTTCTCATAAGGAGTACAGAATCAGTACTTTTTGATTTGCATACTGTTGAAACATCACTCATGAGAGGAACTGCAATGCTTCCAACATCTTCTCCTGCAAAATAAACAAAATTTTTAGCTTCATTCTAGCATATATAAACAAAGATGATGTGACATACCAAATGAAAGTGCTGGCAGGTTGATAGACACACAAACAAACACAAACATACACACAAAATTCAAGCTTTCGCAACAAATGGTTGCTTCATCAGGAAAGAGGGAAGGAGAGGGAAAGACGAAAGAATGTTGGGTTTTAAGGGGGAGGGTAAGGAGTCATTCCAATCCCGGGAGCGGAAAGACTTACCTTAGGGGGAAAAAAGGATAGGTATACACTCGCGCACACACACACACACATATCCATCCGCACATACACAGACACAAGCAGACATTTGTAAAGGCAAAGAGTTTGGGCAGAGATGTCAGTCGAGGCGGAAGTACAGAGGCAAAGATGTTGTTGAAAGACAGGTGAGGTATGAGCGGCGGCAAATTGAAATTAGCGAAGATTGAGGACTGGCGGGTAACGAGAAGAGAGGATATACTGAAGGGGAAGTTCCCATCTCCGGAGTTCTGACAGGTTGGTGTTAGTGGGAAGTATCCAGATAACCCGGACGGTGTAACACTGTGCCAAGATGTGCTGGCCGTGCACCAAGGCATGTTTAGCCACAGGGTGATCCTCATTACCAACAAACACTATCTGCCTGTGTCCATTCATGCGAATGGACAGTTTGTTGCTGGTCATTCCCACATATAAAGCTTCACAGTGTAGGCAGGTCAGTTGGTAAATCACGTGGGTGCTTTCACACGTGGCTCTGCCTTTGATCGTGTACACCTTCCGAGTTACAGGACTGGAGTAGGTGGTGGTGGGAGGGTGCATGGGACAGGTTTTACACCGGGGGCTGTTACAAGGGTAGGAGCCAGAGGGTAGGGAAGGTGGTTTGCAGATTTCATAGGGATGAACTAGAAGGTTACAAAGGTTAGGTGGATGGAGGAAAGATACTCTTGGTGGAGTGGGGAGAATTTCATGAAGGATGGATCTCATTTCAGGGCAGGATTTGAGGACGTCGTATCCCTGCTGGAGAGCCACATTCAGAGTCTGATCCAGTCCCGGAAAGTATCCTGTCACAAGTGGGGCACTTTTGGGGTGGTTCTGTGGGAGGTTCTGGGTTTGAGGAGATGAGGAAGTGGCTCTGGTTATTTGCTTCTGTACCAGGTCGGGAGGGTAGTTGCGGGATGCGAAAGCTGTTTTCAGGTTATTGGTGTAATGGTTCAGGGATTCCGGACTGGAGCAGATTCGTTTGCCACGAAGACCTAGGCTGTAGGGAAGGGACCGTTTGATGTGGAAGGGGTGGCAGCTGTCATAATGGAGGTACTGTTGCTTGTTGGTGGGTTTGATGTGGACGGACGTGTGAAGCTGGCCATTGGACAGGTGGAGGTCAACGTCAACACTGTGAAGCTTTCTATGTGGGAATGACCAGCAACAAACAGTCCATTCGCATGAATGGACACAGGCAGACAGTGTTTGTTGGTAATGAGGATCACCCTGTGGCTAAACATGCCTTGGTGCATGGCCAGCACATCTTGGTACAGTGTTACACCGTCCGGGTTATCTGGATACTTCCCACTAACACCAACCTGTCAGAACTCCGGAGATGGGGACTTGCCCTTCAGTATATCCTCTCTTCTCGTTATCCGCCAGGCCTCAATCTCCGCTAATTTCAATTTGCCACATTGATTTCGCCTTCCTCTGTGGCGACGCGTTTTTAAATATGTCGACTGAGAATCTGCAGAAAAATGGAGCAGATATAGCATAAAAATATTTGAAAGACTTGAGCACAGTTGATTTTTGCCAGGAACTCACTGGATTCAAAAAGCTAATAACTAAAATTAATGAAAGATCAAGTGCACTTCACCTGCTACAACATCTGTGCAAATATGACTTTCAAGAAGCGTTCCGTAGTGTTAGTTAAGGATATACCACACATTGCCTATGAAATCTGCAAGCTGTGAGTGAAGCATCGGCAAACTGAAAATAATTAAAAGCTATGTGCATTCAACAATGAGTCAGGAATGCCTATCCGGCATTGCGATCATAGGACTGAAAATAAAACCGCCTTTGAGATGAACTTTGATGAGCTAATAGACTCTTTTGTAGAAAGTCGCGTAAAGCTGTAGCAAGATTGTACAGAGAAAACTGCTGGGTCTTAAAGATTGAAGAGCTGCATAGTGACTAGCTTGTCTGTTGTCTTTACTGGTTATATGTTTCCTATATTTAATTTTATGTCAGACAAAAGAGAAAGTTATTAGCTAATAGATAATAAAGAATGCAAATTTACTGAAGGGGTTTTATCCTTCGGGTCAAATAAAATCCCATCCAGTATATGGTTTTTTTTTTTTGTTTAAATAATATATTTTAAATGCTCGAGAACCACTATAAAGTTTCTGCCCTGGTTCGGATAAATCCGGATAGATCCGATGCTGCTGGATCCCACATCACTAAGTTGTTGGTATTTGTGCCTCTTCTGATCAGCAGATTTGTCGAGCTATGAATTTCCACCAGTTCTTTAATAAAGCTGTCTCCGTAAAAAAACATGGACAAGAGATTTTTGGTATTTTGTAGTCCGTATTGTGCCCCATACACAGACAGTGTACAAGCACTGCAGATTTCTCTGGCTTGTCCTAATGTGTGTGTCGTTGAAGTTTGATGCATCGGTCTTCTGCAGTGCAACAAGTTTTTTCAATGTATGATATCCTGCAGCTACGAAGAATCTTACATACCAGACCTTCTCAAAACAAGATTGTCTTTCCCTTTACTTAGAAGAGCTCTGAGGTTTGTTGGTAAGCAGAAGATGGATTTAACTTTATGTTCCTATTTTCGAAGAAACACTACTGACATGTGGCAAGACAACCACTCCTCTTTGTTCTTCACTTTCTTCCAGGTCCTCACTTTGTGTAACACACGCTGGGTGTATGGCACATCGAATCTTCCTTTCAGAATATCCATTCTGAATGAATATGGTATGGGTATGGTGCAACTCATCAGATAAGCTGTCTGAATACAATATGACTCTTTCTTTATGTACCAACATCCTAGGCACACTGGTTCACTGTGAAAGATGGTGACAGTTGGTGACCCGTGAGCCTAAGTTTGCGTGTGCAGGTTTATGGTGCACAGTGTGACCCCAGGTGCCACTGTCTTATCACAGCAACCACAAAGGGAAACTGATAGTCAAACAAGGGATGATGTTTCGGTGGCGATATGGATGTTTGGATGACCACAGCAAAGATGGTCACATGCGACCACGGATGCATATAACAGCATGTGATTCCCAACAGTGGGTGCTTGGGTGGCCAACAACAGTGCACAGTAAGAACAATAGCCCTTGCACATGCGCTGAAGCTCTTGGTTCATTGTTCGACAAGTAGCATTGCTATATTTCTCCACTGCCGATCAGGAAATCTTTGCTATTGGTCACTGAATTTGGCGCCTTCACATCTGTGCATGAAAAGGACAGAGTTGTGCCAATGAACTTTGTGAGAACTTCATGATGATATCCAATGTTCCACCCAAGAACCATTTCTACAAGATGGTGAAGATGAAAAAAGCACACGGAAGTATGATAAACAAGTGACTGACAAAGAAAATTGTTTTATATGTATTTAATTATCAATCGTAGGCCTCAGTATGCCATCCTTTATGGATGAAATAATTATCTATGTGCCACCTACCTATAACCTATAGACAAGGTGGTTGTAACTTGGACACACAACAAAACCATGAATGTTAGTACAAGTTTATTAGACTGTGGCATGTACGCCAATCACCATAACATAAACTGAACACAATAAGATAAGGCAAATGTATGCAAGCAGTAATAATATAACTGAACGCAAGCGTGGTTTAAATAGGCACTCGCCTGTGGTAGGTTCTATTGGATGTTCACAGCATTGCTCTTTCACATCACATTCTTGTGGATGACAATGCATCACTAATGCACACGGATTCCAAGTGTGCATACATTACTTCATTCCTCTTCCCTTGGGGAACAGCTCAGATTCGCCAAATGCCCATGGCGTCTTCCTTTTGCAAGGCTATGGCTGAGATGATGTACTGATAATGGGGCGTATGATTGGAAGTACTTGGGGCGCAGGCAGTGTCACAGTCTGTCTTCTCCTGTCAACCCATACGGTAGGATGGGGGACATCGGCTCCATATCCACATCAGGTCAAGGCCTGGTGGTGGTGGTGGTGGTGGTGGTGGTGGTGGTGCCCCCGCAGTTGGCAGCTGAGGGGGAGGAAATGGCTCTGGTATGGATACAGGCGCACTGGTACTGGTAACGGTATTAGAGAAGCTGCGCAAGTTTCGTCCAACAGCGATGGGGTATCCCCAGTATGTTGTGGCAGGGACCCATCTGCAACAGCTGAGCCATCGAGCAATGAAGATTGGCATGGCATCGTCAGTGTCCTGGCCGAGGTTGTCCGGTTGTCCATGTGCGCATGTGCAACTGGTTGTAATGACAAGCACTGAGGTGCCCCTCTGTACGGGAATTGGGAGATGACAGCCGGAATCCATTTTGGGTGACCACCAAACCCTTGTGCCCAGATAGGTACCCCAGGCTGGAAAGTGACAATGGCTGCACAGGTTGGTGCCTCTGGCAGGGCCGCAAGAGATGCAGGAGAGACCAGGGTTGATGCCCATGGAGCAATTCAGAAGGATTGTTGTTGCCGAATGTATGACCAATAGGAAAACAGAAACTGATCAAAAACAATGTCAGACGGGAACCAAGACACATACTTTTTCCATTTCATTTTGAATGTTCTACCATTTCAACCTCATAATTGACTGCAGGTGGAACGTGGTGAATCCTGAGGGTGTTGCAGAAGGCATTGTTTTATTTGTAAATATCTAGTCCGAGTCAAATTAAGTGTCTTTGATGTGTATGCAATAGGCCACTAGGAGCCATCAGAATGTTTATGAGCTGACACTGCCCCCAGCCCATGCTGGGATGCATCTGTTGCTAACATTAAATGTTGACCTTGTTGGTAGGTAATGAGGCGATGTGCAGATCGTAACATAGACATCAGTTTGGAAAACACTGTTTCACACACCTGCAACTAGTGAACAGTGAAAAGACGTTCCCTTATGCAGAAAGGTATGTAATGGTTGTACAACCAACACCACCCCCAGCAAAAACTGATGATAATAAGCAATCTTACCTAAAAAAAACCAGGAGATCCTTCACTAAAATAGGACGTGAAAGAGCCAGAACGACAGACATTGTGATGAAGGGGTATGACACCTGCACCCAAGACATAGAACGCAAGTTAAACAATAGAAGGCAGAAAGAAGCAGCACTTTTCCAAATTTCGTTTGAACACAGTGCCCTGTAACACTGAAAAGAACCTACATAACTTGTTGAGATGTTCAGTGGTGGAAGAGCTGGAGAACACAATATCATCAAGATAGTTTGCACTGCCAGGTACGGACCATACGTGCTGTTCAAGAAATCATTGAAAAATCACCAGGGGTCTGGCCACGCCAAATGGCAACTGCAAGTATTGATACAATTTCAAAGACGTGTTAACAACCACGAGCCGTTGAGAATCAGAATCAATGGGAAGCTGCCAATATGCAATGGAGAGGTCACTCTTGGAAAATACTGACCAGCAGCGAGTTTAGCAAAAATTTCGTCAAGGCATGGCAAGGGATATATGTCAATGATAGACTGAGCATGGACAGAAACTTTGATATTGGTGTAAAGGCGTAACTGTCCCGACGGCTTCTTGATAATGACTAAGGGTGTAACCCATTTGCTGGATGTGATCGGTTGGATGGTCCCAGAGGCTGTGAGGTGGTCGAGCTATGCCTTAACTTGATCACAGAAAACCATCGGCACTGGGCAAGCCTGAAAGAAACGTGGTCTGGACAAAGATTTCATTGTAACATAGGCTTTGAAATTATTGGCACAATTCAACCCAGCAGAAAACAAGGCTGATACTCATATCATAAAGAGTCAAGTTGTGTGTAAGGCAATTGACCAGAGATGAGATTAGCTTTATTGGAAACAGTAAACCCGAAAAGGTTAAAGGCATCCAAAACCATACAAATTTTTGGTGCGTGCCTTGTTCACTACAAAAAATTCAGCAGACGAACCACAGATTTATATGTGACTGAGCCCGAGAAACTACCTAATATCAGAATGCTTTGTTTAGAGTAGGTGACTAATGTAGTGACACTGGTGCTAAAGGGGGAGAACCCAAGTCCATGTACGTTATTTGCAAGTTGAGTAAGGTCACAGTAGTACCAGTGTTGACTTGCATTTGCAAAACCTTCAGATAAACCTTTCACATAAACCTTGTTGTTGTTGTTGTGGTCTTCAGTCCTGAGACTGGTTTGATGCAGCTCTCCATGCTACCCTATCCTGTGCAAGTTTCTTCATCTCCCAGTACCTACATCCCTCTGAATCTGCTTAGTGTATTCATCTCTTGGTCTCCCTCTACAATTTTTACCATCCACGCTGCCCTGCAATGCTAAATTTGTGATCCCTTGATGCCTAAGAACATGTCCTACCAACCGGTCCCTTCTTCTCGTCAAGTTGTGCCACAAACTCCTCTCCTCCCCAATTATATTCAATACCTCCTCATTAGTTATTTGATCTACCCATCTAATCTTCAGCATTCTTCTGTAGCACCACATTTCGGAAGCTTCTATTCTCCTCCTGTCCGAACTATTTATCGTCCATGTTTCACTTCCATACACGGCTACACTCCATACAAATACTTTCAGAAATGACTTCCTGACACTTAAATCTATACTCGGTGTTAACAAATTTCTCTTCTTCAGAAACGCTTTCCTTGCCACTGCCAGTCTACAATTTATATCTTCCCTACTTCAACCATCATCAGTTATTTTGCTCCCCAAATAGCAAAACTCCTTTACTACTTTAAGTGTCTCATTTCCTAATCTAATTCCCTCTACATCACCCGACTTAATGCGACTACATTCCATTATCCTCGTTTTGCTTTTGTTGATGTTCATCATATATCCTCCTTCCAAGACACTGTCCATTCCGTTCAACTGCTCTTCCAAGTTCTTTGCTGTCTCTGACAGAATTACAATGTCGTCGGCGAACCTCAAAGTTTTTATTTCTTTTCCATGGGTTTTAATACCTACTCCAAATTTTTCTTTTGTTTCCTTTACTGCTTGCTCAATATACAGATTGAATAACATCGGGGAGAGGCTACAACCCTGTCTCACTTCCTTCCCAACCACAGCTTCCCTTTCATGTCCCTCGACTCTTATAACTGCCATCTGGTTTCTGTACAAATTGTAAATAGCCTTTCGGTCCCTGTATTTTACCGCTACCACCTTTAGAATTTGGAAGAGAGTATTCCAGTCAACATTGTCAAAAGCTTTCTCTAAGTCTACAAATGCTAGAAACGTAGGTTTGCCTTTTCTTAATCTTTCTTCTAAGATAAGTCGTAACGTCAGTATTGCCTCACGTGTTCCAATATTTCTACGGAATCCAAACTGATCTTCCCCGATGTCGGCTTCTACCAGTTTTTCCATTCGTCTGTAAAGAATTCGCGTTAGTATTTTGCAGTTGTGGCTTATTAAACTGATAGTTCGGTAATTTTCACATCTATCAACACCTGCTTTCTTTGGGATTGGAATTATTATTTTCTTCTTGAAGTCTGAGGGTACTTCACCTGTCTCATACATCTTCCTCACCAGATGGTAGAGTTTTGTCAGGACTGGCTCTCCCAAGGCCGTCAGTAGTTCTAATGGAATGTTGTCTACTCCCGGGGCCTTGTTTCGACTCAGGTCTTCCAGTGCTCTGTCAAACTCTTCACGCAGTATCGTATCTCCCATTTCATCTTCATCTGCATTCTCTTCCATTTCTATAATATTGTCCTCAAATACATCACCCTTGTATAGACCCTCTATATACTCCTTCCATCTTTCTGCTTTCCCTTCTTTGGTTAGAACTGGGTTTCCATCTGAGCTCTTGATATTCATACAAGTGGTTCTCTTTTCTCCAAAGGTCTCTTTAATTTTCCTGTAGGCTGTATCTATCTTACCCCTAGTGAGATATGCCTCTACATCCTTACATTTGTCCTCTAGCCATCCCTGCTTAGCCATTTTGCACTTCCTGTCGATCTCATTTTTGAGACGTTTGTATTCCTTTTTGCCTGCTTCATTTACTGCATTTTTATATTTTCTCCTTTCATCAATTAAATACAATATTTCTTCTGTTACCCAAGGATTTCTACTAGCCCTCGTCTTTTTACCTACTTGATCCACTGCTGCCTTCACTATTTCATTCCTCAAAGCTACCCATTCTTCTTCTTCTACTGAATTTCTTTCCCCCATTCCTGTCAATTGTTCCCTTATGCTCTCCCTGAAACTCTGTACAACCTCTGGTTCTTTCAGTTTATCCAGGTCCCATCTCCTTAAATTCCCGCCTTTTTCCAGTTTCTTCAGTTTCAATCTGTAGCTCATAACCAATAGATTGTGGTCAGAATCCACATCTGCCCCTGGAAATGTCTTACAATTTAAAACCTGGTTCCTAAATCTCTGTCTTACCATTATGTAATCTATCTGATGCCTTTTAGTATCTCCAGGATTCTTCCATGTATACAACTTTCTTTTATGATTCTTGAACCAAGTGTTAGCTATGATTAAGTTATGCTCTGTGCAAAATTCTGCCAGACAGCTTCCTCTTTCATTTTTTAGCCCCAATCCATATTCACCTACAATGTTTCCTTCTCTCCCTTTTCCTACACTCGAATTCCAGTCACCCATGACTATTAAATTTTCGTCTCCCTTCACTATCTGAATAATTTCTTTCGTCTCATCATACGTTTCATCAATTTCTTCATCATCTGCAGAGCTAGTTGGCATATAAACTTGTACTACTGTAGTAGGCGTGGGCTTCGTGTCTATCTTGGCCACAATAATGTGTTCACTATGCTGTTTGTAGTAGCTTACCCGCATGCTTATTTTTTTATTCATTATTAAACCTACTCCTGCATTACCTCTATTTGATTTTGTATTTATAACCCTGTATTCTCCTGACCAAAAGTCTTGTTCCTCCTGCCACCGAACTTCACTAATTCCCACTATATCTAACTTTCACCTATCCATTTCCCTTTTTAAATTTTCTAACCTACCTGCTCGATTACGGGATCTGACATTCCACGCTCCGATCCGTAGAACACCAGTTTTCTTTCTCCTGATAACAACGTCCTCTTGAGTAGTCCCCACCCGGAGATCCGAATGGGGGACTATTTTACCTCCGGAATATTTTACCCAAGAGGACGCCATCATCATTTAACCATACAGTAAAGCTGCATGCCCTCGGGAAAAATTACAGCTGTAGTTTCCCCTTGCTTTCAGCCATTCGCAGTACCAGCACAGCAAGGCTGTTTTGGTTATAGTCACAAGGCCAGATCAGTCAATCATCCAGACTGTTGTCCCTGCAACTACTGAAAAGGCTGCTGCCCCTCTTCAGGAACCACACGTTTGTCTGGCCTCTCAACAGATACCCCTCCGTTGTGGTTGCACCTACGGTACGGCCATCTGTATCGCTGAGGCACGCAAGCCTCCCCACCAACGGCAAGGTCCACGGTTCCTGGGGAGGAGATAAACCTTGACATCAATAAAATACTTACTGGGTGCAAGGGAAATTACCGATACACAACTGATTGTGAACAAATCAATGAGGATTTGCAGAAAATAAATGCGTGGTGTAATGACTGGCAGTTATTTCCCAATATTAGTAAGTGTAAACTACTGCATATAACAAGGCGAAAACCCCCATTAATGTATGAGTACGAAATAAATGCCCAGTCTTTGGAAGCAGTAACGTCCGTCAAGTATCTGGGTGTGACTATTCGAAATGATCTCAAATGGAATGATCAGATTACACAAGCAACGGGTAAGGTGAACTTTAGATTGTGGCTTATTGGTAGAATCCTGAAGCGATGCAGTCCTTCAACAAAGGAAATAGCTTACAATACCTTTGTTCGTCCAGTCTTTGAGCATTGTTCGTCTGTATGGGGCCCTTACCAGCTGAGTCTGATTCAAGAGATTGAGAAGGTCCAAAAAAGAGCGGCAAGATTCGTGACTGGTACATTTAGCCAACGCAAGAGCATTACAAATCTCATAGAAAGTTTGAAGTGGGACACACTTGCAGATGGACGGCGCGCTAAACAGAGGGAGCTGCTCACTAAATTCCGAAATCTGATCTTCACCAAGGATGTAGGGGATATATTATTACCACTAACTTTCAAATCATGCAATGATCACCATTCAAAGATAATGGAAATAAGAGCTCGTACTGAGGCGTTCAGAAAAGTCTTTTTTTTCCCTCGTGCGATCCGCAAGTGGAACAGAAGGGGGGAAATATGACTTTGGCACGAATTGTGCCCTCCGCCACACACCGCTTGGTGGCTAGCGGAGTATATATGTAGATGTGTAGATGTAGACATCCAGGTCAGCATCTGCAATAGGCGGTTGGAATTTTGCGTTACAAACAGAACCAATGTGGCCTGTTATATTGCACTGGCAGCAAATGGCCCATTGCTAGGACAATCTGGCCTATCGCGACTGACAAAACATGATGGACAAGATGGAAGAGTGGAAGGTTTGCACTGTTGTTCATTACTGGACTTGCTGTGCTGCTGCTACAGCCATGGCTGATGCAGTGAAGTGGGTCAGCCGCTGTAATGTTTTGTTTGTGCAGACCACTGCTCCCCTGTGATACATCCGACAAATGGCAGGGGGAAGCGAGCTGAACTTCTGCATCCTCACACCCTGATTCAATTTGAGTATGCACAGCCCTTGAAACCTCACGATTATCAGATAGTCAGAATGTTGGAGATGGAGAGGTTTTCACACTGAAGGGCCCATTCACAAACCTCGCGATCGGGGGCCATTCGAATGATTGCTTCGCAAACCATTTGGTCGACATACTCCTTATGTACATCAGTGACAATGGTAGATTAAACCATGTAGCTCAGCTGCTAAAGTCTTATAGGAATGTTCCAATTTCTTGCGACACTGGTAGAACTCAACTGGAGCGGCAATAATCCATTTACAGTAGTACTGTAGAATGGGGTAAAGCGGATCAAATGGGGTAAAGCTGATCAAAGACACATTACTGTACTAAATCACTGCCATCTAGGTGACAGGAGAGAGCAACACCAACTTTGAGACACATAGAAGGCTGTGACCTGTATGTTTGTTACCTGTGTCATAAGCAAGGTGAGAAATGAAGATTTTGACAACCATCAGCAATTATTATCTTAGTGTACATTTAAAGATTTGTCATTTCAATGAAAACAAATTTTTGCAGTGACCACAGGTTAGTAACTACATCTATTTTTCAGCTGAATTCTATTAGAGCAAATCTACATCTACAATGTATGTGAAACTCACTTTCTTAGCATAGGTTATCTTTTAGTTATTGTGCCAAACATGGCTTTTTTGTGATTCCGGGGGTAAAGTGGATCATGCTGCACAAATAGATAAAGCAGCTTGGAGCAAAAGGAAAAAGGAATTATAATGAAGCTTATTTCAGTGAAGCAGTGAAAAAAGTAAAGAACAATGAAATTACTTTGCGAAAAGCTTCTGAAATTTATGCTGTGCCTTAAACTAAACTTCAAAGATGGGTGAAAGGAGGTGATAAATTAATGAAATATGGAAGGCCGACTGTGTTGAGTGAAAATGAGGAGAAATGTATTGTGGAAGGTCTTCTTCTATGTGCACATTGGGGGTTTCCACTTGGAAGTACAGACATTAGAATTGTAGTACAGCAGTATCTAAACAGGGAGAGAGTAACAGAGCCACAATTTACAGACAATATGCCAGGTGTGGACTGGTTTCAGTCATTTATGTCACGGAACTGTGAACTGACTGTGAAGTGTTCAGAGAACATAAAGAGAGCAACATCTGGGATATCACAGGAAGTTATTGTATCTTATTTTAGAAACCTGGAGAACTCTTTAAGAGCAGTTCCATTGTTTCACAGCATAAATTATGATGAGACAAATTTTACAGATGACCCAGGAGCAGTCAAAATAGTTGGGAAGAGGGGTGTAAAACATCCTGAGAAAATTGTAGACTGGAGCAAAAGTAACACCAGTGTCATGGTTGCTGCAGCAGCAGATGTACACGTTCTTCCCCCTTATGTGGTATATAAGACAAAACACATTTACTCAGGATGGACTGAAGGTGGAATTAGTGGTGCTGCATACAACCAAAACTCCAGTGGATGGTTTGATGCAGACATTTTCTGTGAGTGGTTTTCCAAAATAAATATGCAATATTGCAGGACACTTGATGGTCCTAAAGTGCTTATTGGTGACCATCTCTCAAGTCATTTAACATTACAAGTTATTCAAGATTGTGAAGCAAACAACATTCGTTTTGTCTTACTTCCACCTAACTCAACTCATATGCCAGCCTTTGGACGTGGCATATTTTTTGTCCTTTAAAGAGAGCATGGCGAAAAGTTCTTGGTGTGTCAAAGATGAAAAACAGGGGACCACTTCCTAAAACAGAATTTCCTAGATTGCTGAAATTCCCATTCGAAGCCATAAATTCTACTTCAGCAGAGAATGTGAAATCGGGTTTTAAAGCTTGTGGCATAGTCCCTCTAGATTCACAGAAAGTTCTGAGCAAACATGTAGAACATCGTCTGCAGGCGTGGAAAAGTCTTGGACAGACTCACTTATTAAGCACTTAAAGAAAACTCGTGAAAGTGAAATACAAGCAAGCTCTCATAAAGTTGGGAAACGACTCAGCGTTTTGCCCGGAAAAAGTGTCCAATGCAAAGATTTGATTGTTACAGATGTGGCAGAGAGAGTAGTTAATGATGCTGATACGGGGGATGTCATGGAAGCAGAAGGGCGCCAATTTTCTGAAATGCATTATGACAAAGGTGATCATGTCCTCATTCCCTTCAATACTGAAGAAAGAGATACATGTTATGTAGGAAAAATTATGGAAGCAGATAGAGACACTGCTATGGTCAATTTTTTAAGGAAGAAAGGTGGCAAAAAAGGGACACATTTAGTGTATCCTGATGTTGCTGACATTCAAACAGTTTCCTTATCAAACATTATGTGTAAGGTAAAGGTGAAAGATCTATGGAGGAGTCGGTATGCAATCTCAGACATTAATGTGAACAATGTGGAATAGATAGAATTGCCATATGTGACATGATAACATTTTTATGATGTTGGTTTTGTGTTCTCAAGTTCTTAAAAGTAGTACTCATTTAACTGTATTTTCAATCGTAATTTTGATGTTAAATGTCTTTTTTAAAAACATATACTACCGTACACCATTATTTCATCTAAAAAGACATACAGTGGTCCACTTTCCACATTGATGGGGTAAAGTGGTTTAACTATGAAAATATGTAGGTGATCTACTTTACCCCACTACGTGGTAACCATGTTCTGTAAAAATATAATGTTAGTGGAATCTGAAAGATGATAAATGTGAAGTACCTGACAATTTTTTGTCAGATTCTCATTAATCATTTAAGTCCTCTTTTCCTTTAAAAAAAAAAAAAAAAAAATCAATTTTTGATCTGCTTTACTCCATTTTAAGGTATTTCGAAAGAAGGTCGCACATGTTACCAGAAGAGAGAGAAGATGGATCCTGCAGGGGGGCCACTGACAAAGGAGTTTATATATGCCAGGCAATAACCAAGACAAAAAGAAAGCACAGTATAAGGTAACATCAGCCAGTCCAAATGCACGAAACTGCTGCTGCAACTGTTTTTGAGGCTTCCCATTCTTCGACAGGCTCATTGTAAGCTGGAAACAGTGGGGGCTAAACAACATTGGTAGGGACAGGCAAAGCAGGAGGTGCAAGAGGTGACGCGGATTGAGATGGGCTCGAACTGGCCACAACAGAAACAAGCATTTGCAATAGCTGGGATTGATTGTGCTGCAATGTGGTGAACACTTCCTGCTGTTGACTAAGGTGATGCAACGCTGCAGAAAGAGCCCTTTGTTGATCAACCTTCCGGCATAAAAACTCATCTGTAGCACCGTCTGACATTATAGATGCAGAAACTGAAATCCACACAGACAACAATCCTATCCTCGTCGCCACTTGTGTTGTAACTTGGACATAAAACACAACCAAGAATGTCAGTACAACTTTATTAGACTATGGCACGTATGCCAGTCACCATAACATACACTGAACACAATACGATAAGGCAAATGTTTACAAGTAATAATAACAGGATAATTGAATGTGAGAATAGTGTGACAGGGTTTAAACAGGCACCTGTGGCGGGCTCTACAGGAAGCTCCCAGTATTGCTCTTTGGTGGTGCACTCTCGTGGATGACAACACACTGCTATGCATGGGGGTTTCAAGCATGCGCGCATTACTTCAAAGGTGAATGGCTGTCTTTCGTAATTTTTATTTGAGAAAATTCTTCACAAGGCTAAATACTGCTGATATACACTCATAAACGTAAAAGTGACAGTTATCTTAGCTTTTGAAACTAAGCTTACAAAATAGAAAATTAGAAGTGATGTCATCATACTAGATTTTGAAACTAATAGTTCTTTGATCATGGAAGAGAGGGAGGGATACGTTGGGGGAGGTTGAAAGTGTAGGTCACTCACACCTAAGGATGAGAGGAAGCCACCAGTAGTGAACGAAGGTACATATTTAGCGACATATTTTTTTTTCGTTGATTCCATCCGGGAATTTCTGCCATCATAATAGAAAAAATTACATTAATTAAATATCTGATGTACAATAATAATAATGAAATCATTATACTGCACCATTCTTCTTTTTCTTGTTGTATCAGCTGTCTACAGACCGTGCTGTTTCAACTGTACAGTACCTTTTTCTTGCCTGTGGGCTTTAACTTTGGCCTAGTAACCCTCTTTCATTTCCTGTCCTCTCTTCCATTCATATTTTTCGAATTTTTAGTTTTTGCTTCCCTTGGAAACCAATGTACTCTTGGAGTTTTTTCTGGAGCAGAATGTGTTTTTGGATATCCTTCTGTGTTCCCCTCACTTCTTGCAAGTCTTTTCTATCTTGGTGAAACTCTCCGCCTTAGCTTCCTTGTTGAGTGTTTAGCAGATGATTCAGTTGGCCAAACTTATAGAATCTATATGAGAATGTGTTTGTAGAAAACAAGCCTGCTCTAACGAATGATATTTATGATCTTTTATACACTGAAGAGGCAAAGGAACTGGCACATGCCTAATATTGTGCAGGGCTGCCGCGAGCAAGCAGAAGTGCCATAACACAACGAGGCACAGACTTGACTAATGTCTGAAGTAGTGCTGGAGGGAATTTGCACCATGAATCCTACAGAGCTGTCCATAAATCCGTAAGAGTAAGAGGAGGTGAAGATCAGCTCGTTGCAAGGCATCCCAGTTATGCTTAATAGTGTTCATGTCTGGGGAGTTTGGTGGCCAGTACAAGAGTTTAAACTCAGAAGAATGTTCCTGGAGCCACTCTATAGCAATTCTGAATGTGTGGGGTGTCGCATTGTCCTGCTAGAATTGCCCAAGTCTGTCGGAATGACAAATTGACATGAAAGGATGCAGGTCGTCAGGCAGGTTGCTTATGTATGTGCCACCTGTCAGTTATATCTAGACGTATCAGTGATCCCATATCACTCAAACTGCACAAAAAGTAGGTAAGAGTAACGCCTTCTACATTTTGTATGTATGGAAAGGCTACTCCAAGGGTTTATCGTTCAGAAATTTTATTTGTTGTTTGGGAGAAGATCGTGTTGTACCTCATATGAGGAGAAACATCCACCAGCAAGTGTCAGAATTTGACTGTGACAGGATTGTGGAGTACTGACACTGTGGTTTATGGTTCTACATTGGTCAGGATCCCCCAGCTATCATGTGAATACGGAATCAATGGTTTCAGGAGGGCCGTACTCAGCACCACGTGGGAACTCAATGGATCAGGCAACTAGATCATTGTTCACTTGTCCGTACAGGAAGGTACAGCCATGTTGCACACAGACCAAGTGATGAGATATGGAACACTGTAGGCTGTTAGCGCAATGACCATTTATGCAGCTTCCCTTGACGAGGCAGCAAAGAGAGGTGTGACAATAGTGATGTGCCCATCAACAACACTGGGCTTAGGAGTGGCACTACATCATCTTTTCATAGGAGTCCCTTTCAACTTACTGTTCACCAATGTGGAAGCTGCAAAAAGAACAAATTATGCCAGGTGACATTTGTCATCATCACCTGGGGCCAAAACTTGGTGTGAAGGTATCGGATGCCACTACATGCACCTTCAGTTCACATAGCCATTAGTCTGGACAGCAGCTGATATATTTACGAGGTATTAAGGCTGGTGGCTCTGTCTCAGTTCTGGGGTCATTGTGATGGTATCTCTCAGCAAGATAATGCAAGACTACATTATGCCTGTTCTGTCCTGAATTATCCCGATACCCTGAGTGTGACTGTTGCTCTGACCATTCCACTCTACAGATCTCTAACCCATTGAAAATATCTGATCATGGATTGCCAAGAGACTGTCTCATCATCACTCACCAGTCATTACAACTGAAAGGTTCTGACACAGAACTGAAGCAACATGGAATGACATACCTTCACCTGTCATCCAAGCTCAGTTTCACTTTATGCCAAGTTGGGTTGTTGCTACCACAACTGGCAGATCTGTACACTAAATTTTGTACCCTGTACGACCTTCCCCCTGTCCCCTCTACAAAATTACCTACAAATTTAGTGATGTATTCATTTATTCATTCTACTACACGTCCGCAGCTTGTGGTCTAGTGGCTAGCTTTGCTGCCTCTGGATCAAGGGGTCCCGGGTTCGATTCCCGGGCGGGTTGGGGATTTTCTCTGCCCGGGAACTGGGTGTTTGTGTTGTCCTCATCATTTAATCATCCTCATCATCATTTGTGTAATGGGGTGGTGACAGGAAGAGCATCTGGCCACCCTTAAATTAACCCTGCTGAATCTGACCATAACCATGCCGACCCTGTAAAACTGTTAGACAAAGGCACAAGGAAAGGAAGAAAGAAGATTCATTCTAATACACCTTTTACAACACAATAAGGAAAATTTCATTATTGTCATTCTTTCTTGTGTTGCAATTTTAATAGACAGTAGTGAAATTACTATATACCACACCACAAATGGTAATGTTTGTTACCTCAAAAGCTGATTCCTGCTTTCCCTAATAATGGCAAGTACAGTAGAATTTTGACTTAAAACAGATTCTCTCCATGACAAACTCATAAATGAAGGGTTGACATAATATATGATGATGTATTAAACATATCAGATTGATAAAAAAATGTGGTCTGATTTTTTTCCTCTGGTATTGTCCACAAAGGAGAGATGAATGATTAAAGGAGATGAAGGCAAATTAAAACATCAATATTTCAACTGAATTCTCAGACACACAGATTACAGAAGTTAATACTATCCCTGCTTCACTTCTCTTAACCTGGAGCTGCACACAGGTTCTTTGTGCGATCCAGTCAGGATGAAGCATTTGCAGTGACATGTTCCTCTGCATTTATTTTAATTTGTTGCTGCTCTTTATATTTTGTTTCTACGAAAATTAAAGCAAAACAACTTGGATCGACCAAGCCACAAAAGTGGAAAAAATCCAAGTATTGTAGTATGTTAATAACTTCCTGTCTCTCAACTACTGCGGATATTCACAGAATGCTTGTTAATTTTTATGAGAGGAATGAGAGATAAATGATAAATCACTTCAAAGATAAAACTTTACACATCTGTGGCATACTAAGGGGAAAAATCTGAATGATGGCAAGGAAACAGCTAGGCTAATCAAGACATGCATATAAAACAGGAGTCCATCCTAAGTAGATAGGAACTGAAAGCGATGTGCCAACCATGCTTTCTTTTTTTTTTAAAAAAAAAAAAAAAAAAAAAAAAAAAAGAAAAGAAAGAAAGAAAGAAAAAGAAGCAGCCAATACAATGAGAAAGCTGAGAGATTGTCTGCACCTTTCTATATCATTTCACCTCCAAAAAAATGTTTTTTGTATGTTTGTGTTACCAGTGTAACATTTTCACTGCTTTTCCCCCTTATTCATTCAAAGTCTTATATAAATAAATTACATCAAGTTAGACAAATGACACAATATAAATAGTTTGACTGGGATATATGTTTATGACAGTATAATTACCTTGCTCAACATGTAGCTGTATCAAAGCCAGTTGTATCTTCCACACAGTCAGATGTCTCTGCACCTCCAGCTTCTCCATGTTCAGTAACTTCAGAAGATCTAGAAGCTTCTTGCTCTAAAACATTGTAATTTATATAGTCAAAATGTGTGCATTAATTCTGTGTACACTAATGATGTGGTAACAATGTACAGCACTAAGGATTACTCACCACTTCCTGTAGGTTAGGTGTTGCAATGGCTAATGTCATAAACAGACACCCAAAATGGTAAAGGCCAGTCTCTGTAAGAGACTGCAGTTTCGCCGGTGACAGCTTTGAGTATATACGGCCACGCACCTGTGGCCACAGTTCTGGAGACTGTTGCAAGTGGTTCCCCAATACAGACAAAAACAGACCCCAGCTGTTTTCTACAACTGGAGCTGCGAGTGTACGTGTTGCTCCCCTACCCAATAATTTTCGAACCTGTTCCAATAGTCCTTGACCAGTTTTGCTGCAAGTGGAACAAATGTTCAGTTGCACAGTACAATTTGTACTCTATTAATATATTTCAGTATAAAATATACAATATCATAAAATAAATGCAGCCAAAATGTCTAAAAGTGCACTATGCATTCATTCCAGTGTTATAGCAACCACTGTGTCCAAATTCAAGGTTTCTTGATTCGCAAGAAAAGCAGAAATCGAAGATTGATAGATAAAGCAGCAAATTTCTATGTCTAAGACCAATATTAACAAAAAAACACAATTATATTACATGAATAAACATGTGGAGGATACGACATAGACTGAGAAAAGGATAATAGAAGGTGGACGCAAATATGCAAAATAGACAGTAAAGTGCAGACATCAACAGGAAAGACAGAAATGGATTATGGAAAGTGAATGCAGGTAATGGCCGTAAAGTATCAATTTTCTCCAAACTATTAACAGTCTTAATATTCTTTAATTGCATGACACTATCATGGATTCAAGTAGCTAATATTGCTCCAGTTGTTAATTCCTAGACTTTTTATCTACACGCAGAACAATCCAAAACCTTCATTAATCTCTATGTTGCCCTCCAAACTAGGATTTATTATAGATAAACCCCTTCTTGGTAAGCTAAGTCGAGCATTCAGCTTCTTGATAAGCTAACCCATGTATTTAATATACTAACTTTACTTTGAGTCTGGTATTGGGCTATATTATTCAGTGACATTAATAATACTTAGAGCCATCAACATATTTATTGCTATTGAAAGTGGCCGTCAATTTGTTGTCGTAGTTGCACCTTATTCCATCTTTTGATTTGAAACTCATTCACAATAACATCACCATAATATTACACATCACAAAATGACACACATATATATTTGATTTTCTAAGAGAAAATAAACAGGAAATGGCAAGGAACCTCTGCTATGCCTTTGTACAAAACTGCAAAATTGGATTCTTGCAGTGTTCTGAGTGCTACGACAGTCACCAACTGTAAAAGAATTTCTATTATCGTAATGTGTAAAAGTTGGTGGGTAGGAAAAATTAATTTGCGGTGTGAATGTAAAATGACCCACACCATTACAATTTACCATATATATATTGATACATGGAACATGAACTTTTTGACTCAGTTCTTCACATTCACTATTCACACTTTTAACAGCAGACATAATATTACCGAACTGTACTGCTGCTTTATGACTAGTTACCCACAGAAGTTCATTTTAATTGTAATTTATACTTTCAATTTTATTAACAAGAACACCACTTGCTCACAAACTGATTGATAGAGAAAATGTCACCCTATCATGTACCAGTCAAAACAACAGAAATTTAGGTCACACATACCTAATTATATGTTTATAATTTAACTGGATAGATAACAAATCCAATCATCAAGCACCGGCAGGAGAACACAAATATAAAAAAAAAAAAGTATTACTTATGCAAGCATTTGGAGCCAGTGGCGCCTGCTTCTGGCAGAAGGGTTGAAGGGAGAGGAGGGATGAAGGGAAAGGAACTGGAGAGGTTTAGGAAAAGATGTATAGTTCGGAAGCCATCCAGAACCCTAGGTCAGGGGTGACTTACCAGACAACATGAGAAGGAAAGATTAATTATATGTTTAATATTTTATAAACACCAGCTTTTATGAATTGCACAGGAGGGAACTCTCCCAGCAATATATCATATGTTCTCATAACCATCCTGGCCTCAACCTATGATAGTCATCTAGCCCCTTCCATGATCCAATTCCAGCACTACACAGCCCTCTATTCCACCAATGCACCCAGTCTTTTCCCTTATCTCTTTGCTATCCCCACTCACCTCTCCCCAACTCCACCTAACCTCCCAACTGCACCTAGCTGCCCTACCCTCTCTCCACCTCATCTCTGCACGCTCTCCAGAAGTACTTCACTGTCCCCTACCCCTTCCCTGCTATTCCTTCCCCTCGCCACCTCAGCCTCCTCCTTACCCCCACCCCCAGTTGCCTCTCCCATCAAACACTGATGCTGCCACTTATAGTAGGCATCAGCTGCCAGAGACTGTATTCATGTGCGTGCAAGTTGCATTTGCAGGTGTGTGTGTGTGTGTGTGTGTGTGTGTGTGTTTATTTTTGACAAAGGGCTTGTTGGCCGTAAGCTTATTTTCTGACACACTTTTTGTTGCGCCCATCTCCAACTCATCATCTCCATCATACGGCGAGTAGCAACTACCCTTTTCATAATATTGTTATATTTAATAAAGACAGTTACATATGATGAAAGCACATCCTGAAGTTAGACAAGGAACAACATCAAGGTGAATGGAATACAAACCCAACATTTTATTGCAACATGTTCTTACAGTCTGTGTTTTTGTAACTCTGCTTAGTCAAAAATTGGTGTATGTTATTTGGTCACGTATTTAGCCTTTGTACCATTGTTTTCACTACCTGGTTTTTCTTTTTTCCTTTGAATTTATGGGAGAAATGTAGGAGGTTAAAAGCTTGATTCTGATTCCTTTTTACATTGAAAAATATGTAAAAATCTGCCAATCAGTTGCATAGATTTTCTATAGAAATATATATAGAAGTCAGTCTCCTCACACCACACCGGTGTTACTTATGTATTAATGTTTGACTTTTTGAAGAACATTATGTCTTATATTTTAATGTATGACTTGAGCAACTCAGCTCTTAAATCACTGTACATCTTTGACGAATCGTTCTTCATGTAACCACCTTACCTTCTGATGAAGTCACTCTTAGAGGTGACGAAACCGGGTCAAGGTATATAGAAAATCTATGCAACCGGTTGGCAGATTTTTACATATTTTTCAAATTTGTGTATATGGTTGCTGCAAACACCAGCCATGTTCAAAGTTGTACACCTTTTTACATTGCTCCCAAGGTTAGTGTAATTTTGATTTGGAAAAAATGAGTTGAGTGTCATAATCACTGAGCTTTCCTATTCAGTAACATATTGTGAGCTTTCATTTTTGGCTTTCATTTTTAGATTTCATATAGAAATAACTCTAATGAACTGCATATTGCACACTAAATGGAACAATTGAAAACATCCTTTACAACATAATTAATAGCTATTAACTGGTACACCAAACCACTAAAAGGAAAATTTTTGAGTTCTAAATACTTATAGATTGTTTTAGTGGGAAATTCCATCAAGTAAATTTTAATATATATTGCTTACTTGTAGTTATAGTGTACTCTCTTTTACTTTACTTACCTGTATGTCTTTACCAATTTGTTTAGGAAAAGGGGCGTAACGCACATGGACTTTAAAACAGAATTCAAATCTGTAAATCATTTATAATCCTTTCTTTTCTGTCAACTGTCTTCAAATTTTGACATTTGTCAATGCAAAGATAAAAATGTAAATCTATTGGGGAAGGAAATGGCTAATGATAAAATGATGGTTGAAAAAAAGTACACAATAAATATTTTTTTCAAAGTGCTATTAAAAAGGGACAAAAAAACTAGTGGGGAATTCAATGCAAACATTTTAGTATACATGCTTTTGAAATAGCTATTTTTTTTCAACTGTCATTTGTTTTAATTTAACTGTTTTATTATCAGTGGTTAGGTTAGGTTAGTGTTTAACGTCCCGTCGACAACGAGGTCATTAGAGACGGAGCGCAAGCTCGGGTTAGGGAAGGATTGGGAAGGAAATCGGCCGTGCCCTTTCAAAGGAATCATCCCGGCATTTGCCTGAAACGATTTAGGAAAATCACGGAAAACCTAAATCAGGATGGCTGGAGACGGGATTGAACCGTCGTCCTCCTGAATGCGAGTCCAGTGTGCTACCACTGCGCCACCTCGCTCGGTTTTATTATCAGTGGAAAACTTCAATGTTGCCACAAAACTTTCTACTGATGATGATGAAATCTTAAAAAATATGTCACGTAAGTGAAAAATCCTTCAGTTATTTAATAGTCATAGCAGAAATGATACCTTTCCACCTTCTTGAAATGTTGCTTTCAACTGACCTCACAACAGCCATTGTCTCTGGAGAAGATCCTGGCACATAGAAAGTTGAATTGAGTCTACGTTGGAAGTATTCCCACAGCAGGAGTAATGGATCATTGCATGCTTCCCACATTGACAAGAGCTTCCTTAGCAATGAAAGGACAACTCGAAGCTGCACCTCACTCACAGAATCCATTGACAGAATGGATTTAAGTGTAGTGTTGAGCTGATCATGGCAACTGTGAACCTGATAGGAACAAAAACTGAAATAAAATACTGAAAAGATCAAATGACATAATGCAACAGTAACTCTATTTACTTGTTACCCACACAGAAAGGATTTAAATCTTCTGATCAGCCAATTGAATTTAGGTTCCTCTGAATCACTTTATGAGAACTGCTGCACTAGTATTAGTCTTAGTCATAGAAAAGGGGAATTTTGTTAAAAATTCAGTAAAGGCGCAGTTGGGTGATGAAGTCTGGGGCTGCTGGCAATGTGTGGTAATAATTGGCAGGGAGCAGGCCAGGCAGAGTAAACATGGCACGGAGCTGCAGCAGCATATTGCACATACGATTTGTTTGGAATGAAGCAACAGCGAGGCAGGGAACTGCAGCGTTGCTTTAAGTTATTGTGATGTATGAGGCGAGGCAGTAGGCCAGAGCCGGGAGAGGCAATGTGTAAGTGGCTGACGTATGGGAATTTACGCCTGCCATAGTTTCTATCTCTCTCTGACACTACGTCAGAAGCAAGGGGAAAAGCAGTACAAATAGTCAGCCACTTTTAGCTTGAGGGGGTGTGCCAGGTCAGACGATAAAGGGGTCGGACCTGTGCTGGTCTACGCTTGGAGGGGCCAGTCTGGCAGCGATGTTGTTAATATTCTGTGTAACCTGTACTTTGTTTCCATGTACTTGTTCGGACTGTATTCAGCCTCCGGGGACACAACACCAGGGCAGGACGGAACGGCAGCCAGGTACTTAGAGATTGCATGGTCTGCCTGAAGAAGAGCAGTGATAGCGGTCTGCAGCATGTCCAGGATGGGCCACGGTTGCTTCACAGCAGGCGTACCGGGGTCCGGGCGAGGCGTACGCTGCGAGAGGCGCAGCAGCACTGGAGCAGTGCCGGGTGTTGCCATCCAGCAAGCACCACTAGCAGCAAGTTGCGGCATAGCATCCAGGTGGGCACGCGTTCGAGTTCGGTCCTGTCCTGACCATTACATCCACCTTCGTTCCATGGTCGGACAGAGCAGGCCAAACGGGGTGGGGGGCAGCGGGGACTAGGGACTGTAAAAGTCTCCAGAATCTCGGGCAGCTACGCTGAGTGAGACGCGTTGCCTCGGCGAGCAGTGACCTGGACTGACTCCCAGCTGAGTGGCCTTGATGACGGAGCAGCGGCGTCAGCATGCCAGGAGATGCTGAGCCGGCTGGACTCGTGGAACAGTGCTGCAGGCGGAACGTCAACACTACGCTGCACCCATCGTAGTACTGTTAATTATGTGAATAAAGGAATACTTCCGAATACTGCTGTATCACTCTGCACTGCCGCTTGACACTACTGAACTTGCTCGGCCTCCTGACGAAATACGGGTGGTGGGTCCTGACTTCAGCTCGGCCATCTGGAGTCCTGGGTTCGACCATTGACACCCCGCAACAGAATATAACTATGGCCACTCTAGGTTGGTAGCACTGAGTTATTGTACCACCTTCAATGACTTCATGATGACTGTGTATGGAAGAGTAGAAATTAGGGAAAAAGGGTTGATTTGGAACATATGAATGATCAATAGCAAGTTTGATAAAAAATTAGAGAGAAATACACAGCAGTTTAACTTCAACAGACAATGGTATTTTGAGGTTAAACTCATTAATTCATATCAACTCTCAGGGCAAGGAAATTGGATAAGTAGGTGGAGACAGCAAAGATATGATTAAATATGATGCATACCACACCAAATATCAGCTCTTCTACAGGCAAAAGTGAAGCACCCAATAAGGAAAGTGTTGCAATAGTTTCATCAAATGTATACATACTTCAGAGTTAAAATCCTGATTTGGAAGAACCCATTTCATTGATTACTGGGGTTGGCACACCCTGTTAAATGCTGAGAATGACAATATGCAGAATTTCTTTGAATGATCACTATCAGTACCAGTTGAACTAGAATAAAATCAATCATGCCCTCAAAAAGGAAACTTCTAGCAAATGTTGTTGGTGTAAAGTGCTACTTAATCAGACAAAAACTTATGGATGCCTGATTAGGTACTTTAAAAGAGACTTAAAATCTGCCACACAAAAATATATAGTGGTATGTAAAGTGTCACTCGATGACCGCTTTTAAAGTGCTGTTGAAGAGTGTAGATATATATGTTACACGCTAACATAATTGGCCATCAGACGCAGTACACAAATTTTGTCATTAATCCTTATATAATTGAAGATAGAAACACTACACACACAACAAAAGGTTGTCGGATTAATGCACAGTAACGACGACAGCGACAATGACAACAACACAATTTTACAATCATAGATGTATATGTTTAATATACTTACAGACCCTGAAAACTTTGTTTGCTATTTATCTTAATTACAGTGAAATGATCCGAGACATGAAAAACTCTAAGCACTCTGATAGAGTCGGTGAAAAATCCATCGATAAAATTATATTTATTGTTAATTATAAATAAATCTCTTTTCTTGTGCGAAAATGGCAATAAGTGAGAACATTTAATTACCTTCTAGTAGAATACCTTACGTGATAAAAATCTTGTTAGTGATACCATTTTCATCTAGACAAACTTGCATGGTCAATTTGGTGTATTATGTAGCTCGTATTGTTTAAATTTGTAAAATAATTGCAAACATGTGCAAGAAGGGTTTGGGTCATTAAGAATTTGATCATTAGAGATGGAGCACAAGACTGCGTTGGAGAAGGAAATCAGCCACGCTCTTTTCAAAGGAACTGTCCCAGGAATTTCGTTAAGCTACTTAGGAAAATCACAGAAAGATTATGCCTGGAAGTGGATTTGAACACCTATCCTCCAAAATGTAAGTCCGGTGTCTTACTACTACATTACCTCACTTGGTCTCATTGATTTAATGAGGGGATTGAATGCTCAGGTGCTTGCTGGGGTAGCAACTATATAAGAGATACGTGGAAGCTAACAGTACCAACCATTGCCAGAAGTATAATGGAGACGAACCTGTTAAATCTGTGTAACAATCACTTCAACGCACTGAAGGAGTGACATCAAGGTTTCCTAACTACAATGTGAACACAAAGGTCTTTCAGGAAAGCTAAAAATTTCTGTGCAAACCCCCCCCCAAAAAAATGACAAGCAGTGTTTTAGGCACCCTAGTGTGTTCTACTGCTTGTTCGTAAAGCTCAAAATAAGTTTCCCACTTAAAAGGATTGGCCACGTTGCATAATGAAGCAAATTATTGATTTTCAGATATCTGTGTATGGTACTGACTGATGTGGAACTGTGTAAAATAGGGTACTTGACTGGAGTGACAGACCGGCAAAATAAAGTAACATCTGAAACTTCCTGGCAGATTAAAACTGTGTGCCGGACTGAGACTCGAACTCGGGACCTTTGCCTTTCGCGGACAAGTGCTCTACCAACTGAGCTACCCAAGCACGACTCGCACCCCATCCTCACAGTTTTACTTCTGGCAGTACCTCGTCTCCTACCTTCCAAACTTTACAGGAGCTCTCCTACGAACCTTGCAGAACTAGCACTCCTGAAAGAAAGGATATTGTGGAGACATGGCTTAGCCATAGCCTGGGGGATGTTTCCAGAATGAGATTATCACTCTGCAGCAGAGTGTGCGCTGATATGAAACTTCCTGGCAGATTAAAACTGTGTACCGGACCGAGACTGAAACTCGGGACCTTTGCCTTTCGCGGGCAAGTGCTCTACCAACTGAGCTAACCAAGCACAGCTCACGCCCCGTCCTCACAGTTTTACTTCTGCCAGTACCTTGTCTCATAAGTAAAGCTGTGAGGACGGAGCGTGAGTCATGCTTGGGTAGCTCAGTTGGTAGAGCACTTGCCCGTGAAATGCAAAGGTCCCGAGTTCAAGTCTCGGTCCGGCACACAGTTTTAATCTGCCAGGAAGTTTCATGTCAGCGCACACTCCGCTGCAGAGTGAAAATCTCATTCTAAAGTAACATCCTCTGCACATACTAAAGATTATAGTGCGATGGAAGGGGTGAAACACATATCACCATGTATCAGGGATGGACAATATGTGGTTTTTAAGCTACGTGTAGCTCTTTTCTCAGCCTATAGTTGAGGGAACATAAGAAAGTAGCTGTGTAACACTATCTGCACAGAAAGATGGAGAATACTTTGCGGCGCCACCAGTGTGCTCTCCGTCTCTGCCCCATGCTTCATGTTCTAACTGTTGCCTGCCCTGGCAACTGGCAACACTGGGGTGAGCACATTACACCAGGCCATTGACTCTCAATAGTAGAGTTTATATGCTTGGAAAACTATCACTGTGATTTCTTAATGTAATAGTTGTTGTGTTTGCTTTATGCCACCCAGAATGAAAACAACAATGACTAAGTAATCTCACAACACTGAAATATTCTGAAAATCAACACTAAATGTTCAACACACACTTCAAATTGGAAGCTGCAGGCAGAGTGCTGCTACTGGCTGGAGCATCATGGGGTATTCTGCTCCTTGCCTCTGTGCATCACCCCAACACCTTCCTTCTTATGTGCACATCACTATAATTCAGCTCTTGTCAACTTAACAATGCTGTGCATGAGCAACCTTTTTGTTGTCTTACACACTGTACATGGAATATATTTCTAATACCAACACATTATGGAGACAGTTCTACAATTTGCCAACTGTATCTGTTCAAATCCCAAAACACAATGATAATTCAAATCCTTCATAGAAGACATGAATAATGCAAGCTTCCTGAGCTACCTTGGCATTGTTTGTCGAAATTACTATCAGTAGGCAATGTTCTGGGCAGACTTTGAATTACTGGATTGAATCAAAAAATTTCTGTGAGGCTTCTTCCCACTTCACTTGCATGTAGGGGTGAGAAGAATGATTTATTACATGACACTGTGCATGCTGTAATTAGTTTAATCTCATCTTTGCAGCCCCTATGGGAGTAGTACATAGGGGGTTATATACAGTGGAACAGAATTAAAGGATCATATTTTAGAAAACCCATAATTATCTCCCACTGTGATGTAGGGGTTGTTGGCTAAACAGTGCCAACAATCTTTCTCAGTAATGGTGAAAAACTATGGAGTTCTGAGCAACATGCCGGAACATGCAAAAAAAAAAAAAAAAAAATGCCAGATGTCAGAAGTAGATGTGATGTGTAAGATGGGTTAATGATGCTATATTTACACTAAATGTCAGAACAATTCTGTTCAATGCCACCAAGGAACTATCCCACGATGGGAAGGTCATCAAAGCCCCACGTTCCCCCACTTCAGCCCTTCTTTTGATGCCTCTGCAATGGAGGTCAGAGCTGCTACAAACAGTATTGAAATCATGCTGTTTTCTTATCAGTGGCCTTGGGGAGCATTTCAGACAGGCTGCTGCTGAGAATTGACATTAGAAGGCCTAGGTGGGGAGAGGCGGGCCTGGCAAGTAGGGCATTAATGAAGCCACTTCCTTTCTTGGGTCTCTGATTACCACACATTTATCAGTCGAAAATGGCAGATTGCAAAGTAATAATCAACACGAAGATGTTCTCCACAATATTTGACACAGCCGAAAACACTGGAAGTTTCAATCCTTCTCTATGGACACTGGAGTGCGGCAGCCCTATTGAATATGATCCCGCCCCTTTGGAGTGCAGCGTGACCACAATTTTTGCTCTTATGTACAGGCTGGAACCACTGGGCACCATTCAGAACCATTCGACCAAATCTGAACATATCCAAAGCAGCAAAGGGTGTGTGTGCGCTTTTTCAGCCTCCTGTTTTGTGCTCTCCTGTGCCATGTCATGATCACAGGGGGGTGCGAAATTGACAAAAAATGTGAATTCAATGGCAAAGCTGCCCCCCCCCCCCCACCCCCCGTCATTTCAGCTACACCCCTGGTGGCACCTGCCCACCTTAACTGAGAATTTTAAAAATGTGGTTTTACACAGACAACCTGCAAAGTAGTCTTAGGCACCTGCAGGCAAGCTACCTCTTGACACCCCTCTAATTTCTGTTGCTTGCCTGCAAGCATCTAGAACTATTTTGCAGGCTCTCTATGTGAAGCCACGTTAAAAATTCTTGAGAAAGGTGGGTGGGTGCCACTGAAGGTTTTGCTACACTGGGGAATTTTAGAGGGACCCTTTGGCATTTTATTCGAGCAAGTGTCAATTCTTCACCCCCACAGTCATGCCACAGGAGGATATTTCAACCCCTTGAGTCTGTCGAGAAGGGTTGAATCGCCAAGGTGTCAGCTGTTTCAAAGGTTGAAAAGATCATCCATCCTGTTACTCACTGCACTGTGAACTCTGTGAACTATCATTTTTGACTGTGAAATGCGAGGGCATCAATGCCCCTAGGAAAGGGTTGATCTAATTGACACCCTTTATACTAACCCCCCCCCCCCAAAAAAAATGCAACACATTTTTGTGTCAAATCTGAGCTCTGGTGTACTGCACTGAGAGTGGCGGTATGTCTAGCATATTTTCCCCAGCCACTCATAAGAAAAACATGTAATTTCAAAGCTGGGTTTCACGGTTCAATTTCCATCACAGAGGCATCAAAAGCAGGGCTGAAATTTGAGCAAGAGGGGCTGTGATGACCTTCCCATCGTGTGAAACATCCACTATGGCATTGGGCAGAATTGTGGTACAATTTGGTGCCAATGTGCCCACATTAACTTTTTTTCCTCAAGTGTCAACATCTTGCTGTTTGAAATGTTATGGAGCCCAAGGATGACATTCCAGGGCCCCATGCTTTCGCACCATTACAAAGGAAGGTTGTAGGCACCTTTGAGCTAAATTTTAAGCTTCTGCATCACAATGGTAGGCTATCATGGGGTTTTGAAAAAGTGATCCTTTAATTATGTTGTACATTGCAGTATGTTCCTAGATCCTTCACATAATTCTGGTTCTTGAAACGTCATAAGTAGGCTTTTGTGGGATAGTTATGTCATCTTCAAGTATCTGCCTATTCAAGTTTTTCATTATCACCATGACGCTTTCTCTCGAGTTAAATGAACCTGTGAACATACATGCTGTCCTCCTTTGTATATGTGAAATGTCTCCTGCTAGTCCTATTGGGTATTGGTCTTTCACACTTGAACAATATTTTAGGTTGGGTTTCATGAATGTTCTGAAGCAGTTTCCTTTGTACACTAAATTTTTCCAGTATCTTACTAGCGACCTGAAGTCTGTTACTTGCTTCTTTGACTATGACAGAGCCTTGTGAACATTCAATTTCATACCACTACAAACTGTATTAGTCGACTGGTTGCAACTGTCACACTGATATTGAAGTCACAGACAACAATGTTTTTCTTTTCTTTTCTTTTTTCATTTTGAAGAAATAAAGGGTAGATTTAGTGACCTGAAGACACTTAAACCTTCATAATAATTCCTGGAAAGTCAGTCAGCTGTTGTTGTTGTGAAGGGATGGCTGTCAAATTACATCAAAAGGATTCAGCAGCTGAAGACTTGGAGCCACTGGAACTGCAAGTGAAAGATCTGGAAGAAGGTTCCAGAAGAAAAATACCACCTAATGAAAGATTTTGCCAAGAGATCTCATTTTTGGGACCACTTGTGTGTGTGCTCAACACTAAGGTTCATTAAATCTAAATTTTGATCTAAGCTAGCTGAAGAACATTTTAATGAACTTAATGTGATCTGCCCTTGCCAGTTGTCAGCTGGACTGTAAACAGCTCACAGCAAAATATAACACTCAAAACAGCACAGCACAAAAGTAACTTTTTTTGTCCTGATTTGTAATGAAACAGTGTTCAGTGACATTAGTTTTAAGATAAAAAAATCAATGTTTCTTTATTTTTGAAATAAATATGTTCCTTCATTAGTGTTAACTGTTAGTCCAAACAATTTAGTTCTCTTCCATAAGTTTGCAGCTCCTAAAGGTAGTGTTAGTGGACACATCTGCCTATATTGCCCTATGAGTATAAGGGATTGTAACATCATCATCTCTACAGCTGAACAATTTCATCAATATAGCCCAAAGATGATCATGATGTACTGTGGCTAAAGTGCTCCATTTGAGTTAGGAATTTCTGCATAAAAAAATGTTGGTCCTCTATGATTCATACGCAAATATGCAATCCAATAGAAATTGCATCACAGGGATACGCTGAGCAAATTTGCGTGCCTTGCTCAATACTGCACTCAACATGTACTGGTCTCAGCAGTAGAGTGATTCCACAAATGTACTGTGAAGAACTGGAAATATGTTACCAGATCAGGATGAGCAGTATCATTATCACTGCTGGCAACAGAAATTCATCTGGGATTATTATGAGCAAGAGGTAGTGCAAGCTTCAAGACGATCTGCGAAGTTCTGAGAAGGTATTAATTATACGATAATGGGTCCATAGGACATCCAACAGGATGGATATACTGAGATGACACAGAACCAGACATGGCAATTTGCTTATGCTCTAAGTCATAGAATCATCAGCCCCGTCTTCCACAACAAAAATTCTTGCATTCTTTAGACTAAACCCGTGACTGATTTGCATCAGGAACACTCAGGAGCAATTAAGGGTCTGAAGGGGCCAGAAAAGCTCTGAAGCCACTTAGAGCAATTTGTTAAATGTCAGTGACATCATTCCACACACAGCAAGACACAGCTGTTGTCAAGGCTTGTGGAGCTTTTGCGTGCTATTATGATGGTGACAATTTTTTGTCCGATACATATAATATCAAGTTGCCTGACACAATACTGTAATGGTATAATTCCATAAAATCCTTTGTGAGAAGCAATTATATTCCTCCCCACCTACAGTATTATCACCTCTTACGTATGTATACTTCTTTGTACAAACAAAACAGGAAATAAACAATAATTTATAACATTCTGATAAAGTAATACTAAATTTAATGTCAAACAAGTATTAGCAGCAGCAGCAGTAGTAGTACAGACCTTATGAAGATTTTGTTTCTGGTAAGTACCATCTCTCTTGTATCCATACAACTGTGTCAGATGCAGCAACAACCACAAAACAAAAATTCCACGATTGGAACAACTGACACTCTTTGGAACAGCTAAAGATGCACAGGTAGTGGTGGTTTTGCTCTCTGCAGTCTTGTCTGACAGTACATTATTTAATATCTGGCCCAAATGCATCCAAAAATTCTGTATTAAAAATGCAAATCACGTTAAACTTTAACTGTAGTGAAAAAACACATGCCACATGCATTTACAAATGAACATGCACCCCCCCCCCCCCCCCCCATGCAAGCATGCGCGCGCACGCACAAACGCGCGCGCACGAGAGAGAGAGAGAGAGAGAGAGAGAGAGAGAGAGAGAGAGAGAGAGAGAGAGAGAGAGAGAGAGAGAGAGGGGGGGGGGGGGGGGGGAATGAAGTTCTACATTAAATAACCTGTATTTTTACATAAAACTAAAGAAAGTACTAACAAACAGTTCTCACTGTCACGATGACCACTTTTTGGTCCCTTTCACTCTTCAGGTTGCAGATAAATTTACTCATTCCAAATGTTTAATATGCTTGTTCCACACATTTAACATCCTTAAGTCTTCACTTTGTGTCTGTCTGCAATAACATGAAGCAACTGTAAAACTGTTTATTTATTGTTTGATACGTAACACTTACTGTTTCCTGTTGCCAAGGGCTTCTACACCTCACAACAAATTTTTCAGTTATAACATTATGTATTTTCTTTCCCTCGGTTGAACAAATACAAGGAAAAGGTTAAATATGCTTCATATATACCACATACAAGAGAACAAAAAGTGGCAATATAGAGAAAAAGAACTGAATAACAACTGCATACAAGATGCTGGTGTCACCAGCCTCTTCTCTACAGCTGTGCGACAATACACATTTTTGCTCTGTCAACAAAGTTCATAGGTAGCAAAAAGAAAGATATGAAACTTGTTCTGAATAAATATGTGTTCATCTATTAAGTATCAATTCTTTCCAGTCTGCTTTGGAATGGATTTATTCCACTAGACATTCTCACTCCATTTAAAGATCTACTTTAATATACACTCCTGGAAATGGAAAAAAGAACACATTGACACCGGTGTGTCAGACCCACCATACTTGCTCCGGACACTGCGAGAGGGCTGTACAAGCAATGATCACACGCACGGCACAGCGGACACACCAGGAACCGCGGTGTTGGCCGTCGAATGGCGCTAGCTGCGCAGCATTTGTGCACCGCTGCCGTCAGTGTCAGCCAGTTTGCCGTGGCATACGGAGCTCCATCGCAGTCTTTAACTCTGGTAGCATGCCGCGACAGCGTGGACGTGAACCGTATGTGCAGTTGACGGACTTTGAGCGAGGGCGTATAGTGGGCATGCGGGAGGCCGGGTGGACGTACCGCCGAATTGCTCAACGCGTGGGGCGTGAGGTCTCCACAGTACATCGATGTTGTCGCCAGTGGTCGGCGGAAGGTGCACGTGCCCGTCGACCTGGGACCGGACCGCAGCGACGCACGGATGCACGCCAAGACCGTAGGATCCTACGCAGTGCCGTAGGGGACCGCACCGCCACTTCCCAGCAAATTAGGGACACTGTTGCTCCTGGGGTATCGGCGAGGACCATTCGCAACCGTCTCCATGAAGCTGGGCTACGGTCCCGCACACCGTTAGGCCGTCTTCCGCTCACGCCCCAACATCGTGCAGCCCGCCTCCAGCGGTGTCGCGACAGGCGTGAATGGAGGGACGAATGGAGACGTGTCGTCTTCAGCGATGAGAGTCGCTTCTGCCTTGGTGCCAATGACGGTCGTATGCGTGTTTGGCGCCGTGCAGGTGAGCGCCACAATCAGGACTGCATACGACCGAGGCACACAGGACCAACACCCGGCATCATGGTGTGGGGAGCGATCTCCTACACTGGCTGTACACCACTGGTGATCGTCGAGGGGACACTGAATAGCGCACGGTACATCCAAACCTTCATCGAACCCATCATTCTACCATTCCTAGACCGGCAAGGGAACTTGCTGTTCCAACAGGACAATGCACGTCCGCATGTATCCCGTGCCACCCAACGTGCTCTAGAAGGTGTAAGTCAACTACCCTGGCCAGCAAGATCTCCGGATCTGTCCCCCATTGAGCATGTTTGGGACTGGATGAAGCGTCGTCTCACGCGGTCTGCACGTCCAACACGAACGCTGGTCCAACTGAGGCGCCAGGTGGAAATGGCATGGCAAGCCGTTCCACAGGACTACATACAGCATCTCTACGATCGTCTCCATGGGAGAATAGCAGCCTGCATTGCTGCGAAAGGTGGATATACACTGTACTAGTGCCGACATTGTGCATGCTCTGTTGCCTGTGTCTATGTGCCTGTGGTTCTGTCAGTGTGATCATGTGATGTATCTGACCCCAGGAATGTGTCAATAAAGTTTCCCCTTCCTGGGACAATGAATTCACGGTGTTCTTATTTCAATTTCCAGGAGTGTATGTACAATCCTAAATAAGAAACATTAAAGACAAACCTTTTCTACTTACAATAACACAGAATGGCACAGTTTAAAAGTAACTCTTTGAATGCAAATGGAATATTTTTAATCCTGAAGTAGAGTAAACAGCTACAACAATGGACATTTTTATGCAGCAAACAGTTGTCAGCATTTCAGTTTATTTCATCAGTGAAGTTAGACGTTTCACTTTGCGGTCTGCAAAATAACTTTCTCAATAGAAGAAAGAATTGAAATTGTGGAAACTTATGTGAAAATAGATTTGATTAAGGGACCTCGCTAAATTTTTGGCGTCAAGTATCCAAATAGAGGACTGCCAGCAAAGAGAGCAATATAGAGACTGTATAAAAGCTGGCTCACCTACTGATCTGTGCGAAATGTAAAACAACAAAGAGTTCCTACGGTTGACAAACCAGAAGTTATTGTAGACATTTGTTGAAGAATTATTCAGAGCCCAAAGAAGTCTACATCTAAATTGGCCCAAAAGGTACAGGTCCATGTAAATAGGAAGAGTTACTAGCGGATGTTGATAAGTCTTAACTTGAAGCCACATTGTGTAATGGTTCTGCAGCAATTATGGGAGAATGACAGTCAGAAATGTTTAAATGACTGCATGTGGTTTCTGAATAACATCATCGATGGTTCGCTACACTCTTTCCATTACATCATGAGTGATTAAGCAGGGTTTCATCTTTTCAGTCATGTGAATTCACAGAACACAAGGTACAGGGCAATGGAGAATCCAAACATTGTGTGTCAGCAACCACTCCATGATGAAAAAAATCAGTATTTGGTGTACTGTAGCAGGAATGCGCATCACTGGACCAATATTTTTTGACACTACCCTCAACACAATTGCATGTATGGAAATTTCTCATACAGTTTGTGCTCAACTCACTGAATATGAAAGAAAATACTGCTTCTGCCAGCAAGATGGAGCAACATAACACACTTCATGTCCGTGGAACAAATCCATGATGTCTTCACTGAGAAACGAACTGTCACCAAACATTTATGGCCACCAAGTTTGCCAGATCTAACAACATGTGAGTTTTTCCTGTGGGGACACGTGAACAGAAAGGTCAATGGAACAAATCCATATACAATACAGTGCACATGGTGACAGCCAGTCAAGGAATATTTTAGGGAATTGGTTTAAAAAATTTATTTCATAGGGCCAGCAAAATCTTTATAAGTTTACTCATCAGATCTTTACAAGTTTACTCCTAGAGCAACTTATGCTGTGCCTATGTGACACAACTTGCCTGTCTTTCAAAACCGAGGCAGTTCTGTCCAGTTAAAGCTCCCGACAAGAGATGCCCTGAGACCTCTGCTGAAACTGCTAGTGAATTCACACCATTGGTATTAGCCAATATCGTGTGTGGGATACAGGTCACGTGTGTGGAGGCTGGAGTGTTCTGCAGTGCGGAACACAGTTGCCTCTCTCTCTTGTAATCCAGACCTCAAACAGAACAGACGTCTTTTCGGAAGGCAGAGCCTCTGGCTCTGCTTTCCACAACCGGTCACCAACATAAGTTAACATGAACCACTTCCCATTCCACTGCCCATTTCAATTAATTGTTTGACCTCCTGGACTGGCCTGAACCTGGTAACTTCCGACCCTACGCACACCCCTTGTATGCCATACACTGAAATATATTCTCTTTATTTTTCCTAATTTCCTGTTCTGTTATTTAACAGTGGCCCTAGATGTCCACTCTCAAGTCCTGACCGCTTGACCTCTTGCAAACTGTAGTCACGAGGCATATGTAACAACCTTCTCCCCCCTTCCCTGATAATATACAGTACAACAGGCAATGAAAGACAACACCAACAATGAAGTTGCTGCCACCAGTATCCAAACTTCATGCCAGATATATGTGAATATGCTTATATGTGCACAGCTATGTGTTGATATTGCAAGGGGTCATTTAAGTATCTTCTATGATTTTTCATTGCAAATAAATGGTAACTTCATTTCAGCTCTTTGTTTCTGTAATTGCACTGCATTTTCTTCATATTTCCATGGACTACTTTTATCTATACCACCTGGTATATCAAAATGATGTGATTTTTGGTTCATTTGGTACTTCACAAGGATTGAGAACAATGGACTCATTTTACAGGTTAGTCTTCACTATATCATTCTCATCACACACTTTTTACTGACATTCACACAAACAAACAATGACTGCCCAGGCAGAAGGACTTAGTGGAAATTTGGGCAGTTAGGAGGGAGGAAGACGTGGGACCAAGTGGAGGAAAGGAAGCAAAGGAAGGTAGGAAAGTGAAAGACAAGAGTCAGTGGTTGGGAATATGTGGAGGTACAGTAAGGAAGTGTGTGTGTGTGGGGGGGGAGATAGAGATAGATAGATAGATAGAGAGATAGATAGAGAGAGAGAGAGAGAGAGAGAGAGAGAGAAGGGGCAGCTGCAAGGCTCGCTATCAGCTAGTACCAATGCCTCAGTCTCGGGTGCATGATTCTGTTTTGTTAGTAGTTTCTTGCTCCAGGATAGAGAAAAATTTGTAATGTTTTCATCGCTTTCCTTCTGTAAGTGCCTGTTATGATACAGTTGACAGTTCAGATTTAACAACTGAAGCAGACCAAAATATTAATTGTTTCAACTGTTTAAGGACCACATTTGTTGTTTACAATTACTAACAGATCATATACACAGATAAGTATCAGATTTGTAGGCACTTACTTTTCCGTGGCCTTTCTCATATTGGTCATCAAGTAAGAACAGCAGCAGTAACCACAGTTCTCTAACACATGTACAACTAAATGGAGACTTCTTTTGTAGATCAGTTACCGAAATCTGAAACATAGTTTAGAATAGAAAGAATGTAGCAATTTAAATTGTAGAAAAAACAGAAATGTATCTCTTATTCAACTAACAAGTAAATTTGTGATGGGTGGATTATCCAGAAAGTCGTAATACCTCACAATATGAAGCACTCCCATTAAGTTGCATTTTACCATCACATGACTTTCCACAAAGCTCTACAAGATGGGTAGAAGTGGTTTACAAGTGCTGTGCTTCACTTTACAAGGGGTGTCCCATTTAAAGTCATGGCTGAGGACCTGATGCACTTGAGCTGGAAGGCTTAAGGGCCTTCCTGCCGACTCAGGAATGCATAGAACACACACATGGATGCAGTCATTCACAGGCATGTAGGCTGTTAACGAACTTTATGTGGGTCTTGTATCACACCAGTATTCAAGATTGTGTAAGGCTGCAATGGGAATGGCACCTACATTCACATGCTTTGCACCTGCTAGGGATTTTCCAAAACAAGATCAAAAATATTTGCACCCTACAATGAAGATCGAAAGAATCGAGCTACTCAGCTTCGAACAATTATTGGGGGACTCTCCAAATTAAACCCACGAATGACAAGACAGTACAATGAGAATCATCTCAGTGCCCAGCAGGACAAGAGTGGGGGAAGAAGAACAAAAGTCTCCAGTAGGCACATTCAGTGAGGCACTCTGGGACTCTTTCAGCAGATTTTCAATTGAAGCCTTTCTAAGCCATGAGGTGACTCTGTTTCACATAAGAGCATTCTGACTTTGAATACTGGAGGCATGCCAGTCTGTTTTCTACTTGGTTCTCAGACTTTGAGTCTGATTCTTGTATCCATCCTGATGTCTACTGTCATTCTGTGGTATCCTCAATTTCCATTCTGTGCAGGGTAGCTTTTCTTTCAGTCCAGTGTTAGGATCCATAAAAGTTCAACTGTGTTCTTGCTGCCTGACACATTGAAATATAACTTGGAATGCCGCCTCCACAGTCTAATTACTGCAAACAAAAGACATCATCTGATCATCAGGAGACAGAGAGCTGCCACTGTGGTCAGGACACTAGCACTGTCCTGACTACAGGGTGGTGGTTTTGCCTGGAGAATGATTGAGGAAGAAGCAGTGGACACGATGCAGGTTAAGCTGATCTGACTGTCATCTGTACAGCCATGGGTACACAGAGATATAAACTGCTGTCCATCAATCAACAACCATGAGATACCATGCTGGCTAGTCTGGAGATCGAAGTGGGGTGTCAACACCACATCAGCCAGCTACTTCTACATGCACTGCTGATTCCATCATGTGGTGAGATAAAATGGTTAATCCCTCCTCCCTACCTACATGTTCAATTACTGAGCTGTGTCTACACAGACAAATTGAGCCTAAGTAATTAGTAATTTATGTAGCAAACGGTAATTAAAAAAAACATGGCTATTGTTACATTCTTTCATTGTCTTAGTACCCAGCATGGAGTCGCTCTGCTCCTTTTGCACATCAAAGGTTATAACAAAGTAACACTGCCAAGCTATTTCTCAAGATACTAAGACAAATGTTGTACAATAAGATCAAATCTAGTTCTCTGTGTCGCAGACATCTGCCTCCTGGACTTGGAATCAATGTGTAACAGCTATCCTATCTGCACCTCACCATTGTGACAATGTTAACTAGACAGAAATTCATTCTGATGTAATAAAGATAAAAATCATTGAGAACACGACCAAGTTTGGAACTGAATTGACAAACACTCCCTGAAGAATATATGGGAACAGACAGCTTAGTGTGTTAAGATGTCACCTGTAGAGACAATAGAATTTGCTAAATTGGTCCCTATGCTCAGCAGCTTACAGCATTGTGTCCTCTGCTTAGACTCACTCCGTGCCCTCCAAAGTCTTATGTGCGCTGTACACTGCTCATCTCTTAGTGCAGCAGGACCAGGAAAACTGTCATTTGCTCACTCTTCGTGAGGCCAGTGTCAGGTTTCTGTGAGTTCTAGGTCATGTCGGTCTGCCAGGAAATGAGGCTGCTGACACTGCTGCCAAGGCTGCAGTCCTCTTACCTCAGCCCACGAGTACCTATATTTCCTCCGATGATCTCTGCGTTGCCGTCTGTCAGGAGATGGTGTCCCTTTGGTTTCGCCAATGGTCCTCCCTTCACAGGAAGGAGCTTCGGCTTATTAAGCCTCTCCCAGGGCCTTGGATGACCTCCTCTTAGCCCTCCCACCGGGAGGAGATTATTTTTACTTGGCTGTGTTTTGGGCACTGCCTTTTTAGCCACCATCATTTGCTAAGTGGTGTTATCCCACCACTTTGTATACATTGCGCCCAAATTTTAATGTCTGTCCGCAGCTCGTGGTCGTGTGGTAGCGTTCTCGCTTCCCGCGCCCGGGTTCGATTCCCGGCGGGGTCAGGGATTTTCTCTGCCTCGTGATGACTGGGTGTTGTGTGATGTCTTTAGGTTAGTTAGGTTTAGGTAGTTCTAAGTTCTAGGGGACTGATGACCATAGATGTTAAGTCCCATAGTGCTCAGAGCCAATACCACAATTTTAATGTCCGGCACTTCCTGCTGGAATGCTCCTTTTTTAACATTTTACATTCCAGCCTGGGTTTGCTGTCTGATTTATCAGCCATTTTAGTGAATGACGTGCAGGCTGTCGAAGGCCATTTAATTTTTAGTTTTGGACCTCCATTTCTCTATGGTGTTTTTTAGCCCTTTTTCCATGTGCATGTTTTTAGCTGTCTCCTAATCTGTCCATTGGTACCAACATATAGTCGTTTAACTCATCTCTGTGTTCGTATTCTATAGTTTTGACTTGGGCACGTATGCCCCAGTTGCTTTTTGTGCACTAAAGCAAAACAAAACAAATAGAGAGACAAACTTCACTATGAACTAAACCAGTTCTAGCTACGCTGCCTAAGAAGGAGTCAGAAAAACCAGGTTAACTTTTGTTTTGTCAGGAGTATTGAATATTCAGTACAGAGAGAACTTCAGACATCCAGAGACCAAAATTTGAGAATGTGATGTGGTGTCACTGCAAGAGATCAGCAGTGATCCTAACATGGCAGCTTATCTGTCTATTTCAGCAGTGTTGCAGCCTTAAATGTAGATTACACAGCTCAGTTAGTTAGTTAGTCCATGGGAACTGCCAGTAACACAGCCTGTTGCGGGGATTACTCCTTAGTTGATCACTCACTATTAATGAATGGTGAGAAGACTGGCATCCCAGACAAAGAATGTGATGTAGTTGGTGTGCATGGTTGGAGCTGGTTCTTTGTAATAGGTGGGCTTACATCTGAGTCCATGGGTTCCTTGTCACAAAGGGAGGGTGAGACCTCAATTGGTGGTGGAAGAGGCTCCTACTCCACAGACACAGACCACATGAGGTGATAGTGGAGCTCCAGAAGTTGCTGAAGGTGTTCCTGCCAGGGGTAAAAACTGTGACACACCTGTGACAGTGATGTGGGTAGTTTGTTCATACCTGGTGTCCAACATCTGATGTGTGGGTGGAGCTGGTTTGCATGGCAGGTCTAACGAGCCCTTGACACTGTAATGCTGCTGGAAGCCTACTCATCCGTACTTCTGTAGCTGCCCAAAACATATCGTAGCCAGCCATGTGGCAGGCTCAGGGCACAGAAGGTTCCACACTGTTTATAGTATTCACCCATGGAGGATATTTTTGGGAAATAGCCATTGGGGGACAGGGTTGTCATCTAACGAGAAACAGAAACCCACAGAACATGGCCTGTTTTAGTAATTATTTTAATTTTAATGGTCACACAATGAGGTCTGCCTTCCCAATGGATGCAGGGTGAAAAATATGGTCTATCCTGTTTGCTGAGCAGAAGTTGGGAAAATCCTTGGAACAAAATTGTGGTCTGCTGTCAGACACCAACACAAAACATGAGTCCTCAATGGAGAAAATCAATTTGAAGATTGTGATGTGATGGATATCATCTGAGAGGTGTAGGGGAATCTGGAGTGTTTGGACATTATGACTAACCACACTTGCCCACTGAATGGACCAGCAAAATCAATATTTATATGCCCCACTAATCCTTATGGCAAAAGTGAAGTACGCACGGACAAAGGGCACTCAGACATGACTTCATACTCAGTGTTCCTCATCAGAACTCTTGTTAATAGTGCTGAGCTCTCTTTATATGGAAATGTAGATATGGAGTCAAAATGGGGTGATCAAGAATGCGGTCTCGCCACTCATTAGTGATGAAATATGAGACTACTTAGGTCAGAGGGTTGTTGCCTTTGGCTTTGGCAATGACCTCCAAGGTAACTGCGAATCCTTCCAATATCCTCAAGAGGGCATCATGAGTTTGTATAAACAAATGTTCATGACATCAAAAGCTGGGTTGGGACTCTTAGGGAGCCAGGAGAGTGCATCAGCATTTGCTTACTGAGTGGTGGGGCAATGACGGATGTTGGCAGCTACTGAGAGACAGCAGCTGTTATCTGTTTATTAGGCACTGAGTTTTTGACCAAAAAAGCATGATGAGAGTTTTGTGGTCAGTTATTAAAGGCATTTAGTTTCATAAACAGGTTGTATGCGCGGACAAGGAAAAAACATTCCCAGGTTTCTTGGTTAAAAATACACTTTCTCCTGGGTGTTAAGTGACGGTATATTTTCCCTCGGAACTGTAAAACTTATCAATCCTTTGAATGGTTATGGTTTTATACATGGGCTAGAATTTGCCGGCACTTTAGAAAACAAAACTCAAGGAGAAAAAACACATTTTGGAAAGATCTTTGATGTGCAGCAACATGTACACTGCATATTTTCATATTACCAAAGTATAAATTCAAATTCCACCAAAAACCGCATGTTACTTTCCGAAGCATTGAAATCGCGATTGTGACGCGCTTTTGTAAGCCAGTCATAGCTCATTTCACGTGATCTCGCCAGCCGACGAGAGCAGATATTCAGAGCATAGGACACGTGATGTGGTCAGCCAATAGCAATATTGATGTTAAGTAGTGCGAACACACAAACAGGAAAATTTAATGGTTTAAATTAATATATGTAGTGTCGCTACAAGAAAAGCAAAGCTTTCACATATGATATTGGTCTCTAAGGTTAACACGCTGCAAGAGAAGCTAAGCTTTCACATATAATTTTGATCTTTTTTGTGCATATTACACCTGAAGATATATCACACAAATGTGTCAGCAAAATTTTTAATAAGGACATAAATGTCTGATCTTCTGGGCTCAAAATTCTTCTAAATGGCTCGTCATCAAAGAGTTGATTTTTAAATGAGAGTCAAATGCTCTGTGATTTAAGAAATTCATCGTACATTCTTGCACACAGTACAACTTATGTACAAGAAGTTTACTTTGAAAGTAACACTTTTCAAACCACCATTTGCAATATTTACCCACGACCTGTTAGAAATAGGTTTGTTTCTGCAGTTGCCAGAGAGCACCAGATAACAGGCGCCACCACACTTGTGCAGCTACAACGATGGAGGAGGCTTGTATGTCCATACACGTAAAACATTATAAGATCTTATGTTATGTCAAAAGAAAAAAGACATCAGAGAATAATCAAAGAGCATCGGAATTTCGTAACCCTACTAAAATGTGCACATTTAAAGCGCATACTTTAAGTGTTCATTCGTATCTCCAGATTCCCAATGAAGTAGGCCTCGAACTCATTTTAAGCTTTTCAGTGTGGTTTTCGGGATGTAAATTTTCTTGCGGAGTACCAGTATTGTATTATGTTTGGTTCTTTATTATGGAATATATGTATGTGCTAGAAGATGAAAACGTGTACGTGAAATGCAGCGAACAGCTGAAACTAGCCAACTGTGTGGAATTAAACACTTCGTTTCAAATACATTGACTGCCTCAACGGAAAAGATAAATAAAAGTAAAATTTCTTTAGCAAATTGACAAAAATAACTCCATTGTTCTGCAAGGTGATTAATGCTTGAGTGTCAGAAAGGTGGAAAGAAAATAAAATCTGAAACTAATAACATAGTTTGTTGTTGTTGTTGTGGTCTTCAGTCCTGAGACTGGTTTGATGCAGCTCTCCATGCTACTCTATCCTGTGCAAGCTTCTTCATCTCCCAGTACCTACTGCAACCTACATCCTTCTGAATCTGCTTAGTGTATTCATCTCTTGGTCTCCCTCTACGATTTTTACCCTCCACGCTGCCCTCCAATGCTAAATTTGTGATCCCTTGATGCCTCAAAACATGTCCTACCAACCGATCCCTTCTTCTAGTCAAGTTGTGCCACAAACTTCTCTTCTCCCCAATCCTATTCAATACCTCCTCATTAGTTACGTGATCTACCCACCTTATTTTCAGCATTCTTCTGTAGCACCACATTTCAAAAGCTTCTATTCTCTTCTTGTCCAAACTGGTTATCGTCCATGTTTCACTTCCATACATGGCTACACTCCATACAAATACTTTCAGAAACGACTTCCTGACACTTAAATCTATACTCGATGTTAACAAATTTCTCTTCTTCAGAAACGATTTCCTGGCCATTGCCAGTCTACATTTTATATCCTCTCTACTTCGACCATCATCAGTTATTTTACTCCCTAAATAGCAAAACTCCTTTACTACCTTAAGTGTCTCATTTCCTAATCTAATCCCCTCAGCATCACCCGATTTAATTTGACTACATTCCATTATCCTCGTTTTGCTTTTGTTGATCTTATATCCTCCTTTCAAGACACTGTCCATTCCGTTCAACTGCTCTTCCAAGTCCTTTGCTGTCTCCGACAGAATTACAATGTCATCGGCGAACCTCAAAGTTTTTACTTCTTCTCCATGAATTTTAATACCTACTCCGAATTTTTCTTTTGTTTCCTTTACTGCTTGCTCAATATACAGATTGAATAACATCGGGGAGAGGCTACAACCCTGTCTCACTCCTTTCCCAACCGCTGCTTCCCTTTCATGCCCCTCGACTCTTATAACTGCCATCTGGTTTCTGTACAAATTGTAAATAGCCTTTCGCTCCCTGTATTTTACCCCTGCCACCTTCAGAATTTGAAAGAGACTATTCCAGTTAACGTTGTCAAAAGCTTTCTCTAAGTCTACAAATGCTAGAAATGTAGGTTTGCCTTTTCTTAATCTTTCTTCTAAGATAAGTCGTAAGGTTAGTATTGCCTCACGTGTTCCAACATTTCTACGGAATCCAAACTGATCTTCCCCGAGGTCCGCTTCTACCAGTTTTTCCATTCGTCTGTGAAGAATTTGCGTTAGTATTTTGCAGCTGTGACTTATTAAACTGATAGTTCGGTAATTTTCACATCTGTCAACACCTGCTTTCTTTGGGATTGGAATTATTATATTCTTCTTGAAGTCTGTGGGTATTTCGCCTGTCTCATACATCTTGCTCACCAGATGGTAGAGTTTTGTCATGACTGGCTCTCCCAAGGGCGTCAGTAGTTCTAATGGAATGTTGTCTACTCCTGGGGCCTTGTTTCGACTCAGGTCTTTCAGTGCTCTGTCAAACTCTTCACGCAGTATCTTATCTCCCATTTCATCTTCATCTACATCCTCTTCCATTTCCATAATATTGTCCTCAAGTACATCGCCCTTGTATAAACCCTCTATATACTCCTTCCACCTTTCTGCCTTCCCTTCTTTGCTTAGAACTGGGATGCAATCTGAGCTCTTGATATTCATACAAGTGGTTCTCTTCTCTCCAAAGGTCTCTTTAATTCTCCTGTAGGCAGTATCTATCTTACCCCTAGTGAGACAAGCCTCTACATCCTTACATTTGTCCTCTAGCCATCCCTGCTTAGCCATTTTGCACTTCCTGTCGATATCATTTTTGAGACGTTTGTATTCCTTTTTGCCTGCTTCATTTACTGCATTTTTATATTTTCTCCTTTCATCAATTAAATTCAATATTTCTTCTGTTACCCAAGGATTTCTATTAGCCCTCATCTTTTTACCTACTTGATCCTCTGCTGCCTTCACTACTTCATCCCTCAGAGCTACCCATTCTTCTTCTACTGTATTTCTTTCCCCCATTCCTGGCAATTGTTCCCTTATGCTCTCCCTGGAACTCTGTACAACCTCTGGTTCTTTCAGTTTATCCAGGTCCCATCTCCTTAAATTCCCACCTTTTTGCAGTTTCTTCAGTTTCAATCTGCAGCTCATAACCAATAGATTGTGGTCAGAATCCACATGTGCCCCTGGAAATGTCTTACAATTTAAAACCTGGTTCCTAAATCTCTGTCTTACCATTATGTAATCTATCTGATACCTTTTAGTATCTCCAGGATTCTTCCAGGTATACAACCTTCTTTCATGATTCTTGAACCAAGTGTTAGCTATGATTAAGTCATGGTCTGTGCAAAATTCTACAAGGCGGCTTCCTCTTTCATTTCTTCCCCCCAATCCATATTCACCTACTATGTTTCCTTCTCTCCCTTTTCCTACTGACGAATTCCAGTCACCCATGACTATTAAATTTTCGTCTCCCTTCACTACCTGAATAATTTCTTTTATCTCATCATACATGTCATCAATTTCTTCATCATCTGCAGAGCTAGTTGGCATATAAACTTGTACCACTGTAGTAGGCATGGGCTTTGTGTCTATCTTGGCCACAATAATGCGTTCACTATGCTGTTTGTAGTAGCTAACCCGCACTCCTATTTTTTTATTCATTATTAAACCTACTCCTGCATTACCCCTATTTGATTTTGTATTTATAACCCTGTAATCACCGGACCAAAAGTCTTGTTCCTCCTGCCACCGAACTTCACTAATTCCCACTATATCTAACTTTAACCTATCCATTTCCCTTTTTAAATTTTCTAACCTACCTGCCCGATTAAGGGATCTGACATTCCACGCTCTGATCCGTAGAATGCCAGTTTTCTTTCTCCTGATAACGACGTCCTCTTGAGTAGTCCCCGCCCGGAGATCCGAATGGGGGACTATTTTACCCAAGAGGACGCCATCATCATTTAATCATACAGTAAAGCTGCATGTCCTCGGGAGAAATTATGGCTGTAGTTTCCCCTTGCTTTCAGCCGTTCGCAGTACCAGCACAGCAAGGCCGCTTTGGTTAATGTTACAAGGCCAGATCAGTCAATCATCCAGACTGTTGCCCCGGAACTACTGAAAAGGCTGCTGCCCCTCTTCAGGAACCACATGTTTGTCTGGCCTCTCAACAGATACCCCTCCATTGTGGTTGCACCTACGGTACGGCCATCTGTATCGCTGAGGCACGCAAGCCTCCCCACCAACGGCAAGGTCCATGGTTCATGGACATAGTTTAGACTGCCATAATTATGTGAAGGTATTTTAATTCATTTGAGAGCTCCTGGCCACAGAAATCTGTTTTTTTTTCTTTTTTTTCATTCGACATGAGAGCAGCAAACAAAGAGGAAACAGCAAAATCACTAAATGTAAACATGGGTCACGTGAAGACTACCCACCTCACCACTGTAACTCAGACTGCTCTGCACATCAGCCCCAGATCTACGATCTACGATATTTCTGAACTGGGGCAACACTAGATTCCCGGGGTTTTCCCAGAGCTCTCGGTTGTCCCGGGTCGTATGCAACCTGATAAAGGAAAGTGAGAAAAGCTAGTTCTCATAAAGTATAATCATTGCTTCTTTCTCAATTTGGCTGTAGTTTTCATGTAGTGCCATCAATGTGTTTAATACAGAGGTGATGAGCTATTCCACACCACTAGCATTTTTGTGGGAGACAACCCTAGCAGTCCCATGTTAGGATGCATTAGTGGCAGGAATTAGACTTTTGCTTGGATCAAAAAGTGCTAAGAACAGGCTTGCTAAAGGCTTTTTTTAAGTTATTCAAATGAAGTTGGCATTCATGTGTCCATTTAAATTACTGCAAGCTTTTCTTGCATATGTGATCTAGTGATTTTGCAAATTTGATGCCATAGTTATAAATTTCTCATAATAGTTTAATTTCTTCCCTCAAATTGGTAGGTAGTGGTAGCTGGGTGATGGCTTTGCTTTGTTGTCAAGGGGGATATCAGCCATCAGCGTGTAATGTATGTCCAAAATACTCAATGTACTGCTGAAAAAAATTCACATTTCTGCAAGTTACACTTGAGGCCACAATATTGGATTTCATAGAAAACAGCAGTCAGAGATTTTCACGTGTTCTTACTTGATGGGACTTCATACGATGATGCTGTCAAGGCAATTATCACTGCAAGGAATGTCATGCAGGATGTATTCCACATATCCCTGGAAAAGGGCATATGCACTGGCAATCTATATCTACAGCTATACTCTATACAAACCACTGTGAAGTGCATGGCAGAGGGAACACCCCATTGTACCAGTTATTTGGGCTTTTGCATTTCATTACCATGTGGGGTGAGGGAAGAATGACTGTTTCAATGCGTCTGTACGCACTGTAACTAATGTAATCTTGTCCTCACAAACTCTATGGTAGCAATACAGTCATCATTCAAAGTCAGTTCTTGAATATTTGTAAGCAAGCTTTCTTAGGGAGTTGACCTATTCAGTTCTTTCAGCACCTTCATGACACACTCTTATGGGTCAAACAAACATGTGACCATTGGTGCTGCCCTTCTCTGTATATCCACTGTTAATTCCTTCTGGTAAGTGTCCCATACACTTGAGAAATAGTCTAGAATGGGCCTCGTAAGTAACTGGTAATCAATCTCCTTTGTAGAGTGATTGGATTTCCCCAGTATTCTACCAATAAACTGAAGTCTGCCACCTACTTTACCTATGGCTGAGCTATATGATCATTCCATTTCATATCCTTACAAAGTTTTATATCCATGTATTTGTATGAATTGACCAATTCCAGCTGTTGCTCGCTGATCTTACAGTCATATGGCACTATGCTTTTTTCATTTTGTGAGGTGCACAACTTTTCATTTCAGATCATTTAACACAAGTTGCCAATCTCTGCATCACTTTGAAAGCTTATCAAAATCTGACTTAATATTTGTGAAGTTTGTCTCAGACAGTATGTCATTATAGTTAATGCTGCATTAACTGCAGAAAGTGTGAGGTTACTATCTGTATTGTCTGCAAGATCATTAACATAAAACATGAATAGCGACGATCCCAACACTTCCCCGGTGCACTGCCGAAGTTACTTCTACATCTGTCAATGACGCTCCATCGAATATAAGTTATAGAGTCCTCCCTACTAAAATAATCTTCAGTCCACTAACAAATTTCACTTGACATCCCATATGATAATACTTTTGATAATATGTGTAAATGTGGTATCAGTTCAAATGCTTTTTGGAAATTGGGAAATGCTGCATCTACCTGACTTCCTTGATCCATGGCTCTCAGTGTGTCATGTGAGAAAAGTGGAGTTTTCAGAATCCATGCTGGTTGGCATGGATGAGGTCATTCTGTTCACAATACCTCATTAAGGTTGAGCTCAAATCATGTTCTACAAATCTACAACAAATTGATATCTTGGATACTGGATGGTAGTTTCATGGATCATTTGTGCTACCCCTCTTGCAGACAGGTGTGATTGTGCTTACTTCCAACTACTGGGCACAGTTTTTTGTCAGAGGTATGTTCTAATAGATTATAGTTAACAGAGGGGTTAACTCAGCTGCAAATTCAGGGATTCTATTAGGCCATGGAGCTTTGTTCCCTTTTAACAATTTCAGCTGTTTCTCAATGCCAATGACATGAATATCGATGTCCTTAATCTTTTCAGGAGTACAGGAATTAAATTGAGAAATTCTTGCTTTGCTACCTTAGATTTCAGTTCTTCTCATCTGTGCATTACTGTACACTAACTCTGGTGTCACTAACAGCCTTTATATATGACCAGGATTTCTTTAGGCTTTGTGACAGATCTTCCAATAATAGTCTGCTATGGTAGTCACTGAAGATTTCATGCACTGATTTCATGATAGCCAAGTACATTTAATTCAGCATCTCTCTATCTACAATGCTACACTGTATTTTACACCTATTATGCAGTAGCCTCTGTTTCTTTGGAAGATTTTACAGTTACTGTATACTCTGCAGAGCCCCTCCCATCACAAACCATTCTACTTGGTACCTATATATATATACAGCGCATGGTCAACTATTCTTTTAAACTTGAGCCATGGTTCCTGTACGTGCTCCTGTCCTGGCCTGAAAGTTTCACGTTCTACATTAGAAATGACACCACTGCTTCTTCACCTAGTTTACTGAACACATAATTTTTTCTTCTTGTTTTAATTGCCCTTTGTACTTCTGTAATCATGTTGCTACAACTGCCTCATGGTCACTGATACCAGTTTTGATGTGGAAATCCTCAAAGTGGTCAGGTCTGCTTGTTGCCATCAGATCTATTTCTGTCGTGAACAGTGTTCCAAACTGTCTGTTCTAGATAGTTTTCAGAGAAGACATTTAGTAATATTTCACATGATATCTGGTCATGCCACCACTAAAAAACCTATAATTATCCCAACTGATTGATGATTTAAGTTTCCTCCAATGATTACAGAGTGATTGGGGAACTTACGTACAAGCAAACTGAGGAGTTCTCTTAAGTTATTTAAATAGTCACAGCACTTGGTTTACTGTTAAGCATATATTTACACACAAATTTGCATTTTACATAATTTGACTTCATCCCCCAATTTTGTGAGTCTGGTGGTCAATAGAAGGATCCAATAATAATTTTATGTCCATGCCTGATACTGAGTGGTGCCAAACAATCGCGCATACAACTTCAGTTTCTATTACACTGAATTTAAGTTTCTTGTCTCCTGCAACAAATAAACTGCCTTCATTTTTCCATTATTGTATCCTTTTGATACATGCCTAAATGTTCCCCCAAAAATTTCTCTGTTGACAACTTCAGATTTTAACAAGTTTTCTGTATCTAGTATTATGTGAGCTTCACTGCTTTTTAAGAGGACCACTTTGTTGCAAATGCTTCAGCAACTAACCACTAAGATTTAAATACTAGGGTTTTAATGCTCTCACCTGTGGTTGGGGGGGGGGGGGCATTTCTTTGGATCTTACACTGATAGTTCTCGGTTTCTTACAGATATCTTATATGGACTGGATGAGGAGTTGCTTAATCTAAGAAACCATTGTGTAGACTCCACACACAGTCAGCTACCTGCTAGCAGCCTCTTCAGGTGTAGCATATACCTGAACCACTTAACAGGACCTTATAGTTATCACCCCTATGGTACAACTCGAGGAAATCATAGCCTAGCCTGACACAAAACCTTTCCAGTTGCTGGTTCAAGTCTTCCACTAGTCACAGAACTAGGTGGCCACAATCTATTTTAAGAAAATGCTGCAGGTTTTGAGCTTTGTTGAAACTTGGCGAGCAAGCCTGATATTCCCAACCTTCTCTGCCAGACATTGGAATGATCCAATTATGACCTCAGAGTCAAGATGACAGATATTGTTAGTCTCAGTGTGTGCCACAGCCTGAAGTTGATAACACATTGTTCCCTAAATGGTGGTTGGAATAGCCTGGTAGACAATGTGTGGGGCATCAAATGCTGTAAATATCATTAGATTTTTGCAACCTCACACTCAAGGGGTTCCTTGCGAGTGCACCTGGTATTACTCCCTATTCATTGCTGCAATTTACCTAAGGAGTACCATTATTCGCCATACGTTTGGTCTGGCGACGATTAATAGACCCCTACCCCCTTGTGTCCATCTCCCTTCGACACGGGACACAATAAGTTTCCCAAGAGGTGAAGTAAACTTACTTCAATGGCTCAGTATTGACTTTTAGTTGAAGGCGGCACCTTGAATTTGTTTGTTAGGGGATGGGTGTAACATCCTGAGTTTGCCCTGATCATGTAAGTTTATTATTTTGACAGAGAGAAATGGTGTGTTAACGACCACAGTAGCTTGCGATTGCACATCCACTGGAAGTTGTACATATCCATTCACGAGATCAATTTTGGAAAAGTATGGGCAACACATCAGTTTTTGCATCAATTTCTCATTGCAAGGAATAAGATAAGAGTCAATCACACATTAAGCATTTATAGTAGACTTGAAATTACAAAAAATACCTAGTTTGCCATTTGGTTCATGAATGACAGCCAAAGGCAAGATATAAATGATAAAAGTAACAAAATCTGCTGCCTTTTGAGATAATACAATTCTTTCTTCAGGTTGAAATGCAAAGTGACTGGAATAAGTCATGCACATCAAAATTTCAGAGTGGCTAATTATTTTAGTTGTTGGCACAGCCTAATCCTTATTAAAAAGAGAGGTCAAAAGGTTTGAGATGAGGTATACAGATTTGTAAAAGGTGCTATATGTGAAATGATATTCATGTTGCCATGCATGTGAAAGGCAAAAGTTTGGAAACCATGCAGACTTAATATATTTTGCACTAGATGGAAAGTGACAATGAAAAATTGTAGTTGTCAACAGACTTGTTTGTAGATTTTGGAGACTTGTCATAACCCCATAATTGGGTCTGTTGTTTACTATAACACAACAGCTATTGATTTACTCCTTTGAGAGGGAGTGAGCTTATTTCTTCATAGGTCTTCTCATTGATTAATGGTCCAAAAGCTGTAATAGTGTAGTTTTCAGCGGCATTAAGTCATGAGCTACAGCAGACTACAGCAAGTGATCTCGTCTTCCACAATTTGGGGAATGAATTCCCAATATCGGCTTTGGGAACTATTATGTCTGCGAAAACAGTCTTCACATTGGATGGGACAGAGTTATTTCTTACATTGAACTTTGTTATGATGAAGATGACATAGACTAGTGTCTACTACTGGATTTTCAGTGACTGACTGGCATACTGGCATGCAAAGAGGTGAAGTGTCTTTTGTATTGGACTTTGTGACAATGCAGACGGTTGTCCATATGTTTAGTGACTGCTTTTCATAACATTACTGTCACTACTTGATGAGAACATACAACCTGAATTTGGACTACCCTCACACCTGAGCAGGTGGGTATGTGTCTTTAATGTAAACGCATTTCTTTGTCTTGTGCAATAGGGATTATCATTTTTTCTGTAGAATCAACATATAATTTTAAACAGTCACTCTTCTCAAAATTAAAACCACACTTCTTCTTCTGATGGGAATGTTGGCATAAGTGGTGGTTTATGCTCTGGTGAAGCAATTGTTGAAGTATAGACTCTTGCAAACCTATCCTCTGTTGGAATAGTGCTTCTTGCAGACCCATCCTCTGCTTCTGCAGTACTTGTTGTTATGTCTGCAGCACCTCATTTGATTTTGAAGCTGCATTTGCTGTTGTCACATCTTGAGAAACTCAAGACCAATTTTGCTGAATGTACATTCTTTAACGTGCCAACTTCGAGCCCAATGCAATCACTTGTGACTTGAATCCTTATTCACCTTGTAGAATGGGCTAATCCATTTCTTATATTCAGCAGCACACAGCACTTACTGACAACACACAAAGGCACAAACATTATGCAGTACTTTGAACAAAATTAGTTACAGCCAAGTAATAAATAATTAGAGTAATAAACTGCCAAAGACAGCTCTAGAAAATCTAGGTAAAGCTCTGAACAGTCACCAGTATTAAATATTCCTGGCTAGAGAATAGGCCAAACATCCAGTATCCAAAGTCTGAGGATGTGATGCAATGTCAAAGTAAGATGTCAACTATGTTCCGAGCTTGGCAGCGATCTGTTTGCTCCAGTTTTATATGCACCACATAGGTCACCTAGTTCGGCCTTGTGACTTGCAGGTCACCTGATGCGGATGGTGACTGCAGAGTCAATCACACACAGTCGTTGTTGGAGAATGACTCGTGCCAGAATGCAAGACACAGCAGCCTAAGCTTATTGTTGAACCGTGATAATCACAATTTCTGCAGTTTTCTACTTTATGTGTGGAGAGAAATTCAGTGCCTTTCTGTGGCGTGATATAATGCTAGGCAATTTCCATAAGGACATTATCTACAGCCAGGGCCGGTTTGAGCACATTTTTCCACACAAGCAACGTATGATTTGCCCTCCTCCATCTCCCTCCCTTGTATACTTTAATATGTCAGTTTGGCCACTCTTACCCCAAGTGACATGCCTCTCCTTTCTAACCTTCCCCTACCAATCCTTCCTTCCTTTTTGGCGAAGGAGCTAATAGTTCTGAAAGATAAGAATAGTTGTTCAATTTTAAACAAGTCTATCAACAGTGCTGGAATTTCACCTCTTCAAGGTAAGTATTGGCCAGCCATTCTCTCTCTTTGTAAAATTACAGTTTTAATACGAGATCCAATGTGGCAGAAAAGACACATAATTACAGATCCATGCATTTATTAAAAATAATACCCTAGTCCCCCTTATCTTAACTTTCAGATTATTTACAGTCCTCAAATACTTAAACACGGAACCAACATAATTACATGCTGACACCTCCTCTTCATGAGGCTGTCGGAAAATACACTATTCAAACTTAATGCGACAAGCTGCACACTTTGCTGAGATGGTCAAGGTGACCAACATTGGATAGTTACATGTGCCTCAGGCAAACTGTTGGCATGTAAATTTGTGAGGCTGGATAAGAAATACAATGGTAAAACAAAAAAGTAACACACAGCTTTCACTTTTGAATACGTTTACCAAAGTTAAACTTGTATTGCATACATAGTGCCCTACAGAAGCTTACCGTATTTTCTCAAATCTAAGCCGCACTTTTTTCCAGTTTTTGTAATCCAAAAACCTGCCTGCGACTTAGAATCGAGTGCAAAATAAGCAGAAGTTCTGAAAAATGTTGGTAGGTCCCGCCACAACTAACTTCTACCGTCGAATATATGTAGTGCTACACAGGCATGCTTTGCAGGCACAAAGATAAATACTGGCACCAAAACCTCTGTGTCAGAAAATAAATTAAATGAAAAGGTAGAAGAATGTAAACATTATACCATGTATTTTTTTTGTGTTTGCTACTAATTTAAATCCTGTCTGCCCAATAAACTACGAAACTAGAGCGAGACAACAGCAAACGCGGAAGATTATACATATAATGTCATGTTTATATTTGTATTATTCTTTTACTGAATAGTGATACAGTCATAAATGAAGCACGGCAAGTGACTAGATTTTTAAATCTCAGGTTACTAATTTCTGTGCAGAATGTAATGTACTAAAGAGGTGTCTGCAAAGATTTTCAAACGGAAATTTTTTTTCGCTAGACTCTCGTTCAGAACATCATCTATCAGACGCACTCTATTATTTGTTTCTTGTTGATCATTATCAAAGAAATCAAGCAGTGTAAGTAACAACAACAGTCTCTTGCCATTGTTTCGCTTATGAGACAATTCCTCTCTTTTTTTTTTTTTTTTATTGTAAGAAGCGGTTGCACGCACAAAAGCAAGCCATGCCACGAGCGGCGACAGGTCGTAAGCACTCATTATCATGACACAGTACAATAATGCATTTTCGGCTTAGAGTGACGTAAACACCTATATCAAAGAGAATGGCACTTATCAGATCAAAGCAAAATAAGCAACTGATTCAAACCAGGCGAAGCACCTCAAAAAGGAAGGGTACCCGTGTAAATACGGATGGAGCGCCTGACACACAGCAGTGGCTACCTGGTAAAGCTTAACTGCTAAGCTTACAATTCGAACCAAACTACTGTAACTGCATCTTCATCCATTCAACCTCAATTGTGCCTCATGTTACAATGGACCAACTTTGTTTCGATTTGGAGGTGCGGTCTAAAACTTTTCTTTCCCCTTGAATTTCAAGCCTTAAATTTCAGGTGTGGCTTAGATTCGGGGAAATTTTTTTTTCCCTTGATTTCTAGTCTCATTTTTCAGGTGCGGATTAGATTCGAGTGTGGCTGACATTCGAGTAAATACGGTATCTTAATGGCTCTGCTGCACACATTTTCTGGCAAAACATGGATGCAGAGAACAAGGATACTACAATACAGGACAGAATTTCATTCTAGGTTTACACAACTTGGAATTTGCTACTGAATGTGAACTGCAGGCAATATATTGATTACAGAGGGCAATGCAACATACCTTTCCAAATCTGGCAACTGCAAGCATCACAAGGTCTGTTATCACCAACAAAATGTTGCTCTCTGTTTCACTGCTAAAGTTACTGCATCTTGTTTCACTGAAGCTGGGTGTCAAAGAATCAAGCAGCATGTCTGTTCCACATTTATAGCTGTCTATCTGTACACTTAAAATAAGATGATGCCATCGCAGATCTAGATGCAAGTGGAACAGATGATAAGATGCCTGTGGACACTTAAAAAAGAATGAAAATCAGCAATGACACACAAAAAAAGCTGATCAGATATAAAATATTATGACTATAAGCAAAAAGGTTATTGTACTTAAGATGTAAGTAGAGACTCCATTTAAAAATGGAGGTATTCTGGAGAACACAAATACACTGCAGAGATGTAGAGAAGAAGCAAAACTGATTCAGGTCTGACTGTTGCTAGATTTATATGTTCAATAATTGTGAGACTAAATAAATTAATAACACTCATAAGTATCAGCAATACAGGGAAAGATAGATTGCTACTCACCGTAAAGATGAGACAATGAATTGCAGACAGGCACAACAAAAAGACACTTACACATTAGCTTTTGGCCAAAGCCTTCTCCAGGAAAGGAAACACACACACATTCATTCAAACAAGCAAGCACACCTCATGCACACATGACTGCCATCTCGGGCAGCTTGGTCCTTGGTACTGTCATCCACTTGTAAAGAGCAAAGAAGTGTTCGCTATGTTTTTGTGGGAAAATGGGAGCACTCGGAAAATCTAGCAGAGAACTTCAAGAAATAAAGAGACACAAATAAAGCAAATTACGAAAGTGTGCATGAAAAGCTTCAAGTCCTTCAATAAGTTGCTTCATTTGATTATGCAGTTGTTGCTATTGGAGTACAAATCATTAACCACTTTTCATTCAGCAATATCACTGAGGGTACAAGAACTTATTCAGAGGTCAAATGGAAAGAATGAATCCATAGCAGTGCTTAAGTTTGTGATCTGCCACCTGATAAGACGATTTAAAACTGCTGTACATGCGAGGCTCTCAACAGCTTGATCTCGAGGAAAGATGGTACTGGAAGGACCCCACAGCATGTTATGTACATTAAAATCCCATAAAGGAGCATATGAGAGAGTAGGTTTACAAGTCAAAAAGATCTAAATCTCCATCAAAAGCAAGTACAGTGGACATATGATTACCACATATGACATGTGCACATAAACATACAATTGCTTGCAATGGGGTGAGGAGGCGAAATGAATAGTGGTATTCATTGTTGATAAATACGGCCACCTCATCTTTAACTATCTCCGTACTGAGATAAGTCTTTATGTGTAGGTTACACACTTCAGTACAGGGGTATCAGTGACTTTCTGCTTCTTGATACCATTCTCTTTCAGTGGGTCACCGACAGTTTTGCAACTGACAGCACAGTAAATTTCTGTTCAGTATTTTCTGTACTAAGATTCTGTTGTCACAGGAGTATCATATTGAATAACTTATTGGATCGTTGAGAATTTAAATGCAAATACATGGACGAGAGTGGAGCTACACACAAGGAAGTTTGTTCCACTTCCAACACCTTTGAGAAAAACATTATAGTTATATGTCAATTTTTTCACTGTCATGCCAAAAAAGCAGTGACGCTTGGTGGTGCTATTGTCTTGAGTGCTTATTTCACTGTTAGGAATATTTCTGATCACGTTACTGGATTTCCTTTCTCCTCCATATGACGTACAACCACAGATCCACACTATATGATTCTGAGTGTCTAGCACAGTTAGGTTGGGTAGAACACGCTGACTCTAACATGGGTCATATCCTCTAAAAGGGGAAGGCAAAGCTGTCCTCAATGCAAAGGCTGGTGTTAGCTGTCTCTTCTAACAGCTCTTTTACATTGTAATATCTCATGACATTTCACAATTGTCTTTCAATTCCTGAATATGTCAAATCTGGATGACCCTGGAGTATTCATGAAGAATAGACTAGTTTCTACAACACATGTCTTTCATATTGCTGAAGTCAGTCATTATGAAAATTCTGTTAGATGGAAAGTTTAACTTACTGTTACAGCAGAAGTATCATCAGACTCAATTGAATTTGTTGAGAGAATTAACTACTGTTAGAACACATGCTTAAGTTTTGTTTGAAAGGTACATTGATTTTATTAATTCAACAATATATGCTTTCCTATTTCTATGTAATATGATGCACTGCAGAAGGTTGGTATCGACGAAAATTGGTTCAATACCGTGGAACTGCAGTCACGGTCCTATTTCATCGAAGGAAAATTATTACTCTCGACAGAACTGCATTTTATTATTTTTCCTCGACCTAGCAACTAGTTTTTGTTGAGTGATCTGTCATTGCACATAGGCAGACTCTGGCTTATCTATAGAGACAACTTTGAAGAAATGAAAGAGATACAAGAGCAATGCCAACGAACAGGAGAAAAGAATTTCCAGCAAACTGCACTTTTAATTACAGTATTCTGAACTCTTTGAGGATGTCCACAATGAAAATGGTATCAGTGACCATGATGCAGTTGTGGCAACAATGACTTCCAAAGTACAAAGGACAATTAAGACAACAAGAAACATATATATATCTTCAATAAAGAGGATAAAAAATCAGTAGTGTCATATCTCAATGAGGAACTTGAAACTTTCATCACAGGGCAGGAGCATGTAGAGAAACTATGGCTGGAGTGTTTAAAAGAATAGTTAACCACACACCGGATAGATGTGTATCTGATAGAACAGCCCATAGTGGGCACCTCCACGGTATACGTCACTGTAAAGAAACTTCTAAGGAAACAGATTATTGCATAATAGGTGTAAACCAAAGCATAGGGTTATAGATAGAGAAATACTAAGTGAATAGTGTTTGGCTGTGTAGAGAGCAATTTATGATACATTCAATGACTACTGTAGCAGAATACTGTCAAACGATGTTCCATGGAACTCGAATAAATTCTGGTCTTATGTAAAGGCCATTAGTGGCACCAAGGTTAGTGTCCAGCCCTAGTAAATGACACAGGAACTGAAACTGAGGGTAGCAAAACAAAAGCTTAAGTCTATTTTCAAATGTTCCTTTACAAAGGTAAACCCACGAGCATTGCCCCAATTTAATGCCCATACCACAAAAAGATGGATGAAATAAGTATTACTGTTGAGAAACAGCTGAAATCATTACAATTGAAGAAAACCCTGCCAGATTCTACACTGAATCGGAGGCTGGGTTGGCCCCTCTTCTGACTATAATCTATCCTCGATCCTTGAATAAAAAGCAGTGCCCAGTTCTTGGTAAAAGGTGCAGGTCGTACCTGTCAACAAGAAGTGTAGCAGAAGTGATCCACGAAATTACCATCCAATATACCTGACATCGATTTGTTGTAGACTCTTCGACGATATTCTGAGCTCCAACATAATGAAGTATCTTGCACAGAACGACGTCCTCAATGCCAACCAGCATGGATTACAAAAACTTTGATCACGTGGAACCCAACTTGCACTTTTCTCGCATGACATACTGAAAGCTTTGGATCAAGGCAATCAGGTCAATGCAGTATTTATTGACTTCCGAAGAGCATTAGATTCAATACCACATCTATGCTTATTGTCAAAAGTATAAGCATATGAGGTATCAAGTGAAATTTGTGACTGGATTGAGGACTTTTTGGTAGGGAGGATGCAGCATGTTATCTTGGATAGAAAGTCATCACTAACTTCAGGTTAGCCCCAGGGAAGTGTATTGGGACCCTTGCTGTTGATGTTGTATATTAATGATTTTGCACACAAATTAATAGTAACATTAGACTTTTTGCAGATGATGCTGAAGCTGTATAAATATTGAGAGATCTGGATAAGATTTCAAAGTGGTGCAAAGATGGGCAACTTGCTCCCAATGTTCAGAATGCAAAATTGTGCACTTTACAAAAGGAGAAAAACATAGTATCCTATGACTATAATATCAATGAGTCACTGCTGGAATCAGTTAACTCATACAAATACCTGGGTGTAACACTTTATAGGAATATGAGATGGAATGGTCACATAGGCCCAGTCATGGGTAAAGCAGGTGGTAGCCTTCTGTTTACTGGTAGAATACTGGGGAAGTGCAATCAGTCTACATAGGAGATTACTTATAAATCACTCATGCAACCCATCCTAGAGTATTCCTCAAATGTGTCGGATCGACACCAAATATGACTGACAAAGGATATTGAATGTATACACAGAAGGGCAGCATGAATAATCACGGGTTTGTTCAATCTATGGGAGCGTGTCACAGAGATACTGAAGACAGATGTAAACTATCCCAAGAAAATCTATTAACAAAGTTCCAAGAATTGACTTTAAATGATGACTCTAGGAATATACTACAATCTCCTATGTATTGCTCAAATAGGCATTGTGAGGATAAGATTAGAAGGATGTAGATGCAGAATCTCAAGTACAGTTCTAGTGTGCAATCTACGGAGAGTGGATGCACACACACAAAGTCAGTCAACAAAGGATATTATTCAGTTTTAACATCAATGCAGAATAGACAGTGGGACACAGAAATTTAGCTGCTTCTTGGGCTGTAGCAACCTTGATTACAAGGGCACCATTACACAGCTCTATTGGGGATTAATACAGTAAAAAGGTTAAAAATGATGTAAATTGTTACAGCTATACAGACACGAACAACTGGGACAGGCTAGACAAGCATGGAGAGCTACATCAAATCAATTTCTGGACTTAAGATCACAACATCGGGATTTGAGGATACCAGCTACTTTTGTAAAAACTATCCTCAGTTCTGCTAGTAACAATAAACTAATTTTGATATCATTGTGTTTAGCCACAATTTAAAGATTTAATGTTATTTGTTGATTGATCAGAAGACACATCTCTATAAAGTTCTCTTGATGTTTACTTATTATAACGGGATTGGTGGGATGTGACAGGTATGTAGAAACAGGGAAAAGAAAAGGTATGTGATTCACAGATCTAGAAATGGCTTTTGATCTAGGAAATAAGAAAGGCCAGAGTAATTCTAAAACTGAAGGAGGTGAACTAGAAAGACAGGAGACTAATTAAGAATACAAGGCAGAAAGCAACCATGAAGGTAAGAAATGGTATGACAAACTGGGTTGAAATCGGATTGTTATCTTTCACTAGCTCTGTTTATTCTACATATTAAAGACTTGATAATGAAGACACTAGAAGGAGAGAATGAAGAAGTAAGCATAGGAGGCCAGGAACTCAACTACATCAGACCAGCCGATGGCACGATGGTGGTTGCAGATAAAACAACATTGTAAAAACAGTATCTCTTCCAAGAACATTATCCAAACCTGACGGAGGACTGCAAGAGTACAGAATGACAATCAACACAAAGAAAACTAAAGAGATGAGATTTCATCACAAATAAGAAATGAAAGTAAAAACAATGAAAGGTTAAATTGGACAGTTTGTGCAGTACAGATATTTGAGGAACATTCTAACTGGTAACCTGACGAGTGAGAGAAATGAGATCAAGAATTCCAATGGCAAAGCAAGCTTCTTTTTTTTGCCCCCCCCCCCCCCCCTCTCCCCCACACACATAAACATTCATTACATGGAAAATTGTGGTCGGTGTAAAGAAAGAGGTCGCCTAAATGCCTTGTGTGAAGTTTTTCTGTACAGCTGTGAAAGTTGGACATTGAAGAAGAGAGAGAATTGAAGCCATTCAAGATGTATGTTTGGAGTTGAATAGAGAGAGTACATTGAAGTAGTGTGAAGTGCTGGAAAGGTTAAAGGAGCAAACCAGGTAAATAAAAGAAAGCAGGCAGTGCACGACATATATTGTGAGGAAAAGGTAGTCTGACAACAGCTATCAAAGCTACTGAGGAAGAATAATTCCAGATGAAAGGACAAGAGGAAGATACCACACTATGGAGCATTTGGTCTGGAACAGGATCTGACGGAGATCGCATTGTGTCAGGAATCCAATAAGTGAAACACCTTACAATAATGAGTGGAATGCACTTTGACCTCACAAGAAGCTTGGTAGATCTTGGTGAAGCCAAGCATAGGCCAGCAAGACAAGAGCATGTTTTATAGAGCTGTGTTAACCTTAGTGATACACCACACTTCAGGCAGCCAGTAACAGCTGCAATCCCAAAGAATGTCAGAACCACTGAACAACTGGTATAAGCAACTGCAAACCTTATTACAGCAGTTCTACATTTTCTACAGTGCAGTGTATGATATTGTTCAGGAAACATTGAAATTTCATAAATGTAGTGCTTGGTGGGTGCCTAAGAACCTGACAGACAACAAGGGCCAGCAAATGATGACATGATTGGATCACTTAATGTGTTATGTTGCAAAAGGGCACGACTTTCTGAAAGGAATCATCATTGGCGGTGAGATGTGGGTGTATCACTACATACCCAAAACTGAGCAGGCCTCTATGGAGTTGAAACATGCTGGTTCCACAGTATGAAAAAAATTCAAAGTGACTTAATCTACGAAAGTGTTCTAATAGTGTTCTGGAATATATATGGTGTGTTACTGGTAGAATTTGATGAACATGGGACCACTGTGAATGCTGCAGCCTACATCGAAACTTTGGATAAATTATGTCCTGCCCTTCATGACAAACACTGCAACATTAATGTTGATGGTGTCACACATCTTTATGACAATACTCACCCTCACGTTGCTGCTTCAGTTCATGAGAAAATTGCCCGAGTTGGGTGGGAGGTGCTCCAGCATCCACTATACAGGCCAGACCTTGCAACATCATACTTACATCTGACTGGTTCAAAGAGGAAATTTCTGGTTGGCCAATGCTTTGCCACAGATGCAAAAGTTAAATCAATAGTCTCCATCCAGGTGGCTCTACTCCAACCAAATGAACTTTTACAAACAGGGAATATTGAAACTGCTACCATGATTGGAAAATGTGTTGAGAGTGTTTGTGTCTATGTAGAAAAGTAGGTAAAAGATGTAAGTTCATTTGTGATTTCTTTGTTTTGTTACCTACTGACCTTTTCGGTAATGAAATTATTGTGAGTTACTTTCCGATTTTCCCTTGTACAACTGGGATGTGGCAGATCTCTCCAAACTGGTGATCTCTCCAGCTCATTGATACGTAGCTGTCCTCGAGGTGAAGGACTTATGTGTGGAGGGTGAAAACCCTTTCCAATTGTGCAGTTGAACAGCCCCTCTCGGTCTCAACGTCAATAATGTCATATGACTATCTTTTGGTACCTGTAAATATCTCCTTGAAGCAAAGCTTGTCTGTTGCAACATCTGATCTTAATTTGTGTGACAGTCTGGTATTTACTAAATGAAATAGGCATAAAACATGCTACTCTTCTTTGGATTATATGTGTCTCCTCTATTTGTTCATTCTTTAAATTTTTTCATAAAAAACAATAATACCCTGCATCAAAATACACAATCATACACATATAAAGAATTGTACTGTGATGTTGCTTACAAACCATCAAACTACAACAAAAATCCTGTTCATTCCATTTAGAATTGCTCAACAATTTTAACTAAAAAGTATACTCCTCAGAATGATCTCATGCAGCACGAGAACAAAATAAAGTTTAACCAATACTATACACATCCACTTCTTGCCATCTCTAGCACACAATTCTGTATAATTTGTGAAGAGGTAAAACTGGCCTTCTTGCATTTCTTGCCTGTAGAAATACTGTGAACCTGTGCCACATGTTGACTTTCATCATACCTACTCATTATTGCAGAACAGAGAGAAAGTGGTGTTATAATTCATACTGATAAAACAATTATTTATAAACCTTTAAATTTAAATAACTATTGTACAACAAAAATTTGATGTCTGTGGGATTGAAATTACTGCAAAAGGCAAAACAGTTACAGTGCTTACAATTTAGAGAGCTCCAGCACAAAAGTTTCATATTTTTCTGGATAAGTTCGAATCTCTCTCTCAGCTGAACTTTTTTTTCTCAAAACCAGATATTTAATAGTTACAGGATACTTCTATGTTAACTTCTTAACCAATAACAATTGCAAGACTGACTTAGAACATGTAATGAATTCTTACAACTTGACTGCTATGGTTATCTTCTCCACTACAGTTGCAGAAAATTGTGAAAAGCTTGGAGAAAATATTTTCATTAACAAGAGTAGAATCAACAGTGCATTATAAGCCAAGTCATAAATGGCCTTTCTGATTATGATGGCCAACTGTTTACAGTCAACAACATATATTTGTGTAACAAAGTTTCCCACACCTATCAGTCCTTTAGATGAAAAAACACTGAAACTCATTCTGCTTTTAATTACTATTTGCCACAGGCTGATTGGGATCCAGTACAGAGTATAACCTATGTAATGATAAATTTAATTTTTTTTCTTAAATGAATTCATCTCTCTATCTGAAATGACTTTTCCAAAAAGAAAAGTCAGGAAGAGCACTGAGAGTTCTTCCATGGATTACGGAAGTTATTAAAATTTCTTGCAGGACTAAGAGAGAATCACATTCCGCATTAACAGTATCAAACTATCCCCTTGAAAGAGCTTGTTATCAATTGTACTGTAAAATTTTAAGATGGAAAATAAATAAATCCAGAAGTTATATATTAAATGTGAAATTGACAACTTTACAGACTAAATAAAATCAATTTGGAATATTGTCGCAGAAGAAGCTGAGTAGCACCGTGGTGTAGTGGTTATGATACTAAACTGTTGCATGGAGGGTCGCGAGTTCAAAACTCATCTGGACCGAACAATTTTAATTTCTATAATTGGTTCGAGTACATTCTAGAAGTATCCAGAAATGTCAAGAATCATTCTACTGGAATGTTCTGTAGCTGTATATATATACTGTAAGTGTTTTGGCCGGAGGCAGTTCACTCTGCACTCTTGTGAGTGCAAGTGCTGAATAAACTTTCGTTAAGTGAAGTTAGTGTTTGTCATTCATCTAATTACACCTTCTTCTATGTGACATTATTCTGGTGGAGGCGCTGGGTAGTGGAACTTGTGATAGCGCACATTATCCATGACATAGGGGCTCCCATCAGGCCATGAGAGCCGCCATTTATGTGGTGAGAAACCAGAGTTCGAGCCATATTCAACAGATCGCAACCTACCAGAGACAGAAGAAGAAAAGGACGTTACGATGACAGCAACTGGGTGCCACCACATGAGACATCCTTCCAGGTTCTCTGGTGATGATGGCCAAGATCCAAACAAATGGTTGAAGGTATATGAGCATATAGCCAAATTTAACAAATGGGATGACACCATGTGCTTGGCTAACGTATTTTTCTATTTGGAGGGCAATGCCAAGCAATGGTATGAGAACAACGAGGAGAAGTTCACAAGCTGGGAAGTATTCCAGGCGGAACATCGAATAATTCATGTTGAGGCAGAGAAAATGACGAAGAATGACATAATTCAGCCTTTGCAGAGCCCATGGTTGTCACCAGTGGTCCTCGTCAGGAAGAAGGATGGCAGTTGGCGCTTTTGTGTTGATTATATGAAGCTTAATAAGATAACTAAAAAAAAGTCTACCCTCTTCTACGAATTGACGATACACTAGATTGTCTGAAGGGGGCTAAGTTTTTGTCAACCATGGACATGTACTCAGGAAACTGGCAAATCGAAGTAGATGAGGCTGATCATGAGAAAACTGCATTCATCAGCCCTGAGGGCCTGTATGAATTTAAGGTAATGCCGTTTGGTATGTGAACCAGCAATTTTTGAATGAATGATGGATAATCATCTAAGGCACCTGAAGTGGACGATGTGTCTTTGTTATTTAGACGGCATTGTAGAGTTCTCAGAGACATTTGATGAACATATAAAAAGACTGAGGGGCTGTATTGAAAAATCTACAACAAGGCAGACTGAAACTTAATCCAAGAAAGTGTCTCTTTGGAGCAAAAGAAATCAAAATACTTGGACACCTTGCGTCAAATGAAGGTGTGCGGCCAGACCAAGAAAAGGTGTGACCTATAACGGAATTTCCTATTCCTAAAAGTATTAGAGATGTGAGAAGATTCCTCGGGTTATGTTCTTATTACCATTGTTTTATCAAAGACTTTTGTATCAAAGGCAGGCCACTCCAAGAGTTGTTAAAAGCTGATGCTAAATTTATCTGGGGTTGTACTCAAGAAGATTCTTTCGATGTGCTGCAAAAATCGCTGACGACTGATCCTGTACTTGGTCTGTATGATGAGAGAGCACCTACAGAACTACACACATATGCCAATGGGTATGGGATTGGTGCTGTTCTGGTGCAAATTTCAGATGGAAAAGAGAAGGTTATAGCCTATGCTTCTAGGACACTTACAAAAGCCGAGAGAAACTACTCCACTACAGAAAGAGAACGTCTTGCTGTGATCTAGGCCATACACAAATTTCAACAGTATCTCTATGGAAGGCCATTCACAATTGTTACAGACTTTGTTGGTTGACAGGTCTTAAGGATCCAACAGGACGACTGACAAGGTGGGCACTACGTCTTCTAGATTATAACTTTACCATAGTGCACAAAAGTGGAAGAAAACACCAAGATGCCGACTGTCTCCCAAGAAACCCTGTGCAAGACCATCAAGACTTTGACAAAGATAGTGACTGTCTCGCTGCACTCCAGGATCTCTCTGTTGAGCAGAAGAAGGACGCCAAGACATCTCAAATTATGCTTGCCTTACATCGGTCAGAGAATGTGAAAGGACAGTTAAAGGTAGTTAATGGATTGCTTTGCAAGAAAAACTTTGATCTGTATGGAAAGAGGTGGCTACCAGGGAATCCTAAACACATGCGCTTAGATGTTCTACAGAAATTCCATGACACACCTGAGGGCAGACTTTTAAGATTTATTAAGAGATTTTTCTGGCCAAGTTTATTTTGGAGTATCTGTCACTATGTGTTGCATTGTCTAGAATGCCAGAGGAGAAAGGCAGTACCTCAGAAACCACCTGGCCGACTCATACCAATTCCACCAGTTGAAAGGCATTTCCAGTGTGTTGGGATTGACCTGTTTGCATGATTTCCGATGTCTACTAGTGGCAATAGATGGATTATTGTTTGCCCTGATTATCTGATACGCTTTGCCATTACAAAAGCTGTGAAAGTAGCTGAAGCATCCGAGGTAGCCGAATTCACTGTGGAAGACATTTATTAAAACACAGTGCCCTAATGTCGTTAATTACGGATTGAGGGAAATTTTTCAATTGCATCGAGTGACAGAGTTAAACCGTCAGTGCAACATTGCTCATCACATGAGGACTGCCTACCATCTGCAAACTAACGGTCTTACTGGAAGCCTTAATAAGATCTTGGCCAACATGCTATCACTGTTCGACAATGTTGAGCAGAGCAACTGGGATGAGGTGCTACCTTTCGTGAAGTTTGCCTAGAACACTGCCAAGCAAGACACCATTTTTCCTGGTGCATGGGCGTGTGGCGATGACGACGATGGACACTGTGTTCCTGTTAAATCCTGATGATGTGGACAACAACTACATTGGCCAGGTGTTAACCAGAGCTGAGGAAGCTCTGGCAGTTAGCTCGACTCTGCATGCTACAGGCTCAACAAAACGACTGCACAAGGTATGATGTGAGCCACCGCCCTGTTGTCAACCAGCCTGGTGACCTCGTCTGGATCTTCACTCCTGTTCGGAAGGTTGATCTCTCTGAGAAGCTCCTCAAGTGCTACTTTGGACCTTATAAGATTTTAAGACAGTTGTCTGATATTACTTATGAAGTAGAAGATTTTGACACCGACACAAGACAGCGAAAGATCAGAGATACGGTCCACATCCGTCAAATGAAGCCCTATAAGGATCCTGCAACCCAGGGCAAATTCAAAGCTCCAGCAACAGGCAACAAGCGGAAAGGTGACTAAGAGCGCAGCAGCAAAAGAAGTTCTAAGAAGATCACCACCAGGATGAGAATCAGTCACCAGGAGTCTGAGTATGCAGGACCGATGACACATTCCCAGACTAGGAGGACGTAACACTTCTATGCTGTTCTCTTATGGAGGGAGCAATGTCACAGAAGAAGCTGAGTAGCACCGTGGTGTAGTGGTTATGGTACTAAACTGTTGCATGGAGGGTTGTGAGTTCAAAACTCATCTGGACTGTACAATTTTAATTTTTATATTCAGTTCGAATGCATTCTAGAAGTATCCACAAATATCAAGAATCATTCTAATGGAATGTTCTGTAGCTGTATATATACTGTATGTGTTCTGGCCAGAGGCAATTCACTCCGCACTCTTGTATGTGTAAGTGCTGAATAAACCTTCATTTAGTGAAGTTAGTGTTCGTCATTCACCTTCTTCTACATGACAATATCATGAAGAGAGCATGGGACACGATCAGTACAAATGATGATACTATAAAGATAAGCTATTAAAAGGTGACAAATACTGCTGTAACAATTTCTAACATATTTAAAAATCACACTAATATCAAAATTCCTGGGTGCAACAACACATAAAGCAAGAGGAAGGCCACTACTCACCTATAGCAGATTGATGCGTGGAGCACAGAAACACTTAACAGAAAACATTCACACTAGCTTTTTGACCACTAGCTCTTTTTCTTAGAATAGTACACACACACACACACACACACACACACACACACACACACACACACACACACACAAAAAAAAACCACCCGAATACACACTCCAGTGGCCACGGCAATACTAATTATTGACGCTCAATTACTGAAAACTGAAATCAGTTGCCCGAGGTGATGGGTGACAGAGGTGGGGAGGGGGTACGGAAGGATGCCAGGAAGGGGTAGCCGGAAAGAGGCACGTCTTTGGATGGATGACTTTGTGGCCGCACACAAGGATGAAAAGATTACAGAGGGTACAACAAAAAGAGCTTTAGCAAGAGGAAGAGGAGGAAAAGGGGGAGGCGTGCAGAGGAAAAATTAGAGAAAGGTTAAGTTGAAGAGGGAGAGAGGGAGGGGGAGAGATAAGGGAGCAGGTTGAAAAAGAGGTGAGGAGAGGATTGAAAAAGGGGTGAGGAGAGGGTTGAAAAAGGGGTGATGAGAGGGGGTGGGGGTGGCAGAGGGGGGGACAGAGGGGGGGTGGCTGAGGTGTCTGACATCTTAGGGGAGTTATGTAGGAATTTTATGAAAGAGCATCAGGTAGTGATTGTGGGTGGAGCAGAGAATAGTCTAGATAGGGACGGGGAATATGACCGGGGTGGTGACCTGGTAAAGATAGCTACTCAAACTGCTAGCACTAATGTGCACTTCACGCAACTGTTTCAGTGCCATTATCGGCCTCACCTTACTGCTGCTGTTAGGCGTGTTAACATGAGACTCTAGAAGGTGCTGATGGCAGGGCATGGCTCACATTGCAGTGGTGCCACTTGGGTTCATCAGTAGATTGGGATTCACTAGGCATGGCCTGCGCCTCAATAGGTATGGGAAGGGGAGGCTGGCAAAGCTTATAGGTGACAGTGTACTGGGTGGGGGAAAAATTCCTGTAGTAGTTGGTGTTAGATCTGCACCTTTTTTAAACTGAAGTCAGCTGATCTATATAGCTGCTTAAAGGAAGTCCCTCTAACTATGGGCTCACATTCAGAGGACGTCGTGTTTCCAAGTAAAGAAGGAATTAGCATATTTCATCAAAATGTAATACATATTAGAGATAAAGATACCAAATTTTCATACGTTAGGCACATTATTTTATTAACTATCACGTTTGAGTGTGTTCATAACAAAATATTGCTCCAGAAGGTGGACCATTATGGAATACGGGAAGTAGCTCACAATTGGTTCACCTCTTACTTGAACAACAGACAGCAAAATGTCATTACTCACAGAACTGAAGATGGCTGTGATGTAGGGTCTGAGTGAGGCACCGTCAATGTTGGAGCCACTCCTCTTCCTCGTTTATATGAATGATATGCCCTCTAGTGTTACTTGGCTCTGTTTCAAATAGTGCAGTCCACGACATAAGTTCATGGCTTGTCGAAAATAAAATAATGCTACATCACAGTAAGACTCAGTTTTCACAGTTTCTAACACGCAATTCAACAAAACCTGATATTTTAATTTCACAGAATAGGCATATGATTAGTGAAACTGAACAGTTCAAAATTTTAGGTGTTCAGATAGATAGTAAACTGTCATGGAAAGCCGACATTCGAGATCTTGTTCAAAAACTTATAGTGCCATTGTTACTATTCAAATGGTATCTGAAGTAAGTGATCATTCGCCACAAAAATTAGTCTACTTTGCTTATTTTCACTCGCTTATGTCACATGATATTATATTTTGGCGTAACTCTTCCCATTCTCAAAGGATATTTTTGGGTCAGAAACAGGCAGTTCGGGCAATAAGTGGTGTAAGTTCGCAAACCTCTTGTCGATCCCTGTTCACTAGTCTGGGTATTTTGACACTGGCTTCTGTTTACTGTTGTTTCTTGTTAACAATATCAGCTTATTCCCAAGAATTAGTAGCTTTCACCCAGTTATTACTAGGCAGAAATCCAATCTGCATTTGGATTGCACTTCCTTAACTCTTGGCAGAAAGGTGTGCAGTATACTGCTGCATCTATTTTCAATAAGCTACCACAAATATTAAAAAATCTTAGCAGCAATCCACGCAATATCAAATCGAAACTGAAGAGATACCTCATGGGTCACTCCTTTTATTCTGTCGAGGAGTTCCTTGACAATTTAAGCTGATTCCTATGTTACATTGTTGATTGCATTTACTTAAACTTAATGGTTTGACTTTTTTGAGTTCATAAACATCTTATTTCATCTGTTATTACTTTTATGTTTTATTTTCACGTACTGACATGTTCCATGACATTGGAGATTTTCTCCTCAATTTGGTTACGGAACTGGACAAGTAAAATAAAAATAAAACTGTCTGTCTGCATGGAAAAAGGGGGGAGGGGGAGGGGGGGGGGGGGGGGGGGAAGGAGGAGAAGACAGTGCATGATCTGGGAGGAAGAGGAGTGGTGTGGACAGAAGAGAGTATGAAAAAGGCAAGCTGAGGCATTGGGAACAGTAGATTTAAGCCAGCAGGAAGTGTTGAATAGACAATTCCCATTTGGGTAGTTCAGTGAAACAAATTGTATTTGCCACACATCCTGCACTCCTGCAATCCCCCTGGCCTAAATCTTTGCTCGCTTGTTCCCACTGCCTCACCTTACTTTCTCCCTACTCTAATCTGTCCACACCACTCCCTCTCCATCTAGATCATGCTCTGCCTTCTCCCTCTCCCCACCTCCCTTTTCAACCACTCTCCCACCTTTCTGCCCTCCCTTTCTCCCTCTTCATCTTTAAACTTCTCTCATTTCCCTACATTTTCCCCCTCTCCCTCATCTTACATCTTGTCATGCCATCTGTACTCTTTTTGTCTTGTGTACAGTTGCCAAGTCATACACCCAAAGACCAGCCTCTCTCCCACTACCTCTCGTGCTCCCACCTCCATCACACCATGCCATAGCTTTCAAGAACCAAATGTCAATATTAATCATTCCATTGCCACGGTAGAATGTGTGTATGGGCACGCGCGCGCAGTCTGGGATGTAAACCAGCTCGCGTCCGTAGTGGAATACCACACGTGCACCCCCGGTAGCGGTAAATGAGCTAGAACGAATTGGCAGCCAGACCAGATATTAGATTTCCTGGCTACAAACATGCTGACAAATCAAAATCAAAAATGTTTTAAAAATTGACCTTTTCAGGACCAACTAGTTAAAAGACTTGGCCCTTCAATCCAAGTATGCCATTTAAACATAGAAGGCATCAATCAAGCTAAAAGCGACTACCTATCTAAACCCCTTGTAGATAATGATATTGATGTAGTTCTAACCCAGGAAACACATGCTCCAACTATGGAGGACCAGCGTAAAAGAGGTAGGATCCATGGCTACAATCTTATTGGTACTATATATTACAGTGTGTATGGTGTAGCCACCTATGTAAGGAGCAATATCAAACATGCTCCTCTCATTTTGACAAGTATAGAAAATGAAATCCAATATGTCACTATGCAAATGGAGGAGGCCATTATAAATAATATATACAAGCCACCAAATGTGCTGTGCCACTGGATATCCTGTCAATTACTGCTCACCCATTGCTTTATGCTGGAGATTTTATTATACAGCATCGTCACTGGAACTATGCACGCGACAATGATAGTGGTATTGCACTCATCGAAATGAAAATCTGTACCTTGTTTATAATGCCAAGGATTTGGGAACTTTCTGATCAGCTGCTTGGTGAAGAGATTACAACTCAGATCTCTGCTTCGTGTCCAGGGACTGCACAGGGCACCCAGTGCCAATATCCAGAAAAGTCATACCTAATTTCCCACACAGCCGGCACAGGCCATTCATTAATCCTCGATATGGGGCTCTCTGTCCCAATAATGAGATCTGTACCACAACCCAGATGGAATTTCTGCAGGGCTGATGGGCGGAGTTTTGTTGACCATCTTGATACATATATCTGTTTTATTCTACCAGGACCTAAAAACTGCCCTTGATTCGTTGGGGCTGTTATTACTGCTGCTAAGGCGTTTATCTCTCATGGATGCAGAAAGGAATACATAACATGCTGGAACAAACATTTTGAACAACTTAATGAACAGTACAGCGAAACTTGCAACAGCGATATTGCACACGACCTCCTCTAAAGTCTTGACACTGGTAGAAGACTACAATGGTGTGAGATGACAGAAAATGTAAACTTCAGACATTCAAGTAGAAAGGCATGCAGTCTTCTGCGTAAGCTTGGTGGAGCCGCCAATAAACCCGGGCAGAAACCTGGTATTTTACATAATCAAATCGCTAATCACATAGTTGAAACATCTACATCATCCTGTGACAAACAAAATACTTCCAAAATAAAATGAGAACTCACCTCCCTAAAAGCTCAGTGCCCAAATGAATCCTGTTTCTCTTCCTCTTTTACAATGACTGAATTGGATGAGGCCTTGAAACAAACTAAACATGGTAGAGCATCTGGTCTGGATAACATACACCCGGAATTTCTGATAAAAATCGGTAATGGTGGAAAAAAATGGCTGGTCCACTTTTTCTCCAACATCCTGGATAGTGGATCACTGACCTTTGAGCTAAACAGAACAAAAAAAGATGCAATTTTGAAACCAGGTAAACAAGCTGACCATCCTCAAAGTTTCAGACCAGTTTCCCTTTTGAGCTGTACTCAAACTCTTTGAGAGGCTCATCTACATAAGAATTAGCGGCTTCATTCTGGAACATATCCCAGCTGAGCAAGCAGGTTTCAGGTCATAGTGAAGTTGCTGCAACCAGGTACTGGCCCTAACAACATTCATACAAGCTGGTTTCCAAGAAAACGTAAAGACATCTGTCATGAAAACAGTCCAATGCCGAAAAATTGTTACTTTCATCAAAACCATGATAAACAATAGATATTTCCATGTTTACTTGGGAGAAAACGTGAACAAGGAGATGAAATTGGTCTACCACAGGGCTCCGTCTTAGCCCCCCTATTATTCAACATTTCTATCTCTGCCCCAATACCAGGTCAACAAAATTCTGCTACACAGATGATATTGCTCTTGCTTGTAGAACCACGAATCTCGAACGAGCGGAGAAAATTATCACAGAAGATTTAGCCATTATGAGCACCTATTTTACAAAGTGGCAGCTTAAATCCAGTACAAGTAAAACTGAAGTATGTACATTCCATCTGACTAACAAACAATCTAATGTGGAGCTCAGAGTGAAACTTAAAGGAAACATTCTTTGATATAAGAAGTACCCTAAGTACTTTGGTGTTACCCTTGACCACAACCTTTCATATAGAAAACATCTTGAAAATACTGCTACCAAGATAAAAACTCGTAACAATATTATTCAAAAATTGTGTGGAATGACATGGGGAGCTTCAGCAGGTGCCTTGCATACATCATCCATTGCTCTGGTCTTCTTGGCAGCTGGGTATTGTGCCCCAGTGTGGCTCAACAGCTGCCACACCAACTTGATCCATGTCCAGTTGAGCCACACTATGCGATTAATAACTGTGGAGATCCGAACAACACCGATTTATTGGCTTTCTCTGCTGAGCAACATCTATCCTCCTGCGATCTGCAGAAACCGGGCCTTGCTTAGGGAATACCACGAGCTACAGGACAACCTGGAATTCCCTACACAGGAAGACATACAAAGTCTACGACTAAATAGACTCTGTTCAAGAAACCCACCATTACAGGAAGCAGAGCAGCTATATGCCAGTAATACTGGGGTGAGAGACCTATGGGACCAGAGCTGTCAACTTAGTGAAAATCCTGAATAGCTCAAGTGGTTCCGAAAGTATGATTGTGATACTGCTGGCACAGAACTAGACAGGAAACCATGGGTAAAATTTAACAGAGCTCGTACTGGGTGTGGATGATGTGCAGACTCTCTTTACAGATGGTTTGCTACACAGTCTCCAATTTGTGACTGTGGGGCTCCAAACCAGACAATCAAGAACATTAGAGATGAATGCCCCTTGCGTTCCTGTCAGGGGAGTTGAAAAGACCTCATGAAAGCTGATGATACAGCTCTTCTGTGGATTAGGAGCTTAGATATTGACATTTAGTTAGTTTTATATGTAGTTTTGCATTTTCATACTCCTGTTAAATATAGTATTACTAATGTTATATAGGTGCGCCACGATAGCTGTGTGGTCAGTGTGCTGGAATACCGTGCAATTGAGCCCAGGTTCGATTCCAGGCTGGGTCGGAGATTTTCTCTGCTCAGGGACTGGGTGTTGTGTTGTCATCATCATCATCTCATCCCCATTAACGCGCAACTTGCCGAAATGGCGTCAACTCAAAAGACTTGCACGAAGTGACCAGTCTACTCGACTGGAGGCCCTAGCCAAACGACATGACATTTCATTTCATTTCTAGGTTATATACCTGTACTTTAAACTGCTTGTGAGCCATACGAATAAATAAAATAAATAAAACATCAGTCCACTACAGATAAGTGCTTGCTTTAACAATCACTTCTTAAGTGCAGCAGAACATGTAAGTTGTAGGAGCTCGTTAAATACGGCCACAAATTTATTACACAGAGGTGACCACAAATTCTGAAGGTGTCGGGGGTAAAATGTAGGGAGTGAAAGGCTATTTACAATTTGTATAGAAGCCAAATGGCAGTTATAAGAGTTGAGGGGCATGAAAGGGAAGCAGTGGTTGGGAAGGGAGTGAGACAGGGTTGTAGCCTTTCCCCGATGTTATTCAATCTGTATAATGAGGAAGCAGTGAAGGAAACAAAAGAAAAATTCGGAGTAGGTATTAAAATCCATGGAGAAGTAATAAAAATTTGAGGTTCGCCGATGACATTATAATTCTGTCAGAGACAGCAAAGGACTTAGAAGAGCAGTTGAACAGAATGGACAGTGTCTTGAAACGAGGATATAAGATGAACATCAACAAAAGCAAAACGAGGATAATGGAATGTAGTCGAATTAAGTCGGGTGATGTTGAGTGTATTAGATTAGGAAATGAGACACTTAAAAGTAGTAAAGGAGTTTTGCTATTTGGGGAGCAAAATAACTGATGATGGTCAAAGTAGGGAGGATATAAAATGTAGACTGGCAATGGCAAGGAAAGCGTTTCTGAAGAAGAGAAATTTGTTAACATCGAGTATAGATTTAAGTGTCAGGAAGATGTTTCTGAAAGTATTTGTATGGAGTGTAGCCATGTATGGAGGTGAAACATGGACGATAAATAGTTTAGACAAGAAGAGAATATAAGCTTTCGAAATGTGGTGCTACAGAAGAATGCTGAAGGTTAGATGGGTAGATCACATAACTAATGAGGAAGTACTGAATAGGATTGGGGAGAAGAGAAGTTTGTGGCACAACTTGACTAGAAGAAGGGATCGGTTGGTAGGACATGTTCTAAGGCATCAAGGGATTACCAATTTAGTATTGGAGGGCAGTGTGGAGGGTAAAAATCGTAGAGGGAGACCAAGAGATGAATACACTAAGCAGATTCAGAACAATGTAGGCTGCAGTACATGCTGGGAAATGAAGCAACTTGCACAGGATAGAGTAGCATGGAGAGCTGCATCAAACCAGTCTCAGGACTGAAGACCACCACAACAACAATATAAGGCACTGTAGTAATTGTGTATGTCAAGTCTTGTGTCACATTTTCAATGAATCATTGCAAGAAGGCGCTGTCCCAGAGCGGATAAAGTTGCTGTTTTGAAACCACTTTTTAAGAAGGGTTACAAAACTAATTTATCCAATTATCATCCAATATCTCTGCGAAATTGCTCCTTGAAAATGTTAGAGATACCGATGTATACAAGAATTGCAGACTACCTCAACATTCAGGACATCCTCAAAAAAGCCAATTTGGTTAAAAAAATAAGTAAAATAGAAAAAGACCAACAGAGCAGGTTATTTTCTCTCTCATAAATGCAATTCTTTAACCAATAAATAACACAATGTCACCCATGGTAACTTTCTGTGACTTGCCAATGGCCATTGACTGAGTAGGCCACCACCTTCTCTTAAGGAAGGCTGATTTTTATGATTTGAATTGTAGCAATGGTACATGCATTGAATCATATCTGCAAAATAGAAAGCAGAAGGTGATACTTAAAATGGTACCAATGGCTGTTCTGTTTCATCTGACTGAGACACAATGTGTGGAGTGCCACAAGGATCCACTTTGGGGCCTTACAATGTTTTATCTTCATAAGCAATCTCCCACTTTCTACAAACACTGAGAGCAAATGTACTCTTTTTGCTGATGACACTACTATTCTGCTTGTAAGCCAGTGAACTACAAAATACGTGTAATGCTGTACTTATAGACATCTTACATTGCTTTAAGTATCATGGATTAACACTACATAATGAAAAAACTCAGTACCTACAACTGCATTCATCTCAGTGAGAAAATGATGTAATCCACTTGAACAGTGATAAGCAACATATATTACACTGTGAATCTTCAAAGTTTCTGGGTATTCTCATTCACAGCGGCTTAAATTGGTCTGGGCATATTTTAGACCTTCAAAAAAACTGTGTGGCAACTTACGCCCTACTGGTGCTGCCAATACTTTCAAACCCTCTTATTTGGTCCATTTTTACTCTTATGGTATAATTTTTTTGGGGGGGGGGGGGGGAGGGGGTTAACCAACCTTCAGAAAAAAAGACACTATTTCATAAAAGAGAGCAACTTCAGGGGACTTGCTAATCTCCAACCAAGCACCTCCCCAGGTGGCAGAGAGGGGAATGCTCACCAGACATGGTGTGAGCACTGGGGAAATAAAACACTCCCGATGTACCAAATTAGTACCAAGGGGATGACAGTTGCATATGTCAGTGGCGGTTCCCAAACAGTGTCTGTTCCACATGTTAGTGGTGGGTAATTAACATCCTCTGGGGCTAACAATCATAGTTGTAATACAGAGCTTGCTCCACTCAAGGTTGGTAGGCTCTGACAAACATGAAAAGGTGTTTTAGAGAAAAATTTCCAACACCCAAACCAGTAGGGGAGGAGAAGGCTACATCAGATTTGGGGCGTAGCCAACTGGAAGGCTCAAATGAATAGGAGCATTTGAAACCACCCAAGTCTCATCAAGCACATAATGGTAAAATAAAACATAAGCACATTAACTTAATCACAACACATAACAAACTCTTTACTGAAATCTGGGAAGCTCAAAAACTTCACAAATGAATTGGACAGACAAAACAGCGTAATAGCAGGAATACAAGAAATGAGAAATATGACAGAAGATCCACATGAATCTCAAGGTTATAGAATTCACTATGGAAAACCAGGTCAACGAGCCATGGAACAGTGCCCACAATTCGGAACAAGAGTTATAGCAAATCTGAAAATGACACGATACAATGACTGATTTTAAAGTTATTTCTCCACGAATTGCAACTTAAATTCTGAAAACCATAAACAAGATCCATACTATCATATATTCCCTTGCCCCTACCAATGAGAAAATTTTCTACCAAGAACTATGGTAGAAGTAGAAAATTCCGGGGTCTTTTGGATCAGACAATACAGAGATATAACTGGAAAATGGGCTCACACATAAACAAACAGAACCGAACAAAGACTCGTTGAAATTTGCAGAACACTTGGGCTCATCTCTAAATCTACATATTTCAAAAGAAAACCAAGCAAAATTATGAATTGGAAACATCCTTATTGGGCAAGGGGAGAGTGGCAGCAGGACCATGTCTGCATGAACAAATTCTTTCATAAAGAAACTTGAAATGTTAAAGTGCTGAGAAGAACAGACACAGGTTTAAAGCATTATTTGGTCAAAATCAAAATCACCCCATTAAGGAAAAAAGAACAGAGCCCAATTGGAGATAAAAGAGAGTATGACCCACATAAATTAAACGAAAATGACAAACATCAGAAAAACACAGAAAATACCTTAGAAATGGATAATATTGAGGAAGTAACGCCAATTTTAAAACAACATGCTGAAGAATTGGCCCCAGTAAATCAACTAAAAAAAAAAAAACATGTACGGTGGACTACAGAATGTGATGAAATTCATAACAAAAGACATTAAGCTTGAACAAAATCTCAAGGTCCCCCCCCCCCCTCCCCAAATGAACCAACCAACAAAAACTCAAACGAACACAAAAGAAAATGCAACTAACCTCAAAAACACTAGAAAAAAACCCTCTCAAATTATCAGAAAAAGGAAGAGGCAATACCTAAAGGATCTACTCAGTTCCACTGAAGTAAACTACTACAAACCAATTCCAGAGAGTGGGTCAACGGAGGCGTCCAATTAGAGATTAGAGTACCTTTTTTAACTATTATATTTAGCTTGACTCCTCCCTAAAATCCCCATTTCCCAGAGTTGTCCCGTTAGTTTGATTGTATTTTTGGAGGGAGTACTATTGTCTTATTTATATGTATTTTTGTGTTTGTTGCCATGTGTATGTAGTGACATCATAGGCGCCACATATTGGAGACACTTAGACTAGCCATTTCCACTATATTGATGACGTCATGGGTCAAAGCAGACGGGTGGAATCAGACGCTTCCATAATCCCCAGAGTGTATCTCAAAGCCTCTGATAAAAAATTATGTACTTAGAACCCACATACTATTGCTGAGAAATAAAGATGAAGAATAGCCCATAATAACAAGGATAATGCAGATATCATGGCACAAGCATTCAACAAGCTCCTGAACTGTGATGAACCTTAAAAGCTTTTAACAACAGACACAAGCACCCCTATAAAAACCAGACCAGAAAATATAATCCCACCTACATTTCAAGAATATAAACTGCACTTAAATAATGAGGAACTACAAAGCATGTGGTGAAAATCTATTGTTTGTGGAAACGCGAAAGTATGCTGGAAAAAGCAACTGACCTGGTCAGTCATATGCATACCTACCAAAGACATGAACAAAGCGATTTAACAAAATTCACACGGGGGAAAAAAAAAAAACTACAATAACGTCGACATAACAAAACCAAAAACATTAACTCACTGAAAAATATTCCACTGAAAGCACAGTCACCACCAATGCCACACACGTGTAATACTACCATGCAAATGAACCCCATACGCCACATAACACGCTATCCATAAACACACCACCAGACAGCACCACCGAGCACATCAAGATGACACCTACAAACACGCCACTCTCAAAAACTAAACTCGGTGCCATCGTGACGTCACACACCACAACAGCTTTACGTCACGGGTCAAAGCCGACGGGTGGAAACGGATGCTTCAATTGACACAGAGAGCATTAGATGGACTGCAGAGATCAAGGAGGACATGATGAAATTACGGATTACGATAGAGGATTTGAAAGGCAAGACAGACGCACTCAAGATACTTCAGGACAAACACATCACAGCCGGCCGGTGTGGCCGTGCGATTCTAGGCGCTTCAGTCTGGAACCGCGTGACCGCCTTGCAGGTTCGAATCCTGCCTCGAGCATGGATGTGTGTGATGTCCTTAGGTTAGTTAGGTTTAAGTAGTTCTAAGTTCTTGGGGACTGATGACCACAGACGTTAAGTCCCATAGTGCTCGGAGCCATTTAAACCAAACACTTCAAACTACCAATAAAAATTAACAAAAAGTGAATGGGAAGGGTGATTTCAGGTGAGAAGTTAGACCCAGTCTGAAAGAATGAAAAAGTATTGGGCCAACAAAAAACAGAAGAACCTATTTCAGAATATTGACTAAAGTGGTCCAATGTAGGGGATGGGGTGAGGGGGAGTGGGGGTAGGAGAGCAAATAAGAGTAGTAAGCCACGTTTATCCAAGACATTCTTGCAGAAACCTATTCCAAAGCTCCAAATACTGACCACCATGTCTCAATATCTAGGTTCTTTGATGATTTTTGTCTCCAATAACCATTCTCTTATAAAACTTATAGTGCACACCATTATCACAATACAAGGGCTAAGAATGATGTACATAGGGAACTAAAGCATTAAGTCTTGTCCAAAAAGGTGCTCACTATTCTACCATACAAGTTTTCAATTCACTGTGACCAGATATGAAAGTTCACATTAATGCCATACCTACATTTAACCAAATCTAAATTAAGAAAATACATTATGGATAAGTTATTCTATTCGCTTTATGAGCACCTGCAGATTAAACAATGATTGTTTCTGTACATTTGTATTCACGTTTTGAGACTTCCTATTTGTAGCATGTTAACTATAATTCATCTACCTCGTTTAAGACGGTCAGTGTATAAACATCCTTTCTTTCTGTACCTTAAATTATTCGCAGTAACTTACGTCGTGTTTACTTTAACTGTATCCTATTAATTTTACTTCAGCTCTTATGTTTATTCGTCAATTTGCTACAATTTTCGTTACTGCACATTTGCTCAAACCTGACTTGTTCCACATCCCTGTGATTAATCATGATACCCTCAGCAAATTTTTAATAAACAAGTACACTGCTAAAACAATGGGTCTTCATCCAAGAAATGAAATATTTAATTCACAGCAGAATAAGTTGATTACCTTATTGCCATGTGATGATGCAGAATGGTGGATAATGTAATCAGGAAGATCAGTTATTTGCTTCATGAATAATCTCATAGACTTCAAATGTTCCTGAAGAGGTCGCAATATCTTCTCCACAATCCAAGAATATTCTTCATCTGAAAACATACTGAATGGAAAGTATTATTTTTATCAGTACTTTGAGGATTAAAACTTTATCAGTGCACTAGGCTAAATACAACTATCAGAATCCAGGGGCACTTACCACGAGATGTATTTCCGGACGTACATAAAAAATGTACAGATTTCTTTCCTTTTCAAATCATAATCTACGTCGGTTGCTGGTGCTACAGAGAAGGCACTCATTACATTGGACTGTAGTTTCGATGCTGAATCTAATAACATAATTTCTTTTCTGTGTGAAAACAACATGAATTAGACGTCTGGAAATTATTCCAATATATAACATATATGCCTATAAAAGCCTGTGCTGTACCTGACAAGTTGGAACAGCATATCAGCATAATTTAGCAATGCGGTTCCTTCACTGAAGGAAAATCCAAAAAGATGTAGCGTCGAGTTTGAATCTACAACATATGGATTAGGCTGATAGGTGATGAATTCTATTTCTCCATTAGCAAGATATCCAGACGGATGTACTACATTGTCTTTCAAATTCACTTCCCCCAAACAGTTAAAGCATTTAAAACGCCAAAACGAGCAGCCTGAAAATTAAATTTCTATGATAAGATTTGACAAGAGTTGAGATTCAACATTGCACTCAATATAATTCTGGTTGAAATCAGCTGTTATGAGTGAACATTACCGTTTTCAGAGATTTTGGGCCGTAAAACACTGAATTCGCTGCCGACTAGCGGGGAAATTGGAGGTGTCATGTCAAGAGTTTCGGAATCCTCCATCGTACGTTCTTCAACTTAAGTTTCGATGGAAACTAACAAAATCGGTTTAATGTTTTCACAATATGAATAACTGTCGTAAAAACTCGTGTATACAGCCCTGACCCCGTCAATTATCAATAGTATACGTATAACATCTTAACATGTAATGTACACAACTGACTGTACGCCAGATCCAAACAATCCAGTTTACCGCCAAAAATACAGTAGAACCAACAAAAAGCTTTTGTTAAACAAAGACAAACCGCCTTATCTAAAGGAAGACCTTTTTAAGTACTATGATATATGTGAAAAACATTCAGATTTTTTTGCATAAAACGAGCTGTATAAAATGTTTTATTTGTGGAGAAATTATTTCAACACATGAGTAGCAGTTATGTTTGTTGAGTTGTCAAGAGTGGTACAGTGTCAGAGATGATAACGTATACTTTGTTTATTAACATTGGGTTGTTTATTTAGGAAAAAGCATGTCGTTTAAGAAAGATTTGATTTTACTTTTAAAACCTTATTACAGCATAAACATTTTGTTAAGTTTGTCTTATATACTATGTAAGAAAGTTCCTTTTGTGTGTGGGATTTTGTTTCCAGGCAGCTATCCACAATGTGAATTAGATACCGTACGTACTCAACACAAATAGGTCACAGAATTTGACAACTTGTATATTCGTCGCACTTTCACATATTGCGTTACATATTTCAGAGGGAATCGGAGATCCTATTTTTTCTCATAATAGTAGTAATGATGAAAACCAAGAAATCTGGAAGCGTCACTATGATAAACTATCTGACTTCCAGCTTCATTTACAATAAAGTAGCAAACATGATATTATGGTTTTATGCTGACGTACGCATGGGAATAATATTTAGCGTAATTTGTATATGTAAGTAGAACTTTTCGCTACCTCTAATAATGAAAATCGTAGGTGAATAAATGTTATGCACATTTGACATACAAGATTTAATATTCATGGATGGAGCCATATTTTATACATGTTGCTGGTTTCACAGTCTTTGCCATGGTGTTTCCTGAGCCAACGTACAGCGGCCCGGATAAAGTTGTCTACTTCAGAACTGCTGCAGGCTTGGAAGAACAACTCGAGAGAGACAGGAGAGTTACGTGGCTGGTTGTGTTCTATACTGCATGGAATCCTGCCTGTGTTACTTTTGCACCAATATTTGCCGAATTGTCTGCTGAGTAAGTATAATTTTGCTTAAATTTACTGCTTGTATAAGGTTCTCTACAACTCTCTTGAGTTACGTATTCTGTGTTTGTCTGATTGGAGACCTCCTTCAGAAGACTCTTTTGACCAGAAGAGTTCACTACATACAGTCACCTGTGTAAAGGTAAAAGTAATTCTCAGTGCAGTTTAGTAGTGTGTGTTGTGTCTGCTATTATGAATTGGACAGTGTGGCTTGTGTACACATCTGTCACAGTATCTCAAAGTGTCATTTCAAAATAAAACCATGCCCAGATAGTCATTTTATGATAAATAGGACTCTTAGTATGAGAATCTGCATATAAAATGTGCATGCCTCTTGGCAATCTCATGTGAACAATAAACCCCTTCTGTGAAACATAGAACATTGAAAATCTGCATTGTAGTGGTCACCTGCAGCACTGCACCAGCTGATATATAGCATATATGCTGCATACATGTTCTGACTCCTGGGCACTCTGAGGAGAATTCAACAGAACAATGTACTAGGCCTACTTTATTGGAGGCAGCTGGGAGTATTGTGTCAACCTAGGCTGTAAGCGCCTGCCTTCATGTAATCAGTTTGTCTTCTTGGCACACATTACAAACAACAGCACAAGCTATCCCAACACCATGGGGAGTGAAGATGATGGGCAAGAGAACACCTGGAATTGTACCAGGACCAATGGTGTGGGTTTTCTTCACTGACAAGTGCGGGATTCATGTGATGCCTGATGATCATCATAAAAGTATGTGGAGACATCCAGTTACCAATGCCCCTCTCGGGCATCCATTGTCAAGAGTTAAACAGGGAAGTGGACTAATATCATATGTAGCTATCTGACAGCTCTCGTTACCATTGATGATAATTGGAGGTCTGCACAATATTGGGACAAGATCACCAAGTCTATTGTCCAGCCCAATAGTCGGCAAGATTGATTTGTGTTTCAAGATGATAATGCATGAACATGCTTTGCCTCAACATGGTAACACAGCCCCGCTCAAGAAGGGAAAAGAGCCAAATGTCCTATGGTATCTGCTAACATGCTTGGGACCAGGTAAAACTTGCAGCGTGTAATTGTAGGAAAACCTTCCTCGCACACTGGATGATCACAGAAGGGCTGCTGTTGAAGAGTGGAACAGGCTTGAGCCACCTTATGTATGGCATAGGGTGAAACAACCCAATATTAAATGTTACCCAGCAACAGATTTTGATATCACAGAAATTCAAAGGTGCACACTTTCTAACAGGCAGCCTTTATTTTTGCTTGTGTTTTGTTTTTACCTCACAGTGAAGTTATTTTTTCATCATGCTTATTCATTTGTTTCTTGCCCTCATTGAATCTAAGCCTGCACATGTTCTCGGATGTGCACAATGTTCAAAACTCTTCTTGGTCAATTCATTTGTGATTCACTTATTTATTTATTTTATTTATTTATTTATTTTTTTTTTCGTCCTTCAAACTCAGCAAATCGAGCATAGAAAGTGGAGCTGATTGAGACTTAATGGTCTGCCGACAACTGTAACTGCATGAGAACTGTCACTGAATATCTAAAACCTGAAATGTCAACCATGTAATTGACATGTGTTATCGTTCACTACAAAGAACAAAGTGCAGTTGTAATCTTCAGCCATTTGACATTCATTGCCGCATGAAGGCCTCCTCCAGACTTTTCCACGCAGTGCGCTCTTTAGTTATATGAGTACAGTACTCGTATTAAGTTACTCAACTTAGAAACTAAAGAGGAAAATACCTCATTCTTTCCACCTGCTGTACATACATGATGTCACTTTAGAACATTTTGTTCTGCCAGTTACATTTCTCATTTTATTTGTGTATTAGAGTGCTAGTAATATTCATATCACTTGACTACATTGATATCATACCCTGTGTCACAGTAAGTTAAATAATCAAATAATTTTCTGTTAATGATTTAAACATATGCATTACTTTGCTGCTGCAGATATGGTCTTGAAAATTTGAAATTTGGAAAGATTGATGTTGGCCGCTATCCCGATGCAGCCAAAAAGTATAATGTTAATGACTCATCTATGAGTCGCCAGTTGCCTACACTGATACTTTTTAAGGATGGAAAGGAAGTTACAAGACGCCCTGGATTTGATAACAAGGGGAAAGTTATCAAGTTCTTTTTCTCTGGTGTAAGTAGCACAACACTAATAAGTGCTCTATATGTACTATGTGATCTGTATTAATTGTAAATAATAATGTACAGAAAGTTCTGGTTGAGAATAATGAATTATTTAGGAACAAAGGAGTCAACTCACTTTAAGACAGAAGTGCTGCATCATTGACAGAGACGCACACAAATGGCACAGAGCTTTACTTCGGTAGCTTTCGGAATGCAGTTCCTTTCTCAAGCTGTAGGACACACTAGGATGCACATGTCCGCGCACTCTCTCTCTCTCTCTCTCTCTCTCTCTCTCTCTCTCTCTTTCTTTTTCGAGGACTGGTTGTTTGTGTTGTCCTTATAATTTCGTCATCATCATCATTTGTGTCAGTGGCTAGATTGGACGGTGTAAAAATTGGGATTTTGTAGGGGTGCTGATGACCACGCAGTTGAGCACCCCACAAACCAATCATAATCATCATCTGTCTATATCTCTCTCTCTCTCACTCACTCACTCACATGCACCTGTCTGTCACCCAATGTTGTGCTCATTCGACTGGCAGCTCGTTCCTGGCCCCTGGTGAGTGTACTGGTGTGAGGTGGGATTGAAGTGCGGGGTGGGTAAGGGATTGAGAGAGGTGACAGGCAGGAAGCAGGTTGGGGGGAAGCGTCTAGCGGCTCATGGGAGACTTGGGAGTCGTCTGTGCGCTAGCTAGGGTACAGGTAGAGGGGCAGATGAGCACTCGATTTCACAGACTAGGGCGTGAGATGGTAACACACAACTAGCTGCCACATATTGGGCATTGGTAATGAGAGAGGATGATGTGTGTACACACACACGCTATTTGGTTTGGCTGGGGAGACAGCGAGTTACTTTAGGTGTTAGGCCGGAGAGGTTATGAGAGTGAAGGATGTTCTGTAAGCATAGCTCCCATCTGCGCAGTTCAGAAAAGCTTGTGGTATTGGGGAGGATCCAGATGGCGTGGGTTGTGAAGCGAGCATTGAAATTTTGCATGTTGTGGTTGGTCCACCTTGGTTTATGCAACAGTTTGACGGTGGCTCTTCATTCTGGTTGACAGCTGGTTGGTTGTCATGTGTGTGCAGTGGTTGTGACAGAGCTGGTATATAACATGGCTGCTTTCACAGCCTCTTACAGGGTAGGATAAGCCTATGACAGGATTGGAGTAGGAAGTGCTAAGTGGGTGGATAGGGCAGGTCTTGCATCTGGGTTTTCCACAAGGTACGATCCCTGTGGTAGAGGACTGGGGGTGGGAGTGGCAGAGAGATGGACTAGGATGTTGTGGTGGTTGGATGGGTGGCAGAGCACTTTAGGAGAGGTTGGAAGTATCTTGGGTAGGATATCCCTCATTTCAGGGGATGATGATAGATAATCAAAGCCCTGATGAAGGACATGGTTCAGTCGTCCCAGTCCCAGGTGGTATTGGGTGACAAAAGGGGTGCTTCTGTGTGGCTGGTACTTGGAATGGATGTGAGGATCAGTTGTGTGCGAGGATATGGCACAGGGGATCTGCTTTTTGTTGGGTGAGGGAGGGTATAGGCCGTCTGCGAAGGCCTTTGTGAGGCCTTCAGCATACTGGGCGAGGGAGCTCTCATCACTGCAGGTGCATCTGCCATGACTGGCCAGGCTTTATGGGAGGGATTATTTGGCTTGGAAGGGGTGGCAGCTGTCAAAGTGCAGGTACTCTTGGTGATTGCTGAGTTTGATGTGGACTGAGGTGTGGATGGAGCCATTTGAGAGGAGGAGATCAACATCTAGGATGGTGGCATGATGGGTGGAGGCGGGCTAGGTGATCGACTGCACAGCGTTTTACATTAGTATGACAAGCAACCAACTGTCAGCCAGAATGAACAGCCACTGTCGACTGTTGCCAAAAACAAGGTGGACCACTCACAACATGCAGCAGAGCGCAACATGCGAGCGAGCTGTGCAGGTGGGAGCTATCCTTACAGCACATCCTTCACTCCCGTAAACTCCCTGGCCTAAACCCAAGTTAACTCACTGTCCCCCCACCTTCACCAAATTGTGTGTGTGTGTGTGTGTGTGTGTGTGTGTGTGTGTTTCTTGTACAGCTTGAGAAAGGAATTCCACCCCAAAAGGTAGCAAAGTAAAGCTCTGTACCTTTTTGGTGTGCATCTGTCGACTACGCATCTCTTCTGCTGTTAGGCGAATTATCTCCTTTATTCCTAAATAATTCAGTAATTGTAAATGAAAGCAACACTGTTGATGGAATATTAAAACCCACAGGAAGAAACTAGTCTGAGAAAGACAGCAGTTGGCATGGAGATAGATACCTTGCTCAGAAATGATGCCTTTATGTTATCAATTGGGTGTAATGTTACCATGTTTTCTTCCTTCTCCATCATTTAACAAACTGTAGTGATTATCTATCTCAGAAGTGCAAAGTACAAGGAAGTAATAGGTTAATTGCAGATTAAGTATATTAATTGTTCTCTGCAGTAGTTCAGTTTTGTGAGGAATGTCTTTTTAGGTTTGCTTCAAAACCTGAAAGGTAAAAATCTGGGAGGAGTCATCGTCTTAGATAAGTTTTTTGTTATAAAATTATTTACAATTAAACTAGCCATCATTTTAAGACTATTTCAGTGGGCACCATTATTATGCACATTGGCTTTACAGATTCACAGAAGCTAGAATAAATGAAAAGGCTTATACATTCTGAGCAACACATAAAGATTGACATGAACTTAAGGAGACTGCTGCCAGAGTACAAACATTACTTGAAAATGAATTACTGCAATATAATGAAAAGAATAGATTACTACTCATCATTAAGATGACACATTGAGTTGCAGACAGGCACAACTGAATGACTGTTGCACATTGAGCTTGTGGCCAAAGGCTTCTTCAGTAAAACACACACACACACACACACACACACACACACACACACCCATTACATACACAATCTGGCCAGAATGCTTATTTGAAACTCTAATCTACAGAGCGTAAAGAAACACACATTATTGAATTGTTACTCAAATTAGCTGAATTAATAGTGTGGATAGTACTGTTTACAGTTTCAGAGATACAAAAGTTTGATAATACTGCTGTAGAAATATTAGCGTATCTGTAGCCAGATGATAATACAGAGGTAAAAGCCTACAATGGGGCCAGTGGCATATTTAATGTGTTTCATGCAGGAATGTTGTCACCACGTGCCGTGATGTATCTTGGGAACAGAAGAAGGTGTGTCAGCTGTTTGTGTTACGCAGCCAATGAGTAGGCGGGCAACGTATTTCCAAGTAATACATTTGTAAGAAAGGGTGAAACATTGCTGTAAACAAGGATTATAAATTTAATTGCTCCTTGTTTGAGTCACAGATATTTATGCTGTGCTGGTATCTGCACACCAAGGACAGTGTAACAACACATGATACATTGAGAAAAGCAGTGAAATATTTCTCTGCTCTGTGTTGAAAGGCTATCAGCCTGTGCAAGCACACTGAGTAAATGGAGTGTTTTTTAATTAGATCGTGGGAGAAGGTAGTGAATTTTAGTTAAATAATTAATTAAATAATTCCTGTCCTTCTGTATCTCCTCCATGTCCGAACAACATCGCTTTGGTTGACTTCGAGACACCTGAACACTTCACTTGTTGAGACCCCTTCCTGGCACAAAGTAAAAATGTGGACCCAATTGAACCGCGGTATTGACCCTCTAGGCATTGTTTAACTATAGACAAGACGAACCGTGTACCTCCCTTCTGGTGGAATAACTGGAACTGATTGGCTGTCAGACCCCCTCCGTCTAGTAGGCGCTGCTCATGCTTGGTTATTTACATCTTTGGACAGGTCTAGTGACATCTCTGAACAGTCAAAGGGCCTTTGTCAGTGATACAATATCCACAGTCAATGTCTATCTGCAGGTGTTCTGGGAACTGGGGGTGATGCAAAACTTTTTTTGATGTGTATATTAAACAGATGTTGTAAGCCACGGCAGTGAAATAACCAGAATTCACCAAGGAAAACGTAGTATACACTGTTACAAATTCACAACACAGTTTATAAATAGCGTATCATATCAAATAGTTCCCCAAAGCAAACACTCAGGAAGTTTTACTGATGCCTACAGCTCATAACAACAACTCATTTAGCAGCCAAACACTAATTAAGTACAGCTCAGAACAGATCGACTGTAGCAATAGTATGCATTAAAAGGGGCATAAACCAGTTTTTTTACCTGAATAAATAGTTTTGAGATTGTATTCTAAACCCATCGCTGTGTTACAGAAGATATGCTGCATTAATATGGGGAAGTTCTAGTAGAATGGAAATAATGTAGGAATAAAGATAACAACTCACCAAATTGTAAAGCCAATGAGTCCTCAACAGGCACATAAATAAGACTGAAAATTTTGCTAGCTTTCGAAAGAATCTTTTTTCAAACTAGGGTACTCTCTCTCTCTCTCTCTCTCTCTCTCTCTCTCTCTCTCTCTCTCTCTCTCTCTCTCACTCACATATGGCTATAACATGCTTGACTGCAGCAGTTCCGCAGCTTGACTGGGGCAAGAGGTTGTGTTGGGTGGGTTGAGTGAGGAGGTGATGAGTGAGAGGGAAGGTTGGGGAAAAGTAGCTGATAGCTTGGAGGGAGACAGCTTGTGCTGTGGGTAGCAATGCAACACAGGCACTGGCAGTGATGAGTTTATGTTTATGATGTGCACAGTGATAATGATATAGAGGAATGGATTGTAAGGGGAGGGGAAGGGTACAGAACAGAGAAAGACAATGAAGAGGGTGCAGATGCTGAATGGTAAATTTGGGGTTTTTGTGCAGGAGGGTACGGGTACAGGGCAGGAGGCCAGCAGAGATTGATGCCAGGGGTATTACAAGAACAAAGGTTATGTTGTGAGGACAACTCCCATCTACATTGTTCAGAGTAGTAGGTGTTGGAGAGGCGGAGCCAGATGGCATGGATTGTGAAGCAGCTGTTAAAATCAGGCATGTTGAGCTCAGAAACACATTCTGACAGTGCGTGGTCATCTAGGTTCTTAGCCACAGTCCATTGGTGGACATTCATTAAAGTAGGCAGGTGGTTTTGGTGGTCATGCTAAAAAAAAAAAAAAAAAAAAAAAAAAATGCTGTGTGGAAATTGCAGCAGACTTTGTGTGTGACATGGCTGCTTTTACAAGAGACCCTGGCTCTGATAGGATGGAATAATATTGTGCTGGGACAGGAGTATGATGCATTGGGTGAGTGCATTGGACAGGTATTGCACCTGGATCTTCCATAGAGATGACTCATGTAGCAATGTTGGGAGTGTGCGTGGTATAAGGATCACACAGATGCTGCATAGATTTGCACGTGATCTGGCGTCAAACCCGTGACGACTGTTTGCATCATATCTGCTGGGAAAGCTTGAAGAGTCACATCTGGTACCTTTAGGGGGAGGAGGTGGCGAAGAACATATGTCAGTTTGACAAGTTATGCTGTAAGAGAGGTAGATTGTTAAGCAGCCTTGCATTTTGACTGAGATACCGTGACAAGCAAACCATCCCTACGTTTGCTAAATTTAAACATTGTATAAATTCTGTGGCTGCCATTAGAATTACACGAAGAGCGAGTGCGGCACTTGTGAGAGAAAGGTTGCGCTATATGCATAAGGAATTGTGCATAGTATCCAGACAATCACTATTACCCCATCTGAAGTTTTCAGCGATCCTTTCAGTGGTATCCTGGAACTGGGTAGACAGTACAGCTTGGGCACTAGCTGACTGAACGACAAGCTAAGGTTCTTCAGATGACTAAATACAACCGACTCGAAGCCAGAACGCAAGGACACATGCCAAGAAGAAATGCCAAGATGATGTACTGTGTTTTATCTCACAGAGGAGAATTTGGACAACACTGCAGTTTTGGTGGTACAGAAGGGTCTGAATTACACCAGGGACCATTCCCGTCCGAGATGTGATTAGTGGAATAGAGCAAGCTGTTTTGAAAGATGTGATTAGTGGAATAGAGCAAGCTGTTTTGAAACTCCCTATGGATGCTGCTGTAGAGATTAGACGTGACACATGCCGCATCTTGACTCAAGCTTCACCTAAGAGGTCCAACTTTAACATCACTTCAGCTGAAAGAAATGTGCTACAAGCATTGAGAGAAGACCAAGACATCGTCATCTTACCTGCTGACAAAAGAAATACTACAGTGCTTCTCTTACGCACAGAATATAACAGCAAGATATACAAACTGCTCGACAATCCTGCATACAGTAAATTAAAAAGTGATCTGATGGGTAGACTGTGTAACTCATCAAGAAGAGCTTGATTCTAGCGTGAGTTGCTAAGGGTTTGCATCAACAGGCTGCAGTTCCTCCTAGACTCTATGGCCTACCGAAGATCCATAAGAATGGGGTGCATCTCCATCCCATTGTAAGTAACATACGAGCACCTACTTATTTTGTTTCCAAATATCTGACATCACTATTGGGTCCTCTCGTAGGCAAGTGCGACCATCATATTCGAAACTGAAGATTTCATAGGTCACCTGAAAACTCTTAGATTGCAATAATTGGATTTCTTAGTAAGTTTCGATGTTGTATCTTCATTTACAAAGACGCCCTTGTGGGACTCTTTGGAGCTCATTAGCAACAAGTTTGAGGAGGACATAGTAGCATTATTTAAACATGTGCTTACTTCAACATACTTCTTATATCATGACCAATATTTTGAACAAGTGGACGGTGTCACCATGGGAAGCTCTGTGTTTCCTGTGGTGGCCAATTATTTTATGGAGGACTTTGAAGAAAAAGCACTACAGTCAGCTACTCTCAAATCCTCTTGTTTTCTGCGGTATGTGGATGATACATTTGTGGTATGTCCACATGGACTTGACACTCTACCTACATTTCTTCAGCATCTGAATCCACCCCATCCGAATATAATCTTCACAATGGAAGTGGAAAAAGATGGTACTTTACCTTTTGTTGATGTTTGGTACAAAAGAAAGCAGGTGGAATCTTGGGAACATAGTGACTACTGCAAGCCAATGCATACAGATCTATTTCTGCAGTCTACCAGCTGCCAACATCCTGCACATTGCGGTAGTGCATTACGTACGCTAGTTCATACAACACATGTGGTATCTGATCCTGAAAGCCTGTCGAGTGAAATACAACATTCGAAGACAGTGTTCCGACAAAACGGTTATTCTAAGAGACAGATACACAATGCATTCAGGCCCAGGTGAGTTCAAGCTATGGAGCAAAATGAGGGTACGAAGACACACACCACTTTGGCCTTTTTGCCATATTTTGGTGCCATGTCGTCAAGAATCGGAAGAGTCCTCGGAAGATGTTACATTAAGTGTGTTTTTCAACCATCTGTAAAACTGAGAAACCTGTTGGGTTTGGTTAAGGATGATCTTGGCCTGAGGAAACATGGTATGTACAAGATTTCTTTTCAATGTGAGGCAGCATATATAGACCAGACATGTCGCACAGTGCAAGAACGCTGCGATGAACATAAGTGTCATACATGCCTTCGTCAACCAGAAAAGTGGGCAATTGCAGAACAGTCTGAATATAGGACATTGCATGATTTATGAAAAGATGGAAGTTTTATCCCCAACATCATCTTTCTGGGGCTGTGTCATTAAGGAAGCAGTACATATCCATACAGTCGATAATCTCATCAACACTGATGTGGGATTTCAACTGAGCACAACCTGGAACTCTGCATTGCTTGCTATTAATCATGAGGTAAAACTCAGGATTTTTTGTAACTGACCCATCATAACATTGGTCTAGTACGGTCTTTGGTGAGTAACGTCTGGCCACACTGTTAGTAAATGTTGCATACAGTGCACACGCAGGAGAGCCGTTCTGCGATTTTCAGCAGAGGACGTTTGAATATGGCACCATATATCTGCAAATCATTTGCTCATGCGCGATTTCTGCACCTGCGCATTCTTCATGCACATGTTCTAGATATGGGGTGCCGACATGCGGATACCATTAGGCATACCTAGCCACCAGCAAGGTTGAACCACCTGAAGATGTTGGACAGTTGGTCCAAGGAAATATTGTGGAATTTGCACAACCTGATCTGGATTCAAACCTGTGAAGACTATTTACTACAACCCTCAATGTTTAAAAATTATTTATGTAATTTATTTTTCTCTCTTAGCTGCATATTTTGTTATAGTATGGCTAGTTTCTGGTCACACTTTATCATCTGGAAAAAAAAAAAAAAAAAAAAAAAAAAAAAGGAAAAATGTATGTGCGTTCCATTATTTTACTGTAATTACAAAAGTATTGTAGGCAGCTGTTGAATTTACCTAGCTATTTGTGTATTCAACAGTTGTATACAGTATGTCTCTATTTATTGTGTAATAATGGAAAATACATATTTAGTTTTTTTTTAGGTCTGAGATGAGCAAGTGTGATTGAAACTAGTCATACCATAAAAAATGTGTAACTGAAGTGGAGAAATATCTTTTTTAAGTATCAGCACAGTTGTTGAATTCTCTCACAAAGAATATGCCGGCTGTAGTGAAAATCTCTAATTGTGTTTACCTAAAGACAAGTGTGTTGCCTTTTTAGGATATTTTCATTCCTAGTATTATAAGATTATCTTGCGGGGCAGTACACTTTAACTGTTTATTTATCAGAAGCAAGCAGTAAGGATGCTGTGTAAACTAGGTAATTGTACACAATCACAATACACTGAGGTGACAGAAGTTATGGGATAGCAATATGCACATATACAGACGGTGGTAGTATAATGTACACAAGGTACAAAATGGCAGTGCATTGGCAGTGCTACATTTGTTCTCAGGTGATGTGTGTGAAAAGGTTTCTGTTGGGATTATGGCCACATGATAGGAATTAACAGACTTTGAAAGCAGAATGGTTGTTGGAAGTAAGACACATGAGATATTCCATTTAGGAAATCATTAGGGAATGCAATATTCTGAGATCCACCGTGTCGAGAGTGTACTGAGGATATCAAATTTCAGGCTTTACCTTTCACTACGGACAACTCAGTGGCCAACAACCTTAAGGTAACAACCCAGAAGAGCAGTTTTGGCGTAGATTTGTCAGTGCTAACAGACGAGCAACACTGTGTGAAATAACCACAGGTATCAATGTCAGATGTGTGACAAATGCTGTTAGGAGAGTGTGGTGAAATTTGGCGGCAGCAGCGACTGACACGAGTGCCTTTGCTAGTAGCACGACATCACCTGCAATGACTCTCCTGGGCTCATGACAACGTTGGTTGGACCCTAGACAATTGGAAAACTGTGGCCTGATCAGTTGAGTCCCAATTCCAATTGGTAAAAACTGATGGTAGGGTTTGAGTGTGGTGCAGACCACATGAATTCACGGACCCAAGTGTCAACAAGACATAGAGCAAGCTGGTGGTGGCTCCATAATGGTGTGGGCTGTGTTTACATGAAATGTACTGGGTCCTCTGGTCCAACTGAACTGATCATTGACTAGAAGTGGTTATGTTTGGATATGAGGAGACCATTTGCAGCTATTCATGGACTTAATATTCCCAAACATTGATGCAATTTTTATGGATGACAATTGGACAATTTGAGCGAATGATTTGGCCACCCACAGTACTGCACACTAATATCATTGAACATTTGTGTGACATAACTGAGAGGACAGTTCGTGCACAAAATCCTGCACTAGCAACACTTTCACAATTGTGGACCAGCTATAGCCGCAGTGTGGCTCAGTATTTCTGCTTCGAATTGCTGCACTACGCTGGGCAAAAGGAGGTCCAACATGATGTTAGGAGGTATCCCTCGACTTTCGTCACCTCAGTGCAGAAAGTAGAGTCATAATTTTCAAGTAGACTTTGTCGCCATATGTGGGGGTTTGGACACAAGTTGTATATCCTGTTAAGAAATCCTATAATCTTCCATCTAACATGAACCAAGAAGTTGGGAATCTCAACCACTTTAAAAGAAAATTAGAAATGTAATTTATTAGCTACTCTTTCTACAAATTATCTGGACTCAAGGATTGAAAAATTCTAATACCTACATGGAAAATGGCAGTGTTTGTTGTGAAGCTGTATGACAAATAGTAATGTAATGTAGGTGAGACCTAGGCTTTGCAGGTATAGGTACTAGTTTTCTTTGAAAAATACCGGTGTAATCATGCAAATATAAAGATATAGATGTGAAATAAACATCACTTGTTTAGTATATCTGAGGATGCAGCAGTGTTTTTCAAAGGAGGAGCTTTCTTTCTAATTTACTTTAAGCTTGCATATGCTTCAACTGGCATAAACATGATTAACATTTAGCAGTATAGTGATAGATTACTATTAATACAGTATACACATTTTGTTTGTGTGATTTACTTGTCTTTTATTAACTTAATCTTGACTAGTTCCACATCCTGGAAGGTTCTCTTTCCTGATAGGATTTGCATAACATGATAAATGAATGAATTCCTTTTACCCTTTAAATGTTAGTGTAAGTGAGCATGTTATGCTCGAAAAAGAGCAGTGATTATTTGGTGGCTGACCCCTGCTACTCAACTTGCTGACACATTAATCACAAAGTTATTGTAACTGAAGAATAGGAATTGTGACATGTTTATGGGAGGACAGTGGTTCATATCACCATCAGGCAATCCAGATATAAGTTTTCCCATGTTTTACTGAAGTCTTCAGGCAAATGTCTGGTTGTTTCCTTTGAAATGGACACAGCCAATTTCCTTCACTGTCAGTCACCAATCCAAGCTAGCACTCTGTTCTAATGACTTCATCATGAACAGGATGTTAAATTCCAGTTTTCCTTGTTTTCCTGGGTAACAGCTTTTCTTGTTGTTAACATTCACTTTTCTTTCAAAACTTGTTGCCTCTTGGGACAGTACATAGTCAATGCTCTTGTTATCCACCCTGCTGTACATGGCAATGTATGCAACATGTCCACTGTTACTAATGGCATACCACACTGGACTCGCATTCGGGAGGACAACGGTTCAATCCCGTCTCCAGCCATCCTGATTTAGGTTTTCCGTGATTTCCCTAAATCGTTTCAGGCAAATGCCGGGATGGTTCCTTTGAAAGGGCACAGCCGATTTCCTTCCCTAACCCGAGCTTGCGCTCCGTCTCTAATGACCTCGTTGTCGACGGGACGTTAAACACTAACCACCACCACCACTAATGGCATACCAGTCTATGTTGTGTTCACAAAAATCAGCTCCTACAGCTAACCACCTGTACTGACTACAAAATTTCTTGTGCTGAATGCCCTAAATGAAAATAATCATCATAATTCCGTTATAAATACATTAGCTCTACTTCTCTAACAATTTTCGTGTACTATATGAGTTTATGAGCAAGGAAAAGTAGATCAGAAACTACATTATGAAGTGTAATCTGCATTCTCAGTCTACCTTTCTAATAAATAATGGGAGTGACATTATGTGCTTGAAATTATTCTCTTAATGTTGATTACTTTACTGTCTTTCTTTTCCTTAATGTTTCATTTGTATTTTTTTCTTTGTTTTCAGGATAACGTTAAAGCATCATTTGATCTGAATAACTTGTATAATGAGTGTAAATCAAACCCTTTGAAAAAGAAGAAACCTCTCACTCAAAGGACTGAAATGACAGAAACTGTGAATAATCATGTCAAATCTGAATAGTGCTGAATGTGTATTAAGGCTAGCGTCTGTTAGTATTTTTTCTCTTTTTCTTTTGCAATTGGCTGTGCTTTAAGTGTTTTATTGTCACACTAGTGATTCATACAAGAGAACAAGAGCCACAACCGCAAAAGGTTTATGCTATGAGCAAGCGCACACAGTGGTCCATGGACTTTTTTTAAGCCAAAAATGAAACTGTTTGCTTAATTTGCTATACACAGGTATTATATAGAATGTAGCTCTAAACCAAAGATTCTTACAAAATATCGGCCGAGTATTAAGTTCTGAGTGTATACATGTGAAAGAGCAGTGCATTTTTCTAGATTAATTGTTTCAGTCTCTCGGAAGTTCTCTTCACTGACTGAAATATTGTCAGTTTCAGTACCATAAATATATTAAAACTGAATGTTTTATGTCATAATAAGCTGATGCTGCTGAACATGTAACATTGTGAACCATTGCAGTATCATAAGAAGAGAATTGTGACTTCTATTTTGTGGATTATTTTACTTTTCCATTTACATACATGATTACTGCTATCTGAGTAGCAACAAAGCTTTTGATTGCAGCAAACTCGCAAAATGTAAAGAAGACAACAGGTAAGAGACAAGGTCTAGCTATAACATAGTGTAAGCAAAATAGGCAGCTTCTTTAGGTGCTAAAATTTTCTGGGCACCAAATAATAGCAAACAAAAATTTTTGTTCATTTGTATGGTTAGGAGTTTTGCTTTCAGACTAGTATTCTACTGAAGTATTATTGTTGTGGCCAAGGGAGGAACAACCATGCCTGATTTCTGTCATCAGTTCCCACTTGCAGCTCATATGCTTATACTGGCTTGCCATTATAGTAAGGGATACATTCCAGTTCTGGTTTCTGCACTTTTGTTTACTCCACATTTATGCCAATGTTGCCCCACTATGTATTATTCTTCCGGTGGCAACTGTGAAGCAAAATCAATCTAGCCAATGATTTATTGTTTTCCAGTTTTGTTCATCCACATGAAGGCAGCATGTTTGCTCTGCAATGTAGAAGTGGTATAAATGATTTTTTTGTGTTAAAAGATAATTATTTTAGCTAAAGCAAACAATGGAAGCCCCACATTGGAATATCAACAATGTAGGAAAAAATAGATTACCACTTACTGTAAAGAAGACACATTAAATTGCAGACAGGCAAAATTATAAAATACTTACACAAAGCTTTCAGTCACAGCCTCCATCAGCAAAAGAAAAACACACACCATTCATCCACAAGCACGCACAACTCACACTCTCATAACTGTCAGCTCTGGCAGCTGAGGCCAGAATGCAGCTATCATATGGGATGGCAGCAGCAATCTGGAGGGGTTGGAGAGGGGAAGGGTATACCGTATTTACTCGAATCTAAGCCGCACCTGAAAAACGAGACTCGAAATCAAGGAAAAAAAGTTTTCCCGAATCTAAGCAGCACCCTAAATTTGAGACTTGAAATTCAAGGGGAGAGAAAAGTTTTAGGCAGCACCTCCAAATCGAAACAAAGTTGGTCCACTGTAATATGAGACACAATTTAGGTCCAATGAATGACGATACAGCTACAGTAGTTTGCTTCGAGTCGTAAGCTTAGCAGTTAAGCTTTACCAGGTAGCCATTGCTATGTGTCAGGCGCTCCGTCCGTGTTTATAAGGGTACCCTTCCTTTCTCATGTGCCTCGTCTGGTTTGAATTGATTGCTTATTTTTCATTGATCTGGTAAGTGCTGTTCTCTTTGTTATAGGTGTTTACGTCACTCTAAGCTGAAAATGCATAACTGTTCTGTGTCATACATTGTTTGTCGCATACTGATAATGAGTGTTTACGGCTTGTCGCCGCTCGCAGCATGGCTTGCCTTTGTGCACGGTACCGCCGCTTACAACTAAAAAAAAAAAGGAAAGAGAGAGGAATCGTCTCATTAGCAAACCCAATGGCAAGAGACTGCTATTTGTTGTTACTTACACTGCTGCTTACTTTGATAATGATCAACAAGAACCAAATAATAGACTGCGTATGATAGATATTCTGAACGAGAGTTTAGCGAAATTTTTTCTCCATTTGAAAATCTTTGCAGACGCCTCTTTCTGCACAGAAATTAGAGTCATCTTAGATTTAAAAATCTAATCAGTTGCCATGCTTCATTTCTGACTGTATCACTATTCAACATAAGAATAATACGAATATAAACATGATATGATATGTATATTCTTCTGCGTTTGCTGTTGTCTCACTCTAGTTTTGTAGTTTATTAGGCAGACAAGATTTAAATGAAATAGCAGCAAACACGAAACAATACATGGCAAAATGTTTATATTTGTATTATTCTTATGGTGAAAAGAATACTGCATGTGATTCACAATTCATAAAAGTTCCTATTAGCAACCATCTTTTCTCACAGGTAGGAAAAAATTCAGAACACAGAGTTGGCCATATTGACAAACATCCCAAACTGTCTCGCCAGTCGAAGTTTCATAGTACATTGAAATGCTGCTACATTCGATGATGAAAAATACGGAATTTGTATTTACTTCGTTGGGTAATGCATGAAAATGCAGTGGTCGAAACTCAGGGTGTTTTTTTTTTTTACTGACGCAGAGATTTTGGCGCCAGTATTTATCTTTGTGCCTGCAAAGCATGCTGTGTAGCGCTACATATATTCGACGGCAGAAGTTAGTTGTGGCGGCACCTACCAACATTTTTCAGAATTTCCGCTTACTTTGCACTCGATTCTAAGCCACAGGCGGTTTTTTGGATTACAAAAACCGGAAAAAAAGTGCGGCTTAGATTTGAGTAAATACGGTAGTAGTGGACAGGTGGGGTGGAGGTCAGAGGGACAGAGCAACACTTTCTAGTAGAGTGCACCGGGACTAGAATGCCAACAGGTGTAGTGTCAAGAGATTGTGGAAGAGGAATGTTGGGTGAAAGGGCGAAAAAGGAGAGGAGCTGGGAAAGATGGGTGAATGCTTTAGCAGGGGGTGGCAAACAAAGAGGCTGGGAGGCAAGGATGGGGAGGAAATTATGGCACAGAAGGGGTGGAAACTGTTGGATGGAGGGTGTGGGGACAGTATATTACCATACGTTGAGGCCGGGATAATTACGGGAGCAGAGAATGTGTTGTGAGAATAACTCCCATCCGTGCAGTTCAGAAAAGTTGATGGTGGAGGGAAGGATCCAGATGGCTCAGATAGTGAACCAGCCATTTAAATCAACCATGCAGTGCCACAGAGGAGTCTAATTTTCTCATGGCCACGGTGAGTGTTCATCCTGTTGAACAACTGGTTGGCAGTAATACCAATATAAAAAGCTATGCAATGGTTGCAGCAGAGCTGGTAAGTCACATGGTTGCTTTCACAGGTGGCCTAACCCCTGAAGGGGTAGGATAAACCTGTGACAGGACAGGACTAGGAAGTGCTGGGTGGGTGGATTTGGCAGGTCTTGCACGTAGGTCTTCCTCAGGGATATGATACTTGTGGTGAGGGATTGGGATTGGGAGTGGCACAGGGATGAATTAGGATATTGTGGAAGTTGGCTGGGCAACAGAACACCACTTTCGGAGGGCTGGGAAAAATCTCAGTTAGGATGTCCCGTATTTCAGGGCATGATGATAGGAAGTCAAAGCCCTGGCAAAAGGATGTGGTTCAGTTTTTCCAGTTCAGGTTGGTACTGGGTGAAGAAGGGGGCATTCCCTTGTGGCCAGTTCTTGGGGTGGTGGGAGAATTGTAGGTGTGAAAATGTCATGGGAGATCTGTTTGCAGACAAGGTCTGGAGGATAGTGCCTGTTTGTGAATGCCTTGGTGAGACCCTCAGCATACTGAGCAAGAGAGTTCTTGTCGCTACAGATATGCTGTTCCCAGGTGGCCATTCTATATGCAGAGAGATTTTTTGGTGTGAAAGGGATGATAGCTGTCAGAATGCAGGTACTGTTGGTGGTTGGTAGGTTAATGTGGACAGAGGTGCAGATTGAGACATCAGTGAGGAGGAGGTCAACATCTTGGAAGGTGGTGTGCTGGGTTGAGGAGGAGTTGGTGAAGTTGATGGGAGAGAAGGCACTGAGGTCGTGAAGGAATGAAGGTAGGGTGTCCTGGCACTGGGTCCGGATCATGAAAATATCATCGGTGAACCTGAAACAGACTAAGGGTTTGCTATTTTGGGAGGCTAGGAAGTTCTCAGCTAGGTGACCCATAAATAAACAATAAACAAGTTGGCACGGGGAGGGGGGTGTTGCCCATGACTGTGTTGGGTGTGGTTTTGTATACCTTCCCTTCAAAGGAGAAGTAGTCGTGGGTTAGGATAAAGTTAGGAAGGTGTATGAGGAATGAGGTAGTGAGTCTGGAGTCTGAGGGACGTTGGAAATGGTAGTGTTCAGTAGCAACTGTAAGATCATAGGCATGAGGGATGTTTGTGTATAGGGAGTTGGTATAAACAGTGACGAGTGGGGATCCAGGAGGTAAATGGGTGGGGATGGTTGGTATCTTTGATGTGGGAGGCTAGATTGTGAGCAATTGGTTATAGGTGTTGGTCAGTGAGGGCCGAAATTCAGCTAATTTATTATGTTTTCTAATTTAATCCGACTAGCAACTCATGAGACTGTCTGTGGCTGCTTTGTTGTATTGACTGAGAGCACTAACACCAAAAAATCAAAAAAAGGGTGCAACAGAACAGTGCTTTGGAGAATGATGTAATGCGAGTACATTTCACTGACACTGAGTAGGGCACAACACTTCCAGAGTATTAATAATGTGAAAAAAGAGAAGAGGAATCATTTGAAACAAGTTTCCTCATTCAATATGCATAAGTATTTGGGAAAAAATGTGAGTAATCTCAAATCCATCAAACAGTGTGAAATGGCATCCTCTTGGACAAAAGTGCTATGCCATGCCAAGAGGCCAATGAATCTGTGTCAATATCCTATATCAGCAATGAAACACAATGCCCTTGCTGAAGTTATGAGTATCATAAGCTGCAGGGGCATAATGGATACATCTGAATTACAGAATAAATGGAAAATTGAAGGAGTCACAGAAGTGAACAATATAATGACAAAAGTCAGTCGTGAACTTCTGAAAACTGCCACTTTTGTTTTAACATTAAGTTCACCGATACTCCAAGAATCCATAAGGGCTGAATTTATCTACCTGAAGAGAAGACCATAAACACCAAACGTAATCTGTTGCTGTAAACATCCAAGGCATGGTCGGTCAATGATGATGTGTAATGCAAAAAACTTGTGGAATTTGTGGGAAAGATGCTCATGGAGCATGGTCTCCTTGTCCTTCTCTAGAAATATATACAAACTGCCCAAATGCTGCCCATTTGAAATAGCAACTGTCCATCCTACTGGCAAGAAAAAATTCAAGAAATATTCATTTATTTATTGTTCAGCTAATTCAGTCTACACCAGATGTAGCCTCTTTAAGTTATTAGATACATTTTTAAGAGGTGTTTCCACGCATCTTTGTCCACTGCTGTCTTCTGCCAGTTGAAGCCAGTAACTTTCCTGAGTTTCTTATCCCAGCGATCAGGTGGTCTCCCTGCTAGTCTTTGTTTTTCTCTGGGACTCCACTCTAAAACTGATTTGTCCATCTTCCATCCTTCATTCGTGCAACATGTCCTGCCCACTGCCATTTTAGAGTGTTAAACTGTTCTATAATATCTTTTACTCCTGTTATTGCTTGTATGTCTTCACTTTCCTGTCGATATTTCTTAGTGAAACCTAACATTGACCTTCCCATAACTCTCTGAGCAGTTCTAAATTTCCTTTTGAAAAATTCATTTAAAGTCCAAGTTTCACACCCATACATTAAAACCTGTAGGACACAGTGACCAAAAACTGTCTTCTTTAAGTAGACTGGCATGTTAGATTTGAAAACTTCCGTAAGTCCTCCAACCCAGTTTAACTCGACGAAAAATTTCAGGTTTCAAATCCCCTTTTGTGTCTAATTGCCCCACATAAACGTATTCTGCAACATTGTTTAGGATGTTGCCGTTCAGCATTACTTGCCTTGCAGCTACCCATTTACTATGCATAACCTTAGTTTTAAAGTGATTCATTTTAAGTCCAACTTCCTGACAACGATCTGTTAAGTCTCTTATAGAGGACTGTGTTTCTGTCTTACTGTTAGCTAGGACCACTATATCATCAGCAAATCTCAGGTTGGTAAGCCTTTTACCATTTATACTTTTTCCTCTGTTGTTCCAAATAATTTTGGACATAGTCATCTCGAGAACTGTTATAAATAACTTCAGGGATATAGGATCCTTTTCCAATGGGAAATTCGCACTTCTTTTTTCCTATGTTGATAGGTGCTACAGACGTCTCATAAATGTTGCACAATATGTTTGTATATTTTGTTTCCACTCTTTGCTCGGCCAATGCTTGTATGACTGTAGTGTGGCTGACAGGATCAAAGGCTTTTTCTCTATTAATTACCTCATGCAGTGTGTTTATATGGTCAATTGTGCTGAAACCACTGTGGAATCCATCTTGTTCTATGGGCTCTGCTGTCTCCACTACCATTTTAATGTGATTTATCAGGACTTTAGTGAACACTTTATATATAACAGAAAGTAAGCTAACTGGCGGTAGTTTTTCAGATTGTGAATACTTCCCTTCTTATGTAGTAAGGTTATGTTTGCTTTGTTCCAGCAGGTTGGGATGCTGCCATTCTGTATACACAAACTAAAGACTTTAGCCAGCTGTCTGTCTGTTTCCTCCCCTGTAAGCTTGAGTATGTCAATTGTCAGACCATCATGATCCCCTGCTTTGCCATTCTGCATCTCGTTTATACCTTTTCTTATTTATTCTGGGAGGATTTTGGGGACTTCATCATCATCTGCATAAGGTTTTCCTAGTGGTTCATGTGTTCTTTCATATAATTTACTACGGAAATTCTTTATATGGTTTAGAATTTCTTCCTTTTCTGTTATGCGCCCATTATCAGTGTCAATTGCTATGATTTTCATTTTTACCAATCATAAGCTTTTGTTTAGCTTTCTTGCAGCTCTTTTTATTCTCTAATGCTAATTTTATGGTGTTTCATTTTATTTTTGTATGTCAGCTTTCATATTCTTCCTTATACATGTACACAGTTCTGAATATTCTATCTTGTCACAAGAAATTTTAATTTTCATCTCTCATCTTTTTACAAGAAAGCTTTGCTTTCCACCCTTAACTTTCCCGGTTGTTTAGTAGTTGTTGTCAATCTACCATCTTTTTTTTCTTTGCAGTTTCCATTATCGTTTAAGCTAGATGTTCTTCTATTGACTGAGCATACTGAAAATCCTTTTTCCTTTTGTTTAATTTATCCATACCTATAATTTCTTTTTTCTGTGATATTAGTTTTCTTAGTTCTTGTTGAGTATTAATGTTTATTTTCGCTCTTACCAGTTGGTAATTACAATCAGTGAAGGCTTCAGTGAAATCCTCAGTATATTTCAAGAGGGACTGCTCATCATTGCAGATGCGACGACCATGGGTGGCTAAGCTGTATGGAAGGGACTTCTTGGTATGGAACAGGTGGCAGCTGTTGAAGTGGAGGTAATTGCTGGTGGTTAGTAGGTTTGATATGGACGGAGGTACTGATGTAGCCATCTTTACGGTGGAGGTCAACATGTAGGAAGGTGGCTTGTTGGGTTGAGTAGGAACAGGTGAAGCAAATGGGGGAGGGGGGGGGGGGGAGTTGTTGAGGTTCTGGAGGAATGTGGATAGTGTGTCCTTACCTTCATTCCAGATAGCAAAGATGCCATCAGTGAATATGAACCAGGTGAGGGGTTTAGGATCCTGGGTTCTTAGGAAGGATTCTTCTAGATGGGCCGTGAATAGGTTGACATAGGATGGTGCCGTGTGGATTCCCATAGCTGTACCCTGGATTTGTTTGTAGGTAATGCCTTCAAAGGAGAAGTAATTGTGGATGAGGATATAATTGGTCATGGTGACTAGGAAGGAGGTTGTTGGTTTGGAATCTGTCGGGCATTGGGAAAGGTATGTTCAATAGCGGTAAGGCCATTTGCATTAGGAGTGTTAGTGTACAGGGAGGTGGCATCAATAGTGGTGAGCAGGGCACTGTGTGGTAAAGGGACAGGAACTGTGGAGAGTTGGTGGAGGAAATGGTTGGTATCTTTTATATAGAAGGGTAGATTCCGGGTAATAGGTTGAAGGTGTTGGTCTACGAGAGCAGAGATTCTGTCAGTGGAAACAGTAACAGGCCACAATGGGGCATCCTGGATGGTTAAGTTTATGAACTTTAGGAAATATGTAGAATGAAGGAATGCATGGAGTGGTAGAGGTGAGTAGAGAGATGGACTCCGGGGAGAAGTTCTGGGATGGGCCAAGGGATTTGATTAAGTGACTGGAGATCCTGTTGGATTTGGCAAGGTATGTTGGTGGAAGTATCTGACAGCTGGCAGAGTCCTACCACCAGGTAATCATTGCGGTTCAAAACAACAGTGGTCATCGCATCTGCAGTCATGAGCAGTCCTTCTCGAAATATACCAAGAGTCTCACTGAAGCCTTCACTGACTGTAACTATCCTCCCAACCTTATAAAAAGACAAATCTCCTGTGCCTGACAACCAAGAAGCTGTATGTCTGCATGAATGGCCACCAACAAACTGTGGCCAAGAAACAAGTGGACCACCTTGTTACTTAACACGTTGCCAAACATAATATCCTTTATTTCAATGACTGTTTCACAGCCTGTGCCATATGGATCCTTCCCACCAATACCAGCTTTTCTGAATTGCACAGGTGGGAACTTTCCCTGCCAAACATCCTACATTACCATAACCCTCCTGGCCTCAACCTTAGTTAGTCACTGTCCCCACCCATCCAGTAGCCCCTTCCTTGTTCCCATTCCAGCACTATGCAGCCGTCATTCCACCACCATACCCAGTCTCTCTATTTCTCTTATCCCCTGCCCTCCATCTAACCTGCAACACTTCACTGTCCACCCCCACCATACTATCCCTCCCCCTCCCTGCCCCAACCTCCTCCTTAGCCCCACCATATTATGCTTCCCCCTCCCTGCCTCAGCTTCCTCCTTACCCCCGCCCAGTTGCCACTCCCATCATGCACTGGTGCTGCTGCTCGCATTGTGGTTTCTGTTGCCTGAGACTGCAGTCGTGTGTGTAAGTTGCATTTGCATGCATGTGCGTATGTGTGTCTGATGTTGACGGAAGCCTTAATGTCCGAAAGCTATAATTGTGAGAGTCTTTTTGTTGTGCCTATCTGCGACTCAGCATCTCCATTATATGGTGACTAGCAATTTTCCTTCTTATAAAATTGTAATATTATTATTATAGTTTTCAAAAATGAATTACTTTGAGCTGCCACATTATTTATTAGTGATTATTCCAAGTTCACCTAGGATTGGAAATGCGTATAAAAATGAGGATTCTGTTTTTGTTCAAGAAGTAATCTTCAGACACAATACTTTGTGATACTATTACTGCAGACAAATTTAAAATATTTCACTATAAACTTCATTTATGTTGAGGAAACTCATACTAGATATGGAATCTACAGTATTCTATCATTTAGGCTTGTTCAGATTAATACAATACAGAACGAAGTGCATAATGTCATTTTATGCATGACTCTGTAAATACAATCATGAGATTCTACCTTGAGGTACTCACAATACTTACAATAGTCAATGAATGTAAAAATAATTTCTATAATGTCGAAATTCTGAGCAGACACAAACCACATTGCATAACTTTTTTGAAAGTGACTTAGCTTTGACTGAAAATTCTAAAGAAAACAGTAAATGTATTATAAAATGCCTTGTTAGAATTTTTAGTTATTCAGTTTCATACGCTGACTCACATATTTGATTTTTGCGTAGACTATTTCTGCCTCTTGGGCGGTGTTTGATACATTTTGCCTCCAACTCTGTTACTTTGAGTAGTATCCGTTGCACTAGCCTAACACTGAATAGAAGAAATTTTATTAGGGCAGCATAATCTATCCCTCACTGGGACTTGACACGTGATGAGTGATTCAACTTTTTTTTTCTTATGCATTCACATAGAAGCTCACTCTGCATTCACATTGCTATTTTAACTACGTACATGAAGTTTGCAAATTGTTCTCCCAGAAGGTCTCTCCAGACTGTTTTTATGAGCAGTGCATCAGTCACTTTTATAAGCTCTTGCTATTCCTAGAAATTCTGTTGTTTTTGTTGTGCATTATCATTCCGTGCCATGCCACATCACTGTGCTGTAACCTCAGGCATATGAAAAATCCTCACAGGAAGAGGCTTTAAATTGTTGTTGTTGCAATGTAATAACAATAGAAATTGTTAGCTAGGACATGACATTGCGAGAAAATCACCAGATTAGGATTTTGCTGTGGCTGTCTATCTGAAGAGAGAAAATTCTCTCTCACTTAGCACAATTTTCAATCTTTTTGCTGGTTTTTCTTTCAGAATTGATTATTCCACCAAGAAATCAGCTGATTATGACTGTCAAACATATTTCCTGTGCAGACTTTGTTCTGTTTATTGGAGATTTTATGTTTGTTGACAAGGAGACAGCCTATAGGACTCTTAACTCAAAGACTCGAGATGCAATATGCCCTTTTCCTTTGCCCTTTAATGCTTCCAGTTTCCAAACCTATAGAAGAAATCTTCAAGATCACAAGACTGTTTCTTCAAAATAGCTTCATTCTCTTGAGTTTGTGGTGCCATGCAACATAAACACATAAAAATGGAGTCCAAAGACAGAGGTGTTACAATTTAATCTGAAATATGTGAGCCAGGTAGTCAAAAGTTTAAAGTATCACCTGAAAAATTTAACTTACATTATTGCTGTCAAATGCATGAAATACTACACTGGAATGAATTAAAACATTTATGAATTAGCTTTTATAATTCTTGCTTGTGGATTTTATGGCAACAAGTAATGGCATGCTGACTGGTGGAAGTTCTAGTAGTATACCCGACAGCACAGCATTATGACCATAACAGCCAAGATACAAATAGGTGGGCCAGCAGTTTCATTCTCCCTCCCAAAGCTGCTAGGTATGACTGCACAAGTAAAAATTTTATATACCATACAACAGTCACAGTTCTTCCCAATTCTCGGGTGAGATAAAACAACAAACATCAGTGTGGATGAGTACCAGAGGTATTATTGTACCTCAGGCACATAAAAGGAATTATGATTGTTCTTTGCAAATGCTGGCAACCTCTCTTGTACTCCACATATTTCCCAGATTTATTAATAACTACCACATGATAAAAACTGGATTTGTACCCGGGCAAGAACTGTAAATTTTATTTTCTTTATGCCACATATTGTTACTTTCATTAATTGATCATTGACAGATGTAAGTACAACTCATTAGTCAGTGACTAATATATCAGAACACACAGTCAATAACTTTTGCTCAATGATATCTGTGCTGTCAAAGACTGTAGGAGGCTCGGAAGTGACCACATAATGTGAACCATGAATTTTTCACAAAGTGATTACTATTTCAAAATTGCTACTGCATTATGTAGAACTCCTGGTTCAAAAGAGAATGTTCAAAAGATGACACACAAAATTTAGTTGCAATTTGTGCATCTGTACATAGATCAATGCGAATGCCTACAACTACTAACACCATTGTAACTTGGGAAAAGATCTTGCCAAAAAATATTCTGGTCCTATGTAAAATCACAAAGCAGGTTGAAGGCTTCTACCTAGTCACTAGTTGACCAGTCTGATGCGGCAATAAAAGATCATAATAGGAAAGCTGAAGTTTTAAATTTCATGTTTAACAGTTATTCACACAGGAGGGTGCTAAAAATATAGCATCATTTGATCATCACACAGACTCCCGTATGGAAGACACAGTAACAAGCATCCCCGGTGGTAAAGATGTAACAGAAACAACTGAATGTGAATGTTGTCAGGTTTGGGTGGAATCTGAATTTGTTTTTACAAAGGGTACTGTGCGGCTCTGGTCCCTACTTAGCTTGTAGTGCAAAGTCTCAAGCAAGTGAAAAAAAGGCAGGTGATTCCTGTATGTAAGAAGAGTAAAAACAATGGACCCAAAATTACAGGCCGATATTCTCAATACCGATTTGCTGCAGAATTTTTTAATGTATTCTTAATGTGAGTATAATTAATTTTCTTGAGGCGGAAAAACTTCTGCGCACAAAACAGCATGGTTTTATAAAGCATTGTTGTGAAACTCGACTTATCCTTTTCTCATGTGATATTCTGTGAACCATGGATCAAGAGCAACAGGCAGATTCTGTATTTCTACATTTCTTAAATTGTTTGACATGGTGCCCCACTGCAGACTTTCAACTGTTATGAGCACATGAAATAGGTTCCCAGGTATGTGAGTAGCCCAGAGACTTCTTGCGTACCCAGTACTATGTCCTTGATGGCAAGTATTTGCCAGAAACTGTGGTATCATTAAGAGTGTGCAGGAAATGTAACAAGAATGCAATTATTCTCTGTATACATAAATGATGTGATGCACAGGTTGAGCAGCAATCTGCAGCGGTTTGCTAATGATGCTTTGATGTTTGGGATGTTGTCATTGTTGAGTAACCATAGGAGGATACAAGGTGACTTAGATAAAACTCCTAGTTGGTGTGATGAATGGCAACTAACTCTAAATGTTGAAAAATATAAGTTAATCTATGTGAGTAGGAAAAACAATCTTGTAATTTTCTAATACAGCATTGATGTTTGGGATGTTGTCATTCTTGAGTAACCATAGGAGGATACAAGGTGACTTAGATAAAACTCCTAGTTGGTGTGATGAATGGCAACTAACTCTAAATGTTGAAAAATATAAGTTAATCTATGTGAGTAGGAAAAACAATCTTGTAATTTTCTAATACAGCATTGATGTTTGGGATGTTGTCATTGTTGAGTAACCATAGGAGGATACAAGGTGACTTAGATAAAACTCCTAGTTGGTGTGATGAATGGCAACTAACTCTAAATGTTGAAAAATGTAAGTTAATCTATGTGAGTAGGAAAAACAATCTTGTAATTTTCTAATACAGCATTAGTAGTGTGCTGCTTGACACAGTCATATTGATTGAGTGTTGTGGCATAATGTTGCAAAGCAGTGCGAAATAGAATGAGTATATAAGGATTGTAGTAGGGAAGGTGAATGGTTGACTTTGATTTATTGCAAGAATTTTAGGCAATGTGGTTGACCTGTAAATGAGATCGCGTATGATACACTAGAGTGACCCATTCTTGAGTACTGCCGAAGTGTTTGGGATCCCCACCAGTTCAGATTAAAGGAAAACATTCAAATAATTCAGAGGCAGCCTGCTAGATTTGTCACCAGACCTTCAATCAACATGCAAGTATTATGGAGATGCTTCACAAATTCAAAAACTTGAGAAAATTTAGAGAACTGGTATTGAAGCACTGCAGCACAATTCTACTAAGCCAACATATATTTTGCATAAGAATGATGAAAACAAAATAAAAGGAATTAGGACTTGTAGGAGGCATATAGACAGCTGTTTTTCTCTTGCTCGATTTGAGTGGAACAGGTGCCAGAAACCAAGTGGCTATGATTATATGCCCTCTATTCTTATAGCATATTGACTGTTGTTCTATGGTAAAAATCAATATGTTCATTTAGATGTTAAGTCAACAGCAGGACATAACACAGTAGTTACTTGAAACACACATTTATTAAATCAAAATGAGCCCTTAATATTATGAACTGTCTTTCTTTTTATTATTGTTATTATTATTATTATATTGAGGAAACTGATGTATTTAATGTGTGAGAAAGAGATGCAATGTCATGTCATAGCAACCCCAGGGAGAAAGATGGTAGCTGAAGACTCCATAAGAAATAAGAACTGTGCTCTTTTGTGGCATCTGATCAGTCTCAGTACAAATAGACCATTGAGAGTTGGTTATGATTCGCAGAAAACGTTATCATATAGATCAGTACACTACTAATTCTTCTTAGAACCTATCAGTATATATCAGCGTTGTGTGGGGGTAGAAGATCCACTGAACAGCTCAAATTTTTCTTTCAACTGTATTCAGTTTTTTATATTTATTACAAGATGAATAAAGTTTGCGGAAAAATTTTAACAGTGTGTTGGATCATCTTCACTAAAAAATGGATTATAGAGCTCTAATCCAAGCATCCACCATGTGGAATTGTATCAAGATACATTAATGTGTTAGGCCTTTTGAATGAAGGGCTTGTCAGGAAGTAAGTGTATTGTGACCATAATGAGCTGTGGTTTTTTGTTTTGTTTTGTTGGCAACACTGTGTGGTCCCTGACCAGAGCACAGGAACATACTAGTACATAAACACACACTGTAGTGTCCAGTTATGTGAAAGCTGTAAGCTAAGAAATCTTGCCACGTGTTGTGACCCACTTCCTACTCGCAGAAGGAATAACAGCTACCTTTTTTTTTTTTTGTAAATCAAAATGTGTTATGGCAAAGGTATTATGAATAGAATTATTGTATTTAATGAGAGTACGGAGTTCAGTGGAGACAGAAAAATGTTCATGATGAACACAGGAGTGGAAGACCTTCCATTTTGACCGATGAGTTGGTGAAAAAAATCGAAGAAATTGTTCATGAAGACCGCCAGTTGACAATGGATGAAATTTCTGCATGATTTCAACAACTCTCTTTTCTCACTTAAACGCTGGTGTACTGGAAACTGTGCAGATGATGGGCCCCAAAACAGCTGACACAGCAACGCAAGAAAAATTGAGTCAATAGCACACGCGAGTTTCTTGAGCAACTTGATTTGGAAGGTGAGGATTTTTCTGAGCTCTATTATGACTGGAAATGAAATGGTGGCTTATTACATGCCTGGAAAAAAAAGGGGGGGGGGGCAGTTGCCACAGTGGTGTCGCATCAATTACCAATCTACCAAAAAATTTAGAATCACAATTTAGGGCAAAAAATTATGCCCTCAGTGTTCTCGAACCAAAATGGCAGACCATCAATACACAACAGTATTGTGAGGCCTTAAAAGAAAAAAAAGAGGGGACTGCTGATGAGAAGGGCGTGCTTGTTGCACGACAGTGCTCATCCTCAAACAGCCTTAGCCACTAAGGTGCTCTTGGACCCATTTGGTTGCAATGTTTTGAACCACTCTTCCCGACGTGGCACCTTCAGATTATCCAGGTGCAGGAAGAGGTACTGAAGCAGGTTAAGGAGCCGGCAGCAGAGTTCTTCGAGGAGGTCATAAGGAAACTTGTGCCATTGCTCACCATATGCATTGATTGGGATGGCAATTGTATGGTAAAATAGTCAAAAAGTGTATCAACAATATCCTGGACTTTTTTCAAGTACACTTCCTTTTTAAATTTACAAAAATCTAGTACACTTACTTTTTGAACATGCCTTGCATATGTTTATTAACACCTATTTTCTCTCCTCCTCCTCCCTCCCCCCCCCCCCCCCCCCCCCCCCCCCCGCCCTTTTTTTGGATGAATAAGAGCCAGGCTTGAGGGCAAGGGAGTCATACAAACATTTCAGGTACCAAAAATTTTGGCAGCTAACCATTTAATGAAAACTCAATTAGATTAAATTGAACTTCCAATGCCTGTTACCTTCATGTGTCCACCAGTGTGTGTGGATTCAGAAAGAAACAGATGTGCCTGAGATGGGGCAGTGTTATTTCCCTGTCTGTGTCCATTTCCTACTAAATATCTCCATTTGAGGAAAAGTATAATTCATTGTATAATAGGTCATAAAAATATGACTGGAATGCTGCAAGTTATTGATGATACTCCATCTAAATCTGACATTCAGTTCATGGGTTATTTGATTGTGAATCAAGCATAGCATTAGATTTCAGGGTGGTGTGCGGCAGCAAAATAAGCTTTAGTGTTAGTTTATCTGATACCATGTAGGACTGTGTAGGAAGTGACTTTGATTTGTGCTCAGAAGTTTTATTGTGAATGGTGACAATAACTACACATTGTATTTAGACATGGTCAGATCAGATGAACAAGGCTTGTGCTGTACCATTGTTATGTCTGACAATGGCATTGGTAAGTAAAAGCTACAGTGATTCACAGCATCTTAAATAAGCTGGCATTTCTGGTAAAAAGTCACTTGTGACAGCATATTTTGTACAGGCATCATGGTATAGCTGTGTTGTTATAGCCCACTGGGGTTGCTGGATTATAAAGAGTGTGCCAGGATGACAATATTCAGAACTGGTGGCTTCCATGAAGACTCCTTGACTTCTGGTATGATGACATCTGTCATTGATTTGAATATGATACTGATGTAAACCAACTAAAGTAAAGGATGCAGGGCCTCAACAATATGGTCTGTTTTTACCGTAGACACTGGTTACTTATTTTCTGGCCAACCAACCTCTCCCTGGTCCATATTTTCACACAAAGGTTGTGGTTGTGAAATCAGCAGGATCACAACATCGGAACTTGTCCATTAAGGTAAGGCAGGTGAATTTGTAGGCTACGAGATAGCCAATACAGACTGATAGGAATAAGCAGGTAGGTCCACTTTAGTGGAGGATGTGCGTGCACCTGGAACTCAGCCAGTTGCCACTGCAGCAGGTTCTTTTTAGAAGAGACATAGTGAGGGTTGTGCTTTACACCTAACTTGCCAACATTGGTGCAATATTCAGAGCTAGGTGAACAAGTTATGAAGTGGTGTATCGGCTGGGAAATAGTATTTATACTGCAACAAGCAGCACCTATGTTAACAGTTTGGTAACATTTCCCACATAAATGGGATTGTTAGAGAGAGACTGAAAACAGAACAGTAAGGTAGCAACTGGCCCTATAACAGGCAGTAGTCAGTGTTTTACGACCGATCACCAGTCCATAGTTGAAGGCTGATTAGCAAGACAGAAATACACGTAGCAGGCAGTCAGCTGGCCCACACTGGCTGACGCTCCTTAATCTGTTGTTGGTGTGTGTGACCAACAGGATGTTCTGCACTCATCAGACCTGGAGATCGGCCCTTTCAAAGTGAGCATGCCCCTCTGCTGCGTATCCAATCCACAGTGACTGGCACTGCATTGTGACTTGCTTCGAGCGACAACAGCTAGGTATAAAAGTATATTTGCACCTGCTGGGTACACTTGTAAAAATTATAGAACAGAAGCTGAGGGTTGTATTCAAGTAAGTTCTGCATCACATAATGATGCTGAGGTCATTAGTATGGAAGTTTTTAGACCTGATTTGTATTCCACATACATTCCAGATAATGAAGAAAATGCTGAAGAATCACCTAGTATGATGTCAATAGCTCCAGTGAAAATGGAAACAACTGAACCCAAGGTGAGCAATTCACCAACGATACTCACAAAATGATGGAATCAATAATGGAGAGACTGAGTCCAGATGTCAAAACTTACGGGCAAAATGTTTTGATATTGTCTTTAACAGAGGTATTCAATGGCTTCAAATGTGAACTGGAAAAGGACAATGATGCTTTTATGTACATATGTAAAAACTGAGATTAACAATGTAAATGCCAACATTAATAATGTGAATGCAAATGTAAAAACAGAGATAAACAATGTGTGAACACATTTCTACTGGGATATCTTAATTTAAAATTGGAAGTGAAACATGATATTGAAAATCATTTTGGGTAGTGCCAAATACAACTGGATGAACATGTCATTTTGAAATTGAGAGTTATTACTGCTAATGCCAACTTGGAACTGAATGTGATGTTCAAACTCTGTGAAACAATTGCACAAGAATCTGAGCTAAAACGAGAAAAAGTGGGAAGCAAATGAAAACCCCTATCACACCTTCACTGAACTGGCCAAGGTAAAACAAGCATCACATGAGAACAATGTATGTAAAAGAGTACAAAACTTAATATTATGCAAGGGCTGCATACTAATTTTAGTACTCATGTGGACAAAATGAGTCATATGCTTGAAGCTGAATGAAAAATGCGTGACTCATATCAAAGTGTACAGCTGGCACATAATACTGTGTGTGTGTGTGTGTGTGTGTGTGAAATCTTATGGGACTTAACTGCTAAGGTCATCAGTCCCTAAGCTTACACACTACTTAACCTAAATTATCCTAAGGACAAACACACACACCCATGCCCGAAGGAGGACTCGAACCTCCGCCGGGACCAGCCGCACAGTCCATGACTGCAGCACCTTAGGCCGCTCGGCTAATCCCGCGTGGCACATAATACTGTTGTAGATAAGAAATTGGTTAAAACTAATCAAGAAATTCAACAGTTGTCACAAAGGGGGTACAGCAATCGCTGTTTGCCTCAGCAGAAGCTGCGTTTATTATATGTTGGATTATTTTGCTACACAAGGGACTGTGCACCCAAAGTGGTTTATACAAGAGTTTATGAATGTGTTTTGGTATCTTCACACCTGCAGGAACAGATTCATTTTATTTTGGGACATCTAAAAGGGGATGCAGTTCGTTGTGTGAATGAAATCTCAAATGCTTGTGTGGCTATTAAAAAGTTTTGGGGTAAGTTTCTGAATGAAGGTCGGTCTTTGGAAATTCAATGGGAATTATTGATTTATTTTTGGAGTGAAGAATGACAGCAGTAAAATTTGGGCGCAATGAAAGACATTTTAATTGTATGAAATGCATTGACATGTGACTGGACACAGGTATTGGGAGAACGATGCCTTTGTACATGTCAAGAGTTAATAACAGCCCCCAGAGATAATTAGGAACCATACATTAGATTTTTGGGATGGGTATAATGATTGCAGGGACATGATGGTGGCAGTAAGAACATGCAACCGAAGCAAAATGGCAGCCAGTGCATCTAATGTGCGACTGTAGTAGGTGTCCAAACTCAGGTGGCGCACAACATAATGGGGTGTCTGAATATGGCAGTCAGCTTATTCCCTGAGGTGTTAAATTAAATAGTGTGCAGTATGTGATTGACTAGAAGCAACAACTTCTGTGGTCTCAAGGTTTAGTTTAAATTTCAAGGAGGAAAAACAATGTCTACATGCACAGAAAAAGGTACAGCAAAATTGTGACACCAAGTTTTAACCTTGGAGTATGAAGGTGGGCACGCAGCAATCCTCATGACATACGCTCAGCTTAGGGTGACTATCTTGGTGGCAGTTACAGCAACCCTGATCCTGGCAATACTATGTTTCACCTTGAATTGTGGATGTGGGTAAGTCACAATGTGAGTGAGAAGTGTTCAGCATAGAGTACCCCCAAGAGGGCAGATCCAGCAACCGTGGCATTTTCGACAAAACTAAAGTGGATGATATTTTCAGTACCGCAATGCTGTTTAGTGAATGGGTCCCAAACATGGTAGGACAGGAAGGTAACAGTGAAACATTTAGTTGTCAGGTGTGGGATCTTTGGGGTTTGGGAAACTCCTTAGAACAAGACGCAATAGAGAACGTGCCCGAGGGAAACAGCTTGGCATGTGACAAAGCAAAACTGTTGAAATGCTCAGAAGTCCTAGATAATGAAAGAAGTATTCAATGGAAATCCAGATGTGAGCTGCCATTAAGGCTAGATTATAATGCTATTCTTCTTATAGCAGCGTGTGATGCAAAGCACAGTGTCTATCTGACCTGTTGCTTCATAACAGGCTGCTTAAGCAGTTTCAGTGTTTGCCCTTGGTAAGATCACAAAATGAAAAGTCTCCCGGTAACAGAGATTTGATCACCAAGCTATTACTGAACATTTGTTGCATGAAGATGATCCTGTCAGTGATGAACACAGCCACTTTGGGTGGCTGGGTGGGGGGTTGGAGTGCTATAGGCTTCAAACTTCGTGATGCCATACTAAAAGAAATAGCAATGGTAGCAATATTTTCCTTAATATCTGATATTTAATTAAATTATGTTTAAGTACTAAGTAGGTATAGCCTAAGTCAATTAATTACCTTAAAGAATAAAATTATGAGAATCAATAAAAAATATTATTGCAAGAAATAACTCACATTGACAGCAAACTAATCCGTTGGGGCTATTTTTTATGGGATATCTGTTGATGACACCATCAAAGAAAGTTTCTATGGGTTCCTCATCCACTTGTGTTGACACCCTCACACACTGTCATGACCCATCCAATTTTTTCATCACCCCATACATTGTACTGAATGACCTATCCACACTGGAAGTGGAAATGGAAATGTACAGCACACATTCAACGAGTGTACTTAGTGCCTCATAGCCGATGTCAGCTCTTAAGATAAAAAGAAGCAATATCAGAAGATGAATCTTCTGATCTACAGATTTTTACATTTATCATCACTAAATTCTTGGAATGTTTTAAAACTTTCTAAATACTTCATTTTATTGCTTTCATAGCCCTGTCACTGAAACATTTCCATTTCATTATCATACTATTCCCAATTTTCTTATATTTTTCATAGTTTATTTCTTGTCCTCCTTGAATAGCACACTTTTAACTTAAGCTGCAGCCACTTACAGATTTTACTTTTGTGTTTAATTTTCTGCACATCTTCATCATATTCGCAAAGACAGTTTGATGTGTCTTAAATGTTCCAGAGTTCGAGAAGCAAGTACAGGGAGTTCTGTAGCTTTGAGTGATTGGGTTTTTAAAGTTTTACTTAAGTTTGAGATGACACTCATTGTATTATTCATAATTGCTAAAATTAAAGGAAATTCTAACCCATAATTTTTAGCAAGGTTCCTCCTGGCAAACTTGCTAAATTCGTATTGTCCTTGTATGTATGTTCGCATGCCATCTGCATTTTTCTCCCTGACATTGTAATTCTGTCAGAGACAGCAAAGGACTTGGAAGAGCAGTTGAACGGAATGGACAGTGTCTTGAAAGGAGGATATAAGATGGACATCAACAAAAGCAAAACGCGGATAACTGAATGTAGTCGAATTAAGTCGGGTGATGCTGAGGGAATTAGATTAGGAAATGAGACACTTAAAGTAGTAAAGGAGTTTTGCTATTTGGGGAGCAAAATAACTGATGATGGTCGAAGTAGAGAAGATATAAATTGTAGACTGGCAGTGGCAAGGAAAGCGTTTCTGAAGAAGAGAAATTTGTTAACATCGAGTATGGATTTAAGTGTCAGGAAGTCGTTTCTGAAAGTATTTGTATGGAGTGTAGCCATGTATGGAAGTGAAACATGGACGATAAATAGTTTAGACAAGAAGAGAATAGAAGCTTTCGAAATGTGGTGCTACAGAAGAATGCTGAAGATTAGATGGGTAGATCACATAACTAATGTGGAGGTATTGAATAGAATTGGGGAGAAGAGGAGCTTGTGGCACAACTTGACTAGAAGTAGGGATCGGTTGGTTGGACATGTTCTGAGACATCGAGGGATCACCAATTTAGTATTGGAGGGCAGCGTGGAGGGTAAAAATCGTAGAGGGAGGCCAAGAGATGAATACACTAAGCAGATTCAGGAGGATGTAGGCTGCAGTAGGTACTGAGAGATGAAGAAGCTTGCACAGGATAGAGTAGCATGGAGAGCTGCATGAAAACAGTCTCAGGACTGAAGACCACAACAACAACAACAACAACAACAACAACAACATGCCATCTCAGTGGACTAGTAGCATAGGAACACAGCATGAACTTTGCAATAGGTACTCACTCAACCAGAAGCTTCAGGTATTTTTAAAACAGGCTGTTCCACAGCATACTGAATTTCATACAATACACTTTTCGTTTAATAAACTTTTTCATGCTTCTGCTAATGTCCTCAAAATTATGTAATGTGTGTTTTATTATATTGTGTTTATTCCTACAGTTACTGTGCATGTGTGACAACTCATGCCACTTTTCCTCGAGCACAGATCCCAGGCGACAGAACCACTAAAATTAGAAGCACCATTGAACAAGCACATTACTAATATATTTGACTTTTGTAGTCCTGTCATCCTCAGTTGCACATAGTATTACAGTATGTTGATAATTTTTACTTTTGGACCATCTAATTACAACTGAATGAAACAATTTTTGTGCCACACACGTTTCACCTTTGTTCTTTGCATGGCATCTTCAGGTGGCCTGGAAAATGAACATATTTTTGTTTCTACTATTTAGTTTACCTATGTATACAGAATATGTTCACATAACCCAGAGCACTGAAGACACCTTGCAAAGAATAAAGCAAAATGCATATGGCATGAGAACTGTGTTTCATTCAGTTGTAATTAGACAGTCCAAAAGTAGAACTTATACCATACCATAACAGCATAATACTAATTTGCCACTACAAAGTTTTCAGTTATTTAAGTTCACTATCAATTGCTGTAAATATAAACCGAGCTGTAGTGCTCTTCAGTTCAACCTTTCCTTCGCTTTAAAAGATGGAGATGGTACCGCACAATGAACTAGCAATGCTTAGAAACGCTTTTAGATTCATTTTTTATCATGGAGAATTTTTTCATCTTAATTTTCAAAACCTCAGCAATGCAATTTAATAACTGTGAAGGAATATTTTTGCAAAAATATGTAGACCTTTCATTCTGAAATTTAACCCACTTTGCAAGATTAATGTTGCTTTTAGGTACTACCTTACAAATTACAGGTTTATATTTTGTTGTGTGATGAATTTCTTCCTCACTAAAGAAACACGTACTTCAAATTAAAGAAGACTGTGCTGGGCAATCTAACAACAGCTTCAGTTTCTTTTGTTTAGTTATCTGCACACGAAATGGAGTGTTTAATCCCTGAAGTTTACCATTTTGGAGTGCAGAAGCTTTTGCTTGTTGTCCTCATTACCATTTCATCATCATCAATGCGCAAGTTGCCAAAGTGTCATCAAATAAAGACTTCCACTAGGTGGCCGAACAACCGCAGATGGGGTCTGCCGGTCAGTAATGCCTTTCGATCATTTCATTTGCACGTTTTTCTAACTTGGTGTGCTTTTCTAGTTTTCCAGAATTCCAGTAGCTTTCCTAAATTTAGTGAGCAGTATGGAAATGAAAACACCCTCTACCTTTTGTAGAGCCCTAACCTGATCACCGTCAAATCACAATCAATCATACTTACACCCCCCCCCCCCCCCCTTTTTGGCTGATAATTAATTTCGCGTTCAAGATTTTGTTTACAATGACTGAAGGCTGGGTCAGAAATAGTACATTTTCTGCTTGCAGTCTGAGGAAGAGTAACTGAATAGTCAGTAAGCAATTCACTGTCACATTCACTAGCATTTCTTTCAAAAAACGTCCACTCATTCGGGAGGACGACGATTCAAACCTGTGTCCAGCCATCGTGATTTAGGTTTTCTGTGATTTCCTTAAATGGCTTCAGGAAAATGCTGGGATGGTTCCTTGGAAAGGGCACGGTCAACTTCCTTCCCCATTCTTCCATAATCCGACGGGACCGATGACCTCTCTGTTTAGTCCCCTTCCCTAAATCAATCAAACAACCAACCAACTCCTACTCATTTGTGTTTTCTGCAACATGCTGTCTTTCATTAGAAAAGAAAGCAAAGTTTCTTGTTTTGGCATTGTATTTCAGCATTAACACTTCTTTTTATACCACAAATTGACAAAGACTGCAAACATATTGCATTATCACATTAGCTGACTAACCATTAATATAGCTGCATACAAAAAGTTGAAATTTATTAAAACAATGGAAGCTTATTGTTGTCATAGTGTCTAGCGGGTGGCAGCCTTTGTATTTAGATAGACCCTTATTTGCATGTATCAATACGTGCAGAGTTATCTCAACTTGTCCACTGTTGATTCCCAACATTCTGAACAGCGGCTGCCAGCAGAGTTTTTTAAGACACTACAAGCTTATTAGTTGTTACGTAACACCAACCCAGATGATAATATAAATTATTTTGAGTTTCAACATTATATACAAATAGACATGAATTTCTCAGGGAGGGTGGGGGGTCAATTGGAGGAGGAGGCAGTGGTGGTAACCAGCTGCAGCAAGCAGAAACCTCTTGCCTGCCCACCTCACATTCACCACCGCCTCTATTTGGCAAGTCTTACTCTTGGAGGTAGAGTCAGTGCTGGAGAGAACATAACCATCCCCAACTGCCCATAATCCACCAACCATCAGCATCAACCACACAGCAACTTCTGTGGATGCCTTTAGAGTGTGATAGTGCAGATGATGGAATGAAAATACAGAAGTATTGTTAAATTTTTTTGTGGTCTGATTGTTTTCTTATTTAATTTTTCTGGTGCTGACAACTTGAGCATGGTATTTGATTTGTTCATGAACAGAAATAGGGTGTTATCTCATCTGATCTGTGAAGGTACTGGATAATTTTAGATTATGGAAGAATGCAAAATGCAAAAACTCCTTTATTGTTTGAAGAATTTCTTTGAGAGGAAAGATGTGTGGACATTTTAAAGACCTATATTGATTAAGAAAGTAGTAGTTGGTTTCTAGTTATGGTTAGATCAGGTGAACAAAGCTTACACCACCCTGGAAATTAGGGTTGTGCTCACTATCTTGCTGTGTATAATAGTGTTGTGGTAGATAGTTGTGGATGAACTTAAGTTTGCAACTAAGGGGGTAAACATAATACTCATGGAGGAGCTTATAGTGAATGGTGCTCTGCAGTATCTGGCATTTGGAGTATAAAGCCCCACGCAGCACCATGGTGGCATATGTACGTATTTGTCACCTGCTGAATTATCTCCTGCTGGGGTTGCTAGTTCTTAAAGAGTCCTTTGGGAAGACGATGGTTCGGTGGCTTCCACGAAGACTTGAATTCTGATGTGATTTCTCTTTGATTTGAACACAATATTGATGTACACCATCCTAATTAGAGGACACGAGACCTCAACAATATGATCTGCTTCTATCAGACACATTAGTTACTTATTTTCTGATCAACCAACCTCTTTCCTGGGCCATCATTTCGTACAAAGTTTGTGCATGCGACACCAGCTGAAACACATAATCAGAACTCATTAATTACGAAAACTTATAAACTACTCTGTTATACCACACATCATGAGATATCTATGATACAATGACATTATGTAATGATATATTTCTGGTTTTGCTTGTGCCATTTGTTCTTTGGCATTTTGTCACATCGAGTGGCATCTTGATTCTTCCTTACTTACTGGTGTAACGAAGTTGCTGGCTTGCCTCCTTGAGTGGCAGCAGCAGCAGCGCTTATCGAGACTAGTACTGTCATACTATCTTTGGTGGGACCGCTAGTATTTCCGGGTGGTAATGGTGTGTGTGGTAGTCAGTCGGTTGGGACGGAGCAGCCAGGAAGTCTCCACAGTGTGAGGGCCAGGTCAGGACTGCTAGCAGCGTGCACGCGCTGTTGGATTGTGAGGTGCTAGCTGCGAGAGCGACAAAGTTCGTTGCCCACTGAACCTGGATGCTGAAGTTGAATGATCAGTTAACCTGTTATGAAACCTCAACTATTATGACATCTCTTCGTTCATTTGCGGGTTGTTGCTCCCTGGGCTGTTCGGACTAGAGCAACGTATGATGTGTTGGGAGTCGGCAAAATCTTGCAGCTGTCTTCCTATATTGTGATTAATTATCAAATTGACTGTTACTTGCCAGTGAAGTGCACCAGTGGTATTTTCTGCCCTGCGGCTGTTAACATCCCAGTTACCTGCCCTGGTTGTTAGCGTAGTTTCCTGACAGTGTGCCTTTCCTCGTCATGTTGGTGCTGTCCAGAACGGTATGCAGTTTGACAGCCTTTTAAGTTGTTTGGTTCATGTTTTCTTTAGAGTGGTTATTGTTCCCTTGGCTGTTTTTAGACGCCAATTTCTGAAGACGTAGTGCTGTTTGTATCCTTGTACTCAGCTGATATTTTCCATCGTTGTGCCATTGGTCGGACGGAAGGGAATTGGTTAAATTGTTGGTCGGTCCTTGGGCCATCCCTAGTTTGGGTTGCCATCCGATTATTTAACTTCAACTCAATTACATGTTTTTTTCTCTCTTTTTTAAAAAATTTACCTTCTATTTTTAATTGCTTTTGATTTCTAAGCCAAGCCTTCAGCCGTTCTTGTTTTTGGTGTGGTTTTGGGCCTTCAGCCCAGAAAGCATCTCAAGTTTTCTTTAACTAGGCCTTCAGCCATATTGTCTAGTTGTGATGTTTTAAAGCAATGTGTAAATCAGTGGTTCTTAGAAAAATAAAGTTGTGTGTGATTGTGTGACTCACAGTAACTGTTTACGGCCCCATCCATAATTGTAACCTTATCCTGTGTGCTCTCTGAGTACCTACCATCCAGGTTCCAGCTTGACAGCCAGACTTGATGATTTCAATGCAACCAATCTGCAATTTATTTTTAATATGGTACAAGAAAAATGAAGTTACTGACACACTACATTAATTAACAAATATAAATAATATTTATTTAACAAATATTACAAAAATAACATACAATTATCTTTACACTCATCACAATATATCTCTATACAGGTGGCCACAGCAATGCAGCTTCATTATAAGCAGATTCTGGCAGCCATTTTTGATAAGCTTCCAATAAATCTGAAACATAAATTAAAATTATTTACATAATGAAAGATATAATTTATTTTCATTGAAACATTACTCATTATTATACATGAATTAAAAAGTGAAATTGCTCTGTAGTATATGAATTACTAATAAAACTGGTCATCTGATCTGGTTAACCGGCTAGTATGTCACATATCTGAGTTGTGTGCTGCCTCTAGTTCTCTCTCGTGCCACTACAGAAGCCAATGAGCAATTGGAGGCTGGCTGGAATAAATGAAGGGGCAGTGACTTGACTACCAATGTAGCTATGAGAAGGAGTCAAATAGAAACCTCTTAAAAGTGTAGTTAATCGACATTTCACACCAAAGTTCTGCAAGTTCACAGTACGGAATGCCCTACGGGTAGCAGCACACAACAAACTTGTGAAACGCGGCCATAATACCAGCTCAAAATGGCTGCCCTGCTTGCGACATTCATGAAGGAATAACAGCATTCTGTCATATGTTTTCTAAGCAGTGAAGGTATGCTGGGTTGGTCGGTTAATTTTGGGGGAGGGAACCAAACAGCGAGGCCATCAGTACCATGAACTAGGATGGCAGAAATCAAGGGAGGAATAACACAAACAGCATAGTCCAGCGAAGGGGAAGGGATAATGTGCAAACAAAGACAGAAAAGGAACATCAGGGCAGCAGGATGAAGAAAGAACATGAGGGGGGTGGGCAGAAATAGGGAGAGCAGGGGTGCCCTAGAAATGCTATGCACGGTGGGGCACCAGCACCACCACCCAATTGTCCCCCCGACACACGCACAGTACCACACCATTATTATGATACAATGGGGACAATACACAAGAAACGGGGGAAAAAAACAGCACAACAGATCAGACAGAATGTACAGAAAAGGTGGGGAGTATCTGGCCAGTGCGGAGGCAAGGTAAAGGACTCCATAATCAATGCCTACGCTAATTGAGGGACTCAAATTCCAGAGGAAAATTCAAGGACTCATACCTGAAAGTACAAACCACTTTTATGAATAAAACTGAGGACAGATGTAACCATGTGAGAGTCATCCACTAATACCCAAGACAAGGAAGATGGGATGCCATATTTAGTGTGAAGGCCCAAAAGGCATGGGCAGTCCAACAAAATATGGATCACCGTGGGCACACCACCACAACTCCAAAGGTGGAAAGGGGGGAGGGGGTCATTTTGTGGAGTAAAAGCCTATAGGTCAACCTAGTATGGTCAACAAGAGGATGGCAGAGGATGACAGATTCCCATTGGGAGAGACAGAGGGAATAACACCCATTGTGGATGTCTCCTTGGTGGCGTGTGAAGTTTATTAGATGGGGCGGGGGGGGGGGGGGGGGGGTTAGTCTCCCAACAGTCAGCCTACAATTGAGCAAAAATGAATTTTATGTAGGGTACAGAGAACGGGGGGAGGGAGAGGGGTGGTGGTAGGTGGCCAACCCCCAACCAGACGATCAGCAAGTTCATTGCCCGAGATACGTATGTGGCCAGGGACCCAAAGGAAGTTGACCAACCGAGCAGCATCTGCTAGGTCATGGTTGGCAGAGACCAGAGGATGGAGGGAAAAACGCTGAGCAATAGACTGAAAGCCACTCATTGAGTCTGTACTTAACAAAACTCAGGTGACGGAGGACCATTTAATAAAGCACAACAGGGCCCAATAGATGGCCATCAATTCCGCAGTAAACACTTCTCTCAAGGCAGACAACAGATGGTGTTCTGTGCTAACAGAAGATGTGTCGGCACATCCCACATGATCAGCAGATTTAGAACCATCAATGTAAAAAACAATGATATCCTGAAACTCCTGTAAGAGTGTATGGAAAAAACAACGGAACACCATTGGAGCAATTGAGGCAACAGGCAGGCGATGATCCAAAGCAGCAAAAATAATAGAATAGGAGTGGAGAGTAGGGGAAGAGCAGACAGGAAACCAGGAGTTGGGACTGGAAAATTGAAAGGGGATGGATCCCAGCATCAACCAGAAGACTATTGACAGGACTAGTGTGAAAGGTACCCAGCGGTAAAAGGATATCAGTATGGTGAATTGGGTCCCAGAGGAGCAGTGTGGAAGGGGCAGCTGATCCAGCATACAGGATCCCAGCATCAACCAGAAGACTATTGACAGGACTAGTGTGAAAGGTACCCAGCGCTAAAAGGATATCAGTATGGTGAATTGGGTCCCAGAGGAGCAGTGTGGAAGGGGCAGCTGATCCATAAACTTGACAACCATAATCCAGATGAGACAGCCTGGTAAAGTCGGAGATGGTTGGAATGATCCGCCTCCCAAGAGGTGTGGGCAAGGAAGCATAGAACATTGAGGTTAGACAAACAGCCAACCTTCAGATGACGGACGGATATGGGGCAATCAAGTAAGCTTGTTGTCATAAAGAAGACCCAAGAAAGGGAGCTGGGGGGCCACGGTCTGGTGTTGGGCATCAACTTAAAGTTCTGGATTAGGATGGACCATAGTAAAGCAACAGAAATGCACCACCATCAACTTAAGGGGAGGGAACTGAAAACCGTGTGAAAGTGTCCACATGGAAGCATGCTGGATGACACTCTGGAGCTCTCATTCTGCAGAGGCCACCGAGTCATAGCTAGCCCAAATACAGAAATAATCCACGTAGAGAACAAGGTGACCAACAATCTGGAAGAGGACACAAGTCCATTAATAGTGATTAGAGTCCTGTGGAACACCGTTCTCCTGGGTCCACTGAGAACTGAGAATTGCACCAAACAGGACTCTGAACAATCAATGGGAGAGGAACTGGTGAGTAATAATGGGGAGGGGGCCTTGAAGACCCCATTCATGGAGCATAAGGAGGATGTGATGGTGCTAAGCTGTGCCATAAGTCTTACAAAGATCAAAGAAAATTGTGATAAGATGGCAGCATTGAGAAAATGCATGCTGAACTGCAGTTTTCAATTGAAGCAGATGACTGATCCGAGGTCATATCTCCCAAAGGCCACACTGGTAAGGAGATAAAAGGTCCTGAGATTCAAAGACCCAATTGAGCTGATGAGCCACCATCCATTCTTGTGCTTTGCAGGAGACATTAGTCAGGCTGACGGGTCAGTAACAATCCAGGGATGATGGAACCTTGCCATGCTTAAGGATATGAACCACAATGCTGTTATCAATTGAGAGGGGAAAATGCCTTGGAGTCAAATACATTTAAACATCTGGAGGAGATACTGGCATTGAGGAGGACTGAGGTGTTGAACCTACTGGTTATGGGTGGAATCAGGGCCAAAAGCTGAATCGTGGGAAGAAGGGAGAGCCAGAAGAAGCAAAAGCCGGAAGTTCCCATTCAGTAAAAGGTTCACCGCGTGGAAGTGATGATCACAGATAGCAGTGGCAATAACCATGCTCCACCACTGAACTGGCTGTAGACGAACGAAGCCCATCAAGCAGGGAATGGCAATGCCAGCAATGTGGATTATCTTTTTCTGACAGATTATGGATGACTTCATCAATACAACCTGACAAAGAGTGTGGAAATGTGATCTGGGAGATATATAGAGGCCAATCAGCATGATGGCAAGACCATGTGAGGTAAACTGGTCATCAGAGGGTGGAAAGGGAACCAAAGAATCAATGGGAAGTGGTCATGTCACAGAGGTCATTGTGTGGCAGCCAGTGTAAGGAAGGAAGAAGGGAAGGGAAGGGGAAGAGAGTGAAAGATCAATGGCAGAGAAAGTGCCATTTGCAGCACTGAAGTGAGTAGGAGACCCACCATTAAGAAGGCACAGGTGATGGTCCACAAGAAATTGGTCAATGACGAACCCCTGGCTAGATGACGGAGTTCCGTCCCACGAAGAGTGATAGGCATCAAAATCTCCAAGGAAGGGAGAGGGGGAGTTAGGGCAGCAGATGTAGGTGGCTTGTCAGGAGGGATACAGAGATTGCAAACTGTGACAGCAGAGTCCAAGCAGACCTGAATGGCAACCACTTTAAACTGAGTATGAAGAGGGATCCATGTACTAACAATATCTGTATGGACCAATGTGCAGAAGCCACCGGAGCTGTCGTGCGGCTGACCTGTTTCACATAGAAAGCACAGAACCCACGAAGAGTCATTAAAATGAGATTCCTGAAGAATGACACAAGCTGCTGAGTAAAAGACAATAAGTGATTGCAGCTCTGGGAGGTTACGGTAGTATCCATTACAGTTCCACTGAATAATCAAGGAGTGGGTATCCACATGAGAGGCGATGTGGCTGGAGACAAACATGCCGCTGGGTCACCACGTCACCATAGACGATGGAATGACATCCATAAATATGATGACTCAGAGGAGGAGATAGAACAACCGGGGGAAGGGGATGGGGGCTTGTCCTCCTCCTCCTCTTTCATAGGTTGAGGAGGACAGGGCACAGAGGGTCAGTAAGCTTCTGCAAGATCTGAAATCAAATGAAAGTGGGCAACTTTGGAGTGCATAGACTGTGTGTCATGTGGCTGAGTTGTGGTAGCCTCCAGCCAGAGGAAGAAGTCCTGGGAGGGAGCCCTAGCACTAGTGGGTGCTGACGGAGGAGGGCACTTCTTCAGCCAGGTAGGGGAGCGGCACATGGAGGGGAGGGTGGGGGAACTGCATGGCAGGGGGAGAGAAAAAGGGATGGGAGTGGGGTAAGAAAGAGGGAGGAGGGGGAAAGGACATAACAGAGGCAAAAGCAGAAGTCATTGATACATGATGAAGTCAGTTAAATTTCTGACAAGCCTTAGTATAAAATAAACAATCCAGGGACTTATACTCTTGTATCTTCTTTTCTTTCTTATACACCGGGCAATATGATGAGCGTGGAGAGTGACAATTTACACACACAGGTGGCGGAATGCAGGGGTTCCCCTCCTGGAGTGGATGTCCATAGTCACCACATAGAGGGTCCGCCATACATCGGGAAGATGTGCACGAAACACAAGCACCGAAAGCACCTCATGGGTGGTGGGACATATTGTTTCATGTCACACCAATAACACACAGCCTTTACCTTCTCTGGGAGAGTATCTCCCTGAAAAGCCAGAATAAGGGCGCCTACATCGGTGCGGTTGTCTTAACAACTTTTCTGCATGCACCAAACAAAATGAATGCTCCATCATTTCAGATTGACCCGGAATTCCTCATCAGTTTGAAGGATGAGATCCCTGTGAAAAATGACTCCCTGGACCCTATTCAATGAATAGTGAGGTGTAATGTACAATGGGGCATCATCAAGACGATCACAAGCACGAAGAGCTGCAAACTGGGTAGCAGAAGAGGTTTTGATCAAAATGAACCCGACCGCATCTTCCTGAGACTCTCCGCTTCACCAAACTTGTCTTTGATATTTTCTGCAAAAAATTACGGCTTTGTGGTGGTGAATGTATCCCCATCCGTCCTACTACAGACCAGATACCGTGGAAATTGTTTCACTCCAAGCTGGCAAGTTTGGCTCTCCTCCCAGGGTGTGGCCAGGGAAGGGCTGGCCACAGGGTCGTTTTGCACACAAAGCATCTGCCCTGATACCACCACTCGTCAGGGTCTCTCCCCATGGGTGCCACCTGGAAACAGCATGGGCCTTACAGCATGGTGGCTGTTGCTGGGAGTGCCAATGCTCTGTAATCCTAGGCATAAATGGGGAGGCAATAGCTCAAGTATCAGAAGTGTGATCCCTGTGTTGTAAGGGTGCTCGGATGGGTACAAGACAGCCCCACCAGACAGACTGGCTACATATGCTGATGATCTAATGGTGCAGAGGGGGGCTACAGTGGGAAAGGAAGGAGGGAGAGGAATACACACTATAGACACTAGGGAGGGAGTTTTTTCCCAAATGGCTCACACTACAGGCAGAAAATGTAAAAGTGGAGGTCAAACTCCAAAAGAAGATCAAAAACACCAAAAGTAAGGATGAAAGAGAAAAGGCAAGGGGAACAAAATGCAAGGAATACAGGAAACCAGGCGGATAGCCAGGTCGGCATAAGAGAGAACAAAGAGTGGGAAAAGAGGGGGCAGTGGGGAATGAGGGGCAGCAGGGAAAGAGCAAGGATGGGGAGGGAGGGGCACAGTGAAGGAAATGCAGTTTGGGAATGAAGACTGGGCAGTAATAGCTCGGGGACCCATAGGCACCATGTATGAACTCACGAAAGAATCATGAGCTCTCTGGGATAGCAATGATGGTACAAAATGTATTTAAATCCATCAGCAAATGAAGGTCTAGTATGGTGATGCATGTCTATCACTGCGGAAAATGTACGAATGGAATATTTAAGTTCAGAAATTGCTTGAATTCCATGACAGACACCTAGGTCAGGCACACCATGATGTGACACCAGAGTCCACTGCAGCCGTTGAAGCGATTGTGATGGGAAATGATCTTGTGATGACGGATGAAACAGTGACAAATCTGAACATTAGTCATGGCTCAGCACTTCACATTAGCGTAAGTTTCACAAAGTATCTGCAAGATGGATGCTATTGAAAGAAGGCCACACTGACATCTGTGAACAACTACTGCAGTACTTTGAAGCAGAAGGTAATTGCACCTAGTGATTACCCCATATCTCGACCATTCAGAGAGGACATCGGAGGAAAGAAATTTTGTTCTGATGATGAGGTGCAGCAGGAGATGCACGAGTGGTGTGCACATAACCAAAAGGATTTTTTTCAGAGGAATCTGTGCATTTCCTATGTGCTGACGGAAGCGTGTTGAACACCAGAGAGACTATGTTTCCAGTTTTGTTCACAAAAAAAAAGAAAAAGTTTTTAAATATATATAAGATTTTCATTTGACTTCTTTTAGTTAGAGCTGTAGATAACCCTTGGCTTAAAGATAGCAGACAGACATCGACACTTCATATTCTGATATGCTTTACGTATCTTACAGTGAATCAGATATGTTGAAAGGCTTACATTGATTCATGAATTCTTTTTGGAACAGTGCTTTATCCGAGAACAATATTACATTTGTAACTGGAAAATAATTTTTGTATTTTAGTTATGTCAAAACAGAGATAAGATGAGTGGCACTGTTTTGAAGGACTCTTGGGCCAAGAGGAACATAGATGTAGATGTGTGGGTGGGAGGAGAAAAACATAAATCTCTAAAATCATAAAAATGAACAAATTATATTTAAAAGTAAGACAAATTTTTTCTCAGCACATAGATAATCCAGAACAAAAGACAGCCCTAACTTTTACATTGGATAAAATTTCCTTTTATTGATGATGATAGAAATTTAATCATAAACACCATCTCTGACATACAATTAGAATGATAACATGACAGTTGAGCATCTACATCTACGCGATTACTCTGCTATTCACAACAAAGTGCCTGGGAGAGGGTTCAATGAACCACCTTCCAGCTATCTCTCTACTGTTCCACTCTCGAATGGCACGCAGGAAAAGCAAGCACTTAAATTTTTCTGTGCAAGCCCTGATTTCCCTTATTTTATCGTGCTGATCATTTCTCCCTATGTAGGTGGGTGCCAACAGAATGTTTTCACAATCGGAGGAGAAAACTGGTGATTGAAATTTCATGAGAAAATCCCGCCGCAACAAAAAACGCCTTTGTTTTAATGATTGCCAATCCAATTCACGTATTATGTCTGTGACGCTATCTCCCCTATTTCACAATAATACAAAATGAGCTGCCCTTTTTTGTATTTTTTTTGATGTCATCCATCAGTCCCACCTGATGCGGATCCCACACTGCACAGCAATACTCCAGAATAGGGCAGACAAGCGTAGTGTAAGCAGTCTATTTAGTAGACCTGTTGCACCTTTTAAGTGTTCTGCCAATGAATCACAGTCTTTGGTTTGCTCTACCCACAATATTATCTATGTGATCATACCAATTTAGGTTATTTGTAATTGTAATCCCTAAGTATTTAGCTGAATTTACAGCCTTCAGATTTGTGTGACTTATCAGGTAATCGAAATTTAGCTGATTTCTTTTAGTACTCATGTGAACAACTTAACACTTTTCTTTATTCAGGGTCAATTGCCACTTTTCGTACCATACAGATATCTTATCTAAATCATTTTGCAAGTCGTTTTGATCATCTGATGACTTTACACGACAGTAAATGACAGCATCATCTGCAAACAACCTAACACGGCTACTCATATTCCACGTGGTCACCATCATTCGTTATGAATTTTGGCCAAAGATAAATAAGAGCTTAAGTGCTGTGCTGTGACCATCTGAGGTGAGCCAAAAGCACCTGAGCTGGAAAATATTGATCAGGAATAATAGAGGGCCTATAACACTTCCTTGGGGAACACCAGATATTACTTCTGTTTTACTTGATGACTTTCCGTCTATTACTACGAACTGTGACCTTTCTGACAGGAAATCATGAATCCAGTCGCACAACTGAGGCGATACTCTGTAGGCACGTAATTTGGTTAGAACACGCTTGTGGGGAAAGGTGTCGAAAGCCTTCTGGAAATGTAAAAATATGGAATCAATTTGACATCCCCTGTCAATAGCATTTATTACTTCAGGAGTGTAAAGAGCTAGTTTTGTTTCACAAGAATGATATTTTCTGAATCCGTGCTGACTACATGTCAATAAATCATTTTCTTTGAAGGACATCATAATGTTCGAATACAGTATACTTTCGAGGTACTTCACAATGTTTGAATACGGTATATGTTCTAAAACCCTACTGCAAATTGACATTACTGATATAGGCCAGTAATTCAGCGGATTACTCCTACTTCCCTTTTTGGGTATTGGTGTGACTTGAGCAATTTCCCAGTCTTTAGGTACAGATCTTCCTGTAAGCAAGTGGTTGCATATAATTGCTAAATATGGAGCTATTTTATGAGCATATTCTGAGAGGAACCTGACTGGTATACAATCTGGACCGGAGGCCTTGCCTTTATTAAGTGATTTAAGCTGCTTTGGTACACCGAGGATATCTACTTCTATATTTCTCATCTTGACAGTTGTTCTTGACTGGAATCCAGGAATATTTACTTTGTCTTCTTTGGTGAAGGAGCTTTGGAAAACCATGTTTAATAACTATACTTTAGTGGCACCGTTGTCATCGTGCAGTGAAGGTATTGATTGCCTCTTGCCACTGGTGTGCTTTATGTATGACCAGAATCTCTTTGGGTTTTCTGCCAGATTTCGAGACAGAATTTCTGTTGTGGAAGTTATTAAAAGCATCTAGCATTGAAGTACGCACTATATTTTAAACTTCTGTAAAACTTTGCCAATCTTGGGGATTTTGCGTTCTTTTAAATTTGGTATGCTTTTTTTTGTTGCTTCTGCAACAACAATCTGACCTGTTTCGTGTACCATGGGGAATCAGTACCATCACTTATTACTTTATGTGGTATATATCTCTCAATTGCTGCTGATACTATCTCTTTGAAAAAATTCCACAACTTTTCTACACTTACATGATCAGATCGGAAGGAGTGACGACTGTCTCTTAAAAAGGTGTTAAGAGCATTTTTATCAGCTTTTGTAAATAGATATACTTCGCATTTCTTTTTTATGGTTGTAGGTGTTACGGTATTCAGCCTAGCAGCAACTGGCTTGTGGTCGCTAATCCCTGTATTCGTCACAGCACTCACTATTTGTCCAGGATTATTTGTTGCTAAAAGGTCAAGTATGCTTTCGCAACCATTTACGCTTCGAGTGGGCTCATGAACTAATTGTTCAAAATAATTTTCTGAGATAGCATTCAGTACAATTTTAGATGACTTTTATGCCTTTCACCGGCTTTAAATGTGTAATATTTCCAGCATATCAAGGGTAGATTGAAGTCACCACTGACTATAATTGTATGAGCGGGGTACTTATTTGAAATGAGAGTCAAGTTTTCTTTGAACTGTTCAGCAACTATATCTTCTGAGTTTGGGGGTTGGTAAAACGAGCCAATTAACAGTTTAGTCCGATTGTCAGATATAACCTCTACCCATACTATTTCACATGAACTATCTACTTCAATTTCGCTACAAGGCAAACTACCCCTGACAGCAATAAATACTCCACCACCAACTGTATTTAATCTTTCCTTTCTGAACACTATTAGATCGTTTGAAAAAATTTCAGATGAACTTATTTCTGGCTTTAGCCAGCTCTCTGTACCTACAACTATTTGAGCTTCAGTGCTTTCTATTAGAGCTTGGAGCTCTGGTTCTTTCCCAACACAGCTATGACAATTTACAACTACAAAACCAATCATTTCTACAACTACTTTACTCTGTTTTACCTGCCCACTTTTAAACGGACGCCCCTTCTGTGGTTCCCTGAGACCCTCTAACCTAAAAAACATCCCAGTCCCTTCCACACAGCCCCCACTATCCGTGTAGCTGCCTCCTGTGTGTAGTGGACTCCTGACCTATTAAGCAGAACCCGTAAACCCACCACCCAATGGCGCAAGTCAAGGAATCTGCAGCCTACACGATCACAGAAACGCCTGACCTCTGATTCAGACCCTCCACTTGGCTCTGCATCAAAAGACCACAGTCGGTTCTAATGACAATGCTGCAGATGGTGAGCTCTGCCTTAATCTTGGAAGCAAGACTGGCAGTCTTTACCATTTCTGCTAGCCGCCCGAAACCAGACAGAATCTGTTCTGATCAAAAGCGACACACATCATTGGTACCAACATGAGCCACCATCTGCAGTTGGCTGCACCCTGTACTCTTCATGGCATCCGGAAGCACCCTTTCCACATCCGGAATGACTCCCACCCCCCGGAATGCGCACAGAGTGCACACTGGCTTCCTTCCCCTCCTTGGCAACCATGTTCCTAAGGGGCCCCATTACACGCCTAACGTTGGAGCTCCCAACTACCAGCAAACCCACGCTCTGTGAATGCCCAGACCTTGAGGGCCAAGAAGCTTCCTCTGGAACAGAGTAGACAACTGCATCCGGCTCAGAGACATTGTCAGCCACAAATAATGCCCGAAACCCGTTCGTCAAACGAATCGGGGAGGCCCTACGATAGGCCCCTTGGAAAGTTTTTCGCTGCCTGCCAGACTTTGGAATGATCTCCAACTCCACCAGGGGTGAGGGGTCAACCTCAGTGCAGGCAGTATCCAGGGCGGCCACAGCAGTGGATCGATCGGAGGACACGTGGGACATGCTCGACGTCCCTCGCAGTTGCATCACATATATGACAAAGAAAAATGTCATAGTTTATAAATAATGTCAACGGACCCTTAAAATGTAAATAAATAGCATTCACACAACCACCAAATATATATTTTGGAATCATACTGGGCACTGAGCAAAGATAATTGCAGGCGAGTGAAATCTTAATTACAGGAAAGGTTCATTCATTAACATTAAAGTCAAGAATTGTAAAGTGTAAATGGCAATGTCCGTCTAAAGTAAAATTATTGAACAGTAATTAAAATTGAATAACAACTTCATTTTAACAGGTAATGTCATTCATGGGACATATTGCCAAGTGCTTTCATTAGCTGGACTGTAGTGTTGAAAGTCAAAGTAACCAAACTGAACAAGTAATTAAAGCTGAAAGCTGAATCAAATGGAAGCTGAATGTTGTGGCCATCCAGGAAACATTATGAAGAGTAGTAATTAAAATGAACAACATTTTGATTTTGTTTGAATTCTGGGGTTTAGCATCTTCTATAGTGTCATATTTCTTTCAGCAGTGTGTATTAACAAAACTATTGTAAAATTGTAAAAAATTGTCAAGGGCTTTTTGCAACAGAAAATGATAAATACAGGGGTATTCAAAAAGAGGCAACAGATTTCAAACATTTATTGCTTCCAAACTACAAAAGATAGAAACAATTCCAATGTTCCTGAAAGATAAAAGTTCAAATTTCAATGTGCGTACCATGCGTATCATGATTTTCATTTTAATGCAAAGTGGAATTTCTTCACAAGTCACGGTAAAAATGTTTGTGATGGTATTGGTGATGTAATTAAGCATATGGCTCCATGACCTAGTCTGCAGCATCGCCCAGAACACAACATTCTATCACGTCTGCAATTATCTACCTGGGTACAGAAAAATACCTCCGCCATACGATCATTTCATGTTTTGGAGGTTGAGGTGAAATCTATCGAAGAGTTGCTAAAAAGCAGAATGGAACATGTTAAAGCTATTGCAGGCACAAGGAGCCACCATCACTTTTCTCCAGCAGACACTGATAATGTGCAGTTGAGCAGACTGTCTGGTTATAATTATAAGTTCTTGCACACCATGTGTCTTCAACATGTCCGATCATGGATTCAGAAGCAAATGTAACAACATACAACCAAGTTGCTATGTTGTTGCTATTTATGACAACAAATGGTACTTTGCATGGTTGTGAAGTAGAAGGTGATGTACTAGTGAACTTCATGGCACCAGTAGGACCAGCAAGATCATTTCAATGGACACATTTGACAGATGTGTTGGATTCCTTTGTAACATATTCTTATGGCAGTTACAGTTCCTACCAGTGTGTTAGGAAGGCAGTACAATTTTACATTCAATATACAGAATACAGTAGCTACAGCATAGGAAAACTTCTGCTGAAAGCACAAGCAACTGGTTATTGGCAGTTAAGGCGCATTAAACACTTAATGATAGGTTGTGTTGATCAATCTACATAAAAAAAAAAAAAAAAAAAAAAAAAAAAAAAAAAAAAAAAATATGGAAATGAGTGTATGGCATTGTTGGCCGGGAGGCCCCATGCGGGGGCTTTCGGCCGCCGTACTGCAATTCCTTTATAGTTGACACCACACAACACCCAGGACTATGTTACAATATTAGAGAGGAAAATTGCTACTCACCATATAGCAGAGATGTTGAGTCGCAATAGGCGTAACAAAAAGATTCACACAATTACTTACACACACACACACACACACACACACACACACATCTGCAGTCTCAGAAAAATGAAACCACTCTGTAGTGAGAAGGTACTTTCCTCTCTAATATAGGTTATGTTCCATCCTGGATTTTCCATTGCTTGATTTCTACCTATATGTTGTTGCTTAGTGATTAAACAATTTGGGTGGGGGTGGGGGAATAAGAAGAGTTTAAGACTTTTTTTTCCAAATTGTGTTCTGCAACAATGGTCATATCACCAATTGTATCTCTGTCAACTTCTGTGATCCACAAATGCCTTGCAATAATACAGTGAAATTTTGAGAGATGTTACATTATGATCTACTTACGCAGTGTACAAAATTTGGGTTGGATAGCACTTGTCCCTTTTGTGCTACCACACTTTGAAAGCCTACATTTTTCTGGTGATTTTTTAGTTTTTGTATTTTCCTGAGCATGTAACTCAGTATGTGTGGAAAGTATGGTAATGATGTATTTAGCCCACATCAGGCTTACTAGAAAAATGCTATCCCCTTCCTGAGTGAATTACATTTGGCATGGCAGGTACCTAAATATATGTATATTTTTTAACATGTTACATTTTTTATTGCATTTTTTACTTTTTCCCAGAAAGATGTTGGGTGTTTTGATACATTGTGTGTGTTCCTTCAGTGGATGTTACTCGGTGATAAAAATTTCATTTGATTGTGAGGAATAGTTCCTAAGATATTAAGCCCTGAGGTTTGCTCTGAAGATAGATTGCCCAGTGCAGGTTGTATTTTCCGGATCACACCACCTTTTTTCACAAGCGATAATTCAGAACTAATTTTCAGGGGAGCATTCCACACATGGTAGCATTCATGTGCTCAACTTCAGCCAAATCTGAGACTACGAGCTGGAGCCCCTGGTTGAACTGACAAGGAATGACTTTTCTGTCAGTATTTACCTAAATAGGATAAAGGAACCTCTGGTTTTAAAAGCAAACGTCAGCATACACTTTTATTTCCATTATCCCTATGATAGTCTTTGATACATTGTTAACCAGAGGATTATCACTTTTAGAAATTTACCACTGATCTCCTTGGGAAATAGTGAAAAGTTTTTCTCTGAAATGATCATTTAAATGAAAAATATATTAATGTTGTTTACAATAAAATTTAGAGCAAGCACGTACTGTATGGTTTAGCAGTTCAGTCACATGTGGAAACTAACCAACTGAAATTAGAATAATTGTGAGAGTCTCATCTAAATAAACTTTAATGAGAGACATGTTTATAATACCATCAGCTGCTGTGTAAACTTTATTGAAATGCAATACTAATTTTGGTATATGTGGACCATCTTCTGGCACTGAACAAAAATTCATTTTAGCACCTTGCTTTCATATTTATTAAACAATAGTTGCCTTATTATTGTGTAAAGTTTTCTCATTTAAGTCAATATTAAGGCAACTGTGTTTAATACATGAGAAAGCAACATGTTATAACGACTTTTAGCCCAGTGCCAAACATGGTCCACATAATCATAAACTAATAGTACATTACAATAATGTTTATATTGCAGCTGATAGTGTATATAAAATGCCTTTAATTAAACATACTAAATACTTGAACAAATATTTCATGAATAAACTTTGAAAATTTTTCAAACAATGGAAAATTGGTGCTGGAATCAGAACAATATGAAATAGATTGCTACGCACCACACAGCAGAGGCACCGAGCGGCAGACAGGCACATTGAAAGAAGAATGTGTGATATTATAAGCTACTGGACAGAGTCCTCCTTTAGATGTAGAATAGTCTTAGTGCCTGGAGACAACAGCAACCATGTGTGTATGAAAGTGCATGTTTCCTCCTACATCTGAAGGAGGACTCTCGTCTGATAGCTTATAATATCAAAAGTCTTATTTCTACATAATCTGTCTGCCACTCAATGCCTCCTCTTTGAAAATACACTTAAAAACATCCATGGTGTCTTACATTGTAAATACAGTTACTAAATCATCATACTTATTTCTCATTGTAGGTAGCACTAATAATTATGACTTACACTTTGGGTTGTCTTTCCACACATCAAGAAGTTTTCTGCGCGAGTCTGCTCCTTCAGATGCAAGAACCCTCAGCAAAATTTCTGTTCTTGGCTGTAAGCTGTAATCAAATTGCTAGTTGTAATCAAAATTTACTTCTCTTGAGAATCTATAAAATCGAAGTACAAAATAATACAATTTTTGTGTATTTTTACAGAATATTTCTGAGTTGCATATGTACTTTTTCTTTCAATTTATTCCTTAAAACAACAGATCCATATTATTATTATGAATAAACAATCATTTCAGCTTCCTTATGATTACTGTCTGTTGTGGAACATACTTTATGAATTCATGTTCTTTCTTATCTCTCTCAATGCATTTCATACTCTCAGTTTCATATTAGGGAACTTCAATAAATATCAGTCAGTACCTCCTGATACACTTGTGCTTAGCAATAATGGTTGGTTATTCACTATATTTCTGCAATAAACTGATTTCAGTTAGGAAGACTGTAATATTACAAATGGTCATTTAATTAAGGGACTAAATATAATAATTTCAAGAACACCATTATTTTCAGCTGAGATGCCTCAATTCACTATGTCATCTGATTAAATTTCTACACACTTTATCAATACTAATAACATACAGTAATGAAATTCTCCAAAACTGGAGCAATGTGGCATTTGTTTTACATCACTAGAATGGGGACAGACAAAAAAAGTAGTTTGGCCTGGAATCTCACTGACTGGAGCAGAATTGTTTCAGTTATGAGTCCTGTTGGAAAGTGGGTTGCAGTGACAAGTAAAGACATGCCTGCAGATGCCCCAGACAGTGATGGGATACCAAACTCAATTTTGCCCATCATACGGCCCCACAACCAGGAGGGAAAGAGTGACATTGCATTTCACAGCAGCAGCCTTACAATACATCTGTACCGTGATGACATTCTACACCCCATTTTGTTGCCCTGCATTGCGAGCCATCCTGGGCTTACATTTCAGCAAGATACAGGGAGAGAGTTTCAACTGTTTATCTTTCTGCCTGCCAAACCCTATCTTGGCCAGCAAGGTCACCAGATTTCTACCCAGTTGAGAACATTTGGAGCATTATGAGCAAGTTCCTGCAACCAGCTTGAGGTTTTAATGGTATTATGTGCCAAATGGACAGAATTTGGCATGATATCCCTCAGGAGGACATCCAACAACTCTATCAGTCAATTCCAAGTTGAATAACTGTTTGCATAAGAGCCAGAGGTGGACCAAATTATTGACTTGTTCACTTTGTGAAGCCCTTTTTCTTGAATAAATCATCCAAATGTTCTGAAATTGTAATGATCTGTTCGTGTGTACATGTACATCACATGTACCACTATTTGTCCTATTTGGACAATTCCTTAAGCCCCCCCCCCCCCTCGCCGCCCATCTTAGAGTGTATTTTGGAAGATGAATGGTGACTTGTAAATAGTCACAACAAATTTCCAGTTCCAACCCTGTTAAAACCCTGCACAATACTGACTTTTAAATCATTTTCCTTTCCCTGAGAGCTAGGGGGGTTCATGACCCTCCTTGCCCTTGGATACAAGTAGTTTCATAATTTAATGGAAAAACTTCTCATAAAGCAGAGTATATGGACCTTGTCAAATATCTGTGTTGTGCTGAAGGCAATTTGTCTTCCATATTCAAATTTAGACTCTTAGCGGCTGTTTTGATATTACAGTGATGTGTTGTTGATCCACAGGATAATGTCTTAGAAGAGACTGTTTTCTTCACTGTCAACAGTGTGCGGCTGCAGGGTTATGTTTTCTTGAACTGTCATTTTATACAATGAAAGAAGACAAAAATGAGACAAATCTGGCACTAAAAAGACAAGTCATCATTTTCTTCCAAAAATGGAAAAAATAAAATCAAAGTTGGTATAATGAAACATCAACACCACCCATAAAATAGAATGATTTTTACCTGTCCCTAACTATTGGTCTGTCAATTTTCTCATCTATAATCATGCATTTATTTACTGGACACTGTAAATATTGCTTTCATATAACACCTTGGAACATTGTTCCTGAATCTCTCTAACTATCATAAGGGCTTATAATGATTTTTTTAACTCTCTGCTGCTGCAGGTGATCTTGCATCATTGGCACTGTCAATATCATCATTTACTACTGAAGTTTAATTGTACTTTAAATGTAAGTTTAAGTACTACACTATAGTCAGTTCAGTCTGTAGAGCACTCAGCCAACTTTAAACGCAATCTTGAATGCTGACAGCCAACTTTAAACTGTATATTCTGATGAGTCTCTTGTTCATTTGAAGAGCAAAACCTGTAAATAAAAAAATACAAAGTGCGACTTGTTGCTGTTTTCAAAAACTTAGTTTTACGAGACGCTGCCCTACAGGGAATGCCTGCTCTTGCTATGTTTCAGAAAATTTACAAAATAAACACTGTAGAACCAAAAATTTCCAATCTTTCTTTTTCATCTACTACCACAATAATTCATACATGAACAATCTTCAAAGCCACAGCAGCTATGTGTCAAATCAGGTATTGGAAATGTACACTTTATGCACATCAGTACAACAGGTTGTGCCAAAACCATTAGGTTAATGTGTGTGAATACCTTTTACTGATATCAACAATATAGGAAAACATAGATTACTACTTACTGTAAAGAAGACATGTCAAGTTGCAGACATGCATGATTAAAAGACACTCACATGTAGCTTTCGGCCACAAGCACACCTCATGCACACAGGACTGCCAACTCCAGCATCTCGGCCTGAGATGCTGGAGTTGGTGGTCATGTGTGCATGAGGCATGCTTGCTTGTGTGTGCATGAATGTTGTGTGTGTCTCTCTTTACTGGTGAAGGCTGTGGTCCAAAGCTTCATATGAGTGTCTTTTAATCATACCTGTATGTAACTTGATGTGTCTTCTTTATGGTAAGTTGCAATCTGTTTTCCTATGTTGTTGATATTCCTATCTGGAGTTCCCATTGTTTGATTTTACTGATATCAGAACTATTCTTTACGAAAAACAGATGATTTTTATATGCTCTATATTATACATATAATTATTGCTCTTTTAACACCCAATCAGTGAGCTCATATATGCAGTAACTCATCTGGCAATATGGTTTAAAAACAGAAACTCAAATTTCCTAAAATCATAAACACTCACTGCTGTGCATATATTTCCCATATTTCTTGGTCAATTTGGGAAAGGGGACCAAACAGCGAGGTCATTTATTCCATCAGATTAGAGAAGGATGGGAAAGGAAGTTGGCCATGCCCTTTTCAAATGAACCATCCTGGCATTTGCCTGAAGCAATTTAGGGAAATCACGGTAAACCTAAATCAAGATGGTTAGATGCAGGTTTGTACTATCATCCTTCTGAATGCCGGTCCAGTATGTTAACCACTGTGCCACCTCGCTCAATTCCCATATTTCTTCTGTTTGGAGTTCCCGATTGGCATTTACAGTCAACACTACGTTATTTAAGACTTTTTAAATTTGGTGAATGAAGGTATTAATGGGATTACCATTGAAGCATCCCTCCTGAAGCCCAAATTGAGATGTACTAAATATAACTGAGAACATAAGCTTGCTTAGTGAACTGCACTGATGAAATCATCTCCAGTTACCAGCCAAACATTGATGAGTAGTAAAATTGCTGAAATGTTGCTTTGAGACTCTGTCGCCATTTATCTACTATGCTGTGAAAACTTTACTACTGAGACATTTCATTTCACAGTGTTTTTTTTTTTTTTTTTTTGGCTGCGACATTTAAAAGTTAAACTTACCACTGCTTCTGCTATTTACCAGCTGTCACGTACAAATCATTATAGTAACTAATACAGCTAGGATAACTACTAATGACAATCTAAAATTTTATTTTTCCACACAAAATAAATCAGTTTAACTCTGTTCAGCATGTGACAGAGAAGAGACATGGAAGAAAACTGTTTTGCTAGTTTGAGAAAATCTTCTGAAGTTTTGTTACCAATTTGATATACCGGGTAGTTATAATTAAATGTTCCCTACTTAACACATTATAACATGGAAACTAACTACCATAAGAGTACCAAACTTGGTAGTATTAATGTCAAGGACATGGGGAAGAAATATAATGCAAAATCAATTCAATTGAAACACTTTTAATACGCTGCTACGGTACATCATACCACTACTTGCTAGTACCATTACCGCTACAAAAGGGGCTCAATATGATGCCCACCAGTCTCTTAAAGAGTCTGAAAGCACAGGATGGCATTCTGCACAGCAGAACGGAGCATGTCCGTAGGTATGCTGGCTACCTCTCTTGATATGCTGCACTTCAGATCAGTACATGTGTGAATGTTCCCCTGGTATGTCCTGTCCTTCAGGTAGCCCCACAACCAAAAATCACAGGGAGCGAGGTCAGGTGATTGTGCCGGCCAAGTAATTGGAAATGATCAGATGATAATTTGGTCATTTCCAAATGTATATAGGATAAGGAGGTAAACTCCACGAGTGATGTGCAGTGGGGCCCCATCTTGCATGAAAACTGTCGATTTCATTGCGTCTCTCTTCTGTAGGGCGAGTATGACATGCAGGCGAAGCATACCGCAGTGACGCTTGCCAGTCACACTGCACGTCTTTGGTCCATGAGTGCCAACCTCTTCAAAAAAGAAAGATCCCCACACTTGACAGTTCCATCTGTTCACCCCACCCGTCAAAGAAAAATGGGCTTTGTCTGTCCATAGGATAGTCCAGGGCCAGCCCTCGTCCAATTCAATCATTGCGAGGAAGTGGAGAGTGAAGTCAACATGTCATTGTGCGTCCTGAGCTGCAAGCTGCTGTATGATATGGATACCATTTGAGAATGATTAAAAGAACCTTCTGTACAGTGAACCACAGGATGTTCGTCTGTCGCGACACTGCATGCTCACTGCCTGACAATCGTGAATTGCATGCAGCGTTGTCTGCCATAGCAACAGTGATTTCGTCAGCCACCTGTGGTGCAACTGGTCGTTGACCTCTTCCCGGAGTGATGTCCACTTCTCCAGCTGATTTGAACTTCATCATACTCCGTACAGCAGGTGGAGAAAGAGGACCTATTTGCAATCTTTTCAGCTGGTGATATTCTCGAAATGCAGCTGCAGTGTTACTGTTGTTTTGATAACAGAACTTCACCAATAATGCCCTGTTTCTTTTGTCCAAGCTCATGTTGACACGTCAACAAGTTCAATGTGACTGGTCAGGTGTTTAAGACTGATCACAGCACCTGGTGGCCATAGTTGGAACTGGATGGTGGCACTGTGACGCACAGAAATCATGCATCCCATACTCTGTACATTAATGCTAGCATGTTTGGTACTTGTATGGTAATTAGTTACCACGTTATAACGTGTTAAATACAGAAATTTTAACTACAACCACCCGGTATAATATTTTGGAGGTAGCTTTCATTATGCTTGTATGGTAATGAGACATTATTTCTATAATTCTGTGCTGCATACTATTATAAATATTAATGCATGTTAGGCACATGGTGCTGAGCACTTGGTCTGTAAGAAGTGTAATTGCTACAGAGCTCAAAAAATGATTGAAATATACCCGAAGAACACTATAAAACAACAATAAAAGCTTATTTATTCCATGAATTTATTAGGCAACCCCATGATGGTATCTACACCTCACAAAAAAGGACACCAGCATGAGGTCCACAATCACTCTATGAGGCTACATTTATAAAAAGACATTAAATATCAAATAACACATCATAATGAGACTACATTTATAAACAGGCATAAATTATCAAATGGGCAACAGTACACTTAAACCAAGTACTTTACACATATAGTACCCAGAAAACCCAATAGCAAAAATCAGTTCATCCCTCCTATAAGGTGTCAGGTCAGGTAAAACAGACAGTTTGTTGAAGTCATAAGACAGAACATATTCATCCTTGTCATCTGGTCACACAAAAGCAGCTTTGTTAGCTTTTACAAAAATAGTCTCCTCAATCTCATGACCCACATTTGATATAACAACTGAGATATCATGTAGGCCTATGGTAATTTTAAAATCTTCCTGATGAATTATATGTTCAAACAAATTTTGGGTTTGTAGCCAGTTGTAATTTAATTCATTGCACGATTTTCAACCTGGCACCTGTCTGTCATCTTCAGATGAGAAACTGAAGACTGACAAAGACTTGCTCCATTCTGCCCCACAAAGCACGCTGTGAGTATTCCGTGCATGTGTCAAAATTCAAGTTGACAGATGGACCACACTTCAAAGCAGCAGCACCTTCACTGGTGGAACTCAGGTGTCCTCTGTGTAACAGCTCACTGCGGCCATTGGTAAACTTTGTTGTCTTTGATTAGACCAAATTGTGGAGATTATGGGGTTCCATGCACTGTCCAACTGGCAGCTCCCATCACAGTTCATCAGATTTTCTGCCAGGTGTATTTCCATGGATTTTTTAATACTGGAGTCCCAAAAAGATGTAGTCGTGGTCAGAGTCACAGTTTTATAATACTCAATTGAATGTCTAGTGGCAATAGCAGACTTGTTTGGTAGCAAAAAGGCATGTGCAACACTGACGTTCAGTGCAACATTCTTCATGGTGCGTGTGGTCCGTCCTATGTTAGCCACACCACACTGACAAGCGTATTTGGTAAATTCTGGGCTTCTGCAATACAGGGTTGCCACAAATCTCCTCAAGTGAAATACCCTGATTTCCAGACAAATTTTAGCATTTTTCCCTGACAAATTTTGAGAGCTCAAGGGTAAGTAAAGGCAAAAAAAAGTAAGGACTTCGGTATTTCTAACCATGTGAGCAAAAATCTTAGTACTAACATCAACATCTTTTGCAATGAACTGTTTTTAGATGGAGACAGCAAGCCAAACGGATATACAGCGTGTACATAAAGTCCAGCAACATTTCAATTATTTATTGCACAAGAACCAAACATCGCACAGATATCATACACATGTCATTTTGAAGAGAAAACCTGAAAGTTTTTTTCCATGTATACTGCTACAGAATAGTTTGGAAATTTGCCGATAGCGTTAGTCACAAAAAGGCCGAGTCCACGTGTGGAGTGAGCTTACTGTGTGGTGGAGTTGAAAATGGGCTCCTCGATTACCAGATCTCACTCCGTGTGACTTTTTTCTGTGGGGACACATTAAAGATCTGGTGTATGTACTGCCTTTATCATGTGATGTAGCATAGCTCCAGGAGAGAATACGGGAAGCGACTGCCACAGTCGACGATGGCATGCTGGGACAGGTATGGCAAGAATTCAATTACCGTATTGATGTCTGCTGGGTCACTCATGGTTCGCGTATAGAATGTTTGTAAAAAGAAAATTCAGATATTGTCTTCAAAATCCAATATGTATGATATCTGTACAATGTTTAGTTCTTGTGCAATAAATAATTGAGAGTGCTCCCGGTCTTTATGTACACCCTGTATGTTTTATAAAGACCAGTGACATTATTTTACTTCAATAAAATGAAACACGCTTGGTGACCAAAATACGCACTTCGATGGAATCACAGGACAGATTTAAAATTCCTTCACTAATTTCGGAAATAAGCTCAAAAAAAAAGTAGGCCTCTCGAAAGAGGGGCATGGAATAGTAGCGTAAAGCACACTATAGTTGACTGGCAATAAAATGTTGGTTCTATTATGTTTGTTATTGTTGGTTATTACCCCCCCCCCCTGTGTTACGTCTATTATTTTACAGGTATTGAGAAGTTTTTCTTTCAAGAAATACACGAGTACGCAGCCTCAAGCTGCCTGAGAATGCCACAATTTTCCTCTTCTTATCGCCACACGATCTGAGGCGCCTTGTCACGGTCCGCGCGGCAGCCTCCGTTGGAGGTTCAAGACCTCTCTTGGGCATGGCTGTATGTGTTGTCCTTAGTGTAAGTTAGTTTAAGTTAGATTAATTAGTGTGAAAGCTTAGGGTCTGGTGACCCCAGCACTTTGGTCCCACAAGACCTTACCACAAATTTGCAATTTCATCTTCTTATCATCCCATATTTTCTAATAAATAAACTACTTTCAAAGTGCCAAAATGTACTAGAAAAAAATAAAATGTCTATAAAATGCCACACCTTGCAACGTACTTGTGGTGAGTCAGTCACAATTCCTGAAATTCATCGCCCATGGGCTCTGGCCTGCCGAGGAGCACCACGAAAATCTGCCCCATTACGCCACACACAAACAGACCTGGCCTGCAGGCAGGTCAGTGACACTAGTTCTGACAGGCGGGGCCTGCACATCAGTGGGAAATGATGGGCTTCAGATCGGCAGGCCTGAACCTTTAGATGTACCGACAGAAATGACCTGCAGTTTTGGCCTGTCATGGAAATCTACTCATGTGGCCAACTATTCACACGTCACAGACACCATGTTGATGAAATGAGACAGCAGTGATAAATCAATGCAACAGATAGCTTGTGTGAATACTCTGAGAATCAATAATAATAAGGATAGGTAGCAGCTCACTGTAAAGATGATCACTGAGCTGCAGACAGAAACACAGAAAAGACAATCACACTCTCATAATTAAATTTTTGGCCATAGCCTTTGTCAGAAAACGAGAGCACACACACATTCACACAATCACTCAGACACAACTGATGCACACATAACTGCTGTCTCCGGCCACTGCATCAAAAGTCTCTGAGAATCAGATCCAAACAAACCACTCCTCACGCCTCCCTCCCTGCCATCGGCAGCTGCTAGGCTAGTGGCAAGAAGTGGTGACAGCACTGATTGCAAGCTGAGGAGAGTGGTAGAAAGGGGAGAAGCAGTAAAAATGAGGGAGTAGGGAAGCAACACACGTATTCAGCTGCACCCAGCCACTGGCAATGCATGACATCTCAGTAAATAAACAATTTCATCTACTGAGGCAAAAAAGAGATTTTTCCAGTGCTCCTTTCAAATTTCCCTGATATCTTCCTGATACATTTGAAATTCCCTGATTCCCAGAACTTGTGGCAACCCCGGCAATAACAAATCCTTCTTCACCGATCCCAGGAGCTCTGTAATTTTAGATGGCAGATGAAAAATCACTTTCACTTGAAATTTCCAGAGGGTTCTTGCTACTTTAAATGGAATGTTTCCTACAAAAAGAAGAAAAGCTATAGATTTTACTGACGTATTCTCCTTTTTATCCATTTCCTGATTCTTGATTTTAACTGACAGTGCCCGGTTAATGTGCTGAGTGGAATATCCATTCTTTCTAAATGCTGTCTTTAGACGGGTGAGCTTTTTCAGTAAAGTACCTAGATCTTAGACAGCGTGAGCTCTGTGTACGAGTGTTTTAAGCATGCTCATAGTTTGCAAAGGGTAATGACAACTTGACACTTGCAAATACAAATCAGCATGAGCGAGTTTACAATAAACTGATTGGCCTAGAGAGCATAAATTGTTGAGGACATTACTAGAATCACATGTCAAAAAAGACTGTTGGCAGGCATTTTCAATAATTTGGGCAATGTTGCCAGATAGGATTCACGAACTTTGGAAAATACTTATTTCCTTGTACGAGGGGAAAGGGGAGGGGCAGGTCACATGCCTTACAAGAATTTTAGTATTCATCTTTACTGAAACACCAGCCTCGGTGCATGGTTTTCTTCTGATTAATTTTGTTATTTGGAAAACGAATATAATTACCTTTAATTTCATATGCTGCATTCATTAGAATTAGAATCTTGAAATACACATCTTGTCCAAACTATTGTGAAATGCCGCTACTACATATATTGTTTCTATTTAAATTTTTTCACATATGAGCTACTATAAACTCACTTTGCCCATGTCTTATTCATTGTTGCTGGTGCTGACAGGAGAGAGTTGGTAAATCTTTTTAGTTTGGGGAAAACTTCTCCCTCAAGTAAGAATCTTGCAAACCACTGATACCGTTGTCTTCCAGTGGGATACTCCAATTCCACCACCGGTAACTGCCAACCTGCTCGTCCTGCGGAAATATGAAATGACAAGACAATGCTTAGCAATATTATGCAACACAATACTTGGCAGTAATTATAGGAAACTATAATTACCAGGCAAGAGCATACGACTTAACTTTAACATACCAAATGTTCCTGTAATGTGACATTTTACTACACCAGTTTCCTGGCAAAAGTGAGGAGGTGGATCAGTCTGTGGTTCCGAAAAGTTGCACAAGGCTGGAGCATACACAGGTAACCACTCAGGCTCTATTGCTGTAATTCCTCGCATGTATAACTTTCCATTTGTTTCATACACTTCCTGATAGACTACCCACTCTGGGCGTTGTCGTTTTAGAACTGAGTGTGCATGTATGAATACTGGGTCTTCCATCTCTAGGCACCTGCAATCATGCAGTTAAAAGAAACAAAAAGTTTTCCATCAGAAATTGTAGGTAGTATTTGTGATCATTTTCAAGCTGCTCATAATGTAGTGATAACAAAGTAAAATTATTTATAATACTAAAAATGATGTCCTATGAGTATGGGCAGCAGTCTATTGGGAAAGTGGTGAGGGTAAGGAGTTGGGGAGAAGGAAGACAAAGTGAGAGTGCGAGGAAGAAAGAAATCCTAGATCAAATAAAATTGAATTTTAGTGAGTTTCCACAACTTAATAACTCTCAAACTCATTTGGTGCATCCAATTCCAAGTCCTTTACAACACACTTAATTTTAAAGGTAATCCTTTCAAACGGTGTTACCATGATCGTCATTTTCTCTCTACTGAATGGATTTGCGTCAGCTAGATAGCCAACTTTCTCATTTTTTCCCAACAGTCTTCTTATACCCTAATATCACATTTCTCATTATGTGTCCATAATTCTGGTCCATGATTATTGATTCCTTTCACAGATGACCAGTACACACGAGAAAGACTGACTAACTAAACTACTTTGCTAAAAACAAAGTGTGACTGGTTGAAGCTTAATGCTATTTTGTCTAAAACTGACATGGTGAGACTGTGGCTGTGTATAATTAATGTAGGTTGATTCTTACAAAGAAGAAGACAGCAACCAGACACTATTAATAATGCTATTTATTTAAGTAAACAGCACCGTAAACGGTTTCGAACTAACAAGTTCATCATCAGATGGCTGTTCACAAGATTCACTTTACATAATCATCAGTTTTTGATTTTTACTCTCCCACTGTAGCGAAATATTCTTGGTGTGTTGGTGCCCTAAGGTAGAAAACAATGTTAGAAACACCCTATGTGAACATAACTAATCTCCAAATGATGTAATACAGAGTAAACAAATATGTGAGGTTAAGTAGTTAGAGTACTTACATGGAAAATTCCACAAAATTTTCTTGCAAAGTTACAGGATTGTATTTCTGAAATATTGCAAAGTACGTGCAGCACTTACATGATTTGCATATCACCATATTGTGCAAGCACAAAACACACACATACACATACACATACACACACACCAAAAAGTATTTGCCACATGTGAAGTTGACACAAAGATTGAAGTTTCACAAATACAACACTGCCAGAGATGTTCTCCCTCACAGATATTACGATATACAGATTACTTTGATTTCACAGTATGCAAGTTTATAAAGAATAAATGTAACATCAAGAACAAATAAAACACAAAGATAAACCTTACATTATGAGCATATAATATAAAAGATGAAGTTGACAGATGTAGTAACTGGTTTGTGTGAATGCTACTTACATGGTAAATACTATGCTGTATACAGGGAACAACATGGATGTGAGATAAAATGAATAGAATGACACTAGCAATTATATTAACATAGTATGACGCACTGAGATTTTGAATCAATTTTACAGTTGCAATAAAGTGTGACTGAGCAGGGAACTATATTTTGAGGTAAAGCAGCACTGAAGTAGTTAATGTATTACAATGTATACATTGCTTTGATTTGGCAGTGTATTTTTTTTTTTTTTTTTTACGAAGAATTAAGGTAACATTATAAGCATTTATATTATAAAGAATAAACATTAAATTGTGAGCATACAATATTCAGTGAGCATTAATTTCAAATAAATTCGTAGAATGCAGTAACCAGTTTGTGTGAATGTTACTTATATGGTATGGTGTAAATACTGTGACATAAACAGGCAACAACATAGAGATGAGATAAAATGAATGATGTTACAATAGAAATTATATCAATGTAATATGGATCACTTTTTTAAATAAATCAGTTTTATAGTTGCAGTAATGTGTGACTAAGTAGGTAGCAATATTATGATGTGATATTTTGTTTGGATTATTGATTGCATGTTGTTAAAAGGAGTAGTGTTTGTTTATGTTTTAAACTGGAAAGTAAGTAAGTGAAATTTTGTAGAAAGGTTGCATTAGCTAGCTCCGTCTGTTCATTGCAAATATGGTGTGGTGATTTGCTTTTATGCAGGCAATTGACACATTAGCAACCGAGCTGTGCAACATGCACAATAACATCAAATTCACTGTCAAACATAAATCCAATAACAGCATCAATTTCTTAGATTTAAAAATTTCCAGCAAAAACCAGAAACATCACTTTGAAATTTATAGAAAGCAAACAGCCACATATGTGTGTGCATCAACAGCTCATCTTGTCATCCAAACAAACATAAGATGGCATACTTCAGGCCCATGCTGAATCGTCTGCATAAAATTCCACTTGAACCAGTTGAACAACATAAAGAAAAGAATATCATCAAAGCCATAGCTCTAAACAATGGATATAACCCTCACACGATTGATAAATTATCACAAAAAATCCAAAAAACAGCAGACAACAAAGCCCCACACCAGACACCTATGCAGTCAAAGACAAAAACCAGTAAAAAGTGGCAGAAAATATGTCTCACTTCCTTTTCTAGGCAGCATATCCCATAAAATAAGTAATCTTTTCAAAAACACAAACATAAATATAAGCTTCCACACAAACCATAAACTTCAGCAGCTAACCATTCATAATATAAAGAATAACAACCCCCCATGCAAAAGATCAGGTATATAAATTCTCAGATGCCAGAATTGCCCCTTCTTCTGTATTAGGCAGACTGGGAGAAACTTTGAGACTCGATTCAAAGAACATTTAGATGCCACATGTTTGAACAATCCTTCAAAATCTGCATTTGAAATGCACACAACTCTCAGTAAATATGGAGTAAAAAACATCGAAGACCACATCCAAATATTGCACCATGCTGAGAAAGGTAGCCTCAAGAATCTGCTTGAAGAGACAGAAATATATATACATAAAAGCAAATCACCACGCCATATCCTCAATGAACAGACAGTGCTAGCCAATGCAACCTTTCTACAAAATTTCACTCACTTACTTTCCAGTTTAAAACATAAACAAACAACTCCTTTTAACAACAACATGGACTCAATAATCCAAACAAAATATTACATCATAATATGGCTGCCTGCTCAATCACACATTAATGCAACTGTAAAACTGATCTCAAAAAAAAAAAAAAAAAAAAAAAAAAAAAAAAAAAAAAAATTGGTGAGCCATACTACATTAATATAATTTCTACTGTCACATTATTCATTTTAACTCATCTCTATGTTGTTGCCTGTTTATGGCATAGTGTTTACACAATACCATATATATAAGTAACATTCACACAAACTGGTTACTACGTTCCCCGAATTTATTTGAAATTAATGCTCACTGAATACAGTTTGCTCACAATGTAACGTTTATTCTTTATAATGTAAATGCTTGTAATGTTACCTTAATTCTTTGTAAAAAAATAAAAAAATTAAAAAGCTACTGTCAAATCAAAGCAATGTGTACATTATAATACACGAACTTTTTTGGCACTGCTTTACACCTAAATATAGCTGCCTGTTCGGTCACGCATTAGTGCAACTGTAAAATTGATTCAAAATTTCAGTGCGCCATACTATGTTAATATAATTACTAGTGTCATATTATTCAGTTTATCTCACCTCTATTTTGCAAAAACAGACATAATGTCTGCAGGGATACCGCAATCACTTTTTATATAATGTTACTTATAATCCGTCTTGATTGCATGTGAAGGTTGCTGAGTGTGGACGGGTTACTCCTGTAACTGAAATTACAGATCTGAAGATGGTACTAGAGGAACCGAAACTGGTAATGTCAATAAACATTTTTGCAATCGAGACGGATTTTAAGTAATATTATCTCACCTCTATGTTGTTCCCTGTATATAGCATAGCATTTACATAATACCATGTAAGTAGCATTCACACAAACCGGTTACTACATCTGTCAACTTCATCTGTAACATTATATGCTCATAATGTAAAGTTTATCTTTGTGCTTTATTTGTTCTTGATGTTATGTTTATTCTTTATAATCATCCATACTGTGAAATCAAAGTAATCTATATATCGTAATATCTGTAAGAGAGAACATCTCTGGCACTGTTGTATTTGTGAAACAGCAATCTTTGTGTCAACTTCACATGTGGCAAATACTTTTTGGTGTATGTGTATGTGTGTGTTTTGTGCTTTGGACAATATGGTGATATGCAAATCATATAAGTGCTGCATATACTTTGCAATATTTCAAAAATACAATCCTGCAACTTTGCAAGAAAATTTTGAGGAATTTTCCATGTAAGTACTATAACTACTTAACCTCACATACTTGTTTACTCTGTATTACATTGTTTGGAGATTAGTTACGTTCACATAGGGCGCTTGTAACATTGTTTTCTACCTTAGGGCACCAACACACCAAGAATATTTCGCTACAGTGGGAGAATAAAAATAAAAAACTGAGATTATGTAAAGTGCATCTTGTGAACAGCTGTCTGATGATGAACTTGTCAGTTCGAAACCAGATATTTACTTAAATAAATAGCATTATTAATAGTGGCTAGTTGCTGTCTTCTCCTTTGTAAGAATCAACCCACATTATTTGGTTGAAGCTTGTTAGTTCATAGCTTTCATATAATTATAAATGGTACATTTTACTGCCTTCCTCCACAGCTTACTTATATCTACAGTGGATTAATAAAAACAGAGAGAAGAAAATCACCCTAACTACAGGCCTACATCACCCCCCCCCCCCCCCCCACTTTTTGGTAGAGAGGGAGGAGGAGGAAGTGGTCTTAAGTAGAATATTGACTCAATTACCACAGCATGCCAACTAACTTTCAGTCTGGATGCCATAAATGGTTCATTATAGAAAATCATGATCTCGCAAATAAAATTCTGACAAATGAACTTACTATGGCATTTGATCCTGTGGACCACAAAATTTGACACGGGCAACTAAAATTTGATCAAGTGCTCTTAGGATTTATTGAGACCTCCCTTCATTGTAGGATAGAACTAAACTCAAAATGATACAGACACAATGTGGGCTCCATAAGGTTTGGAATGTGATCTGCTAGTGTTACTATCCCTCATAAATAACTTTTAGATGGCTTTCCAAAATTGTTCAAAATTGGTGATATTTGCTGATGACACAAACATGCTAATAAAGGACTGAAAATTGGTGATATTTGCTGATGACACAGACACGCTAATAAAGGACGCTAACTAAAACATACTAAACACTGTTCAAATGAAGACTGGAGATTCTTGCAACTGGCTCACAAAATCAGTTTAAGTCTAAATGTCCCACAGACTCATATTATGCAGTTTAAAAACAAAACTTTTCTTGGGATCCAGGTGGATAAAAATTACAAACCATGACAACAAAAATAAAGAATATCAAGAATTTCAGTTCACTTTGTTCTGCACTTAGAAGTACTTTTCATTGAATAGATTTGAAGTGCAGATTGGTGGTCTATTTTACACGACTTTTACCATGCTGTTTTACAAACTTACTTTCGGGGGAATGCAGATAAACTAAAGCAAGTACTTATCCCGCATAAAACAACAGCAAGAATTCTGAGTGAAGTAGAAAACTGGACATCTTGCAATAACCTCGTTAAAGGTATTGGCATTCTTACACTTACTTTTCACTTGCAAATGGTCTCTTGCTCTTTATCTACTTCAAAAACCACCTTGTTTTATTTCTATGCGATTGGAGATTATTTTAGCTAATATTTAGTACATTACAGAAAGGAGACTGCTAGATCTACATTTATTTATTTTTGTTGAAATAGAACAATGATAGTATTGTTTGTTAACATTGAGTATAGATTTAAGTGTCAGGAAGTTATTTCTGAAAGTATTTGTATGGAGTGTAGCCATGTATGGAAGTGAAACATGGACGGTAAATAGTTTGGACAAGAAGAGAATACAAGCTTTCGAAATGTGGTGCTACAGAAGAATGCTGAAGGTTAGATGGGTAGATCACATAACTAATGAGGAAGTATTGAATAGGATTGGGGAGAAGAGAAGTTTGTGGCACAACTTGACCAGAAGAAGGGATCGGTTGGTAGGACATGTTCTGAGGCATCAAGGGATCACCAGTTTAGTATTGGAGGGCAGCGTGGAGGGTAAAAATCGTAGGGGGAGGCCAATAGACGAATACACTAAGCAGATTCAGAAGGATGTAGGTTGCAGTAGGTACTGGGAGATGAAGAAGCTTGCACAGGATAGAGTAGCATGGAGAGCTGCGTCAAACCAGTCTCAGGACTGAAGACCACAACAACAACAACAGTATTGTTTCAGATTGTACCTGTTGTTAGTTTCTTTACCATCTGCTGTCATAAACAATAAAATGTGGTCTCTGTTCAACATATGTGTCTGTTTTATTTCTTTATAAACAACTGGAGAAAAGGTAACCAGTCACTGTATTACTGAGGTTTTGGCCAGTCAACAGGTATAAAAACAATACCAAACATGTAACTAACCTTTGAATAATGTCTTTCTTTGGAGATAGCATACTAACAACACACAAATACTTACAAAGAGTTACAATGAATCTGCACTACAACTCAAGTGGTTTCTTAATTAATTACCCCTTTAATATATGACAGTAAAACCTTCATTTTTTAATATAATCATCCTGTTCCTTCATTCAATTTGGATTGTATGAAAATGGAGGAAAAATGTTAACACTATAGACAATATGCGTTAACTGTGTGTGCTCTATCAGTTTGGTGGGATGGATTTTTATTCCCTTGCATTTGAACTTATGCATGAGAAAAAAGGAAAGTTGTCAATGTACCTTCATTGTTTCATTAACTGAGTACTGTATATAGATTTTTAGTTTTTTTATTGTCTATGCTATGGGACACTATTGTAATGTGCACTTCTTTGATGCATTGCATGAGTCTGCTGACTATAATTTTACCTGGCTAGCAGATGGGACAGTAGCTTAAACAGTGACTGTTCAACGTGTACAGAGAATCAAACGGTGAACAGAAAATGCTGAAAGCAATCAGGAAGTTATGTATCATTTTCCATGCAAACCGTGTAACATGACACCTCTCCGGAGTGTGACAAAGCAATCCATTTAGTTTTGTGGTTCTAAAAGTAGTGCTGCACATTTATTTATTATTTTTTGTTAACATCTTTTGCAATTTAAATAGCACATATTTGGGCAAAATATATACCTGTTACTGAATCATTTTTATTTGTCATTAACAAAAGAAAGAAGTGTATTTCTTTATATCACGTCTAATAGCAATCGTAATGACTGGACACAAACTGAGAAGTACCTGCAGATAGCTCAGCAGCCAAAAAGCAAATGAATGGAAGAACAGATTTTTATATTCAATATTTTTGGAGCTATTGTTGCTTTTCTGTAGCTTACAAATGATAAGTTGAAAGGACATCAACATGTCTAATTCATATATAAATGATCATATTGTAATATAACAGAGGGAAACATTCCACGTGGGAAAAATATATCTAAAAACAAAGATGAGGTGACTTACCAAACGAAAGCGCTGGCATATCAATAGACACACAAACAAACACAAACATACACACAAAATTCAAGCTTTCACAACCAATGGTTGCTTCGTCATCCCCTCAAACCCAGAACCTCCCACAGGAGAACCCCAAAAGTGCCCCACTTGTGACAGGATACTTTCTGGGACTTGACCAGACTCTGAATGTGGCTCTCCAGCAGGGATACGACTTCCTCAAATCCTGCCCTGAAATGAGATCCATCCTTCATGAAATCCTCCCCACTCCACCAAAAGTGTCTTTCCCCCGTCCACCTAACCTTCGTAACCTCTTGGTTCATCCCTATGAAATCCACAAACCACCTTCCCTACCCTCTGGCTCCTACCCTTGTAACCGCCCCTGGTGTAAAACCTGCCCCATGCACCCCCCCACCACCACCTACTCCAGTCCTGTAACCCGGAAGGTGTACACGATCAAAGGCAGAGCCACGTGTGAAAGCACTCACGTGATTTACCAACTGACCTGCCTACACTGTGAAGCTTTCTATGTGGGAATGACCAGCAACAAACTGTCCATTCGCATGAATGGACACAGGCAGACAGTGTTTGTTGGTAATGAGGATCACCCTGTGGCTAAAAATGCCTTGGTGCACGGCCAGCACATCTTGGCACAGTGTTACACCGTCCGGGTTATCTGGATACTTCCCACTAACACCAACCTGTCAGAACTCCGGAGATGGGAACTTGCCCTTCAGTAGATCCTCTCTTCCCGTTACCCACCAGGCCTCAACCTCTGTTAATTTCAAGTTGCTGCCGCTCATACCTCACCTGTCATTCAACAACATCTTTGCCTCTGTACTTCTGCCTCGACTGACATCTCTGCCCAAACTCTTTGCCTTTACAAATGTCTGCTTGTGTCTGTGTATGTGCTGATGGATATGTGGGTGTGCGCGCGCGAGTGTATACCTGTCCTTTTTTCCCCCTACAGTAAGTCTTTCTGCTCCTGGGATTGGAATGACTCCTTACCCTCTCCCTTAAAACCCACATACTTTCGTCTTTCCCTCTCCTTCCCTCTTTCCTGACGAAGCAACCGTTGGTTGCGAAAGCTTGAATTTTGTGTGTATGTGTTTGTTTGTGTGTCTATCGACATGCCAGCGCTTTCATTTGGTAAGTCACATCATCTTTGTTTTTAGATATAATTATATTGTAAAAATCACACAATGGAAAATCCAGGATGGAATGTAGCAATAACCACTATCCTTCCCACCCCACCCACAGTGGTATTCCAACATCCATCGGACCACAATATACTCGTCCGTCCCTACAGAACCCCTGCTCCCAAGCCCTTACCTCAGGTCACATATCCCTGTAACAGACCTAGATGCAGGACCTGTCCCATACATCGTCCCACCACCACCTACTCCAGTCCGGTCACAAACATCACCTAGCCCATCAAAGGCAGGGCTACCTGTGAAACCAGTCACGTAATGGCGGTAACCACCGTGCTGCATTTTATGTCGGCACGACAACAACAAGCTATCTGTCTGTATGAATAACCACTAACAAACTGTGGCCAAGAAACAAGTAGACCACCCTGTTGCTGAGCACACTGCCTGACACCACATCCTTTATTTCAAAGACTGCTTCACAGCCTGTGCCATATTGATCCTCCCCGTGACACCCATCCAGCCCCTTCAACGTTTCCAATCCAGCAATACATAGCCCTCATTCCACCAATTCACGCAGTCCTTTTACTTCTCTCCTTTTCCACTACCCCCCCCCCCCCCTCTCATCTCTCCCCCTGCCCGCCATCTAACCTCCTACCCAACTGTACTTAGCTGCCCTACCCTCTCCCCACCTCATCCTTGCGCGCTCCCCAGCAGCACTTCACTGTCCTCTGCCCCTACCATGCTATCCCTCCTCCTCACTGTCCAAGCCTCCTCCCCCTACCATGCTATCCCTCCTCCTCACTGTCCAAGCCTCCTCCTTACGCCCACCCAGTCGCCGCTCTCATTATGCACTGCTGCTGTTGCTCGCAGTGGAGCCTCAGGTGTCAGAAGCTGCAGTCTTGTGTCATATCTATTTTCGACAACGGCCTTGTTGACCGAAAGCTTATATTGTGACAGTCTTTTCGTTGTTCATATCTGTGACTCAGCATCTCCGCTATATGGTGAGTAGCAACTTTCCTTTTCACAATATTGATCATATTGTAAAGATTTAATGGAGCTGCTTCATCTAAACAAAGCACATTGGCCAGAAAATGTATGAAAGGTTTCAGCAGTGAACAAAGTGAAAGTGTTTATAGCTTAGGAAACACTGTCCTTTCTCCAGATTTGGCTATTTGGTGAGTGTCATTCCCAAATTGGCTATTTTCCCTTTTAAATATCCACCACATATTGTTAATGGCTGCCTACTGCGGACAGTGGCTTTTCTGAACAACATTCCCATAAACAAAAGACTTTGATGTTAATTGTCAATGGCTTTCCAGCAGTTCCTGTCAGATCCACAAAGTTAAGTGCTGTTGGGCTTGGCTGGCAGTTGGATGGGTGACCATCGGCAAATTATATGTACTCTCTGCAGATGACATTTCTGTATGCAACTAAAAGTCAACCATGTATATCTGTATTAAGACTGGGTCATGCAAATTCAATGCAGACACAATCAAAGCTCTAGGAGGGATAAGTCAACAATGGCTGTACAGGGTAACCAAGAGTGTGGTAAGAAGATGTAACTGTAGTGCAGGAGAACAGGGAGCTGTCACCCTATGATCTACAAACGGAAACAGTAAAACATGCATCAATTACAGAACTGTAACCTTGCTGTTGCATAATCTAGCAATTCGAGTATTCCATTTTGGATTAAAGACTACAAAAATCTGCTGAACCTACACTTGAAAAGAAAATGGCCATAAACCTCAGAAAAGGAACAAAATGGCAGTAAACCACATTAGTGAACTACTGATCTTGTCTTTGCCTTAAGGATGTTTTATGAGAAGTACTGAGAAAAAATAGAAACTTATGTCTATCTACACAAAGAGAAAATGTCTGGTTATAGCATCTTTGAGATATCTGAAGAGGACTGCTTGAAAACTAGAAGAAACACAGAAAACTGACATGACAGTGGATAAAGCACCTCTCCAAGTTTTTAATTTGTACTATGCATTGTTGTAGAGCATACCACCAGGGGTCAGGTGTGTCAGAATATGTACACAAATCATCCACTCTGTATTGTTCCATCAAACTAGTTCACATCTGTAGACAAGCAACACTTCCAAAGTGGGCTGCTCTTATTTCACCTTCCAGTGCAGCAGCAGTGACTTCAATGAATTGCATACAAATACTTGTCCACCCACATTGACATTTTTTATGTCACTAACAGAGCCATTATTAAGCAATTGTAACAAGGAGAGATGTTCTAGTCACTGATATGTGTCTATTTTCTGTATGTTTTGTAGTTTTTGTGCATTCGTCTATTGACACCCCCAGAGGTACTCACAAATAACCCTGTATATAAATACTGCCCATGACAGCTAATATTATTTGGTTGGTGCATAAGATCAGAGCATTTTTGTTTTTTATGTTGGTATTTTAGTTGCTATGGGTTTATTTACTGATTGTAATTTTTTATTTGTAGTTTACTATCGCTGTTTGAAGTTAAATATTGTCTTTTGGAGATACTGAGTGGAACTGTGGATGCTAGAATATGAAGTACCAAGTAGAGAAATTGCAACATTTCCAACATAATCTTCTGTTTGAGTTCAATAGATGGGCAACAGCAGCAGAGATATCCAGAAACATTATCACCATGTTTGGGGATAATAGCACTCGACAGAGCATGGCAAGAAAATGGTTTTCTTGTTTTAAGGAGGATAGTTTTGTCATTAGTGACCCTCCAATTTCAGGAAGAACTTCGAGGTTTGATGAAGATTGTTTGAACATATTAATCAACAATGATTCACATCAGTGTGCTTGAGAACTGGCAAAAGTGATAAACAGTGATAATTTCAACATTGTGTGACATTTGCATGGATAATGATACACATCAGTGCGCTCGAGAAATGGCAAATGGGATGAACTGTGATACCACCACTATTGTGTGACATTTGCATGCAATGGGGAAGGTTCAAATATCAGGTGTATGTGTGGCACATGTTCTATGCCAAAATCATAAAAATCAGTGGGTGACCATATATGCATCTCTACTTGCTTCTCATCAACTAGCTTGTGAATAACACCCGCCATTTCTTCCTATATCATTATTGGTGATGTGAAATGGTGTCTCTATGCTAAAATAAAGGAAAGGAAAGGAAAGGAAAGGAATGGTTGAGCCCAAACAAAGCAGCAACAGAATAAAAAAATTACCCCAGTTTTGGTTGACTGATGTAAATAGTGAAAGAGAATATATTAATGATTACTAACGTCTCTGTTTATCTCTTGTATTTATTTAATTTATTGTAAAGCACTACAAACTTATGCATCAACCTAATAGAATGTTTGAGGTGTGAGAAAGTGGCTGAAAACATTGCTGCATGCATGCTGCAATTATATGATGAAGTCAATTGCTATGTACAGGTGCAAAATTCAAGATTACATCATGTCATAATGAAGAGTGGGGTACAAAATGGGTGTTGTCAGCCACTACTTCTATTCATCATCATAATGAATAAAGTTTTAAAAGCAGTTAGACAATAGGAATCCATACATAGTTCATTAATAATTACGTAATTGTATGGGTCGAGACAGATGTGGACGACAAATTTTATATCTGGTATGAAGAATTTAAAGGAATGGGCCTGTAATCAGCAAAACCAAGACAATAAGTTTTTTATCGAATAGAAATTCACAAACAGTCTATCTAAGAATTTGAAATGAAGAGAATAGGTTGTCAGCATCTTACAATGATGAGATAGCATTGTCTCAGCGCATAACACCATACACTACACACCAAGAGACTGCCAACAGAACATAAGAAGCTTCCAATTTTGATCAAGATTGTTTGGCGCAAAACATTTTTTGTTGCCTATATCGATGTACAGATGGGCAGCAGTGGTAATTACTGGAACAGAGAGTGTTGCCTCCATTCAACAGAAATGAATTACCCCCACTCTAGTGGGGTATCAAACTACACTTAAGACTGGAAAGAAGCATGCAAGAGATTGACAAAGTGAAATGACTGCAGTAGTACAGTCATAAGGTGAAAACAGCTCTCCACAGCATCCTTTGGGTACATTTACCAAAATTTTTTTGGAAGAAGAGCAAATCAGATATTCTGTGATGGCTGGTGCAAGCAAATCAAGAAGCTCAAAATTGGAGATGTTGACTGGCATAAAACATATTAAGGAGAAATGTGCAAGGGAAAAATATTATCGAGGCAGCTCATATACACCCACATTTGGCTTGCTGGAGCAGAAATGACAATAATGATTCCCTGTTAATGATCCCCCTGCATTAAGTTGCTTATTTGCAGAAACGAATATACACTCTATTGACCTCATTTCCTGTGCTGTCCTTGCCTCACTTACTGCCACTATATTTATGGAACCATTACACAAATGAAGTCACCAGTGAACACCATTCACAGGATACTTAAAACAGTGATACGACATGAAAATATCATATCTTTACCAGTTTCATTACTCATCAAAGTCCTAAAGTTCCCAGCGTCACAAACCAAGTCATACAAAATGCAGAAGGGGGAGGAGAGGGCAAGGAGGGCGGTGAGGAAGTGGGGGTGGGGGTGGGGGGTGGTACCAAAAATTGCTGCTTTGTATGCTTGTGCAGATTTTGGAAGACATGGACGAGATAATTACAGAGTGTGTAAAGCGAATACAGACAATAAAATATCTTAATAAAATCCATGAACTTTCAAACATAATACCTATAAGCATGCTTCCATCGTGGTCTATCTGCTGCATCCTTGATCTCATCCAGGTCCACACGGTGAGCAACCTGATCCACGAGGCCAGAAAGCAGCAGCTGTCGAAGATGTCGGGCCTGGGTATCAGAAGGCGGAGGCATACTTGGATCAACAGCTAACTCCAGTTCAGGTACAGCAAGCTGCAACTGTGATGCTAACTGCACACGAAGTCTTCGTACCTCTAGCATAGCCTTGTGTCGAAGTCCATGTTCAGAGCAGAATGACTCTAGATCTCGACCACTGTGAGAAGCAGCATACTCGGCAGCACCAACAGCACGCAAGAGTACCATAGGATCACCTAAATTATATTACATACAATAACGTTATAGCTTCTTGTAAATGGGCTGGTACAAAAATTCAATGATAAAGTATTCCTTCTGATACAGTATAATGTCTTCAACAAGAAACTTGGCAGTAAGAATGTAAAATGAACAAGAATAAATTATGAAGCACTGGAGGTATGAATTAAACAATGCCTTCAGTCACAACTTTTTCGTGTTTTATTAACTACACGATGCGTTTCGGACCCTGTGGGTCCATCGTCAGGTGTAATTGTCTTAGTACATGTTTTATTTATTCTCCTGAATGAGATGAAATGCATATGCCTGTCACGAAAAGATTTAATGTTAAGTTATGAATTTCGAAAGTCGAACGTGGAAAATGTGTGCAAAATGAACAGTCCAAGGAAAGCATTTTTAACATTTTAGCAACGGCAAACATTCTTTTCTCCATTGTTTTAGTACATGTCACTTCATTCAAGATGTACGCTTGCAAACACTTTATAAACACTTCACAAATGTTTTTGTACATGGTGTTGCCAAAGATGAATTTATTTGTAGTGCTAAAGATATAACTATTAAACAATTGACATATGCAAGAATTAACTTTAGAATAGGTCTTTAAAATTACTGAAATAACTAAGGCTTGCAAAATCTGTTTGTTCATTTAACATAGATTCTGGTTTTTTGATTTTGTGGATGTATATCTCCAGTTGTTCTAACAGACTTAGAGTCTTACCATTGGCTTCATTATGTAGTATTACCAAATTGTTTTCTAGACTGTTGATGACATGTTTTGTTTCCAACATATGTTGTGCAATGACTGATTTTTCGAAATTCTTGAGCCTGAAAGCATTTCCATGTTCTTGAAAATGGGTCTTGAAGTTTCTGCCTGTTTACCCTACATAATAGGCAGAACAACTGGGGCACGATACTTTGTACACTCCGCTGTTGTATGTTTGTGTATTTGATTTTAGGTTATGGATGAGTAGGTTTCCTAACTTCTTATTGTTTGAGAATGCAACTGTTACATTTGTTTGTCTGAAAAAGGTTGACATTTTTTGTGATATGGGGCCCAGGTATGGGATACTGGCGAATATTTCCTCTTCTTTCACAGTGTGTTCATTCGTTGTGTTGCTTTTGTGTATTTGTCTGTTTAAATTGTCATTTGTTTTGGCTGTGTAGCCATTGTTTATGGCAATGCTCTTTATTGTATCTATCTCATTTTTGACAGTGTTTTCTTCTAAATCGAGGGAGTGTACTCAGTGTAGCATGGACCTAAATGCAGCGAAAAATTAGAAGCCATGCAACTAAAACTGCATCAGCAACAGAATAACCAAACATCCAACAAAACACAATTTTATAAAAGAGTCATTAACCAAACTGACATACCCTTCATTGAAAAGGAACAACATCTACTCAGGAAAGGGCTAAAACAAAATGTAAAACCCACATTAAGTAACAATAACCTCAAAAATCTGATCATACACACTAAAAAAGCAGCTGATTTAGCTGAAAATTGGAAAACATAAGTAACTGGGATTATTTCTACAGAAGAGTCACGTACAAATTTTAGCAGTGCAGGAAACAAGATTCTTTGATGAGAATTTAGGTGATACAGAACATTGCAGAATTTATGAAGATAAATCAATAGTAAGAATAATGGAAAACACGCCAATATCTGAAACAGAATTTTATGCAAACAAGAAAATTGTAGGCAGTATAACAGATTTTAAGTAAAAATCAGAAACATTTCTCAAATTAATAATAAAGTGAAATAATAAAAACTATACCATTATATATTGCTATGAACAACAGAACAAATTCACAGAAAGTAAATCAATTTTGGGATATGGCAGAATCCGATATCTCCAACATCCCTAAAAACAATGTTTTAACAGTCTCCGCTTTTATGAGCAATTTGAGAAGGAGACAAAATTTCAGAATATTGTAGCCACATATCCATCACACTTGTCAAAGTGCGTAAGATGTTCTAGTTAAAACTGATGTCCACACATTTTTGCAAACTAGGAGGGTGGATTGAAAAGTTTTCAGAATCACCACGAGAGGCCAGTGCTAGTGCAATGGGTTGTTCACATGATATTCATTGGATATTGGATTGTTGCCTGTAAATGCACGCCACATCAGTGCTCTTGGATGAGAGCTGTGGCAGTGATGTGGTTCTATTGTTGTTCCCGCGTAGTGATTTGCGAAGATGGGGGGGGGGGGGGGGGAAATCGAGATTTGAGCAGTGATTAAGTACATTGTAAAGAAAGGTATGAAAGCAAAGAACATTCATGCCAATTTCCAGAATAAACTGGGGGACTCTGCTCCTTCATATTCAACTGTTGTCAAGTGGACAAATGAATTTAAATTTGGCCGAGAGGGCTTAGATAATGATCCGCACAGTGGTCGGCCAAGACATGTCACTACTCCAGAAATCATTGCAAAAGTACACGAAATGGTAATGGAGGATCGCTAATTGAAAGTACGTGAAATTTCTCAAGCTTGCCAGATGTCACCTCAAGGGGTATATCACATTTTAACTCAAGAATTAGGAGAAACGAACAAGAGTTTTTGTGCCTGTTTGCGACCACAGATGAAACTTCGATGCACTACTATACACCAGAGACAAAACAACAGCCAAAGCAGTGTAAACATCTGATTCTCCACCACCAAAGAAAATTCCTTCAGCGGGAAAGGTCATGGCATCAGTGTTCTGGGATGCAAAGCGGATTCTGTTTGTGGATTATCTCCCCACTGGGCAAACAATTACTGAAGAATACTATGCTAACCTCCTGGACAAATTGCATCAAAAGAAGCTTGCAATTAACATGCAAAAAATTGCACATCTGCTAAAAAAATACACTTTTCATATCATTGCCCAAATATAAGTAGATTAATTTGTCTTTCGTTTTTCACCTGATAGATCAGAATTTTCAAATAATAGAATATCATAATGGATAAATATAATTAAATTCAAACTCACAAAAATTCTGATTGGGAAAATAATAATATAAAGAAAAAGTGAAAGAAATGAAGAAGTTCATATGCTGTTTAAAATGATGTGGCAAAGGATGTGTAATAAAAAGTTACATTTAACCCAACTAACTGAATAAAAATAATTATCAGAGTAATTTCGATAATGATTTAAAAATAAAAAAGAAACCTTGTGCACCTGATGAGATTCAAACCCATAACCTCCTGCACGTGAAACCGTTACCCTATTCGTAACACCACACAACCACACTACGTAACATAACTTTTTTAACACTTTTGACACTCAAAATTATGATTTTTTTTTTCTTTTTTTCAATTACTCGCAAACAAGGGTCAACCAGTGTGAATGACTGCAGTGGGTGATACATGGAATCTTAATTTACATCACCATATTGATAGTTTTAAAAAGCCAAATGCACCACTAGGGACCTCTCCTTGTTAGTTATCTTTCTGCCATTATGTACATTCCTTTCTATATTCTCATTTCACTTCTCCAAGTCTCTTTCCAGTCCTTTTCTTAATTCTGTAATCCATGCTATCGTAGATTTCTCTTTCCTGAAATACACAAATGTTCATTTTGTTAGTCTATTATTCATTTAGTAGACGTGTGCATAGAAAATTGATCTTTCTTTTAATATTACTTCTGATATTTTCTCTACTTTTTGTTGATCTCCTCATTTTCCAACCATCTGTAGTTTCTATTGCACTTTCAAGTCAATCTAGTCTATCCAACTTATAGATCATTGCCAAGGATTCACATGCATGTAAACATTTTAGTTGTACCACAGTGGTATACCAGTAATGTTTTAATTCTGCAGTTCTTGGTGTAGATTTTTTTCTGCCACACCAAATACTCTCTCTGTTTTATTATGTTTAACATCTATTGCAAATTTTTCTAGTCACTTCTGCTGTTATGTTTTCTCCAAGATATTTAAATGTATTTTGAAGCCACTCTATTTTACGTATTGGTGTTTCTATGTGTGTGTGTTTTTTACATTTATCATGAATTTTGAGTCCAGTGCTATTGCTGTTTTTTGTCCAGCAGATTTATTTGAGTAACTGCTTCCGTCAGATTTCCTGAAAATAATCCTTCCCAAAAATTTCACGATTTTTAACTCCAAATTCCAGACTCCTATAACTGTTTTCTAAATCTCGGTTAAACTACACATGTGATAAGCTGTCCCCTTTTATTTTAAATGTATGAGATACTTTTTCCTTAACTATTTTATATATTATACTTAATCAATGAAAAGTCCAGGATGGAATAATGACAATTTGATTGAAAGGACAGATCGCTTCTCACCATACAGTAGAGAAGCTGAGTCACAGGCAGACAAAACACACACACACACACACACACACACACACACACACACACACACACATTTATGCAAACGCACCTCATATCTCATATGCACATGTCCACTGCCTCTGGCTGCTGAGGCCAGACTGCACAGCATGACGAGAGCAGCAGTCTGGGTGATGTGGGCACCTACAGTCTTTTTACTTCTCTCCTTTTCCACACCCCCACCCCCTCCTCAACCTCTTGACTGCACCTAGCTGATATACCCTCCCCCACCTCATCCCTGCATGTTCCCACAAGCAGCACTTTGTACCCCAACCCTACCCTGCTACTTCTGCCACACCCTGCCCCAGCCTCCTTACCCTCACCACATAAATTGCTTCTCCCTTCATGCTCTGTTGCTCACAGCCTGGCCTTGGCAACCAGAGACAGTGGTAATATGTGAATGAGTTGCTTGTATGAATGTGTGTGTGTGTGTGTGTGTGTGTGTGTGTGTGTGTGTGTGTGTGTGTGTGTGTCCCTAAATCAGAAAAATGCCTTTTTGGCCAAAAGCTTACTATTTGTTTACCAATCTTTTCGTTGTGCCTGTGTGCAGCTCAGCATCTTCGCTGTGTGGTGAGTAGCAATCTATTCTTAAGTACCATATTTTTAGAGGTTAACAATTTTACTTTAAAACAAAATACCCTAATGATATTTATCTATTGTTGCTCTGCCTGGTGAATCAAATGCTTTCTTGAAATCAATAATGGTATTATTAATGGTTTGCTGATTAAGATTCTGCGCTGAATTATCGATTTTATATTAAAACCTGTTCAGTGCAGCTGCTTCTCTTTCAAAAAGCGCCCTGATTTTCTCCTAGTCGTTTGTCTAAAGATTCTTCAACTCTGTTCAGGAGAATTTTTAATATTTCGAATGTAACTGGCAGAAACCATACTCCTCTGTAATTGCTGTAATTTTGTTTGTTACCTTTTTTCATCTAGTGGATGGATGACTGCTATTTTTCATGCTTCTGGAATCTTTTCTGTTTCCAAAATGTTTTCAAAAAAACAACTGTAGATCAGTTATAATATTTGCTTCTGACCATTTCAGTAATTCTCTGTAATTGAGCGTTGCTTTGCTGATTTTGAGTGTTTTGATGGCTTCATGAATTTCTAGCTATGTTGGTGGTAAATCTTCCTCGGTATTTTTTGGTATTGCTGAAACTAGTTTATCAGTTGAGACTGGACAGTTTAAGAGCTTGTCGAAAAATTTTGCTGATGCTTCACAGGCTTCCTTGTTATTTAATCCTATTTTACCATTTTCAACTTTGAAATAAATACTTGCTGCCTGATACCCTTAAAGTACATGTTCAAAAGTTTGCTAAAAATTATAAGCTGAGATTTTTCAAAGTTCTTTTGATTTTCTAGATTATTTTTGGTGTTTCTCTTGTTTGTTGTCTGAATTGTTCTAAGGATTCTTCACTTAAACATACAAATTTTCCCCATTTTTGAGCTCTTTATTCTAGTGCTTCTTCTCAGTCCTTGTCCCACCATGTCTTTTTTTATTCTTGGCTGATTCTAATGTTTTCATGCCACTTTAGTCATTTGTACCTCACGTTCATGCTAATCACCTTTTTTGTTTGTTTCTATTTCTTTTCTAAATTTGTCTATAAATTCTGTTGTATTGTTGGCTCTACTGGTGGAGTATCTGATTACTTTCTGTGATTTTATTTTTTTGTTTTAGATGGAAGAAATTATAGTTTAACCTTAGAGAGATAATGATTTGAATTCAATTCCACATTCTGGATCACTTTCACATTCATAATTTCCTTGCTATTCTTTTTCGATATGCCTGTAGAAGTTTTGACTTCTCTTGCTACAAGGCTAGTTTGAAAAGTTCTCAGAATGGAATAGGAAAAAAGTACTTACATTACTGAAACTTTTTATTTTTCAAAGTTGTCTCCTTGTAAATTAATGCACTTGGTCCAACAACGTTCCAGTGGCTTGATCCCATCTCGAAAATGAGTTTCCTCCAGGCCTGCAAAGTAGTTGTCAGCTCCAGCTATCAATTCTTCGTTTGAAGTGAATCTTCATTCATCAAGAAAAATTCTCAGTTTTGGGAAGAGATGGACGTCTGATGGAGCCATATCAGGTGAATAAGGTACGTGTGTGTGTGTGTGTGTGTGGCAACAATTCATACCCTAATTTGTGTAATTTTGTCTTGCAACAAAAGAAGCTGCCAAAAGAGAATACAAACGTCAATAAAATGAGGTCAATAGGAAGTGCAAAATGGCTAAGCAGGAATGGCTAGAGGATTTAGAAGCATATGTTGTTGTTCTTCTTCTTGTTGTTATGGTCTTCAGTCCAGAGACTGGTTTGATGCAGCTCTCCATGCTACTCTATCCTGTGAAAGCTTCTTCCTCTCCCAGTACCTACTGCAACCTACATCCTTCTGAATCTGCTTAGTGTATTCATCTCTTGGTCTCCCTCTACGATTTTTACTCTCCATGCTACCCTCCAATACTAAATTGGTGATCCCTTGATGCCTCAGAACATTTCGTACCAACCGATCCCTTCTTCTAGTCAAGTTGTGCCACAAACTCCTCTTCTCCACAATTCTATTCAACACCTCCTCATTAGTTATGTGATCTACCCATCTAATCTTCAGCATTGTTCTGTTGCACCACATTTCGAAAGCTTCTATTCCTTCTTGTCTAAACTATTTATCGTCCGTGTTTCACTTCCATACATGGCTACACTCCATACAAATACTTTCAGAAATGACTTCCTGACACTTAAATCTATACTCGATGTTAACAAATTTCTCTTCTTCAGAAACGATTTCCTCGCCATTGCCAGTCTACATTTTATATCCCCTCGACTTCGACCATCATCAGTATTTTCCTCCCCAAATAGCAAAACTCCTTTACTACTTTAAGCGTCTCAATTCCTAATCTAATTCCCTCAGCATCACTCGAGTTAACTCGACTACATTCCATTATCCTCATTTTGCTTTTGTTGGTGTTCATCTTATATCCTCCTTTCAGGACACTGTCCATTCCGTTCAACTGCTCTTCCAAGTCCTTTGCTGTCTCTGACAGAATTACAATGTCATCGGCGAACCTCAAAGTTTTTATTTCTTCTCCATGGATTTTAATACCTACTCCGAATTTTTCTTTTGTTTCCTTTATTGCTTGCTCAATATACAGATTGAATAACATTGGGGAGAGGCTACAACCCTGTCTCACTCCCTTCCCAACCACTGCTTCCCTTTCATGTCCCTCGAGTCTTATAACTGCCATTTGGTTTCTGTACAAATTGTAAATAGCCTTTCGCTCCCTGTATTTTACCCCTGCCACCTTCAGAATTCGAAAGAGAGTATTCCAGTCAACATTGTCAAAAGCTTTCTCTAAGTCTACAAATGCTAGAAATGTAGGTTTGCCTTTTCTTAATCTAGCTTCTAAGTCGTAGGGTCAGTATTGCCTCACGTCTTCCAATATTTCTACAGAATCCAAACTGATTTTCCCCGAGGTCGGCTTCTACCAGTTTTTACATTTGTCTGTAAAGAATTCGCGTTAGTATTTTGCAGCCGTGACTTATTAAACTGATAGTTCGGTAATTTTCACATTTGTCAACATCTGCTTTCTTTGGGATGGGAATTATTATATTCTTCTTGAAGTCTGAGGGTATTTCGCCTGTCTCACACATTTTGCTCACCAGATGGTAGAGTTTTGTAAGGACTGGCTCTCCCAAGGCTGTCAGTAGTTGTAATGGAATGTTGTCTACTTCCGGGGCCTGTTTTGACTCAGGTCTTTCAGTGCTCTGTCAAACTCTTCACGCAGTCTCATATCTCCCATTTCATCTTCATCTACATCCTCTTCCATTTCCATAATATTGCCCTCAAGTACATCGCCCTTGTATAGACCCTCTATACACTCCTTCCACCTTTCTGCTTTCCCTTCTTAGCTTAGAACTGGATTTCCGTCTGAGCTCTTGATATTCATACAAGTGGTTCTCTTTTCTCCAAAGGTCTCTTTAATTATCCTGTAGGCAGTATCTATCTTACCCCTAGTGAGATAAGCCGCTACATTCTTACATTTGTCCTCTAGCAATGCCTGCTTAGCCATTTTGCCCTTCCTGTCGATCTCATTTTTGAGATGTTTGTATTCCTTTTTGCCTGCTTCATTTACAGCATTTTTATATTTTCTTCTTTCATCAATTAAATTCAATATTTCTTCTATCACCCAAGAATTTCTACTAGCCCTGGTCTTTTTACCTACTTTATCCTCTGCTGCCTTTACTACTTCATCCCTCAAAGCTACCCTTTCTTCTTCTACTGTATTTCTTTCCCCCATTCTTGTCAATTGTTCCCTTATGCTCTCCCTGAAACTCTGTACAACCTCTGGTTTAGTCAGTTTATCCAGGTCCCATCTCCTTAAATTCCCACCTTTTTGCAGTTTCTTCAGTTTCAATCTGCAGTTCATAACCAATAGATTGTGGTTAGAGTCCACAACTGCCCCTGGAAATGTCTTGCAATTTAAAACCTGGTTCCTAAATCTCTGTCTTACCATTATATAATCTATCTGAAACCTGTCAGTACCTCCAGGCTTCTTCCATGTATACAACCTTCTTTCATGATTCTTGAACCAAGTGTTAGCTACAATTAAGTTATGCTCTGTGCAAAATTCTACCAGGTAGCTTCCTCCTTCATTTCTTACCCCCAATCCATATTCACTTACTAAGTTTCCTTCTCTTCCTTTTCCTACTGTTGAATTCCAGTCACCCATGACTATTAAATTTTCGTCTCCCTTCACTATCTGAACAATTTCTTTTATCTCATCATACATTTCTTCAATTTATTCGTCATCTGCAGAGCTAGTTGGCACATAAACTTGTAATACTGTAGTAGCCGTGGGCTTTGTGTCTATCTTGGCCACAATAATGCGTTCACTATGCTGTTTGTAGTAGCTTACCCGCACTCCTATTTTTTTATTTATTATTAAACCTACTCCTGCACTACCTCTATTTGATTTTGTATTTATAACCCTGTATTCACCTGACCAAAAGTCTTGTTCCTCCTGCCACCGAACTTCGCTAATTCCCACTATATCTAACTTTAACCTATCCATTTCCCTTTTTAAATTTTCTAACCTACCTGCCCGATTAAGGGATCTGACATTCCATGCTCCGATCCGTAGAATGCCAGTTTTCTTTCTCCTGATAACAGCGTCCTCTTGAGTAGTCCTCGCCTGCAGATCCGAATGAGGGACTATTTTACCTCTGGAATACTTTACCCGAGAGGACGCCATCATCATTTAACCATACAGTAAAGCTGCATGCCTTCGGGAAAAATTACGGCTGTAGTTTCCCCTTGCTTTCAGCCGTTCGCGGTACCAGCACAGCAAGGCTGTTTTGGTTAGTGTTACAAGGCCAGATCAGTCAATCATCCAGACTGTTGCCCCTGCAACTACTGAAAAGGCTGCTGCCCCTCTTCAGGAACCACACGTTTGTCTGGCCTCTCAACAGATACCCCTCCGTTGTGGTTGCACCGATGGTACGGCTATCTGTATCACTGAGGCATGCAAGCCTCCCCACCAACGACAGGGTCTATGGTGGTTCATGGAGGGGGGGGGGGGGGGGGTCTATTGTTCATGGGAATGGGCATATATCACTACGGAAAAAATAGATGCTGCCTACAGGAACATTAAAGAAACCCTTAGAGAATAGAGAACCAGCAGTATGGAAATCAAGAGCTCAGATGGAAAATCAACCCTAAACAAAGAAGGGAAAGCAGAAAGGTGGAAGAGTATACAGAGGGTCTATACATGTGAGATGTACCTGAGAGCAATATTATGGAAATGGAAGAGGATGCAGATGAAGATGAGGTGGGAGATATGATACTGTGTGAAGAATTTGATAGAGCACTGAAAGACCTAAGTCAAAATAAGGCCCTGGGAGTAGACAAAATTGTGTTAGAACTACTGATAGCCTTGGGAGAGCCAGCCATAACAATATTTTGCCTTCTGGTGAGCAAGATGTATGACAGCTGAAATACTTTCAGATTTCAACAAGAATATAATAATTCCAATTTTTAAAAAAATCACAGGTACTGACAGGTGTGAAAACTACTGAACTATCAGTTTAATAAGTCATAGCTCCAAAATGCTAACACAAATTCTTTACAGAAGAATGGGTGAACTTGTAGAAGACAACATTGGGGAAGATCAGTTTGAATTCTGGAGAAATTAAGGAATACTCAAGGTAATACTGACCCTATGACTTCTCATATCAGACACATTCAGGAAAGGCAAAGCTATGTATATAGCATTTGTAGACTTCCATCAATAAAAACAAAATGAGGATCATGGAATGTGGTCAAATTTAATCAGGTGATGCTGAAGGAATTACATTAGGAAATGTGACTTAAAGAAGTAGATGAGTTTTGCTATTTGGGCAGCAAAGTAAATGATGATAGTCGAAGTAGAAAGGATATAAAATGTAGACTGGCAATGGCAAGAAACACATTTCTGAAGAAGAGAGATTTGTTAACACTGATTATAGATTTAAGTGTCAGGAAACCTTTTCTGAAAGTATTTGTATGGAGCATAGCCATGTATAGGTGTGAAATATGGATGACAAACAGTTTAGACAGGAAGAGAATAGAAGCTTTTGAAATGTGATGCTACAGAAGTATGCTGAAGATTAGATGGGTAGGTCACGTAGCTAATGAGGTTCTGAATAGAATTGGGGAGAAGAGAAATTTGGGACATAATCTGATTAAAAGGGATTGGTTGGCAGGACATATTCTGAGGCATCAAGGGATCACCAGTTTAGTACTGGAGGGAAGAGTGTGTTCGTGAGGGTGTGTGTGTGGGGGGTGGGGGGGGGGGGGGGTGGAGGAGGAAGGAGGTAAAAATCATAGGAGACCAAGAGATGAATACAGTAAGCAGATATAGAAAGATGTAAGTTGTGGTAGTTACTCAGAGATAAAGAGGCTTGCAAGGGATAGAGTATCATCAAACAGTCTTTGTACTGAAGGCCACAACAACAACAAATAAGCTGTGATGACACTGAAATCTACTGGTGTTCTGTGTTACCAAGGTTGCCCTTCTGTTCGAAAACTTATCTCTCTCAAAAAATTAATGAAGAGTAGTTTTCTTCCAATTGTGTACTGAGAGTAACATTTTGTATGTATTATATCCAACACTCTGCAAACCTTTCTTTTCTTTCTTTCTTTTTAAGTCAATGAACTTCAGCTACAGATGTGACAGAATGTATATATTTCCTTCTTGATCTCTTCCTACTATAATGACTCTTGCACAAAGCAAATCATTTTATATGATCAGCTCTTCTGTTTTCTAAATCAACACACACTTTTTTGTCATGTTTTAATCTTTGGTCAAGATGAAGAGAAGAAGGCTTACAGGCTTCATTTTCTAATGTTTTTCCATCGTGAGACTTCTCACTACTTTATTAAATGTCTTATGCATTTTATGGTGAATGTAAACATTTGTGTACTTTGGTTGCCCTCGCGGCAAATAAACACATCCTGAATATCATGGATGTTTCACAAAATGCTTAGCCATAAACCCTTACTGAAACACCATCCACATTTCCACTGTAAAAATATGCACTGTTACTATTCACTCTGTTGCTTGCTTCACCATGTGCAAGGCCACATAAAAAAGCATTTTGCAGATCATAGTTTCTTAGTTTATAAAACTCCGTAAAAAGATTATCTTTACCACTTACATTTGTAACATTTGCAACAGCTGAGATAAGCTTTCAGTTTTCACAGCACAATCACAACTGTAATCCTGCTTCATTGATGGAACAGTTCTGTCTGTTTTTTCACTCGTGTAGTGTAGTCCCAAATTTCTTCATACTTTTGCCTTTCTTTACTTCTAGTCATCTTCATTTCTAGCATGTTTTCTACATTTCTCACAACTACTAGATACATACTCTTCTTCACTATCAGCCATGGTACCAACACTATAACATGTAACTGCAAGTGTATGTCCTACTGTCTACCACTAACTGACTTAATGTTACTGCTTGGCTTAACTTCCTCATGCACTGCAAGACTGTGATCCAAAGATGCCCAAAATACTTCTTTTGTAAAATGGGAGAATAAACGTGGATAATAATTAATCATATTATGTCAAGAGCTCATTTTTTAACATTTTGTAGATTAGTTCCTTGTCACATTATAGCACATAAATGAATTGTGGAAAATATAGCTTTATGCCACAATTTAACTAAATGAAGGGATATGGTGACAAAACATATCCTGAGGCTTTGAGCAAAAGCCTCTTTGGTAATGGAGAGGAATGAGGGAGATACACATTGTAGAGGAAGACCAAGGTTTGAATACAGAAAGTAGGGTCAAATGGATTTAGGGGCAGGGTTAAACAAATATGAAGAGGAATGCAAAAGATAGACAAGAGAGGATAGGTGCATTATCCTGTTTTTGGACTGATGACTACAACACGATTCTAGAAACAATGGAGTCTAGTATAGTTTAGTTATTTCCTCATCCTAAGGATCACGATCGCAATCTTTTGCGAGTGTGAAACAAATCACTGAAAATTTTGGAAACTTGCTGACCATTTACATGACCACCTTAAGTGTCAGATATGCTGCTTAATACTTATCTCTCTCTCTCTCTCACCCCCCCCCCCCCCCCCCCCACACACACACACACTTATATCATTACGTTCAGTAACTGGCACAGGTATGACAATGCTGCTAAATAACACTGTCGGCACAATGTACTGTATGGGCCAACAGTGACTCAACAACAAGCCAGGGAACAGAACCCCGCAGGAGAAAACGAAAACTTGCCATTTGAGTCAATCTATCGGAAAGCAGACAGTCCGAAACTGTGTAGAGATGTACACGAAAAAGATTACAACACTCGGCAGGTGCCGGCAACTGCACAGAAAAGCACACGGCATGAGATGCATGGCAAGGTCCATGGTAGTTCAACTCTGTGTTAGAGCTGTCCTGACTGGCTTACTGTCACCAACAGCTAAACACTTCAGGCACTGGGTCTGCCCATAAAAAGTGTCATATGACCCCTCCACACAGTCCCTCCCTCAGCAGTCATCTGCACTAATCCACTGTACTACCTCATCTGCCACCATCAAACTGCAAATTGTTTTCAGGTGGAAATACTAAATCTCCCCCCCTCCCAAAAAAAAATAAAAAAAAAAAACGAGCAACGTAGTGCCGGAAATGCCCTATATCCTGTGCAGAAACAGAGAGAAAACTGGAGATTCAGGCTACTGGAGGAGGCAATGCTAACACCTCTGGCTCCACCAGAGGGGAGGGAGCGGGTGGGGGCTAAGACAACAGATGGTCCACTGGCAGCATCAGAGGCAAGCCCACATCCACTGGTCAGGGGGGAAAGGAGGAGGAGGAGGAGGAGGAGGAGGAGGAGGAGGAGGAGGAGGTGGCGGTGGTGGTGGTGGAGGAGGAGGAGGAGGAGGAGGAGGAGGAGGAGGGTGGGTCAAAATCCATGGGCTCCACATGATAGGATCAGGAGTGGAGCCTCACTGAGGCCCAAGGCCATGGGCTAATGGTTGCGAAGTCACCGCTGCAAGTGGAAGCCCGCCCCTGGAACAACATTGCAAGCAACTCTGCTCCCCAGCTGACTGGTAGACTGTGCCAGTGTAAAACCCAACAGGATGCAGATGCAAATGATTTGCATCATGGGTCAACTGCTCCCAACTGACATCATGGGTCAACTGCTCCCAACTGACATCCCCCAACTAACAACTGCTGACCTTCGGAACTTACCACGAGACCTGGTCACCAGCCCTGCTGCCAATTGAAACACAAGGCTATAAATGCAGACCCTGGGAGGAAAAGGCGGCAGGCCACATGCAACAAATCAAAGCAACCCTGACGGGTGGTTTCCATGCAAATGATTTGCTGGACTGCACCTGTTCACTGGCATTGCCAGGTACATAGCCAGTAAACATGACAACGTGCTGCCGTGTAAAGAGGCAGATACTGACTTCTTCATCTGGGCCTGAAATATATGCACAAAAGATTCCAACTCTAAGCCAGAAGCCAGGTGAAATGAGGAATTAGTCAGATGCTGGATACCACTGCAAATGCAAAAGTCTTCAAATGTCTGTGACACTAATTGCTGACTGTTATCGGGCACAAGAGTCCTGAGTGATCCCTCAATAGCAGAAATGACTGACAAAGCACATACCGTGGTGGTCAGTGACATGGAGGAGAGCTTGGCTACATACGGGAAATTTGACAAGGCATCAAACACTAACAACCATATGCTGCCCAAAATCGGACCCTCAGAATCGACATGCACTCTATCCCAAGCGTGCTCTGGGACCAACCAAGAGGAAAACTAGTGTGATGGTGTACCTGGTTTGGTGCACACGTTCTCTCTCTCTCTCTCTCTCTCTCTCTCTCTCTCTCTCTCTCTCTCTCTCACACACACACACACACACACACACACTACTGTTATTTTTCCCTACTGGCAACATAATAACCAACAACTGAGGAGCATTTTTCAAACATAAATTTTCGGGGAATCATTTTTTAGATACCATACCAAAATACTAATTAAGTAAAATAAATAATGTAACATTTACTCTGCTTTTGTAGTCATGATTCTGAGTGAGCATTCGACTTTCCTAAAATTTTCATTGTTTATACCACAGTAGAGGGACAAAGTTCCCAAGTTTCTTCTGGAGTTGACAAATGAAAAGATGGGAGTCCAAGTTTTGTTATTACATACATTTTTTTTGTTTCTTTTTTATCTTTAATGTTAATTACAAATAAATAATTTAACTGGATTGATAAAACATCTACTCACCAAGCAACAGCAGAACACACACATAAAAGAAGGTTGTAACTAGGCAAGCTCTCGGAGCCATTGGTTCCTCCTTCAGGTAGAGTTTGAAGAGGGGTGATGGAGAAGGACTGAAGAGGTCTAGGAAAAGGTATGGATTTCAGGAAAGCCACTCAGAACCTTGCATCATGGGAGACATACCGGACATCCTGTCTGGTAAGTCTTCCCTGACCCGCAGTTTTGAGAGACTTTCCTGAAATTTACACTTTTCCTAGACCTCTCCAGTCCGTTTCCTTCATCATTCTTCCTTCACCTTCAACCCTTCTACCTGGCTCAAAAAGCTTGCACAATTATAACCTCCTTTTATGTGTGTGTTCTGTGGCTGCTTGGTGAGTAGATGTTTTTATCCAGCCAATTAAATTATTTTGTCAAAAATAGATTGTTTTCATTGTTATAATTAAAAAGACAGCTACTTTGCTACTCATTTTGGATAGAAACAATATATTGTACTACAATACAACACTTTAGTGTCATATTTTTCCATAATGCTTGATAAGCAAAAGAGCAAAATAGTAACAAACACTACTGATACACAAACAACACAAAATACTGGCTACAACAATACTACATTGGTAATCTATTGATCACTTTCAACAATGTCCTTACAAAACTCTTCTGGTATGTTAAAATGTCTCATTTACTACATCCTTTTTCTTTTCCTTGCAGACATGTTTTTCTTTAGCAAGGTGGCTGCTTTCCTCAATTTCTGGCTGCATTTTCTGGATTTCCACACCTCATCATCTACAGAGCTTCCATTGTAAGTGTCCGACACTGACAACATACCTTCTTCTTAGACTTTTCATAAGCCATCATTCACTGAGCAATTATTTTAAGTGACACCTTAGATTTAGTGTTTTTAATGCACTGGGCTTCCCAATCTTCATTTAGTATTCTGACAATGCCATGTTGTTCCAGCACTGTATATCCAGCTGGTTTAACACAAACTTCCTTTTTTGGCAGTCTTTTTCCACTCTATCAAACAGTGTGTCACAAACGATCTAACTGCGACCATTAACAGGGAAATAATGTACCCTCATTAAATTTCCTGGTCTCTTCTATAAAGGTCATTAGTATGCACATCATTACTGTAATTTTATTTTGACTGCAGTCAGAAAGCCAATTAATTTTATTTGGAACATTTTCTGGCTAGAACACCTCAAGGTTTCTGAGAAAAGCCAATACAGCAAAGGCTACTTGGTTGCATCTGTTCAATCCTTCTGTATCAAGTCAAAAAAACAATCCTTTCCTCTGCCTCCGCTCATGAATGAAACATAATGCACAAATTATATAGCCAAACCCGTCTTGAATAGTATAATTTACCTAAACAGAACTTCTGTTATATATCAAATCAAACCTTAACCATATTCGGATTTTCCTCCTTCCTCGTGGCATAGGACTTGTTTGCAGGAGGTGTGTGCAACATGTGATTTGCTACTAATTGATTCTTTTTCCCCAGATATTGTACCCTAAATCCAATAGACCAATCTTGCATGCTGAGCATGTATCTGTATGGGGAGTTTTAAATGAAAAATTAAAGCAATGATAGAAAATGTGTTTGTACATCGATTAAGAGCAAGTAAAAAGGCCTGAGAATTACTTTTTTCTTTTAATGAAAGGTTTCCACATTTTGCTTGTATTCCACTTGGATGCTAAATTTCATCTTTTTCTTGAATAGTGACACAGTCTACACCTACATGTTTTAATATCATCCTCTATAGCTTGTGTAACTTCCTTATCTTTGGTTGTACTGTAGTCGTCCCATAAGCTTTCAGCCAGTAACTACCCTGCTACACTCAATTTATTGGCCAAATTTGAGAATCTGTCTTTGGAGAAGCCTGATGGTACTTGAAATTTTGTAGTACATACAGGCAGCCTGCGGCCATCTTTTTTCCTCATGTTGTACTTTATTGAAACGGTATTCTTTCTTTTTGTTTCATTCTTCATGATGTGATTACCTCATATTTTATTAATAATTTATCCTGAACAGCTTTGTTTACACTATTTACATGATGATGAAAAGTTGTGAGATCATCATAAATGAAATCAGCTGCTCTGTTTTCTTGTTTTCCTAGGCTTTTGGATTCACTGGTATGTTTGGTTCTATTGCTGGTTTTGGCAGCTAGTGCTTGTCTTCAGTTCACATTTTCTTTTTTCTTTATTTTTCAGAAAACACCCTGAATGATTTTTGCTAAAACTGGTGTTTTTAGCTCCTCTAACAGCAGCAAATATTGGATTTTGACCCAACCGCTTCAACAGGTCGTGCACGGCAACAACTTGATTTGCAGCTACACGAATCTGAATTTTGAAAAACTGAGCAATTTAATTGACTTCGGCAAAAAGCTCCTCAATTCTTCTTTATGTCATCTCTGATAAACAGGCAGAAAGATAAGCAATATTTGTACTACAAACAAGATGTCACTTACCCAGCATTAGGGAGTTCCCAGAGCCAGCCCACGCTCTACGTGTTTGTAAAATTTTGGAGCCTGCTGAATGTTCATCTGTTAATAAAAGCTCCTGAACAGATAGGGCAGCCACCATACAGACTGCATATGGTAACAGATCATGCTGGTGACCAAGAGCTAACATCTTGCCAAAACGTGGAGCTAATGGCAGCACAGCCACAGCACGACCAAGTTCTGTTACTTTTGATGACCATTCACTATCTTCTTTGTCAGTTTTCGCATCCACTGTTTCAAGTATCCCCAGCAGCTTCAGGCGTCTCTCTGCTGCTCGCAGTTGCAATCCATCTGGTGCTGAAGGGAACGGAAAATTCACAACCTGTGGAGATAGGATTGTAATGTTCTTTCATGCTCTACTTTCTGTAAACATGTATGTTTAATCTGTCCAGTACCCGATAATACTTGATTAAATGGAAAGGTGACTGTTTCTATCAGTCAATGATTGGCAGAGCTTTAGTGATTTAAAAAGGTCAGAAATTGATAGGAGAAGGTGATGATAGCATGGATTAGTTACTTACTAGAAAAGTCAATAGATAGTGGTGGAGCTTGTTAGGAGGCATATTAAATGTTTGGTACCTTTGTCACTGGCCACAGTCATTCAGTTCATAGCAATTAAAACTAAAGTTACAAATATCAATCATGGAGATGGAATATATAAAAACAAAGATGATGTAACTTACCAAACAAGAAAGCGCTGGTTGATAGACACAATAAAAAACACACAAACACACACACAAATTTCAAGCTTTCGCAACCCAAGATTGCTTCATCAGGAAAGAGGGAAGGAGAGGGAAAGACGAAAGGATGTGGGTTTTAAGGGAGAGGGTAAGGAGTCATTTCATTTCCAGGAGCGGAAAGACTTACCTTAGGGGGAAAAAAGGACAGGTATACACTCGCGCACACACACACATATCCATCCACCATCTGCACACATACAGACACAGGCAGACGTGTTTCCCTCATATATATATGACATACATATAAGACACCAACCACTTTCTCGAACGTCTAGAATCCTTACCCAATCTGTTACCCCCGGAAACCATCCTTGTAACCATTGATGCCACTTCCTTATACACAAATATCTCGCACGTCCAGGGCCTTGCTGCGATGGAGCACTTCCTTTCACGCCGATCACCTATCACCCTACCTAAAACCTCTTTCCTCATTACCTTAGCCAGCTTCATCCTAACTCACAACTTCTCCACTTTCGAAGGCCAGACATACCAACAATTAAAGAGAACAGCCATGGGTACCAGGATGGCCACCTCGAGCGCCAACCTATTTATGGGTCGCTTAGAGGAAGTCTTCTTGGTTACCCAGGCCTGCCAACCCAAAGTTTGGTACAGATTTATTGATGACATCTTCATGATCTGGACTCACAGTGAAGAAGAACTCCAGAATTTCCTCTCCAACCTCAACTCCTTTGGTTCCATCAGATTCACATGGTCCTACTCCAAATCCCATGCCACTTTCCTTGACGTTGACCTCCACCTGTCCAATGGCCAGCTTCACACATCCGTCCACATCAAACCCACCAAGCAACAGTACCTCCATCATGAGAGCTGCCACCCATTCCATATCAAACGGTCCCTTCCCTACAGCGTAGGTCTTCGTGGCAAACAAATCTGCTCCAGTCCAGAATCCCTGAACCATTACACCAATAACCAGAAAACAGCTTTCACATCCTACAACTACCCTACCGACCTGGTACAGAAGCAAATTACCAGAGCCACTTCCTCATCCCCTCAAACCCAGAACCTCCCACAGAAGAACCCCAAAAGTGCCCCACTTGTGACAGGATACTTTCCGGGACTGGATCAGACTCTGAATGTGGCTCTCCAGCAGGGATACAACTTCCTCAAATCCTGCCCTGAAATGAGATCCATCCTTCATGAAATCCTCCCCACTCCACCAAGAGTGTCTTTCCGCCGTCCACCTACCCACTGAACCTCTTGGTTCATCCCTATGAAATCCCCAAACCCCCTTCCCTACCCTCTGGCTCCTACCCTTGTAACCGCCCCCAGTGTAAAACCTATCCCATGCACCCTCCCACCGCCACATACTCCAGTCCTGTAACCCGGAAGACGTACATGATCAAAGGCAGAGCCACGTGTGAAAGCACCCACGTGATTTACCAACTGACCTGCCTACACTGTGGAGCTTTCTATGTGGGAATGACCAGCAACAAACTGTCCATTTGCATGAATGGACACAGGCAGACAGTGTTTGTTGGTAATGAGGATCACCCTGTGGCTAAACATGCCTTGGTGCACGGCCAGCACATCTTGGCACAGTGTTACACCGTCCGGGTTATCTGGATACTTCCCACTAACACCAACCTGTCAGAACTCCGGAGATGGGAACTTGCCCTTCAGTAGATCCTCTCTTCCCGTTACCCACCAGGCCTCAACCTCTGTTAATTTCAAGTTGCTGCCGCTCATACCTCACCTGTCATTCAACATCATCTTTGCCTCTGTACTTCCGCCTTGACTGACATCTCTGGCCAAACTCTTTGCCTTTACATATGTCTGCTTGTGTCTGTATATGTGCGGGTGTGTGTGTGTGTGTGTGTGTGTGTGTGTGTGTGTGTGTGTGTGTGTGTGTGTGCGCGCGCGAGCGCGTATACCTGTCCTTTTTTCCCCCTAAGGGGAGTCTTTCTGCTCTCGGGATTGGAATGACTCCTTACTCTCTCCCTTAAAACCCACATCCTTTCGTCTTTCCCTCTCCTTCCCTTTTCCTGATGAAGCAACCGTGGGTTGCGAAAGCTTGAATTTTGTGTGTATGTTTGTGTTTGTTTGTGTGTCTATCGACCTGCCAGCGCTTTTGTTTGGTGAGTCACATCATCTTTGTTTTTATATTCTAAAGATCTTAATGAATGTTGATTTGGTCAAGCGGAGCACACAGTTACTGAGAGGGCAGGTAGCAATAAGGTTGAATATTATCTAGTAACAGGTTGAATATTATCTAGTAACATACACCAGACATGTTTAACAGATTGTTGTTATTATTTGCAGAAAACAAATGGCACAAAAAAACTTAGCAGAAGAAACCTAACAGACGTTTGTCCTGGAAAGAGCAAGCAACCACCAATATTTGAGAAACACTTCAGTCATCATCCATAATCACCATCTAGCATCTATCAGACCTTAGTTTCTGTTGTTAATTAATAAAACAAAATTATCAATCAATAATTTCTTAGTGGTCAACAGCCTTGCTGCGTTGGAAACCACCAACTTTAAGCAACACATAGGGTGAATTCACAATTGTGAATAATGACTACCATCGGCTGTAGAATGGAATGACAACATTGAAAATTTGTGTTGGATCAGGACTCGAACCCGGATTTTCCACTTATTGTGCGTGATCGCCTTACTATTTGGCTTTCTGTGCAAGGCTCATGACCAGACCCAAACTTCCATATGTCGTCAACCATACGTCTACGATCTGTACTTGCACATCCATTATGTGCATTCCTGTACAGATCAGATGTTGTGCTTGAAAGTTGCATGCCCAGTATCGGTAGACAAATATGATATTGCAGTGTGCAATATCACAAATATTACACACAATTTTAAGCAATGCCGGGCCTTGTTAGTACTTGGATGGATGACCGCCTAGGTATGCTGGGTACTGATGGCTCAGTAACATACAAATTGTTGAAGTGGTATCCAACTGAAAGACTTGCACAAGGCCACTGTACCATAAGGAATGTTTACTGTCTCTGAGTGGATGGTAGCTACATTCCAAATTCTTGGATCAGAGCATATGTAATATGCAGGAGAGGTCTGTTTGGATATTTCAATAACTCTCTTACCTTGTCAATACCCATAGCTTTCATCTGCAATACAAGGTCGTCTACAGGTTTGCGTTGAATTTCTGGCACAGAAAAATTCTCAAACTGGTCATTGAAAACTGCTGAAGAATACAGCCTGAAATATTTCAAGAACGAAACACAACAGTGTTAGTGAAACTTTAAGGTGCTCATAACAAATACTTATTAAAATATGACGAGTAAGACGACCATTACTGCCAAAGCCTAATATGAATTCAGAAATATTAATTACATTGGCATAAAATACAACAGCACTGGTAGGTCTTAACATGTGCTATGAACTGTAATTTGAAAGCCCAGTCAAGAGTTCTGACCTCGTTGTACAGTAAAGTGTTCTAATATGGTACTGAAAACTATAAACTCGAGTTTGTGGCTCAAATAAAAGACACTTGGACATTTGCATATTTGAGAAAATACCAAACAATCAGTTCTTATAATGAAACACTGTGAATACTCAGCAAGTGATGACACTGTATGTGGGGGCGATTTAAAAAAGCAAATATTACAATTTGTAGAGAGGAAGAATTATGTATAAGAATTGAAACAAGACTGGATTTAAAAAAGTGCATGACCACTAGATAACACAATAGTTTCCTTTTTAGTCATTATCTATTGTTCACATAGCTAAACCAGATATTCTCTATAAAACTAATGGTAGCCTTGCACTGTGCTGAAGAAGGCAGTCTGGCATCAAATAAAGAAGCAGGTTACAGAAGAAATACATAATCTTAGCAGGATAGATATTTGCTTTAGTAACAATGAAATAGTAGAACCAGCTGAATGTTATGCCACTTTTTCCAAACAATAAAACTAGGAGGTTTCTGACAGAACTGAGCACAAAATTTTTGCAACACAGTGAGATCAAATTATCTGCCTGGCATTTAGGATAACAAAAAAGCATTAAGTCACAACCAAAGTACTGTTCTATTTAACAGTACTCTTGGGCAGTAGAAGTTGTTATAGATGAGAGTTGACCTTGAAAACATCAGATTGATGGAAATATTGCAAAAAGCTGCACAGCCAAGCCTGAAGAATGGTGCTCTGGATCAGTCTAGGTGAAAACAGAAAGTCAATGCTTTCAGAACCAAGAGTATTGTTCTGTAAAAACTGGAGAGGGCAGAGGAGTTGCAAAAGCATCAGCGAGTTACGGGACATAGTCAATTAGTAAGAGTACAGGGCCCTCTAATTCCTAAATTTGCATCACTCCTCTGAACGTTCTACATCTGTCCAAAGTTAATTAATTTTTAACGATTTTACCCATTCTTTTCCCTTAAAAATTCTTAGCAAACGATTATAATAGCTTTTAAATTAATCAAATTTCCTGCGGTTTTAGTCACATCAACTGATTAAATATTAAATATCCTTGAGCTTTTGAACAGGTGCTCCTCTGACATTGTCAAGCAGTAACTGACAACGAACATCAAACACTTGTCCGAAACCTTATGGGTATTCAACCATCTGACACTCACTGTTTGAAACTCAATAGCTTTTTATTAGTTCATATTTTTAAGAATAATGTACATTCTGCAATTAACGTACCGGTAACAATGTCCTGGTCCCATACGACCTGCACGACCAGCCCTCTGATTGGCAGCAGCTTTGCTGGCCCAGACAACAGCAAATGCAGAAACACCTGTCACTTTATCATACAGTCGAGTTTTGGTACGACCACTGTCTACCACATACTTGATGTTTGGTATTGTCAAAGACGTTTCTGCCACATTGGTTGCCACAACACACAGACGGCATCCCTCTGGAGGAGTTTCAAATACCTAACAACAATATAACAGTTTTTAAAAGAAAAAAGAAAGAAAGAAATGAAATCTGAAAAAAAAAGAACAATGTAAAGGTGGACAGAAAGGTGTGACTCACTATTAATAATTAAATGTGTGACTGCAGGTAGCAGTGCTTAAAACATTGGATTTTTCTATAGAAAGAGAAAATAAGATATCACTCGTACATCATAACATAGCTCAACAGAAAGCTTTTTCAGAGACCGGAGAAAAGGAAAACACACATAGAGGAACGGCTCTACCATATTCTTTGCACATACTCACTTCCTCCTGTTCTTATTATAGGTTTCTCTTGATCTGATTACTGTATGTAAGCAACCTGTCCTCTCTTATCTGATTAATGAATCCTCTTTTCTTTCTTCAAAAGATGGATCAGCAGCCCCAAAGAATAATCAGTTTTCTTTTGCATATTTCTTCCTGCCTTGCCACACTATCATTCCTTCTTGTGAATAAAATCTTTTTATGTCTCACCATTCATTTTAAATATTTCATATTTTCATATAACAATGCTGTTGTAGGTAACTTACTATATTCAGTATTGACAATATTTTTTCTTTTCGACCGTATTGACAATATTTTTTCTTTTCAGACCAGTTATTGATGTAATAGAATTTATTAAGTTTTGAATGCAATGAAATGAATTTATTATCTACATATCAATGAGCAAGTGTCAAAAAGTTTGTTGATTTCTTTAGATAAAAGACACGTAGAAAAGAAAGAAAACTAACTGAGCTTTAAGAGAAAATCCCCCCCCCCCCCCCTCTCTCTCTCTCTCTCTCTCTCTCTCTCTCTCTCTCTCTCTCTCTCTGTGTGTGTGTGTGTGTGTGTGTGTGTGTGTGTGTGTGTGTGTGTGTGTGTGTGTGTGTGTGTGAGAGAGAGAGAGAGAGAGAGAGAGAGAGAGAGAGAGAGAGAGAGTGTGTGTGTCACTAAAAAGGAATTTTGACTGAAAGGTCAGCTCGTCATCGCCCTTTTCCACAAGCTAATCAACTGCTCAACATCATTTGTATCCAATGATACATTATTATTCACAACTGTCATGATCACAGTGGATGTATGTACAACAATATACAGTATAACCTCACTTTTATGTTCCCAGAATTAACGTTTTCCCGCCATTTATGACATTTTTTATCGGTCCCGTCAAATTTCCTATGCCCACAATGTTAATTTGCACCCGATTTTGCATCAATATATTTATGATTTTCCCAGTTTAAACAGTACGAAAAAATGTTTGTGGAGAAAAATGGCGCTGCCATGATGTTGGCTGTCCAGTAGTGTTAACAAATATTACACAGTTAAGTTTCTTGACACCAGGGCACTCTACTCAGCAGATTTGAACTGGCAAACATGTAAAAGTTGGAACAATTCATGCCGTATCTCCCACCACTGCCAAGTCTACTTGGCGTGGTGGCTGATGGGAGTAACTAGGTTCGTTCTAATGAAGATATCATGACCAATCACAACTACAGGGCTATTACAAATGATTGAAGCGATTTCATAAATTCACTGTAGCTCCATTCATTGACATATGGTCACGACACACTACAGATACATAGAAAAACTCAAAGTTTTGTTTGGCTGAAGCCACACTTCAGGTTTCTGCCGCCAGAGCGCTCGAGAGCGCAGTGAGACAAAATGGTGACAGGAGCCGAGAAAGCGTATATCGTGCTTGAAATGCACTCACATCAGTCAGTCATGGCAGTGCAACGACACTTCACTTCAGGACGAAGTTCAACTAGATCCACCAACTGCTAACTCCATTCGGCGATGGTATGCGTAGTTTAAAGCTTCTGGATGCCTCTGTAAGGGGAAATCAACGGGTCGGCCTGCAGTGAGCGAAGAAATGGTTGAACGCGTGCGGGCAAGTTTCACGCGTAGCCCGCGGAAGTCGACGAATAAAGCAAGCAGGGAGCTAAACGTACCACAGCCGACGGTTTGGAAAATCTTACGGAAAAGGCTAAAGCAGAAGCCTTACCGTTTACAATTGCTACAAGCCCTGACACCTGATGACAAAGTCAAACGCTTTGAATTTTCGGCGCGGTTGCAACAGCTCATGGAAGAGGATGTGTTCAGTGCGAAACTTGTTTTCAGTGATGAAGCAACATTTCTTCTTAATGGTGAAATGAACAGACACAATGTGCGAATCTGGGCGGTAGAGAATCCTCAAGCATTCGTGCAGCAAATTCGCAATTCACCAAAAGTTAACGTGTTTTGTGCAATCTCACGGTTTAAAGTTTACGGCCCCTTTTTCTTCTGCGAAAAAAATGTTACAGGACATGCGTCATGCTGGAAAATTGGCTCATGCCACAACTGGAGACCGACAGCGCCGACTTCATCTTTCAACAGGATGGTGCTCCACCGCACTTCCATCATGATGTTCGGCATTTCTTAAACAGGAGATTGGAAAACCGATGGATCGGTCGTGGTGGAGATCATGATCAGCAATTCATGTCATGGCCTCCACACTCTCCCGACTTAACCCCATGCGATCTCTTTCTGTGGGGTTATGTGAAAGATTCAGTGTTTAAACCTCCTCTACCAAGAAACATGCCAGAACTGCGAACTTGCATCAACGATGCTTTCGAACTCATTGATGGGTACATGCTGCGCCGAGTGTGGGAATAACTTGATTATCGGCTTGATGTCTGCCGAATCACTAAAGGGGCACATATCGAACATTTGTGAATGCCTAAAAAAACTTTTTGAGTTTTTGTATGTGTGTGCAGAGCATTGTGAAAATATCTCAAACAATAAAGTTATTGTAGAGCTGTGAAATCGCTTCAATCATTTGTAATAACCATGTATTTCCAAACTGCCTCTACAGCCCAAATGCAATTTTTGAGAGTGTTGTGATCTTCATGACACCTCTGTTCAACCATATTTAGCATGTTTCGGTTTAAGGTCCCTTGGAGCCCTAGCTGACACCGTCATTCACTTTGTGTTGCTCAAACGTTTTTAGTTTAAACACAGTTACCAATTTTACTCACGCTGAGCAAAATGTGTTTTGAGAATTTATTCTTGTTGTCAAGTGCATTATTTATGTATGTATTTTTTGTGATGTTACACAAACAAACAATGTGAGTGCTAGTTTGTGTGTGAGTGGTTTTTGCATAACTGATGTGGCACAGTACCTGATAACCTCAAAAAGACAGCTACAGTGCAAGATACGCAGAATAACACATATTCAAACACCATACAAAATACTTATGTATGTATTTGCGTTTGACAATGAGAAAAAATTCTTGAAACACGTCATGCTAAGCACGAAAAAATACGTAACTAGTGCAGTATTTCATTATGTAAATAATGAATGACAGTTGCAGGCTTTCAAAAACATCACTTATGACAGAAGAAACTGAGTCAAACGTTCCTACTTCCCCTTACAGTTATCACTTCCACTTGCATCAGCAGTTTTTATTAGATAATAAACCTTCATTAGATAATAAAGAAGTCCCTGACAAGTCTTTTGAATCCTGTTATGTGCATATATCATACATAAAGTGCAAGGAGGGTACCCTATACATAACTTTGACAGCTTAAAGTGTTATTTCCAACTTTTACATTTTCCAACATTTTACATTTTCCCACATTTTACACCAGATTTTGAAGTCCCTTGAAAAGTGTAAAAGGGGTTTCACTGTACCTGTTCAACTTTTATGAGTCTTGATCAGAACTGGAAGTACAGAAAAGACAAAATGTAAAATTTGTATTCAGTGCGTCATAAACTATCCCCTTATAGTTACTTATATTATATTTTAATTGTCTGTCAGCTGGTTACATTATTTTCATTCAACATTTTCCTATCTTCATCATATACAATAGGGAGATAATAGTTTTGAAATACTGTTCACTTACTGTAAATTGAGTTCAGAAATGCTAGTGACAAAAAGTATTTTTTCGATCATCAATAGGGTCAAAGATATAATGTGAATGTGTCTGCTTATAGGTAATCCACAGAAACAAATTACCTGTATCACAGGTATATACGCAGGTCACTTCAAAAGTTCTGCATACTGTAAAACAGAACTGAAGAAAATAATTTATTTTACAAGATACCTTTACAGACCTTCAATACATTCTTCATTCTTGCTTATGATAGCTTCCCACCGCTTTTGACAAATTCTGTATTTCAGACATGGCACCTTCATTGTTGAGCTCTCAGATTATTCGGGGAAGTATTTACTGCCCATATGTGTTGGGCATTTCTCTCACTGGTAGGGCAATATGTGGTCTTGTATTATCACGCAAAGTGAGGGCACTAGCTGCAAGCATGTCATGCCTTCTTTGATGCATTTTTGGGTGCAAAGCATTTTGCAGAAACAGCTTGCAATATGCGCCTGTTAGACATCTCCTGGGGCATATCTGCAGCTATGATTCAAGATGGAATGTAACAATACTGTGAAATGGAAAGTTGTTACTCACCATACAGTGGAAATGTGGAGTAGCAGATAGGTACAACAAAACATAGCTTTTGGCCAGTAAGGTGTTTGTCAAGGCAGCACGGCCTCAGGTGCCATAGAACACAGTCATGTATGTGAGAGTTGCGTTTGCATGAGTGTGTATGTGTGTGTTTGTCATCTAATTTTGATGAAGACATTACTAGCCGAAAGCTATATCCGTGACAGTCTTTTTGTTGTGCCTATCTGTGACCGAGCATCTCCACTATGTATAGCAATCCTTTTCATAAACTGTTCTCTCTCTGTTCGGTAACATAGAAGCAATTCTTCTGTAACTCTTTTACAGCCTGTTTTCTGCCCTTCACTCAGATCGTGCAGAACCCATCCCGCACCAACCTTTCTCATCTTTAACTTATCTGTTATGATTCTATAAACTGATGTGACAGACATTTTGGCTTCATATACAATTTCCTCATACATTTTTTATTAATCCTCTCTCAAAATGTCATTAACAATAACCTGAGAGATGTAGTCAGTTGCAGTTGATGGTCTTCCCCTTCTTGGGTTGTCCTCAGTGCTTATACAACATTCACAGAAAGAAGCATACCACCATGATACTCTGCTACAATCCACTACACTATTCCCACACATCTCTCTCAAAGTGCTGTAAATTTCTGTTGGATTCCTTCCATATAGGGATTTGATTTTGGTGTAGGAATACTGGTCACTATGTGTAATCTGACATGACTTGGATTCACTTTCCATTTTAAAACTGAATTATTCATGACATGGCCAAGGGAATCGGCAAACTCACATATGACTACCATATCTTTAGTCTTGTTCACAACTGCCATGTATTACAACTTGATCACACCACCATAATGCCAGTGTGCAGGACTTTTGAAATGACCCACATATTTACAAATGACCTTCAACACAAAGCAAAAGACACTATATGGAGAATGATTAACTCGATTCATTCTGCTACTAATGTTTCATTAAAAATGTCTCCCCCTATGTATTTAGAAGAGTTTAAGAAATAATCCACATATTTAGATTAAATAACTCTTTTGAAAGTTTGTGATAAGCATGGTATAGTGAAAACAGTCTGTAATCATGAAGAGAAAAATTTGTACCAGATTCTCTTTTCAACACATTTTCGTTCAATTCCTTACAATGTAAACTTTGGGCTTTTGTTACGTAATTAATAATACTAACCTTAGACTGTTCACGAGTAGAGAGTAATGAGTATAGTGGGAGTACCCACAATGGCTGGCCGCCCAGCACCTGCCTGAATTCCCCTTCCTTTTCCCATTCAGTTTCCAAGTCATCTTCATCTTCAATATCACCTTCATCTTCTGCCAGGAGATCTCCTTCTGTATCATCCACAGGAACTGCTGAGTAGCTGCTAAGATCTATTTCAGGTAAGGGAACAGTTTGTGACTTGCTTGAGCGATTTTTACGGACACTAGAAATTGCACGCTTCATATCTAACTCTAACTCTTCGTCTTCCTCATCTGCCTTAGAAATTCTGGTTTTCTTTTCTTCCTTGGTGCCATTAACAAGTGCAGACTTCTTGTTCTTATGGTAGGGAAATGTTTTCCTCAGTTTTTGCACCAGTGTCTTCACTTCCTTCTGACCTAAAAGACAGAAACAAGAAAAGTTCTGAAATATGCAGCACAGCAAAATAAATGACCGATAGATCATGATTTTAACAACTGTTGCAACATGTGTGATTCTTTATCAAAAATCATGTTGTTTTCAAATTTTGTACTAGTAAAGTAAATATATGTAGTTATTACACAAGACAATTGCATTTCTATTAAAAAATTGCAGCACAATATATTTAATTGTTAAATGCAGATGACTTACATACAGGCATAAATGAATCATTTGATGATGAGTATAAAAATAAGTTCATGTTCCATCAACCAACTTGATACATTTATGCCCTACTGAACGCAAAAAACAAAAATATTGTTGAGTGATATGCTTTGGGATTGGGCAGAGGATGAACAGTAAAAATAATTGAAACAAGTGTTCACTGATCATACAATGTAGGCTTTCATGATGAGTATTAACTTCACTTAAAACTTCTGTCAGAGGTGAAGCAGTGACTTACAATCACAACACGAGGGAATATCGAATGTATAGGCAGTAAAGAGGGTACCACAGTCCAACACATGGAGCTGACTTCAAGACTATTTTTGGTAGTGTTAACATTCTTAACTGGAAGTAATTATTCGGAGGAGATACCTCATGCTATTTGTCTTATGGAGAGAATCAGTGTCAATCAGGGACAATGGCCACCAAATGGGAATGTTTTTCTTCCATTAAGATTACAGACTGCATTGGAAAAGTGTTTGGCAAGTGTGGAGTTGAAACTATTTTCAGACTCACTAGGAAGATAAAAGAATATTTAAGACTGGCACAAGGTATACAGCATCCTTTGCATACACCAGATGTATATAAAATTTCTTGTTTTTGTGGACTACTACATACTGGTAACATAAAAAAGTGTTAACACCTGTTCAGTTGAACATAAGAGGAATTACTGTCAGGGACACACGGAGAAATCAGTCACTGCAGAACATTTGTACCAAGAGGGTAATCATGAAATACAATTCAGTGAGACGAGTGTCATATCAAAAATAATGCACTATCCTGGACACATGTATTGAGAGACTGCTGAAATTTATAAACACCACAATAAATTTAAAAGAAAATAGGAAGGTGTCAAAATAGATAAAATATGGATGTCAACTTTGCACTGATAGAATGACAATTGATTACTTACAATCAAGAATGTTGGTACTAACAGAGAGTCTTGTAGCCATTGTCATGTGATGGACTGTTGTGAATATTAGAGGAAAGTTTTACATGACAACCAGGCCTGTCAACCCGGAAGTCTGAAGTGAAGGAGAAAATTCACTGTTTTCAGAGCTGCTAGGCTTATGGTCAAGACTCCTGATGGCATTTGTGTTAAATTAATTTTAGTGTGGATGTGTAAAACACTATTTAAAATTTGTACTTATGGCTAAAAAACCTGTAAATAAAATTACTTTTACTGTCTAACAAAAGACTTAGATGGATAAATTACTGGACAGTGCTTGATCATCAGCTAGCTTTTATTAAATATTACACTAAAGGAATGTATGTTACTCAAAAATTAGTTTTCAGAATCTAAAACCATTACAGCTAATTGTTTTACATAACTATATATATGAATTATACATTATTAATCATTATTATTTTATGGAATAAATAAAAATATGGGATGTTTAATGATCTGAGCCAAGTCAGAAGCTTACTGAGCTAATTATCGAGAGATTGACATTTACATGTAACCAGAAGGATGACATGACTTTGTGCTATTCAGATACACTACATAAGGCTAGTTGTGAAGGTCATACTACGAGCAAAAAAACTTTAGAATGTATACGCAATTAAACTACGCATTTTTAGAATGCTACTTTGCCAATGCAGGTAATTTGACTTAAAAGTTAGCCATTAATTGTTTATTCTCCAAAATAAAATTTGTACATTGGAGTGAATTTTCACTTTACAGTCAAGTGTATACTGCTCTGGGCTGGGCCACAAATGGCAACTGCTTTCTTCTTCTTCTTTTTTCCTCAAAACTGCAGTCAGTTAGTAAATCTCTTCAACTTTTGCAACTCCACAGAAGCTCTGTTACATACCTCATTCAACCAACACTCCAGTGAGAAAGGGTGATGCAGGAAGTGTTGGCCACAACCTAGGTGTTTTTCCAAAACAAATCTTACACTCTTTTCAAAAATTCACTGTGATTAATTAAAAATACTTATTCAAGTCCCTTGTTCTCTTCTCCCACTTTGTATGAGATGACCTAATGCAACCAGCCGACAATTGGAAATCTTACCCGCATCAATATTTGTTCAACTAATTTCCTAAACAATTTCTGAAACTCTGGAGTACTCACTGAATGATAATAGAAATCAAATAATTGTTCAATATGCAGCACCTTTTAATGTTGGTTGTAACAAATAAAAATTACAGATTACCCCATTATGCAAATGTCATTTATTAAATTTTTGCTCTCTGTCTCAAGAACTTTTTATTACAGAATTTGAAATAGGTAATGAAACAAATAAGATGCTCTTACTAAATGAGTATATGATGAAATGTCCATCACTTTTTTTCTAGCACCTGATATAGTATGATGTCAAAGTGGAATACTAAATAACAATTCCCATTATGCTGCTGCTTTATTACCTTTTAATTATTGCAGTGTATTTATAGTACAATACTGAGTTACTGTATTTTGAAATATTCCTGACTTTAGTAGATAGTGTTGCCCCAAATGGATATAATTTTTGTTTGCTCACTTGGTCACATTTATTCTATAAAAAAATGTCAGGAATGAGGGAGAAAGGTGATGGACAGTTTTATCTGTAATAACAACACTTAATAACCAACCTGTCACAAAAACTAATATTCCACCTTCTGGAAGTTGTGTGTGGATCTTACATGCCTTCTTGTAAGCTTCTCTCACATAATCAGGCCATGTTCGTTTATTAAAATGGACAGTTACAGGAAACTGGCGGGAATCTACCTGAGAAAAGAAAGACCGAAACATCAGTCATAAAATATACAGCACTGATAATGTTTGCGTGGCACGTACTGTGCTCTGACAATTCTATGCAGTTAAAAAAGTTTTGGAATAATGACAATATTATGATAACGGATAGACTGCCACTCACCATCCTGTGGAGATGATGATGAGTCACAGACAGACCAACTAAAAGACAGCTAAACAAGTACGCTTTCAGTCAAAGGTTTTCTTCTGAATTAAACAACATACACACAAATTCACGAAAAACACAACTCTCTCTCATGCGCGCACACACACACACACACACACACACACACACACACACACACACACACCATTGTCTCTGGTTGCTGAGGCTGACTGCGAGCAACAGTGCATCATGGGAGACGCAATTTGGGTGGTGTGGATAGTGAGGAGAAGGCTGGGGCAGGAAGAGGAAGGGATAGCAGGGTAGGGGTGCGGGATAGTAAAGTGCTGCATGTGGGAGCATATAGGGATGTGTGAGAGCATATAGGGATGAGGTGAGGAGAAGGTAGGGCAGCTAGGTGAAATCTGGAGGCTAGACGGAGGGGAAGGGAGCAGAAAAGAAGAGAAGAGAAGTAAAAAGCTGTGGGTATGTTGGTGGAATAGAAGGCTTGTAGTGTTGAATTGGGAACAGGGAAAAGGATAGGTGGGTGAAGGGAAGTGACTAATAAAAGTTGAGGCTAGGAGGGTTAGGAGAAAGTAGGATTAATTGCTGATAGAGTTCTCGGCTGCACAATTCAGAAAAGCTGATGTTGGTAGGAAGGATCAAGATGGCACAGGCTGTGAATCAGTCATTGAAATGAAGAAATTCACAAGAGCCGCTTATGAAGTACATAATGTGGCAACACTGCAGAGACTAATTACTAGAAGTAATACCATAAATACTGAATTGCAAAAGGAAACGTGTATTTTACATTCACAGTACTGTTGAACTTGACTGTCACTAATGATTACTCTGTTTCTAGTTAATCTGATACGGAAGTTTCCAATACAGGCAGACTATTTTGTTTTTCTTTACATCTGGATTAGGTTTGCCTTTGCATTTTTCCCCTTTTTCCCCTGGGTATTGCATCTTACATACCTTCTTGTAGAAGAGGGTACTTCAGTGCTGTATTCAGGTTATATCTCACTGCCAAACTACAGTGCTTATCATTAATTTGAAAGCAGACACAAACACAGTAACAGGTATTGCATTGTAAATGGATTTGAAGTTAAATGTATTTGTGCAAGACTCGTTCGTTTGTGTCTATTGCTGGGTTAACTTCACCTAACAGTTTCCTCAGGGCTGTGGCAAAAGAAGCCACAAAGCTCCGAGACTATTTTACTATGATCCTTTATTTGCTTATAATGTGTGAATATTCTTGGTAATTTTCAGTTTATGAATTTGCTCGGTAATTTTCAGCTTATGAGTTTCCTATTCCTAGTAACAGACAGGATCTTCTCCCACACTGAATAATTAGCTCAACAATTCATGGATCGGAAAGGAAACATATGTAGTGTCTGAGACTTAAAGCCCAGTGGTACACATAGGTGTACATAGGATACATCTTTGTATGAAAAAATAGTGTGCACAAACTTCGAAGGGAAGAGGGATAAATGCGTACACTCACCCATGGCTGTCCCCCCTCCCCTCCCCCTCCAACAAATTTAATGGAAAGATATAAAATAATGCAACACATAAATGAGCTAATCATTGTGCAACACACTAAAACCTCAAGGCTAAAAGCTTGGACTGGAGTTGATGCACTACATAAAATTTCAAAAATTTTATAACACTCGTCTTACCATCAGCTAAAATAGAAGGCAGGTTCTCACTTAAATGGCCTTCTACCCTCTCATCAAAATGTTAAACTGTGACATATAGTGGTTCACACACCACAGCATTGCAGACTGGAGGGTCCTCCTGTTGGTGTATGAAGTTCAACAGTGTCCTACTCTGAGGTAGATTAGAGTTGCTTCATCTCATCACAGTTACCGGTAGGAGGTACACTATGGCCTGATAGTTGGTTTCACCATCTGATGCTTACTGTTCCTCCACTGTCTGGCACTCCTGCCCTCTCATGTTGCATGTCTCTCCGGCTATTAATATATATATATGATATGGTTATAATAGAGGGAAACATTCCACGTAGGAAAAATATATCCAAAAACAAAGATGATGTGGCTTACCAAATGAAAGTGCTGGCAGGTCGACAGACACACAAACAAACACAAACATATACACAAAATTCAAGCTTTCGCAACAAACTGTTGCCTCATCAGGAAGAGGGAAGGAGAGGGAAAGATGAAAGAATGTGGGTTTTAAGGGAGAGGGTAAGGAGTCATTCCAATCCCGGGAGCGGAAAGACTTACCTTAGGGGGAAAAAAGGACGGGCATACACTCGCACACACACACACATATCCATCCACACATATACAGACACAAGCAGACATATTTAAATATGTCTGCTTGTGTCTGTATATGTGTGGATGGATGTGTGTGTGTGTGTGTGTGTGTGTGTGTGTGTGTGTGTGTGTGTGTGTGCGCGCGAGTGTATACCGGTCCTTGAGGAAAGAGGTTTTAGGTAGGGTGGCAGGTGATCGGCGTGAAAGCCAGCTTCATCCTGACCCACAACTTCTTCACTTTTGAAGGCCAGACATACCAACAATTAAAGGGAACAGCCATGGGTACCAGGATGACCCCTTCGTACGCCAACCTATTCATGGGTCGCTTAGAGGAAGCCTTCTTGGTTACCCAGGCCTGCCAACCCAAAGTTTGGTACAGATTTATTGATGACATCTTAATGATCTGGACTCACAGTGAAGAAGAACTCCAGAATTTCCTCTCCAACCTCAACTCCTTTGGTTCCATCAGATTCACCTGGTCCTACTCCAAATCCCATGCCACTTTCCTTGATGTTGACCTCCACCTGTCCAATGGCCAGCTTCACACGTCCGTCCACATCAAACCCACCAACAAGCAACAGTACCTCCATTACGACAGCTGCCACCCATTCCACATCAAACGGTCCCTTCCCTACAGCCTAGGTCTTCGTGGCAAACGAATCTGCTCCAGTCATGAATCCCTTAAGCATTACACCAACAACCTGACAACAGCTTTCGCATCCCGCAACTACCCTCCCGACCTGGTACAGAAGCAAATAACCAGAGCCACTTCCTCATCCTCTCAAACCCAGAACCTCCCACAGAAGAACCACAGAAGTGCCCCACTTGTGACAGGATACTTTCCGGGACTGGATCAGATTCTGAATGTGGCTCTCCAGCAGGGATACGACTTCCTCAAATCCTGCCCTGAAATGAGATCCATCCTTCATGAAATCCTCCCCACTCCACCAAGAGTGTCTTTCCGCTGTCCACCTAACCTTCGTAACCTCTTAGTTCATCCCTATGAAATCCCCAAACCACCTTCCCTACCCTCTGGCTCTTACCCTTGTAACCGCCCCCAGTGTAAAACCTGTCCCATGCACCCTCCCACCACCACCTACTCCAGTCCTGTAACCCGGAAGGTGTACACGATCAAAGGCAGAGCCACGTGTGAAAGCACCCACGTGATCTACCAACTGACCTGCCTACACTGTGGAGCTTTCTATGTGGGAATGACCAGCAACAAACAGTCCATTCGCATGAATGGACACAGGCAGACAGTGTTTGTTGGTAATGAGGATCACCCTGTGGCTAAACATGCCTTGGTGCACGGCCAGCACATCTTGGCACAGTGTTACACCGTCCGGGTTATCTGGATACTTCCCACTAACACCAACCTGTCAGAACTCCGGAGATGGGAACTTGCTTTTCAATATATCCTCTCCTCCCGTTATCCACCAAGCCTCAATCTCCGCTAATTTCAAGTTGCCGCCACTCATACCTCACCTGTCATTCAACATCTTTGCCTCTGCACTTCTGCCTCGACTGACATCTCTGCCCAAACTCTTTGTCTTTTAAATATGTCTGCTTGTGTCTGTATGTGTGGATGGATATGTGCGTGAGTGCGAGTGTATACCTGTCCTTTTTTCCCCCTAAGGTAAGTCTTTCCGCTCCCGGGATTGGAATGACTCCTTACCCTCTCCCTTAAAACCCACTTCCTTTCGTCTTCCCCTCTCCTTCACTCTTTCCTGATGAGGCAACAGTTTGTTGTGAAAGCTTGAATTTTTTGTGTATGTTTGTGTTTGTTTGTGTGTCTATCGACCTGCCAGCGCTTTCGTTCGGTAAGTCACCTCATCTTTGTTTTTATATATCAACTTTGTCTTTACACACACTTTGTGGTGTCCTGCACTGAGAACATGCTCTGCTATTGCAGTTTTATGTAGATGACCCACAGTTGTATGATGATGGTGTTTATCTCAATGGTCTTGCACAGTATGACAAATTTTGCCAATGTAAGCTACTTGCGTGGTGCCAAAGCGCACAGGGATCTGTGGAAGTTAGGAGTCAGACCAATCAGCCAAGGAGGCCTACAGTGAAAACAACGGCCATTCCTTGTGGGCTGCCATATATATATATAATGGAAGGAAACATTCCACGTGGGAAAAATTATATATAAAAACAAAGATGAGGTGACTTACCGAACAAAAGCACTGGCAGGTCGATAGACACACAAACAAACACAAACATACACACAAAATTCAAGCTTTCGCAACAAACTGTTGCCTCATCAGGAAAGAGGGAAGGAGAGGGAAAGACGAAAGGATGTGGGTTTTAAGGGAGAGGGTAAGGAGTCATTCCAATCCCGGGAGCGGAAAGACTTACCTTAGGGGGAAAAAAGGACAGGTATACACTCGCACACACGCACATATCCATCCACACATACAGACACCACATACTGTATGTGTGGATGGATATGTGCGTGTGTGCGAGTGTATACCTGTCCTTTTTTCCCCCTAAGGTAAGTCTTTCCGGTCCCGGGATTGGAATGACTCCTTACCCTCTCCCTTAAAACCCACATCCTTTCGTCTTTCCCTCTCCTTCCCTCTTTCCTGATGAGGCAACAGTTTGTTGCGAAAGCTTGAATTTTGTGTGTATGTTTGTGTTTGTTTGTGGGTCTATCGACCTGCCAGCGCTTTTGTTCGGTAAGTCACCTTATATATATATATATATATATATATATATATATATATATATATATATATTGGCTGATTGGTCTGACTCCTAACTTCCACAGATCCCCGTGCGCTTTGGCACCACGCAAGTAGCTTACATTGGCAAAATTTGTCATACTGTGCAAGACCATTGAGATAAACACCATCATCATACAACTGTGGGTCATCTACATAAAACTGCAACAGCAGAGCATGTTCTAAGTGCAGTACACCACAAAGTGTGTGTAAAGACAAAGTTGATATTCTCAGTTTTGTCTTTCCAGGACTATGTGATAAAGGAGGTCATACATATTAGCATGGTCGATAATTAAATACCAACTCAAGTATCTAATTAAGCATAGCTTTGAATTCTTCGCTTGCCCCAATATAGCAAAAATTAAGCATTTTTGATAACAGTTAACTGCAACATAATGGAGAACTGAACTAGCATCAATTTCGGTTTGGCTCTCAGCCACAGCAACACTTGGTGGCAGCACTAGTTTACCTTGCACATGGACATCAGGCCACAGCTCAGTTCCCAGTAATGGGCTCGAAACATGGAGATGCTACCATCACTTGTCTGGCAGCAATTCGATCACTCATGTGTGACATTCAAATGAGGTGTTGCTACTTACCAACAGTAACAAACAGCCACCACCTCACAATGTCAAGTAGCTGGCTCAAGGAAATCTTGGATATACAGAAAAAGCTCTGTTGGCAGACCCAGGAGCAGTATACTGGAGAAGATACATCCTTTCCCCGAGTCTGAAGAGGGATATGTAGGCTCTGTGCTGTATGACTCATTTCTTTGCTGGGTATATTTGCTGCAATGCTTGCAGAACACTAAGGGAATCAAAACAAATGAGAAGCTGTTGGCTCAGTTATGCCTCAACTGTTCTGTTGTCTTAAGGGCAGTGTGCAGCTCTACAATGTATACAATATACTTATTGAGAAGGCAAATCATAATGACAAGGGTGGGGAAAACAACAGCCAAGGGATTCTTGCTTTGAAGTGGTTGTTTATACTATATTACATCAAAATGCTTACATAATTTTTTTTTAGGAGAAGTACTAAATTAGAGTTTAATTTTGTGTGCATTCTTTCTTAAAGTTTGTCAAATCTAAAATAATTATGGGCTTATGAAGAAGCCTTGTTGGAGAGCTGCTCCTATCTTGGCACAAAACATCGAAATGAGCTACATTCTTCTTTGATGACAGTTCTTTGTGCATTTGCAAAAGACATTCTTGCTTGTTATACATAAGTAGGCAAGCAATGCTATAGTGCACAGACGCCCGCTGCAGATATTGTTTTATGCACATGATGCATTTTGAGCGGCTGCTGTCTGAAGTTCGGTGGCAACTCACAGACCTGAGCATGGCGACTTGGGCTAAGGCTTTCTTCACAACACATTCTTCCCTCTTGCTCCACCCTGTAGACACCCATGCACCAAATATTAAAAGATTTGTGGATAGTGATGTCATAGTATCTGTGAATTTAAGCAATTATGAAGATAACCACCTAAAACGAAATACACTGAAAATTTACACAATTGCTTTTTGTTTGAAATACAGTAAAGAATTACAGAAAATGCAACTTAAATGCACTGGAAAAATCTAAAGCATAATGACTTATTAAATTATTTCATAATGACCTTCGATTACTCAGCAACATATCAAAACCATTTACTTGTCATTAAAGCGAAGTTATCCTTTTGTAAAACCGGTTTGAAAAATTAATACAACTGGGGTTGGATGTACAACCACAAACATCAAGGACAATGGCCACAGCACAGTTCTATTGAGCTGAAAAATTTCATCTGTTTCATACAACATAAATCACATCAGTCCATGGCAGGATGATCAGTCTTGTTCTGAATAAAACACGTAAACTGACCATAAGATGCCTGAAACCAATGCTGATACATGAAACTAAATTATATTCCCTTTCAGGCACAGACCTATTTGACATCAAGTTGTGAGATTGCTGTAAATATAAAGAGGATAAACATTTTAGTCTCATATAGCCCCCTGCTGTCTTATTATTCTCCACCATCTCACTGGCATTTCAGAAAAGTTTTCAGAAAACAGAATTTGAAGTAAGAAACTGTAAATTTGTCAATATCCAGATTGTACAAACATTGAAAGCAGACTGTCCCTTTCAACACAAAGTGGGATATCCTAGAAGAAGGCAAAATCTATTATGGATGCAATGAGAGACAGAATTACACATTTTAGTGTCCCATTGCTCAATTTAGAACTGACCACTGCCACAACATGTTCCAAATCATGGCAGACCTAGATAACTATGTCCCAGACAGGTAAATAATAAGTAGAACAAGCTTAAAATTGTACTTTTTGAGAACATTTCTCATAGAAACAGAGGTCTGGCAAAAGTATTTTAAAAACAAACACAAAGAGTCTTGACCATAAAAAAACATTTATTTTATGGCAACAGGTTTTGGTGAGTTTTTGACTATCTTCAGATCACGTACCATGATGATAGGTGGTGAACGGAGCAGATGTTATGGCTCCACAAATGTCAACTGTCTGATGTTCATAGAGTCATAACACCTGCTCTGTTCACTGTCACTGCCTACCATCATGGTACGAGGTCTGAAGATGGTCAAATACTGACTGAAACTGGTTACCACAAAATAAATGAAAAGCTTAAAAGTAGCCATAAATATGGTAGCGAGATGCCTCTGCTGAAATATATATAATGGAAAGGTGGCAATTCTCTGAGCAACTGAGGTGTTGAGTCATTGGTACGTGCACAAACAAGACTAATGATGCTGTTAGCTTTCTGCTGGCCCCTTCTTCAGAGCCAATAGAGAATGTTATCGTGAGCTGCCTGTAGCCAGAATGAGCTCACCAGAGTCACACTGCTATCCTGCATGTCTGCTGCTTTTCCCTCTTGGCCATCAGCCACCCTTTACCAATAATCCCTGTCTCTTTCTCCCCTTGCCCAGTCCATACAACACAATCCTTACTCCAACTGAACAAGGAAGAAGGGAAGAATGAGTAGGGTTTAATGTCCCTTAGACATCAAGGTCATTAGAGACTGAGCATATGCTTGGATTTTCTCAAAGACTGGGAAGAGAATTGGCTGTGCTCTTTCAAAGGAACCATCCCGGCATTTGAATGGAGCGATTCATGGAAATCACGGAAACCCTGCATCTGGATGGCCAGGTGTGATTTGCATCATTATCCTTCCCAATGCGAGCCCAGTGTTCTCACTACTGCGCCACCCCACTTGGTCACACAAATGAACTAAGCGACAGTGAAATGTAGTCAACTGGGACAATTTAGCCATGCAGGTTTGTACATGCATTCTATTAGCTCAAATAGAAGGAGAGAAGATTGAGAAGTTTAATATATCTCTGACAACTAGTCCTTATGGGTGGAGCACAAAATTGAAACAAGGAAGAATGGAGAAGGAAACCGGCTATGTCCTTCCACAGGAACCATACTGGCATTTGTCTTAGGCAATTTAGAAAACTCACAGAAAACCTAAATATGGATGGCCAGAAGGAGCTTTGAACCGTAATTGTCCTGAATGTCAGCCAAATGTTCTAACCACTGCTCCACTTTAATTGATATATTAACTCTAAAGAAGCATGTGTCTGTAAGCTGGCAATGTTCTGTGTTGTTGCCTGTAGTCAATTCAGTATCTCAACCATACAATGAGTTACACTTTCTCCTTCAATTATTTACGAATTGCTGTAATTATTCCCATTGAAAGCTTGATATGTAATTATTAAACAGTCTTGTCTTATGAACATCATTGCTTGAATTTTAATATAATTAACAGTCAAAGATACAGTTTTACAGTTCTTGTATGTTGAGTTGTACAGTGTGAAATTACCATTTCTGTTATTTATATGGATTAATCTGCAACATGCTGCTAATAAAAGGAAAAAAATAAAAGAAAGCTTAAGGGTCATAATTTACTTCTATTCAACAATCAAGGATTTCTTATGTCCACGGGTGTTGTGAAATCTGAATCTTTGTCAGCTTCCTACTCAGTCAGTTACCAGAGTACAACTCATTAATAATGTCAAGCACTGCAACCTACCATTATTTCCTACTTTATGAGAAGCTTCTGGAAGATTTTTTAAATTTATTGTTTTAGTTCCAATTGAAATGTTATCTAATGATATCATACAATGTTCAACTTACCAAACAATTCAACTGTAAAGAAAAGAAGGAAAAATATCACAGACAATAATATTGGAGGGAATATTTTCACCACCAATAGAGCACATACACTACTATATGCATTTTCCTTCTGAACTAAGCAAATTTTCTTTTTCTTCCACTAATTTTCATTGTATTTTCTAGAAGGTCTGAGCAGGGCACTGAAAAATTGCTGTAGTGTCAACTTGTCATAATTAGAGAGTTTTCCCATAAATATGACTGTCACTGGCAAACTTCACCACACAAAAGTCTAACAATCATAATAAATTGTTAAAAAACACAAAACAGCAATGGAGTTGGCATTCATCTCTCAGGCATAAATTCATGCCCAATACATGTAGCAGTCTGAATTTTCTATTTGCTTCTTCTGATTAACAGTTACTACTTAGATTTATTTGTTTATTTAATGCTTTACCCTAAATGGAGCATAAAGTTTCAAACACCATATTATTATAATTTCAAGGATTTTTGGGTTGTATCTATTACATTAGGTCCTTTTGTAACCCACATTAAGTTTATAGATTTTGCCTACAAACAGCGCACTTATTTTTGTTCTTGCTTATCTTCTGATCTATAGGTTTCTTTTCCTTTGTTGACAATACAAACATCACTTATTCTTCTTCTTTAGGTTTCACAACTGGAGCTCTCAATCATGTACAATTCTGGGCATCTTCTTTCATCGCTTTATTTTCATCCTCTTCTAATGTAATCCTTAATTCCAATTCTTTTCCTACCTATTTCTCCCACTGCTTCCACTTTTCCTCTATAATTCTTTGTTGCAGACAATTTCTATGCAGTATGTGACCCATTCAAGATTTTTTCCTCTTTCTGACCACATCCAATAATTTTATTTCTTCCACTATTTTCTTCATTACGAAGTCTGTCAGTCCATTTCACCTTAAGTATTCTTCTCAACGGCCATGTTTCAGAACTTTCTAAATCTCTTTCTTCTTCCTTTTTAACTGTCTGTGATTCACTGCTATATACCACTACAATACATACATATCATTTAGTAAAATTATTTTCTCCATTCCACTGAAATTATTCTAGATGTTAGTAACTGCTTCGACTTTTTGAAAGCTCTCTTTGTTCTGTACAGCTTCCATTTCCATCTGGTTAAACTTCTCAGGTACAGAAAAGACTTTACTTTTTCTGTCTTTTGTCTTTCTAGCTATACAGAGCATCATAACTGTGATAACACTAATTCCCACGCAGCATATTTCCCAGCCAAGACTTTTTCCTCTTTCTGATCATGTCCAATAATCTTCTTTCTTCTGATATTTTCTTCATTACTAAGTCTGCCAGTCCACTTCACCTTAAGCATTCTTCTCAACAGCCACATTTCAGAACTTCCACAGAAATAAAACTGTATTTCTCTGGTATTCAAGTAATGTAAAAGCATGTAAATTAGCTCTTGCTCTTTTTATAAAACTGAATAAGTCTAAGAAATGGGCTATCAAGCACCCTGGCTTAATCTCAATAAGGCATATTTGTAATAATTAGAAAAATAATACAAACAATTTGGCTAGTTACCATTAGTTCTAACATGTTCAAGTTAACATAGTTATGTCAGTGTGTCTATAGACTGCCATCTAGCCTATAACATGTACCATGGGTTTTCAGAGTTGTAATGAGGAACTCACCTTTATAACTGGAGGAGGAACTTTAAATAGACGAGAATTTTCTGTGAAGTCCTCGAGACGTAATGTTGCTGACATGATTATCAATTTCAGAGAATTGCCTCTTTTGTTCCTCAAAGGCACAATTCGAGACAAAAGACCAATCAGTATATCAGTGTACACACTGCGTTCATGGGCTTCATCCAGAATGATTACAGAGTATTTTGTTAGCAGGAAATCCTAAACAGACAGGAAAAATTAGATAGGTTATACATAGGTTTTTAATACCCATATTAACTATCTACAGTGACACTCAAGAAAAAACAAAGGAAACAATAACACATTAAAAATTTTCTTTTCTTTTGTCTTTTAAGTGGATATTTACAAGCAGGTCTACAATTTTGGGCTTAATTTAAAATCAGACTTACCTAAAATAATAAGACACATAACAAAGAAATTCACTATGTGTTAAACCTTAACAATAAACAATTTAACTTTTCAGACATTTTTGTGCATGTTATAAAAAATGTGGAGACACATAATATTCCAGAATACATCTTAGTTAACAATGATTTTTTTGTACAAGTCATGTATTGTGTTATTCCCTGCTACCCTGATTTTCTCAGTACACCTAACATCCTGGCAATCTCAATAGACTTGCTCTAACAATTTATACTCCTACAATTTACCTTTAAAAGCCACCATGATTTGTTATCTTGTCCCACCACTGCCTGTACCGTTTTGCAAACAAATAATTACGATAAAGCAGTTAGCGTGGGTGATGCTTACATACATGTCCAAAGGAACTTTGCATCACAATTTGGAATAAGACAAGCACTGCACAATAGTACTTATCCTGGCAAGATACTTTCACGTAAAATGTCTCGCCTGTGCGGATGTCCAAATGAATGTTGCACTGTACTTCAGAATAACAAAGGCACTGCAAAATCGTATTTAACCGCTGATACTGGGCCAGTGACTTTTCAAGTGAAATGTCTTGCATGTACGGGAATATACATAATGGGTGTACGATTACAGGTTCTAGACATGTGGTAGACAATGAATGGAAGTTTGGGTCCGGCTATGAGTCTTGCTCAGGTAGCCTAATGGTAAGGCAACTGTCGGCGATGAGTGGGAAATCTGGGTCCAAGTACGGGTCCAGCAAAAATTTTCATTGTCATCGTTCCATTATACAGTTGATAGTTGTCCATATTTGCAATTGCGAAATGAATTTAAGTTTTTTTGTAAGTGTAATTGCTATGTATTTAGTTGAATCGATAACATTTAAATTTGGATGACTGAATGTATAAACGAAACTGAGTGAAGGTTTTAGTAAGCATATGGACAACCTTACAGCTTTTATTGTTTAGGGTCAATCTGTACTTTTTGCTGTATATGGATACCTTGCCTAAACCATTTGCAATTTGTTGTGATTTTCTGACAGCTTTACTAGATGGTAAATGAAGGCATAATCTGAAAGAAAACTACAAGGGCTGCCCAAACTGACTCCTAAATTGTTTATATCGATTATGAACAGTAGAGGGACTATAGTAGTTCATTGAGGAACACCAGACAGCTCTTGTGTTTCACTTGAAGATTTCCCCTGAGTTGCTATGAACTATGATCATTCTGACAGGAAATCATGTTGCACAACTGTGATGATACTTCACAGACACACAATTTTATTAGAAGTTGTTTGAGGAACTGTGTCAAAAGCCTTCCAGAAATCTAGAAAATAGGAATCAACATGAGGTCTCCTACTGATATCACTTTGTGTGAATAAAGAGCCAGTTGTGTTACACAAGGACAATATTTTACAAATCCATTCTGGTAATGAGTCAATACATTGTTTTCTTCAATGTACTTCACAATGCTGGAACATGGTACACGTTTCAAAAACCTATTAGAAACAGATGTCAAAGATATGGATCTGTAATTCAGCAGATTACTTCTATTCCCTTTCTTGTTTGTTGGTGTGACCTCCGCAACTTTCCAGTCTTTAGGTACGGATCTTTTGTCGAGCAAGTGACTGTATGTGCATGCTAAATATGGAGATATTTCATCAGTGTATTTCGAAAGAAATGTATTTGGTATACAATCTGAATCAGAAGAATTGCCTTTATTACGTGACCACAGTTGCTTCACTACAATGAATGTGTCTACTTACAAATTATTCATGTTGGTAGCTGTTATTGGCTGAAATTCTGAAATATTTACATCTTGTTTTGTGAAGATATTTTCGAAAACCATGTTTCATAATTCCTTTAAAGGAACATTAGGGTTTAAGATTTCATCACTTACAAAATCATTAAGGACAAAGTACAAGCTCTGGTTCTGGAACGATATTGGTGTTGTCCTTTCAAAGCAACTGGCACAGGACTTGTTTTAAGTGATTTAGAGAAACCATAGTAAACTTCAATCTGGGTGGCCAGATATGAACCTGAATCACAATCCTCTCGAATATTAGTCTTTTGTGTTACCACTGCATCACCTTGCACAATTACTGCATTTGATTTGTGATATAAGGCCGCAGCTTAAGGTGGATAGTACAACAAGATATTCAGAAATAGTCTATCAATTATACAGGGTACAAAAAGGTAAGGCCAAACTTTCAGGAAACATTCTTCACACACAAAGAAAGAAAATATGTTATGTGGGCATGTGTCCGGAAACGCTTACTTTCCATGTTAGAGATCATTTTATTACTTCTCTTCAAATCACATTAATCATCAAATGGAAACACACAGCAACAGAACGTACCAGCGTGACTTCAAACACTTTGTTACAGGAAACGTTCAAAATGTCCTCCGTTAGCGAGGAGACATGCATCCACCATCCGCCGCATGGAATCCCTGATGCAGCCCTGGAGAGTGGCGTATTGTATCACAGTCGTCCACAATACAAGCACGAAGAGTCTCTACATTTGGTACCGGGGCTGCGTAGACAAGAGCTTTCAAATGCCCCCATAAATGAAAGTCAAGAGAGTTGAGGTCAGGAGAGCGTGTGGATGGATATGTGTGTGTGTGTGTGTGTGTGTGTGTGTGCGAGTGTATACCCGTCCTTTTTCCCCGTAAGGTAAGTCTTTCTGCTCCCGGGATTGGAATGACTCCTTACCCTCTCCCTTAAAACCCACATCCTTTCGTCTTTCCCTTTCCTTCCCTCTTTCCTGATGAGGCAACAGTTTGTTGCGAAAGCTTGAATTTTGTGTGTATGTTTGTGTTTGTGTGTCTATCGACCTGCCAGCACTTTCATTTGGTAAGTCACATCATCTTTGTTTTTAGAAATATTTTTCCTACGTGGAATCTTTCCCTCTATTATAAATACAGTATTTTCTTGATACTGCTATTGACCTCCTTTCTTATACTCCTCACATCAGTGATGCCTTTCCCTTTCCATCGATCTCTTAGTTCCATGACATCAATGCACAACAGATTGTGCACAATACAATGAACTTGGTATGGCTGTGCATTTCATGAAACTGGAACTCTCACAAGACTTTAGCATTTTCAATTAGTGTAGTGTGTTGGTTGGTTGGTGTTTTTACTAACAGTATCACATTTCCAGAATGAGATTTTCACTCTGCAGTGGAGTGTGTGCTGATATGAAACTTCCTGGGACCTTTGTCTTTCGCGGGCAAGTGCTCTACCATCTGAGTTACGCAAGCACGACTCATGCCCCGTCTTCACAGATTTACTTCCGCCAGTACCTCGTCTCCTACTTTCCATATTTCACAGAAGCTCTCCTGCGAACCTTGCAGAACTAGCAGTCCTGTAAGAAAGGATATTGCGGAGACATGGCTTAGCCACAGCCTGGGGGATGTTTCCAGAATGAGATTTTCACTCTGCAGCGGAGTGTGCGCTGATATGAAACTTCCTGGCAGATTAAAACTGTGTGCTGGACCGAGACTCGAACTCGGGACCTTTGCCTTTCGCGGACAAGTGCTCTACCATCTGAGCTACCCAAGCACAACTCATGCCCCGTCCTCACAGATTTACTTCCTGCCCACAAAAGGCAAAGGTCCTGAGTTCAAGTCTCAGTCCGGCACACAGTTTTAATCTGCCAGGAAGTTTCAGTGTCACATTTCTTATATGTCTGTTCCACCCTAAACACCTTTTATAATGGCCTTTCTATTACTGTAACCATCAAGAAGGCTTTCTTGGAAGCAGAAGAGATTGCTTTACAGATTCTGATCTGAGACTCTTGGGGTGTCCACCTGAAGCCCTTTTTAGATAGTGGATGTTATTGTTCCCAGAATTTACGTCACCCCGTTATGAGCATTTTTCTTTTAAGAATTGAACACAAATAGCTTGGCAATTAAAAGTCAAATTATGTAGAACTTTGCTTAGCTGAGAATGTTTAATGCGGATGGAATTCAGAAGGTGTCCCAAATGTTGTACAAAAGATGTTGCTGTGCTAAAGCTTGAAAATCTTCTGGACACTGAATATTATGAACAAGCAATTTTTGGAATAATTTCATATTTGAGACTTGCACACTAAAAATTACATACACTTTGTATTTCTTTCAGGAGAACTCCGTCAGTCATGAACTTTATTTTTGTGTCTTTGGTAGTGTTCCCCTCAAACCTTATGAGATAAGAAACTTCTTTAGATGTTAAATTCATTTCCTCAGCAACACGAACTGACATTGAAATAGCTGCAACACGCCTGGGCTCCGTGACACCTATTATTTTTCCATTGCTGTAAACAAAAATATTTAATTTAGAATCCAGAAATAAATTCAGCTGAGGTGAAAGATTATCAATATTCACTTTAGTATTTTATTTTATCTCTGAATGTCTATTATAATACAAATAAAATAGATAATAATAAAATGTACTAGTGTATTATAGTATGAGAGAACAGAACTCTTGAGTCCAGACAAACAAGTTCTTTGCAAGCCAGAGTTACAAACACCTGTCTATACTTTACTCAATGGAGACAGAGTCTCAAGTACATCATTAGATCTGGGAACACCTTGACAAACAGCTCCTAGTGGAACACCATGGTCAGAACTAGGAAACAATATGCCGTGTGACCTGTCTACTTCATCGTTTGGCTCAGCCCACAAAGCAAGCAACTGAAATCTGAACTCAACATACATCAAGAAGAGAGACAGAGAAGCTGTGTATAGAAGCTGTCTACACCTTCTTGGGGCAAGATAACATCAGCTTGTTTGCAAACTTCAAAATTTGATCATCAACTCTACCAAATGGCTTAAAAGATCACAAGAAATTAGTCATTACTTCAAAAGGAATGAATGACCTTTAAAACTGTATTTCACACTCTGAGAAATTAGGTCTTATTTACTCATCTCTCCTCTGCAAGACTCAAATCATTAAACGAGGTGCCATCTGAGTGACGACACAAGTTATGTCAATGCAAGCTCTTCCCCCCTCCCCTTTAAGAGCTACATTATTAATCAAATGAAACTATAGTGTTTCTGAGACTTTTTCAAGTCTGAAGTATCTACAATGTATATACACAGACTGAAGCAACAAATGAAAATTTGTATCAAGACAGGGATTTAAACCTGGGTATCCCGCTAACTAGGCAGATGTGCTAATGACTATGCCAACCTGTTACAGTGGCTTTACACAACTGCACAGACTTCCCTAATATGCCTCTTTCCTCAACCCAATTTCCCAAACTGTAAACTCATACAGTATTGTAGAGGCTCTCCAAATGTATTGGAAAAACACCTCAGCATTGAACAAAATGGGGGATCGATCCTTCAATCAAATGAAACTATATGCTTCCAGAGACATTTTCAAATGTCAAATGTCTATGAAGTAAACATGCAGACTGAAGTGTAGAATGAAAATGATTAAATGAGGAGCTACATGACAGATGACCCAGTCAACGCACAGGCAGCCCACAGTAAACGATAAACACCTGACAAGTGTGCTTATTACTGAGGCTACAGAAAAACTGACAAGTGACAGTCTGGGCTACAAAAGACAATAAAATAAGTAAAAATAAATGATAAGGAAGGCAATAAGAAAGAAGAAAATGGAAGGCCTGGGAAAGGGGCCCCAACTGAATGGAACTTTAATGCAAAGTGCTGTGGGGCCATAACACATGTTAGAGGAACAGCTTATAATTGCACAATTAAGAGAAGTATCTGGAATAAAAACCAACGGTGTTAATGAACAATGATGAATATGAGCAAGGAAACCAACGTATCTGTGAGGTACAATTCATTTGAAAGAAGAAATGGGAGTACGGGAAACAGACAGCATGGCTGCTTTCAAATAAAAAAATCAAGAGGAGAAAATAAGGTCACTAAGTGTAAGAATGGATGAATACTGGACAAAGTAAAAGATCAAAAGAAAAGAAGCTGATCCCTATATGGTCCACAAATGACAAAAAAGAGAGAGAGAAGACAGAGCAATGGTTAACAAGAAATGATACATGTACAGTTGCTGAAGTGAAGGAAAGGTTGTTACATCAGTACTAGTACAATTAATACTAATAAAAAGTTGATGATTAACTACAAATGATGGTGAAAGGAAGGAAGATTAGGGTTTAATGTCCCTTTTATGATAAGGTCATTATAGACACACAGAGAGAAAAAAATCTCAAACTGGGAGAGGAAATCAAACATGATGTTTCCTGCACGCCAGACATGAAGACTAAGACTGACTGCCAATGTGTTCTAAAAAATCCAAATGAAAATTATACTGAAAAAATATATTTGTGGGACAAAGATTAGGATGAGTGCATGATATGCAAAACTAAGGAAGACTATGGAACAGAAGTCACTAAATGAGTAAAAGCTGACTAATATACACTATTAACATATAGATGCCAGCAGCTAAGTTTGTGTGAGAGAGTAAATTCCTAGCACCAATGTCAACATGCAATCGTTATTGGATGGTATGAATTGAGTAATATGAGTGTGTTGTCTAGGAGTATGAAGGAAACCCAATGAAAATAAAATTAAAATAAACTTAAAGCAAATGAAATGCTGATATGAGATAAAAGAAGGGGATTGGGAGAAGTGTGTAATTCATTTTCTTCTTCTTTTGTTTCTGTTGACAGTATTGTCAATGCCCTAATCATCAACTCATCGATTGCCTCACTAAAATCTTCAAAAAATTGTGCATATTACTCCAATGTAAATATGTACTGAATACGAATGGCATGTAGTAGCTGCTGTCACAAACCCAACTGAGCACGTTTTGGACCAGCTGAAACTTGCAGTTGGTCACCACAGGAACATTCCTCACACACTGTGTGATCTCTGGATGGCTGACAGTGAAGAGTGGGTCTGGCTTGATCAGCAACATTTTGACCACTTTAAGGACAGCATCCCCAAAAGAAACCAGGCATATCCCAATGCACAGAGCGGAGCAACACAATATTAAGCCCGTATTACAAGATGCGCTTAAACCGTAGACCTATGCAACAGCTCCCCAAGCATGCATATCTGTAACTACAAGGTCGGTTCACGTAGACCTATTACACCATCGACGTGAGATATACCTGGCACGCATGCGCAGTAGACAGTGATAACGCGCGAAATGCAAACAGAACTGTCTGATCTCTTGTAAAGTCATTTGTTCTACACACGAAACACAAGGGGGACCATGTGACATATTGGAACATCATCGGTTTGAATTATTTATGTGACTCAAGGTTCCTATTTCATAAGAAAATGTTTACCATTATTTATTAAGTAACTGTTATTCTCTCATGTACGTTACTACTGTTCTGAATTACAAATTCAACATTTAGTTTTATATTATGACACTTGGTTACACAGGGATAAGTATTTATACAGCATTTTGCACATGGAGGACCCACTTGTTTTTGGAGCTACTGCTCTGGTAGTGACAATAAATCTTTGGATTAGGGCAGAACGATGACAAAAACAAAAAGCCAGACATTGTTGAGTTTGATCCTGGCTGAAAAAATGGGAGAAGTCAGATATAGTGGGAATTAGCAAAGTTCGGTGGCAGGAGGAACAAGACTTTCGGTCAGGTGAATACAGGGTTATAAATACAAAATCAAATAGGGGTAATGCAGGAGTAGGTTTAATAATGAATAAAAAAAAGGAGTGTGGGTAAGCTACTACAAACAGCATAGCGAATGCCTTATTGTGGCCAAGATAGACACAGAGCCCACGCTTACTACAGTAATACAAGTTTATATGCCAACTAGCTCTGCAGATGATGAAGAAATTGAAGAAATACATGATGAGATAAAAGAAATTATTCAGATAGTGAAGGGAGACGAAAATTTAATAGTCATGGGTGACTGGAATTCGATAGTAGGAAAAGGAAGAGAAGGAAACGTAGTACGTGAATATGGATTGGGGGTAAGAAATCATAGAGGAAGCCACCTGGTAGAATTCTGCAAAGAGCATAACTTAATCATAGCTAAGACTTGGTTCAAGAATCAGAAAAGAAGGTTGTATACATGGAAGAAGCCTGGAGATACTGGAAGGTGTCAGATACATTATATAATGGTCAGACAGAGATTTAGGAACCAGATTTTAAATTGTAAGACATTTCCAGGGGCAGATGTGGACTCTGACCACAATCTATTGGTTATGAACAGTAGATTAAAACTGAAGAAACTGCAAAAAGGTGGGAATTTAAGGAGATGGGACCTGTATAAACTGACTAAACCAGAGGTTGTACAGCGTTTCGGGGAGAGCATAAGGGAACAATTGATAAGAATGGGGGAAAGAAATATGGTAGAAGAAGAATGGGTAGCTTTGAGGGATGAAGTAGTGAAGGCAGCAGAGGATCGAGCAGGTAAACAGACAAGGGCTAGTAGAAATCCTTGGGTAACAGAAGAAATATTGAATTTAATTGATGAAAGGAGAAAATATAAAAACGCAGTAAATGAAGCAGGCAAAAAGGAATACAAACATCTCAAAAATGAGATCGACAGGAAGTGCAAAATGGCTAAGCAGGGATGGCTAGAGGACAAATGTAAGGATGTAGAGGCTTATGTCACTGCCTACCGGAAAATTAGAGAGACCTTTGGAGAAAAGAGAACCACTTGTATGATCATCAAGAGCTCAGATGGAAACCCAGTTCTAAGCAATGAAGGGAAAGCAGAAAGGTGGAAGTAGTATATAGAGGGTCTATACAAGGGCGATGTACTTGAGGGCAATATTATGGAAATGGAAGAGGATGTAGATGAAGATGAAATGGGAGATATGATACTGCGTGAAGAGTTTGACAGAGCACTGAAAGACCTAAGTCGAAAGAAGGCCCTGGGAGTAGACAAGATTCCATTAGAACTACTGACAGCCTTGGCAGAGCCAGTCCTGACAAAACTCTACCATCTGGTGAGTAAAATGTTTGAGACAGGCGAAATACCCTCAGACTTCAAGAAGAATATAATAATTCCAATCCCAAAGAAAGCAGGTGTTGACAGATGTGAAAATTACTGAACTATCAGTTTAACAAGTCACGGCTGCAAAATACTAACGCGAATTCTTTACAGACGAATGGAAAAACTGGTATTGGATCCTGTAAAAATATTGGAACACATAAGGCAATACTGACCCTACGACTTATCTTAGAAGATAGATTAAGGAAAGGCAAACCTACATTTCTAGCACTTGTAGACTTAGAGAAAGCTTTTGACAATGTTGACTAGAATACTCTCTTTCAAATTCTGAAGGTGGCAGGGGTAAAATACAGGGAGCGAAAGGCTATTTACAATTTGTACAGAAACCAGATGGCAGTTACAAGAGTCGAGGGGCATGAAAGGGAAGAAGTGGTCGGGAAGGGAGTGAGACAGGGTTGTAGCCTATCGCTGGTGTTATTCACTCTGTATATTGAGCAAGCAGTAAACGAAACAAAAGAAAAATTTGAGGTAGGTATTAAAATCCATGGAGAAGAAATAAAAACTTTGAGGTTTGCCGATGACATTGTAATTCTGTCAGAGTTAGCAAAGGACTTGGAAGAGCAGTTGAATGGAATGGACAGTGTCGTGAAAGGAGGACATAAGATGAACATCAACAAAAGCAAAACGACGATAATGGAATGTAGTCGAGTTAACTCGGGTGATGCTGAGGGAATTAGATTAGGGAATGAGACACTTAAAGTAGTAAAGAAGTTTTGCTATTTGGGGATCAAAATACTGATGATGGTCGAAGTAGAGAGGATATAAAATGTAGACTGGCAATGGCAAGGAAAGTGTTTCTGAAGAAGAGAAATTTGTTAACATCGAGTATAGATTAATTGTCAGGAAGTGGTTTCTGAAAGTATTTAAGTGTCAGGAAGTGGTTTCTGAAAGTATTTAAGTGTCAGGAAGTGGTTTCTGAAAGTATTTGTATGGAGTGTAGCCGTGTATGGAAGTGAAACATGGACGATAAATAGTTTGGACAAGAAGAGAATAGAAGCTTTCGAAATGTGGTGCTACAGAAGAATGCTGAAGATTAGATAGGTAGATCACATAACTAATGAGGAGGTATTGAATAGAACTGGGGAGAAGAGGAGTTCATGGCACAACTTGACTAGAAGAAGGGATCGGTTGGTAGGACATGTTCTGAGGCATCGAGGGATCGCCAATTTAGTATTGGGGGGTAGCATGGGGGGTAAAAATCGTAGAGGGAGACCAAGAGATGAATACACTAAGCAGATTCAGAAGGATGTAGGCTGCAGTACGTGCTAGGAAATGAAGCAGCTTGCACAGGATAGAGTACCACGGAGAGCTGCATCAAACCAGTCTCAGGACAGAAGACCACCACCACCACCACCACCACCACCACAACAACAACAACAACAACAACAACTTTAGCTATTTATTTAATCTTACTACAATGCTGACTTCCTCCACTAAATTTCTGCATTCGCTGTTGAAGTTTTTTGCTCCAGGGGGAAACCATAAAATGTCGTAAGCACTGATTGTGCAACATGCATTCCTTCTTCATTTTCTAAGTCTAAGGAGCTGAACTTCCTTACATACACACTGAAATATGAGAACTATTCAGAAAGCAGGAAATGTTTTGGCATTAAAAAAAACTAAGTACAAGAAATACATTTTATTACATACATCTGAAAGAGCGACTGACATACTACTTTTCCACATAATCACCAAACACATTGAGGGATTTATCATAGCAGTGGACAAGCTTTGAAAGACCTTCATAGTAAAATTCTGCCGCATGAGACTTCAGCCGCCTGGTGTTCCGCGTTGTCATCAAAGTGCTGCGTTGCAAGGCAGTTCTTCATCTTGGGAAACAAGTGGAAGTCACTTGGGGCAATATCGGGGCTGTAGGGTGGATGAGGGAAAATTTCCCATTTGAATGAATTAAGGAGTTCTTTAGTGAGGTTTAATCTAAATCTACATCTACATCTATATCTACATCTACATCAACATCTACACTCCGCAAGCCACCCAACGGTGTGTGGCGGAGGGCACTTTCCTGTTCCACTCGCGTATAGTTCGCGGGAAGGACGACTGTCTGAAAGCCTCCGTGCGCGCTCTGATCTCTCCAATTTTACATTCGTGATCTCCCCGGGAGGTATAAGTAGGTGGAAGCAATATATTCGATACCTCATCCAGAAACGCACCCTCTCGAAACCTGGACAGCAAGCTACATCGCGATGCAGAGTGCCTCTCTTGCAGAGTCTGTCACTTGAGTTTGCTAAACATCTCCGTAACGCTATCACGCTTACCAAATAACCCTGTGACGAAACGCGCCACTCTTCTTTGCATCTTCTCTATCTCCTCTGTCAACCCGACCTGGTACGGATCCCACACTGATGAGCAATACTCAAGTATAGGTCGAACGAGTGTTTGGTAAGCCACCTCCTTTATTGATGGACTAAATTTTCTAAGGACTCTCCCAATGAATCTCAACCTGGCACCTGCCTTACCAACAATTAATTTTATATGATCATTCCACTTCCAACTGTTCCGCGCGCATACTCCCAGATATTTTACAGAAGTAACTGCTATCAGTGTTTGTTCTGCTATCATATAATCATACAATAAAGGATCCTTCTTTCTATGCATTCACAATACATTACGTTTGCCTATGTTAAGTGTCAGTTGCCACTCCCTGCACCAAGTACCTATCCGCTGCAGATCTTCCTGCATTTCTCTGCAATTTTCTAACGCTGCAACTTCTCTGTATACTACAGCATCATCCGCGAAAAGCCGCATGGAACTTCTGACACTATCTACTAGGTCATTTATATATATTGTGAAAAGCAATGGTCCCATAACACTCCCCTGTGGCACGCCAGAGGTTACTTTAACGTCTGTAGACGTCTCCCCATTGATAACAACATGCTGTGTTCTGTTTGCTAAAAACTCTTCAATCCAGCCACATAGCTGGTCTGGTATTCCGTAGGCTCTCACTTTGTTTATCAAGCGACAGTGCGGAACTGTATCAAATGCCTTCTGTAAGTAAAGGAAAATGCATCTACCTGGGAGCCTGTATCTAATATTTTCTGGGTCTCATGAACAAATAAAGTGAGTTGGGTCTCACAAGATTGCTGTTTCTGGAATACATGTTGATTCCTACAGAGTTCATCCTGGGTTTCCAGAAATGACATGATATGCGAGCAAAAAACATGTTCTAAAATTCTACAACAGATTGATGTCAGAGATATAGGTCTATAGTTTTGCGCATCTGCTTGACGACCCTTCTTGAAAACTGAACTTACCTGTGCTCTTTTCCAATCATTTGGAACCTTCCGTTCCTCTAGAGACTTGCGGTACAGGGCTGTTAGAAGGGGGGCAAGGTCTTTCGCGTACTCTGTGTAGAATCAAATTGGTATCCTGTCAGGTCCAGCGGACTTTCTTCTGTTGAGTGATTTCAGTTGCTTTTCTATTTCTTAGACACTTATTTCGATGTCAGCCATTTTTTTGTTCGTGCGAGGATTTAGAGAAGGAACTGCAGTAGGGTCTTCATCTGTGAAACAGCTTTGGAAAAAGGCATTTAGTATTTCAGCTTTACGCATGTCATCCTCTGTTTCAATGCATCATCATCCCAGAGTGTCTGGATATGCTGTTTCGAGCCACTTACTGATTTAACATAAGAGCAGAACTTCCTAGGATTTTCTGTCAAGTGGGTACATAGAATTTTACTTTCGAATTCACTGAACGGTTCACACATAGCCCTCCTTGGGCTAACTTTGACATCGTTTAGCTTCTGTTTGTCTGAAAGGTTTTGGCTGCGTTTAAACTTCCAGTGAAGCTCTCTTTGCTTTCGCAGTAGTTTCCTAACTTTGTTGTTGAACCACGGTGGGTTTTTCCCGTCCCTCCGAACGTACCTGTCTAAAACGCATTTTACGATTGTCTTGAACTTTTTCCATAAACACTCAACATTGTCAGTGTTGGAACAGAAATTTTCATTTTGATCTGTTAGGCAGTCTGAAATCTGTCTTCTATTACTCTTGCTGAACAGATAAACCTTCCTCCCTTTTTTTATATTCCTATTTACTTCCATATTCAGGGATGCTGCAACAGCATTATGATCACTGATTCCCTGTTCTGCATTCAAAGAGTCGAAAAGTTCGGGTCTGTTTGTTATCAGTAGGTCCAAGATGTTATCACCACAAGTCGGTTCTCTGTTTAATCGCTCGAGGTAATTTTCGGGTAGTGCACTCAGTATAATGTCACTCGATGCTCTGTTCCTACCACCTGTCCTAAACATCTGAGTGTCCCAGTCCATACCTGGTAAATTGAAATCTCCACCTACGACTATAACATGCTGAGAAAATTTATGTGAAATATATTCCAGATTTTCTCTCAGTTGTTCTGCCACTAATGCTGCTGAGTCGGGAGGTCGGTAAAAGGAGCCAATTATTAATCTAGCTCGGTTGTTGAGTGTAACCTCCACCCATAATAATTCACAGGAACTATCCACTTCTACTTCACTACAGGATAAACTACTACTAACAGCAACAAACACGCCACCACCGGTTGCATGCAATCTATCATTTCTAAACACCGTCTGTGCCTTTGTAAAAATTTCGGCGGAATTTATCTCTGGCTTCAGCTAGCTTTCCGTACCTATAACGATTTCAGCTTCGGTGCTTTCTATCAACGCTTGAAGTTCCGGTAATTTACCAACGCAGCTTCGACAGTTTACAATTACGATACCGATTGCTGCTTGGTCCCCACATGTCCTGACTTTGCCCCGCACCCTTTGAGGCTGTTGCCCTTTCTGTACTTGCCCAAGGCCATCTAACCTAAAAAACCGCCCAGTCCATGCCACACAACCCCTGCTACCCGTGTAGCCGCCTGGTGTGTACAGTGGACTCCTGACCTATCCAGCGGAACCTGAAACCCCACCACCCTATGGCACAAGTCGAGGAATCTGCAGCCCACACAGTCGCAGAACCGTCTCAGCCTCTGATTCAGACCCTCCACTCGGCTCTGTACCAAAGGTCCGCAGTCAGTCCTGTCGACGATACTGCACATGGTGAGCTCCGCTTTCATCCCGCTAGCGAGACTGGCAGTCTTCACCAAATCAGATAGCTGCCGGAAGCCAGAGAGGATTTCCTCTGATCCATAGCGACACACATCATTGGTGCAGACATGAGCGACCACCTGCAGATGGGTGCACACTGTACCCTTCATGGCATCCGGAAGGACCCTTTCCACATCTGGAATGACTCCCCCCGGTATGCACATGGAGTGCACACTGGTTTTCTTCCCCTCTCTTGCTGCCATATCCTTAAGGGTCCCCATTACGCGCTTGAAGTTGGAGCTCCCAACTACCAGTAAGCCCACCCTCTGCGACTGCCCGGATCTTGCAGACTGAGGGACAACCTCTGGAACAGGACAAGCAGCCATGTCCGGCCGAAGATCAGTATCAGCTGGAGACAGAGCCTGAAACCGGTTCGTCAGACAAACTAGAGAGACCTTCCGTTCAGCCCTCCGGAATGTCTTTCGCCCCCTGCCACACCTCGAGATGACCTCCCATTCTACCACAGGTGAGGGGTCAGCCTCAATGTGGGCAGTATCCCGGGCAGCCAGAGCTGTAGTCCGATCAGGGGATGCGTGGGACAAGCTGGCCGTCCCCGACAAACCTCCATCCGCACCCTCACAGTGATGCCCATTGGCAACAGCTTCAAGCTGTGTGACCGAAGCCAACACTGCCTGAAGCTGGGAGCAAAGGGATGCCAACTCAGCCTGCATCCGAACACAGCAGTCGCAGTCCCTATCCATGCTAAATACTGTTGTGCAAAGAATGTCTGAACTAATCTACAGAGAACACAAACAATTCGACACAAAATTTAAATGGTTATTAAAATACAAGATTGCCTAGTAAATGCAGTAATGCTGCTACTTGCGCACTGCAAACACACTGTTCGGCGGCAGAAGGAGACTACGCGATTTTACACTATTCAGGTACTAAAACGCGATGCTGCAACTCTCAAATGCTATAATATGGCCGAAATTTATGAATTAAACAATGCAAGTACCCAAAAACCCACAAAGAAATTAAGAATTAAACTATGTAACAAATAAGTGAGCTAAGAGTATACGACTTGTTGCTAGCAGCTGCTTATCCAACGGCAGCAGCGAGGTCAGGCATTGTCATGCAAAAACAAAACTTAGGACGGCAGCTTTCGTCGGCGTTTGTTTTGAACTGCTCTTCTACGGCTGTGCAAAGTTTAACAGTACCGGGAAGAGTTTATGGTTGCTCCACATTCGAGAACATCAATAAGAAGCATACCTTGCCCATACCAAAACACTGTCGCCATCAACTTCCTTGCTGACAAGGTTTGCAAACATTTTCTTGGTTTTTGGGAGGGAATTTGTGTGCCCCCACTCCACGGACTATAATTTTGTATCGCAATTGACCTGTTTCACTCAAGTCTCATCATCGGTTACGATTTGATCCAGTAATGAATCACCATGTTTGTGGTAGGCCTCCAGAAATGTCAACGTTGCCCCCATTCGCTGTTCTTTATGGTGTTCTGTATCGTGCACAAAATTTGTGGTAGCCTAGCTTTTGAGTGACAATTTCAAACAACAAAGCCCGCAAAACTTGTGGAAAATAAAGCAAAATCTCCATTATTGTGAAGTGACGGTTTTCATGAATCGTTTCATCAACTTTAGCGAAAAGATTGTCAGTCACAATGCTTGGGTGTCCACTCTTCTCTTCTTCACGAACGTTGGTTCAGCCACTTTTAAACCCAATGCACCATTTCCGGATGGAACAGTCACTCATTATGTTGTTTCCGTACAATTCGCACAGTTCACGATAAATTTCTGTAGGTTTTCGGTTTTTTGTCAACAAAAACCATATCACAAACCGCACCTCACAACTGGCAGGATATTTGACTGCAGCGCACATTTCAAATTTGAATACTGAAAACACCAGATGCACAGAGACGTTCTCACTGTCATGGATGGATGTCGACTGAGCTGCCAAGCACACACATACCAAAATATATGTGATCGGCGTGCGTCTAGCGGCATCAGACGGAAACGTTCCCTACTTTCTGAATAGCCGTCGTATGTTTCAATAAATGAAAGGTCTTGGTATCATTTTTGTGCAACTTGTTAACCATGTGCCCAAAAGTTGAATGATATGAATAAACAATTTGATTAATGAAGAATGTAAAGCACTGGTTGTTAATACATGTGAGGAAGTTAAAAATTGGGTATACTATTTTTAAGGACATTAATTGTATCGAAAAGGAAACTCACATGAGAAAACTATAAAATTATGAGACAGGATTGTTGGCGAAATTTTTAGTACAGCCAATAGCCATGTCCACCTTCATCTCCTCTCATTCTCATAACAAGTAGATCCCTCTCTCGTCCAGTGGTCTGAAAGATCTGTTCTTTGCTTTTAACCTTCTCTGCCCTATCACCTTCTCCCAAGTTACGAAAGCTGGGATTCTTTTATATGTGTCTACGAGCAGTTCTATACATTTTAGATCCTTAATGTAAGCACTGGCCAGCAGTACTGCCTCATAATTTTTTTGGTATAGTACTTTCCATTATTGCAATGGCTTTTTTCCCTGGTAACACAGCTGCCCAAGAGAATTGATAATTTCTAATGTATAATAATATTTATGAAGTAATAAATTTTTTGGTTCCAAACCTTAAAAAAATCTGTTTCATTTTCTTGTTGGTGCCAGCGATATCCACATTTACATCCATACTCTATAAACCACTATGACGTGCATGGCAAAGTGTCTTCACATTGTACCAGTTATCATGGTATTTTCCTATTCCATTCACATTAGTCTAACCTTATCTTCATGATATCTGCAGATAATGTATTGTAGTACTGCATATTCCTAGCTTTGTCACTTTAAGTTGATTCTGGCAAGTTACTAAGCAGGTTTTCACAGGATAATTTGAGTCTACGTTCAAGTGTTAGCCAATTAACTTTTTTCAGCATGTCTGTGATGCTCTCCTGTGGGTCAAACAAATTTGTGGGCATTCGTACTTCTCTTCTTTGTAGACATTTAGTATTGAATGTTAGTACTATTTGGTATGCGTCCCGCACACTTGAGCAACATGAGTCCCATGAGTGTTTTGTAGCAATCTGCTATGCAGACTGATTCCATTTCTCTAGTATTCTACCAATGAAATAATCTACTTTACCTGTAACTCCGCGTATGAGATTGTCCCTTATCATATTCCTGCAAACTGGTAAGCCCAGGTATTTGTAAGAGTTGACTGATCCCAAGTGTAGTTCACCGATATTGTCTCCATAGAACACGGTTTGTTTTTTTTTGTTTTTTTTTTTTTCATTTTCCATATATGAGCATTTAAAGCAAGTTGCCAATCTTTCCACCACTTTGAAATCTTTTCAAGATCTGATTAAATTGCTTTTTGGAAGAGAATAAATATTGCACTTACGTAACTGCTTTGGCCCACATATTTTAGGTATCTTGTGAGAAAATGTGTGAGTGGAATTTCACATCATTGATGTTTCTGGTGGAACACATGCTGTCCGATACAAATTGTACTTAAGAAAAGGCAGTATTTCTTAAAAATATGTAAAAGCTGTATTGGAAACATATAGTGCATGGACATGGCTCCCAAGTCACCACTGATTGGTAGAACTGTTATGAGCGTGTACCGTCAGTTCTAGGTACTACAGGAAAGAAAACAGAATCAAACAAACAACAGATTTCTAGATGGTGATTACATAAAGAATGCCATAGTGTAATTCCAAGCATGATTCTGTAAGGGGTGTTTATGTTTCAAGAATCAAGGTGGTGGCAGTGAGTTCGCAATGATTCTAACAATCTTCCTAATCAATGAGCACAGAGTAATGCTAATCATGTAAGCATAGAGTGTCTGAGAATCTCTCATGTTTTCATACGAGTAATCCAGTTTATTGATCATTTTTGTTCTATCCTAGTTAGTAGATGGGGATGATTTATTGTAAAAAAAATTAGCATTCATTAAGATGACACAAACATAAAGTCTTTCACAACCAGTTGTCTCAGCTGGGGGAAAAAAAACAACCAAAGGAACACAAATGTTTTTGTAGACCAGGGAAAGTAAAAAATTCATTGCAGCAGATATACTTTTCTGTCAGGAAACCATGAACTGATAAGTTTTCAGTGTGGTGACAAGATCGGCAATTTGCTTTAACTGCTCTGAAATGTAAAATTCTACACTTCCAAGATGAAAAAAAAAGTAGAATCCTATGATTACAATACCAGTGAGTCACATTTGCAATTGGGTAACTAATGCCAATACCTGTGTGTATAAATCTACAGGAACACAAAATGGATTGATCACATAGGCTGTTGTAGGTAATGCAGGTGGCGACTGCAGTTCATACATAGAATACTATGGAAATGCAATCAGTCTACAACGCACATTGCATACAAAACAGCTGTGGAACTCATCCTAGAATACCGATCAAAACTGTGGGACTTTTACCAAATAAGACTACAAGGCAACATTGAAGCTACATTAATATGAGCAAATAAGGGCTGTAAGAAGTTTGATCTGAGATTTTTACCTCAAATTCCACCATCATACCTTAGCGAAAGGTCTTACTAAGAACCTGTGAAAATTCTGGTCCTACATAAGATTGCTAGAAAGGATTCTACACAGTAACTTGTTGACGCAGTCTTGTGTGACCATAGAACACAGCAAACGGAAAGCTGATGTTTTAAATTTCGCATTTAAGAAGTCATTAACTGAGAAGGATCGTACAAATAAATCATTGTTTGACCACTGCACGGACTCCCATATGAAAGACATAGTAACAGGCATCCCTGGTGTAGAGAAGCAACTGAGAGTACTGAAAACAAACAAGTCACCAACTCTAGATGTAATCCCAATTCAGTTTTACACAGAGTGCTCCACAGCATTGGACCACTACTTAGCTTGCGTTTATCACAAACCTCTTACCTAGCACAAACTCCCAAGTGACTGCAAAAAAGTGCGGGTTACTCCCACGTATCAGAAAGGTAAAAGAATGGCTCCACATAATTACAGGCCAATATCTTTAACATTGGTTTGCTGCATAATTCTTGAACATATTCTGAGTTTGAATATAATTAATTTCCTCGAGGTGGAAAAGCTTCTGTACACAAATCAGCAAACATTTAGAAAGCATCACTCACGCAAAACTCAGCTTGCCCTTTTCTCACGACATCCTGCAAACCACAGACGGAGAGCAACAGGCAGATTCTACATTCCTAGGTTTTCGGAAAGTATTTGACATGGTACCCCACTACAGACTATTAATGAAGGTATGAGTATATGGAGTAGGTTCCCAGGTAAGCAAGTGGCTTGAAGACTTTTTTAGTAATAGAACCCAGTATGTCGTTTTCAATGGCACCTGTCTGTCAGAGACAAGGGCATTATCAAGTGTTACAGGACTACAGTTATTCTCTATATAGGTAAGGGTGACTACCAGTTTACAGTTGTTTGCTGATGACACTGTGGTGTACAGGAAAGTGTCATCACTGAGTAACTGTAGGAGGATACGTGATGATTTGACAGGATTTCTAGTTGATGTGATGGACATCAGAATTTTATAAATATAGAAAAATGTAAGATAATGTGGATGAGTAGGAATAACAATTCTGTAACATTTGAATACATTATTAGTAGCGAGCAGCTTGACACGGTCACATCAATTGAATATCTACATGTAATACTGCAAAGCAATATGAAATAAATGACCACTTAAAGATGGTAGTAAGGAAGGTGAATGGTCGACTTCACTTTATTGGGAGAATTTTAGGAAAGTTTATATCATCCATACAGGAGATTGCATATAGAACACTAATATGACCCATTCTCGAGTACTGCTCAAGTGTGTGGGATCTTCAATATCTTGGATTAAAGGAAGACATTGAAGTAATTCACAGGCATGCTGCTTGATTTCTTACCATTAGGTTCAATCAACAACAAATATTACGGAGATGCTTTGTGAACTCAAATGGGAATCCCCGGAAGGAAGACAACGTTCTTTTCACAAGGCACTACTGAGAAAATTTATACAATGGCATTTGGCGCTGAGTGCGGAATGATTCTACTGCTGACAATGTACGTTTCACATAAGGACCATAAAAATATGACAAGACAAATTAGGGCTCGTAAAGTGACATATACACTGTTGCTTTTCTAACACTGCATTTGTGAGTGGAACGGGAAAGGAAATGACTATTAGTGGTACAAGGCGCTCTCCGCCATGCACCATTCAGTAGCTTGCAGGGTATGTATGTAGTTGTAGATGCAGATGTAGAAGGACAGCACAAATGGTCGCAAGTGTGACTGACCTGTCGGTGAGTGTTAAAACAACTAAACTGGCAGATGCTTGAAGACAGATGCAAACTATTCCGTGAAAGCCTACTCAGAAAGTTTCTAGAACCAACTATTAAGTGCCAAATATAGGAATAAACTGCTCTCTATATGTCTCTCCCATAGGTACTGAAATGACAAAGTTAGATTAAAGACAGCACACAAAGAGGTAAAACGGCAATCATTCTTCCTGTGCTCCATACATCAGTGGAACAGGAAAAAGCCCTAATAACTGGTAGAACCAGGAGTATTGCCCACCATGCAATTTACAGTGGTTTGGAGAGAATAGATGTAAATGAATTAATGAGAATGACACTTGCCTGAAGGTTTATACATTGATACAGTGGACTGATTTTCATCTTAATGCCTTGGATATGCACCAATTGAGACACAAGTACAACATACTTATAAACACATTGAAAATGTCTTCATACAGAAAGATTAATTCCTACACAAGAGATAACATGTAATTTCTTGAGTCTTGTTTAGTGTTTCTTAGCATAACTCATTCCAATCACATAACTGGGTGCCAGCTGAATGAACTAAAACTCAATGAGATGTTCTGATTAACTTATACAATGTAACATGATTGTTGGAGACCAGTTCATAATTTAACAAATGATTTAAAACAAGAGTGTTTCTATTCGTGAGTCTATTTCATCACACATCAGTAGAGCACTGTATTAATAAATTCCTTTGGTCCCCCCCCCCCCCCCCCCCGCCACACACACACACACACACACACACACACACACACACAACATCATGAAATAATGAGTAAAGGCAAGCATTCACACACAGGTGAATGATGCGTAGCACACACAAACATAAAACAGCAGACAGACACAAATCATCTTCGAGCTAACACTCTTTTACTAGTATAAGTACACACTTTTGCAGAGCCAAGTACTCAATAAACTGACCCCAATGTAAGGAGTACTGCTATATCTGACGTTATGAGTAATTCAGTCATTTTGCAAAAAAGGTGCGTAGGATTAGTTCTGCAATTTGTGGTTGAAACAGTACCATCTTTGTTAATCAATAGCCCTTATGGAGGAACATATTGAATGAACATAAATTAAAAGGATTCTATGATCAGTGATTACCTGTTTAATTAACAAATAATCACAAGATACCAATGGTTACCTCAGTATGAACGCGAAATGGACCTACCTATTAATGCAACACTCCATCACTCCAGGCACTGTTAGGGATTTGTGTCAACACGCTGAAGAGGCAATGAAACAAAGTAATTTGACTAGCACTGTTGTTATTTCAAAGAAACATTTTCCATTTTGCAACTGAATAACTTTAATATCTGAAAAGTATAACAGAGATGTGTTCATATTAGGAACACAGTCAGGTTTATTTGATAATGAATTATCTTCTCTATGTAAAGCTCCAATACTTAAGTCTGATAGCCACAAAATTAATTAAAATAACTGAAAAAAAACTTTACAGCAAGCATATACGAGTGGCTATGAGTGGACATGTTTGTGAATTGTGTGTGCACCTATTTATATTTACACTAGAAAAAGAACAGTAGCTTGACAGCCAGTGCCACCTCTCTACTGTTAAATTATTCCATGTGCCACGCATCATTCTTCTGCATATGAATGATTATCTCAATTAATTTTTATATCTTGTTTCCATTTTGGTGTACCTGTTATTGTACAACTTGTGAAGTTCATTAACTTTAAAGGCTTACTTGGCATATCCTGCCTCATACAGGAACTGAGGCACTTGAGTTGTTTTTCCACTACCAGTTTCACCTGCGAGTACAACCACAGGATTTTCATTAATAGCTTCCATTATTGCCTGTTCCTCAGCTAGAATTGGAAGCTTAAGTCTACTTTCCTGCATTTCAGCAGTTCTGTGAACAGGAACAAAAACAGCTGGCTGACATGGTTTCTTTCTGGTCGGTTCTGCACTCTTCACAACAGTACCACTATCAGATTGGCTGTTAACTGTAGGAACATTTTCACATTTATGGGGTGCATCAACAGGCGGCACTCTGTTAGTCACACTTTTTGTGGGGCTATTTTCTGATGACTTTAACACACAATCCCTTAAATTCTCAGTTTTAGTCATGTTATCCATTTCAACAGATATATTATCTACTTTTGACTTTACAGCAACACCTGAAGAAGAGTTACTGGCTGCCTCTTCGTGTTCAGTCTCGTTTCCACTACTGCTAACACTTTCAGCCTCACTATCACTATCATCACTGCCATCCGAGCCCTGAAAAATTAACAGTGTAAATAGCATTCATGTGTGCAAACTGGAAACTGAATACATTATACATTCTATGTTGTACTACTTGAAAAATACAAGTACTAACTATGGAATGTAAACACATCAAAAAAAGTTTTGCATCAGCCTGGTTCTCAGAACTCCTGAAGATAGGTGTTGACTGTGGATATTGTATCACAGGCCACAGTCCCTTTGACTGTTCAGAGATGTCACTAAACCTGCCAAAAGATGTAAACAATCATGTGTGAGCAGCACCTATTAGACGGAGGGGGTCTGACAACTAATCAGTTCCAATGATTTAACCAGGAAGGAGGTACACGGCTCGTGTTGTCTGTAGTTCAACCATGCCTAGACAGTCAATACCGCAGTTCGATGGCGTCCGCATCATTATTTTGTGGCAGGAAGGGCTCTCAACAAGGGAATCGTCCAGGCGTCTCAGAGCGAACCGAAGTGATGTTGTTTGGACATGGAGGAGATACAGACAGACAGGAACTGTCAATGACATGCCTCACTAAGGCCGCCCAAGGGCTACTACTGCAGTGGATGACCGCTACCTATGGATTACAGCTCGCAGGAACTCTGACAGCAATGCGACCATGGTGAATAATGATTTTTGTGCAGCCACAGGGCGTCGTGTTACGACTCAAACTGTGCGCAATAGGCTGCATGATGTGCAACTTCACTCCCAACGTCCACAGTGAGGTCCAGCTTTGCAGCCACGACACCATGCAGCATGGTACAGAAGGGCTCAACAACATGCGAAATGGACTGCACAGGATTGCCACCATGTCCTCTTCACTGATAAGTGTCACACATGCCTTCAACAAGACAATCATCGGAGACATGTTTGGAGACAACCTGGTCAGGCTGAATGCCTTAGACAAACCGTTTAGCAAGTGCAGCAAGGTGGAGGTTCCCTTTGTTTTGGGGTGGCATTATGTAGGGCTGACGTATGCTGCTGGTAGTCATGGAAGGTGCCGTAATGGCTGTACAATATGTGAATGCCATCCTCCGACCAATAGTGGAACCACGTCAGCAGCATATTGTTGAGGTATTCATCTTCATGGACGACAATTCGCACCCCCATCGTGCACATCTCGTGAATGACTTTCTTCAGGATAACAACATCGCTCAACTAGAGTGGCCAGCATGTTCTCCACACATGAGCCCTATCAAACATGCCTGGGATAGATTGAAAAGGGTTGTTTATGGATAACGTGGCCTGCAAACCACTCTGAGGGATCTATGCTGAATCGCCATTGAGGAGTTGGACAATCTGGACCAACACTGCCTTGATGAACTTGTGGATAGTATGCCACGACGAATACAGGCATGCATCAATGCAAGAGGACGTGCTATTGGGTATTAGAGGTACCGGTGTGTACAGAAATCTGGTCCACCACCTCTGAAGGTCTCACTGTATGGTGGTACAACATGCAATGTGTGGTTTTCATGAGCAATAAAAAGGGCGGAAATGATGTTTATGTTGATCTCTATTCCAATTTTCTGTACAGGTTCCAGACCTCTTGGAAGAATGGTGATGCAAAGCTTCTTTTGATGTGTGTAATAACATTGAACAAAACTATTCATAATAAATAAAGTAGATAGAACCTTTAGCATTGACAGTTTGAAGATCATGAAGTATAAAAATGTATGTACTTTTTGCTGTAAAAAATTTGCAGATATTAGTCTCTAGTTGAAATGGAGGTGCCTTGTTAGAAGAAACCATCTGCAGAATATTTTCAGTTCAACTCTCTGAAAGGTAGGAAGCTTTCAGTCTCATATTCGGCATCATGTACAGACACATTGGTAGCCTACACACAGTAGAGTTTTCTTTCATTGGCATTTGAGCTACCTGTGACTCATTTCATTCTGACATGTGATCACACATGACATACATTGATAAACATAACTGGACAAATACACTGCCCCTAACTGGGGGTTGCCAAAGCAACAAAATAATTCTAAGGTTTCACATCTGTCAAAGATGCCTTTCAAAATAGTAAACAACTGGTAACACAACTTTAAACATCTCCAGCTCTGATTCATTAATTTATCTATTCAAATATTAGGAGCTTGATGCTAAAGTTCATTTCATTAAGTAGTAAGTTAACACCAGATCTAATTACATTATTTTTGAAGAATAAAACACATTAAATCAGTAGGATTATCACAATATAAATATATTTTACGCATTGTAGAACAGTTAGTACCAGCTGAATGCAACACAGTAGTAATGACAGATTCATGGTCTTCATCCTTTTTGATTACTTTATATTATTAGTTATATTTACTCCAAGGCACTTTTTCAATGCTTGTTTGCAAGATGTTCCATATTTGTAAATAAATGATTTAGTACAAGATATTAAAACCATTATTAATCATGTACTGTAATAAAAGACAGTTTAAGGTACATAATTTCCTTAACACTTGTACAGGGTACATTTTAAAAAAATCACAACTTCGAAAATATTAGAGAATCTGGCTTGGTTGTAAAATGTTTACATCTACATCTACACAGATACTCGGCAGGCCACCATGTGTGGGGTGGAGGGTATCCTGTACCACTGCTTGTTATTTCCCCTCCTGTTCCACTCGCAACTAGAGTGAGGGAAAAACGACTTCTGTACGGAAAAAAAAAAAAAAAAAAATGGTTCAAATGGCTCTGAGCACTATGGGACTTAACATCTATGATCATCAGTCCCCTAGAACTTAGAACTACTTAAACCTAACTAACCTAAGGACATCACACAACACCCAGTCATCACGTCTGTACGGAAGTACAGTACCTTATCTTCATGGTCAGTACATGCAATGTATGTTGGCGGCAGTAAAATCATTCAGCAGTCAGCTTCAAATACCAGTTCTCTAAATTTTCTCAATAGTGTTTCTCGAAAAGAACATTGCCTCCACTGCAGAGGTTCTCATTTGGGTTCCCGTGGCATCTCCATAACACTGACATGTTGTTCGAACCTACCAGCAACAAATCTAGCCACCCACCTGTGAATTGCTCTTGAAGATTTTTTGCTTTGTGCTTGTTGCTGATTTGACCTTGAGTACATCAAAATAATGGCAGATGAGGAGAAGGCACAATGTGTCATCTGGTATGCCGAATCCAAATTTGTTACAACAGTGTTGCAGAATTATTGACACCAGTGCGGGAAGGCACGACCAGCGAAAAAAAGCATAATGAAGTAGTTCAAGAATGTTTTAAGAGACAGGCAGTGTCAAAGACCTTCATTGAAAGGGATGGCCCCTGTATCTCATCCACATGTTGACAGACTGCAAGGTGCATTTCAATGCAGGCCCCAGAAGTCAGTTCATCGTCCCCACATGAATAGCACGAAGCAAGATCAAAGTTATGCCTTTTAGTGTACAAAGTGCAAATGGTCCAAGCATTTCATCCAAACAGTCACCTTTAGTGTAATGCATTTATATGTTCCATGCTGACCAGCATGGACTCTAACAATGATTACCTGAAAAATAGCTTGTTTTTAGATGAAGCAACGCATTTCTGGACATGTTAATCACCACATCATCAGGATTTGGTGCTCTGAAAACCAACATATTGCCCATGAACACATCTGTAATATTCAAAAGCTTAATGTTTGACATGGCCTAATGCACAGTGTAGTGATAGGAATACTTGCCTCACAGAGAAAACCATAACACAATATGTTTACCAGGACATGCTACTGCAGATCAAAGAGCTACAGTCATCCATCATCTTCCTGGATAATGGTGTACATCCAGATTTTTTGAAAATGTGGGATGTACTGAAACACACATTTCCCAAAAGGTGGATCGGTCATGGTAGTCCCATTGCATGGTCCCCATGCTCTCCCAATGCCATGCCACTACACTTCTTTTTGTGACGTTGCACCAAAAATCGTATGGGCACAACACTAATCAATGTCTCTGCTACCTTTCGCACAGGAACTAATGAAGCAACCAGCATTGTTGACGATTCATTGCTGATGCATACATGGACGGAACTTGAATATCTCCTTGATGTAATACAAGTGATGAATGAGACACACTTTGAAATTTTGGCATAACAGAAAAATACTATGAGAGCTGCTAAAAGTTTTACAACAAACTAGGGTGGACTATCTCTAACAGTTTCTAAACTGCACTTTTTGAATGGTAATGGGACTTTACTGGCACCCTGTATCTCCCCTTGTACGTTAGACTTTCTTTAATTTAAAGACTCTTGTAAATTCATTTGGCGCTTTTACATTCTCATATAAAAGTTGCTGCTTATCACTATTTCCTCCAAATTGATGATTTTCCTTTGTCCAATGCAACTATGCTTTCTAACAAAGCAATGTTAATGGCATACATTAATATCCACAAATTTCTTACAATATTTTGTTAATTCCGCCCTACAGTAGATGTCGTTACATGTATGTAACATAAGGTTTCTATGGATTCGATTGGTATTCAACCTGTGCTAGTGCTCCAATGCCCATTGCTATGCACTTGTACAAGCCATGCATCACATTCTAGGAGGAATAATTGGAACTGCTGTAAAAATATCACCTTAGGCTATGTTTGTAATGTCTTAGATACACCAGTGCAGAAGTTGGTTGCCCTTATGCCATGCAGGGCATGCAAGATCCTTTGTTTGTGTGGATAATGTGTTTTTATTCAGTACATATTAAATATTATCCCTATAATTAAGAACCAGAGGGCAAATTACTTGATTTCTTTTGGTTCCGTCTATTGAAATATACATGAAATGTAGAAATGAACTACATTACACAATTGTAATATGCAGATCTCTGTGACATTTAGATATTTCTTTTAGTTTCTGTTAATGATTGATGACATTCTTGATGTTCTCATTGATCTCAATGCATTGGTTTCTCTGAACTTGATGACAATAATGTTAACAATTTTTGTAACAGCACAGAAACTTCCTCTAGTGCAGAGGTGTTGCAAGAGTCAGCTGTTCAGTAAAACATGATGATGTTCTAGCTAGAAGATGCAGAGCTGCATTACACTGATGGTTACTTTAGTCCAGAAACTCATCCATTTGTGCAACTTCTGGCAGATAACCCTCAAGAAGTGCTCTCCCACTTGCAGTAATTCAGTACCCAGAAATTGGACACAAGTATTGACATTATCACCACTGAGCCAGGGCAGCTTTTAGGTGTGTGTTTTCAAATGGCTTGGCAAAAATACCTGATGTGTACTATTATTGGGAAAAAAATATGGCATGTGATCTGGTTTCTGATACAGTGACACGAAACTACTTTCAGAAACTAGTTCTCTGTTGCATTTCCAGGGCCATCTTACTGCTACCGAACTGACAAAGAAGGAAGATAAGCAACATGAAGTGTCCTTGCTTGTGTTGGTTATTCACCAGGAACAACATGAAGCATATCTGTGTGGCCTGTAGTGCACAAACTTTGAACCTAAGAAGACAGAAGGATTCAATCTGTCTGAGTCATAATTCTTTGAGGAAGCTTAAAGAAACCATCCTCGGAGCGATGCTGGTTATTTTTGAAGGTTACAACCCAGTTTTGATCGAATTTTCTCATGTTGAGAAATGAGAAGGAGCAATTTAGTTTTACTTTGTAAAAACCCTTCTACAGCCAAGATTGTATAAATATTTCCTTATTTTTGACAACCGGTTTTGACACACTTGGCTGTCATCTTCTGGTTTTCAAAAACTTTTGTTACAAAACATGTTCATCATGAGTTGACACCTCATGTCAAGTTGTCATATTAGCGGATAAGTTGTAGCACTTTATGTAAAGATCTGTCAGAAATAAATCAAACAATCAAAAAGCACCCTGTGCACATGGCCATGTTCACATACGTAGTGCTCACAGATGATTGTTAAGTCTTAAAAATCACAATATACAGTAAAATGTACCACAGCACATCTATTTATGATAGCTTGACATGTTCCACTGGCTGATGATTCACCTTAGACAGTGTACATGGTGCCATATACACATATCTGCAAATATTAGCTTGACATGTTCCATTGTTTGATGATTTACCTTAGATGGTGTATATCATACCATTTACACCCACTAAGGTGAATCATCATCGGATGGAACATGTCATGCTAACATAAACAGATGTGTTATTATATATTTCATTGTATATTGTAATTTTTAAGGCTTAACAATCATCTGTGAATGGTACATATATGGACGTGGCCATGTGCATTAGTTGTTTCTTGACTATAAATGTTGTATCTATGACAAGCCTTTGCATAATGTGCTACATTTTATCAACTAATATGACAACTTGGTATGAGATTTCAATTCACAATGAACATTTTTTGTAAGAAAAAACTTTTAACGAGCAGTTAATGAAAGCAAAGTGTGTCGAAACTGGTTCTTGAAAATGAAGTATTTATGCGATCTTGCTTGTGGAAGGATCCAATTTTGCTTTTTGGGATTGCTGTAGCAAAAACTTCTGACATACTCAAGCTAGATACAACTTTAATACCAAATTTTATGAAAATTTAAATGTACTGTAAGGCTGTTGTACACATTCCTAATGTCTTCATTAATTATAGCAATGTGCAAAGGTTAAAACTTACTTCCAAACCAACAACATTTGGGTTGTTGCTACACGTTTTACTTTTTTCCTCTTCAGCACTTGCTAAAAGTCGCCTCCTCTTTGCGCTGCCACTAATGCTGTTCAAAACAGTACCATTTTCCACATTCAGCCGCTCTGTATTCTTCTTTGTGCTGCTCCCAGACTCTGACAAGTGACGTTTTAGACCTTCTGTCTGTATTTTTGTAATGGATGTCAGCTGATTAAGAACTTCAGGTGAAGCTTGTACTTTAGATAAGGCTTCCAGTAAGTTGGCACGCTACAAAGAAATATTAATATACTACAGCAAAATCCATAAAAAGCCATAACACGCAGTGTATAGCATGTCATCTTAATCAAGAAAGTATTTTAACATTATTTAATACTAATTCTCATAATGGAATGAAAGTATTCCATTAACGAGATACTGATTTTCTTTGTATGGCTGTCATTACATGTGCTTTTACTAAATGAGATGGAAATATTGAACCCACTGGTATCACCTATCTCCTTTAACCCATGACATCAAAACGGCAAACAGAAATCAGTCATTGAAATACAATATGTGTAAAACGCATGCCATAAGAAGAATTATAGCTGATCTCATGAAATCATATTCACTGGCTTCACTAGCTCTCAACCAAATTGTCACCTTTTAACCAACTAAAGTGCACATATGGTGAACCAGGCTCTTCCGCAGCGTGCTGCTGTTGGCATTCTGTATGAAAAAAATACATTGTGCTGTTTTCTAGATGGGCCTGACAACCAACAAGCTGTCTGTCCACGTAAATGGACAGAAGGTTTATTCTGTTTCCATTTGTTGTAGCCAACTGGGAGATAGCATGTGGTAGCCAACGAGAAATGCTGAACCTAATGATTTCTTTGGGTGAAATGGAAAGTCATTTGTTTTTGATACTGAGGGTGAGAAAAAAACTAGTCATGCTGAAGACTGACCTGTAGTGTAGCCTAAGGTCCAGGTTAGGTTGGAATGTGACAATTTGATTATGGGAAGCCAACAGATCTCAACATGAAACTACGACTGCTGTCACAGACTGATATGTAATGTAGCATGAGACAGATGTTCATCACTGTGACAACCTACTTATGGATCTTATTTCCATTTTTGCTGAAAGTTCTACCAATGTGGTTACAATTTAAAATAAAAAAACAGCTTACTTTATTTATGAATCATAGGTAATTACAAACGAGCATTCTGACTGGCTACCAGCAACTGACTCATGATTTGTACTGTTCACTTCCCATCATTCAGTGGCTGAATAGTTACCAACAGCAGCACACAACAAGAAAACCATGTATACTGTAAGCGTTCTTTTGCCACGAGTCCTCTTATGCAATAAATGATGAACATATTCTAGGGTAAAATGTCTACATGGTACTTACTGTTAACAAGCTTTATACATTCTATAAAAGTGTGGATAAAATGCAACAGGTAAATTTTATTAGTGGAATAATAACTTTATATATCAAAACTTCCTGGCAGATTAAAACTGTGTGCTGGTCTGGGATTCGAACATGGGGCAAGTGTGGGCAAGTGCTGTACTGACTGAGCTACCCAAACACAACTAACAACCCATCCTCACTGCTTCATTTCCACCAGTACCTCATCCCCTACCTATCAAACTTCGCAGAAGTTCTCCTGAAGAACTTGTGGGACTAGCACTCCTGGCAGAAGGGATACTGTGCAGACATGGCTTAGGCACAGCCTGGGTAGTTGTACCAGTATGACTGAGGAGGTGATATACATGTGAAAGTAAAGCTGTGAGGACAGGTCGTGAGTCACGCTCAGGTAATTCAGTTGGTAGAGAACTTGCCTGTGAAAGGCAAAGGTCCCAGGTTTGAGCCCCGGTCTGGCACATGTTTTAATCTGCCAGGAAGTTTGACATCAGTGCAAACACACAGCTGGGTGAAGATTCATTTTGGAACCTTACATATCACTTATGATACAATTTGTGAAGTGTACCTGTATAAAAACTTATTAAAATGACTTTGTCCAGTTTTACTTGGATTTTTTATTTTCTGTGGTAAAATTGTCCTTGAAGGTAGAAAGTCTGTACCTGGTGCTGGGCACTAGAAGCTGCATAAATGATGCTTACATGACAGTACAATTAAATCTGGTCAGCTCGTGTCTTGCGCAGCATGCGCTTTTGCAATACAAAAAAAGAGAAGATTCAATTTCTGTACATATATACAATATGTTGACCAGAGTTAAACTGTGCAATGGTCATCACTATTTGTAGACAACAAACTTATATTTGCCAGGATTCAATAAAAATTCACTGGAGTCTGTTCATTACTAATTAAGTTGCTGAGCAAAGAATAAATATTACACATGACTTTCAGAATGTAAAAGATCTTAAAAAATATTTGTGACGGAGCTAAATTATGCTACTGTATAATCACGTGAATAGTGAAAAGCATCATATGGCTACAAGTGTATGTGCTCTCAAACTACGGATATGAGTCAATAGTACAAGGTGTTCCACTCAAACCTCCCTGATTTCAAGACCCAGGGAAAAGAAAGAAAAAAAGGGGGAAAAAACAGTAGATATGACAATGAAAAATACACCACACTGTAGAGCTTCTCAAAGAAGCATGAAGAACATCGAGTCTATATTCAATTTCTTGCCAAGTTTTTTGTAACATTTCCTCTAGTATTATTGCAATCGCATTAGTGATACGATGTCGCAACGTAGGAATATCATCCACTTTGGTCGCATACACGCGGTCCTTCACGAATACCCACATGAAGAAATCAAGCGGTGTAATGTGGGTGAACATGGTGGCCAGGCGATGGGTCCTCTGTGTCCTATCCAACGACTGGGAAATTTCCTATCCATAAACTTGCGAACAGCCGTTGGACAATGCAGTGGAACTCCATCTTGTTGAGAAACTATGTTGGGTTGCAAGTCTCATATCCGAGGGTACACAAATGCTCCAACACATTCACTGTTTGTTCAGCAAAAAGGACTTGTCCAACAATCCTGTCATGCAGTAGCCTGCACCAGACATTTACTTTAGGGTTATCACGAACATGTTCAATGACAATGTGCGCATTTTGCGAACCACAAATCTGAACATTATGCCTATTAACCCTTCCTGATATATGAAAGGATGCCTCATCTGAGAATAAACATCTTTCCAGGAAGCTGGCATCCATATCAATACGCTGCAGCATATCTGCAGCAAATTGTTGTCGGCGCGGTTTAGCATTCGGTGTCAGATGTTGCAGAATTTGCACTTTGTAAGCACACATACGCAGACGCTGGCGAACTACACGATCCAATGTTGGTTGAAGTACAACAAGTTGCCTAGATGCTTGATGAATTGACTTACATGGGCTTCTGAGAAACATTTGTCTGATGTCCTCCACTGTCTCTTCTGAAACTCTGTAACGTGCATTGCCAGAATGTTTCAGAACACTTCCTATGGCCAGAAACTTCCTATACCATTCCTTAATTGTTTTCACATCATGTGGATCACATTCATATAAATGAATATAATTTCTTTGACAGTACTCAGTGATTTTGTTTCTGCAAACCACACTACTGCTTGCACGCGCTGCTGCGGAGTGCCATTTTCACTTCATGCGACCATGCTGCACTCTGGCGACGATACTTGGCACTTCTGATGTGGGAATATAAATTCTTTAAGATTCTCTACAATGTGGTGCACTTTTCATTATTGTATCTACTTTGGTTTTTTCCTCATGGGACCGTGAAATCAGGGAGGTTCGAGTGGGACACCCTGTATTATGAGGATATATTGCTAATCATTGTATGGAGGAAGCGTTGAATCACAGAGATGCACAATTAAAAAACTACCACACATTTAAGCTTTTGGTTAGATGGCCTTCTTCTGAAGCAGAAAACACACACAGACACACACAAGTATACATGACCACTGTCTCTGTCTGCTGTGGGCAGACTGAGGACTGCAACTGTGCCTAATGGGGGAAGCAATCTCTGCCAAAGCAAAGTTACTAAACAAAGCCTTCCGAAATGCCTTCACAAAAAATGACCAAGTAAATATCCCAGAATTCGAATCAAGAACAGCTCCCAACATGAGCACTGTAGAAGTAAATAGCCTCAGAGTAGTGAAGCACCTTAAATTACTTAATAAAAGCAAGTCATCTGTTCCAGACTTTATACCAATTAGGTTCCTTTCAGAGTATGTTGATGCAATGGCTCCATACTTAACAATCATATACAAACATTTGCTAAACGAAAGACCCGTACCCAAGGACTGGAAAGCTGCACAAGTCACACCAATATTCAAGAGAGGTAGTAGGAGTAATCCACTAAATTTCAGGCCCATATCATTGATGTCAAAATGTAACAGGATTTTGGAACACATATTGTGTTGACACATTATGAATTACCTTGAAGAAAATGGTCTACTAACACACAGTCACCATGGATTTAGAAAACATCGTTCTTGTGAAACACAACTAGTTCTTTAGTCACATGAAATACAGAGAGCTATTGACAAGGGATTTCAAATTGATTCCGTATTTCTGGATTTCCAGAAGGCTTCTGACACTGTACCACACAAGTGGCTTGTAGTGAAATTGCTTGCTTATGGAACATTGTCTCAGTTATGTGACAGGATTTGTGATTTCCTGTCAGAGAGGTCACACCCTTTGTAGTAATTGAGGGAGTGTCATCAAGTAATACAGAAGTGATTTCTGGCGTTCCCCCAGCTAGTGTTATGGGCCCTTTGCTGTTACTCATCCATATAACTGATTTAGGGGACAATCTGAGCAGACATCTTAGGTTATTTGCAGATAATGCTGTTGTTTATTGACTAGTAAAGTCATCAGAAGATCGAAATGAATTTAGAGAAGATATCTTTATAGTTAAAACTTGGCAATTGACCACAAATAACGAAAAATGTGATGTCATCCACACGAGTGCCAAAAGAAATCCGTTCAACTTCAGTTGCACAATAAATCACTTAAATCTAAGGACCATAAATTCAACTAAATACCTAAGCATTACAATCATGAACAACCTAAAATGGAAGGAACACACAGAAAATGTTGTGAGGAAGGCTAACCAAGGACCATATTTTATTGGCAGGACACTTAGAAAGTACAAGAGATCTAATAGAGAGACTGCCTACACTACACTTGTCCGTCCTCTTTTACAATACTGCTGTGCAGTGCGGGATCCTTACCAGCTAAGATTGTCAGAGTACTTCAGTTCAAAGAAGGGCAGCACATTTCAGATTATCGTGAAATAGGGAAGGGAGTGTCACTGAAATGATACAGGATATGGGGAGAACATCATTAAAACAAAGGCATTTTTAACTGCAGCGAAATCTTCTCACAAAATTTCAATCACCAACTTTCTCCTCTGAATACGAAAATATTTTGTTGATGCCGACCTACATAGGGAGAAATGATCACCATAATAAAATAAGGGAAATCAGAGCTCACACCAAAAGACATAGGAGCTTGTTCTTTCTGCTTGCTGCACAAGACTGGAATAATAGAGAATTATTGTGAAGGTGTTTCAATGAACCTCTGCCAGGCACTTAAATGTGATTTGCAGAGTACCAATGTAGATGCAGACCACTGACAACACATCCCTCTAAACTAACATCATTAATACCCATGGTCGTGCCACTATTGAACATTACCTTTTCAAATGCATGACTGACTCCAAACCTACAAGCTCCTTCCAATCATAATGACCAACTATATCCTCACCCACAATTATTCTCCTTAGTCATCAAGACCAATTATATTCTCACCCACAATTATTCTCCTTCGAAGGCATCACTTACAAACAAACCTTTGATGCAGCAATGGGCACCCACATGGCACCATCCTACACCAGCCTATTCATGGGCCAGCTGGGGGAATCCTTCCTAACCACTCACAAGCTCAAACTCCTCAGCTGATTTAGATTCATTGATGACATCTTTGTGATCTGGACTGAGGCTGAGGACACCCTATACACATTCCTACAGAATCTCAACAACTTCTCCCACACTTGTTTCACCTGGTCCTCCTCAACCTAGCATGCTCCCTTCCTCAATGTTGACCTCCACAGGGTAGCTACATCAGTACCTCTGTCCGTATCCAACCTACCAGCTGCCCCATTACCTCCACTTTGACAGCAGCCACCCATTCCATACCAAGAAGTCCCACCCCTTAAACCAAGTCATTCACAGTCGTCGCATCCGTAGTGTCGAGCAGCCCTCTCTAAATACACCAAGGGTATAACTGAGGCCACTACAGAACATAATTATCCTCCCAACCTTGTATAGAAATACGTCTCCTGTGCATTTTCTCTCCAATCACCTCCCACATAACCACCTTCTGGCCATGCAGGAGCACTCCTGTCATGACTCAGTACCATCAAAACTGGAGTAACCAAATCATATTCTCCATGAGGGCTTTGTTGTGCCCACTATTGCCCACTATTGTTCCCACCCCTCACACAGTGGTATTCCACTGCCCACCGAATGTATGCAATATCCTTGGCCCACTCCTGCTCCAAATCCCTTGCCTCAGGGCTCATATCCTTGCAACAGACCTTGATGCAAGGCCTGTCCCATACACCCTCTCACTGTCACCTACTCCACAGTCTAGTCACAGGCCTCTCCCATCTCATCAAAGGTGTGGCTACCTGTGAAAGCAGCCACATGACAATAAAAAAAGGTGCAACCAATGGGCTGATTTCTACACGAGCATGACAACTAACAAGATGTTTCTCCACATGAATGGCCACCAACGAACTGTGGCCGTGAGATAACTGGACCATCCAGTTGCTGAACATACTGCCCGATGCAATGTGCTTCACTTCAATTACTACTTGACAGCCCGTGCAACCTGAATCCTTCCTACCGACAGCAGCTTCCGAATTACGCAGGGGTGAACTCTCCCTGCAATATATTCTGTGTTTCTCTCACCCCTGGCCTCAACCTTTGCTAGTCCCTGTCCTTCACCTATCTACCCACTGCCCTGTTCCCACTCCAACACTACATAGCCTTCTATTCCATCAACACATCCACTAAAAAAAAAAAAAAGAGAAGGTCATTTTCCCCTTCTTTACTTCTCCCCCACCCCTCGCCCCTCTAATCTCCTGATTAGTTGCAGAGCAGCCCAGCTCCGGCAGGCAGAGACAGTGACTATGTGTGCGAGAGCCTAATTTGCGTGAATCTGTGTATGTTGTCTATTTCATAAATAGGCCTTCTGGCCAAAAGCTTATGCGTTTAATAGCCTTTTTGTTGTGCCTGTCTGCAACTCAGCTTTTCTGCTATAAGGAAGTTAAATTAATCTAGAAGAAGGTAGCTTACAAAATTATTTCCTCTTCTTTAATATTATTCATCAGTTTCAGGCGTTTACAGTGTAGGATTAATGGTGGAGGTTCAAATAAATGCTGCACACTTCATCACTGGCTCATTCGGAAACCATTTAATCAGTTTTTACGTTCTGCTGAAAACACCAGAGACAGTAATTCTCATTGGCTCTTTAATACTATCATCCAATTGGCTATGACCAATGTCAATGAATTCCCACATCTGCACATAATACATGGGCTGCCGATACCATAAGTACACTTAAGCTGTTTTTAAAGGTTCTGGAGACAATTTGATATTAGCCTTGAAGTTCAAGAACTACAATGCTGTACTTGTCTTTGATATTAATTTTTGTGTCACTACTTAATACAAATACCGGTAGTATATCATCTGTATATTCCACCGGTCCCATTGTGTTACTAGTGCCAAGCAACTTCTGTGATGTGGGCTTAGCAACAGTTGCCCTTTTCTGTCCATAATTCATGACTGTAATGCAAGAGATACGAAGGGGAGGGGATATGGAGACGATGATTAAGATACATGAATACCCTTTTGGCAGGTATAAATGTAGATGATTCTTCAAGGTACATAAAGAATTCTGCAACTTAGTGAAAGTTACACAAGCCTAATGATTTCCTCTCCTGCCCACCCCACTGCATTTTTCATAGTTTATGCACAACATAAGTATATAAAATGCATCAAAGTAATTGTTGGGGTTGTTTATACACCCCAGGCTAAAGTAAATATTAGTCTGGTACCACAACCAAGATTTTGATAGGGAACACTATCATACTCAGATCACTGACTCTAACAATCTTCCATCCAGTAATTACAATTCTTTCTCAAAGTACTTTAATAGCTAACATCTGTCGAATAACTTGAAGAAATATGTGCTGCAAACTTTTGTATAAAGTTTTTAAATTTAAATGGAGGGCTTTATTGTGAATTTTTCCACACCAGAAACTGAATAGTGGGAAATAAAAATTAAATGAGAAGAACATTTACATATTTTTGCTTGGGATTACTAAGAAATTTATGTTTTAAATAAAATACTACAACACAACTTACATTTTCTTTCTTTTTCTTCTGTTCTACAATTTTTTCTAGTCGTTTCCTCTGTTTTTTTGAAAGTATCCTTGTAATTGTAACATGTTCTCTTTTTTTTCTCGTCTTTCTCTTTTGGGAGGGTATAACCAAAGCATTGCACTGATCATAATTATCTTCTCGGATACCTTTTATATCGACATTTATCTAAAAGCAGAAAGGAAAAAAATTTGCGTGAGTGTAACAATAGAAAACACGACATCATGTAAGTGGTCATCAAGAAACGTGACACAGCTGTCACACAATAAATGAAACAAATGAATATATAATAATATTTCTTACATAGCTACAGGTCCTACAAGTAAAACAACATGGGGTGTATCAACAATTAGAGATGGAGTTAAAAGAGTGTCAGTAACGGAAATTTTACCAACTTAATGAAACCTGAGGGCACCATATTGCTAGCACACTGTTACTTGGCTCTTCTGTGATCGGTGGAAGTTGGACGACTTCGTGTTACTCCAGAATGTTCACGCTTACTGCCAGTCTTAGCTATGTAACAGTATTGTGTGCCATAACAATAAGCAGCTGTTGTGAATATAGAGTTGATCCATGTATGGTGTTGTGCATAGTGATTGTTAATATCATGCACAGAAATGAGCGAAGAGGACCCGGTCTTTCTAGCGACACGTCAACAACTTTTGTGTCACTTCTGTGATACATTAGGCTGATGACCATGTAGTTTGGACCTTTTCTCTCCAAACCAACCTATCTGTAACACATTAATTTAATATATGTTCATTTCTTTTATAATCTATAAACTCATTGCTCTGGAAGGAGAAGACAGGGCTTGTCTCAGCAGCCAAGTAAAAGTGTATGATTAATAGTTAACACATGGAACAGAAATTGCTAATATATGTAACAACAATTTCATAGATCCTGTACACAATTTGAATTGTGAAAGAAATACGTATCCTAGAACACTTGGGCAACTACCTCTCTCAACATTCCAGGAACCAGCGACAAAACGAACTCATAAAATTAATCCAGAAACTATAATCCAAGGAGTCTGCAGGAGATGAAATATCAAGTTATCTAATAAGGTATGTGAATGAAGAGATAACCAAACATCTCTTGGATATACCAAGCTGCTCATTCAGAGAAGCACAAGGTGTACAACTTTGCTTCCGCCGTTTTTTTTCCCATTTGAGGCTTTAGTGAAACAAATTGGTTACACTTGTATCACTCAAAGTATTTTCCATCGTTGGCAACTACTTTTTCCTATCTTTCAGGCAGTGTACAAATCCTGTGTCAAAAAAATTGTTCATCTTTTGAAGCGATCCATTGTCAATCAAATTTGTGACTTCTTCATGAGATCAAAAGTGTTGGTCAGCCAGGCCACATGCCATTGATCTAAACAGGTGATAGTCAGAGGGAGCAATGTCTGGAGAATATGGCGGGTGGGGTAGGACTTCCCATTTTAACATTTCCAAATATGTTTTGACCTCTTTTGCAATGTGGGGTCGAGCATTGTCATGCTGCAAAATCACTTTATTGTGCCTCTCACTGTATTGCGGCCGTTTGTCTTTTAGTGTTCTGCTCAAATGCATTAATTGCGTTCTATAACGAGCACCTGTGATTGTTTCACTTGGTTTTAACACCTCATAGTACACGATGAAAAGCTAGTCCCACCAAATGCAGAGCATGATCTTGGAGCTGTGAATATTCGGTTTGGCCGTTGATATGGAAGCATGGAAGGGATATCCCCATGATGTTTTGCATTTAGGGTTATTGTAATGAACCCATTTTTTGTCCCCGGGCACAATGGGTTGGGTTGTTTGGGGAGGAGACCAGACAGCGAGGTCATGGGTCTCATTGGATTAGGGAAGGACGGGACGGAAGTCGGCCATGCCCTTTCAAAGGAATCATCCCGGCATTTGCCTGGAGCGATTTAGGGAAATCACGGAAAACCTAAATCAGGATGGCTGGACGCGGGATTGAACTGTCGTCCTCCCGAATGCGAGCCGGTCACAATGCAATGCATAAATCCTTCACAATTTTGCCTCTGAAGCAACTGCTCACAAACACACAAACCCTTTTCAACGTCTCTTGGTTTCAGCTCACACGGGACTACGAGTTCCTTCTTTCTGAATCATGCCCATAGCCTTTTGAAATGGCTTGCTGTGTTACTTCCACTAATCGTGGCAATTCTTCTTGAGTTTGACACGAGTCTTCACTCAGCAATGTCTCCAATTTTGCATCTTCGAAAACATTCTCTCTTCACCACCATGCCGGTCCACAACGTTAAAATCACCTTTCTTGAAGCGTTGAAACCACTCATGACATGTTCTTTCACTAATAGCATCCTTACCATATGCACTTGAGAGCATTCGATGAGACTCAGCTGCTGTTTTCTTCATATTGAAACAAAACAGTAACACCTCCCTCAAATGATGAGAATTAGGCTCATAAACTGACATTTTCAATCAAAAACAGCTTTATGATGGAGACAAAAATCGACCAATGTTTGAATGAGGTTATGTTGACCGAGATCCAAGCTAAGTAACTGCTTGACGTCTGTGATCTGTTTCTTTTGACCGCTACTTACTGGTGTCGCCGCCTATCGGCAAATGGCAGAAGCAAAGTTGTACATCTTCTAGTATTTCCAGAAAAATTAAAAATAAGCAAAGTTATACCAATTTAAAAGAAATGCAACAAAGACGACTCAAATAATTAAAAACCAGTAGGCTACCTTAAATCTCTGGTTTCCCAAAAACACTACACGTGCAAAGAGTATTCTGATTCTAGCACAAAATGATTTCCAAACAGGGAAATCTACAGAAATTGCTATCCGAAACCTACTGGAGCTGTCTATAGTTTTTGACACTACCATCCCTATATCATTAACTGAAAAACTTTAAAGCTATGGCATACATGGCCACGCAGTGGAATGGATAATATTATGTGTTAGTAACAGGAAGCTGCACGGCACAAATCAAACAATGGAAAATCCAGGATGGAATATGACAATGTTATGAAAAGGAAAGTTCCTACTCACCATATAGTGGAGATACTGAGTCACAGGCACAACAGAAGACTGTCACAATTAAAGCTTTCGGCCTTAAGGCCTTCATCAACAATACACGACACACACATATATGCAATTTGTGTGTGTGTGTGTGTGTGTGTGTGTGTGTGTGTGTGTGTGTGTGTGGTCTATTGTTACAGAACGCTTTAATTGTGAGAGTCTTTTTGTTGTGCCTATCTGCAACTCAGCAACTCTGCTATATGGTGAGCAGCAACTTTCCTTTTCATAATATTTAACAGAAAGCTGTATGTGACTACAGAATCTGGATAAGGGTACAATGTATGATGTACCTCAAGAATCACACTTTTGTTCAACCTACTCAAACAAAAATGCAAGGAAAAGATAGATTGTTACTTGGCACAAGATGACACACGAAGTTGATGAGAGACACTTACACATTAGCTTTTGGCCACAGCCTTCGTCAGAAAAAAAAAGAGAAACAGAAACAAACATGCACACAAGTGTTATCTCTGACAGCTCAGATCACAACAGACAACAGTCAAAAAATACTGTATGCTGATGACATGACATGAGTAAATGTAGAAGAAACTCTGGAAACAATGGAAAGAAGGGCATTTAGATATTACAACAAATGACACAATACCGTGGCAAGGGGATACAACCCGTCGGCTTTGGACAATGACGTCACAAGTCGCCAGATAGCAGTTTACAATTTTCGCTTTTGCTGTTATGTTTCAGTTTCGTTTTTTTTTACTGATTGCTTAATAAAGTGGATCTGTTTATTCTATCTCGTGAGATTTTTTTTAAAAAAGCCAAAAAACACTTATCAGCCGCTGAAGGGAGCTACAACACTAAGAAGAATCGCTTCTCGATTGGCGACTTGTGACGTCAATGTCCAAAGCCGACGGGTTGTATCCCCTGCTACACTAGTCCCCGTGGCAAATACAGAATGATTTAATTATAAATCTAAAAATGACAATAGTCATTCATAGTGATCACAAACAGAAAAAAGATCGGATGTAACAATAAGCACCAATGTTAGAAACATACAGATAATGTCTATCATAAATGATGGTGTAATGTTCCATCATCAAACAGCGTGCGCATTAAGCTAACAAACTATTTTTACGTACAGTGTGGCATGATCTTGTTGAACCACTGTATGGAATTACTGTTTGGGGAACTTCTAACAACGATAATACAATTCTGTATTGAAGGAGAAAAAAGGCAATTAAGACCACCCCCCCCCCTCTCAAAAACAAAAAGAAGAAGAAGGGAAGAAGAAGAAAAGAAACTGACTCATGCAGAAAGAGTTCTTCTCATGGGGCAGCCACAACTCTACAAGTCCATTTTGGAGAATGAAGAAACTGCAGAACAATTGCTTAAGCTACCATCTTTTATTGTGGATGTGACCAGTTTCAGAATTCTTAAAGTTTCATTATCTGGTGTAAACTGTAATAATAAAAATATTCTGTTATAAGTGAATGGAAGGGGATCCTCAAGTCTGAAACAACAGATAAGGAACTTTGCAACTAAAATTTCTGAGTAAGAACAAATTAAAAGAGAGGAAAGAACATTACTTAAATAAATCACCTAATCATGTGACATCGTCCTCATCCAAATATTATCATGGAACCAAAAGTTCCATGTCAAATGGTGAAAGGGACCTAAGAAATCTGAAAAATGGACATCATGACCTGACACCAAAAGTTACCAAAATAACGATATATGTAAAATGCAATAAATAAGGGGAGGGGGATCACATATTGCGTAGAATTACTTCAAAAATTCCATAACAACTGTGCCCCTTGTGCTGTGTGACCAGGTAAACAAACAGGAAAACTGTATAACAGTAAATAATGGCTGTGGTACTGAAGCCGCACATGGCCCAATGTATGAAACATACATTAGATTAGTGAATTATTTGAAGTGGAAAAGTGAGAAATAAAAGTAGAATGGAGATGGAACTATCACAACATTAAGAGGTAGAAGACCTGCACATCTAAAAAACAAGGAAAAATATTATTTTATATTCACACCTTAATCTGGCTGGACGATGTCATGATTAACTAAAATATTTTTGGGATACAGGTCTGTTTGTTGATTAATTGTATCAAGAGAATGGGAATGAAGACTTCTTAAGATTTCAATTTCTTCCACAACATTGAGTATCTGACCTTTCTCTGTCGTGTGTAAGACAGTTAAATTATCGTTAACCCACTGGAGTTGATGCTGGCTGTCAATCAAATGCATCATCAGAGTTGACCTGGGATTGGCCAGGTGTTCATGTTCTTTAAACTCCATATAAAAATTCCCGCCTATCTGGCCAATGTATCTGTTCTTACACAGCTGGTTTTTACTGCACTCAATATGATACACTCCGGGATAGGAGAAAGGATACTTTTGGTCTTCACGGTTGCTTAACTTACTGCCCAAATTTTTTTATATGAGAAATGACAGAGTTATGTTGGTTGGCGTCAGTTTCTTTCCAGCCCTCTCTGATATGAACACATGACATGGGATGTCATTAAACTTGTTCTTTCTCTTTTTGTCTACTGCCTTCAGAGTGATTCCGTTCCATGATCCTTCCCCTCCCCCTCTTTGCTAGTATTTGTGGATTAAGCAATTGTTCGGTGATTCCTTCATTTTTCAAAATGGACTTGTACAGTCACAGCTGCCCAATAAGAAGAACTCTTTGTGCATTTACAATTGGCAAGGCTACAGTGGCCTTTTACGGACTATATAATTGTAACGTAAAGTTAGCTCACACTTGTGTCCATATAAGATTCAACAAAAATTGTCTTCAACATGAAGTGATCACTAATTATGTGAAAAAGATGTTCATGAAAACCACTGAGTGTATTAACAGTGAAATCAGGGCCCTCTATAAGAAGAAGGAAATTTTGAATAGGACTTTGTACCTGTCTTACCTAAATTTTGTCAAGGCCGTAAGTGCTAACCAATTTGATACAATGTACTGTCACATTCTGAATGTCATCAATAACTACAAAGAGGTCATTAATTCTAGATCCCTGTCAAAACTATGTAATAGGTCTAGGCCAATTAGAGCTGTGTCACCTCCTAAATGTGACTTTGAATTTTACCCTAGGCAGCTATTGCTTTTAATGAAGATGAGAGAGTTTACTAAATATGGGTTTATCTCATAATCTACAAGAGGATATATCCGAGGAACAAGAATCTGTGATAACTGCTCAAATAACTGTCACTTTAGAGAGTGATAATGACCCAGTACCTGTTAAAAATGAGCTGTCTTTGCAAACAAACAGTATTTTAAAAGATAACTGAGGGTTTAGAACTAATCACACAGGAGAATGACCGATGTTGAAGTCACTTAATAAAAAACATATCTCAATGTCATAGTTGTCTGTGCTGACAAAGGGAAAATGGCTGTTGTCCTTTATCAGCAGAAGTACCTATGAGGAAAAAGCTGAGCAATTTATTGCTACTAATGACAATGTTAAGTGCAGAGATCAGACAAAAAAGTATTCTGATGAAATCAGGAAGGTCCTAAAAGCAACTAAGAGTTTTCTGGGTGAGAAGTGGAAGAAACAACTTTTAATGATGAACCCTAAAGCACCTAGAGTCCGGGCGATGATTAAGTCAGATAAACCACACCATCCAGTGAGACCGATTGTCAATGCATGGGGTTAGTTGACAAAGCTAGTTACAAACTTGAGAAATTTGTTGTGGGTTTTCTTAAAAAACACTTCTACTTCAGGAAGTCTAGGGTGATAAAAACAGGGAAGATCTAATTACAGTTCTTAAAAATACCAACATTCCAGTAAGTACTCACATGGGTACCTTTGATGCCAGCAATATGTATACTAATGTACCTACAGATGGAATCTGTGGCTCATTCTTGAAAACCTCAGCAGATTTAGCGTTAGGCCATCAAACAAAACCAAAGAGGTTGTTAACATTTTAACTTTGCTGCTACATTTCAATTATTTTAAAGACTAAGTGCATATGCAGCAACAGGGTATGGCGACGGCTTCTCCCATAGCTTGCATTTTTGTGAATATTTTTATGTCTCATTTTGAGTGAGAGTTTTTTATGAAGTATCTGGAGGAGGCCACTTAGGTTATATATTGGTAACATTATATTGGTGACATTTTTGTTCTTTATGGAGGTAGCAAGGAAGAGTATGACAATTTACATAACAAACTTAATACATTCCATGGAAAGTTTTCTTTCTCTGTTCACCATCAGAACCTTGCCATATTCAGACTTACAGATCACCTTAAATGGCAGCAAGGTAGAGTTTGACAAGTAAAGAAAAGAATCTACTGCCAATTTTGTTCCAAATGTAACATCAAACCACCAGATTTAAATATAAAACTGCTGCCTTTCAGACTCTCCTAAACACATTATATAATGTTCCCCTAACATCAGAGGCATATGAAATGGATATCCAAGGTCTGTGACCAAGAAATTAAATAAAGGAACATTGGCAAAAAAGGGGGGGGGGAGGGGGGGGGGGGCAAATCCTGGAAGGGAAGCTCTCTGAAGGCAGTACATAAAAAGAGAAAGAACAAATTTTACAAGTTTCCATATCATGGATATGAATCAGAGAGGATTGGAACATAATTGATGTCAGCCAACATAACTCTGTCATGGTTTTTTTTTTTTTTTTTTTTTTTAAAAAATTAATTATCGAAAGTAGATTAAGGAACTGTGAAATCCAAAAGGATCCTTTTTCCTGTCCTGCAGTGTATCATATTGAGTGCAATAAAAGCCAGTTGTATAAGAGCAGATACATTTGCCAAACAGGCAGGAATTTTACTATATTTAAAGAACATAAAGACCTGGTCGATTCCAGGAAAACTTTGACAATGCATGTAACTGATGACCAGCACCAGCTGCAGTAGCTTAGTGATAACTTAACTGATTGTAAAGAAAGGTCAGATACTCAATGTTCTGGAAGAAATTGAAATCTTAAGAAGTCTTCGTTCCCATCCTCTAAACATAATTAATGAACAGACACACCTGTACCACACAAATATTTTGGGTCAACCCGTCAGCTTTGATCTGTGATGTAAGGCTGTTGTGTTGTGTGATGTCATGATGGTGCGGAGTTTAGTTTCTGAGAGTGGCATGTTTGCAAGTGTTGTTTTGATGTGATCAGTGGTGCTCTCTGGTGGCACGTGTGTGTGTGTGTGTGTGTGTGTGTGTGTGTGTGTGTGTTAGGTGATGCTTTCGGTTTAGTCTGCATGTGTGGCGTATTTATAGGTGGCGTATTGTTGCGGTCGGTGGTTCTTTCTGGTGGTGTGTTTATGTATAGCGTGTTATGTGGCGTTTGGGGCTCATTTACATGGTAGCATTGCACATGTGTGGTATCGGTGGTGACCGTGCTTTCAGCATAATATTTTTCAGTGAGTTAACAATTTTGATTTTGTTATGTCGATGTTATTGCAGTTTTTTTTCTGTTTGTCATGTGTGAATTTTGGTAAATTGCTTTGTTTAGGTCTTTGTTATGTATGGATATGACTGACAAGGTCAACAGTTTTCGGTTGTCAGCAATGATGGGGGACAGTGCGTTGTCTCTAATAAAATTTCTTCGGCTATTCGGCCTGTTGGCTGAAGTCGTGAAGTGTTCAGTGTGTCGTGACGAAATGAGGCTTACTAAAGTTCTGGCATCTTGGACCAGGGACAGCTATGTGTGGAGACATCTTAAGGATAACAGGTCAAAGGAAGTGTTCGATTCCAATTTTGATTTTCCATGTGTTTTTTTGGTGGTAGGATTAAGTGTGGTGGTGGTGAAAGTTTTGAGATTTATAGTGTGGTATCGGTTGCTCCAGTTGACCTATATAGGTCAAGGGAAGTGTTCGATTCCAATTTTGTTTTTCTAGGCCCTTTTTTTTTTTTTTGGCAGGATTGAGTGTGGTGGTGGTGAAGTTTTTGAGTGGTATTGGTTGTTTCTGTTGGAACTTCAAGGGAAATGATCGATTCCTGTGGATTTTTGTGTGTAGTGGAATTTGGGAAGGTTGTGGGGGCTTGTTATTTTAGTGTCTTTTATCGTTTGGTGTACTGACGTGTGTTTATATTTGGTTTGTCCCCACCCAAAACCCCCAATTTCCCCCGCTTGGCCGTTAAGTTTCATTATATTTTTGGAGGCATATCTGTTTGTTGGTTTTTTGATCTATTTTCGTGTTTGTTGTTATGTTTATGTGATGACATCATAGGAGCGGTATGGGAGTAGTTGTGAATGGTCGTTTCCGTCATATTGGTGACGTCATTGGTCAAAGCAGATGGGCGGAATCGGATGCTTCCATTGCCCCAATATTTTAGCTAATTATGGCATCATCCAGGCAGATTAAAGTGTCCATATAACATGTTATTTTTCTTTGTTTTTCAAACGTACAGGCCCTCTTCCCCCTCTATGTTGTGATGGTTTCAACTCCTTTCTGCTGTTACTTCCCACTTTAATTAATTTGCTAATCTGATGCCCCTTTTACCCTTTTGATGACATTATAGGAGTGAGGATGACACCAGATGATTTGGTGATTTTATTTGTTGAGTAAAATCTCATTATCTCTTTTAATTTGTTTTAATTCAGTAATTGTCACATAGTTCCTTATCTGATTGTTCAGACTTGAGGATCGCTCCCATTCACGTGTAATAGAATATTTTTATTATTACAATTTACACCAGATGATGAAGCTATAAGGGTTCTGAAATTGTTTGTGTACACAATAACAGATTGTGCATTAAGCATCTGTTCTGTTGTTCCTTCATTGTTCAAAATGACTCATGGAAAACTGCCTTCCATACTCTAAGAATACTGACATTTAATCAATGTACGTATACAGAACAATAATGTCATTTATGTTAATTCAGAGGCAACTGATTAGTAGAACAAATACAATTACACAAGAAATAAAGGCCAGTTACACAGGTAGCTTTATTTAAAAAAGTTCCTCAATATTCAGGTGTAGACGAGATTTTATCAAGTAGAGGAATATACGAGTAAATATCAGCAATGTTATTATTTCCTGCATATATGCAAAAAAAATCACTTGAATACATTGAATGCGTCATAAATTTTTGTATGTGTGTTACCTTCGTTAAAAGATATGTAAATAACTTTAAGGCATAAACATAAATCGAGAGAAACATGTACACAACATTATGCCTATCAATACTGTCAATTTGACGTTTTGTACTGCAATATGCAAGGTAAATGTTAGATTAATATCTCCTGACCTATTTACAAGTATACATTCTGTACCTAACGAAATGGGTATAAATAAATATTAATTACCCATTTCAACTCACCTTTGAGGTTGGTGTATTGTCAATGTGTGTTTTGACAACTTCGCGTGCTTTCCAGTTAAATCCTTTTTTATTCTTACCCATATCGAAATTTCAATTATTGTCACTCGAGAAACAAACATAACACACACAAGTAACCTAAGTAGCAAGTACTGACAATGAAGCCTATCCACGTGCAATACCGTGCAAGAACGACTGTAACTTGTTTACATTTCTTTATGATCGACCTATGGCATGCATTGCATTAACTCGAATTACTTGATCGATTGATATTTGCTCTACATCGTCGACACAATATCGATTATTCGACATTGCTTGCTCACCACAATCTCGGAAATCGGAATATTTACTATTGCTAGTAAGCCATGTGGCACGTGTGTTGACGTTTGAACGAATGTTTGTGTTTTGTAAAAGTTCCAATCTTCCCATGTGTTAACAGTTTTTAGTGTATAAACGTCTTTGTAATTAAAAAGCGATGAGGATTTTCACAAGTGGCGCCGATCCTTCCTGCCTTAAAGTTGCAGTTGCCGCGAATTTTGCTAAAGAAAATATACACGTGGAAAATATTCCTGCTGCAGGTATGTTTTTTACATCAATATATTAATTAACAAACACTACTTACCACTTTATATAGTTATTATCATCCAACTGAAATTACATTACATTATAAAATCCTCGTTCTCAGAAAGCCCACGTTCTTCCTTATTGCATCATATATAGTTGTGGATATAACTAAAATTTGAACTAAATTGAAATGGTTCATATAGTACACTAACTGACGTGGTACATTGTTAATCTTAACGGCTGACTGTTTGGCGGATGGAATGTGAGATGTTTTTAGTATATAGTTTACACCTGTCTTTCTAAATCCATGAACTTATATCGTTCTGTCATATTAGATTTTCCGTATTGTAACACTGTTAACAGATCGAAAAGTTGGAGCTACACGTCGTTTGCCAACTTTCCAATTGGAATCAGGGACGACTCTTTTCTCTGCAAATTCGGCCGCAAGGTTACTGGTGCCGCCAAAAAACGAAGATGGGTTGTGGGTTGACCAGTGGCTGGAGTGGGAAGCAACTAAGCTACAGGTGAGAAAGACTCTTAAAATGATAAATCCTATATTTTTGTAGTTGTGAAGATGTTGCATAATACCAAGGAAATGAAGAACTCTATGGAAGAAGAGGGTAGGAAAGGTAAGAGAAAAGGCTGAGTAATGATTTTACGTGTTCCACAAATTTGATGCTGGCAAGTAAACATTTACATTTCACGTACTTGGAACTGTACTGTTACTGTCATTTAACAGATAATATTGAATTTTTAATCGCATATTTACCTGATCTGCTAGTTGTGTGCTTCTTACTTCCCTATTTAAGGTATAATATTATGAACTAAGGCACAAAAAAATGGGTCAACAGCTAATATCTGTGTAAAAAATAGCTTCATGTGTCTTCGTGTGTTTTTTATACCTGAATGAGAATTACAAAAGGTTGACAGTTGGTGAAGTTGATGGCTCAAGATTACATGCTTTGTGCAGACTAGCATAGCAGGGACTGGTAGCTTCAAACACACTGTTGCATTTATAAAACGCAGCATAAGGAAACAAATAACATTAGCCTGAGACTAAACCACATCTCAGTTTTGCAGTGTAGCTTTACCAAATGACATGCCCTTCTGAGGATGAGATACTCTACCAGATGTATGAAATATACTTCTGATAGACCACTAAAAATTATCCATTTCTTGGGGACTTATTGTGCTCGTTTGCTTGGAAAGGAGACTCCATAGCTCATGTTGCATCACTCGGCACTCTCTTTTGTTTATCAGTGTGTGTAAGTAGTAGTTGACTGAAACTGAATGCTTTACTATGTCGCCTGTCAGTTATGAAGTATGTTCTGTCAGTCACTTCATGCAACCAGGGGGAGGAGACTGAAAAAAAAAAATAAAAAAAATAATAATCAGCCAACCAGTTGCAAACCAAAGGTTCGATTAACCCATGACGTAGGTTTTGATGTTAGCAAAAATATCTCCTTCAGGAGGAGGGTTCTTTGTTACATCACATGGTTGTTGTTGTTGTGGTCTTCAGTCCTGAGACTGGTTTGATGCAGCTCTCCGTGCTACTCTATCCTGTGCAAGCCTCTTCATCTCCCAGTACCTACTGCAACCTACATCCTTCTGAATCTGCTTAGTGTATTCATCTCATGGTCTCCCTCTACGATTTTTACCCTCCACGCTGCCCTCCAATACTAAATTGGTGATCCCTTGATGCCTCAGAACATGTCCTACCAACCGATCCCTTCTTCTGGTCAAGTTGTGCCACAAACTTCTCTTCTCCCCAATCCTATTCAATACTTCCTCATTAGTTATGTGGTCTACCCATCTAATCTTCAGCATTCTTCTGTAGCACCACATTTCGAAAGCTTCTATTCTCTTCTTGTCCAAACTATTTATTGTCCATGTTTCACTTCCATACATGGCTACACTCCATACAAATACTTTCAGAAATGACTTCCTGACACTTAAATCAATACTGGATGTTAACAAATTTCTCTTCTTCAGAAACGCTTTCCTTGCCATTGCCAGCCTACATTTTATATCCTCTCTACTTCGAACATCATCAGTTATTTTGCTCCCCAAATAGCAAAACTCCTTTACTACTTTAAGTGTCTCATTTCCTAATCTAATTCCCTCAGCATCACCCGACTTAATTAGACTACATTCCATTATCCTTGTTTTGCTTTTGTTGATGTTCATCTTATATCCTCTTTTCAAGACACTGTCCATTCCATTCAACTGCTCTTCCAAGTCCTTTGCTGTCTCTGACAGAATTACAATGTCATCGGCGAACCTCAAAGTTTTTATTTCTTCTCCATGGATTTTAATACCTACTCCGAATTTTTCTTTTGTTTCCTTTACTGCTTGCTCAATATACAGATTGAATAACATCGGGGAGAGACTACAATCTGTCTTACTCCCTTCCCAACCACAGCTTCCCTTTCATGTCCCTCGACTCTTATAACTGCCATCTGGTTTCTGTACAAATTGTAAATAGCCTGCCGCTCCCTGTATTTTACCCCTGCCACCTTTAGAGTTTGAAAGAGAGTATTCCAGTCAACATTGTCAAAAGCTTTCTCTAAGTCTACAAATGCTAGAAACGTAGGTTTGCCTTTTCTTAATCTTTCTTCTAAGATAAGTCGTAAGGTCAGTATTGCCTCACATGTTCCAGTGTTTCTACGGAATCCTAACTGATCTTCCCCGAGGTCGGCTTCTACTAGTTTTTCCATTCGTCTGTAAAGAATTCGTGTTAGTATTTTGCAGCTGTGGCTTATTAAACTGATTGTTCGGTAATTTTCACATCTGTCAACACCAGATTTCTTTGCAATTGGAATTATTATATTCTTCTTGAAGTCTGAGGGTATTTCACATGTTTCATACATCTTGCTCACCAGATGGTAGAGTTTTGTCAGGACTGGCTCTCCCAAGGCTGTCAGTAGTTCCAATGGAATGTTGTCTACTCCGGGGGCCTTGTTTCGACACAGGTCTTTCAGTGCTCTGTCAAACTCTTCACGCAGTATCATATCTCCCATTTCATCTTCATCTACATCCTCTTCCATTTCCATAATATTGTCCTCAAGTACATCGCCCTTGTATAGACCCTCTATATACTCCTTCCACCTTTCTGCCTTCCCTTCTTTGCTTAGAACTGGGTTTCCATCTGAGCTCTTGATATTCATACAAGTCGTTCTCTTATCTCCAAAGGTCTCTTTAATTTTCCTGTAGGCAGTATCTATCTTACCCCTAGTGAGATAAGTCTCTACATCCTTACATTTGTCCGCTAGCCATCCCTGCTTAGCCATTTTGCACTTCCTGTCGATATCATTTTTGAGACGTTTGTATTCCTTTTTGCCTGCTTCATTTACTGCATTTTTATATTTTCTCCTTTCATCAATTAAATTCAATATTTCTTCTGTTACCCAAGGATTTCTACTAGTCCTCGTCTTTTTACCTACTTGATCCTCTGCTGCCTTCACTACTTCATCCCTCAAAGCTACCCATTCTTCTTCTACTGTATTTTTCCTGCCATTCCTGTCAATTGTTCCCTTATGCTCTCCCTGAAACTCTGTACAACCTCTGGTTCTTTCAGTTTATCCAGGTCCCATCTCCTTAAATTCCCACCTTTTTGCAGTTTCTTCAGTTTTAATCTACAGGTCATAACCAATAGATTGTGGTCAGAGTCCACATCTGCCCCTGGAAATGTCTTACAATTTAAAACCTGGTTCCTAAATCTCTGTCTTACCATTATATAATCTATCTGATACCTTTCAGTATCTCCAGGGTTCTTCCATGTATACAACCTTCTTTCATGGTTCTTAAACCAAGTGTTAACTATGATTATGTTGTGCTCTGTGCAAAATTCTACCAGGCGGCTTCCTCTTTCATTTCTTACCCCCAATCCATATTCACCTACTACGTTTCCTTCTCTCCCTTTTCCTACACTCGAATTCCGGTCACCCATGACTATTAAATTTTCATCTCCCTTCACTATCTGAATAATTTCTTTTATTTCATCATACATTTCTTCAATTTCTTCGTCATCTGCAGAGCTAGTTGGCATATAAACTTGTACTGTAGTAGGTGTGGACTTCGTATATTTCTTGGCCACAATAATGCGTTCACTATGCTGTTTGTAGTAGCTTACCCGCATTCCTATTTTCCTATTCATTATTAAACCTACTCCTGCATTACCCCTATTTGATTTTGTGTTTATAACCCTGTAGTCACCTGACCAGAAGTCTTGTTCCTCCTGCCACCGAACTTCACTGATTCCCACTATATCTAACTTTAACCTATCCATTTCCCTTTTTACATTTTCTAACCTACCTGCCCGATTAAGGGATCTGACATTCCACGCTCCGATCCGTAGAACGCCAGTTTTCTTTCTCCTGATAACGACATCCTCTTGAGTAGTCCCCGCCCGGAGATCCGAATGGGGGACTATTTTACCCAAGAGGACGCCATCATCATTTAATCATACAGTAAAGCTGCATGCCCTCGGGAAAAATTACGGCTGTAGTTTCCCCTTGCTTTCAGCCGTTCGCAGTACCAGCACAGCAAGGCCGTTTTGGTTATTGTTACAAGGCCAGATCAGTCAATCATCCAGACTGTTGCCCTTGCAACTACTGAAAAGGCTGCTGCCCCTCTTCAGGAACCACACGTTTGTCTGGCCTCTCAACAGATACCCCTCCGTTGTGGTTGCACCTACGGTACGGCTATCTGTATCGCTGAGGCACGCAAGCCTCCCCACCAACGGCATGGTCCATGGTTCATGGTAGTAAATTAAATTAGCTGAAGCTGAATGGCTCTTGTCATATGTAAAATTGATATAAAATCCCAGAAACATCACATGCCGTGGCTTATCACTGCAGCCAGATTACATTCAGCATATGTCAGTTAACTGATTTTTTTTCAACCTCTTCACATTTATACAGTTACTGAATCACAGCCATGTTTAAGATTTTTCAGGCAGAAGGAGTCAATGCTGCTGAGATTTGTGTTGTGTATAGGGGTGGGATCATGCGTGATGGGGGTGGGATCGTGCGTGATGGTGTTTGGAGGGAGTAGTACAATGCTCTGTATTCACCATTGATCATGCACAGTGGAATAGGTTTGAACATTAAGTAGGTAAAAGTCTAGATAGAATAGGGGCATTGGCATACCTACATGTTTTGAGCAGTAATGTTATAAGTGCTTGCTGTGAGGTATGATGGGAACAAAGGAAGGTAAGTGTGTCAGCTGTTTGTGTTATACAGCCAGTGGGAGAGCAGTAAGTAGGTGATGTGTTTCCAAGTAATACACTCAAAAGAAAGAGCGAGGATTATAAATTTAATTGATCCTTGTTTGAGGTGCATCTATTTAAACTGCGCTAGTATCTGAAAACCAGGGATAGTCACACAACCTGTGGTTTATTTGAAAAAGCAGTGAATTATTTCTCTAGACTGAGTAAGTATATAAATGTTTTTTAAATTCATCATGGGAGATGGTAGGAGGATCAATTAATATACGTAACACGTATCTCTATTATTAATAAACACTGATCCACTTACCTTCTCCCATGATTTAATTAAAAAACATTGATCCAGACTCAGTGTGCTCATGCAGATCGATTCAGTATTCATTTCGCCACCACATTTGATACATTTTCATGTCTCTGCAATGCAAATGGTTCAACTGGCTCTAAGCACTGTGGGACTTAACATCTGTCATCAGTCCCCTAGACTTAGAACTACTTAAACCTAACTAACCTAAGGACATCACTCACATCCATGCATGAGGCAGGATTCAAACTTGCGACCGGAGCAGCAGCGCGGTTCCAGACTGAAGCTCCTAGAACCGCTTGGCTACAGCAGCTGGCTCTCTGCAATTAATCCATGAGACATGCACCAACGGATTATATCAACCTGCAGCACTAAATCACTCCACTTCATAGCAATCACTGCCATGATCACAAAATATTTCTCTCGAACCTCACTAACACACTGAAAAACAGTAAACAAGATGATGCTTTCAAATTCAGTGCTAGAAGTACAGGGTGATTGTAATTAAAGTTAAACTTTCAAAATGCTGTAGAAGTAACACCACTGGTCAGAATGACGTCAAATTGCAACGGAATATTATCGGAGAATAGGGAAAACGCATGGCAGAAGAAAAAAAGATGGTATGAAAATTGACTAATAGATGGTGCCGTATGTGTCAGTATATGTAAGTGAAAACACCTGTCATGCACACGGCCCATTGAAGTTGGTATAAACATGTCGGGTACAAGGCTTTTCCTTCTTTCGTGTCTGTGACGTTCGCTACGACTGTCTTAATGCAGGATTGTGCTCTGCTTGTAAAGCTGTATTACAAGATTGGTGACTGTGCACACATCACTCTTCAGAGGTTCCGGACACTGAAGGGTTTGAAAAAAGGTGTTGTTCTGATGCCTGCCATGGGTCGGAAGAAAATGTTTCGGAAATTCAGAAATATAGGTTCTTTTGGTGTGGTGTGTAACCTGGTGGAGGGAGGAAATGAATTGATTTGACATTAGTGGAAGCAGTGGCCACAGCAATGCAGGAGGTGACGAATGGTGGCGTGCAGACGTGTGGTGCATGGAGAATTGCCCGAACATTGGACATACCCATGAGCATGGTGTGTAAAATCCTACATTTTTCTTTGCTATCACTCAAAATTACCCATGTGCACTAGTTACTTCCCGTTGATCTGCCAGCAAGAGAGACCTTTGCTTTAGAATTTCTTGCTCACATCACAGTGGATAATGATTGATCGTGGACAGACGAAGCCAACTTCCATCTGACAGGACATCTCAATACACAGAATTGTCGAATGTGGGCAATGGAAAGTCCACACATGAATTAACCAGTACCACTTCATCCTGAAAAGGTCACTGTGTGGTGTGGGTTTACACCATCATTTGTCATAGGGCCATATTTTTTCGAAGAGACAGGTGCTTCCGGTCCTGTTACCTGTACCGTCACTGGTAAGCACTATGAGCGTCTTTTGGACAGCCACGTCATTCCAGCTCTCCAACAGTGGGGATGTGTGGATGGTATCATTTTTATGCAAGATGACGCACCTCCGCACATTGCAAATCCAGTTAATCAGCTGCTGAAGCGCCATCTTGAAAATGTTAGAATTATCAGCCACCATTTCCATACAGGCTGTCCGTCTCAATCACCTGATCTTAATCCATGTGACTTCTGGCTGTTGGACTATCTGAAAGATGGTGTGTTCAGTGTTCTGACTGCAAACTTTGCTGTATTGAAGACACACACTGGCAACACATTCTGAATGTGACCCCGGAAACACTTCGATCAGTTGTGAAACATGCTGTTTCTCGATTTCAACTTGTTGCAGAACATGGTGGAGAGCATATTGAACATGTTTTGTGCCAGTCACATGGAAATTAATAATCTGATTTGATTTTAATTGATGCTTTTTATGCGGTTTTTGGCCTCAGGGCAATTAAAAACTGATGGTATTGATGCTTTTTCTGCAGTTTATGGTCTCAGGTTATTTAAAAACTGATGTAATTGATGTTTTTTATAGAGTTTTTGGCCTCAGGACAATTAAAAACCGATTTGAGTGATGCTTTTTGTGTGGTTTTTGGCCTCAGGACAATTAAAAACTGATTTTTCCCACCATCCAATGTGATATGAAGTTGCCATGCTGGATGGGCTTACGCAATTAACGGTATCACACCTGTACACCCATGCACACTGAGTAGTACATTTTGTTTAACGTCAAACATACACCTTAGGTATTGTTGTATGATTCATTTGTCATAGACCACTATTAAATTATGATGCTTACAGCGCTATCTATAGTTACATTTTGTAGCTATTTATTTTTCTTCTGCCATACGTTTTTCCCCTACTTTGATAATATTCCGTTGCGATTTGACGTCATTCGGATGAGTGGTGTCATTTCTACAGGGGTTTGAAAGTTTAACTTTAATTATAATCACCCTGTACATTCCCTCTCTTCTCGCCACTCATTGATTATGTCAAAGAATCATCTCACTGGCTACATGAACTAACGCATTTGCAATCTATGACCAGTAGGTGAGCACCACTGTGACTGTTGCTGGTCCTGATCAAGACTTTAGCCTTAAGTATTAATGTCAATTATTTTATTTCAAGTACTTCAGCTATCTTGTAAAATGGGAGTTTGAGTAAACAGTAATATATCATAACTTTGAAAATATTATGAGACAGAGCCCAAGCAGATATTGGAAGCTTTTTAAAAAGTTTAATCATGTTATTTTATGAGGATTTGGAGTCTTTGTGAGCCTGTGTATCAGTATACCAATGTTCAGTCTGCATCTGGTATTATGAGGGTGTATAGTCTCTTTAAAAAAGAAGGACGCATGGTTCCTTAGGTTTAACTTTGTTCATTATTGTGATTTTTCTTCTTCTTCCGTAGTGCTACAGCCCTTGGTGAGCCTTGGCTTCTTCAACAATCTTCCTCCACACTTGTCAGTTATTTGCTGCTCTTTTCCAACCCCGGACTCCCATACAGGAGGGATCTGCTATTACATCATCAGTCCATCTTCTTCTAGATCTCCCTTTTTGCCTAGCTGAATAGGCACACCTTTCATCATTTTCTTTTGAATTAGTCCTCTGCCATTTTCTGCAAGTGTCCTAGCCATTGTATTCGCTGTTGTTACACAAATTTTACTATGTCCCTCCTTTGTATTAACTCTTGTAATTCGGCATTTCTTTCAAGAAGCCTACTTTTTTCTGGCATTATTTCTGAAATCGGGTATTTAAAATCCATCTTGCGACTCCAAGGAAATGCGTATTTTTGTCACTAAATGTGTTTCATTTTATTGAAACAAAATAACATTACTGGTCATTCTCCATCTAAAGGCAATTAATTACAAAAGATGTTGGTGTTAGTTCTTAAGATTTCTGCTCACATCAGAAAACGCCATCTGCTTGCAAGTTTGCTTTGTTTTAAAATAGATATTTCCTCGTTTGCGCTAGTGTTTCTTGTACCATAGCTGCAGAGACAGATTGTCGACTTATGTCTTAACTTACCCCTAAGATCTCAAAATTAGTTTGGGAAAAATGCTAAAAGTGGTCTGGAAATAAGGGAATTTCACTAGGGGAAACTTGTGGCAACCCTGATGGTAGAAAGAGGTTGACAGATGAGATGTATTATTTTTTAATTACATATTTAGAGAACCAATAACAGTCCAGTCTTCTGTAGTTTTAGAACCTTGACACAGCTTTATAATATCCTTGGAGTGACAACATTCCAGGTATACCTGTTATGTGACTCAGCACCAAGAAGATCTAAAGCTCAAGTGCCATTTTGATTAATTTTGCCATTCAGCTCTCTCACTGATGTTAGAAAGCACATCTTGCGTGTTGGCAGTTCCCGTGATTGATGATGTCCCATGTTGCTTCGCATTTGTTGGGATCACCTTCTATGTAATGTTTGCATGCAAGCTTTTGGTCAGTGTCAGTTTGTCTTTGCAGTACTTTTTAAATTGTAAATCAGCTCTGTAAGAAGTGAAATCCAGCTCAGGCCCTTATTTACAAGAATTTTTATATATTCTGTACAGTCTAAGAATCTCTTCCCTAATGTGAGCCATCTCATCTGTATACCATTTTAGCTGTTTGCTTTTCTGTTTATGCTTAGGCCTACTTTTGGTTAATAGTGAACAAGAGTACCATAAATCAGTGAATTTTGTCAGGAAATTATCAAACACTGCTTTGCAGAAGCTTTTCTCTTGCTGCATTAATCTGTCAGGTTGGTGGAATTCTCTAGGGTACCTGGACACTTAGGGATAAAGGGAAATGAGCAAGCTGACATGCAGCCATGGATGCCTCTTCGAAAGACAGAATTGAACAATGTGTGCCATTCACCTACAGACTTTGAATTCACTGTAGAGCTAGAAAATCATGTACCAGTGGGAGGAAAAATGGCTGTTAATGAAGGACAACAAGCTGTAGGCCGTGAAACCACCTATATGTCTGTGGCACTCTTACTTCCAGTCACACAAGCAGTGGGGGGGGGGGGGGGAGAGACTTTTTCACTTGACATGATGTTGGATATAGCTCCCTTACACATAGTTTTTAGATATGGCAGGAGGACCCATCCATTTGTGATGGCTGTGGCTTACGTGTGTCAATGCACCATATTTTAATGGTGCATCTGTATTCTGATTAGAGGATGGAATAGACTTAAGTTACAATTTGCCCTTAATTTTAGCAGATGCTGAGATGAGCCAGGGCTGCATTTAAAATTTTTGTGAATTGTCCAAACTCAACACTAAACTCATGGGATAGAGGCTTTAGTGCAGAGTGGCTGGCTCAGCCTTTATTAGTTTAGTTATCAACTGGCCATGATTTCTGCTCTAGTATTTTACATTTTCATTGCAGTTTTCTTTCTTGATAAATACTTTTAGAAATGACAGTGGCATTAAGTTTATGGTGTGTGCGTGCACGTGCGTGTGTGTGAGAGAGAGAGAGAGAGAGAGAATGATCTTGATTTTTTTAGGGTTGTGGTATGTTTTAATTCATGTTAACAATATTATGAGAAGGAAAGTTGCTACTCACCATATAGCGGAGGTGCTGAGCCACAGACAGGCACAACAAAAAGATTTTTACACTTAAAACTTTCGACGAGTGTCCTTTGTCAACAATAGACACATATGTACATACACTCATACAAACGCAACTCACACACGACTGTCATGAGTAACAGTTGCTTGTGTGTGTGTGTGTGTGTGTGTGTGTGTGTGTGTGTGTGTGTGTGTGTATTGTTGACAAAGGTCATTGGCCAAAAGCTTCAAGTGTGAAAATCTGTTTTTGTTGTGCCTATCTGCGACTCAGCATCTCCGCTATATGGTGAGTAGCAACTTTCCTTCTAAGAATATTGTTACATTCCATCCTGGATTTTCCATTGTTTAATTCATGTTAACACTTTTATGGGGTTCTTTTAATCACACTCATCTTTTCAAGAATTTTGTAAGGTTGCTAATGGTCCAGATGTCAAGTCCCACCAAAAAAATCATAATCATCATCAATAACAACATCAACACTAAGGCAGTGTAATCAATCTAAAATTGGAGATGAAAAGCATGCAGATATTAATATGTAATCATTTATTTTCGTATTTTCCTCTGTACAGCTGCCGTCTTCGTTTGTTCCCTTCTCCCTCCTGCTCTCCTCCTTCCTCTACCTCCCCCCCATAGGATATTTTAAACTGGGTAAGATAACCCTGGTCATCCAGGTGCTACTTTCAATTTCATGTCTGCATTTACAGCAGAAGGGTGAGATACCAAAGCTGGATCTCTCTTGTGAAATGTAGCACTTATTCTGCAGAGCACTTATGCAAAAGAAAAATTTAATAATTATCTCTCTCTCTCTCTCTCTCTCTCTCTCTCTCTCTCTCTCTCTCTCTCTCTCTCTCACACACACACACACACACACACACACACACTCACACACACTCACTCAATTTATAATATTGGTCATGAAATACCACTTACAGTGAACAAAACACAGTGCACTGTGTGTATTAAACGATTATGGTGGGAGCGCAGGGGTAATAATAATAATAATAATATTAATAATGAATGTGGACATTGGAAATAAAGTAAACAATTATGTTCACCAAATAGAAAGAATGTTTGTGATGGAATTGAATGGATATCAGTCAGACATGGTAATCAACAATGTAGGAAAAGATAGATTGCTACTTACCATAAAGATGACATATTAAGTTGCAGACAGGCGTAATTAAAAGACACTTACACCCAAGGTTTTGGCCACAGCCTTTGTCAGAAAAAGACACACACACACACACACCATTCATTCACACGAACAAGCACATGTCATACACACCTGTCAACTCTGGCAGCTTGGGCTGTACTGACGAAGGTTGTCGTAGAAAGCTTATGTGTAAGTGTCTTTTAATTGTGCTTCTCTGCAACCTAACTCATCTTTATGATATCTTCTCCTATATTGTCGATATATCTACTTGGAGTTTCCATTGTTAGATGTAATCAGATGAGTATACATGACAACTACAGATCCGAATGACAATGAAATTGAAAAACAATGTGACGGTATTAATAAATGCCTAGAATATATCAAAGAGGACAAGAATTTGATCACAATTTGATACTGAAATGTGATCTTGGTGACGATAGGGATCAGAAAATAATGGGCAATTTCGCCCTGAACAAGCAAAATGAAAAGAGAGAAAGATAAGTAAAACTTTGTGCTGAGTGTGAGTTAGTCATTGTGAATACACGTATTGAGAAACATTTGCAAAAGAAGTGCAGATGGAGTATTTCAGAAGATCAAAGAAGATATCAGATTGATGATATTTTGGTAAAACAAAATGGACAATTATTAGTCGACAATATGGCAAAGTGTACAGCACTTTTTTGAAATCTGGAAAGAAAGTATCTACTAGTTCATCTGCATTTATTTTTTGCAAGATATTGTGATCAACAAAGTAAACTGTTTTTTGTTTGAGTGCTTATACCCACACTGATTCTTCAAGAAAAACTCCTTCTCCTCCAGCAGCATTATAGTGTTTGAACTTGGAATTTGCCATGTGATTCTGCAATAGGCAGAGATGGGCTAGAAAGCTAGTGTGATTTTCTAAGTGTTAGCTGTGTCTGTATACCTTCCATCAGCTATCTGCAGGTGATTTGTATTTTTTCCTCAGTTTTGTTTGTTGTTTCTATTGTGGACTTTTTAGTCCTATTTTTCCCAATTTGGTTCTGTTTTATTCCAGCATCCAGTTTGTGCTCCCTTTGATGCTGCCTTTATTTTCTTGCCAAGAACTCATTTGTGGCTTTCTTAGTTCAGTTCTTCTCACTCTGTCATGTGTACTTCCTACATATTTACTGGTTGCCCTGTGTCGTGCAGTTTTAATGCCTGTTGTAACGACCAGTCAAACAATCAATTACCATTTTTGCAAATTCGTGCTCTTTCAACCGGAGCTCTTATTTAATTCCAGGTGTTTTCCTCTTACTTGTTTTCATCTTTTACTGTTTTACTTTCTTCTACCAAAAAAGTGATTGTACCCAAATTAATCCTCATTTTGCTAATATGATGAGACAGACTCAACTTGTATGAGCACCTCCTGCCTCGCAATCCCCTGCAACTACTTTCTGTATTCGTTCCTGAGGTATAGATTTGTTATAATGACAGCTAGAAAACATGAAAGAAGGTTGTGTAGACAGAAGCGATCTGTAGACTCCGGAACGTTTCAGATATGTTATGCTTGTATAATGGTGAGACAAAGATTTAAAAACCATATATTAAACTGCAAAACAGTTTCAGGGGCAGATGTGGACTGCGATCTAGTTTCTTGTTTAAGTTTCTTGTAAAAAGAAAGGAAATTAAGAGAATGGAATCTATATAAAATTACAAGAATCAGTGATTGTTGAGATTTTCAAGGATACATCAGAAAATGATTGACTGAAACAAGGAAAAGGGAAACAATAAAAGACTATGGATAGTTTGAATGCATGGTGCCCATTCCTTTGAAAGACCAGGCACCAAGCAGATCCTGCAACTGTGGAACACTATATATAAATTGGAGGGGGATCACTGCTGTCAGCTGCAACAGGAAATAAAGTGGAATCAGCGGCGATGAGTGAAAATGTGTACCAGACCAGGATTCGAACCCAGGATCTCCTGCTTACTAGGCAGTGACGAGTGAAAATCTGTACCTGACTGGGATTCAAACCTGGGGTCTCCTGCTTACTGGGCAGCTTCCTAGGAAGCAGAAGATCCCAGGTTTGAATTCCGGTCTGGTACACATTTTCACTCGTCACTGCTGATTCTGCTTAATGTCCTGCTGCAACTGACAGCAGTGATCCCCCTTCAATTTACACTAATGGATAATGGAAATAGTGAAGGCAGAGGGGATCAAATAGGCAAAAATAAAAAAAAGGTCTAGCAGAAATCCTTAGATAACACCGGATCATCATCATCACCTACAGTTTCCAGCCCCTGGCTCGATTTGTATTGAATTTACTGACTAATGGAGAAAATATATAAAAAAGCAGCAAATCAAGCAGTAAAAGCTGAATACAGATGCCTAAAATATGAGGTTGACAGAAAGTTCAAAATGGCAGAGCAGGAATGTCTAGGGGACAAATTCATTGACACAGCTTATAGGAAAATTAAAGAGGCCATTAGGAAAGAGAAGCATTTGTATGAAAATTAAAAGCTCAGATTACAAGCTTATACTAAGCAAAGAAGGGAAGGCTGAAAGGTGGAAGGAATACGTAAAGTTTCTACACAAGGGAAACATATTTGAAGACAGTATTATAGAAAGACAAGAGTAGCCAGATCAAATGAGATGATAGATATGTCACTGCGAGAAGACCTTGACATAGTACTGAAAAGCTTAAGTGAAAACAAGCCCCCCACAGTAGATGACATTCTCTCAGAATTATTGAGTTGCTTGGGAGAGTCAGAATGACAAAACAATTCCACCTGGTATGTAAAACAGATGAGATAGACCAAATACTTACAGATTTGAAGAAGAATGTAATAACTGCTATTCCAAAGTAGACCATCAGTTTAGTAAGTAATGGTTGCAAAATACTGACACACATTATTTACAGAAGAATAGATAAAGTTGTAGAAGGTGAACTCATGGAAAATTAGTTTGTGTTTTGGAGAAATAAAAGGACATTGCTTGTCTTAAAAAGATAGACTGGAGGAAGGAAAACTTACATTTTAGAGTTTGTAGTTTTAGAGAATGCTTTTGAATATGTTGACTGGAATAGATTGTTTGAAATTGTGAAGATAGCAGGAATAAAATACAGAGTGTGAAGTAAGCCACAACTTATACAGTTGTGTAAGAGTTGAAGGAAATGAAAGGAAAGCAGTGGTTGTGGAGGGCTTTATACTGGTTATAGTATCTCCCTAATGTTGTATAATCTGCACATTGGGTGAGCATTAAAGGAAACCAAGAGGAAATTTGGAAATGGAATTCAAAGTCATATTGACCTTAAGACAAATCCTGGAAAAAAAAACGAATACGGGGTTGGCACGCATCACCTCTTTATAGATTTCAACGCAGCTGATGATAGCATAAATAGAGGGCAGTTATATCAAGCTCTAGATGAACTGGAAATCTCGAGAAAGTTGGTAAGGCTGGTGAGAATGACAATGAACGAAACACAAGGTAGTGTAAGAATAGGAGGAATGACGTCCAATACATTGAGTATTAAAAACGGAGTGTGTTAAGGGGATGCATTGGCATGTCTTCTCTTTAATGCCATCCTGGAGAAGGTGCTGAGAAACGCAAACCTTCTGAATAGGGGAACAATGTTCTATAAATCAGTGCAGATACTGGCCTATGCAGATGACATAGATATAATAGCAAGAACCCAAAAAAAACAATGAAAGAGACATTTACAGCTCTCGAACAGGCTAGTAGCAACATGGGGTTAATTATCGATGAACAAAAAACAGAATATATGGCAGCTGGAAAAGCACGTAGAGAAAATATGCCAAATGCAATAACAATGGGCAATTATAAGTTTGAGAGAGTTGAACATTTCAAGTACCTGGGCTCGACAGTTACGCATCCAAATCATACCTCCTATGAAATTAAGCAGAGATTAATACTAGCCACTATAGCCTATTTTGCCTTAACAAGACATTTATTCTCAAGGCTCCTGACTCGTATCACGAAATTAACTATGTAAAAATCATTTATACAACCAGTGCTTACATATGCCTCTGAAGCCTGGACATTAGCAACTGAAGATATTGAAACACTGGATGCATTTGAAAGAAATGTGCTTAGACGAATTATCGGCCCAATCTGTGAAAGTGGAAGATGGAGAAGGAGATACAATCATGAGTTGTATCCAGACTGAGGTGGGTGGGACATGTGGCTTGCATGAATGATACAAAAGTACCAAAAAGAATATTATAAGGAAAGCCAGGAGGGCGGAGAGGACATGGTCAACCAAGAGCCAGATGGAAAGATGGAGTAAACGAAGATCTTAGGATGATGGGCTATAGAAACTGGAGAGTATTGGCAAAGGAAGGAAATTGAAGGAAATTGAAGAGGCCAAGGCTCATCATGAGCTGTAGAGCCAAGAAAGAAGAAGAATTCAAAGTCATGGGGAAGAAATAAAAATTTTGAGATTTGCCAGTGACTATTTTTGCCAGAGTTGGCAAATCACTCAGAAGATCATAGACTGGAATGGTTAGTGTTTTGAAAATAGGTTATAAGATGAACATCATCAAAGTATAGTGAAGGTACTGGAGTGAACTCATATTAAATCAATCAATACTGATAGAATAAGATTCGGAAATGAGACAGTAAAAGTAGTCAGTGAATATTGCTATTTGGGCAGCAAAACAACTAATAAAAGAGGATACAAAATGCAGACTACCAATAGCAAGAAAAGCATTTCTGAAAAAGGAGACTTTCTTAACATTGTACATAAATTTAAGTGTTACGTAGTCTTTTCTGATGGTATTTACATGGAGTGCTGTTTCTTATAGAAGTGAAAGTGTACAATAAACAACTTAGATATGGGCAAATAATAGAATGTTGTAAAGTGTGATGTTACAGAAGAATGCTGAAAGTTGAATGGGTGGACTGAATAACAAAAAAGAGGTACTGAATCAAACTGGGGAACAAGAAATTTGTGACACAAGTTGATGAAAAGAATGGGCCAGATGATAGGACAAATCCTGAGGCATCAAGGAATCGTCAGTTTTGTAGTGGAAGCAAGTGTAGGAGGTAAAAATTGTAGAGAGAAACTGATGTATGTGTACAGTAAGCAGATTCAAATGGATATAGGTTTCAGTAGTTGTGCAAACATGAAGAGACTTGCAGAGGATAGAGCTGTGCAAAACCAGTCTTGTGCTCGAAGACCACAGTAAAAAACAAAAGCAAGTTGCTTATATTTACTTAGTGTGTTTGTGTTGGCTGTAGTAGAGTTCTCTTCCGTGGAGAATGGTACTAGCCTAATCATCTGTCTCCTTGTGAATTTGACAAATTGTTTAATGGTATTTTCCATTTTATATAGTTAAGATAATCTTTGAATAACAAAGTGAGAGTGTATTTCGCCAAATTTGCTTGTCTTTTCAGCCAGTTATTGTGAACTGCCTGACAACAATGAAGTCTGCAGCTCTGTCGACACAGCTGAATGATCTCTTGACAACTTTGGATGGTGCACTGAGCACAAAAGGATATCTTGTTCATGTAAGTTGATGAACTTTAATTCTATTCATTGCTTGATGGAAGTGTATTCATTGTTGTAATTTAACACTTTAACAGAATATTACAGATCAACCACATTTGTGCTGCTAGTCATATTAAAACTGATGCATTTTGAAAGAACGAGCTTCCTCAGACACATAGCATCTCAAGAACCAGAAAATCTCAACGAATAACAGGGTATATTGAACATAAACACAGAAGGACAGCACAAATGGTCACAGGTTTGTTTGAACCGTGGGAAAGTGTCACAGAGATACTGAAGAAACTGAACTGGCTGACTCTTGAAGGCAGACATAAACTGTCCCATGAAAGCTTACAACGAAGTTTTCAGAACCGGCTTTAAATGATGACTCTAGGAACATACTACAACCCCCTATGTATTGCTCGCATAGCGATCATGAGGACAAGATGGCAATAATTACAGCATGCACCGAAGCATTCAATCAATCATTCTTCCCACCTTCCGTAAGTGAATCGAATGGGAAAAAACCCTAATAACTGATACAATGGGACGTACTCCACCATACCCTTCATGGTGGTTTGCAGAGTATAGATGCAGATGTAGAATAAAAGTACAGATTGGTTCCTAAAAAAATTAGTAAAATTTTGAGACATAAGCTATCTACGTTTATATCCCTTGACAGTTCTCTTTTCAGCCACTTGTCACCACGTGCAGCAGCTTATATTCATATTTGCGTAATAGACAGGTATTATGCGTACAATGGACATGCACATCTGCAGTTCACCTGAGCCACCGTATGTTTACATTTAACTTCATGGCAGCTATCTTTCCAATAGCTACATCTACAAAAATAGTCAAGGAATATTTGTATCCTATCATATCGAATATACGATTGTCATATGGTATTGGCCGATATCCTGAAGCAAGTATGCACAGATTGCAGCCTACTGTTGACCTGTTGGTGGCATGTCTCACTGCTCTTTCTTGTAGCTACAGTAGTCTCATGGGACATATTTTTTTAACTTTCTCTCTTGTACAACAGTGTGATTGTGGCAACAACATTATTTAATTACCAGTAAGCACTCCATTGTCATACTCATTAGCATGCTCAAATTTTTTTGGCAAAAGTAAGCAACAATTTCCTAGTGTATACCTGTCCTTTTTTCCCCCTAAGGTAAGTCTTTCCGCTCCCGGGATTGGAATGACTCCTTACCCTCTCCTTTAAAACCCACTTCCTTTCGTCTTCCCCTCTCCTTCCCTCTTTCCTGATGAGGCAACAATTTGTTGCGAAAGCTTGAATTTTGTGTGTATGTTTGTGTTTGTTTGTGTGTCTATCGACCTGCCAGCGTTTTTGTTCGGTAAGTCACCTCATCTTTGTTTTTATATATAATTTTTCCCACGTGGAATGTTTCCTTCCATTATATCAACAATTTCCTCATGTATTTCTGTGAGCCTGTAAGTATTTACCTCATGATTATTGGTCAGTAATAATGTAAACAGCTTTTATAAATGTGTTTGTGCATACAAACCTTTTTCTTCTTATCTCCATTAACATAGTTGTGGAGAGTCATTATTTTAATTTGGAGAAGGCATAAAATTAATCCGAGAATGGATAAAGCAGGGCGAAGTATGAGTCACAATTACAGGACAGAAAGTGGCAGCTTCAGTACAGCTACTCCAAAAATTATTTTTTTATGCAGTAACTTATTTAGAAAAGTGCTGTGGCTGTCCCAGAGGAATTCAGCATAAGGAGCCACCACAGAAACCTGCATTCTACATTTTCAGACTTAGCAGAATAAGCACTTACACACAGATTTTGTCCTCAAAACTAGAAATGACAAGTCAGCATGTGATTTTTCAAAACACCTGTAGAGAGATTCAGATTTTTAAATATTTCACCTTAAAGAAAACATTTTTGGCTATTTACGGGTGGATATTTTATCAAATTTCAGTGTAGCTGCTGTAAGATTTATCTGGAATGACTGAAACATTGTGAGAAAATTTTATTAATCTGGATGAATGCAGCAAAGGAGAATTACTGCACTGTCGCAACTACAAAGATCCAGTTGCCAACATACTCAAAGAAATTTGCTTAATTTTCATTGACTGTTATGGGATAGTGTACATGTTCGTTTTATTTGAGAAGTTGGTAAAAATGAGTTCTAAGATCAAAAGACATTGATTTAGATTGGACCAAGTCAGCAGATATTATGACTAAGAGAGAGCTGTCTTTAGTAGGAATTAATTCTGAATTGGTATCATTACTGAAACAGCATTTAGGAATGCGTGATGATGATATGACACACCAAAATTCTTTATGCCTGAAGAGACTTGCTTTTGAAAATGCCATGAAAGTTGAGATTTCAACAGTTGATTTCATAAAAATCTCATGATCTCAGCGACAATTAATTAAAATGTTTTTTGAAGAGACTGATGTTGAAAATGCGGTGATTTGATTTTTTTACGCAGAAATAAGATGGCAATGTTATGGTCAAATGGGTACAGTTTCTGATATCAAAATTTTAGTATATGAAGAGAACAGAAATATCTCTGAACTAAAAAATCGAGACTGGTTATGTGACTTAGCATTTGTGACTGACATTACTGCTCACTTAAAGATGTTAGATACGCAATTTTAAGACAAAACTCAATTGATTACTCAACTTTGTGGTCATATTTTGTCTTTCCAGTATAAATTGAATCTCTTTCAAATTCAACTGAATTTTGGCAATTATTTCAGTTTCTAAATTAGTACAAGAAATGGTATGAAAAGCTAAATACCGAATTTAAGAGTTATATATGAAAACAAAGATGCTGTAACTTATCAAACGAGAAAGCATTGGTATGTTGATAGAGACAATAAAAAACACACAAACACACACACAAATTTCAAGCTTTCGCAACCCAGGGTTGCTTCATCAGGAAAGAGGGAAGGAAAGGGAAAGACGAAAGGATGTGGGTTTTAAGGGAGAGGGTAAGGAGTCATTCCAATCCCGGGAGTGGAAAGACTTACCTTAGGGGGAAAAAAGGACAGGTACACACACACACACACACACACACACACACACACACACACACAGACCCGCACATATATATGATATATGCTGCTCTTATTCTGGTTTCAGCTGCCAGAGACTGTGGTCATGTGTGTGCGAATTGTGTTTGCGTGAGTGTTACTGTGTGTGTGTGGGGGGGGGGGGGGGGGGAGGTCTATTTTTGACAAAGACCTTGTTGGCCAAAAGCTCATTTTGTGACAGTCCAAAATTACAAACATTTTTTACTGACAGAAAATATATGCCAGAAAGTTAACCTTGTACCTATTCTAAATGATGCCGTTTATAGATTGTCTACATTTTAATGATACGAGGAGAAATAAAATAAACAAAAAGAAATGGTTTACATTAATTTTTGAAACATTTTCTTTTCTAGATTTTTTGCTTACGAACCCTGTAGTCCATGGTATCACTTTTTTTTAATCATCAGCATCATTGTCGTCATCATCATCATCAGCAGCATCACATTCTAATAGAACAGCTGTGAAATTTATATCTTTGTTGTCTGGCTGTCACCACTTTCTTGTAGCTCAAAGCTGATTTACTAATTTTTGAATTTCACTAATTATGGTGGCTGATCACATTTTCACAGCACTTGCCACGCTGAGGTAGTGACTCTTTTAAGCGAGAGACAGGAACAGTAGAATTTGAATAGCCAGTTTTATTAATTAATAGTCATCTTTTATTTCTCTTCTTTGTTGTAAGTTGAAGGCTTGTTATCCATTCTCTTTCTTTGGTCCAATGTTTTGTGATTATCTAGAGAATGTTTGGCTTGCTCCTATGAAATCATGTGACCATTGGTAGACTTTCTCCTCCTCCTCCCCCTCCCCCCCCCCCCTCCTCCTCCTCCTCCTCCTCCTCCTCCTCCTCCTCCTTCTTCTTCTTCTTCTTCTTCTTCTTCTATACCGAATCAGTCATTTCATATGATCCAAGATCGGTTGCCACATTTATCTCACCATAATCAGTTTTATTACAGTTGTCACAAGTATTTAGCTGTTTCTTTGGAATATATTGCTATTTCGTAGGTTGTCATTGTGATGGAGAACCTTGGAGTACAGCTGTTTTTTTTCTCTGAATACATATCAGATTTCGCTTCTATACTGACATGACAATGTTAGAATGTCTCTTGCTTCCAAACATGTTGCATGCCCGCTGCTCTCTTATTGGCTGTGTAGAACCAACTGATAACACAACCCGACTCATTCCTGTCATATGTCACACTGACAACATTGCAGCAAGGAACATGTAAGTATGCCATTGTCTCCTGTCTAGACTTTTACAATTTCTTGCTTAACTGAACACAACTGCTGAGTATTTGTCCAGTTTTAATGTCAGTTCAGTTACGACTATAAATGGACTCAGGTAAACTGCAGTTTAAACATGGTAGATGTTCCTAAAAAACTAAAGTACACAGTATAGGTTCCTATGCTTGGCAACAAAATGAAATTTGCTGTTTGCTCCCACTCACCATCATCATCTTAGCTCTCAGCCAAGCTTGTGTCACTGTTCTCCCTGTAACTCTTCCGTAATGCTGAGTTGGGGCAATTGAAAAACAGATTGCAATATCTTCTAGTGTGCAGGTCATATGTAATAATACCAACTAATACATAAATAAAAGATCACAATTACGATGGTGGTTTGAAAAGTTCTTGGAATCACCACGAGAAGAGCTCAGTGCTAGTGCAATAAGTTGTTCATGTGATATTCATTGGGCGGTTGCCTGTAAACCTGTGCCACATCAGTGCTCTTGGAAGAGAGCTGTGGCAATGACATAGCTCTGTTGTTGTTCCTGCACAGTGATTTGCAAAGATGGAAAAAATCGAGATTCGAGTAGTGATTAAGTACTTCGTAAAGAAAGGTATGAAAGCAAAGGACGTTCATGCCAATTTCCAGAATACACTGGGGGACTCTGCTCCTTCATATTCAACTGCTGCCAAGTGGACGAATGAATTTAAATTTGATTGAGAGAGCTTAGATGATGATCCGTGCAGTGGTCGGCCAAGATGTGTCACTACTCCAGAAATCATTGCAAAAATGCACAAAATGGTCATGGAGGATTGCCGATTGAAAGTGCATGAAATTGCTTATGCTTGCCAGATGTCATCTGAAAAGGTATATCACATTTTAACTGAAGAATTAGAAATGAAAAAATTACTTGCAATGTGGGTGCTGCGACTCTTGATGTTGGATCAAATTGCAACAAAAGATATGAGAAAAAAGACCAGGGTTAGCAAGGAAGAAAGCCCTCTTCCATCTAGTCAAATCGTGCCTGCACACATGTGCCGTCACTATGGCAAAATTACATGAACTAAGGTATGAATTGTTGCCACACTCGCCTTATTCACCCGATATGGCTCCATCAAACTTCCATCTCTTCCGAAAACTGAAAATTTTTCTTGGTGGACGAAGATTCACTGCAAATGAATAATTGATAGCTGGAGTTGACAACTATTTTCCAGGCCTGGAGGAAACTATTTGTTGAGATGGGATCAAGGCATTGGAACATCGTTGGACTAATTGCATCAATCTGCAATGAGACTACACTGAAAAATAAAAAAGTTTCAGTGATGCAAGTACTTTTTTCTATTCTGTTCGGAGAACTTTTCAAAGCACCCTTGTATGATTCAGTCTCTCAAACTTTTGCTCGTCCTGTGATTTAGTTGTGTCTGCTGGTACTATATCCAATATGGGTGTTACCACTATAATTTATCCGCAATAACAAATACTGTCTGTTTAACTGATTTATTTCCTTTGTTAGGCATTTCATTCTGGATTAATTTTTTTTCTTGCTTCAACTAATTGTCACCACCAATGCTGATTAAAGGCTGCTAATGTTTTTACCCACTACCCTAATATGTGAACAGTGACTGAATTTATCATTTGCAGTCCACTCAGTAAATCATTACAGTCTCTCATGACCAGTTAAAATATTGGTCTGGATTCTGAATCAACTAAGGTTTTCTGAAGGACAACATTTCCATTTGTGAATGTCACATTTACTTAAAAAGTGGCATTAATGTTTGTATACTGTATCCACACATGTATGAGAATATTTATTGCAAACCTGTTCAAATATAACAACAGTTTGTAAGATGATAGAATTTAGTGCTGTTTCCTCCCATGTTTCACAAAATTGGCAAATTTTAATCAGAGTGATAGACTATTGTAATGGGTAGCTCATAGTTTCTCGTATATCGCCTGCACTAGCTCCGCACGTGTCCATGCTACATGATTGTTTGAGCAATGTTGATAACAGTATCAAATGTCTACATCTACATCTACATTGATACTCCGCAAGCCACCCAACGGTGTGTGGCGGAGGGCACTATACGTGCCACTGTCATTACCTCCCTTTCCTGTTCCAGTCGCGTATGGTTCGCGGGAAGAACGACTGTCTGAAAGCCTCCGTGCGCGCTCTAATCTCTCTAATTTTACATTTGTGATCTCCTTGGGAAGTATAAGTAGGGGGGAAGCAATATATTCGATACCTCATCCAGAAACGCACCCTCTCGAAACCTGGCGAGCAAGCTACACCGCGATGCAGAGCGCCTCTCTTGCAGAGTCTGCCACTTGAGTTTATTAAACATCTCCGTAACGCTATCACGGTTACCAAATGCTTCAGTGTATCGGGAAATCTCGACCCTGTATCGTTTGTCAAGCCCTGCCCTTCCAAATTTTTCATAATACACCAGCAGGTGACATCAGTACCCAAAGCTTCACCTCTAAATGTAAGTCAACCCCTTGAAATGTAAACTACCCCTATATACCCTACTAAACAATGTAAAAATGTTAACCTCAGCAGCAATGGTTTTATCTACAAGAACAAGATGACCCTGTATTTTTCGAATGATGAATTTGGGAAGAAACCTCCTCATCTTATTATCTGGTAAATACGATACACTTCAAAAAATGGACATAATTGAAATTCTAGAAATGATCAAAACAAGATCTTTAACTTGCACCTTGAACACCGAATGATGAATGGTGTGCCACAGTGATCACAAAGGTTTACACCATCAAGATCGAAGGCGAACTCCTTTGGTGCTATAAACTGTGCAGGACACTCAGCTAGATATTCACTCTCAAAGAATGCGTATACAGTCATATTGGTGTGAGGTGTTGAGAACTTATGGTATGTGATGGCATTCAACCAAATGCAAAACAATCTGTCGTGGAGCCTGTCTTGAAAGTGGCTATTATTTAAAGTGTAGCTGCAGATAGAGCAATAATAAGTTTTGCAGGTCCAGAAAAAAAAAAAAAAACCTACAAAGGCTGAATGTGTCCTGTGGTTCCAAGTGGTATGAACTGCAAAGTCACACACATTTCTGGAGGAATAATTTGCTCTAAGGGAGTATGATTTTTATACGCAGACCAGGAGTCAAGCAAAATCAAGTTATTTTGAGCAGCTATAGGCGATAAACAGTGCTCGTGCCATAGTTGTATTTCTCTTTTGCCCATTTTTCCTACTCTTGCTTGCTGTGACGTAAATATTCCCTGGTGCCCTAGCAACATCACACACACAAGAAAGAATCATAGAGGGCAGAGCACCTCCAACTCCTCGCAGCACAATAAATAACTTCCCAGCCAATTTACCACCCAAATTAACAACCAGCATAATTGTATATGAATGAATCAGTTGATCTCTTTTTCAAATTCCTTTTGGTTGGAGTTCAAAATGAATTCCTTTCTGAATGATGGAATAATTTTGTGTATCTCATCTACAATTCCACAGTTTGTTGTGCATCATCAAGTGGATGCTTTGCTTGAAATTTCATTATTTTTTTTATTTTATGTCTTCCACTTCTGTAGTAGTGTTTGAAGTTATACAACCATCCACTGCTTCCCTTGAAATCACTGTAAACTATGTTGTGTGCAGTTTGATGCGTATAATGTTGTAGGTCACTATCATCCACATCCTGTAAATTGTATCGAGCATCCTCGAAACATGTAAACACCAGTTTTGAAACAAGTGTGCCTTGTCCTGTTCATAATTTTTCTTATGCATTACATGGTCATATTGCTGTGGAAATCTGTTCGTAAATGTTTTTTTTTTACTTGCTTCGTATGATCTTCCATGTACGTGATCATATTTAGTATCCGCTCCTTGGAGAGTGATTGACCTTTACTACATTTCACTGGAGATGGAAATTGTGGCTCCCCCTCAGACAGGGATGATGGACTACATAGGTCGACATATGTTTCAGTATCACTTTCACTTGGTAAGCATGTATTGCCATCATTGTACTCCTTATGTACGTTGTCTGCACAGTTGAGCATATGTGACTCCACACATTCCACTGACTCATCTTGCAGAAATGCTAATATTTCATCTGCCACCTCTTTCTCACTCTGCGAAATTCTGTGGGTTCCTTTCTGACGAAATGTCAACTTTGGCAATTGTTGATGTAGATATAATGCAATGTTTGCTTTGATTATCATTGCCATTGCTCTGCTTTGTATCAGCACCACTAGCACTGTTGCAAGTTATTTGTCAACTAAGCAGTTCAACTATGTTCCGTAGCCTCATGCTGTGCTCATCATTGGATACCTCCAGGCTTGCATCCTGTTGTGATTAGCAGCCAATATTGTGGTTGCGTGGAGGCGCATTGAATGCTGTAAACATCATTGGGCTTTCGCGACCTCGCACGGTTCCTCGTTACTACTTCATTTTCACTGTTCTGTCTTTTGTTTTGGTATGTTTACTATATATACTATTGCCATTTGTTGTTCTGTGTTTTTGTTCATCTTTTGTTTGTGATGTGGTGTCTATAGGTAATTTAATGGTCTGTTATTATAGGTTATCTGTCTTGAGCTGACTGCTGTATAATTAAAAAGAATTACACCAGACGCGTTTCGCTTTTATTTACAAAGCATCTTCTGTGGTATTCTGTAAATTGGATACACATGTTTGTACATTTATTTTTTGATTCTTTTAGGTTAAAAACGGTGTTTTCTTTATGAAGTTATATTATTATATGTAACAAAATAGTGCCAACTAGGTACAACATCCTATACTAGATTAGATATATGGATATCTTGTGCCTGATAGATGAACCATACAATAAAGTGGGTCAGTTACACACAGACATAAATTCTGTTCATGATAAGATACATTTTACATTAGAGAAAGAGCAAAATAGACAGTTAAATTTCTTGGACATCACTATAAAGATTCAAAACAACAAACACACATTTTCCATATATCGAAAACAGACAACAGGCAAAATTATGCCTGAGACATCACTACGCCCAATTCTCAAAAGCAGGCAGCACTTAGATACATGCTCCACAGCCACAGAATAAACACACTACCATTAGATACAGACAATTACAAAAAAGAAATGAATACTATAATATAAACAACCACAAACAATTGATACAAAGAGAACGTAGTAACAAAGTTGAACAAGAAAATCGAGAAACAGAAAAGAAAAAAAAAAAACACTCAACTGTCACCAACGCAAGGACAAAATCACACACAAACAAATACACAAAATACAAGAACAGAAACAACACAAAGAGTGAAAGAAACAGAAAGTAAAAGATCGTACACCACAAATACACACACAGAATATCCAGTACTTTCAAAAAACAAGTCATAAAAATGACACACCAAAACAACAACTCAATTCAGAAATACTTCCCAAAAACAATAGAAAAAGCTGATCTGTATCAGAAATCAGGAATATACCAACTGAAATGCAATACAAGTGATGGAGAAAACTTAGGTCAGACCAGGAGGACATTTGACACCAGATACAAAGAACATGTAAGAAGAGCATGGAAGTATAGGACAAATCATTCAACTTTTGCAGAACATTTACACCAACACCAACATAAAATTGCAACCAGAGACACAGACATGGAAAACATAAGGATAAACAACAACAAAAAACACCTCCTCACCTGACAAGAAAAGTACCACATCCAAACAACCACAACAGAAAGGAAACAACTCATAAATGATCAGATCAACTTGGCAAACCACCCACTCTTTAAACTGATTGGCCACTTAATATATCATTAAAAGTACAAATATAACCACAGGCTTCATTTACCACTACCATTTCCTCCCAGATCTGTCCCATAATCACCGTCCAGACCATCCCTGTCATCCCTCCCCCCTCCAGGAGAAGGGGGGGGGGGGGAGAAATAACAACTCCTGTCACGTCTCTACCTACATACAAGACAATTTCACTCACTCTCTCACACACAATCGCTTCATAGGCTGGCAACACACACAACATGAATGAAAACAAATGAGTAGGCATAAACACTGTAGCAGTGATGAATGAAAAACAGTTAAGAAAGTCAATTATAAATAGTGCAGTGCAGGAAATAACGCAAAATGCAAAAAACTGCTGATGTGAAATGAAGCCTGTCGACATCAACCATTGCTAGCAAAAGGGAACGTGCAGACTATGTAAAGAAACACCGTAAGTAGCTTACAGACCAACTTCATAAAGAAAATGCTGTTTGTAAGCTAAAAGAATAAATAAAAAAAATGTTCAAACATGTGTATCCAATTTACAGAAACCACAGAAGATGCTTTGTAAATAAAAACAAAACTTGACTGGTATAGTTCTTTTTAATTACACTGCAGTCAGTCAGCGTCAGAGAAGTTGTTACTGTGCAAGGTAACGTTGACCACGTCACTGTATGGAGAGTGCTACGGGAGAACCGGTTGTTTCCGTACCATGTATAGTGTGTGCAGGCACTATCAGCAGCTGATTGGCCTCCACGGGTACACTTCTGCGAATGGTTCATCCAGCAATGTGTCAATCCTCATTTCAGTGCAAATGTTCTCTTTACAGATGAGGCTTCATTCCAACGTGATCAAATTGTAAATTTTCACAACCAACATGTGTGGGCTGACGAGAATCCATACCCAATTGTACAATCATGTCATCAACACAGACTTTCTGTGAACATTTGGGCAGGCATTGTTGGTGATGTCTTGACTGGGCCCCATGTTCTTCCACCTACGCTCAATGGAGCACGTTATCATGATTTCATACGGGATACTCTACCTGTGCTGCTAGAACATGTGCCTTTACAAGTACGACACAACATGTGGTTCATGCACGATGGAGCTCCTGCACATTTCAGTCAGAAGTGTTCGTACGCTTCTCAACAACAGATTCAGTGACCGATGGATTGGTAGAGGTGGACCAATTCCATGGCCTCCACGCTCTCCTGATCTCAACCCTCTTGACTTTCATTTATGGGGCTTTTGAAAGCTCTTGTCTACGCAATCCCGGCACCAAATGTAGAGACTCTTTGTGCTCATATTGTGGATGGCTGTGATACAATACGCCGTTCTCGAGGGCTGCATCAGCGCATCAGGGATTCCATACGACGGAAGGTGGATGCATGTATCCTCGCTAACGGAGGACATTTTGAACATTTCCTGTAACAAAGTGTTTGAAGTGATGCTGGTATGTTCTGTTGCTGTGTGTTTCCATTCCATGATTAATGTGATTTGAAGAGAAGTAATAAAATGAGCTCTAACATGGAAAGTAAGCGTTTCCGGACACATGTCCACATAACATATTTTCTTTCTTTGTGTGTGCGGAATGTTTCCTGAAAGTTTGGCCGTGCCTTTTTGTAACACCCTGTATTTAAGTGATTAACATTGTGAGATCATGGGTTAATTTAAGCACGAGGTAAGCCATTGCAAACGTGAAATGCTGGTATATCAATAATTGGTATAACCTTCAGTATGTTGAATACAAGCTTGCAAATGTGCATGCATTGTGTTTTACAGTGCCAGTGAGATGAAATTCCACGGCTGTAGCACCTGGTTGGTCAATACAGGCACAGTTAATGCTGTTTGTGGATGATACAAGAGTTGTCGTCTAATGATGTTCCATATGTACTCAGTTCGAGGCAGATCTGGTGATTGAGCAGGCCAAGGCAAAATATTGACACCCGGTTAAGCATGTTGGGTTATAGAATGGTATATGCGCAAATGTTATCCTGTTGGAAAACACCTCGTGGGATGCTGTTCATGAGTGGCAGGACAACAGATCAAATCACCAGTTTGACGTACAGATTTTGCACTCAGGGTGTATGGTATAATCATGAGAGTGCTCCTGTTCTCATACGAAATCGCACCCTAGACCGTAACTCCGGGTGTAGGTCCATTGTGTCTAGCACGCAGACAAGTTGGTTGCAGGCCCTCAAATGGCCTCTGCCTAACCAACACCCGGCCATCCATGGCACCAAGGGAGAACCAGCTTTCATCAGGAAACATGGAAGAGCTCCATCTTACCACCAGTGAGCTCTCGTGTGACACTATTGAAGTCACAAACAGTGGCGCTTTGTGATCGGTAGAGTGCACGCTAGACGGCATCTGGCTGTACGTAAAGTAACCAAGTTGTAACAGTTCATTGTGTCACTGTGATGGCAACTGCTGCTCATATTGCTGCTGCAGATGCTGTGTAATGCACCAGAGCCATATGCCGAACACAGTGGTCTTCCATCTTGGTAATCCCACTTGGCTTCTTGCCACCGTATATTATCAAGACCACTGCTGCCAGCATTATGTACAGTTGCTACATTCCTGCCAAGTCTTTCTGCAGTATCACAGAAGGAACATGCAGCTTCATATAGCCCTATGACACAGCTCTGTCAAATCCAGTGAGGTGTTAATAATGGTATCTTTGTTGCCTTAAAGGCATTCTTGACTAACATCAACTCACTATGTCCAATCTCAAAGATAAACTGATGTTCACGACTGTTACTCCATGTCTTTAAAGCAAACCTGATTTGCATCCTCATAGTGGTGCTACGAGTGCCATGCTTATGCAACTGGCGCAAAATTTCAATAGGCATCATCTTTCATATGTAGAAACACATCTACGAACTTTCGTTTATGTTGCATAATTGCTTCTTGGTGTTGCGGTTTTTTTTTTTCTTTCAGTGTATTTGAGTTTTGTGCCATGATAGCAAGATAGCAAGACTGAAAATGTAAAGCTTGTAGACCTAGCACTGCACAGGTGACTACATAGCAACAACCAATCAGAGCGTGAATTTGGTTTCACTGTCTGTCATTCACATGCTGCCATACTACGCTGCTAAATCAGCTGCCAGCTAACAGGCAGCTGCAGATGACAATTGTGGCGTAAAATATAATTGTTGTGGTATATTCTTATACAATTTGTTTTCTGGTGTGGTATGTTTCTTTTGCAGAATGTGGTAAAGTAACTGTGAAATTTTTTGGGAAAGTGATAAGACTGACACAATACTGCATGTTGCTGCTGTCGGAGCCATATTGCACTTTTGTATAGCAGCGAACCGACAACATCCTTTCCTTCCATGCTCAATTGTCAATCACTTTGGTACTCTGATTGAGGTATAATAAGAATATCTTCAGTTTCATCAAGCTATATAAAGTCATTCTGTAGTGCAGATTTCACTATGGTCTCACCATTTGTGGAGACCGTGATACTAATTTTCTGTCAGGTTGTGCTGGTCAGGGACAGCTAGAGTTGTCAGTGTCATGCCCCCCCCTCCCCCCCCCCCCCCACTTTCTTCCCCCTCCTTCCCCTCCTCCTCTGCAATATGAAGGCCTGTTGGACTAATTTTTATATACTCTGTTCTGTCTGCTAGTGTCTGTTTTAGTACTTCCTATCAGCTTTAATCTCATTCGTGAATTCCACTTGTGGCCATTCTCTGTATGAGTAATGAGCAGTTGAATTATGTAGTAGACAGCTAACCATTTTGTTTCTCTTATCAGTCATTGTTCTGATTGGCTCTTTGCCTTTCCTGCCTTTTCAGTACTTCATTTTAGATTCCAACTGTTCACAGTACTTTCAACATTCTCCTCCAGCACCGCTTCCCTTCTATCTGTCTTTCTTTTCCACCTACCTCACTCTCCAAGTTTTTGATCCATACAAGCATACTGTCAATATAAAGCTTTTTAATATTCATTTCATACTGCGATTTCATTATGCAAAGATATGATTGGAGACCATAACTGTTAAGTGATACAAATTGATGGTGTACATCAACAATTAGTCACGAGTTTGTTTTACATTGTCTTATTCAAAAAGTACTGTCAGATTTTATTTACACAGGGAGACAGAACAACAGTGGTCTTAGCCTGCTGTTGTCCGCATAGTATTTGAGTTTATTGTGTGATTTGTCTGTCTATCATTTTAGCAAAGCCAGCCACTATCCTTAAAGAAGAATAAGAGACCCAGTACTATGTCTTTATTACACACAATTTCTTGAGGAATGAATGACCCAAATATTGTGTGTCTTTTGGCCTCCAGTACTTAACATTGAAGATTAAATGTGGTGCAGTTTCATCCTCCTCGCCATATAGTTTACATGGATGGTATTGTTTCTGTATATCTGTACTTTGTAGGTGCTTCCTGAAGTACCCATGGCCAGTCATAAGTCCTGCCGTGAGTTGAATCTGTCTCTGCTAGACATCACAACAGCTACCCCCCTCCCATCTTGGGGCCTGAGACCTGCCCTTCCTTTTTAACTTTCCCCAGCCTCTCCCTCTCTCCACCCAGGGAAAGAACTAACAGTTCCAAAGGCTGGGATAGTGTCATGCGCTTGCCTTCTAAAGTTTGGAACTGGCCAGCCATTCTGTCTCATAATATTGAGGTCTTCTCAGGTGAATGTTCCTTTTGATCCAATGCGTGTATCCTGAGCTAGTTATCTCCGAAGGATGTCATCCAAAAGCTTAGAATTTTTTAAATATTGTTTATGTGTCTTTTGACACTCAGTCCTTCAACTATACAGTTAATTGTTACCTTCACTCTTTCCATTATTTATATTAAACATGGGACTTTCCATCACAGTATCTAGCTAAATTCACCTTTGTAATGCCATGTTATCCCTTCTTAGAGAACCGAATGGGAGACTGTTCTGTAATGTTTAACAGGTGACTCATTATTGCCTTAATGAGTGACCAATAGGTTTATCAGCTTTTAATAATCATTTCACACTTGAAGACCACAGACCACTTTGTCCTGTAACCCAACCATCCGCCATCCAAGGATGCCATTAGGACTTCGTTAAAGACCGTCTCCGTATCCTGTGAGATGTTTGGTCACTTTGTTTGTTAACGGGTTGCCTGGAAAATATAACTCCGACACTTGGAAGTGAACATCATGATTATGTCTTAATTGAAACCATACCTCTTTGGCATTCCCTGATCCTCTAGTACTTCCATAGGTGGTTAATAGCCTGCTTTGTATCATTTTTCCAATAAGTTCTCATACCAAGAACTGAGATTTTCATCATACAAAGAACTGATTGCCTAGTTAATTCAGTATTTTGCAGGTCTTGCCAAAACCTACTTTTCCCGTGTAATAAAATATTGATTCACTGGGCCAAGTGTACAGCCATTGACGAAAACTAGATCTTGAGTAAAGTCATTTTATTGTAACTGTAATTGAACACTCCTTGTAACAGTAGGATAAACATCCTGCATGACTAGTGGAGGTTTTGTGCAGCACAATTTTGATGGCGATGTAGTGTTTGTGCCTTTTAGTGGAGATTGCCAGACTTAGTGTTGATAGGTGGCTGGTTCACGTCTGGTGTCTGTATACTACATCTGTAGTGTACAAACCACTGTGAAGTGCGTGGCATAGGGTATGTCCCATTGTACTAGTTATTAGGACTTTTTCCTGATCTGTTCACTTATAGAATGTGGATGGAATGATTGCTTAATTGCCTCCTTACATGCTGTGATTAACCCAATCTCGTCTTCACAGTACCCCACCAGTGACTAAGCGTAGACGATTGCCAAATACTCGTAGAGTCATCATTTAAATCCAGTTCTTGAAACTTTGCAAGTAGGCTTACTCAGGATACTTTCCAACAATCTTCAAGAGTCTGCCAACTCAGTTTTCTCAACATCTTCGTGATATTGTCCCATGAGTCCAATAAAATTGTGACTGTGCTGCTCTTCTCTCTATATGTTCATTGTCCCCTGTTAATCCTATTTGATATGGGTCCCACACACCTGAGCAATCTCGTTTTTAGACTGATTGCATTTCCCCAGTATTGTACCAATAAACCAAAATTTATCTTCTGTTTTATCCATGACTGAGCCGATGTGCTCATTCCAGTGCATATCACTGTAAAGTGATACACTCAGTTATTATATGAGTTAACCGATTCCAACTGTGACTTATTGATATTATAGTCATAGAATACTTCATTTTTTCAGTCTGTGAAGTGTACAAATTTACATTTATGAACATTTAAAGCAAGTTGCCAACCTTTGTGCTACTATGAAAACTTATCAAGACCTGACTGAATATGTATGCAACTTCTTTCAGGCAGTAATTCATCTGCAGAAGGTATGAGGATGCCACTAATATTACCTGCAAGGTCATTAACGCGCAACATGTACATCGGGGTTCTCTGGGGCACACTTGGAGTTACTTCTACATCTGCTGTGACTCTCCATAACTTGCTGTGTCATTAAAACAAAAAAAATCCTCAATCTGGGGACACATTTTGCTTGATACCCCATACAGTCCATACTTTCATACTAATCATAAAACTGCAAAACTGCCGTGTCTGTCTGTGTTTCAGCAAGCTAATCTCCAAAATTACTCGATAACTTTTTGTTGGATTTTCACAGGTAACTTGGGACAACATATCAGCTTTATTTCATCAAAATTGGGTCATGGGAAAAAAAGATGTCATAATTTAAAGTTTTATCCATAATAATATTATAAATGTCAAAGTAACTCTGCCTGTTAAGTTTTCATGACCAAACTGCTCAACTGATTTCAATGGAATTTGCAATGGAGATAGCTTGAACCCTGTGAAAGAACATTGGCTACTTCAGAAAGTAAAAAATAAAAATAAAAATTGACCCCTTAGAGGATGCAGTAGGGGATTGGATTATTCTTTTTTACATCAGTGAATGCAAACCATATTAAAAAATTACAAAATTAGTTGCATGATGTACGCATTGTGTAATGTATAGCTACTTCAATACCAGGATGCATAGATGCACACTCCAGCCCATGCTGCACATACTGCTTCATCATTTGTTGGGGCAGCATGGGAAGGGGAAAGACAGGGTACCCATCACAAGCTGTGCCTACCCGAACAGGCAGACATGTGGGGGCACTGACGCTACTGCACATACCATAGCTTAGTTACTATCACTCAGCATAACAAAACTACTGATACACAAGTACAGCCACAGCTAATGAGTAGTTTGATAATAAACATTGATGTGATACTGACTCAAATGCTTTTCGGAAAGCAAGAAATACTGCATCTACTTGTCTGCCTTGAGCCAAAGCTTTCAATATGTCACGTGAGAAAAGTGCAAGTTCGATTTCACATGATTGATGCTTTCGGAATCTATGCTGGTTGGTGTGGAGGAGGGCATTCTGTTTGAGATATGTTTGATAATGTTTGCCACTCAGAATACATCTCAAGATTCAAAAATGAATCAGTATCAAGTATATTGGATGGTGGTTTTGTAGATCACTTCTGCGTTAGCGTTCTCACTTTCCGCGCCCAGGTTCCCGGGTTCGATTCCCGGCGGGGTCAGGGATTTTCTCTGCCTCGTGATGACTGGGTGTTGTGTGATGTCCTTAGGTTAGTTAGGTTTAAGTAGTTCTAAGTTCTAGGGGACTGATGACCATAGCTGTTAAGTCCCATAGTGCTCAGAGCCATTTTTTTCGATCACTTCTACTACCCTTCTTGTAAGTTGGTGTGACCTGTGCTTTCTTCAAATTACTGAGCTCATTTTTTTGTTCAAGGAATCTACAATGGTTTAGAGCTAACCAGAGGGGGGGCTCAGTCAGCCACAAATCATTATAGAATCTGATAGGGACTCCATCAGACCTTGGAACTTGTTCGATTTTAATGATTTCAGCAGTTTTTCAACACCACTGACACAAACACTTGCTTCACCCATCTTTTCAGTGGTACCGTCTCATCCGCAAGTGAGCGGACACTAACTTTCATGCTGCTTGCGGCCTTTACATACATCCATAATTTCTTTGGGTTTTGTGAAAGATAATTTGGGAATATTCTGCCTGGTAATCATTGAAGGCTTCACGCATTGCTCTCTTGACAGTCAAACATGTATCATTCAGTATCTCTCTGCCTATAGCCCTATCCTTTGTTTTACATCTATTATATAGTAGTCTCTCTTTCTTTAGAAGTCTCCTTACAGTGACTGAATACCATTATGGATTGTTCTAGTAGGTACATATCTATCCACTGCATGGTCAACTATTCTTTTAATGTTGATCTGTAGTTCCTCTACATGATCCTGTCTTTTGCTAAAAGTTTCTAGTTCTGTATTGAGATGTGACACTATTGCTTTCTTTATCTAGTTTGATGAACACATATATCTTTCTGCTTGTGTTAGTTTCCCTGTTTACTTTGGTAAACATTGTTCTGTTGCTATAGTAATGGTGAGGGAAGGTGGAGGTAACAATGGAATGGTATCTGCTAATTGTATAGGTTTTACTGGAGAGTGTGAGTAACAGACGTAAGCTATCAACTTGGCATATCTCGTGCCAAATGCTGGCTGTTAATTCGTTAATTCATATAAGATAGGATCACAAATAATACCCTAACCAACATCATCATTGACTTTTTCATCAGTTAAGCAGTCACAAAAATTTTGTAAATGGAAAAGATGACATCATGCATAATTTTATGTGTTTATATTTTTGAATTTTCACTAATCAGAGGTCATTGGAAGTTACAGTTGCTGATGATAAGCAGACAAATCTGTTTGCACAACATAGTGTGGAACATTGCTAATTTCCATTCTGTGGTCTGTAGCAGTATTCAACTGATGTGCTAAAATAATGTTATTGAGCATTTCATGGTCAAGTGGTAGGAGGGCCTTATGACACTAATCTGATCAGCATAAATAAAACAATTAAGACATAAACATAAATGCATGGTAAATATACAGTATAGGCCCTGATTTTTTCTTCCATTAGTTGGATTGCAAAGTCCTGATCCACACTGTGAATATTTATGAACCTCACCTAATTACAGGCTTTACATCCCTCTGATCTTTGAGAGCTCATGTTGTTAAAGTGCATTTACATGTGTGCAACTGGTTGCCATATGCCTGTGCTTGCATCACATCCAAGTAGAGGCACATGCATCTTTCTCAGCATGTGCACATGAGTGATTGTATGAACACCTAGAGGGAACCATGCACATTACTCTAGAGATCAAGCTGTGGTTGCAGGTTTTTTGTTCCCATGATCTGGCCAGTGGACAATGTCTAACCAGCAAGGCTGCAGCATACAAGTTATTTATTTATTTATTTCATGTTCTGTAGATCCAGTTAGTGAGTCAGTCACAATGATATGGAATATGTCAAATTGCTCAGGCCAAATTGTACATACTATAAGTAAGACATACCATAAATACAGTAATAGATACAATGTCAGCTAGATAACGTAACAACCATTTAACAGAAAAAGGAGTTTCAAATAAAGGTTATAAATAAGAGCACAAAGTTAAATCAGATATTAGGCCTACAAGAATAAATACAGGTACAGCCAATCTGTTGTTACAAAAAGTGTGATAATGCTCAAATACTCAATAAATTCAGTTGAACTAGTTCTAGACACAATAAATTTAGTGATGGTATACATTTTCTTTCAAATATTCATCTGCAGTATAAAAAGATTTCTCTGTCAGGTAATCTTTCAGAACTTGTTTAAATTTTGGCAATTCTGTATTAACACATTTGATATGTAGTGGGAGAGCATTGAACATCTTAATGCTGGATTTGTAAACTCCTTTTTGTACCAGAGTGAGACGTTTCATTTCGACATGTAGATTGTTTTTGTTTCTGGTGTTATAGCCGTGGAATTTACTGTTGTCTTGGTAGATAGAATAATTTTTGCACACAAAGGTCAGCAAGGAAAAAATATACTGTGCGGCAGTTGTTAGGTTACCTGTCTTTCAAAACAAGTGCCTGCAAGAGTGTCTTTGATGGACCCCACACATTATTCTGATTGCTTTTATTTGGAAGGTGAAAACTTTCTTTGCAAGTGGTTGGTTCCCCCAGAATATGATAGCATATGACATCAATGAGTGGCAGTAGCCAAAGTAGGCAACCTTAATGGCGTCAACTTCAGCCACTGAAGAAATTACCCGTAATGCAAATGTTGTCGAGCTAAGTTTTTTACATAGATGAAGAATGTGAACTGACCAATTACATTTGCTGTATATATAAGCACCCAGGAATTTTTTATCTTCAACTTTCTGTATTTGTTGATCTCTACATTTTTATGTTAATTTCATCGAGATTACTTTGTGATGTATGGAACCTCATATAATGAGTTTTATTTGCAATGAGGAGAACCAATTTAAGATGTCATTAAAAACAGTATTTGTAGTTTGTTCAAGATTGTGATCTATCAAATCGTCAATTAGAATTGTGGTATCATCAGCGAACAGGGTAAATTTGCTGTGTCTCAGAACAAAGAGGAAGATCATTAATGAAGATGAGGAATAGCAGTGGGCCCAAAACGGAGCCTTGAGGCACACCACATGTTATCGTGCCCCACTCAGATGAGGCAGGTTCTCCAGAAGAGCCATTTAGCATTACAGTCTGCTTCCGATCCTTTAGATATGATTGTAGCCACAAGCCAACAGTACCACCTAAAGCACAGTATTCTGCCTTTTTCAAAAGAATTTGGTGGTTTAGACAGTCAAAGGCTTTCATAAGATCACAAAAAAATACCCACTGGAGACCTTTTTTCGTTAATGGCTTCCAAAGCTTTGTTGCTGAGAGAGAATATTGCCTGTTCAGTACAAAGACCAGCACGAAAACCAAACTGATTTTTGCTTAAGATACTGTGGAAGGTGAGCTGATCTACAATCCTCCTGTGCATGAGTTTTTCAAGAATTTTCAAGAAGGTAGTTAATAGGGATATTGGGTGTTAGTTTGTAACATTGTTTTTATCACCTTTTTTAAAGAGAGGAATCACTACAGCCAATTTTAGTCTGTCAGGGACAATCCCTGCTTGTATATGTTGCATAAGACAGGACTAACAAACTTATAACAGTGTTTCGGTATTTTACTAGAAATATTGTCCACACCAGCAGAATTTTTATTTTTTAATGATCTAATTACTCTTATGACTTCGCTTACAGTAACTAGAGGTAAAGATAACTGTGGGATTCTGTTGCTAATAGCTTTGTGTAGGAGGGACAATGATTCTTCCATAAAACCATTACAGCCTGTCTTCTCCGCTGCTCTCAAAAAGTGGTTATTAAATATTTCTACAACCAACTCAGGGTTCTTTATGATACTGTCCCCTGTTTTAATCTCTACCTGAGACATGTTCCCTGTTTTCCTGCCAGTTTCCCTCTTTATTACATTCCATATAGTTTTAATTTTATTTTCCGAGCTTTCAATTTCTGATTTTATCCACATACTTATTAGATTTATTTATAACCTTCTTGAGAATGCTACAGTAAAGTTTGTAGTGTTGTTGTTTCTTCGGATCATTACAAGTCCTGAGAGAACTGTATAACATCCTCTTTGTTCTACAAGATGTTATTATCCCTGTAGTGATCCAAGACTTCTTGGCATTGCCTATATGACTATTTCTAACTACTTTTTTGGGAAAGATGGACTCAAATAAAGACATGAATTCATTTAAAAATGAATTGTACTTTTTGTTTACATCTGTTTCCCTATAAACTGGGCTCCAATCTATCTCTTATAGGCTGTCATTGAATTTTTTGAGGCCCTCTTCATTTATTATCCTAAAACATTTCTAAGAATGCTCAGGACTGTTGCACACACTGATGTAATTGAGCCTAAGCAATTGACCACCATGATCAGAAAGGCCAAGGATTGGATGTACAGTGATCTCATTGCATTTAGACTTATCTATAAATATATTATCTATTGAACTTTTACTGTTAACGGTAACCCTAGTTGGGAAATCTACTATTGCCATCAGATTATAAGACTCCATTAAATGTACTAAATAAGCTTTACTATTGCTCTCATTTAGGAAATCAACATTAAAGTCACCAGTAATTATCAAGTTCTTGGACTTTGAGTACAGTTTGGATAATAAAGAATCTAAGTCCTTAAGAAATACATTCAAATTCCGCGAAGGAGATCTATACAGTGCTAACACTAGAACCGTGAAGTCATTTATAGTAATCTCAATGCCACATACTTCAATTTGGTGCTCTATACAATGGCTCTTAAAATCTAATGCCTTGTAAGATATGTTGTTTTTTACATAAATTACCACTCCACCTTTTTGCGTGATGGTTCTAGAGTAATGCGCTGCCTGACAGTAACCACTTAACTGCAACCTTTCAATATCTTTCACATGATGTTCACTAAAACATAATACATCAGTATCTTTTATTCCTTGTGGTTCCTATAACAGAACAGTAATGTCATTTACTTTATTACCAAGTCCTCCCTCATTTTGGTGAAAAATTGTGATTGCTTTGGAATTAGATGCATATGTAAACTTTTGCCTGAAAAATTATCTGAAGCTACAGAAGCAGTACGTTCATTACTAACAATTTCCTGAAATATTTGAGTTTGAAACTGAGTCCGACTTGATGGCTGGAGTCATTTAAGTGTGATTGGTTCCAACTTTGGGGTACGTTTGTGGACTTCTTCCAGTATGTTTGTTTTTAAAAGGGTACTTAATGCTTTTTTCCCTGATCTGTTCAGGTGCATATGGTGTCTTGTAAATAATTCTCATCTAAAACTGCTTATATCTACAACACAATTATTGTTAAAATGCGTACACAACTTTGCTAACTTAGAGTTCGTTTGTGAGATAGCCTCATTTTCACAGGACTGTGGGCCTAAGTCATGTCTCTTTGGAATGTTCACAAAAAATACCTTAGACTGTTGAAGCACAGATATTGTCTTCCTGAGCGACTGTATGACATCTTTCTCTTCGTTGCAGGCAACATTGTTTGAGCCACCTAGTAAGATCACACACTCGTTTTTTACTTTTTCAGGATCACACCCTGCTACAAGTTCTTGAAGTTTAGCACCTGGTTTCACGATTTCACAGACATCGGCACCATTAAAACTGCTTTTCACTATATCAGCCATGCCTCTACCATGACTATCGGCAAAAATATGAAGACGATTTGTTGATGTTTCACTCACAGCAGACTGGATCACACCACTGCCACTTTAATTGCTATTAACTGAACATTGCGGCTTTGGAAGATCAAACCTAACTTTTTTCTGATAGTTTACCGGTACACTCATCTTACGATTGTTTTCACTTTCTGTGAGACTATTACTAGACCAAAGTACATCAAGATTGTTTACATTCTCAAACCTCGAAACATTTGCTATAGACAACGTTTTAGCGCCGAATGTTTGACGCTTGTTGTGTACTATCTTCCATTTCGATGATTTATCTGCGTAATTTTGCAGCAATGTAGCCATGTTCTGGCGAAAGTTTTTGTTCTTCTGTCTGTCTTGAAGCAGTGGATCCATGTTTTGCTTCGACTTCAGCTCCATATTTTCGGACTTCAGGCTGTCGATTTCTACTCTTCGACTGCGGATTACACATTGTAGACTAGTGATACGTTCACTATACTTTAAGAATTCACTTTTGCACTTTACACACGAATTTTTAAAGGCTTCACTGTAACTTATTTTTGGAGTAAAATCACGGATATCTACACACACTGCCATCTTCGTGCATTTCTGAGGCAGGCTGAGGCCTGCCTAACATTAATTACTGTGAGGAACAAAACATGTGCTAGATTCTTAACATTTATAATGAGCAAGTCAAGAATATGCAAGTATGTGTATTTTATTAGTACATATTAGTACATTAGTACATATTAGTACATATTTATCTTGCAAAACATGATCATAATGAAGAACTTTAAACATGGGAAAACTTTGTGTCAAGAAAAAAATTTAACATCACCAAATCAACAAACTTGTCTTTCAGTTTATACCATAAATACATATTTTTGCTTCACTTTGAGAGCTTGTAGTCTCAGGCATCATAAAGTGTCTCAAAAGTCTGGACATTTTGCTGTTGCTTTAATGAATTGTATTTGCTGTCTAAGCTGGATGTGTTTGGAGTTGAAATATATGAAGTATAGATAGGAGCAGTTTATGCACTATGTGGATACGCAACATTCAGGGACTGACAGGCAGTTGGTAAAGAAATAGCAGGCATTAGATGTCTTGTTTCCTATTACATTTGCAAATCAAAAAGTACTTTATTGGTGATGAGCATTTCTGGTAGGGATTTCAGTGTTCTTTTATTTGCTGTTATCAGAGCAAACTATTTGTGAATCAAAATGGCTCCTAAAGGAACCAGGAAGGGTTCAGCACAGCAGTGGTCCTAGAACCACCCCCACTTCTTCAGCACACATTGACTGGAAGTACAACAAAGGCTTTTTAAAGTTGCCGTTGTTGTTTTTGGATTGTTTTTCTTTAAAGGAACTGTACACATTTACTTACTTTCATGTTGTCTTTGTAATCCACAGAATTAACCAACCAGAAAAAATAAATGCATTATAATACTGTTGAAATTCCATGTGTTTGAACAAATTTGAATGTGGGGTCAAAAATATTTTTTGAACAGTGAAATGCAAAGCACCAAATGGAGACAACCACAGAAAGGCATATGACTGTTGCAGATGTCCCCGCTGGTATGGAGAGACTTCTGCAACTGAGCAGAGTAGCACATGTGCACAATTGGGTAGTGCTCGACTACTTGTAGATTGCTGTAAGAACAAACTGTTATTTTGAAAAAGTTTTGTAATATAGTTCAGTTGGAATTTATTGTTTTTAATTAAGTACAAAAACCAATACAATTTTGGATTACAGCAACTGTTGCTAGCTACCAAATTATAAAAGTATGTGGACACTATTTCTCTTCAGCATTGTCATTCTCCTCAGTTACGGGAATAAACACAGTATTGCAAATCAAAGAAAATTACGTAAACTTATTAATTAACAAGTTAATCATCCAATGCTATATGTCTTAACTGTACAGAAAAATTATGACAAGAAAAGCCTGTTGTCAAAGTCCAGGACCTAACAGTAGTTGTGATAAAATCTGCAGTGGAAAATGGTATAGGTCTATAACTTCAAGTTTAATTATTACAGAAGGTAATTAGTCTTGGATAATTTTAAGTACTTTACAGGAATGTGGGAACACTTAACTGTCAAATAGTGCTGGTCATGTTCCTCAAATATACTGAGTAGCTCACCAAGTTTTACGTGTGCCGAAATAGTACTATCTCCAATTAATGGCAAATTTTAATTAACAGTGCCCTAATGAAAATTAATTGGAATACTTGAAATAATCACATAGATAATAAATTTCAGAGAAATTAGAGGTATAAACAACAACTTGAGATTTTCAAGTCAGTGTCACATATCAACAATTAAATGTAGTGGAAATCATAAAAATTAGTGAAAAAACTTGCTTATTTTTGGGAGTAGAAAAAGTATCAGATGGAAAGAATCCGTCTGCTTTGTCACACCAGATCAGGACTGATACGGTACTTGCAGAGAAGCATACCTGTTTGTAGGCTATTATTGTAATGGGTTCACCACTCTCAAAAACAGTTTAAACTTACTGCCAGCTTCCTCCTGGGACGGAATCTGTGTACCCCTTCTGTGTGCCTCTAGTGTATATCACATGGAAAAATGTGACATTGCATTTCAGAGTGTTTTTGTGCATCGTATAATTGAAGCAGAACCTGAGAACCAACCCAGTATTTACAAAAGTGGTTGTGGAAAATTGCCTAAAAACCACATATAGGTTTGCCGGCGCACTGGCCCCTGCCATTGATCTGTCAGATGGGTTTGACCCAGGGTCTGCATGTCTCCCTTTGTCATATAACTGGGTGCTTTAATGCCCACAGCCATCCAGGCAGCTCTCATGACATGATTTAAGTGAGAAAATGGGAGAAATGAGAGATCATATGTATGTTTACCAACAGTTATTCTTCCCACGTCATTCGCAACTGAAGCAGGGGAATGGGAGGGGTTAATATGGTAGTATTGGAAGTGCCATCCATCACTCTCCTCAAGGCATCTCCCAGAGTATAGATTTATTAATTCTGAGTCAAGAGTGATGAATGCTGCAGAGGAGGCAAATAATGTAAATCCTGGGAGTACTATTTTCTCTGCAACTTTTGATATCATTTTAACTCAAGACAAAATACTTGAAATTAAACATTGATATGTATGCATTACCAGTAGCCGTTTCATATTTTCCTTGCATTTTCTCTGGTAGAATCTGTCTTTGCCATCAGTAGAGATACTGTTGTGGATATGTAGCCTGAAAATATTTTTAAACTGGTTGTCTCCATTTCTGTTATGATATTTTGTACTTTTTAATTACAGTAAGCTGCTCTTTTTTTGTTTCAGTCCAGCGTCACAGTTGCAGATATTTGTATTTGGAGCACCATTTTTCCACTGGCTGCCGATGCAAAGTTATCCTCTGACTGGCTCAATGGAAAGAAGCACTTGCTACAATGGTTTGCGAAACTAAAAGAGCAAGATCACATCAAAGTAATTATTTTATAGAACAGAAGAACCTGGTAATACAAATTTAAGTCGTAGGAAAGGGAAGCGGAAGTCTTTCACTTCAACAACTTGACAATGCAGTCATACAGAGATGTACTTAATCTCTGATCTATGTATACTTCTAGAGCAGCAGAATATATAAGTTACATAAACTGTCATAATATGCAGTTCAGCTTAGCCCAGGGATCTGTTATTGTAGTAGAGATTCTACTACTACTTGTATTTATGCACATAATAGGAGACAAGGAAGGCTCACCAGACAAAAATATTACCCACCCACTAAGAAGTGCACCCTGGTTGTGTTGGAGCAATGTAGATTGTGTAGAGCTGGTACCAGGTGGTCATATGACCATGGACCACTATCCTAAGTCATGGCAGTGAAGTGAGGTGTATGTGTATGTATCACATGTTAATGGAATCAGCACAGTTAGATGAATCTATGTGGAGATGTGACAGACTCACAGATAGGAGCTATTGTGTTTGAACATGCCACTGACTATGCTGTGAATGAAGTTGTGAGATTTGTTAGTGTCCAGGCAAGAGGAGAGTGGTCATAAAAAGATCCTAATCAACAGGAGATAGGCATATGTGTCACACTGTCACTGACAGTTGCTTTCAAACCTGACAAAAGTAGTTGCTGTTAGTGATTGCAAGTCCATCACAATCAAGTTCCTAGTGAACATTGTGAAGCTTACTGCATGCAGTGGACGTTTGGAGTGGGCTACCTTGTAAAAGGCCATTTCTCACAGTGGCACATGGAGCTGCACAGCTTCAAGGGGCCAAACAATGCAGAAACTGGATAGTAGCATACTGGAAGCATGTAGTGTGGTCTGCAAGATGTGATTTTGCTTATTCTCAAATGTTGCAAGGCACTGATTACACCCTCAGCCAGTGAGATGTTTGACGCACAGCTTATGCCAAAGGTGTGTTTGTTGTCATGACTTGACACCACTCATTCAGGTTACCATGAACATGAACCAGCATGTTTATTTCCACATTGTCACTGACTAACAATTGCTCTTCCTTCTATGTCTCCATGATGAGTTGCTGTGAAATTTCCTATCTTCCACAATAACAGCACCAGCAATGATAATTGAGTGGCATCAGTTGGGTTTGGGATAGTTGAAGAAACTTCTGGACACTCCTCCTTGCTGAATTAAGGCCATGATTGAGGATAGAGGCCATGTTTGCACATTATTAGTATGATGTCTCCTAAGGGCGACTAATATATTATCTGCTGCGCTTAGATAGCTGAGTATCATGATGCATGGAAAACTGTCTGGTGGCATGGATGCTGGTGATGGTGATGGTGATGGTGGCGGTGGCGGTGGCGGTGGTGGTGGTGGTGGTGGTGGTAATGAGGAGGAGGAGGAGGAGGGAGAAGTGGATGAAGGAGAAAGAGGAGGAGGAGGAAGAATCTTAAGAATTAATAGTTTTTTGTACATGTGCATTTCGAATTTGTATCAGCTTATTACCAGTTATAAAGTACTGGGTATCCCTATTGATGGACAAAGAGTAATTGATCATAATAATAAAAAAGACAGATATTCTCAGATGTAAATAAATAAGAGTGGATGTGAAATAAGAAAGGAGCAACTAAAATTGTCACTGGAAATTGAACGAATTGAGTTTATAATGATTGAAGGACTGCTTCCCTTTTCTACTTATTATTAAATATTGTAGTTTCTCTACTCATTTGATATTTGAAATTATGTGTGTGTGTGTGTGTGTGTGTGTGTGTGTATGTGTGTGTGTGTGTGTGTGTGTGTGTGTTTGTGTTTTGAAACATGATCTTTTTTGCTGTGTAAAACCTAGGAGATAAAATTACTCCGAAATTTATAGTTGAGATGTACAGAATGTACTGAAGTGAACAAGAGGAACACCACTATTGCGCCAAAATACCTTAACCATGAACTTTTTTTTTTTTTTTTGCTGAATGTTTGTGGGAACCCCCTCCCCCATTATTTTGAGAGAGAGAGAGAACCGTATGTTGAAAGGAAACAATGTTTAATTGTCTGTCACAATTTTCTTAAGGAATTTTTCACCATTTTTTTACTGTAGGAGAAATGTTCAGCTTGTATCACTTACTAAGTTTTGTGGTTATAAGTCAATGTTTTGATCATACACTGCGCAGAAAATGTATGGTATCTCAGATTCTCTGTAAAAATACTGTAGAGAGATGACCTTCAAATTTCTGGGAAGTAATTTATTAATTCAGAAATTGTATATCTTTTCTCGAACATTGTGATCCATTTGCTGCAGATCTTCGCTTGACTTGTGGCAATGTATTTCATCATTGAAGATGATTTTCCATGTACAAATCTTAATCCTCTTATCATGTCACTCTAAATAATTGTGCCTCAGTTCTGAATGCTCTGTCACTTCCAACTACCATACTGGCTAAAATTACTTGTCAGTAAATGTGTAAATATAGAACTTTCAGAACTCGCTGTCTGGGTGTCCACTGAGAATCTTACAAAAATTTCATTGACAAATGTAATAAATTCAATCATTGCTTAATCATTGTTTAGTATGATATTCATTTTTTTATTAAGTCCAGATATGCTTGAATACAAAGAAAATGTAATGATGCCTAATTGCATTGACACCTGATAACACTACAGTTTCTTGTGAAGGTCTTCACTGAACATCAAAGCTGTCAGTATAATTCAGCTCATAATATCAAACCATGTAAACAAGCTACTATACTACTAAACTGCTTTCATTTCAGTGTTAGGAGCCAAATTGACATTTATTAACAAGTTGACAATTTTTTTAAAAAATGGTATTGAAAGGGATTATTTATTAATCAAAGTTTAAAAAATCAGAAAATATAAGCACAAAAAAAAAAAAAATGCATTTGTGTGGTGCATATCAGTGATCAGTGGCTGGTTCTAAACATGTTCCGCCTCTGTTTTAATGTCTATGACAGACTATAGCTTTTCAGCGTTTCATGAATTCAGATTTAATATGTGAAATATACACTAATTTAAATCTGACAATAAATAATGAAATATAAATTTCTCATAAGTTCGGCTCCCTAGTTTCTTTAATATTTTTCAAGCAAAAATATGTGACTTAATGACCCTAACATGCATTATTTAATCACAAACTTACTGTTTTTTTAAACAGAAGTTTACACTTGTTTTGTAATAATGCCAGTTGAAGTGTTCATTTATACTGTGTCATAGCTACATACAAACTCAAACCACCAAAAATGACTGCAGATGTTTTTGAGGCCTCAATACTAACATAGTATAGCACAATGTTTTTACGAGCTGCAGGCTTTTGATTTACGGGGTCCACAATGATTTTGATATTCAGTTACAGCCCAGTTTTTCAAATTTCATATGCAAAACTGGTTCTTTTCCCTATAACGATGATCAAGCATTATATGAGAGTTTCGTAACTGTTTATGTGTGTGTAAGTTTGTAGGATTTATGTGTAGCTTGCAGCATTAAAACAATATTTTCAAATGATTATTTTAAAAATAATTGGCATTCAAATCAAGCTATCTTCTAGAAAACTTTATAACTGCATTGCAGATCTATTGCTTTAACATAGTGTGACCTTCACCTGCTGTATTTCCGTGTTGATAATCCTCGGTGTCGACGCACTGCGTTTTTATACTGGCTGAAAAATGAAGGTGGAAGTTCAACACTCATTACTGTAAATGATGTAGTCGACAGTTGCACAGTTACTTTTCACAGTTCTTTACTTTCACTGTTCACAACCCCGCAATATTACAGTGTAACAACTGTTGGTTAACTTGTGGTAAGCCTCATTAATAGTTTGCAGGCAAACATCAATATACTGCTACAATAGTTTGCTGCTGAACATCTATGAGCAGTAAATACCTAACCACACAGTTCATTATATCTCTAATAGACTGAACAGACACTGTTGTTGTTTTAACACACGGCATTGTTGTTGATCTAACCAGTACAGGTTTCTTGTCTGAAAATCCAGCCTGACTGTCTAAGGGCCAAAAATCAGACCTTTATATATCCTCACAATAATAGGCTCTGAAACTATATATTGTTTGATGTTTGAGTTACAGAAATTACAATTAAAACATAAGTCATTCAATTAACTGAATCTATCGAAAAATTCCTCCTTTTTAACAGTTTCATCTACCACAAAGGTTAGGCCAAATTATTTGTTTAAAGAATGAAATTACCAGATATAGTTACACAAACAATGCTTTAGATAAACCTGGTAATTATTTTGGAATTAAATAAGGGCTGGCCTTGCTAACATGTTTTCGATTGGAGCCAAATAAATACTTAGAGAATGTTAGTGGTGGTTCTTCCAAATGTTTATAATTAGTACAGAATTTATATTTGTTTATAAGTCAACAATAGAATTTAAGTTACAATACAGTTACTGATTTCACCCTATAACAATAGATATTAACTAGCAATAGTCAAAATAAATTAGGAAATTTAGTACATACACAAAACTAAACACAAAATGATATTTTGTACTATATTTCTTGACTGGGGGCCAAGCTTTCTCTTTTATGAAAATGCAGATTATACTCATGCATGTTAAAGGTAATTAGTCAAAAATGAAAATATGAATTTAAGGAGGCAGATGGCAAAACGAGAGAGGTAGTAAAGAGATCCCAACTTGCTTCGTCACAATAGCTTTAAATGCTGTGCATTTCTATATCAGTACTTTATGTGGTTTGTTTTTATTGCAGATTGACACAACCCCATAACTGCAGCAAATATTCACATCTTAGTATTTTGAAACAATAAAGTATCTTGAAAAAGTGGCTGTGAAGTTGTATTCCGTCTTTACAGGGAGAAAGAGATTAGGTTGTCTTGAAGTGAACATCATGTGTAAGAGTTCATGTTTTAGTGTTTTGTAAGTCATTTACCCCAAACTCATCTGTAGTGAATTGTTTACCATGCCTTACATAAATGTAAGTGATAAATTACAAGGAGCCAGAACAGCTATACGGTGCTTAACTTTAGCAGGTAATATTCAAAGTACTGCTTATAGAAACACTAGCAAATGGGAAAAACTATTTCTAGATTTGGAAATTGTTTGTTTCTTATTTATGGAGGAAAAGGGCATTGGGGTAAAACTGTCCTCATGCATAACGTGTTTCTCATCACAAAGCATGCCAGATGTGGTGTACGTTGTTGTTGTTGTTGTTGCTGCTGCTGCTGTTGCTGCAAGGTCCGAAATGACTTGTTACATTTATGGAATGTGCTCCATGTTGTGATTTGTGAGATCAGTGCTTTCCAGTGGCAGTCTGTGGCATCTGGCTTGTAGATCACAGAGTTCCTTTGCAAAAGCAGATGCTCTTAAAATAACTGCGTCAACTCTGTTACCGGACTGTTGAAGAAAAGTGGAGAAAGAAGATTCTGGACACATCGCTGATCTGAACAGCGAATAATACTATACAGCATTCTGACATACATACTAGTAAAAGTTATTCATTAACAATTGAATCTTCATCCTGTTGTCAGTTTAAATTGAATGAAGTATAGTGCCTAATGTCAGTGTCTGCATGAATTATATCTGCATTCTCAATGTTGCATGGACTTCCTTCACTCTGAAGTAATGTACTTCTTCACATAGATTTCAGGATTGAAATTTGTTTTGTAGTTTCATCTGAATGGGAGATGAGATTTTTGTTTCAAAGCTGCTCACCATCATTAAAAAAGATAGTTATCAGTTCGACATAGACATGAGCCAGTCCATGAAACCAATTATTTTACGCAAAGTTTCATAATAGCAAAAACTTCCATTGCGTAACTTGTGTGTTACTTTCGAGCATAGACAGGCAGTTATGTAAAGATTTATGCCCACTGTGGAAACATTCCAGTCATTTACCTTTGTAACAATTTCTGCAAGTACACTATTTACCAAATGATAAATAACATTGACTACTGCATGTAATATTTCTATTAAATTAATAAGAAAGACCTAGAATCTTTTAGAAAACAGAGAGTGAAAAAAAAAAAAAAAAGAAAAAGAAATAAAAAAATTGAAAGGAAGTGGGTGTGAACCTGCTACCTTTGTTTTCACATTCTGCAATGCTATCAACTAAGCTACAGCTTCAATGTGGCAGCCATGCCCCCGTATATGGTATTCACTGCGTATCTACAAATGTCGTTATTTGATATTAAGTTATGACAAGTGGCATCAGAACTACTAGCTTCTGATAGATTGTCATTGTGTCATGGAATTGAAACCATATACTTTTGTTATTTGACATTTAATATGGCAAATTGCATCAGAACTATACACTTTTGATGGAGCATCATCTTGTTGTAACATAGAAGCGGTATGCATCATAGCACACAAGTTATAACACTAAAAACATCAAATACAGGAAGCTTTATCTACCAATTTGTAGTTTCGTGTCATTTTGTCATCATAGCTAAAAAAACAATGTATGTTCGAGAAGTCCTCAATTTTTGATGCTTCAAAACAGCTTGGATTCATACCACATGCTCTATGAAAAAGAAAACCAACTAGGTATGTAGTTAAACTCAATACAATGTGGTGACTCCTAAGTTTTGCTTTGGGCGTGAAAACAGTGTTGCATCTCATTGGCTATGTTCCTCTTCATGAGGCAAAAATCTGACAACCCAATTTCTTCATTTCGTGGTCTGCAGTGTAATGGAACACAGAATTCCACATTTTGACGTCACCAGTACCACATCCTCATGCATTTTCGCATCCCGTGAGAGGACAGATTAAGGGTCCACTGTCAACCTATCAACCTACATTCCACTGTCAACCTATCAACCTACATTGATGAGCCTAAGCTTTATGATCACTGCCCACTGTGAGACTGAATGCTGCCTGGTGGCATTCTGAGCACATAACGCAGTAGGAAAAGTATGTAAGCTGAGCAGTGACGAATGAGGAAGGATTCCAGTAACAATATGAGCCACAAATAGGAAAATCCACTGACATAAGCGACTTTGACAAAGGGCAGATTGTTATAGGCTGGTAACTGGGAACAGACAGCTTGGATAAGGTGAAGCTGGTCAGCTATTCACGTGCTACTTTCGTGAGCATCTTTCTGAAAGGATCAAAATATGTTGAAATGAGGAGTTAGTGCAAGGGATGCCCCACAACAGAACGTGGAGGTCAGAGGCTTGTCCATTGTATTAAAGCAGTGTAGGTGGTGATCTGACAGAGTACAAAGCTGATGTTGGCACAGGTGTTTCGGAGCACACCATTCAAAGCTCAGTGATGAACATGGAGCTCTGCAGCAGATGACCACTTTATTTTCCATGTTGATCCAACATTGTCAATTATGATTGCATTTGGCAGAGAATAATTGAGATTGGATCTTGGATCATTGGTAAAATAACACCTGGTTTGATGAATCCTGATTCTTGTTACACCAGGTCACTGTTTGTGTCTTGATATGCTTCAGCCAGACAAATGGCTGCTCGAAACGTGCACAGCACTGTGGACAAATGCCAGTGGGCTTTTGCCGGACCTGTAGTAGTAATCGAAGGCACCAAGACTGCTGCAGGCTACTTACACATCCCTTCATGCTCGATGTCTGTCCCAACAGTGATGGGATCTTCCAGCAGGATAATTGCCCATTACACAAGTCCAAATTGTGTTACAGCCATTTGAAAAGCACGATAGTGAGCTTACGTTGATGCGTTGGTGACCGAATCCATCTAATCTGAACCCAATGGAACACGATCTGGGCATTATCACACAGCAGCTCTGCGTCCACCAACCCTTGGCCTGTAATTTGTGGGAATTGCATGACATGCATAGACATGTGACGCCACAGATCTCCAGAAACCAACCAAGCACATTCACAATTAAATGTGACACAGAAGCGTTGTTATATTGTATTCCAAAGGTTGGCCAACATTCTGTTAAGCTGGTGGTCATAATGTTTTGGCACATGACATCTACATCTACATGATTACTCTGCAATTCACATTTAAGTGCCTGGCAGAGGGTTCATCGAACTATCTCTCTACCATTCCACTCCCGAACAGCACGTGGAAAAACGAACACCTAAACTTTTCTGTTCGAGCTCTGATTTCTCTTATTTTATTTTGATGATCATTCCTACCTATGTAGGTTGGGCTCAACAAAATATTTTCGCATTCGGAAGAGAAAGTTGGTGACTGAAATTTCGTAAGTAGATCTCGCCGCGACGAAAAACGTCTTTACTTTAATGACTTCCATCCCAACTTGCGTATCATATCTGCCACACTCTCTCCCCTATTACGTGATAATACAAAACGAGCTGCCCTTTTTTGCACCCTTTCAATGTCTTCCATCAATCCCACCTGGTGAGGATCCCACACCGCGCAGCAATATTCTAACAGAGGACGAACAAGTGTAGTGTAAGCTGTCTCTTTAGTGGACTTGTTGCATCTTATAAGTGTCCTGCCAATGAAACACAACCTTTGGCTCGCCTTCCCCACAATATTATCTATGTGGTCTTTCAAAACTGAAGCTGTTCGTAATTTTAACACCCAGATACTTAGTTGAATTGACAGCCTTGAGAATTGTACTATTTATCAAGTAATTCAATTCCAACGGATGTCTTTTGGAACTCATGTGGATCACCTCACACTTTTCGTTATTTAGCACCACCTGCCACACCATACAGCAATCTTTTCTAAATCGCTTTGCAACTGATACTGGTCTTCGGATGACCTTACTATGATATGAGTGATGTGTTTCTCCTTCTGCAAGCAATTCATCTTTCCTCTCTTAGAAAGAAAAAATGCAAGTTGTGTAAGCTAGGAAAGCATTTTCTGGTTCTTGAAAATGTGGAATTGTGTTCCTGAAAGTAACTACTGACCAGCTATTCTGCCTCCTTCTATTTTAACACTTTTCTCAATTGAGTTTTTCTTTTGGTACAAGAAATGAAAGTAACCTAATAACTCTGTAAGCCTTACTTGTTCACTGTGAGATGCTGAGCAATTAATGAATTTAAACAAATTTTATTTTTCACTTTGGTAGGAACCACCGTTTGCAAATGAATGTACTATACTTCATTTGTGTGAGGAGTCCCAATGCCTAATAAGGCCCGTGGACTATATTTGATCAAAGACTTCATAATCATCATAGAAAAAATTAATTAAATTTCTCCAAGGAGTGAAAGAAGGTACAGATCAAGTCTTCATATTCTTTGATGTGATTCAGTTCTATTTGACAGTACTTGTATCATTGTCAATTTTTGTATCTTATTTTTCCATTACAGGAAGCTGTTGGTTTGCTCAAGCTGAAACCAGGTTTGCCTGCGATTCAAAGTCTAAATGATGCTTCCTGGTTTCCACTGCAAGCTACTCAATGTGAAGTTCAACCAAGACCAGAACTTATTTCAACTTCCAGCACAGAGGTATCTGCATATTTAGTTCATTCAGTTCGAGGTCATTTAAACACAATCTGGATTCAAACTTTGTCTCTCTGTGTTATCAGTGTTAATGTGAAAGATTGACCTACATCATTTACTTTTGTTATTTTGAATGTTCGTTACACTGGGAACGCATGTCTGAAGTAAGAGATATGTTGTCCCTTGCACTTCCTCTCCTTTCTGCCTGTAGCTTATTGTCCCACTACAGTATGACTTTACAAATAACAGTAAATAATGTTAAGAAGGTAAAGCAGTTGCTGAAACTGTACACTATTACTCAGTTTCTCCTTGTTATAAGTTGTGAAAAGAACATGCCAGCCAGAAATATTTTCAATACTGTGTATGTTGTATGTATCACATATGGAATTTCATAGGAGATCACTTAATAGTTAATAATTATGTAATTTATTTCCATAATGTGGAAAAGTGGGAGAGAAATAATGAAGATTTAGACCTCCACTCAACAGTACACTACTAACCATGAGTGCCCACAAAATGGAAAACTGTTTATTTGAGTTTTATCCCAATATACAAGAAGGTATTTTGTTACTGTTTACTGCTTTACTTTTATTGCTCTGCATATGCTTTGCATAATTGAACCTCCCTACGTTTTGTGAGCTGCTTCACATCGCAGAGAGGAGAAATAAAGAAATTGAATATTTAACTATTATTGTCAGAACAGTAAAGTAAATGAAGTTTACAGTTAGTGAATTAACCTATATACGAGCAAGTGATCTTCGGTCAAAACACTAGTCTTTCTCTTAAATGAACTCACTTGATATCTGTACCTGGTCCTTAATACTGTGTATTTAAAATATAGAAAAAAAATAGCACTGACACTAAACATCACATTCACATTGATGTCATTTGGAATGACAGTGGCCCCATTGTATGAGCTAGCTTGATATTAACCAGAATTACCTTGGAAGTGTAATGTAGAACTTAAACCAGAATGGCCAGATGATGTTTGCATATTCCATACCTTGAATATGAATCTTCACTGCTGTGCTGTTACTTTTAATATATGAAAGATTTAAATTGTGTTTGTTCCAGAATTACTTTTTTTTTCAGTCATTTGACTGCTATGACACTATTAGCTTCTTTTTTCCTATCATGTGCATTATTTCATCTCAACATAACTATTACACCTTCAATACTCTAGTATTGGTATGTCCCTACAAGTTTTCCCCTCTACTGTTCTTTTCAGCACCAGGTTAACTATTCCACTGTGCCTTACTTAACAGATGTGTCATTAACCTGTTCCTTCTTCTAGGATTTTCTATACAATTCTTTTCCCATCTAGTTTTTTAGTTAATTTTTGTTTCGTACTTTATCTGTCCTGTTAATTTTTAACATTCTTTGATAGTACCACATTTCAAATGTTTTTTTCTCTGGATTTTCAGTGGTCTGCACTTCAATTCCATATAATGCTGTGTTTCAGATTTACATTTTCAGAAATCTCTTCCTCAATTCCATTTCAATATCTGATATAGGTAAAGATATTTTATTGAAGAAGCTTTCTTTGCCTGTGCCTGTTTGCCTGTAAGACCTTCTTTGCTGCTATCATTCTGTATAATTTTGTTTCATAAATAGTAATATTCTTTCACTACTTCCATTTACATGTTGTTCCTGATTTTGATGTTAAGCATATTCTCCTGTCCATTCCCTTCAACAGTTCTTTTTATGTCTTCCTTACATCTGACCAGAATTGCTATGGCATGTCCATACCATAGCATTTATGTCTGTTCCCCTTTAACTTGTTTATTCTACCTCCAACATTTTCTTTCCCTGGATTTCTTGGTTCTTTGATCTTCTAGTTGAATTGCAGTGGTGGAAAACTCCAACTCTGCCTTGCATCCTTCTTAACATTTCTCTTATACCTTTCTCCCTTCCTGAAACTAAACTGATATTCATCCTTAATTGCCTAATTGCTCAGTTTCGATTATCAGCATGCATATCAATTTCTGCTTGTACCAAATAGCATGAAGAGATGCCTAACTTTTGCCATTTCCACTTCTCCATTTGTAGTTTCATCGCTTTATACTAATGTCATAATTAAATTAGCTGCTTTTGGATGAAAACTGACATGAATAATTCTTACACCCACTGCTTTTTTTTCCCTATGCATTTCATGGATTTGGAATGGTAAGTAATGTGAATATTTCACTACACTTGCAATGGTCATTCAAATACAACACTTTCCTTGACAAAAAATTTTATTTTCTGCAGTCATCAACTAAGGAACCTCCCATTTCTGAAGCTGAGCTTGAAGCAGCAGCAGATGCATGGAAGAATGGAGCAGCTAGAAGACCGAAACCAAAGCCAAAAACAGTACCTGTGTGAGTGGGGTATCATTTCCTGTCTCCACATGATTCTATGAAGAAGCACTTCATTTTCTTAACTATAAAATTTATATTTTATCTTCATATTTTATTTCATGATATTCTTAGTATATAATACCTACTTGCATAGTTTATCGCACCGTGAGGCAAGGAAATGAGTCAGCCTGGATCTAATCTGCATGTTGGATAAACGACAGGTGGTCCAGTACTCTGGTCACTGTGAGTGTGGTTTTGAAGCAGTTTTCCATGCTTATATAGATGAATATTGAGGTTGCCCCCAATCTCTCCCTCAGAAAATACGATATATGAACAGCTAAATACGATAACACGTAGAACAAAGTGTACACAATACAGGCAGATAACGTATAGAACTTATCTCCCTTAGATTACCTTGGTGATTGCAGTGATAGGAAAAGCTTCTGAACCAAAAGTTAAAATAAATTTGCCAAATCATGAAATCATTGTATCCCTTGCAAGGGGATAAATGCTAGGGAGGAGGGAGGTACTATGCATATAAAAAGAATGGAAATTCAAAGATGGACACTTTGAACAGATGTTAAGGAAGGCAACCATTCGGTTGTATTGATGGATTGTCAGTGCATAGAGTCACAACTATAACAGCGTAGAGGTTTTGCTAGCTTTTCTGTTTCTGTATTGTTATGCACATTCCCATGCACACCACCATACAGAAGTCTAGAGGCACCCACATCACCAGACCGACACTGACTGTTTGTAAGAAGTTGCTGAGGCTGATGGGATGTGACAATGAGAAAGGTGTGATTTTTCAGTTTCTCCTGGTATATTTATTAACTGAACAGTCCACAGGTGTACTGTCGGTTCATAGCGTCCAGAGGGCACTATATTTCAGGGATCAGACATGTCAACATCGTCAGGGGCACTGCCGAACCAAGCTCCTGAAGGCATGTGGCCGATGTATATTGTCTCCCATTACAAGCCATTCTCTCCACGGTCCACACCTGAGGGCGAATGTTGGCAGCCAGGTAGACGTTTGTGGTGATGTCTGTGGTAGTGTCGATGTAGTGGCTCTGTCTGCCCTGGTTGCAGATCGCTGTATTTGCTAATTGTCTTCTTAATTAGACCCAGTGCTGGTTCCTGAGACTTTCTGGGATTATAACTGCAGTCCCAATTGATAAGATTATCCATAGCGCATATTTAAATGGCTTCTCTAATGATCGTGTCTCAGTATTTGGAAGTCTGCACTAAAATCCTGGTACGGTCATGTTCCATAACATGGTTCTGTGACAAACAGTGCCCTGCAGTTACTGACTTGTTGGGGTGCATTAGTCGAGTGTGCCACCGCTGCTCTCAGCATCGATCTTCGATAGTGTGCACTGTTTGTTCTGTATATGTCTTTCCACATTGGCACAGATTCTGGTGTACCCTGACCAAGGGATATGTTGATGTCTTGTTCGTGGGCTGTCTCTCCTGAAGCGGCTTCTCTGTTCTTGATTGAGGCAGAATAACACTGCCTGCCACTCTCTTCTCTTCCATGACTCCTCAGAGAACTTGCAATTACATGTTGAGGCAGGAGGATGGTCATCTACATTGATGTAATTCTGTTCTGCATCATCCACGTCCATGTGTATATTCGTAGGCTATGTCATCTCAATTGGAAGGGGGGGGGGGGGGCCTCAGAGGGAACTGTCGAACTGTCGATGAAGCATGATCTGCCAGATGGCCATCTGCCACACACTTCACTGTGTTAAACGCTTCTAAGAAAAAAGGGTGTTTCCACACTACTTCTGAGGTTTTGGAATAAGGGGGAGCACACTATTGTGAGCCACTTGGCATGTTAGAGGTGCTATGTCGCCTTGTCCCTTGTCTCATTGTGTGCTCAGCTGAAACTGCATCAACATTCATATGCACATTACTGTTCAACAACATTACACCCCTGTTAGTGGACAGTATTTATGTCTGCTGAACTACTCCATCAGTTTTATAAAACTGCCATTCATTCCTTGTGCAGTATAGACAAGATCTTCAAAACATCTACATCAGTATCTGAAACTGATAAAAATTTTCCATTGTGTGTGATACCAAAAGTGGATTAAAACCTTTGCAATACAATAGCTCAAACAGCAACTTGAATTGCTGAATGTAAAAACCACAGCTAAGCTGCCCCAGCTCCAACCCAATTAAGTGTGGGTGAGGAGGAATGTGATTTGTTGAAGTTGCAAGTGCAGTTAGAAACTGATTGTATATAAGAGGCAAAGCAGGAAGTGTCAAAGAAATAATGTATAAATAATATGATTATCATCCTAATTGGGCAATAAGTGAATTGTAGCAGATCAGCAAAATGTTGATTAGGATGGACTGCTACTCACTTCATAGCAGAGGTGTTGAGTCGCAGATAGGCTGCCGAGGGCAGACTTGGCAGCCAGAGACAGAGGTCATGCATGGGTGTGTTGTATGCATGTTGTCTAATTTGGAAGGTCTTCATGGCCAAAAACTTACTTGTTTGACACATTTTTTATTGTGCCTATTTACAATTCAGGATCTCCGCTATATGGTGAGTGGCAATCTATCCTTTTCATAATATTGTCAATATTCCATCCTGGATTTTCCATTATTTGAAAATAGGGATTAGTTTATCTTACATATAGCAATGGCTGTGTAAGACAAAACTACTACAAAACAATATTTAGCTTCATAAGTTAGTACTTATTGAAACATCAACAAATCGGGCTGAAATACAGAGTCAGAAACTTTTCACTTTGATTGAACTAATTAAGACACCAATCAAGTAAAAGGGTGGACAGTTTACTTTCACAGATCATGTACAGAGAAATAACCAGTGATTTTGTTGTTGTAATGTTGCGTGGCACACTAATTCTCCTCTCAGATATCAGTTTACATTTTGTGCACTGTAGAAGGTAGTAACAATGAATGTAACAAAGTAACATGCCAAATATTACACCACCACTAATTTCCATTGTGTGTGGCACAGCTCAAATACATCCAGACTGATATTAAAAGATAAAATAATGCATGCGGAAAATTGCAGCTCATGTATCAGGTAAACAATATTTTGGAGTGTTTCAGTTAATTTCAGTTTGAAGATTGTTAACTTCATTGAACAAAATTTTCAGTATTATTTTGCAATTTTCTGTTAGTTTATAGTGCAGATTGAGAAAAATTGTGTCTTTATCCTTCGTACCTTGTAGAAAGAACACAGTAATCACTCCAGTCAACATGTAATTGCATTTTAGCTTTTTTGTGTAGTAATATCTATTTAGGCACAGGCATTTAATTATGAGACAGAATTTCTGCTCTGAAGTTATTTCCAGGAAGCATATTTCGTAGTTGTACCAATAAACCCATATAAAAGTACTCAAAACTGTCCTGGCTATCAAAACTATTAGTTCCTCCCTTAGAAAAAAGAAGGAGATATGTTGGGGAGTGTTAGGAAGGAGGAACCGGCCACTCAGACCCAAGGATGAGAGGGACCACCCTGATGTGAGGATGCGAGGAAACAAAAATGAAGAGGAAGGAGAGAATAGGATGTCAGTCTGCTGCCTCTTTACTCACCCCTTCAGTTTTTTTATTGTATGTATTTTTTAATTTATTGGCATTTGGGACATGCCCACACAGCTGTCTCAAGTGTGGAATGTGAATTATGACAATTCAAACATTAAGAATACACAACACCCACTCCATGAGCAGAGAAAATCTTCAACATGGCTAGGAATCAAACCTGGTCCCCTCCGGTTAGCAATCCATCATGCTGACTGTGGAGCTACCAAGGTCTATGTCCCTTCATCTACATCTACATCTACATCCACATCCATACTCCGCAAGCCACCTGACGGTGTGTGGCGGAGGGTACCTTGAGTACCTCTATCGGTTCTCCCTTCTATTCCAGTCTCGTATTGTTCGTGGAAAGAAGGATTGTCGGTATGCCTCTGTGTGGGCTCTAATCTCTCTGATTTTATCCTCATGGTCTGTTCGCGATATATACGTAGGAGGGAGCAGTATACTGCTAGACTCCTCGGTGAAGGTATGTTCTCGAAACTTCAACAAAAGCCCGTATCAAGCTACTGAGCGTCTCTCTTGCAGAGTCTTCCACTGGAGTTTATCTGTCATCTCCGTAACGCTTTTGCGATTACTAAATGATCCTGTAACGAAGCGCACTGCTCTCCGTTGGATCTTCTCTATCAACCTTATCTGGTACGGATCCCACACTGCTGAGCGGTATTCAAGAAGTGGGCGAACAAGCGTACTGTAACCTACTTCCTTTGTTTTCGGATTGCATTTCCTTTGGATTCTTCCAATGAATCTCAGTCTGGCATGTGCTTTACCGACGATCAACTTTATATGATCATTCCATTTTAAATCACTCCTAGTGCGTACTCCCAGATAATTTATGGAATTAACTGCTTCCAGTTGCTGACCTGCTATATTGTAGCTAAATGATATGGGATCTTTCTTTCCATGTATTCGCAGCACATTACACTTGTCTACATTGAGATTCAATTGCTCTTCCCTGCACCATGTGTCAGTTCGCTGCAGATCCTCCTGTATTTCAGTACAATTTTCCATTGTTACAACCTCTCGATATACCACAACATCATCCGCAAAAAGCCTCAGTGAACTTCCGATGTCATCCACAAGGTTATTTATGTATATCGTGAATAGCAACGGTCCTATGACACTCCCCTGCAGCACACCTGAAATCACTCTTACTTCGGAAGACTTCTTTCCATTGAGAATGACTCTTGAATGAATCTTGGTATTCACTTTCCTTCACAACAGTTAGGTTGAGTAACCTGCCACTCCTTTATAGCCTACCCCAGTCCATCCCACCTACCGAGCGAGGTGGCGCAGTGGTTAGCACACTGGACTCGCATTCAGGAGGACGACGGTTCAATCCCGTCTCTGGCCATCCTGATTTAGGTTTTCCGTGATTTCCCTAAATCGCTTCAGGCAAATGCCGGGATGGTACCTTTGAAAGGGCACGGCCGATTTCCTTCCCCATCCTTCCGAGCTTGCGCTCCGTCTCTAATGACCTCGTTGTCGACGGGACGTTAAACACTAATATCCTCCTCCTCCATCCCACCTTTCCCCCAAAAGAGGAACAAAGAGTTCCTTTTTTCACTTTTAAATGTGTCTTGTCAGGACTACCAGAATGTCACCTCTTGAAGGTAAGTACTGGGCAATTATTCTGTCTCTCCGTAATTTTATGGTTTTCGGAACAATTGGTTGAGTATATTCCCATCTTCATTATTTTATCAGCATCATAAAACTTCATCATGAACATCTCTGATCAATATTCTTTGTAAAATCTTATACATTTCTACAGTGAATTGTGTGTGTGTGTGTGTGTGTGTGTGTGTGTGTGTGTGTAGGGCGGAGGGTGGGTGGGGGAATCACATGCCAATGGGAAAGGGCATAAACTTATGAAAGTAATGATTCTATTGCAGTAATGTCAGTGTGACTGCAAACATGATTACTGGAAAGGACTATTTACCTTTTGCAAGGGTAAGGTTTCAAAGTGTGATTACGATTATTGTGTTTCATTGTAATGCATTCTTTCATGTTACACAATTTCTTGTATAAATTGTTAAAAGTACGCCAGTACTGAAATGACTTAATATTGTTTTCTTTTATTTTAGGCTTCCAGTTGAGGGTGAAAAAAATGTATTGGTTACTTCTGCCTTGCCCTATGTAAATAATGTACCCCATTTAGGAAATATTATTGGCTGCGTCTTATCAGCTGATGTCTTTGCAAGGTAACCTACATCTGTTGATCTTGTTTTTATGTGCAGAAAATAAAGCTGTGAAACTCAATAGCTCTGGTTGAGGATCTTTTTAAACTTGTGTGTTGCTTGATTTTGTTTGTGAATGAAACTGCTTTAAAACTCCATATATGTGGGTATATTTGTAAACTCATGTGTCCATGATGAAGTTGGTTGCATTTTCAGTCTAGAAGCAGTAATTGTAAGAGTAACTGTCTGCTTAACAATGGCAGCAGCAGTGGAAAGAATTTTCCAAATTGCTGTGCAAAGTTCATTCAACAGAATGAGTGCCAAGACCAAGCACAGATCATAATTTTCCTGCATAACAGTTGTAAACTTGCGCTATTCCTGGTATTAGAAAAGTCAATAGTTATTGAATTTATTAATGTCTTGCTCTCTACAGAGAGAATACTTAAGCATTAAACAAGTTAGCATGTACTTAGTAGGTCAATTGCTAGTGATATGGGAGGAGGGTAGACTACTAAGGGGTGAAAGATGATGTACAGAGCTAAGGAGGAAGGAGTGGAGTTTGTAAGGGGGGGAGGGGGGGAGGGAGGGGGGAATATGAATGGGAAGGGGAAAAGTTGAATGTAAATGGCAGGAGGGGAAAAGATTAGGGGTAGGGGGAAGGTGGCAGCAGCAGATGGGGAGTTTTGAAGTTTCAGGCCAGAAATATTATGAGAATGAAGTACTTGAGGGATAGTAGTCGTCTATGCATCTGTAACTCAGAACTGGTGCACAAATGATCCAGTTGCAAATGGGTCTTGTATAAGCTACTGCGGTCATTGGTGTTGTGCAGCGACATGTTCAGACAGATGCTTGAGTTTGTGGTTAGCCATTGGTTGGTAGTAGCCTTTCATCCTGGTAAATGGTAGATTTATTATCATATTAATGTAGAATGCTGCACAACAATGATAGCACAGCTGGCATCTGAAATGGCTGCTTTCAGACAATAATGAATTTTTGAGGGTTAGGAAATTTCTGTAAATGAACGGCCATGGGTATTTCTGGATGGATGTACAAGACAGGTGTTGCACCTGGATAATCTGTGGGGTAATTGTTGCTATGCAGAATTTGAAACAGTGGTGATATAGTGATTGGGCATGATATAATGTTGATTGGTACAACCGTGGAGTACTAACTTGTATTATGAGGGCAGTATTTTGTGTATAATGTCTCTCTTCTCAGGACACAACGAAAGGTACTCTAAGGCTTATTGATGGGTGTGGTTCCTCTAGGTCTGGCAGAGATAGGGCAGTAAGAGATGTACTGCATAATAAGTGGTTCACAGTGACAATGGGTTTTGTTGATTTCTTTGGAAGATTTGGATATATTTCTGGTCAAGCTAGCTAGGATATTTTCTGCATATAATGGCTGGGGCGAGGTCATTAGCATATTTATGTATCTCCTGCTTTTCATTGCATGTGTGGCATCCGTAAAAGCAGTAATTTTCTTATGGGATCAATATGGATAACTGTTACAAATCTGATAAATTATTTTACTACAAAACTTGCTAGATTTCTGTCCCCTCATCATTTCAATGATAACTGGAATCTTAACTTAATTTTGTTATGAATTCTTATAATTCACATAATTTTTATGTGTGATTCTTTGTGCTGAAAGATAGAAATGAGAATGTTGTTTGCATTGAGTTTATTTTTTCTTCTTTGACTTTATTTTATGATAACAGTATCACTGATAAGTTTCTATTCCATATTCATTAAGATTTGTACATTTCGGGTGTATGTGACTGGATATTGAATATGATTCTTTTTGTTAGAACTCTTCACTTGTTATTGACAGGTTCAGTCGTCTGTGCAATCATAATGTCTTGTATATCTGTGGAACTGATGAATATGGTACAGCAACTGAAACCAAAGCACTTGAAGAAGGTCTTACTCCAAAAGAAATATGTGACAAGTATTTTAAGATTCATGATGCCGTCTACAAATGGTTTAATATTAATTTTGATTACTTTGGTCGAACAACTTCTCCTGAACAGACCAAGTAAGTACTATAATTACCTTTTGATTACTTTTGTTAAATATAAAACTACAAAGATACAGAACGGCTGGCCAGTACTTAGCTTCAAGAGGTGAAACATCAGTATTGATGAGTGACATATTTAAAAATGAGAAGACTTATCGTAGCTTTTGGAACTGTTAGTTTTCGCCTCAGGGAGGAAAGAGGAATGTGTTGGGGAAGGTAAGAAAGGCGCACCAGGTCTCTCCGACCTCATGAGGAGACAGACTCATGTTTTGTGAGGATAAGGGGAAGGTTTCTTACAACTGATTGCTTCATTGATTAATATAATTATCATTTGCATGACAGGAAAGAATTATAATGACGAACATTAACTAAACATATGAATTAGCAACTCCCACACTACTACTTATCATAAGTCGATGTTTTTTTTGTAGCTGTTGACTGGTGTCTTGTGGTTCACTTTATTACATTTAGTGAGAAGTACGTTGTTAGGTATTAGGATTGTACTCTGTATGATTTTCAGTAAGAATAACATGTCTGCTGTAGCTACTTTTGTGTGATTCTTTTTGGAATATGATTAATTTATGGGACATAATATTTAACAATAAAAGTTTTTTTGGTGGTTGTTGTAACAGTTCTCTAACTTTTGTCATGATCACTGTGGTATAAACTACAACAGAAAATTTTTCTAAGTATGTTTTAATGATACTGTGTAGTGTGAATTAAATTTTTAAATGCTCAAAAACATAAATAAAAACATTCTCTAAAGCAAAGTTATTGTGTTTGACCAAAATTACAAATCCCACAGGAAGCATTCAGTCAGTTGAAAATAAAGATTGCCATTTTCTGCAACTTATCATGACTTGAAACAAGACTTGTTGGATTTGTTTAGTTTTTATGTTTCATGCTCATTTGTTATAAAATCAAGACATGTACATTACAGTGCCAGCATACAAGCCAACAAGTGACACTACAAATAGTTTCCAGAAACATCTTATTCAAGGGTTGTTAGCTGTTTATACCTTAAATGACCTGATCAAAAGCCAGCTCTTTCATCATTAACATTTTAGGAGGTGCCAAATAGAAACATGGGCATCACCATAAAGAGTTACAGAAAATTTATTATCTCAACGGTAAACTAAATACTTACCTAAAACTTTGCGTTTGAGAGACCAGGCAGTCTGTCTTATCATGAAGCTTTTGTACTGCTGATGGCACCATGTTCTGAAGCAGCCAACACATTATCAACTGCTAGAAATTTATATCATTTAGGTAACTCAAAATGCTCGTCACATTGTGACATAATTTTAAAAGTTATGTCTGTGACTCTGGTATTGCATAATTGATATTTCCCTATTATCTGCTCATGCTCCCTTGGTTCTCAGAATATAACTAATCTAGATATGTTGGTTTCTACTGTTATGACTTATGAGCTATGGAAGTAAAATGTGCAGATATGTTTTAACATTTTGTTACCATTTTCTTCTGTCTTAAACTAATTTTTTATTATTTTTTTATAGAGAAGATGCAGAGATACATTTGCCTGATTCTTCTCTTGATGTCATTTCCCATCCATAGTTATTCCTCTTCACACAGTTTCTTACTTAGATTGCTCTTCAATATTGTTCACTATTTTTCAGGGTCTGCCAAGAGATATTTCTCCAGCTAAACAGGAATGGCTTCATATGTACAGAAGTTATGGAGCAATTACTCTGTGAAAAATGTGATAGGTGAGTGTGTGTTTGGTAATGCCAAATTATATTAGCCTTTTGATTTCAAAGTGAGGACAGCAGATATTTATGAATCACATTCAATTTTGGTGATTGCTTGAGCTCTCTCTCTCTCTCTCTCTCTCTCTCTCTCTCTCTCTCTCTCTCTCTCTCTCTTTCTTTCTTTTTCTTTCCTTCTTTCTTTTTCTTATTACTCTCTCACTTTCTAAAGCAACAACTCCTAAGAGCTATTTACACAATAAACTGTTTGTTAATTGAATAAAATAAATTATAACGTGTTCTGATTCTGTGTTGTTGCTTTTTTTTTTTTCCCCCTCTCCATGTATGTGATTTAGTCCTTAAATATAGGCTGATTCACTTTTCTTTCACTTTGTCTAATGTAGTAATCTAAATCTAATAAGTGAAGACTTGAGAAGAAGAAATATGTATGTCAGATTTAGAACATTATTGTACCCTGTTGTCACAATAAAGTACAACAGCACTTACGGTATTCAGTATGTTTACAATAAAGAAATATTTTTTTAACTGTCAGCAGTTATTATTCTGTTTACTCTCAATACTATAAAGGATGGAAAGTCCACAGATTAACTCAAGAGAAACCCTCTTACACTGAGCCTGACATGGAACATCTAGATTACCTGATTTCCAATTAAAACAGAAAAAGGAACTGTAACCCTTTCCATGGCCTGGTCTTTGTAATCTGATATTTTTCACTGAATAATCGCAGATACAAGGGATTTGTCACATTTCCTAAATCGATCCAACAGTCTGCCTTTCAACATTGGTTCTTCATCTGTTAATTATCAACTCAACTCGTGTCATCATGCTATCTTATCTACGCTGACTTTATGTTCAGGATGATTAGCAGCCACACTTATTATGCTTACAAAGCAGTTTAACAGAGACTTAAAGAGTTGTTTACTTCATCTTTAGTGAACATGTTTTTTCTTCAAGTATTCTTGAACACTCCACTTCCAGTATTTTTTCAAAAAAATCCACAATTTCAACATAAGACTTTTATCATAAAAAGAACATAGAATCCTTAAAAAAACATTAAAGGAAGAAGGATAAATTTTAAACCAATTTAATTCTATCACAATTGTAATGCTTGAGAAACGAAAAGGTTGTGTTACAACAACAATGTGAATTGTGTAAGATTAATAGAGACATGTTTTTATTATTTCTGTAGTGTTTGTCTGTCGCTTTATAATTTCTTTCACCTCTGTCAGTGTTTTTTAATGTGAAAATGAGAAATTGCACCATGATTTGGAGTCCACATTAAATGGTGGGTCTGCCTATAACTGTCACGGTAAGCCAGTTCGTAGGTCAGAGGAAGGCAAACAGCATACCATCTCCAATAGGACCATGCTAAGTAAAGCCATATTGTGTTCAAACCATCATTCAGGTTGATAACAGCTACACCTTTTACATGTTACCTGGTACTTTGGTTACAATTTATCTACAAGGAAAATGATCTGTTGTAGGTTACTAATTATGCCAAATTGTTTTTGATGTAGTGAGGTTGGAAGACTGGATTGTATTTCTCTTTCAGGTTTCTTGCTGACCGCTTTGTGGAAGGCACATGTCCTCGCTGTGCTTATGAGGACGCAAGAGGAGATCAATGTGATGGTTGTGGACACTTAATAAATGCAACGGAGTTGATTAAACCACGCTGCAAATTGTGCCAAAATACGCCAGTCATTAAACCTTCAGAGCAGTTCTTCCTCAAAATGCCTGATGTGAGTGTGATGTAATATTACATCTCTTTTTGTCATCTTTGTCTACAGTCTTTGAAAGTTAATAAACCTGATTCATATAGTAACCACACAATACTTGAAGCGGTCCAAGTAACACAAATGTGGCTGTACTCGTGAAGCATTCAACAATAATGGAAAACAGACTCCCGTGTATCCCCTTGTAATAAGACGCAGTGCTCTGACAAGAATGGCATACTGGAAGGACATACAAGAGGGGTGGTGGTGGTGCATGTGGGCCCCCCTCCCCCCCCCCCCCCCCCCCCCCCACCACACACACACCCACCCACCCACGCACAACAAACACACACACACCCCATTGCACGCTGTCTCCCACAGGCGGTCTCCATCAGCCAGCCCGCGGTGTTACGGATGGTGGCTCATTCAAACACACACACACACACACACACACACACACACACACACACACACAGTGACACTACACTCAGCGCAACCACACTGACTCACACTAGTCACAGGGTGTAAGACACCTCTCCCTTGTGCAAAGTGGGCTTCCAGGTGACGGAGATACCAGCAACCCTACAAGACACACACCCATCAGAACTGTAGCAGCAGCAGGCAGTGCCTACAGAGAGGGCGGGACGATGTGCTGGGCGGGCACTGGAGCACAGGCCTGGAACGAGCAGGGATGTGGGTATGCCCTGGGCTGGTGGGCCCGTGTGATGCCCGATGACGGCACTGGAGGGAAGTGTGTCATTGCCATATCAGATGTTGTCATCTGCAAGCAGGCCCCAACGTGGTGGTGACAGCCCTGGGCCCACTGGCGATGATGGCTGATGCGACAATGGGGAAGGGGCCATTGGATGTGGCCCGAATGGAACAGCAGGCTGCGGCAAGGGACCCGTGGCTTGAGACAGACTGTTACCCAGCCACCAGGAAGTTGGAACTCCAGGGTGTTGCACATACAGGTTTCAGCCAGTGGGATGGGGTGTGCCTCCACAACAGGCAGCAATGGGCTCGAGGCGGAGGGTGGAGGACAGAGGCCGACGGGATGGGCTGCAATGAGAGGGATTGCACCCACGAACTGGTAGCTTCCGGCAGGGAGTGGGATCGCAACTGACCAAAGTGGTGTGTGACCACCCTGTCAGCACCGTGGACGTCACACAGGTGGCATCCCCAGCGATGGACAACAGTGGCCAGTATCGACTTGGGGCTGCGAGGAAACACTCACGCCCACACTGGTGATCCCAGCGTGAAGTGGCAGAATAAACTTGTGAAGGATCTCAGCTGGGCTCTGCTCGCCCATAGACATGAAGAAATAGATGCTTGGAAAACAGAGGAGGGTGTTTGTCCGGTGAAGAATCCATTGTAATTTTTTTCATTTGGGCCTTGAATGCACGCACTAGTCATTCCACTCGGCCATTTGATCGAAGTTGTATTGTCGGAACTGTAATGTGAGAAACGCCGTGACGGAAACTAAACAACTGAAAGGCCTGAGAAATGACTGGGGCTCATTATCAGAAACTAAGGTACAAGGCAACCTGTCAACAGAAAAAAAATCCTCAAAAGCATATGAGTTGTGACCTCAGCCGACATCGATGCACACCAGAGAATGTAAGGAAACCAGAAAAATGCATCCACAGGCAAGAGCCAACAGGAATTTGAGAAGGGATCTGCAAGGTCGACATGAATGTGTTCTCACAGTAGGTGTAGAGTGGGCAAGTGGGACAGAGATGCCCTGGAAGTGACCTGTTGTCAGGCACACTGCTCACAAGCTGCAATAAAACGGACAATTTTGCCATAAATCTCCAGCCAAAAAACATGTCTCCTAGCTAACAGTTTAGTGCGCAAAACTCTCCAATGGCCCTGGTGGAGAAGGTGTACAATTTGACGCCATAACACAGCGGGAATGATTACTCCAGGGGAGAGGTCTTCCATGGACAACAGCAACACACCGTGCAAAACAGAAAGGCAATACTGTAAGTAAAAATAGTTGTTCAGGGGGGTCCGGAGCCCAACCCAGTACTTTATCTGGCCAGTCCTGTTTAACAAACTGAATCACCTGGTGGAGAACTGGGTTGGCAGTGATGGCAGCTGCTGTGTGCGAGCTCATAATTGGGAAACTGTTGACTGTGGGCTACATTTCAGTATCAAGATGAAGGCACAGCAATTCTTCACTGTCAAAATTGAGATGAGAACCCACAGGAAGATGGGACAAGGCATCCACATTGGCTCATTTAGAAGTGTGTCAAAAATGGATTTCATAACTTAGCGAGACAAGAACAGTGCCTGATGTTGGAGGCTGTGTGCTGCCTTGTTAGGCAAGGAAGTGTGAGGGTTGAACAAGGAAACCAAGGGGTTATGGTCAGTAATAAGGTGAAACTTGGAGCCATTCAAAAAAACATGAAATTTCTTGAGAGCATAGACAGTAGTAATAACTTCCTTTTCCACCTGATAGTAATGCTGCTGGTCTGGTGTGAGAGATTTAGAGGCTAAGCAAAAGGCCATTCAGTGCCATTGGCATATCGGTGCGCTAGGACCCCAATGAGTCTGTACAGTGAAGCATCGGTCACCAAAACTACGTGTTGGTCCAGAAGAGCGTAGCTAAACAAAGGGCTGAGAGAAATTTGAATTTCAACATTTGAAATCCAGGCTCCAGCAAAAAGGTACATTCTTATGTAACAATGCATGCAACAAGTGAACCAAAGTGTCTGTCCCTGGCAGGAATTTATGGTGGTAGGCTATATCTTCCCTAGGAAGTCCTGAAGATTCTTCGTGGACAAGGGGCAAGGTATAGACATAACAGTGGAGATGTGGTCCGACAGAGGGCGAACTCGATCCCACAAGACCTTGAACCCCAAATAGACAGTAGATGGTTAAACAAACTGAGATTTTGTGAGGTTACACCGTAAGCCTGCGGGCTGTAAGACATAAAACAAAGTGCACAAATTTTGCAAGAGATTGGCTGTGGAGGAGCCCATGACGACAGTAACACACCCTATACCTTCCGAAAACAAGTCCGAAAACTGCTCACACAGTGTTTCCAACTGAGTATACAGTACCTGATTGGACACAATGTGAACTGTGTTGGTGGTAGAAAATCCAAATGCCAGAAAGGCATCCATCTCGAATAAGTTCTCAACACCGGCATCACTGAGCAGGGTGGTGCAGTGGCTAGCACACTGGACTTGCATTCGGGAGGACAGCAGTTTAAACCTGCGTCCGGCCAGCCTGATTTAGGTTTTCCATGATTTCCCTAAATTACTTCAGGCAAATGCCAGGATGGTTCCTTTGAAAGGGCACAGCCGACTTCCTTCCCCATATTTTCCTAATCGATGGGACCGATGACCTCCCTGTTTGGTCCCCTTCCACAAATCAGCCAACCAACACCAGCATCAGTATCCACCAAATATGTAATGGAGCGAACCACTGAATTGTAAGAGGCATATGCCGTAAATTGTCCCAGCAGTGCAGTATTCTGTTTGTTGTAATTGACAAGCTTCTCTGCATGACAGGTTTCAATGGTGGCAAGCCGAAACTCACAATAATGTCACTGCAGCACCTTTGTTCACCTGTAGCCGGAGCACTTGGTGAGAAACATTTAACTCCATAAACAACTTAGGAGAAGTCTCAAGCATTGGCGTCACATAGTTTACGTGCATGTCCATGTCCTGAGCAACCTTCGATGAACGACACACAGAGGCGATGTGGCTTTTCTTCCAGCAAGCATTACAAGTAGCCCAGCAGTAGGGCACACCAAATGTTCATGGCTGTACAAAACATAGAGAACAAGATGGAAACAAAACATGCTGTCTCCGGCACTGTGGTGGTTCCAGCTACTTGGCCTGGTTTAGTCTGCTGGGTGCTGGGCCCACGTGTTTGCTGCCGCAGTTGCCACTTCTTCATGCAAGCTATCTGTTGTCCTAGTGGGGACATCATGTGACACTATTGCCACACCACCCCGTGCTTCAGTTTGGTCACCCACTGTCCGAGAAACTTCAAAAGATTGTACTATTTGCAGCACTTCTGTCAACGTGGGTTTTCACATAGAAAAGCCTTCTGGCCCACTTCCTTATTCGGAGCTAAACAGATAATTGCATTGCTCACCATAAAGTCTGCAGAAGAATCATTATAGGCATCAGTAACAAATTGGCACTTATGGCTAAGCCCTCGAAGTTTGGCTGCCCAAACCCTGTATGACTGGTTTGGTTTCTGGTGGCATTTGTAGAATTAAGTTCGGGCTGCTATGACATGCGTTTGTTTGCGATAGAAATTGGACAGTAAACTGCACATGTGACCAAAAGTAAGAGCTGGCGATTCTTTTAAAGGGACAAGCTGACAGAGTAAATGATACACTTTAGATGGAATCCACTAGAGAAAAAAGGCTTTTCACAGATTTGAGTCTGTCACACCAAAAGCCGAAAAATGGTCTCTTGAGTCTTTTTTCACAAGTGTCCCAATCCACAACAGAATCATCATATGGAGGGAATGTAGGTGGATGGACCGGTGGAACAGTACCCAACCTGTTAATGGAAGCCTACAAAGTGGGCACAACTGAAGTAGCTGTTTAATCAGGGCCGGTAGTGTGGCGTCCATAGTGAATAAACCTTATGAAACCTCACATAAAGATTGCGCATACAGAAATTGTTCCAAACTCATTGCCAATCTTGTAGTAACCATACAATACAGGGGATCAGACCATGTAATTCAAATATGACTTTATTCATGAAGCACTCAACAATAATGGAAAACAGACTCCATGGGATCCCCCCATAACAAGACTCAGTATATCAATGTGAACAGCTCACTGGAAGGACATACAAGACGATCATTTAGCACTGCTCCATGCATATATATGTGTGTCACCAGCAGACTTCGCATGCCTTCCACAGGCAGCCTTCAGCGTCGGGCTCGTGGCTGCAGTTGATTTCCGATTCACACACACACACACACACACACACACACACACACTCACTCACTCACTCTTGCAGGCTCGAGTTGCAGGATATATAATAGTTTCTAATGAGAAAACGCTTATCTCACAAATGGAAGATATATGTGAAGAAATAAAACAATGGAAAATCTAGAATGGAATAATGACAATATTATGAAAAGGATAGAGTGCTAATCACTGTGATGAGGATGTTGAATCATGGACAGGCACATCAAAAAGACTGCTAAACAAGTGAGCTTTTGGTCAAAAGGCCTTCGTCTAAAGTAGACAGCAAACGCACGCACGCGCATGTGCCCCCCCCCCCCCCCCACACACACACAGAGAGAGAGAGAGGGGGGGGGGGGGAGATTTACGCAAGCAAAACACACACACACACACACACACACGACTACTGTCTAGTCGTGTATGTGAGTTAGTTGTGCTTGTGTGTGTGTGTGTGTGTGTGTGTAAACTCACTTGTTTAGCACTCATTTTGTTGTGCTGTCTGTTTGTATTCAGTAATAATTGTATAAATAAACCATTCTATCAACAGAAACAATCCATAATTGTTTGAAAGTTTTATTAATTGGACTGTATATTTGAAGCACTTTAGGGTCATTTCTCAATGTTTTACTCCATTTTTACAAATAAGAGAATTGGTTAATCAGGAAATTTGCCATTAGGTTTTTATGAATGATACATGCACTTGTACACTCCAAATGAGGAACTGAATATAATTGTTTCAGTGACATGTTGGGAATGAAAATGCTTTGTTAATGAGATAAGTACACATATTGAAGTTTGTCTGCAATCCTAAAATTCTTCACAGTGGGCAGTGGTGATAATGTTTTGGGTCATTAGTGTGTCTTCCAAGTAAGTAGTCAATGCGGTGTAATCGGATAGATAAAAAAATCTACTCACCAAGCAGAACATGCACATAAAGAAATGTTATAATTATGCAAACTTTCAGAGCCAGTGGCTCCTTCTTTCGGCAGAAGGCTTAAAGGAAAGAAAGAGGGGTGAAGGAAAAGGACTGGAGAGGTCTAGAAAAACGGTAGATTTCGGAAAAATAACCCAAACTCACATATCAGGGGAGACTTACTGGATGATAAGTCAATCATCCAGACAGTTGCGCCTGCAACTACTTAAAAGGTTGCTGCCCCTCCTCAGGAAGCACATGTTTGTTTGGCCTCTCAACAGATACCACTCCATTGTGGTTGCATCCACAGTATGGCTATCTATATCACTGAGGCACGCAAGCCTTCCCACCAACAGCAAGGCCCAGGGTTCATAGGTAGGACTATCTTATAACTTCGTAATTTTTTGTGATGTTTAGTTTATGTTAAGCCTGCTGTTTATGGTGTTTATCTTTCTAATTGGCTCATTTAATAATTTGTGCTGGTTACAACATTAGAATAAACTCTTCTCCACATTACTTCTTGAATTTTCTGACTGCAACACTTATCTAAGTCTTAGACAACCTTAAGATGATTGTCATAAATGCTTTGTAGTTTAAAGTAATCATATTTAAAGTTGTAATATATCTAAAAACAAAGATGATGTGACTTACCAAACGAAAGCGCTGGCACGTCGATAGACACACAAACAAATACAAACATACACACAAAATTCAAGCTTTCGCAACAAACTGTTGCCTCATCAGGAAAGAGGGAAGGAGAGGGAAAGACGAAAGGAAGTGCGTTTTAAGGGAGAGCGTAAGGAGTCATTCCAATCCCGGGAGCGGAAAGACTTACCTTAGGGGGAAAAAAGGACAGGTATACACTCGCACACACACACATATCCATCCACACATATACAGACACAAGCAGACATTTTTAAAGACAAAGAGTTTGGGCAGAGATGTCAGTCGAGGCGGAAGTGCAGAGGCAAAGATGATGTTGAATGACAGGTGAGGTATGAGTGGCGGCAACTTGAAATTAGTGGAGATTGAGGCCTGGTGGGTAACGGGAAGAGAGGATATATTGAAGAGCAAGTTCCCATCTCCGGAGTTCGGATAGGTTGGTGTTGGTGGGAAGTATCCAGATAACCCCGACGGTGTAACACTGTGCCAAGATGTGCTGGCCGTGCACCAAGGCATGTTTAGCCACAGGGTGATCCTCATTACCAACAAACACTGTCTGCCTGTGTCCATTCATGCGAATGGACAGTTTGTTGCTGGTCATTCCCACACAGAATGCATTACAGTGTATGCAGGTCAGTTGGTAAATCACGTGGGTGCTTTCACACGTGGCTCTGCCTTTGATCGTGTACACCTTCCGGGTAACAGGACTGGAGTAGGTGGTGGTAGGAGGGTGCATGGGACAGGTTTTACACCGGGGGCGGTTACAAGGATAGGAGCCAGAGGGTAGGGAAGGTGGTTTGGGGATTTCATAGGGATGAACTAACAGGTTACGAAGGTTAGGTGGACGGCGGAAAGACACTCTTGGTGGAGTGGGGAGGATTTCATGAAGGATGGATCTCATTTCAGGGCAGGATTTGAGGAAGTTGTATCCCTGCTGGAGAGCCACAGCCGGCCGAAGTGGCCGTGCGGTTAAAGGCGCTGCAGTCTGGAACCGCAAGCCCGCTACAGTCGCAGGTTCGAATCCTGCCTCGGGCATGGATGTTTGTGATGTCCTTAGGTTAGTTAGGTTTAACTAATTCTAAGTTCTAGGGGACTAATGACCTCAGCAGTTGAGTCCCATAGTGCTCAGAGCCATTTGAACCATTTGGAGAGCCACATTCAGAGTCTGGTCCAGTCCCGGAAAGTATCCTGTCACAAGTGGGGCACTTTTGTGGTTCTTCTGGGGTTTGAGGGGATGAGGAAGTGGCTCTGGTTATTTGCTTCTGTACCAGGTCGGAAGGGTAGTTGCGGGATGCGAAAGCTGTTGTCAGGTTGTTGGTGTAATGGTTCAGGGATTCCGGACTGGAGCAGATTCGTTTGCCACGAAGACCTAGGCTGTAGGGAAGGGACCGTTTGATGTGGAATGGGTGGCAGCTGTCATAATGGAGGTACTGTTGCTTGTTGGTGGGTTTGGATACGACTTCCTCAGATCCTGCCCTGAAATGAGATCCATCCTTCATGAAATCCTCCCCACTCCACCAAGAGTGTCTTTCCGCCGTCCACCTAACCTTCGTAACCTGTTAGTTCTTCCCTATGAAATCCCCAAACCACCTTCCCTACCCTCTGGCTCCTATCCTTCTAACCGCCCCCGGTGTAAAACCTGTCCCATGCACCCACCCACCATCACCTACTCCAGTCCTGTAACCCGGAAGGTGTACACGATCAAAGGCAGAGCCACGTGTGAAAGCACCCACGTGATTTACCAACTGACCTGCCTACACTGTGAAGCTTTCTATGTGGGAATGACCAGCAACAAACTGTGCATTCGCATGAATGGACACAGGCAGACAGTGTTTGTTGGTAATGAGGATCACCCTGTGGCTAAACATGCCTTGGTGCACGGCCAGCACATCTTGGCACAGTGTTACACTGTCCGGGTTATCTGGATACTTCCCACCAACACCAACCTATCCGAACTCTGGAGATGGGAACTTGCTCTTCAATATATCCTCTCTTCCCGTTACCCACCAGGCCTCAATCTCCGCTAATTTGAAGTTGCCGCCACTCATACTTCACCTGTCATTCAACATCATCTTTGCCTCTGCACTTCCGCCTCGACTGACATCTCTGCCCAAACTCTTTGTCTTTAAATATGTCTGCTTGTGTCTATATATGTGTGGATGGATATGTGTGTGTGTGCGCGAGTGTATACCTGTCCTTTTTTCCCCTAAGGTAAGTCTTTCCGCTCCCGGGATTGGAATGACTCCTTACCCTCTCCCTTAAAACCCACTTCCTTTCGTCTTTCCCTCTCCTTCCCTCTTTCCTGATGAGGCAACAGTTTGTTGCGAAAGCTTGAATTTTGTGTGTATGTTTGTGTTTGTTTGTGTGTGTATCGACGTGCCAGTGCTTTCGTTTGGTAAGTCACATCATCTTTGTTTTTAGATATATTTTTCCCATGTGGAATGTTTCCCTCTATTAATTCATATCATTAAAGTTGTAATAAATTGACAGAAATTATAACTTTTTTGTAACTTCTCATAACATAAATTATTTTTCATGCTAAAGTAATCACTTGTTAGTTACTTTATGTTTCTACTATAAAAAACAGTGTTTATGTATCCACAGACTGAACCACTCATTAGGCACTGGGGAGAGAAAGTGTGGGGTGGATGGTCAAACAATGCACGCACTATTACCCGTAGCTGGTTAAAGGAAGGCTTAAAGCCACGTTGCATCACTCGGGATCTCAAATGGGGCATTCCTGTGCCTCTAGATGGATACAGAAATAAGGTAGCTATCACTCATAAGGTCAAGTCATAAGGTTTAGTTATGATTATTAAGAGTACTTTCATTTTACTGCTATAGGATAAAAGAAACTTTTTTTACCATTGTTTTTCATGCTTTAAATTTTATGTTATCCAATTTATTTTCATTGAATGTAATGTTCATGAATCTCTGTTTATAGGTATTTTATGTTTGGTTTGATGCTCCACTTGGCTATATTAGCATTACAAGCTGCTACACATCAGAGTGGAAACAGTGGTGGCAACCAAAAAGGGAAGTGCCTGTTAGCCTCTATCAATTTATGGCAAAGGACAATGTTCCTTTTCATGCTGTTCTGTTCCCAGCTATCTTGCTTGGAGCAAATCAAGGCTACACTGTCCCTACTAACATAATGGCCACAGGTTTGTAACTCATTTTAGGCGATAGTTTGGCAGAGGAATGATTCTTCATGAATCATTTTCTGTTTGGCAGAAAAGAGTATTCATTATGATAGGCGGTCAAAGAAGATTCTTCTTTGGACAGAGTAGTTTCTCACCCTAGGTTGTTGGCTTTGGATGTAAGATTGTAAAGTTCTTCCACAGTCTTCTGTAGTTAAGTTTAAGTACGTTAAGCCTTGAATTACAGTAAAGTTGAAACTTTCAGAGATAAAAATGTAGCAGAAGAGTGCTCGCATGGGATGGGTAAAGTGATAGGCAATATTGTTACTGGATGTCAGTTTGAAGCAATGCACTGTTAGTAATTTTTGTGTCAAACAAAATCTTTTGCACAGAAGACATAATGAAGCCTGCAATATGATATTTAAAATCATAGCTCATTTCACGAAAATGATAATGCAAAATACCTCGAAGTAAGTTGATTTTAGTGAAACAACTTGAAATCGGCAATTTTTGTGAGGTATTGTAAAATTTGCAATTTTTCTGTACAAATAATTGGAAATCTGGGGATGATAGTTTACTAATGTTTGTAACACATAGTTATTGAATGTTCAAGTTGCATTTTGACTTCTAATCTTCTCAAGGACGAGGTTTGTGTATAAATCACAGTTCAAGTCCCATGTAATGGACTTTGATGTGACAATGAAAACAACATGAAAACTGGCAAAAAGAAAGAAAAAATTGAATGTGGCAAAAAACAAAAACAAATGTGGCAAAAAACAATACCGAATGTGGTGATAAAGAAAGAAAGGGAAAAAAAACACTGAATGTGTGTGTGTGTGTGTGTGTGTGTGTGTGTGTGTTTGGGAGTGATAGGTCTCAAATATGGCAAAAATAAATAACGAATCTGGTACAAAATTACAGGAATTAGATAAAAAAATAACACCAAATTTGGCCTTAACATAAAACAAATCTTTCCTGTCCCTATCAATAACTTGCAACAAAAAATCAGTCCCATAAGCTTTCTGTCTTACTTGTAGAACAGTATAAAATTAGTGTCATAGTTACAGGGCACTTATCATTACATTAATTGTGCTTTTTTTTTTCAGAATATTTAAATTATGAAGATGGCAAATTCTCGAAGAGCCGAGGAGTGGGAGTTTTTGGCAATGATGCTCAAGAGACAGGCATTCCGTCTGATATTTGGCGTTTCTATCTCCTTTATGTGAGACCAGAATCTCAGGATTCTAGCTTTAGCTGGGCTGATTTAGCAATGAAAAACAATTCAGAGCTTCTTAACAACTTGGGAAATTTCATTCATAGGTAAGCATTTTATTTTTAATTGTTTATTTATATTGTTATGATATTATTCCAAAACTTAACTACTTTTTGCCTTATTTAAGATAAACTAAGTTGAGGTGACACATGGTTAATTAATTGTTAATAACTTGGTTTGTTTACTCAAAACAGCTACTCTACATTATTCAAAAACGGAAAACAAATTAGATCTGGCAGAGGATATGGAAATAGGTGTACCCCTTAATATTCAGAAAGAACAAGTAGTTAATGGAATAGTGTTCCTCAGTAGAAGTAATTTCTTCTGTAAATTTAAGTGCCTTACAATATAAACATAAATCCAGATCAGTTTTAATGCACTGTGCAAAATCTTGACTGGAAGTTCTGTATATACATTTTTCTGTTCCTGATAAATACTAGTTTGTGAGAGAACACAAAAGAAAAAGACTGAATTCATACAGGTAGGCATTACGTATTTGATAATCGTAGCTTAGCAAAGTATATGTCCTTGGACCAAAACATAAATGATGAGGTCTGAAAAATGTGGACGTGCAAACTCAAGAAGTGTTTACTAATTGCGAGCTGTGTCCTCTAAGTAAGCATTTGAAAACAGTAGAAGTGTTTCTAAGAAGTGCATGTGTGTAGTGCTACAGTATCATGCCGCAAGACAATAACAGTGAATTTCTGAACGTGTATGTGTTCTTTTAAAGCTGGAGAAGGACTTTGTCTACTTTTAAATGTGTCTCTGCTGCTCAACTTTTTCTGATGACGTTTACAATAATTGCTGCCAACTATGACTTCAGTGTTGTATTGAATTTGCAGCACCATTTGAATCATCTAGCTGCTGGAAATAAGGAACAGACATTAACACAGTATGTTATGTTATTACAAGTTTTGTCTTATTTTATAGCACATACGTGTGCTTTGTGTTAGACTTAAGTAAGTAGGCCACTAGATGGTAAATGAAAGACCGAAGTCAATTACATTATGCCAAGGTGAGAGAGAAAAACATTTGAATGTGACTGGTTGCAGGCAGAAGTATATAACATCATTCATCGCAGGGACAAACAAGAGTCAGTATCTAAATTTGTATGCTTTCATAACTGGAATGAAAAAAAAAAAAAAAAGTGTTATGTGAAATCAAACAATGGAAAATCCAGGATGAAATGTAACAATATTATGAAAGAGATAGTTGCTGCTCACCATATAGCAGAGATGCTGAGTCACAGATAAGCACAACAAAAAGACTGTAAAAGAAGTGAATTTTCAGTCAACAAGGCCTTCGTCGGAAATATGCCCCCCCCCCCCTCTCTCTCTCTCTCTCTCTCTCTCTCTCTCTCTCTCTCTCTCTCTCTCACACACACACACACACACACACACACACACACACACACACACACGTGTGCAACAAATGCAAATGCAACTCACACACACACACACACACACAACACACACACAACTCACACACACCACATTTTCTGGCTGCCAAGGCCAGACTGAGCAGCAGCGCATCATGGAAGAAGCAACAGGGTGGTGGGGGTGTAAGGAGGAGGCTGGGACAGGGAGTGGGAGGGATGGCAGGGTGGGACTGGAGGACAATAAAGTTATACCTATGGGAGATTACAGGGACGAGATAGAGAGAGGGTAGGGCAACTAGATGCAATGTAGAGGTTAGACAGAGAGCGGTGGTCGGCAGGGTGGGGGTGAGGGGTGGAGCTAGCATAGAGGGCCGTGTAGTCCTGGAATGAAAACAGGAAAGAGGCTAGTGGGTAAAGACAATGACCAATAAAGGTTGAGGCCACATGCACAGTTCAGAAAAGCTGGTGTTGGTGGGAAGGATTCAGATGGCACAAGCTGTGAAGCAGACATTGAAATGAAGAACATTGTGTTGGGTACATGCTCAGCAATGAGGTGGTCTAGCTGTTTCTTGGTCACAGTTTGTTCATTGCCATTCATCCGGACAGACAACGTGTTTTTTGTCACACCCATGTAGAATGGAACACGTGGTTGCAGCTTAGCTTGTAGATCACGTGGCTGGTCTCAACTGGTCTCACAGGTAGCCCTGCTTTTGATGGGACAGGAGTGACCGGACTGGAGCAGGTGGTGGTGGGAAGATGTATAGGACAGGTTTTGCATCTAATTCTATTATAGGGATTTGAGCCATGAGGTAAGGGGATTGGGAGAAGAGTATTGTGTAGGGGTGGAAGAGGATATTATGTAAGTTTGGTGGGTGGTGGAATACCACTATGGAAGGGGTGGGAAGGATAGTGGATGGGATATTCCTCATTTCAGTGCATGACGAGAGGTAATTGAAACCCTGGAGAAGAATGTGATTCAGCTACTACAGTCCTGGGTGGTACTGAGTCAGGAGGGGAATGCTCCTCTGTGGCCGGATGGATGGACTTTGGGAAGTGGTGGGTGACTACACCTAGCTGCCCTACCCTCTCTCCACCTCGTACCTGTATGCTCCAACAGGCAGCACTTTACTGTCACCCACCCCTACCCTGCTATCCCTCCCCCTCCCTGCCCCTGCCTCCTCCTTTGAAGTAATTATCAGGACGATAGTGAAGACATATAAGAGAGAAAAGTTGGATTGCCTGAATGGTATTGCATACCCTGGTGAAGGTCGTTTGCAGTGGTGGCTGAAACATTGCACGATGTGACTTTGTTTGCAACCTATAACAGTTTTATGGGAAAAAATCAGAATGTTTGATATCATTACTTGACAAGCATGCAAGGTAATACTCGAAAAACATTTTTAATATATTTTTTTCATGTTGTCGGAATTTACTTATGTGGCACCTATTGCCAGTAACTAAGCTAAAGAGCATCATAAAGTTGTTGGAGTCAGTAATTACATTACACACATATAATATCCAAATTCAAAGCTATATTGTAATTACTTTATGTGTGTTAATCCTATCATATGCTGTTAATTATTTGTGAATTAAAGACCAATGTTTAGTAATGGTGTGCATACTGCTATTGATGTTAATTAAGTTAATTATTATTATTATTATTATTGTTGTTGTTGTTGTAATTAGCCTTCACAAGCTATGAAGGCCCTTCACAGCTGACATTACAATGCTATTCCAGGTAGTGAATTTTCTAGTTCATCACAGGTAAGATATTTATATCTTCTATGATGTTGTTGAAGTAGCATAAACTTTGTCTTCTGTCACGTGTTCTCCTTTGAGAAAGTTTTGTACATATTTATATATTTTCCTTTCTGCTGGGGCTCAAAGTGTGTTTACATTCCAACAAAGTCTTAATTTTGGATATGATGTCTGGTTTTATATATAGTTCATGTACTACTTTGTTTGTTAATATTCTCCATTTTACTGTGTTCTTATCTTGAATCCTGCCAAACACCTTCCTCACAATCAAAGTTCGTACACACACACACACACACACACACACACACACACACACACACAATTTGCAGTAAATGATGTAGGTAAAAGGGTATAGAGAGATATCTAAAAATGAGATTGACAGAAAGTGCAAGCTGTCAAAGTAGGAATGGTTAGTCAAAAAATGCAAAGCTGTAAAAGAATGTGTAACTGGGGGAAAGAGAGATGCTGCCTTGCCTATAGGAAAATTAGAGAGACCTTTGGAGGAAAGAGAAGTAGCAACATGAATGTAAAGAGCTTGGATGACAAGCCAGTACTAAGCAAAGAGTTGAAAGCTGAAAATTGGAAGGAATATGTAGAAAGCCTATACAAGTGGAATGAACTTGAAGGCAATATTATATAGAGGGAAGAGAAAGTGGCTGAAGATGAGAGGGGAGATATGATATAGGGAGAAGAGTTTGACAGCGCACTCAAAAAAGGGACCTGGAGTAGACAACATTGTCTCAGAATTACTGAGATCTTTGGAAGAACCAGCCATAACATAACGATACCACCTGGTATGTAAGGTATATGAGACACGCGAAATAGCCTCAGACTTCAAGAAGACTGTGGTAATTCCAATTCCAAAGAAGGCAGGTGCTGACAGCTGTGAAAACTACCAGTCAGTCAGTCTCATAAGTCATGATTGCAAAATACTGAGACAAAATTGTATACAAAAGAATGTAAAACCTGGTAGATGCCGGCCTCAGGAAAGCTCAGTTTTGGTTCAGAAGAGACGTAGGAACTCAAGAGGCTATACTGACAGTACAACTTACCTTAGAAGATAGTTTAAAGAAAGGCAAATGTATGTTTGTAGCATTTGTTCATATGGGGAAAACTTTTTGTCAATGTTGACGGATTGTATTCTCTGAGATTATGAAGGTTTCAGGGATAAAATACATGGAGTGAAAAGTTTGTTTACAGCTTGTATGAAAACCAGATGGCAATTACAAGAGTCAAAGGACATGAAAGGGAAGCAGTGGTTGAGGGTTAGACAAGGGTGTAATACAATGTTATTCAATCTGTACATTGAGCGCACAGTAAAGGAAGACAAGGAAAAATTTGCGAAGTGAATTAATGTTCAGGGAGAAAGAATAAAAACTTCAAGGTTTACCGATGGCATTGTAATTCTATCAGAGGCAGGAAAGGACTTGGAAGAGCAGTTGAAAGGAGTGGATAGTGTCTTGAAAGGAAGTTATAAGATCAACATCAACAAAACCAAAACAAGGGTAATGGAATGTAGCCCAGTTAAATCAACTGATTATGAAGGAATTAGACAAGAAAATAAGACACTAAAAGTAGTAGATTAGTTTTTATATTTGGACAGTAAAGTAGCTGATGATGTCCAAACTGACAGCAGTGAGAAAACCATTTGGACTGAAGATCACAACAGCATATACCATATGATAGCACTTGAGAAATACGGTCTATTGGCACACACTTCATTGTACTCTGTGTCTGTTTTTATTGGGCAGATATCAGTTTTTTATCAGATCACTTCCTTCTTGAAATTTCATTTCCAGTGGTGTACTTTATTTTAATATAGCTCAGCGGGTACTGGCAGTAATCATTCCTACATGACCACTTTTTTACTGTGTTCAGCATTTAGGTCAAGGTGCTTTTACTATCCTTATGTCTGCCGTTGGACTTGGGATTTCAATGTTCACCATGTGGCTAACTCTCATCTTGGACGTATCAACTGATCCCCAGAGCTTTTTCAGTTCTAGTGACAGCTCAGATGCAAATATGATGGCCTGCTTGTAGCTTTTCAGTTCTTTTATATTGTTCCTTTCCAGCTATTTTTCTTCTACCTGTGAACTCTGCTATTATTGACTCCCGTCTTCAAAATTTCATTTTATTCCTTACTGGTATTTGTATTATTATTTATATCTGTTTCAAAAATTGATTGATGTACTCTCTCAGTTTGCACTCATTATAGCATGTTAACTGTAACATGCTTTCCCTGGTGTTTATTAAATAGTTCTCTTTCTGTATATATATTTGTCATTCAAACTTGAAACAGTCCTGCACTGTTTTACTGTGTATTAAAATTTTCATAGTCATAAATTACAATCTTACTAACAATAGATGTTAAAGTTTTGAGGATAGGGTATTGCATCATATAAGAACTACTACTGGGGAAACCAATGTTTCTGTCACTGTGACTGTGACTGGGACGTTGATTTCACCAGTAATGGTTTTTTTTATAATATGACACAGTGCTGTTGCAACTCCTTCCGTTTGCCTCCACTTGTAGTAGCAGAGAACAAGCTGTGGTAACTGAAAACCAGTGATCAGCGAAATGCCTGCCGGCCCTGGTACCACCACATCTTCCGTGTACCTTTGCTGGTCACCTCCGCCAGAGGCAGAGCTTATACTGCGATGCATGCCGATCCATCACTCAAGCTGTCTCTTCCCCCAGTTCAACGAATTTTCTCTGTGACCATACTGGTTCCCTTGACTGGCAGGCGAGTCTGTCTCATTCTAAAACTGCCTCTCTTCTTTTCCTGTGGATTCATGAGACTTTCTTACAGACATTGTTCCAGTGATACCCTGCATTGATGTCCCTCCTCTCGGTGCATGTCTTCTCGTGCCCCCAGACACTGCTGAACAAAGTACTGTAAACTATTCATAGTCCACTCTGTTCAAAGACTCTGCCATGAGCAAGGGTCTCCCTTGATTAACAGGTATTAACTCATTAAATGTTATTGTATTTTTCACGATAAAGGATGACAGCCAAAGCAGTTGCAGGATAAAAATTTATTAAAATTCTTGACCAAGGTTTCGGTATATATAAATATACCTTCATCAGAAGTAAAAAATCCTGAACAGGAAGACACTTTCATTAGAAAAACCTTAGCATTGGAAATAAACACTAAAGCTTAAGTAACAGTGAAATTACCAGAGTAATACAGGAACAAAATCTTTTAGTTACTTACTGAAATTACATTATGCAATGGAGATTAATAAGACAAATGTGCCAAAGGCGTCGTCAGTAATTAAGACATCTTCTCCATTTGTACAGCATGACTATGGGCACAGGGTCAATGCGAACAGTTTAGCACCAGTACTTCGCTATGAACTATCGAGACAAGAATGTGAAAGCACTAGGGCAGATGGTTTCGCCGAGAGAGGGCACTTGTGGTATGTGCCAGACACTCGCGCATATTAAAATCCATGGATACCTACATAAGCACATCAAAATTATTAAAAGTTAAATGGTCTGATATGTTTTATTTATTAAGACAGAAGATTTGAATTAGCACAACTTTATATACCGAAACCTTGGTCAAGAATTTTAATAAATTTTTATCCTGCAACTGCTTTGGCTGTCATCCTTTATCGTGAAGAATATCAACAGTTGCTGTTTCAGCCATGTTTAAAATCTTGTTATTGTATTTGTTAACTTATAGAAATAATGTCTTCAAACCACTGCGCTTACCTGTTTCAGGATGCCTTGTTATTTCTTGTTGTTTCTATTAATTACCGTGCTTCTATAGACATACATGCCCCCTTGGGAGCATAGAAGGAAACCTTTAAATTGGTTCTTCAATGCTGTACCCATAAAATGTTTATGTCAACTGACTGGCTGCTGAAAACTATTCAAATGTATTCTAACAATCATTAAAACTCAAATTTGATTTAGATTTATATTCATTCACTAAGAAACTTTGTTTTTACTTTCAAGGGCACTGTCGTTTGTAGAAAAGTTCTTTGGAGGTGAAGTACCGTGTATAGAAATCACGCAAGTTGAGCTGACATTGCTGGCACATATCACTCGTGAATTGCAGGGGTACATTGCTTCTCTTGAGTCTGCCCGACTCAGAGATGGTATTCGTCACATCCTTACAATCAGTCGACATGGAAACCAGTTCATGCAGAGTCAGCAGCCTTGGGTGTTGGTGAAAGGATCTGAAACTGACAGGTATATTAACATATTATCTGTGTTATATACAGTATACTCCCAATTATTCGGCGTAATGTGGGGGAGAAGATGAATGAATATAATCACACACACGAATAATTGGGAGTACACTGTATGCGCAATTTGTCTAATTCTCTACACCATGAAAGTGTTTTTGCATGTAACAAATTATTGATTCTCTTTAATTTCAGAATTTACTAATTCGGAGAAATATTTTTCAAATTATGAACAGAACATTATATCTCTCGCAGAAAAAAATTAGAAATCAATTTAGATTTTTTGTAGACACAAGTGCGAAACTTTTTGTGGCTGTCATCGCTTCTAGCTTTCTGACTTCCACTTGCTCCTACTGTGCCAAACTACTTGTTGGAGTTCTATCCTGGTTATCACAACGTGATTGTCTTCATGCCAGCTTCTAGCAGATACACCCACTTTCTTCTCTTATGTGAAACTCTTTCCCATGCTCTTTCCAGCAACCTTTTGTTGGCCCACTCTGATTATATTTACTAAATATACATATCCCTTCAGTTGTCTGTACACTTGCCCCCTTTATTTTCGCATGCTTTTGTGTGGGCACATTTCATCCATGATCTCCGCTGAAATGGCTCTGTGCAACATGGGTCCATGTCAGTTGATGTTAATTTCAAGAATAAAGAAGTTTTTCCAAATTTTGGTTACCCAAAAGTTCTTTCTTAAGTCTGCAATTCTTTAATTTTGTTACACAAAGGATACACAAGATTTAAAGTGGGGATAATGAAATTACAGAAGCTTGTGTGTCTATTAAACATCTTCAAGAATCGTGTCACAATCAGTATCTGAAGTATCATGTGAAGGCTAGATCACTACTCACCACATAGGTGAGTCACAGATAGGCACAATAGAAAGACTGCTGAACCTTTAAACTTTTGGACAAAATGATCTCCTTCATCTGGCTACAGCAGCTGAAGACAGTGGCCAATTGGGTAAGAGTTGTGCTTTTATGAATGTGGGTGTTTTCTACTTCTGAAGAAGAACTTTTTGTCTGAAAGCTTAAATGTTTAGCAGTCATTCCATTCTGCCTGTCTATGATTCACTGCCTCATCTGTGTGGTGAGAAGCAATCTATCCTTTTCACAATATTGTTGTTATTCCATCCTGGACTTTCCATCGTTAAGTATCCTCAGTGTTAGAGGTTCTTCAGTTTCTGCTTTGAGCATTCTGTAGAACATCTGATACATTGGAGGTATGCAGTTTGTCAAAGACATATTAAAATATGTTTTACTTTTTTAATTGAGGCATTTCACCAGAGAAATAAGAATCGTACAGCACAAGACCTTATTCCCTTTTTGCAGACTTTCTTCTTCTTTTGTACCTTAATTCACATAAATTGCCCTCTCATATTTGGAAAATTGAAGCTCTGATGTCTTCCTAATGGACATTTTCTGGCATCTGCTGGCACATTTCTAACATTGTAATTGGATTAATCTTGGAAGCTTTTAAAATCCCTAGTTTCATGTCAGTGACTTTATACGGATTCTTTACTGCACTCTTCTTTGCGTTCATTTCAGAGATTACAGTTTCAAAAAGAAAGAAAAAAAATTCAAAATATCCTCAACCAAATTTGCAAGTCATATGACATTTGTCCAAAATATAGCCACACCTAGGGCACTATTGTTTGCACACATAGATGCTACATTGAACAGGTAAATGGTCAAAGAGGGTGCTAGCACAGATGTTCCACAGTTTGTTATTCTCCGCACTCACACTTGCTATCCTCTGATGTGAAACCCTGTAGTTCAAGGGAGGACTTCAGCCTACTGATACCAGTTCTTAATCGGTTAAAGGAGCCTCAAATACTCCAACCCTTGTTGTACCTGGATGGAAGATATTCTCATGGTGTCATCCAGTTGTGTTGTAAGGATTTGTATCTAAAATGTACACTCCTGGAAATGGAAAAAAGAACACATTGACACCGGTGTGTCAGACCCACCATACTTGCTCCGGACACTGCGAGAGGGCTGTACAAGCAATGATCACACGCACGGCACAGCGGACACACCAGGAACCGCGGTGTTGGCCGTCGAATGGCGCTAGCTGCGCAGCATTTGTGCACCGCCGCCGTCAGTGTCAGCCAGTTTGCCGTGGCATACGGAGCTCCATCGCAGTCTTTAACACTGGTAGCATGCCGCGACAGCGTGGACGTGAACCGGATGTGCAGTTGACGGACTTTGAGCGAGGGCGTATAGTGGGCATGCGGGAGGCCGGGTGGACGTACCGCCGAATTGCTCAACACGTGGGGCGTGAGGTCTCCACAGTACATCGATGTTGTCGCCAGTGGTCGGCGGAAGGTGCACGTGCCCGTCGACCTGGGACCGGACCGCAGCGACGCACGGATGCGCGCCAAGACCGTAGGATCCTACGCAGTGCCGTAGGGGACCGCACCGCCACTTCCCAGCAAATTAGGGACACTGTTGCTCCTGGGGTATCGGCGAGGACCATTCGCAACCGTCTCCATGAAGCTGGGCTACGGTCCCGCACACCGTTAGGCCGTCTTCCGCTCACACCCCAACATCGTGCAGCCCGCCTCCAGTGGTGTCGCGACAGGCGTGAATGGAGGGACGAATGGAGACGTGTCGTCTTCAGCGATGAGAGTCGCTTCTGCCTTGGTGCCAATGATAGTCGTATGCGTGTTTGGCGCCGTGCAGGTGAGCGCCACAATCAGGACTGCATACGACCGAGGCACACAGGGCCAACACCCGGCATCATGGTGTGGGGAGCGATCTCCTACACTGGCCGTACACCACTGGTGATCGTCGAGGGGACACTGAATAGTGCACGGTACATCCAAACCGTCATCGAACCCATCGTTCTACCATTCCTAGACCGGCAAGGGAACTTGCTGTTCCAACAGGACAATGCACGTCCGCATGTATCCCGTGCCACCCAACGTGCTCTAGAAGGTGTAAGTCAACTACCCTGGCCAGCAAGATCTCCGGATCTGTCCCCCATTGAGCAAGTTTGGGACTGGATGAAGCGTCGTCTCACGCGGTCTGCACGTCCAGCACGAACGCTGGTCCAACTGAGGCGCCAGGTGGAAATGGCATGGCAAGCCGTTCCACAGGACTACATCCAGCATCTCTACGATCGTCTCCATGGGAGAATAGCAGCCTGCATTGCTGCGAAAGGTGGATATACACTGTACTAGTGCCGACATTGTGCATGCTCTGTTGCCTGTGTCTATGTGCCTGTGGTTCTGTCAGTGTGATCAGGTGATGTATCTGACCCCAGGAATGTGTCAATAAAGTTTCCCCTTCCTGGGACAATGAATTCACGGTGTTCTTATTTCAATTTCCAGGAGTGTATTTCCTTGTCGGTGAGGGGGGGGCATCAAAAGTTCACATGTTAGAAGGAAAGTTATTCTTGCCAGGCTGAGGTAGTTCACGGCCTTCCGTTGTTCATGAGTATTTGATGTTACAATACTGGCAACACAGTAAATCTTCTCAGCAGGGATACGTTTTAAGCACCCCATAATTAGCCTGCAAGCTTTGTTCGGAGCAGGTTCCACAGTTTTGGCATGAGATAATTTATACCAACCAGAAAAGGCATATTCTACTTCAGAACAGTACAGGGCAAAAGTAATGGTTCTAAGAACTAGTGGATTACCTCCCCATTTTGTATCTCTTAACTTTCTCGAGATGTTATTCCAAATGGTGGTTTTCTGTTTGATGCTGGAACAGTGTTGGATGAAGTTGAGGGAGTGGTCCAGTGTTATTCCTAGGTACTGTGGTGTGAAGCTATGTTCCAGAGGGCTGCCATTCCAAGACATATTCAGCTTTCGTGAGGCCTACCTGTAACTGCTTGTGGTACATGAGGATCTTTCTGACAAATACTGGAAACATTGTCCATTTTCAGGTAAGGTTTTCACATAGTATTTTATTAGGCCCAACTTACTATGCACAGGTGGTAATTTTTTGTTTGTTCTTTATCATAATAGTTACAATATTTGATAAATATTAGCACCACTGCCATAGGAAGTTTAGCTTCATATTATTGTGTTCCTGTCATGTTCTCTAGTCTGAAGACTGATTTAATATAGCTCGCCACATCATGCAGTGGAGGTGCATGTCCTCAGAAATATAACAGCTGTAGTTTCTCCTTTCCTCCAGCCTTTCACAGTATCATCACAGCAAGACCATGTTGTATAATGTTCAAAAAATGCCAGATCAGTCAGTTATCCAGACTGTTGTGCGTGCTACTACTGAAAAGTCTGCTGGTGCCATAGATACATACCCCTCTGAAATTATTACATCTACTCTATGGGTATATGTATTGTTGAGGTACACAAGACATTTCACTTTGCCAAGGTTTCTGTTCATATTATTGCTACTTGAAATAATATGTGATATAATCAAAAAAACTAAAAATGTATTTAAAAATATGAACTGGTAATTGTAAAAAAGGATAGAAATACAACTGTTTTGATATTATATTAGGATTTAGTACACTAGACACCAGAAAAGTAAGTCAGCTTGATTAAAAATAGTTTAATTGTTGGTCTGTTTTGTCAGTATACATCAACATCAAAATAGTCATGTAAGATACCACTGACCAGCTAGCTGGCCAAGCCTACTACATTGCAAGGCGCTATCCACATTTCAGCTTATACACTTGTGAATGAGACTGCACGTTGACAATATAAGTAACTTCTTCATGCCACACAATTCATCTTTAATGGACATATATTTGATATTCTAGAGCAATATTTTCTTGCAAACTGAAGACTAATGACTAGAGCCTCGCAGCACATGTTACCATTTGTTATTGATTTGTTATTGCAGGGTACGAGCAGGCACTGTAGTTGGCCTCTGCACCAACATTGCAGCACTGCTGGCTGTTCTTTTGAAACCATATATGCCTGAGACATCACGTACATTGGATACTCAGCTCAATGCACCAGAGCACATACAATATATTTCAAAGGAGGTTTGTGTTCTGCTTCCCCCAGGACATAAAATTGGGCAGGTAAGACATTTACATCATATTTGCATTTTTCTCACAGTAAACGTTAAGATGAAACTTTCATGCAAGGAGAGTTTTGTGCGATTCATTGTGGCATAGAGTGAGCTGGAAGGAGGAAAGTTGAGTGTTGTGGAATGAGTGAAATGGGTGCCAGGAGTGAAGGTAGGCAAGGTATGGAGTTAGCAGAGATTGAGGCCAGGAGGAAAGTAGGATTGAATTATATGTTGTATGGACAGTTCCCAACCGAAACTGGTGTGGGAGTGAGGGATGGGGGCCGTGAAGCCATATTGGGTGTGAAGCAGTCACTGGGTTGATCAAGTAAAGCTCAGCAGCATTTTCTGACACTAGATAGTCAACTATGCTCTTGGCCACAGTGTGGCAACGGCCATTCATGTGGGTGTATATCTGGGTATTGTTCCTGGCCACATAATAGCCTGTGTAGAAGTTACCGCACAATTCATATATTATGCTATTGCTTTTATGTGCTCTTTCAAGACAGGTTCATTTGACAATTTCATTATCATTTATCCTTATCATTTATCCCACTCTGCCTCAAGTCTTTATTCACTGCTGCAATTTCATTATAACTCCACTGTTCCTCTGAGATAATACGAAGACATAAGATACATTCTATGATTTTTACATCTACATCATACTCCACAAGCCACCTAATGGTGTGTGACAGAGGATAATTCTGGTTCCACTAACTGATCTCCCTTCCCTGTTTCACTGACAAATAAGGCATCAGAAGAACGACTCTTGGTAAGCCTCTGTATTCGTGTTGTGGTCATTTCATAAGAAGTCTGTGTTAAGAAGTAATATGTGATCTGACTCTTCATGAAAACTGCTCTCTCAAAATTTCACTAATAAACGTCTTCATGATGCACAACAGCTCTCTTGTAGTGTCTGTCACTGTTGTTTGTTGGACATCTCTGTAACGCTCTCGCACCAACTAAGCAGTTGTGTCAGTTCTACATTGTAAGGATCCTAAACTGATGAACAATATGTAAAAATTGATCGAACAAGTGCATTCGCTTCGGAGATGATTTACATTTCCTTAAGATTCTTCCTGTGAGTCTCAGCCTGACATCTTATTTTTCTATCACTTGTTTTATGTCGTAATTCCATTTAAGTTCACTCTGGATGATTACTCCTAGGTATTTTATGGCAGATATGGTTTCTGGCAATTTGTCGTCAGCAGTACAATTGTACAGTAGTGGATTTCATTTTCTGCGTATGTGAAGTACATTACATGGATTTATGTTCACAGTCAACTGCCAGAGCCTGCACCATTCATCAATCCTCTGTAGCTCATTTTGCAAATCGATACTGTCTGCTACTTTCTTATGGACAACCATATCGTTTGCAAACAGTCTTAAGGAGCTTCCGACATTTTCTACTAGACCATTTATATACGTTGTAAACAGCAAAGGTTCTATCACACTTCCTTGGCATCTGTTGAATTTTTATTGTAAAGGGTGAGTTGTTGAGTTCTATCTGTAATGAAATCCTGATCCAGTCACAAATCTCGTCTGCTAATCAGTAAGCTCCTATTTTTACGCTAAGTGGCAGTGTGGGGTGGTCTCAGATGCCTTTCTGAAGTCCAGGAACAGTGTGTCAACCTGAGTGCTGTTCTCTACAGCACTATGGATTTCATGGTGGCACAGAGTGAGCTGTGTTTCACAAGATCTCCATTTGCAGAATCCTTACTGCTTTTTAGAGGAGTTTTTTGTTCTCCAAAAACATCATAATTTGTACAGTTGCATTAAATAGATATCCTTGAGATAAGTTTTGCCATGAACAACAAATGTTGATTGCTTATTTCTTTGGATTGGAAGGTGTATAATTATTAATCCTTCTTGCTAGTTTCATTACATTTGATTGCATTGTACCTGTTCTATTCATATAATGAACTATAGCCAATTATAATTTATCAAAATTTGTACATTTATGATAAGACCCAGTCTTTATGTATCATTTTTATGCAGGAGCTTTTGAGAATGGGAATGCTTCCCCAAAACTATTTGCAAAGAATGAAATTCTATGTTTTAAAAAATCCTAATAATTACTTCACCTGTCTCTTCATCACTAAAGCATCCCCCTATTTTAGGCTGTGATGAATCAAATGTTGTTCGTGTTTTAAGATTCTTGTCTTCTCGGTAGTGTCTTAAGTAGATGGTTTTAATGTGTTTCTAGGATGGTTGCTTCATCATTTATTTTCCAATGGATCGTGTAGGCTCATTTCCTTGCTCGACGATTTTGGATGGTGTCTGGTTATAGTCCATGTGTTTTACTCATACACTGCCATGAGGCATATGACTTTTGCTGTTTTGTGTGCCAGTGTGAATGAGAGAAGCCCAGGATGACTGCAGATTACATTCTCTAGTTTACATTTTGTTGCATGCTTTTAACGATCATAACCCAACCTGTCTTCTGTTAGTTGAGTATGGGTGCCGGTGAACTTGCTATTGGTGTCCTACACATACAACCACCACCACCACCACCACCACCACTACCAGCACCACTACCACTAAATCATCTATTGAGAAGTCTACCTTTGTGTAGTTCTCTAACACATCAGTCCTTCGTGTACATTCCACAACTAATTCTGATACTACAAAAAATGTATACTTAATGACAGGACCTGCTTGCCACCCATTTTAAGCAGTTTTTTAACTGCTGTAATGCAACCTGCCACAATTTCCTCTCCTGTGCCAGCCTCTTCACCTCAGAGTAGCATTTGCATTAATCATCCTCAATTATGTTTCAGATATATTCTAATTTCTGTCTTCCCATACCCTCTACAGCTCTGTCAGGTAGCATGGAAGTTTTTCCTGGTGATGTCATCACACGCCATATTATCCTGTCCTTCAGTAAACAACTAATTTGGAGGTTCACAACCTTTGTTTTCACTCTTGTTGATCCTAATACTCCCATTCTACTAATGGACAAGGAGCATACCACAAATTCTGTATTACAGATCTTGTAAATCAACATGTGTGTGAAGTGCAGGCTATGCAGGTGCTAAAGTTGAAATTCTCATAATCTTATCTCAGTTAATGATTGTTTTTTCTCCTTTGTCTGTGTGTGAACAGGGTCTTCTAAGAGCACATTTTATTAAAAAAAAAAAAAAATCCACATGATCGTATCTTAAAAAAATGACTGCACAATTTCTGCCCCCTATCCCTTCTCTCATCAGGTTGTGTGCTGCTTACATTTCCAGTATGGAAACTTATTAGTTCCATACTATATTTAAACTGACATTCTGGCTGTCGTTTTGTCTCATCTAATACTGTTTTTGTTTCTGGTCTAAAGCCGTTCCCCTACCTCATTTAACTTTTCTCTTTCTTATGAATCTATGTGCTGCTTACCTCATTGCAGTTCTCGTAACTGTAGTTTGTAGTGGTAGTGAATTACACTTTCTCATGACGAAATGGTTTGGCATACACCACTTGCACACTTGTGTGGTGGTCATCTTTTTCTCCATTGTTATCAGCCATTCTTTTGTGTGTGTGTGTGTGTGTGTGTGTGTGTGTGTGTGTGTGTGTGTGTGTGTCAGAAGGTCGGCTGGTCTGTGACACCACGGAACTGTTTGCTGTAAGCTAACCAGAATTATGTTGTTAAAATACTGGGTACACCATATCAAATGACTCCTGTTCGGTTACTTGCAGGTAGTGCTTCTTGGAAGCAATTGTCAGACATCAGAGTAATGTGAAAATATTCTCCTTGGTCTCACAGACCACCTGCGTGTAATTACAGCTTAATATTTAAAGATGTTGTAAACTTTGTTCGTTTTCAATTGACAAACAGAGGCAATCAAAAGAGATTAGTCTTACTCACTGAGCTGTTCCTTCACAAGAGATCTGTGATTCTCTTGCATAGAGAGACAGTTTTAGTGACCCACACAACTCCTCTGTAGATACCAACAGGAATCCTGAAAACACCAGGTAGGTGGAAGCCAAACTATTCTTTTCATTCAAGGCATCCAAAAGATAGTACATAGATAGTGGAATCAAAGTTGATGTCTTATTTCTCAATTCCCTTAAATTATCAGTTAGTGAGAAATCTTGAAAAGTGTCAATTTGTAGTATGAAATGTACAGTTTTCTTGCATTCATCATAAAGAATGTAAACAGAAAACTGAAAAGAAAGTTAGATGTTGTATCCTTCATAGTACATATGTGACTACAGAATGTAATCATTCATAAATAGTGATGCAATAACTTGATTGCATTTGATTGAAAACTATGAATATATTTGGAATACTACAGTTGAGATGATAAATTGTTAGCTGTTGAAGAAGCAATAATTTACTGTATTTATATCTTGTGTAGTATGTTTATAGATCTGTAAGCAATGTACCTCTTCAGAATTTGTAGAGAAAAGTAGATAATATTTTAATATGTAATAGAGAATAGCCTATGTTTCCTAGTAGCACAAGTATTTTATTTCTGTATGGTATGAAGATAAGTCAGCCTGTTCAGGTAATCCAAGGCGCCACTGCAAAATGAGCCATTCATGTAAAGTTGTTGCTGATTGATTTTTTTGTTTTCATTTTTATGTAATATTTCCCTTTAAATTAGAACCAGTCTGTATGCTTGTGTGGTCTGTAGAAGTCTAACTAATTTTTGATGACCAGTTGACCTTATGAAGATAACATACAGAAACTAATCGGCACCTACAAATTGTATGAATCAGTTCTTATGTTCAACTGAGCTTTTGGGTAACTTCTGTTGTTAAATTTATTATCTAAGATTTTATCTATGCTTAAATATATCATTGTCCTTTCTCAATTTCTATCTATATTTTGCAGTCAAAAATTTCAAAATAAATTTTCAAATCCTTGTTGTTGTTGTGGTCTTCAGTCCTGAGACTGGTTTGATGCAGCTCTCCATGCTACTCTATCCTGTGCAAGCTTCTTCATCTCCCAGTACCTACTGCAACTTACATCCCTCTGAATCTGCTTAGTGTATTCATCTCTTGGTCTCCCTCTACGATTTTTACCCTCCACACTGCCCTCCAATACTAAATTGGTGATCCCTCGATGTCTCAGAATATGTCCTACCAGTCGATCCCTTCTTCTAGTCAGCGTGTGCCACAAACTCCTCTTCTCCCCAATTCTATTCAATACCTCCTCATTAGTTATGTGATCTACCCATCTAATCTTCAGCATTCTTCTCTAGCACCACATTTCAAAAGCTTCTATTCTCTTATTGTCCAAACTATTTATCGTCCATGTTTCACTTCCATACATGCCTACACTCCATACAAATACTTTCAGAAACCACTTCCTGACACTTAAATCTATACTCGCTATTAACAAATTTCTCTTCTTTAGAAACACTTTCCTTGCCATTGCCAGTCTACATTTTATATCCTCTCTACTTCGACCATCACCAGTTATTTCGCTCCCCAATTAGCAAAACTCCTTTACTACTTTAAGTGTCTCATTTCCTAAACTAATTCCCTCAGCATCACCCGACTTAATTCAACTACATTCCATTATTCTCATTTTGATTTTTTTGATGTTCATCTTATATCCTCCTTTCAAGACACTATCCATTCCATTCAACTGCTCTTCCAAGTCCTTTGCTGTCTCTGACAGAATTACAATGTCATTGGCGAACCTTTTTATTTCTTCTCCTTGGATTTTAATACCTACTCCGAATTTTTCTTTTGTTTCCTTCACTGCTTGCTCAATATACAGATTGAATAACATCGGGGAGAGGCTACAACCCTGTCTCACTCCCTTCCCAACCACAGCTTCCCTTTCATGTCCCTCGACTCTTATAACTGCCATCTGGTTTCTGTACAAATTGTAAATAGCCTTTCGCTCCCTGTATTTTACCCCTGCCACATTCAGAATTTGAAAGAGAGTATTCCAGCTTTCTCGAAGTCTACAACTGCTAGAAACGTAGGTTTTGCTTTCCTTAATCTAGCTTCTAAGATAAGTTGTAGGGGCAGTATTGCCTCACGTGTTCCAACATTTCTACGGAATCCAAACTGATCTTCCCCGAGGTCGGCTTCTACCAGTTTTTCCATTCGTCTGTAAAGAATTCACGTTAGTATTTTGCAGCTGTGACTTATTAAACTGATAGTTCAGTAATTTGCACATATGTCAACACCTGCTTTCTTTGGGATTGGAATTATTACATTCTTCTTGAAGTCTGAGGGTATTTCGCCTGTCTCATACATCTTGCTCACCAGATGGTAGAGTTTTGTCAGGACTGTCTCTCCCAAGGCTGTCAGTTGTTCCAATGGAGTGTTGTCTACTCCTGGGACCTTGTTTCGACTTAGATCTTTCAGTGCTCTGTCAAACTCTTCACGCAGTATCGTATCTCCCATTTCATCTTCATCTACATCCTCTTCCATTTCCATAATATTGTCCTCAAGTACATTGCCCTTGTATAGACCCTTTATATACCCCTTCCACCTTTCTGCTTTCCCTTCTTTGCTTAGAACTGGGTTTCCATATGAGCTCTTGATATTCATATAAGTGACTCTCTTTTCTCCAAAAGTCTCTTTAATTTTCCTGTAGGCAGTATCTATCTTACACCTAGTGATATGCGCCTCTACATCCTTACATTTGTCCTCTAGCCATCCCTGCTTAGCCATTTTGCACTTCCTGTCGCTCTCATTTTTGACACGTTTGTATTCCATCCTTAGGATGGGTTAATGTGTCCACCAATTGAAGGGGTCAGCACAACAGTGGTCTACATCTACATCTACATCTACATCCATACTCCGCAAGCCACCTGACAGTGGCCACTTTGTAAGAAAAAGAGAAACAGAAGGTCAAAGTTATACAATTGCGGTGTTTCTTGGAATTTGTAAATCCCACGTTTTTGGTAGTGGTGTATTCCATGATGATTGGTTGACTTAACCACAATGTTATAAAGTCTTTTGTGAATTAGTTTTAGAAAAGGTGCAGTTTTTATGAGGCACTTGCAACTCGTTTTCTTGGTTAGACCACTGTTACACTGGGATTTTTTTATACGTGAGAAAGAAGGAAAAATGCTATTTGAATAAATGTAATGTAATTAATCATATGTTCACCCTAATAGTTCCTTTACAAGTTTTAATATGAATTTAAAGTAACAACACATTACACAAAGTGGTTCTGTCAGTAAAATATGAAGATTATAAACTTATCATTACAAGCAAGAGCTTTCTTTTTCAGTGTACTTTTTCAGTGTGTGTTTTGCAAGATTACACAGTAGGCCTACTATACATAATCAGGAATATCAAAAATGTCTTCACTGTCATCCTCCACAATATGTTGTATATATTCATCTTCCTCAGCTCTATTTTGAGATACCAGACTATTGTAAAATAAATGGTGAATGGGTGGAACATATTTCAAAAGATTGTTTAAGTTTCTTTGGGTTTATTGGCCTTGGGTTGGAATATTTTGGTACTTTAGATTAGATTAGATTTACTTTCATTCCAATTGATCCGTAGCTGAACATGTTGTAGTTCAAGGGTGTGTTTATTCTTTCTCCTTTGTCCTTTAATGATATTCACATATGCATCTTGCTCTATACCATCTGAATAACAATACCTGACACAGTATTTCCATGGTTGTTCAACAGAGACTTTCAGCATTGAAATGCGACTGAAAGCAACAGGTTCTTTATCCTCAGTAAATTTACGATTAGTTATTTTATCAGTTGAAGGCTTTGAACTTATGAAATCAACCTGTTGCATTTCAGTTACATTAAATTTTATTTTACCCATCCCAGTATTTTTTATAAGATCTACCCACCCAGCAGGTGTATACACATATTTTTATATCTCTTTTTCTTCTCTATGAGTCCAAAGTCCCTATTATAGGGTAGGTAGCTATGACCTGATACTAGATACTTGTGAACTATTTCCTTAACATATTGTTTGTGAATATGTTGCAACCAAAAACATACTAAGGATATATTGTTATTTTGAGCAAAACAGTTATCAGAATACACGATTAATTTATCAATATTTTGAATATGTTGAAAGTATATTTAATTAAACATGATATTATTTCATCAACACCCCGTCATGCAATTTGTTCTGGCCATACATACATGTGCACATCATCTGAAGTACAATCATGCACACAAAAGTTACAAGTCCACAACTGTCTCTTGAAGAAAACTTCACTAGTGTGTAGATGGGGAGTAGGCAGAGCGTGTTGTAAATCTAATACTATCACTTTCACAGAACTGTGGTTTTAGAATAAGCTTTATGTCTTTAGATTAGTATATGCCTGTTGCACTTTTAATTGATGCAAATCTAACTCTTTTTGGACGATAGCTTTTTCAACATCTTCCTCCGCATGTGAAAGTTTTATGTGCAATGAATCACACACCTTGCATGTTTCAGTAGCTGGCGAGGAAAAAGAAAGGTTGAATTTTGTATTTAAAATATCCCTGTAAATATACTCACTAACAATATCTTCAGGATTATGTTCCTGTTTCATCCAAGTAACATAAAGTTTATACATCATAGCTGCTTTGAGAGCTTCAGGTAAATATTTTCTGTTTGGCGCAGATGCTCTTGAATAATGAATAATGACTTTCACGCAGTGGAAAACTATTAATATGATTTATAACTAAATTGGGCTGATGATCACTAGTTTTATTGGGTCTATTTCTATATCTTCCGCGACCATCTTGTTCTGCTGTTCCCTCAGTTTCTGTGAAACTGCCCTCGAAAGTCTACCATTACTGATTCCAATCAAAGATATGAATGCCTGTTTGCAAACTCTTTTATCACTGCCATCTAACGAAATATAATACTCACGGGTGTGTTGTCTCCTGCTCTCATTTCCACTTGCAGCACATCTTTTCTTCACTAGGTTTACTTTCACACACCCACTAGTATACGCATTTTTGTAAACTAAAGTCACACACTGTTTTACGTTGTTCTTCACTGAAACATGCGTAACATTTATGTTGATAACCACACGGTGGGCCTTGTTTATGTTTGTGGACTTTCTTGCCTCTTCTCCCTATATATTCTTCTCCTGCATTTTTTCCCCTCTTCTTTATATTCCTGTTCCAGGAATGTATACACCTTGCCCTTTTCCATTGTTTCTTCGTTATTTTCATTGCTTGAGACATCACTCTCTCCCTGAATGTCAGCCATACTTGATGTTATTACATGTGATCCAGATACTGACCTCTCATTGGCTGTTTGAGGTTGTACCAATGTTGCACACAAACAAAACGGAAGTTTGTTCGAGGGAAGAAATTAGTGGCTTCTAAATAATATGTAAGAGGTGATATTGATCTATGGCACATGATAGAAAGGTAGTTCACCTCACTAGACAACAGATGGCACCAATGAGTCATATGAATAAAACAGAGAATATACTTTATACTCAGATGTTCGGAGAAAGTTCTCTGGTTAGCATGAATAAAGCGAGTCTGAGAATATACTTCACCCGAGTATGTTCTCGGTGTGGGTTGAAGGGTGGCGGAAGTTGCTCAAAGCAAAGAATATTCTCCGATTTCGAATGAATAACGCCAAAGAAGTTTCTCACAAGCGGAAAACATTCTCTGTTTTTGTGAGTGAGCTCCGTAGCATACTTCGAGCTGAGTGAGTTGTGTTGTGATTAAGCGTTACCGAGTGTTTATAGCGAAAATGGCAGAATTTATGTTTCTTGAAAGGCAAAAAAAGATATACGTAGTACGCAAGAACACAGAAGAAAGGAACTGTAGAAGTTTGTATAGATTTAACGGTCAAAAGATTAATTGGCTGGCGAATCACTTTCTTCCGGAAAATCACAGAAGAAGAGTAGGCGCCCTTTCCAATGAATGCAAAATGAAAATATTTTTGCGCTATTTAGTGGATCCAGGCTTTCAGATAGATGTAGGAGAAGATTTGGGAGTACACCAGACTACAGTATCACTAACATTTTCGTATGTTCTGCAACAGGTCAACAGGAAAGCACCGTTGTGGATCAGATTTCCGAGAAATATTAACAAACTAGAAACAGCGAAAGTTAAATGGCAATCGAGATACAAGAGTCCATGTGCGGTAGGGGTCCTAGACTGCACTCACATACCTATAATGAAACCTTCTTCACATGGAGACGAATACGTTAATCGAAAGGGCTTTCCATCTATAAACGTGCAGGCGACGTGTGATAACAGTGAAATGTTTACGAGTGTTGATGCTTTATGGCCAGGGTCTGTACATGACGCTAGAATATGGAGAAACTCTGATGTGTATCGTATATTGCGTGAGAACCAGTGCAACGCCCTAATTTTAGGAGACGAAGGACATGGCATTGCAGCGTGGCTAATGACACCATTTCAAAATCCCGAAACACCTTATGAGAGGACATACAGCAGACTTCACTCTAAGGAAAGGGTGATAATTGAACGGTGCTTTGGACTGGTAAAAAGCCGTTTCCCAATTCTGCAAAATAAAATAAGGCTTGCCCAAACAAAAATCCCCAGTGTGATAATAGCCTGTTTTGTTTTGCACAACGTAGCAAAACATGTAGGGGGTGAGGATTTTGAGGCACCTAGTGATGACGACAGCAATCTTCCAGTACTGGGAGAAGAGGAAGCAGCAAACGTACGTGTACGTGGAACAAATAGAAGATGGGAAATTGTAAATGTAATACGACAACTGTAATGTATGGGAGTCTGTCCAAACATTGAATAATTAAACCCAATTTGTATATTTTTTGTAATTAAAATAATTATTCCCTCATGAAAATAAAGCACAGGGCTCTGATGTTACATAATAAAATGCTGTTTAGTGTTTTTTTTTTCATTCTCTATCATCGATTTTACTCTCAACAAAAATTGTTTAACATGTAACTATTCAAACTGGAACAGAATTTTCAGATACTACTGTAAATAGCTTTGGACACAACAGGTTAACATGAACTGCTGGAACCTTAATGTAATTTCTGTACTGTAACTTCAGCAGATTGATGGCTTAAGTTTTTATTTTACTTTACCAAAAACGTTCCAAGGATGTGGTGAAGGTATTTGCCAGGTGCTACAGTGAATAAGTGCACAAATGTCTAACCTGCAGCATTTAAAATAGAAACAAGTTACTGTTTTTGCTTTACTGTACCAAAAATTAGTGGTGAAGGTATTTGCTAGATGCTATAGTAAATAAGTGCACAACTGTCTTACCTGCAGCATTTAAAATAGAAACAACTCACTTTTTTTGCTTTACTATATCAAAAATTAGTGGTGTAGGTATTTGCCAGATGCTACAGTAATTAAGTACACAACTGTCTAACCTGCAGCATTTAAAATACAAACAAGTTACTCTTTTTGCTTTACTTTATCAGAAATTGTTTCAAGGATGTGGTGAAGATATTTGCCAGGTGCTACAGTAAATAAGAGCACAACTGTCTTACCTGCAGCATTTAAAATAGAAACAACTTACTCTTTTTGCTTTACTGTACCAAAAATTAGTGGTGAAGGTATTTGCCAGATGCTACAGTAAAACAAGTTACTCTTTTTGCTTTACTTTACCAGAAATTGTTTCAATGATGTGGTGAAGATACTGGCCAGACACAACAATATAAGTGCATACACTTTTTTAATATTTCAAATTGGATTATATTACTCTTATTGTTTCATTGAAAAGAAATCTGTACTGAATAATTTTTGTAAGAGGATATGGAATTTGGTAAATGAGGAATGTAAATGAACATTCACTTAAAAATGATGTTTTTTTTTAATAAAATTTGGTATGTAAATAAGACACCACTCAATTTGTTTTATTGTTTATCTTCATCACGCATCAATTTCTGCTGCTTCCATTTCAATATGTCCAATTGGTCAATAGCATCAGCCTTTGCAGCTCTGAAGCAGACAAATTAAGTGTCTCATCTGTTTCCATACTTAATCTCCGACGTTTACGCACTCTCTCATGCCCTGAAGCGGGCGATTGAGAAGATATGACGACTTCGGGGCCCCTGAGATCCATATGGTCGGCTGCAACGATTAGTGGTAGCTGCAAAATTGATTCTTGTTCATACAATGTGCAGTCTGTGTCAGCTACCTCCGAATTCCGTGGTGAAGTGATGACAGAGGTGGAACCACCACCTACTGCACAAGCTCCTAATAAAAATTTTAAAAAAAGTAATAGTAGTGTGTCAGTATTCAGTTTCTAGTTAGTAAATATACCAAACAGGTTTACGCAGAAATGTGGGAGGGGTTCGTCCAATTTCATGCATAGTACACTGTGATACTTTTACTGAAAAGTGGTGATATAGTAGACGAAATTTACCAAACATTGTTTCATTTTCACATGTTAAAATACGTATTTTTCTGAATCACAATTTCAAAGCATTAAGCACGTAATAAAAAAATCGGAAAGTATGGGATTTACCAGGAACTCTGTGGATAGTTGGGTTGCAGTCATCTCCGTCCAAAAACTTCAAAAATGGCTGCTCCCAATTTTTCAGGGAAATCTTAATGTTTCCCATCTTATTAACATCCGTCTTGGCCTTGATACGGGATTTCATGTTGTGCAGTTTCTTCATTATCTGCCCGTCCGTAATTTCTTTTCCAAAACTAACCATATAACGATGTTGTATTTCTTTAATACAATCTGCCTTCTCTCTTCTTGTGGCCGGAGTTTGCGATTTACTGATGATTGCGGGGTAATCTTTAATAATGTTGACAAAGGCTAATTCTGAGTCTTCCAATTCGGCACAGAAATAACTTGAGAAAAACTTTCGGTATCACAAAACACATGCAAACGAAACAAACTGAGAACAAAAGATGTTGGATTTTAATCTCTTTGCCGGGAACTTACTCAGTAAGGAGGGGAGGTAGAGAGAAAGTACTCGAGGGTCAGAGATAATGCTTCCTAGTTTTTATTCATACGAAACAGAACTTCCTTTGAGAATGTTCTTTTGCTCTGAGTATCAACTCTGGAGAATGTTCTCATTTTTATTCATACAACCCAATATCTCATTTTCCATATTGGAGAGGGTTAGATCGCTTTTACATCGGCCCCCTCAATTGCTTAAATATGCACTTTATTATAACATCATTACAAAGTTCTTTTTTTGTTTCACCTCATTTAGAGGATATGAAAATATGTCAACTGATTTTGTTTCTAGTAATTTGTAAGATTGTATTTATTTATTTTTGTGTTCTGTATTGCTTGATTGCAGCCAGCTCCACTTTTTACTAAGATAGAAACAGCACAGATAGAGAAACTGAAGAAACAGTTCTCTGGCCGGCAACGATCTCCCCCAGCGGAGAAACCAGTGCCAGTGCTATCTGGAGAAGATATCGTAGCCCATCTTGAAGCTGCCATTGCAAAGCAGGTAGAAATTTAATAACAGATAAAATATTAAAAATATTCCCACATAAGAAAATTTAATTTTTTAAAAATCTGAAATGATTTAAAGTTTCAGTTTTATTTTATTCTTGAAAAACTTTCTGACGGTCCTTCAGTTAAAGAAGAATTAAGTTTAAATATAATTTCCTTTTATAAAGAATCACAGATTATGTATTCAGTTGCCATATGTTTTTAAATATATGTTTAAAATGTTTATCTCACACCTTATGGAAGTTTTACACTTAAATTACAGAAAACAATCTCCCCCGTACTGAATAATGCACTCAAAGTTCTTATAGGAAACTGTTTATTGCTTCTTGTGTTTGAAGGATGTTGCAGCAAATTTTTCTCATAAAATGCAGCAATTTGTTGCAGAGGACATATCCACATAATTAACACTTTTTTTCTGTGTGAACTGGATATTCATCTGAATATATTACTAAACAGTTCAAACTACTTTGGTGGCACACACTGAATACTAACTTCTTAAGTCATAGAGTACTTGGTGCAGGACACATTAGGTTTTGGATAATAATCTGATTAATTTTATTTTGTTACCTACTTTTTGTAAGCAGTGATGCATCACAGGTGTCATTGGTTTTCTAGTAACATTTGAAGAAATTACTTGAGAATCTCAATATTTTCAGTGCCTGACATAGATGGACACACAGTTTCTCATCACATTAGGTTAGAAGACATTGAGAACAAAGTGCGATTGGACAGGGATGGGGAAAGAAATTTGCCTTGTGCTATTTAGATAAACCATTTTGTTATTTTCTTGAATTTTATATGTGGTGTCTGTTCTTGCTAAGCTGGAGACCTGAGTTCAAATCCTGATTTGATACAAAATTTTCATGTTCCCCCCTTGATTTAAATCAGTGCCCACTGGCAGCCAGTGTCATTAATTGCTTTGTATCTTAATTCATAGTGACTGCAGGATGAAAATGATGTCTATTCTTTTGAACCAGCCAAGAGAGAGAGAGAGAGCTAATGTCATTAGTTCCTTTGTGTTTTGCGTGAATTGGTTCTGAGAAATGATGGAAACTCTGAACCTGAATGGCTAAAGGATTACTTGAGTCCTACTTCTCTTACCGTGAGCCCAGTGCTTTAACCACAACTCTGCCATCCTTAGACTTCTTATCAATATTTAGTCTGTAAAATGCGTAAACGTACTGTTAACTCTTTGACTGCTATGGACGAGTTAACTCGTCGTGCTTTGCCACTCTCCAGGTACTGAGCTTTTGTTTAAATATGGCGCCTGGCTTTTCCTTTAAGTACTACTGACATGTTTATGCGTCTCGTTTTGTCAGTATCTCTCTGCTGCAGATGAGTTGCTTCCATATCTTTGTGAATAAAAAAGTTTTGAGCATTTATCATACAACCTATGTGCCTCTTTTCATGTAGTGATTTGCAAAAATCCTCATTTGATATCTTGAACCCTTTATAAATTATGATGATTCTTATGAACCCATAATTCCTGTTGCTCAGCGATGGAAACGGGCATGTCACATGCGAGTTTCCACCAGATACAAAGGCCAATAACTTGAGTATGAAATGAGATATCATTCTGTTCCCAATTTTAAATAAAATTTCATTATCTTATCTATGTCTCGTTCATAGCAATATACAAGCTAACATCAACCATACACAAAGTTAAAGAAGTGCATTTTTACCTCTGCAAACTCAGGCCGTGAGCCAGATGTTCCTTTTTTTTTTATTTGTTTTTATTGGATGGTAAGTATTTCACAGTGGCTGGAATGCCATCTTCAGCACAGGTGTAGCAGCATTTGGGGAGTAGTACAGTGACAACAAAGCTGCACTCAGCACAAAATGTAGAGAACACATCTGTAGCAGCGAAAGGATTAAGAACAGATGTGAAAAATTTGTTCGTAGTGGAAGCAGAACGTTAGTTGGAATTTGGTACAAAACTTACAGGTAGAAGGCAGATCTTTTATGAAGTTCACTGGTTTGTGGAACTGATGTACATGTAAAGTCAGTTCATACTAAGGAGAGGAGTGTCAGAGGCTTGTGTGTTGCAGTGTTCCACTGGTTCTTAACCTTGATATTGGGTGGTGGAGTAAAGCCAGATTGGTAGCTAAGACTTCCTGTTATTTAATCTTGCTCACCTTGTTATTTCAGTACAATTGCCTAACTCTTTTGATCAAACTTCTTTTCTTGAAGTGCAGCTGTTACTGTCAGGAGTAAGAGTACAAGTCCAATGCCCACCTCTCAAAATGAATGTGAGACTTCTCATTGACAATGTCTTGTATATTGTACTCTTGTTTATAATAACTGTATGTTATAAAGCTGTTGCATTATTTGGAATATCACAGAACATCGATAAAGACAAAGTTCAAAAATAATCCATCTTAATTAACAGATTCAGATTGAGTATATCTATATAACAAATTTTCTCTTGTCTCCTTGATGCCATAGGCATTGTCACAGCTCTTATTCCTTTATGGCATGCACCATATCTTAGAGGGAGGAACTGACAGCATGGATTAAACTTCTCAGCCAGCAGGTACTGTGAACAGATATGATGTTTATATGGCTTGCAGGTATGCTACATCCATCCATCTAATGATACGTGTCCATAAATAAAACATACATTTAAACAGAAGGTTATCTAATTCATCACAAAAATAAATTTTTTATAGTGGCTGTCATCATTTGTTGGTTCAAAAAATGCTTGTGCAATATATCACTTTACCAAAGCATTCTACATCTAGATCTACACAGATACTTTGCAAACCACCGTATGGTGCATGGCGGAGGGTAACCTGTACCACTACTAATTATTTCCTTTCCTGTTCCTCTCACAAATAGAGCGAGGGAAAAATAACTGTCTATATGCCTCCATTGTTGTTGTTGTGGTCTTCAGTCCTGAGACTGGTTTGATGCAGCTCTCCATGCTACTCTATCCTGTGCAAGCTTCTTCATCTCCCAGTACCTACTGCAGCCTACATCCTTCTAAATCTGCTTAGTGTATTCATCTCTTGGTCTCCCTCTACGATTTTTACCCTACATACTGCCCTCCAATACTAAATTGGTGATCCCTCGATGTCTCAGAACATGTCCTACCAACCGATCCCTTCTTCTAGTCAAGTTGTGCCGCAAGGTCCTCTTCTCCCCATTTCTATTCAATACCTCTTCATTAGTTATGTGATCTACCCATCTAATCTTCAGCATTCTTCTGTAGCACCACATTTCAAAAGCTTCTATTCTCTTTTTGTCCAAACTATCTATCATCCACGTTTCACTTCCATACATTATGCCTCCATATGAGTCTTAATTTCTCATATCGTATTTTCATGGTCCTTTGTGCAATATTTGTAGGCAGTAGAAGAACTGTTCAGCAGTCAGCTTCAAACGCCAATTCTCCAAATTTTCTCAGCAGTGTCCCTTGAAAAGAATGTCAGCTTACCACCAGAGATTCTCATTTGAGATCTCAAAGCATCTCTCTCTAACATTAACATGTTTTCAAATCTACTGGTAACAAATCTAGCAGCCCGCCTCTGAATTGCTTTGATGCCTTCCTTCAGTCAAACCTGTTACAGAACCCAGGCAATTAAGCAGTTTTCAAGAGTAAGTCGCACCAGCATCCTATATGCAGCCTCCTTTGCAGGTGAACCACTGTTTCCTAAACTTCTCCCAAGAAACTGAAGTTGACCATTCATCTTCCCTACTACAGTTCTCGCATGCTCATTCCATCTCATACTGCTTTGCAACGTTACGCCCAGATATTTAAATGATTTGACTGTGTCAAGTAGGGCACTAATAGTACTTTATCTGAACATTACAGATTTGTTCTTCCTATTCATCTGCATTAACTTATATTCTTCCATATTTAGGGCTAGCTGCCATTCATCACACCAACTGGAAATTTTGTCGAAGTCATCTTATATCTTCCTACAGTCAATCAACTTTGACACCTTACCATACACCGGGCGTCCTCATCAAACAACCGCAGATTGCATCTCACCCTGTCCACCAAATCATTTATGTATGAAAAGAACAACAGTAGTCCTACCACACTTACCTGGGGTACTCCTGACGATAACCTTGTCTCTGGTGAACACTCGTCATCGAGGACAGCATACTGGTTTCCATTGCTTTAGAAGTCTTCAAGCCACTCACATGTCTGTGAACCTATTCCCTATGCTCGTACCTTCATTAACAGCTTGCAGTGGGGCACCATATCAAATGCTTTCAAGAAATCTAGAAACAGGGAATCTTCTTCTTGCACTTCATCCATAGTTCATAGTATATCATGTGAGAAAAGGGCAAGCTGAGTTTCGCATGAGCAATGCTTTCTAAAACCATGCTGACTCATGGACATAGGCTTCTCAATCTCAAGAAAGTTTATTGTATTCGAACTGAGGATATGTTCAAGGATTCTGGATCAAATAGAAGCTATGGATATTGGTCTGTAAATTTGGGGGTCCTTTCTTTTACCCTTTTTATATGTTGAAGTTACCAGCACCTATTTCCAGTCACTTGGCATTTGTGGTGGGCGAGAGATTCGTTATAAATGTAAGCTAGGTAAGGGGCCAATGCCTTAGAGCACTCTTTATAAAATCAAACTGGGATTCCATCTGGACCTAGTGACTTATTTTCTTTTCAACTTGTTCAGTTGTTTCTCTACTGGCAACACGCAATATGCTGTTGCAGAGCATGCTGTACAACATGACCATGTGACCTTGGTGCCTGTTTCACCACATCTGCTAGGTTTGCTTATTACTGTGTTGCCCGTATGGGAGTCTGTCTGATGGTCAAATGTGGTATGTTTGTACTCTTCTCCTGTGTGAACGATTCCTTGAAGGTGAAATTTAAAATTTCACCTTCCATTATGCTATCTTCAACTTCCATACTAGACTGGCCAACAGTGGACTGAATGGAAGCCTTAGACCCACTTAGCAATTTTACATAAGACCAGAATTTCCCCAGGGTCTCTGCCAGATCTTTTGCTAAGACGTGACTGTGGTATTTGCTGTGTGCTTCCTCTGGCCTGTTTTAAAGTGACAGTTTGTGTCTTTGTTGTGTGAGTGGCTCTGATTGGTTTCACAGTGTGGCATAGTGTTTGTATTGTTAGGGTTGAAATGAAGGGAGTAAGTGAAACCTGGTTCCAGTAATAGCTTGATCTTTGCAGAAAACACTAAAAAAGCAAATGGGACTGATGAGCTTAACATCCCTAACTGATGGACCATCAGCAGTAGAGTCACATGTCCTCACTCCATGAGGCCTTGTGGAGAGGTTTGAAATCTTATCCAGGACATTGCTGCAAACTGTGGTGTTCAGGAACTTTATGCTACCACCTCTCCTCTTCTTACCAACCAATTACTAGTAAAAAACCCAGAATGTTTCATAATTTTGTGTGTCATCCTTGTGCAGAGGCCGCGCTGATCATCTCAATATTGTTCCAACTGTAAAACATGTTGTGCCAAAGTGCGTAGGTCATATGTAAGTAACAAAAAGGTGTACGGCGTGCTATTAATAGATAATGATTATCAAGAAATAATGTTGTTCTTACAGAGAAAAAAAGGTTTAAAAGGGTGCTGTATTTGAATGACTAAAGGGGATTTAAAATGGAGGCAAAGAAAATTTTAAAGATTGAAGGGGAGGGCTGTAGGAATAGATTAGAAGAAAACATAAAAATAACAAATACAAAATAATGCTACACTAAAACAGTGCAGTACAATAAAAACAACTATAAATCAGCAGCAAGGTGCAAGGAAGATGAGTTATGTCAAGGAAGTTCAGTAATAAAAAATGGAAGAGAGAGATTACAGAAAGAATATGTGATAGAATATACTGTGTGTTCATTGGCAAATGGTTGCATAATCGGAAAAAAAGAAATGCAAATAGTGAAAAATATATTCATTTATCTATTAAGTGACCAATACTTCTCTGTGCCAGGGTAATGTAGTACGAGAAATGAAGGCCAGAGGTGCTCCAAAAGAAGAATGGCAGCCACATGTGGCAGTTCTTTTAGACCTTAAGAAACAATTGGAGGCAGCCCATGCGGTTGCAGTCAGTAGAGTACAGCAAGCACAAGCAGCAGCGGCGGCAGCAGCTGCGGCGGCTACCTGTGTCTCTCCTCCTCAAGTAAATGGTGCTGTTGCTTCTCCAGAGGAGATTGCTAGATTGGAGACGGAAGTTAATAAACAGGTAAGATGTGCATTTTAATTATCTTTAAACTGTGCTGGAGCATTAAAGTGTTTTAGTGTTTTGCTTTGTCTTTGTCTCGTATGTAACAGTAAGGGCCAAATTAGCTTATGTGACTAAAAGCTAATGCTTTTGTTGTTTGACTGTTATTTGCTTCTTTCTGGATATACTACTGCACTTCCAGCTTTGACTCTTTCTTCAGTTTTCTGTAATAACTTTGAAGGTTGTGTTAACTGTGTGCCCAATCATTCTAATGGAATGCACATAATGAGCAGAAGAGAGATTTTAGTGCATAGTTTCTGACAATCAAATTTCTCATCAATATTTCAGGTTTCAGTATTTCTTATATAATTTTATTTCAGTGATCCCTTCTCCTATGGTCCCTCTTTGAACAAGTGGTAAATGGGCATTCTTCCTGTGTTTGAAATAAAATTTGCATTATGGTATTTACATCACAGTCATGTGCTCCATGTAATTACACGATAGACCATGACAAAAAGTTGATGCTAAAAACTGAGGATGGTGACACGTAATTGCCATATTGCTTCCAAATTCATTTTGATTGACTGGTGTGCCATTACCTGTACTTACTATTTCTAATTTTACTGTCCTGTATGATAATGTCATTTACAGCTGCTGTACTTGTGTAACTCTGTGCCGTAGTATTGATTTGCTCACAAAAATAAATTTTTTTAGTAAGATGAACATTCAGAACATCACCAGTTTAAGTTAACCTAATGAAACTGCATATGTTGAAAAAAAAATTTCACACTCAAATAAGTAACAATGGATTCTTAATTTCTTTGCTGATATCGACACCATTTCCATTTTACTGTAATGGAAAGATTGCTCCAAACTTATTAATCTAGTCATACTTTTGCTTATTCTTGTGTAGCAAATTAATATTAGACGGTGTCTTTATTATTATTCAAAAGTGTGTACCTACAGTTGCACTCTACTACCTCGTCACATAAGAAGCGAGAGTTCTCACAAAAGTAGGATATTTATCGTAGTATATTACTGCAAAAGTGTTTTTGACCTAGTACAATGTCCTTAAGCCGTAACAGGCTTTGTCGAAATCCATCAACTCAGTGGCAGTGTGTGAGCATTGTACAGCCCACGTGTTTTTGCACTCTACTGGAAGGAGCTCCTGGGCAGCCTAATATAAAATCACATGCAAGAATGTTTTGAAAAGTGGAAGACATGAGTGCTTATGAGACCAGACTCAAATTGGGAACTAAAAAGATGGCCATCGCTAACTGAACATATTTTGCAACAAAATATCTCATACATAACAATTTTCGAGAAAGTACGAGGACATTTCTATAGTAAATTGCTTGTATACTAGTACTAGTAAACATATTATAAGGTATTATAACAGTGGGAACAATCAATTTTTCACAAAATAATTTAATTTTATAGATAAAAAATTTACTCACCAAGTGGCGGTACAACAGACACATAAAAGAAGGTAGTAATTAGGCAAGGTTTTGGAACCAGTGGCTCCTTCTTTAGGCAGAAGGGTTGAAGGGGAAGGAAGAGGGGTGGAGGGAAAGGACTGAAGATGTCTAGGAAAAGGGTAGATTTCAGGAAAGTCACCTAGAACCATGGATCAGGGGAGACTTACCACATGGGATGAGAAGAAAAGACTGCTGGGGACTACATCGAACAAGATTTGAAAACCTGAGGGTTTAAAGGCGGAAGACAGGGTAATATGCAAGACAGAGATTACTGGTTAAGCACTGTGCATGAGTTAATAAAAGTGAATAGCTAAGTGCATTGTATTTAACAGAGGTGGGAGGGGGGCTGGTGAAAAATAGATGAGTAAGACAATGATAGATGTAAAAAAACTTAAACATACTGAAGAAAGAGTAGTTACTGTAAAGAAATTCTGAGACGGAAGAAATTAACATAAATTAAGGCCATGTGGGTGACGAGAACAAGGGACATGTAGCGCTAGTTCCCACGTGTGGAGTTTTGAGAAACTGGTTTCTGGGGGAAGAATCCAGATGACGCATGTGGTGAAACAGGCACCGAGGTCATGATTATCATGTTGTGGAGCATGCTCTGCAACAGGATATTGCATGTTGCCAGTATACACCCTCTGCCTATTGCCCATTCATCCTAATTTATAATTTGGTGGTAGTCATGCCGATGTAAAAGGCCGAACAGTGTTTACCATAACAGCTGGTATATGACATGTCATTTCACGGGTGGCTCTCCCTTTGGTGGTATATGTTTTGCCAGTTACAGGGCTACTACAGGTGGTGGTAGAAGGGTGCATAGGACAAGTCTTACTGTGGGGACGGTCACAGGGGTCTTAGGGTAGGGAGATGGGTGCAGAAGGAGCATAGTATCTGACAAGAATATTGTGGGGATTGGGAGGGCGACAGAAAGCTATTCTAAGTGTGCTGGGTAAAATTTCAGACAGAATGGAACTCATTTCAGGGCATGATTTTAGGAAGTCGTGGCCCTGTCAAAGTAGCTTATTAATACGTTCCAGAGGAGAATAATACTGAGTCACTAGCGGTGTGCTCCAAAGTTTGGTTTTTGGAGGGATCAGCAGTACCAGAATTGGATGTGATGGCCTGGGTAATCTGCTTTTGAACTAGGTTGGTGGGGTAATTACGTGCAGCGAAGGCTGAGGTGATAATGGTGGTGTATTGCTGTAATCCGAACAAATATGTTTGCCTCGCATGCCAAGACTGTATGGGAGGGAATTTTTCATATGGAAAGGATGGCAACTGTCAAAATGTAAGTATTGTTGTTTGTTGCTGGGTTTAATGTGGACTTGTTAAAATTCCTTGGTATCTCTGAATACCTGCTCCCAATAAAATTCCACATTGTTCTATTCCGAATGCCACTTCCCTTGATGTTGATCTCATCCTCAACAAAGGCTAGCTACTCACTTCCGTCCACATTAAACCCACCAGTGCTTACATTTCAACAGTTGCCACCCTTTACATGTTCTGTTTTTAAACTATTTATTTTTATTGATAATGAAACTGATCCATTTACGTTGTATTGTAGATAACTGAATATTTTAATTGTTTGAAAGTGATGTACTGTATGGCATCTGGTTCACAGCTTCTTGAATTTACACGTGCATATTGCGTTAGTGTTTAAAATTATCTGACATTGTGATAATGAATGAATTGCCATTTTTTAAGCCTATGAGACAGAAAAATGTAAGCCATAATTTGTGACCTGTAATAACAATGGTCCTTGACCTTTGAATTGCCTCAGAACATCATGTTAAAAGACAGTTCAATTTCCAGGGTAACTTGGTGAGAGAAATGAAATCAAGTGGCAAGAGCAAAGCAGAATGGCAGCCAGAAGTTGTTAGACTCCTTGAACTGAAGAAACAATTGGCTCTTGCCCAGGGAATTGATCTGACAGCCCAACAAACGGTATCAAAACCCAGGAAAGGAAAGACAAAGACATAACATAGACATCTACTACATTCTCTGTTCCCTCCATCTTAACATATAGTTATTTATTACTAATTTATCTTGAGTGAAAGTGTGCGTTCCTTGTGATGTACAATGATATTGTTGCTGATAGATATTACAATTTGTAACAATTTTCCTTTCATTCTTGTACCATATTTAATTAAGAGAAATACAGATATCAGTCATGCAGTAAGTGAATTACCCTGGGAGTTTTCCTTATGATGTATGACCAACATTGCTTTTGTTACCTACATTTCCTGCCATTTTCAATGGCTTTTTGTTTGTTGTTGTACAGTATTTATTTCAGAGAAACAGATGTATCAGTCATGCATAAAGTGCATTAATTAAGTGTAGTTTTAAATTCTGTATAGGTATTCAGTATGTCACAAAAGCCTTTATTTCATAAAAGAGATTTATATGCTTAAACCAAGGTGCAGATTAATTATTTCATCATCTGCTGGGCATGCATTCCAGATGCTAACCCATTCCAGATGCTAACCCAGAAGCTCATGAAATATTCTACCCATTAGAAAAATTTCAAGAATTACAAACTAGTTATTTCATGTGTTTGCTTTTGCATTATTAGAGCAACATTAAGCAATTGTTACACCACTGGATTGACTAAACTCGTAAACAAACCATTTGAGTGAAAGAAAACAGTGGTGATTTCGGTGAGAGATGTGGAATAATATGATGTACTTTATTGTAAATCTCTCTGTAGGATCCAAACTACACAAGAAGGAACCGGATTGTTCTGTGTATCTATTATAGTACTGGAATCTGTTAGGAATTAAAGAAATGGGAAGAGACTGCTATTTTTATGTTCCCCCAACTCATCCATATGGTAGCAGCAAAGGGAGAGGAATAAATTAGTGTATCTACTGGATCTTTTTGCTGTAATTCTTTTCACTTCACTTTTAAAGATCAATGTAACACAACTGAAAGCTGAAGTTCCTTTCAACTGTATTCCAACTCTAATGTGTGTCAAGCATTTATATGGTGGAAAGATACATCCAGAAACTAAGAAATAATATGTTTTCTTATTATTGTTTACAAAAATCTGAATTACAAAGGTGCATAAATATAATATCGTACAGGATATATCAGTCACTTACAGACATCATTTTCAGTTTGTTTGTGTGTTTCAGAAGCAACAAACAAGGTAAATAATACTTAAGGAAGTACCATGTGTAATGCTATATGTTTAGTGTAAATAATACTGCAAGAACCAACACTGTAAGGAAAAGGATAGATTGCTACTCACCGTAAAGGTGACACGTTGAGTTGGAGACAGGCACAACAAAAAGACTGAGACACATTTAGCTTTTGACTGAAAGGTAAATGTGTAACAGTCTTTTTGTTATGCCTGTGTGCAGCTCAACATGTCATCTTTACGGTGAGTACCAATCTGTCCTTTTCCTTATATTGTTGTTATTCCAACCTGGAGTTTCCATTGTTTAGTACTGCAGGCGAGTTACACATAATGCAATACATGCCGTGGGAAAAGAGTTGGGCAATGATACAAACAAGAACAGTGCTTGTGAGTTTCCTCCACTGGTTAAACAATAGGATAAATGACTCAGGATGGATATTTTTGTTTTATCAACTAGTAGTTGAACAGATGGCACTGTTGATACCATACTGAAGTGCTTATCGTGCATCAGCAATTGGAGATTAAGTTCCAAGCATTGATGAAATAGCATGTATAATACAGTTGAGTTTTATGTAATCACACTATTGTTTTTAAACACCAAGTACAGTTAAGAATGGTAGACAAATATTGTGCTTTGTTAACATAACATGTATACATTGAGTGGGATTGTGAGGAATGGGAAAAACATGCTGTGATTCAATAGCAATATTAGGAATCTATTGTGAAAGCAAATAAAGCTTAATCACAGAATTAAAAGAAGACAAAGTCTTGTTGCTATAATTAAATTTGAACGAAACTAATGTGAGTGTTTGTAGAGGAATACAAGATGCATTAAATGAATTTCAACATAACATTTTGTACAGAATTGTTGAGGCTTTTGTGGCCACTTGTTGACGTACTGTCTGTGGCTTTTTGTATTGGGATTTTTGGTCAATGTTTGTTTAAAATTTTGTGTGTGTGTGTGTGTGTGTGTGTGTGTGTGTGTGAGAGAGAGAGAGAGAGAGAGAGAGAGAGAGACTCATTGATGTAACTGCCACTAAAACAGAGGAAGATGAGGGCTGAAATACTGAAGTCAGTCTTGTGAAATTGTTTGACAGAGGGACAGCATACTATAGTGCCTCCTTTCAACTGTTACTTGAACACTGAAGCGTCATGTATTGAGATAAGTAAGTGCAAAATAGGAAATCATTTAAAAATTTTAACAGAGGAATCATCAAACAGATTTGTTTAACTATACACATATATCAATGATGTCAGTCTGGTGTGGAACTATAAAACACATTTTATACTCTGATATTACATCCTATTTGTACATAACAAAATCTCAGCATGGATTCAACAAACAACAGTTTTGTGAAAATCTGCTTGTTCATGAGATCCAGAAAGCATTATATAGTGGTGCCCAGGTTGTTCCCTTGTTTCTTAACTTCTGGAAAGTGTCTGGTAGTTTAAACGCCTATTGAACAAAATGTGAGCTAACAGGACATGGCCCCACTTTCTAATTAGACTGAATACATCTTACCATGTTATTCAAAATAGCATTCTCTGTATCCCAAGGGAGAATTATCAGACCAGGATCTGGTGGGTATCAAGGGAAGCTCCATGAGGCTCTGCAGAGATACTGTAATGCTATTGTGTGAAGGTGCAGTGCCATGTGCACATTGTGAAAATTATTGTGGCACAAAGTGTTCCAAGTCAGTGAAGTGTAATGCATTTTATTATTTGTGTTTATTCTTTGTTCCATTTTTCTATATGCTCCATGCATTAAATGTTAATAGTAAATATCTTGTTACAAGACCCTACATTTATTGATGACCTCAACATTATCGTTAAGACAATAGCAGCAGATGCAATGTGAGTAGTGAGAAAAACCATGCGATGTGATCAAGGCTCAACAGTGCTGCAACATGCACATGAAAAGCCGTGCCACATATTCTTATTTGATTTACATAAAATATTAGGCTTCACCAATGGCAGCACCAACAACCACATTTACTCCAAAGACAAGCTTTTCTAGATTAATGAGTAACTGCCCACATGAAGATGATCGAAAATCTTTTGTAAATGTTCTAGATGTTCTGCCACTGAAATGGACATTATTAACACATCGTTGATGTTAATTAAGCAGAATGCAGAATCACAAGTAATTTCGTCCATAGATCTTTGAAAAGTCTGTGTGGCTTTACACAGACCAAATGGCATCCTGGTGAATTCTTAAGGTACAGGTGGTGTATACACAGCTGTTTTGGGATGTCTTCTGGCATGATAGGTATTTGGTAGAATGCATGCACTATATTTATAATTGGAAGACACATGTACCACGCACGTTATGTGTGAAGTCCTCAACATGTGACACACAGTATCGGTCAGGTAAAGTCCTACTGTTAACATGACTGTAACCTTATGTAAATTGAAGGAGGATGGAGGAGAAAGGAATGGAAAGGGAAGGGACTATTGACACGCTGCATCAGGACTTTGTGTGGTATCACCAGGGACGAAAATGTGTGATCGGGATTCAAACTTGGAATCTCTTGCCTACAAGGCAGTTACGTTAACCACTAGGCCACCCATTCTCAGTGGTTTATCACAACTACATGAATTATCTCAACATGCCTCTTGGCTGACCCCCATTCCTACCTATCCTGTCCTAGTGTGACGTGTCCAAAAGAACAGACATCACACATTCGTATAAATGACTGTAATTTCCACAGGAGCCATCCATTAGTTTCCAGAGTTGCCACAGGTTCTGGAAATCAGGAATATCAGGGAATTTCAAACCTGTCAGGGAAATTTGAAAAGAAGAAAAAAAAAAAAAAAAAGGCACTAGAAAAATCTTGTTTTTGTCTCAGTAGATAAAATGGTTTGTTTACTGAGATGTCATGCATTATCACTGATTGGTTGCAGCTGAGTGCATGAACCACTTCCCTACTCCCTCATTACTATTGCTTCTCATCCTTCCTACCGCTCCCCTCAGCTTGCAGTCAGGTTGCCACCACTTGTCGCTCCCTAGCCTAGGAGCTGCAGATGAGAGGCAGGGGTGCGTGAGGAGTGTGTGTGTGTTTTTTTTTTTTTTTTTAGATCTGATTCTCAGAAACTGTAGATGCAGCAGCTGGAGATGGTGATCATGTGTGCATGAATCATGTCTGAGTGAGAGTGTGAATGTGTGTGTGCTCTCATTTTCAGAGAAAGGCTATGGCTGAAAACTTAGTTGTGAAAGTGTGATTGTCTTTTCTGCATTTCCTGTCTACAGTTTAGTGATAATCATTACAATGGGTTGCTATCTACCATCATTATTACTGATTCTTAGAGAATTTGCACAAATTATCTGTCACATGGATTGATCTCCACAGTCCTATTTCATCAACGTGCTGTCCGTGATTCCCGAATAGCTGGCCACACTAGTGGATTTCCATGACAGTCCAAAACTGCAGGTCATTTCTGCGGGTATCTCTAATGGATTGGGGCTGCTGATCTGAGGCCCTTCCTTTCCCACTAATATGCACGTCCTGCCCACCAGATCTAGTCTCACTGACATGCCCACTGGCCAGGTTTGTTTGTGTGTGGCATAATGCAGTGGATTTTCGTGGTTTATCCATGGACTTAGGACTGCAGTGCCCCTTGGGAGGCCAGTGGCCACGGGTGATGGATTTCAGAAACTGCGACTGTCTCATCACAAGTATGTTGCAAGGTGTGGTGTTTTGTAGACTTTTTTTTATTCTAGTACATTTTGCCACTTTGAAAGGAGTTTATATATTAGAAAGTATGGACAGTAAGAAGAAGAAAATTGTGGCAGTCATTGGCAGTTTTTATGCTATGTACTCAAATATTTCTCAAAAGAAAAATCACATAATACCTGTAAAATAATAGATGTAACACAGTTGGTAATAACCAACAGTAATGAACATAGTAGAACCAACATTTTATTGTTGGTCACCAGTATTGTTGGTTTACACAACTTTTCCCTGCCTTATACACTTCTTTCAAGATGTCTATTTTTTTGTGAGGTTATTTCTGAAATCAGTGAAAGTACTTTAAATCTGTCTTATGACTCCAAGGAAATGCATATGTTTGTCACCAAATGTGTTTTGTTTTATTGAAATAAAATAACAGTGGTCTTAATGAAACATACATGCCATTTGGTTTGCTTTCTTCATCTAAAAACAGTTCATTACAAAAGATGTTGGTGTTAGTACTTAAGATTTTTGTTCACATTAGGAAATGCCATCTGCTTGCAAGTTTTATGTAGATATTTACTCATTTGGCACTATTGTTTCTTGTACCATAGCTGCAAACATGGATTGTCAACTTATGTCTTTACTTGCCCTTGAGATCGTAAAACATGTCAGGGAAAACTGCTAAAACTTGTTGCGAAATATCAGGGAATTTCACTTGGGGATACTTGTGGCAACCTCTTCGTCAGTAAATAAATTAAAAGAACAGGTAGAAGAGTGTAAACATTATGCCATGTATTCTTGTTTGCTGCTATCTCATTCAAATCCTGTCTGCCTAATAAACTACAAAACTAGAGTGAGGCCGTCGAATATATGTAGCGCTACACAGGCATGCTTTGCAGGCACAAAGATAAATACTGGTGCCAAAACCTCTGTGTCAGTAAATAAATTAAAAGAAAAGGTAGAAGAATGTAAACATTATGCCATGTATTCTTGTTTGCTGCTATCTCATTTAAATCCTGTCTGCCTAATAAACTACGAAACTAGAGTGAGGCAACAGCAAACATGTAAGAATACACATATCATGTCATGTTTATATTCGTATTATTCTTATGCTGAATAGTGATACAGTCAGAAATGAAGCACAGCAACTGACTAGATTTTTAAATCTAAGATGACTCTAACTTCTGTGTAGAATGTAATGTACTAAAGAAGCCACTGCAAATATTTTCAAACGGAGAAAATTTTTCGCTAAACTCTCGTTCAGAACATCTTCTATCATATGCTGTCTATTACTTGGTTCTTGTTGATCATTATCAAAGAAATCAGCAGTGTAAGTAACAACAAATACCAGTCTCTTGCCATTGTTTCACTTATGAGATAATTCCTCTGTTTTTTTAATTGTAAGCCGCGAGTAGCAACAGGTCGTAAACACTCATTATCAGAATGCAACAAACAATGCATGACACAGTACTATAATGCATTTTCAGCTTAGAGTGACGTAAACACCTATAAAAAAGAGAATGGCACTTATCAGATCAAAGCAAAATAAGCAATCAATTCAAGCCAGACGAAGCACGTCAAAAGGGAATGAAGCACGTCAAAAGGGATGGGTACCCCTCAAAATCCGGACGGAGCACCTGACACATAGCAATGGCTACTTGGTAAAGCTCAACTGTTAAGCTTACGACTCGAATCAAACTACTGTAGCTGTATCTTCATCCATTGGACCTAAATTGTGTCTCATGTTACAATGGACCAACTTTGTTTCGATTTGGAAGTGCAGTCTAAAACTTTTCCCTCCCCTTGAATTTTGAGTCCCAAATTTCAGGTGCGGCTTAGATTTGAGAAAAATTTTTTTCCTTCATTTTGAATCTCATTTTTCAGGTGCGGCTTAGATTCAAGTAAATACGGTAAACAAAGTGGTCAGCCATCAGTGCAAGTGCTCCCAGTCCTCTCACACACACTCTGAGTATCTTTTGTGTGTATGATGGCAGGTGCGAGAACCATATGTTTCTCAGAATGTCATTGCTGACTGTGCTGTTCGGCTGATGATGTAGCAACTGAGATGGTGTGTGATCAGCTAGTTCCTCCATCTGCAGCAACTTCTCTGATCTTTTAGTTTCAGACAGCAATACACACTCAATCAGCGCATTTTTAAGTGCTGTATACTGCCCTGTAGCCGGTGTCATGGCTAGAATATCCTGCATTTCACTGGCCATTTCTTTGTTTAGTGCTGTGATGACATAACCACACTTGGTCCTGTTGGCAGCAATGTCTCAACACGAGATGACTCTCCGGCTGTGCGAACCGAAGCACCAGATTCTGTTTCCAGAATGGAGGTGACTTCAATGCAATGTGTCTGACTACTGTACTCACGTTGCAGAAAACGGCCTTCACAAGAGAGGTTTGAGGCAGTAGTCAATTATCTGTAGCAGGCAACAATATGTGAATTACATTGGTCTCTGAACATCACAAATTATTGTCATAGCTTCATTCGGTACCAAGCTCTCTTAGCGGCACCACTAAAGAAGTTCCTGTGAGGTGTACAAAAATCTGGTGACAAAGTACAGTGGACTGATGAAGCACTATCAGCTTTTGCTAAACTGAAATCCTCTATCGCAGGCACCACACTGTTGGCACATCCACTTCCACAAAAACCTCCTACCCTTGTGGTGGATGCTTCCACGACAATAGTGGGTGCAAAGCTGCAACAGCAAACGAATCAATGTTGGCAACTATTAGCATTCTTTAGCAAGAAGTTTTCTCCAGCACAACAAAACTGGTCTACGTACAGTCATGAACTATATGTACTGTATGCCGCCAGTAAGTTTTGACACTTGATAGAGAGGCAACAATTCACCCTGGTCACTGACCACAGGCTTCTCACTTACACATTTCGACAAAGACTTGATAGAGGTCCACCACTCCAGCTCCTTCAGTACGATTATTCATGACCAGCATCATAAACATTGACAGGGAAAGGGACAATCTGGCTGAGCCCTATCTTCAATCCAAGAGATCATGAACACCACAGATTACGAAGAACTCACAGCAGCACAAGAGGCTGATGGAGTTACAGGAGATTTAGCACAACCTTCCAGTCTACAGTTATGACATGTACAGCTACCAACAACAAATGTATGGATATAGTGTGATGTGTCAGTGCCAGGAGTGCACCCTTTTGTGACAACTGGTTTCTACCAACCAGCCATCACTTCACTACATCAACTGTCACATCCAGAGGTCCGCAGCACTACCAAATTGATCAAATGAGCTATATGTGGCCGAGTTTAGGTGCAGATTGAAAGACTGATGTGTGTCAGTGCACCGCCTGTCAGTGCAATAAAATTACTCGGCATGTCTGTGTGCTTCTCAGTACATTTCTGCCACCTTATCAACATTTTGAACACATACAGTTGGACATAATTGGACCTCTACCACCATCTGAGGTGTTTACCTGTTGTCTTATTGTGGTTGATAGATTTACACACTGTATGGAGGCTTTCCCAGTGGCAGATATCACAACAGAGACAGTGGGTACCCTCTTTTTCCATGGATGGATTTGCCCATTTTGGAGTGTCCTTTTGAATCACTACAGATCAGCACAGACAATTTGACTTTGACCTGTTCAAGGCTCTTGCTGTGTTGTTGGGCACAAACAGGATTAGAACCACAGTGTATCACCCAGTGGTAAAAGAGCTGATCAAATGATTTCATCGAGAGGTGAAGGCATCATTATGTTGGCACAGTTTCAGCATTGGACACAAACTCCACCCATCGCTCTACTGGTCATCCGTGCATCAATAAAGGATGATTTAGAAGCCTATATGGATAACCAATCTGCCTACCGAGCAAATTCATCGGCACCACTTCAAGTGATGTTATTGGAGCATCGAACTTCATTACTAAGCTGTGGTCACACACATGGCAACTTTGTCTTGTAGCAAGAGGACACAGCAGTCTTGCCATCCATTTTTTTTTCAGTGAGTTGTCAAAATGCAAGTAAGTTTTTGTTCGACACACTACCATGCCAAAACCTTTAGAGCTATGTTATAATGGACCTTCAACATGCTCAGCAGAGTTGAAACATTAGATGTTGATGGAATTCTGACAACAATTTGAGCTGACTGTTTAAAGCCAGTTTACTGCACCTCCTACATCCACTGGGACAAAACAACTGGACAATTCAACATGGATATGCCGACCCTGCTCCCCACACTGCCTCCTAATGCAGGTTCACCATCACCACCTTCGAGCGATGATGCCAGTGACACTTCATCGGCCAAAACCAAGCAAGTTGTTGTGCGGTTGTGATGGCACTTGTGATTCAGCTGACATCATCATTAACACACTGGGGGAAGGGGGGGTGTCGATTTATCAGGTGATACTGTAGTGGCAAGTGGACATAGTGATTGGGATGCAAAGTGTTCAAAGTCAGAGATGTGTAATTCATGTTATTTGGTGTTTGCCTGACCACTAACATTGTTTATTCTATGTTTTTCCTTGTTACTATTGGTATCCATAGATATCACTTATGTTGTTCTGTATGCTTCATTCATTTAAAGTTGAGAATAAAAGTCTTGTTATAAGACCCAACAAAGAGAGAGTTACAGTGTTGAAGAACTGCCGCAGAGTGCAGGGAGTATTGCAGATGATCGGCACTTGCCTGTAAACATTAACAAGTGTAATGTATTGTGAATAAATAGGTGGAAAACACTGATATTGTTTGATTTGATGATGGGCAGTCAATTAGTAGAAACAGTAATAACAGTTTAGTATTACAGAAATATGTGTTTGAAGAGATGTAAAGTGGAATGACCACAAGACAGAGGCCAGATTGAGAATCATTGGTAGAACTGTGAGGAAATATCACTCAGCCACAAAGGAGATAAATCACAAAACCATTGTTTTGTTGATTCTGGAGTACCAGTATTGATTATTAGCCTGTGTACATTACCATGTAGAGTTCATATTGGAAGCAGAGAAGATCCAAAGAACTGTCATGTTTTGTAGTGAGTTCATAAAATAAATGTGAGAGCACCATGTAGGTTCTCATCCAAATCCAGTGGAAGATGTTACGAAATGAAAAGTTTCACTGTTTATTCTGAGCTGCTGAAGCAACATATTACTTCCTCCACATTCATATCAGAAAATGATCGTGATGGTAAAATGATCAGATGATAAAATTGTAGGTATACTTGCCACACACCCAAAGATAGGAAATGATAGTAGTAGACAAAGTACCCTCCACTATGTACCATAAAGTGGGTTTATGAGGACAAGTGCAGTTGTAGATAAATGTGGCCCTTAATTTAAACTTTCTGAAAGCTCCTATAACATTCCCTTATCTTGTTCCCATCAACAAAGAAACAGTTCGTGCAAAATTTTAGCTCATTCAAACAACTGCATTGTGACTGCCAATGATAATGAAGTTCTGAAAATTTCTCCTGGAAGGTCATTCCGTCAGACTTTTTAAAGTTATTTTGTTTGGAATCACTGGTAGACCACAGTAAGGGAAATTAAAATTAGTTGTCATTAATTTAATTAACATATTATCTTTATTTTCGGTTGCTTGTGATTTGCTATTACTAAATTAATTTGAAAAGAAACTCAATTATTATTTAATAAATTTATTTTATAACATCCATATTTTTATATTATTATTTGCTTGGTTTACTTATTTGGTAACATATGATGAAGCTGTCCTTTGTGGATGATTTTTCATTTATTATTTCAGACAATTTATGTTGATGATGCTAAGGGATCTTAATGACATGGGTCATAGTTTTATAAAATGGCATCAGCTTTTTCCAGTAACTCTTTACACAAATTAAAAAAAAAAAGTTCCATCTGTTTCTTGTAGGTTACATTCCCAGTTACATTCTTGGAGGCAAACTCTCCTCAAACTGGCCAATTTTAAACAATTTTGTCTATAACCTAAGTGTCTTATAGCTTACACCTGAGGAAAGTGCAACATTTTTTATTCAAAAAGTGTAGATATAGGGGTAAAATGTATAAATTCATAATAGCAGAACTGACTGCAGTGGTGATAAGTAATTCAGACTGAGGCGTAGCGCCGTATACCGATCCTGCCTTGGAGGCGGTTAAGTGGGAGATATGTCTCGGAGCTGAATAGTGACAGATGGTGACGCAAGACTGGATGCGCACATAGTTTATGTATCAGCCGATAGAGGACAGTATTGGATAGGGGACTGTGATTTAGTTTCGATTGTGCCCACTACAGTGCACTAAAGTAATAGAATGTTTTTCATAAACTGCTCTAGCATTTTCATAAAGTATTATTATGTCTTTTTGTGTATGTAAAATGTTATAAATATATTTTAGCGGTATGAATGATGTGTGAGTGTGGTTTAAGGTTAATATGAGGATAATTGTTTAACGAATTATGTAGTGGAATTTAGTGTGGGAACATTTCGAAGAAGTATGGATGTGGACAAAGGGGATTTTTGTAGCATAGATTTGTAAAGTAAGTTTATGGTAAAGGGAAAGTTAATTCAGGTATAAATAACAATAGTAAATAACTTTATGCAGAAACAAAACTTCAGCATATTAGATAATTACATCGGTAAAAAGTGCAGTCATTTGGTTTACTATTTTGCGATTGGTTATTGATGAAAAGCGCGGACTGATGTGGGAGAATGTTGTTTTGCTGTTGACTGTTGAGTAAACAGATCAATGGTAAAGCAATGTTCTTTGCGCGCCTTTCTCTGCTGGTAGAGAACACTTAAAGTATTCTAGAGAGGTGTCGGAGCCTAGCCATGAAACAGTTCGGACGTGTGTAGTAGTAGTTCCGATGGAAATGATAAGTTGCCAGATCTAGCAGTGTTTCATACATCAAAAGTGTTGTAAAGTGACGGCATAATTATTCCGGTGGGTGTGTAGAAATTTTGGAATTTTTAAGTGAATTTTGTGATGAGAAAAGACATAAATTCCGTGTGGTATATTGAGCAGGTCGGTGACTGCATTAGGTACCGACAGACTTAATATTTGTTGAGCTTTCTCAATCAAAAACAATCCATATTTTTTGTAGCTATTACATTTTCGGGAAATGCAACACAATAAACTTGCTAACGTGAGTGAAAGGGATAGTGAGTGACTGTGTTAAGACTAGCACGGACTTGGCAGTGATACTTGTTCGCCTAAGTTTCAGAATATATTAATTAAGGACAAAATTTCCAACCTTTCATTTCATGTAAAAACTTTCTCCCAAAACGTAGATTAGTGACTTTAATTGCAGCCTGTTTCACGTCGAAGTACAGTAGGTTTCGCTCAGCTTCTCTACTGATGATCTACTGAGACAATGTTCACAGGTAGGTGCAGGTTTGTCGCAAAGGGACGGAAGGAACTGCGCCGTTGCAAGACGCTATGATGAACTGAAAGTTTTGCAACATTTTAGTAGAATTGCATGCAAGGGAAAAGAGACCTCTTTGTGTAAGTGATGGACAATCTCTCTGACATAGTTCATAAAGATGCTTTGAAGTTACCAAAAAGAAGAAAAATAAGAATTTGCTAATCCTTCAATGTCAAAACGAATAACTGGTCTCTGTTTAAACAATGGAAACTCCAGGTTGCTAATCACCATAAAGATGACATGGTGAGTTGCAGACAGGCACAACGAAAAGACACTTACACATTAGCTGTTAGCCATATGCTTCATCAGAAAAGGGAACGAACACACACACACACACACTCATGCACACATGCAAGCACACTTCATGCGCACATGACCGCCACCTCCAGCGGCTCAGATAAATTGGAAATTTGTGGTAAGTTCTTATGGGACAAAACTGCTGCTGAGGTCGTCAGTCCCTAAGGTTACACACTACTTAAAATAACTTATGTTAATGACAACACACACACACACACACACCCATGCCCAAAGGTGGATTTGAACCTCTGACGGGGAAACCCGCGCAAACCGGGACAAGATGCCATAGACCGCACGGCTACCCCATGTGGCACAGCAGCTTGGACCGGAATTCAACTGTCACCTAGAACAGAAGCAGCAATCTGGAGGGGGAGGGGAAAGACAAGCAGGTGCATTGGCAGACCTTGGCAAATAAAGAAGGTGAGGGGATGAGAATAGAGAGCAGATGATAGGACAGAGAGGGTGGAAACTGTTGGGTGAGGGGGTGGAAACCATTTGGTGGGGGTTTGGGCCCAGTTGATTACTGTAGGTCGAGTGTAGGAAAATTTTGGGAGCGGAGAATGTGTTGTAAGGATAACTCCCATCTGCACAGTTCAGAAAAGATGGAGGTGGAGGGAAGGATCCAGATGGCTCGGGTAATGAAGCAGCCATTGAAATCAAGAATGTTGTGTTCAGCTGCACTTACTTTGCTCTTGGCTGCACTTCGGTAGTGGCTACTCATCCTGGTGGACAGCTGATTGGTAGTCATACCAGGAAAGGATCTATGGTAGAATGTCCCTTATTTCAGGCAAGGTGATTGGTAATCAAAGCCCTGACAAAGGATGTGATTCATTTGTTCGAGTCTGGGGTGATACTGGCTGACAAAGGAAGCATTCCTTTGAAGCTGGTTCTTGGGGTGGTGAGAGGATTGGGGGTGTGTGGAGAAATGGCATGGGAGATCTGTTTGCACACTTGGTCTGGGGGCTAGTGCCTGTTTGTGAAGGCCTTGGTGAGCCCCTCAGCATCCTGGGTGAGGTACTGGTCACACCTGCCTATAAGAAGGGAAGTAGAGCTAATCCATAAAACTACAGCCTAGTATCCTTGACATCGATTGTTTTTGACCCTTAGAACATATTCTGAGGTGAAATATAATGAGTTATCTCAAATAGAATTATCTCCTCAATGCCATCCAGCGTACATTCTGAAAATATCAATCGTGTGAAACCCAACTCACACTTTTTTCACATGGCATACTGAAAGCTTGGTATCAAGGCAGCCAGGTAGATGCAGTATTTCTGCGTTTCTGAAAAGCTTTTGACCAGTACCACACTTATACTTATTGTCAAAAATGCGATCATATGGGTATCAGGTGAAGTTTGTGACTGGACTGACAACATTTTGGTAGGGAGGATGCAGTATGTTATCTTGGATGGAGGGTCATCATCAAATATAGATGTAACTTCAGGTGTGCCCCAGGGAAGTGTGTTGGGACCCTTGCTGTTAATGTCGTATATTAATGACTGGCAAACAATATTAATAGTGACCTCTGACTTTTTGCAGATGACGCAGTTATCTATGATGAAGAACTGTTTGAAAGAAGCTGCATAAATATTCAGTCAGATCTTGTTAAGATTTCAATTGCTTTAAATGTTCAGAAATGTGAAACTGTGCACTACACAAATGAAAAAGCATAGGATCTTATAACTATAATATCAGTGAGTCACTGTTGGAATTGGCTAACTCATACAAATTCCTGAGTGTAAAACTTTGTAGGGATAAGAAGTGGGATAATCACATAGGCTCAGTTGTGTGTAAAGCAGGTGGTAACTTAAGTTTATTGGTAGAATACTGGGGGAGTGCAATCAGTCTACAAAGGAGACTGTTTAAAAATGAGTTGTGTGTCAGATTCTACAACATTGCTGAGATGTGTGGGACCTGTACCAAATAGGACTGACAGGTGACACTGAATGTCTACAGTGAAGGGCAGCACGAATGGTCATAGGTTTATTTGATCTGTGGGAGAGTGTCACAGAGATACTTAAGGAACTGGAATTATTTAATTGGATGGATAAAAAATGAACTCATCAAGCAAGAACACACATATAAAAGGCTGTTGTAATTGGCAAGCTTTCAGAGTCAGTGGCTACATCTTCAGGCATAAAGGTTGAAGGGGAAGAAAGAAGGGTGAAGGAGAAGGACTGCAGAGGTCTAGGAAAAGGGGTAGATTTCGGGAAAGTCACCCAGAACCACAGGTCAGGGGAGACTTACAGTACGGGACGAGAAGGAAAGACTGATTGCTGGATACTGCATTGCACGAGATTTGAAAACCTGAGAGCTTAAAGGTGGAAGAAAAGGTAGCTGTCTTCCACCTTTAAGCTCTCAGATGCTGGCAATCATCGGGGATTTTCTCGCAATGAGTCAATCATCTTCACAATCAACGTCCACAAAACATAAATGGAATGATGATATGATTCATAGACCCTCCCAGCTACACCATGGTTCCTCATGGTTTCGCATACTGAAGGCAGTCAGCCCTTCACAACGGTAAATCCAATTATTATTCAGAAAGCTGTTGATGCAATTGCCAGTCCTGTGAAATCCTGCACTCGTTTACGGAATAACACTTTACTTTTGGAGACAACTTCTGATTTCCAAGCACAACCACTGCTTGCTGCTTCGCTTCTCCACGGCTCTCCTGTTCATGCCAAGACCCATAGAACTTTGAAGTTCGTCCCGTGTAGTTATCTACACTAGGCTTCTTGACAGTCTGACTGAGGCCAAAATCCAAACATACCTCTCTGATCAGTGTCATCGCTGTCCATCGGGTGTTGAGAAAGGTAGATGCCTCCTTAGTGCCCATATGCACTCCTTTTCTCACCTTTGATAGAGTGGTGCTTCTATCCAAGATCAAAGTAGGTTACGAGGTTCTCACAGTCTGACTGTACATTCCAAACCTGATGCGCTGCTACTATTGTCATCGTTTCAACCACACTCAAATGTCTTGTCAACGCCCGGCGAAATGTGTAACCTGTGGTAGGGATGCACACGAGTACAATTGTCTGCCTCCTTCTCCCTGCTGTATCAACTGCAATGCCGTCCATGCCGCCACTCTAGATTGTCCCATGCATCCCAATGAGCAGGCTGTCCAGGAGATCTGGGTAAAGGTAAAAGTTCCTTACTTCGTCCCTCACAAGTTATTGCCTAGTGTCTACCATCTGTCACAGTACTGTCCTTGCTACATGGAGGATATGGGCAAACAGACAGGTGACCTCAAATTCAGCTCTGAGGTTGTGAAATTGCACAGTGTCATCGTAGCATCACAGTCCCCTTGTCCTGCTGTGCAACAAGCCATCAAACTCTCGCCTCACAACTTAGACAACCATCAGGTCGGAAAGGACAGAAGGAATACTCCCATGAAGATTTCCTACGACCCTCTAACCGACCTACACCTGAGTCTTCCTCTGCTAACCGGAAAGGCTCGAAGATGTCCAACAAAGGCAAATGGTCTTCTCCTTCGCTGCCTCGAAGATCCTCTTTGATGATGTCAACAGGTGATACTTTCGCCTGGCTGGCCTCCACGTTGTCAGTGCGCACCACCCACAGTTTCTCTGCATTGGACTCCACAGGCCAACTGCAGAAGAAAGCTGTGGCTTCTGTGGGCCTCATAGAGCAGGATCCTCCTGCCTCTGTGCCCTATAGCAGTGAGACTTCACAGACTGGCACTCGGCAGCCGCTGAGGTGACACCCCTTTTGTTTTTTCCTCATCATGACTTTACTCCGATTGAACATTCATGGCCTTTGATCCAACAAAGAGGATTTTGGCTGCTTTTAGAATTACAGCATCCACTTTATTTAATCGTGTCCATAATGGCTTGGTGGTAGCAGAATCAGCAGGACTACAAGTAGTCCTCCCCGGGGCCGCGACGTGGACGCTTCTGCTGTGGCCCTGCCACAGCATCCACTTATACTCTGCCTTCAGGAAACAAAATTACGTCCTCCAAGACCACTTTGAACTTTCGCATTTCTTCCTGGTCTGTTTTGACATTCTGCCTGAGTTTGGCATTTCATCTCATGGGGGAGTCATGCTGCTCATACGGGATGATGTTCATAGTCAACCTATCTCCCTGGCTACCCATTTTCAAGCTATTGCAGTTCGCCTTTTCTTTCCTCACTTGACCTTTTCCCTTTGTACCATTTACATTCCTCAATTATTCAATGTCACCTGAGATGACTTCCTGCAACTTATTGGGCAGCTACCTCAACCATTTCTGCTGCTCAGTGACTTTAATGCAGCCCATCCCATCTGTTGTTCTCCTAGAACCTGTCCAAGAGGTGCCCTGTTGGCTGACCTTGTTAATCAACTCCACGCTCCCTGCAACTTTCCCAGTGAGTGTGAACAACCCTTCACCACCTTATCTTCGTGTGGCAGCTTGTGTTCATCTTGGCCTTCATTCGCTTCCTAAGGACACTACACCAGCCTTCCTCTATCACCTTCAGTTTCATGACCTGCACATGGAATTTCACCATAGTACCTTTATGTACACTGATGGCTCTTGGACTGATTTTGTGTCAGGTGTGCCTTCATCATTGACACTGACATTATTCAGTATTGGCTTCCGGCACACTGCTCAGTATTTATAGTAGAGCTCTTCACCCTGTATCAAGCAACGGAGTACATACGGTTACACAGGCTTTTCATTTGTATCATCCGCTCATACTCTCTCAGTGCCCTTCAAAGCCTGTGTGCACTGTACACCACCCATCCCGTAGTGCAACGGGTTCAGGAAAGCTTCCACTTGCTCACCCTTGATGGAGCCACTGCAGTGTTTATGTGGGTTCCTGGTCATGTTGGTCTGACACGAAATGAGGTTGCTGACACTTCTGCCAAGGCTGCAGTCCTCATACCTCAGCTAACTAGTTCTTACATTCCCTCTGATGATCTCTGTGTTGCCATATGTCAGTAGGTGGTGTCACTTCGGTATCACCACTGGTCCTCCCCTCATTGGCATAAGCTACGGGTTATTAAGCCTCTCCCAGCAGCTTGGATGACCTCCTCTTGGTTTTCCCGCCACAAGGTGGTCATTTTAACTAGATTGCGTATTGGGCATTGCCTTTTTAGCCATGGCCTGTTGTTAGGTGGTGCTCCCCCACCACTTGGTGCATGTTGCACTCAACTTTTAACTGTCTGCCATTTCCTGACTGAATGCTCTTTTTTTGACCTTTTACATTCTCGTTTGCGTTTATGTCTGAGTTATCAGCTGCTTTAGTGAACAACATGTGGAATTTCAAATGTGTTTCACTTTTTATCCATCATAGCAATATGGCAAAGGCCATTTAATTTTTAGTTCTGGATCTCCATTTCTCTATTGCATATTTTATAGACCTTTCTCCAGGTCCCCATTTTTAGCTGTCTTCTCTTCCATCGTTGGGGATTGACATGTAGTTGTTTTTAACTCCTCTCTTTGTCATTGTGTTTCACAGTTATGACATCGGCGCAATGGCCCTAATTGTTTTTGTGCCCTAAAACAAAACAAAACGGTGGAGAAATACAGAAGTCCTTGTATTTTTTGTCAATTTATGTCTTTACTTACACTTACACTTGAGATATCAAAATTTGTCAGGGAAAACGCAAAAACTTGTCTGAAAATCAGGGAAAGAACAGGGAATTTCACTTGGGGAAATTTGTGGTAACCTTGAATGTGAAACAAATACTCTTAATAATTTGTGCACCTACATGTCGTTTATTTTAAGCAAATTCATGGACAGAGTACAATTTAGGTCAACCAGAAATGTATGTTATACCAGATTGTTGTACATTTAAATTATAGAAGAAGCAAGGTAGTAGGAGTAGTTATATAGTATTAATTATCACCTCAGAATGGAGGCAAATGTCTGAAGTCCTGGTACGCAATGAAATCCTAAGCCATGCTATGCCACAATACTTTAGCAGGCCTCTAGTTGAAAGGGAGTGATGCAGCCAGTCTTCACTTTATCAATGGGTTAGCAGTGAGCTACAGTAATATGATTTGAAGATTTCACCATATACCAGCACTGCAAACATGTCTGTGCAAATAAACAAAAAAATATGTACCTTCATTTTTTTGACATGAAAATTGAAACTTCGTCACTATCCTCATAAACTAAATTAAAAATTTGAACATACATAAACTTTACAATATTAATAACATTTTCCAATAAAGTGTGAATTTTTGTGATATAATAGCATCAAGAAAACAACAAAAGTCTGTAATGCTGTTACTAAACACAGTGTGATCATTTTTTTGATATTACTTCAAGACATGTCATTAAACGTGTTTTATAGTTGACTATTTCTAGCAAAAACACAAAACTGCTCAAACAGAGTCCAAAGAAGAGAGTATAAAAAGCCATTTTGAACTGACTGAGAGTGAACGGCTGGGGAACATCTTCAGGTAGAGTACAGTATCTAAGTTCTCTTCTCTCCACTTCCCTGTCACTGTGGTCTCCTATTCCTGACTCCCATAAGCGCCATATGATTGTCTCCACCTATGCAAAAGATGCTGCATAAATCAAGAGCATCAAGAGGCATAGAAACATTTTAGTACAAATTTCATTTTGGGCCATTGTAGTTTGCTGTTTGGTTGTAATTTTCAGCATTAAATAAATGGAATGTACATATTGCGCATCAATTTTTCATAAATTAAGCAGTACAAGTTGGCAGTAGATATGCGAGATGGTGCTGGAAATTAATGTCTCTGAATTTTTATGCAAAAACTCTCAAAGCTTTTTATATAAAACAAACATTATGAATATTCTAAATTGTTGTTCTTCATGTCTACACATTTGCAGCCCTCTACCGCTAGGGGCCTCAAAGTTGTAAGATGTAACATGGCAGTGTGTAAACTAACTATGACATTATGTGAGAAATAGCAGCTGAAAGCGAATTTTAAATTTGAAGACTTCGTGTACTCGTGGAGCACCCTTTCCTTCAGCATAACAGTACCAGACCACACACATGTGCTGCAACATCTGCAGCAAACTGGCACCTTGGGTTCACTGTCATTGATCATCCTCTACACAGCACCAGCTTGACCCCATCCAATTTTCATCTGTTTCCAAAATGCAGAATGTAAAGAAAACCTTTGAAGACTGCACTTTGATAGTGATGAGGCCTTGCAAGCAGAGGTGAGGTTGTGGTTCTGTAAACAAAATCAAATGTTCTACAGTAACGGTATCAACAAACTGGTCTCTCATTGGGCAATGTGCATTTGTTGCCAGGGTGACCACGTTAAGAAATAAATATATAGGTATGAAGAAAAAAGATATAGAATGTTAATAATGTTTGTTTCATTTAAAAAGCTTGAAGAGTTTTCACATAAAAAAATTTAGAGGCATTACTTTTCAGTATGCCCTCATGCATCATCATTCAACAGTGACCCATTTTATTTTCTGGTGTATTTTAATGTTTATTATTTGCAGAAATCAAAAATAAATTTCTCCTGTTTGAATTTAAAATATTCTGTAATTGGCAAGGAAAGCTTATTATTATTCTGAATAAAACAGTAAAACATTTGTGCACCTTTACTTTTACTTACACTAGAAATAGAAACTGATTATCCCACACTAGTTTAAATCTCATGTGTGAAGTTTCTTGACCTTTAGTCATACAGTACATTCAATAAACATTGATAAGTTGGCCAAAAAATTTAGTTCACTGTGTTTTACATTTAAAAATGTCCTTAACACATTTGTATACAATTATGTCAACTGTTACTCTGGATGATAATATTAGATTAAATTAGATTCAGTTTTCGTTCCATAGACCCAAAATGTAAAACATTTGAATATAATACTTACTACCTTGGTCATTTGTCAGGAGATAGTCAAAATAGGTTAATACAATGCAGTAAACTGGAACAGCTAATATTTAAAGAATTAACACTCTGTCAGAATGAAACATTGTTATGTACTATTAATAAATTTATCATACACAAAATACCTAATCTTGACTGTTGTGACCAAGTGTTGTCAAAACTGAAATCTAACAGATATCTGTACTTAAGCTGGCTCAACAGTCTCTTTTATGATAGTCGTCTATGGAGTAGAAGGAATTGCGTATCAAAAAGTCTTTCAAACTCTATTTAAACCATGCTTTATCTGAAACCAAATTTTTAATGGTTGCTGGCAATTTATTGTAAATGTGTGTTCCTGAATTTCCCTTTTTGTGCCAAGGTAAGTGATTTTAGGTCTTTATGTAGATTGTCCTTGTTCCTAGTATTGATACTATGTATTGTGCTATTGGTTGGAAATAGAGATGTATTACTTGCAAAAAATTTCATTAAGGAATAAATATACTGAGAAGCAGTGGTTAGATTACTAAGTTCCTTGAACAGGTTTCTACAAGATGTTCTTGTATTTACACCACAAATGATTCTTACCACATGCTTTTGCACCCTAAAAACTTTTGCTTGGTTTGATGAGTTGCCCCAGAATATGATCCCATATGACAGAACAGAATGAAAGTAAGCAAAGTATGCAAGTTTTTTTTATATTTATATCTCCTATATCTGACATCATTCTCATGGCAAATACATACTTGTTTAGACACTTAAGCAATTCTGTGTTATGCCCTTCCCAACTGAATTTATTATTGAGTTGTCTGGAAAGTTATTTATTATGCTGCAAGAAGTTTGAGGTGCTCTGCTCCCTATGATTCTTTCTCATGTGCATGAGCTTGCAAGGGCAGTAGGGAATATTTATGTTACAGCAAGCAAGAGTGGGGTAATGGATGTAAGAGAACTACAATTATAATATGAGTTACGCTTGTGGCCAATAGCTGCTCAAAATATCTTACTATTGCATGATGCCTGGTCTGCGTATAAAAATCGTACTCCCTTAGAGCAAACTATCCCTCCTGAAAAGTGCATGACATTGTAAGTCATACCATCTGACACCACTGGAGAAATTCAGTCTTTATATATATGCCTGTAAGACATATTATTGCACTGTCTGCAGTGATGCCTTAAAGAATAGAAAGTTTCACGATAGACTGTTCTTTATTCGATTGCATGCTATCACAGTCCATCAGTTATCATCACTCCATTACACCAATATGATTCAATATGCATTCTTTATGAGCGGATATGTAGCTGAATGTCTTGCATGGTTTGTAACTCCAAAGGAGATGGCTTTAGAGCTTGACTGTGCAAACCTTTGTGATCACTGTGCTGCACCATTTTTCATTTGACATTAATGGTGCAAGTTAATAGTTTGTTTTGAACATTTCTTGAATGTCAACAATGTCCATTTTGTGAAGTATAACACATACATCCCTCAGAAGGTTGATCTCTGCATTTCCCAGACACTGATATTCTGTCGCCCTTGTTATCCACATGGTGAGCCATTAGCAGCTTACTTTTTTCCTGTCATAATTGCTAACACAACATTCTCAAATGAGGCTTACTGAAAACTGAACTTCTGACCTCACACTCAAGGGGTCGCTTGTGAGGTACATTTCCGGTAGAGGCCACAGTTTTCAAGTTATCCCAGAAAAATGTATGAAAGTGACCTTCATCACAGCCCCAACACCATACTCACACCCCACCAGTCAGGATTTTTCATATGTTGTTCATGGCACTCCCTCCTTGTAATGTACAAAAATTTGTGACTATATGAATTGTTTCAGATTTTCCACTATTTACAGTCTTCACTGACTGAGCTTTATTGCACTACCAGCTTAATCATGTACTCACAGATTTTAAAACTTGTACTTGTGTGAATTTTATCTAACAGTTTTGTAAATTTTAACAGCATAAAATAAACAATGAAATCTTTTTGTTTGTGTGGCTTTCTGACAACAAAACTACTGTAGTTTAAAGGGATAAGTTTGGATCAAATTATCAGCTTAATTAGTTTCTGCATAAGGCTTACAGAAGTCTTTTCTTTTTTTACCTTCACAGGCAAATTTAATTAATAATGTAACAAAATAGCTGACTAAGCAGATTTCAACGAAGACCAGAATAGGATGTATATGGGAAATAATTCATGCAGTCATCAATTTTTTTGTGGTAGAAGGGAGTGACATAAACAACATAACAAAAATGGTGGGTGGCAGAGAAAAGGGGGGTGGGGAGGGTGCATTTGAAGCCACTTTTGTATGTTTTTCTTGAATAATTAAAAAACTATGGTCTTTAGCAAAACTGCAACCCAGCAGTAAATTAAACTACATTAAATTTTCTACAAAAAGGTCCTATTGATTTTTTATGTAAGACTAGTAGTTTGTGCATATAGAGTAAGAGAATATGAAAATCTAGCATGACATGCATGCACTGTTGCTTAGGTGGTCTTTTGGAGGCCAATATAAGGTACTTTCTTTGCTTTATATATATTATGATGCTTGGAAATTACTACTGTGTGTTTATTGCAGTTTTCTCTTGAAGTTCATCTGAAATTAATTTTTTATTGCTAATTACAAACAAATTCAAGTCCTTACCATCTTTTTCTACTTGTATGTGAAGAGTAATCTCATGAAGAAGGTGTGTGTATATAATTTCTCACCACCACACGAGGCTTAGTCATCTGGCTGTATACACGTAGTGCTAGCCATGCAAAGTCAGGACAGGTCACTGAGTGTGTGTGTGTGTGTGTGTGTGTGTGTGTGTGTGTGTGTGTGTTATAGGTTCAAATGAGCAGTGAGCAGAGAAGAATGAAACAAACATATAACCCTAATAAAAGTAGGTCTGGAAATCCATGGTTTCCTAATATGTCTGAGTACGTGAACACCTTATAACAGAGTTCCTGAGGATAAAACTATAGATACACCCTTAAGGACAAACACATGGCAAGTGTTCCACATGGTCACCATTCACATGAAGGCAGGCTTCAGCAAGTCACCTCCTTGACTATTGTACAGGGTTTGTATAAAACGTAATGAGACTGAGCTTTTGAATCAAAATTTATTGTAGATATTGCTACAACCACTTAGTACTCTTCAATTTATGACACTTGAGAGTCAACAACCCACTGCAAGTGAGATTTCCATGCTTCTAATGCTGCCGCAAATGCTGAGTCCAGGATAGCCTTCAAAGCCCTTGTCATGGCAGCTTGGACCTCCTCCAGGGTCCCATGATGGTGTCCTTTCAGGGAAGTTTTTACTTTTGAGGAAAAAAAAAAAAAAGATGGCTGTCAGGACCACATTGGGCTGTAGGGGCGCTGGGAAATCATTAGAATCCCTTTCTTGGCCAGGTAGTTGGCCACCATGAAGCAGGTGTGACTCGGCACATTGTCATGATGCAGCTTCCAATCATTGGCGATGGCTGGCCTCACACAGTGGACCCTGGTTTTCAGTCTCTTAAGCACTTCACAATAAAAAGCACTGTTGACAGTTGGGCCCTGGGGCACAAACTCATGATGAACCATGCCCCTGAAATTGAAAACCACGATCGGCATGGCTTTCACCTTTGATTTGCTCATGTGAGCCTTTTTTCAACATGGGGATGCTGTGGTGTGCCATTTGGCACTCATGCGCTTTGTCTCCGGGTCATACTGAAACACCCAGGTTTCGTCTCCAGTGATAACATTATGATTCAGGATCAGCTTCAAGGCCCTGCAGATTGTTTGGCAGGCATCCACACATGCTTGCTGTTGAACGTCTGACAAAATCTTTTGAACCATCTTGGTGAAGATCTTCCTCATTGACAATTTTTGGTGATGATGTTGTGCACTGTCATTTCATCAAGTCTGAGGGCGTCTGCTATCATCCTGACATTCATTTGACAGTTGGTGTTCAACAAAACATGAACACAGTCAATGTTTTCATCAGTTTTGCTAGTTGACGGGTGTCCAGAGTGGTCCTTATCCTCAACGCTGTCCCGGCCTTCTTTAAAGATCTTCACCCATCTGAAAACCTGGGCTTTTGACAGGCAATCATCGCCAAAGGCTTGCTGATGCATATACAATGATTCCGTACCCGATTTTCCTAATTTCTCACAAAACCTGATGGCATAATATTACTTGATCATTTTCTGCATGTTGTGTCACGAGCGATGACTTTGTGACATGTCCACTCAACGCACAATGCTGCCAAGACAAGAGCCCACAGGCGACTGGCATGCTGCATGTTTTTGGCCAGACACCCCCCACCACCAATCCCCCAGGTGAACACGTGCTGTGAAGTACAGTCGCATCTGCAAAAAATCAGTCTCATTACTTTTTATACAAACACTGTACACATTCAGTAACCCAGGCATGTTTTGAACCCATTGAAAACCATCCACAATGTGTTCCATGAGTTCATCAACATTATCAACTGGACTGGAATACACCAAAGCTTTTAAATATCCCCTCAGAAACAGATCCAGTGAGTTCAAGTTGGGGGGCCTGGCAGGCCATGGTACTGGCAACCCGTGGTCAATACCCTTGTTGCCAAACGAGAAAATAGATAGAGAAAAGCACGAACTACAATATTATTTGACAGACATCACCCCCGGATCAGAGCCTTCATTGTTAAAACTGCTGATCAGAGCCTTCATTGTTAAAACTGCTAATACATTCTAGATTTCATGTGCAACTATTTAATACATAAGAACTATGTACCAACTAAGAACATACAGGAAAGCAAAATTACCAAACAAATTTTGGTCTTAAATTAGGAATTTTGTTGCCAAACCACAATGGGTCTTTTCTGTCATTAATCTACTTACCAAGGAGGACTTGTGCAACATAAAATAAAGTCGGTAGCCATGTTTTTATATCTGAAAGATGATATCTGTCCAAATTTCATGCCGGTTGCATAAAAGTGGCATGAGTTGCACAATTATGAGAATGCAAATCAGATTTGCTTTAAATACATGCTGTAATGGTTAAGAGCATTAGTTACCTTTGAGACTGGATGTGGTGAGTTGATGTTAGTCAAGAATGCCTTTAAGGCAACTATGATGCTGTTATCAACACCACACTGAGTTTGAATGACCTCATGTAATAGGGCTACAAGAAGTTGGTTGTTCCTTCTGTGATATTGCAGAAAGACTTGACAGGAATGTAGCCACTGTACATGATGGCTGGCAGCAGTGGTCATGAAAATGTATGGTTGCAAGAAGGTTGGGCTCTGGACAGCCACATGGCACTCCTGAGAGGGAAGTCCAGAGTGTTCAACATATGGCTGTGGCACATCACACTGCATCTGCAGCAGCAATTTGAGCAGCCATTAGCACCATAGTTACAGAACAAACTGTTACAAATTGGGTACTTCAAGCACACCTATGAGATGACACCCTATAACATGCATTTCACTGACACCAAACCACCGCCGTTTGCAACTTCAGTAGTATCAAGCAAGAGCTCATTGGAAGGCAGACTGGACATCTGTTTTGATTTGTGATGAAAGCTGGTTCTACCTTGGTGACAGTGATGGCCTGTGTTAATTAGGGGGAGGCCAGTTGAAGGCCTGCAACCAGTTTGCCTGTGTGCTGGACACACTGGACACACGCTGAAGTTATTGTCTGGGGTGCAGCTTCATATCACAGCAGGAGCACTCTCATAGTTACCCCATACACCCTGTACATCAACCTGGTGATTCAGCCTGTTGTGCTGCCATTCATGAACAGCATTCCAGAGGATGTTTTCAGACAGGTAATGCTCATCCACATACTGCTGTTGCATCTAACATGCTCTGCAAAGTGTTGACATGTTGCCTTGGCCTCACCATATCTGTCTCCAAATGAGTACATATTGGATATCATCAGAAGACAACTCTAGTGTCAGCCATAAGCAGCATTAGCCATCCCTATACTAATTAACTAAGTGCAACAGGTGTGGAACTCCATCCCACAAGTTGACATCTGGCACCTGTTCAAAACAATGCATGCATATTTGCATGCTTGCGTTGAACATTCTAGTGGGTACACAAGTTATTAATGTACCGGCAGTTCACATTTGCAATGGCTTACCTGTGCTTACATTAACCTGTGATCTATCAATGTTAATAACTTAAATATATTATTGATACAAATGTATTCCCAAAATTTAATTAGTCTACAGTAACTATTTATGGCACTACAATTTTTTTTCCATCAATGTATTAAAAAAATTACAAAAATGTGAGTGCCGTGAAGTCTGCCAATAAGTCTCCATCCAAGATAACATGTTGCATTCTTACTACCATTAAAGGTATATAATACGTGGACAATAAGTAAAATTTTGCTGTTTGTTGTCTTTTCAGGTGCAGTTTTAATGGGGAGCAGTAACAGTCAGTGGCTGTAGTAGAGTCCATAATAGGATGAATATGATACTGACTGTCAGACATGACACAATTAACTTGCATGCTGTACCAGAATGGTTTTAAATACTTAAGTTATCCATTAATTTAGGACTAGATGCAGTACTAAAGAAGTCTCTATTACAGATTTGTGGAGCCACTGATGTTCTTGTTATGTAGAACATTGCTTCATAGGTGAAATGTCAAGATTAGAGAGGAAGGAAGCTAAATGCACTCTTTCACTTCAGCAATCTTCAAAGACAACTACAAGAGAAGAACATTTCTAAAAGTATATGATTGAAAAATCAAACCATTAGCTCTCAGCACGAAGTAATAAACCGGGCAACAGTGGCAAATTACAAGCATCAATCCATAAAATTAAGACCTTCAAAAGCATGTGTAACACATATTACAAAAAACACTATCAAACATTATTTTTGTCTCCCCCCCCCCCCTCCCCCCCCCCCCCTCCCCATGTTTGCCACAATGTGGGAACCAACAAAGAACATTCAATAGTTAATCAATGGAACTGACAAATGTAGTATACATTTATCTGATACGATAACACCTGAGGAGAAACTTCTCGGAACAACAATGTTTATTCTTGATGTATACAAGACACACGATATTTGATATAAAAACATCAGACAAAATGCACTATGTGACATATGCACTGCTCAAGAAAATATGTGAAGCATCCAGAAGACATGGCTGGGTTCAATGTAATTTTTTATTTGTACCTACAATCAGCAGGTGTGTAAATTATTAGACTTGCAATTGTTTGTGACAGGCAGAATGACAACCTGAATGAGTTGGTGTTGTTCACATCTAGTATTGTTGCCAAGCCTTGTAGGATATATAAGGGGAGTGTTAAGCATTAGACATTGAGTAGTCACACTTAATGAAATGGAGATTCTGCACACTTGTGAGACAGCATTATCAGCACCTGAAAGAGTTTGAAAGGAGCCTCATTGTGAGTCTTCATTGACCTGACAGGTCAAATTGTGCAATAACAGATTTGTGGGGCATTTAGATGTTACAGTGGTCCGATATCGGACTACATTAGAATCTGAGAGCAGGCATACTGGTCATCAAGCTTCCAGTCACTCGTATCTGACTACCTTCAAGTTAGGATCATTGTATTGTGCACCAAGACACTGTAACTCCTTCACATCTGTGTCTGCCACTCTGTGTCATCCTGCACCATTGGTAGGAGACTGGAGCAGCTGGACTGGAGAATTACCATCCAATCTGTAGGCTACCATTAACACCACAACATAAACAACTGCATTTGGATTGGTGTGACTGGGAAGCATGGGCTGCAAATGAATTGCTTCGTACAAAATTTCATGATTCTGAGCTACTCTGGGTCACCTTCATCACGGAGTATGGCATATTGTGGTGCCATCTTTGAACAAGACAATGCTCTTGCACATATGGCAAGTCTCTATATGAACTGCCTGCATGGTGTTGAGGTACTGCTGCGGCCAGATTGTGTAGGACCAGCTCGGATGTCAAATCCACACCAGTGCTGGTATCCAGATTATCAATGACCAGCTACAATAGCTGTGGGCCAGCTTGTCTCAGAATGGGATACAATGGCTTTATGACACTGTTTCAAAGCAGATCAGCTCAAGCATGTGGGCCGGAGGGGGTGCAGTGTTATACTGATAAGTGGACCCAGATTGTAAATTTGGATCGATGTTCTAATTACTGAAATTATATTGCATATCTTCTCAGGCCATGAAATTTCATTTCTTCTCTTTCCCTTCTTCTGGGTGCTTCACCTTTTCTTGTCTGGCTGCGTATACTGGGCAAACATGAAAAGCAAAGAAACCCTAAAAAAATAAGGATAGCACTTTCAATTTTCTGAAAATCTCAATACAAAAAGCATATTATACCTAAGCAATATAGATCTCCACAAATAATCTAATGTGTTTTACTGGATATTCAAGACATTAAGGCCAATTACTTTTCAAGTTATTCCCCTTGGGAAATGAAGACCATTTAACATAATTACTGAAGTCCTAAGTAAACAGTTATAAGCCTTATCAGTTCCTTTTTTTATTTTAAATTTACTCACTGAGAAGACTGCTTATCATTAGTAACATGTGAAACTTATTTATTATTTGTTGATCAATCTTCTTCTTCTTCTTCTTCTTCTTCTTCTTAGTTTTTATACCAAGCTAGCAGAGTCTGGTTTTTGTTTGGGTCTGTCAAGGGCATCTTCATAGATGACATTAATGAATTCCAGATCCTACTTGATACGGTCCATCCATCACATTTTGGGCATGCCATGAGGTCAGCAGCCATTTTGTCCACGTGCATAGCTGTTCTTGCCATCAAGTCCACTTTACTGTGCATGATGTGACCATACCATCTTAATCTTCTTTCCCCCAGTTTGTCTGAGATGGGTGTAACTCCACGTTGCCGTTGAGCTTCAATGTTTGTAGCATGGTCAAATTGGGTAGGCCCACAGGACTATTGGAGCATACACATTTATATGAATCTCTTAGTGACCCCTGCCTGCATGTACTTGACCAGTGCAGATGGGTAGAAGGGTCGCATGTGTTATGGTCCGACTGCCTGCACGTCGGCTGTTGAATTTGTATTCTTGCAGGTGGGCACTCAAGTTGAAACAGCCTGGTCTGATAGTGTGGAAGCTGAAGGTCAATGTGCTGCTTATCCATCGTGAAGGACAAATGGGCTGACCAAATAACAAAATATGTGGCTCAGATATAGGGGATGCATGGAGGCAAAAGCATGTGCATGCCCCCCCCCCCCCCCCCCTCCCATACACATAAACACAAAATATAGAATGGGTAAGAGAAGCAAGCAAGGATGTGGTGAGGGGAAGAGAGCAGTGGAGCGAAGTAATTAACTGACAGAATATATCTACTAACTGTCGGATTATTCCACCTACAAGTTTTACCAGTTGCCAAAATGCAGGATGAATGCTAGGGGAGAGAAGCAGCAAGGGAATGGGACAAGAATATGGCATCAATGAGTCTGGCTTACCAGGACCAGTGGAAGTAGCATGTAGCTTGCGATGAAGGGGTGGAGTAGGTTGGAAGGGAGAGGGGGAAGATAGAACCAATGATAATGGAGATGGACTGAAAGGTAACACTGAACATTGCCATTTTCAGTCATGCCCTTTACCCAACTGTGACTCATCCCATTCATACTCAGCAGTATATTTAGTTACATCCCACAAGTTCCTTATTTCAAATCTGATGCCAACTTCCTTTGATTAGTCCCTTACAAAGAACACAATCCTTTCTGTAGTGGAGAGAGTAGCTACCAACAACATTAAAATGAACACTGATCTGATAATCCTTCCTACATACTATACCACTGTTACAATTATCCATAGTAATTAACTGGCAGAAGATGTCCACTAACAGTCTGACTGTTCCATCTACAAGGCCTGCCAAAGTGATCTCATCCCAGTAGCCCAGCATAATATCAAATACCTGCTCAAACTCTAGTCTATTCCAGAACCTCTGCCCCAGAATTCATCTCTATTTCCCTTTCCACCCCAACTATCCACACACATATCCAATTTCTAGACTAGTCTCAAAATCTATGAACCTAATGACACTGGATTCCCCATTGCAGCTTGTTACTGTGCTCCACAGAAAGACTCTTCCCTATTATTGATCAACATCCCTGATCCGATGCTCTAATAATCTAACTTCCCATGTCAATCTAACTTCCTATACTAGGAACACAATCCACACATCTTTACACCACTCTACAACCAAAATCCCTGAAAGCCAGTGGTGATGCCCTCTCCCTAAAAACCACCATCCCATTTATCCGTGACCTTGCCACTATTTAGCACTACTGCCCAGTGTCCTGCTGACTCCAAACACACCAACTCCTTCTGTACGTGCCTAACCAAGCATTTGCTTATGCAGAACTACTTTTCCTTGGAGGGGAAGGTATAAAAACAAATACTGACATGGCCATTGGCATAAGCGGGGCACCCTCATATACTACCTGGTGCATGGTCCATCTAGAGGAAATCTTTCTAGCCATCTAGTGTTCTTAAATCCTTGTCTGTTTTTTGTTCATTGATTATATCTTCACAGACTAGTTCCACAGCCAAGGCACTTTGTTCTCATTCTTCTACAGCCTCAATACAGACATTCATTTCACATGGTATTCTTTAACTAAATGGACCACCTTCCTGGACACTGTTCTTCATCTCTCTAATGGCTTCCTAAAAAGCACCACCCACATGAAGGCATGCAACAATCAACAGTACGTACTCTTCAATAGCAGCCATTCTCTTGAGGCTAAGAGTCTCTCCTATACTGCCTAGCCAGTCATGAATGGCCCAATGGCTATAATGAGCACTCCCTTGTACAGTATTCTGAAGGTCTTGTGGCAGCCACACCGAGACATGTGTGAGCCATACTAACAGCCAGCATAAGATAGTGGTATGCACAGATTTACTTTCAGGCAAAGTCTTGGCAATGGTGCAACACACATTGGCATGCACAAGACAGAGCAGAGACCAGTGCAAACTGAGCAACAAATCAATGTGTCTGTTGCTTGCCACAGGCCACATGGTTCTATCTTAAAGTGATGAGATTATTTAGACAGTGCTTTTGATATGTCCATCTCATTACATCATGACCACGAAGTACACAGTGACCCATGGGTTGGAAGACAGTTGTAGGTTCCATCTGCTCAAATGTCCGTCATCTTTCCTGCAGTTATGTGATTGGACCACATGCTCAATCACTGAGGAGTGCACACCCTCTGGGAACAGTATTCGAGCACATCTATTGTGCAACACTGGCTACAGCAACCCCACAATTGTGAGAGCACAGACTTTTGGCATTAGAAATTATTGTTAATTGGTTGTGTGTTTCCTTGCTACAATAAATATATCATTGTGCGGACATGTTTTCTGTCAGTTACCACCACCAATTCCTATGCCCTGACCATAGTGCATGGGTGCAGCCACAAAACTGGCCCACTACACCATTAACTTGTAAGTGGCGATCCTACTCATTCCCACTTCTCTGGTGACCCTGACGTGATCAGCAGGCTGAACACATGGTGAAAAACTCTAATCGCCTTGTGCGACATGGAACTGTGAGTGGCGCAGTGCCGGTGTCTTCATGAGCAAACAGTAACTTTAGCAAATGAACACTTCTGTGCTAGCCTGTAGATGTGCGTGAAAAACATTTGAACTTTGAGTATTTACTTTTTAATTAGTGACTTTTATTGTTGAGTTATTTTTATTGTGTGTTTTTCCCTTATGTGAGGACTTGATTCTAAGCCAAGTTGGCAACTTTTGAAGAACTGCAAAAGACTGTAGAAGAAGTGCTAGCATTCAACCAGAGGCTTGAGCGCAAGTTACAGGTATGCCGTGCATGCATGGATACTGTGCAGCTAGAGACAGTTCAGGAAAATTTCTGCGTGACACTTCCTACTGTTGCTGCCTACTGTTACTGCCCTGCTGATGCAGTCTTCATAGTTGTATAAACAGTTAAAGGAGGAGCTGATCCATCAGGTTTTGCTGTTGCAAGAGCAACAAGTGCATCAGTTGCTGCTCCAACAGGAATGCAGCAGTAGGAGGACATCTCAATTTCAGTGCCGTCTGTGGAGCCTAGCACAATTCGGCATGGTCCCAAACATTCTGTTGGGCACTTTCTGAGTGTGCCACCTCCAAGCACAGGTGCAAGCAGTGATAGCCATACAGACCAACATGCAGCTGGACACTGTTGCTGACCTGGCCTGTTGAGAATGGTGTCCTGTGTCACAGCTGGGCTGCTTATGACACTGTTCCCCCACCTCCATGGTGGTATGTGCCTCCTGCACCCACTGCCTCGGATGCTGACCCGTACCAGCTAGTCCAGAACTTGGCTGCACAGGTGACAGCTCTCAGTTCACAGGTCAGTTAGTTGGCACACTTGCAAACAAAGGGGAGCAGACACTGTAGTGGCAGCCAATCCAGCCACTGTTGAACTGGCCCGTGGAATAGGCAATGCAGTACTAGCCATTCTAGCGGCACACTGTAGATGTCGGATCATCTGCCAAATGACTTTTGCTGGTACGACACCCACTTCGGAAATGACATGACAAAGTGCCAGCCACCCTGTTTGCACCCAAATGCCAGCTGCAACCAGACTTAGGTGCACCCGATTGCAGTGCTATGTCAAAGCAACTCCTCATGGCAGAATGGGTCAGTGATGTCACATACTTTGTAAACACAGGTTATGACCTGTCAATATTACCACAAGCCATGCTGAGGGGTCGCAGGACCCCCAAGGTGTTATCTCTCAAGGCTGCAAAAAATTCAGCAATCAAAATATGGTATACACCAAAAAAATTTGGATCTCAGACCATGCCACACATTCATATGGATCTTTCCTGTGATTGACTTCAGTGAGCTAATCCTGGGTGTGGATTTCCTTGGACACTACAAACTGCTTGCCATTATTGCAAATGCCCAACTAATAAATGCAAGTTTGAATATTGCAGAATAGCAACAGTAGGTTGCTTTTTTTACTGTAAAACAAGTTAACTACCCTGGACCATATATCAACATCCTTGCCAATTTTCTGGAGTTCACTCGCCCACCTGGTGTTACTAGGGATGTGAAACATTCAGTGGTCCACAACATCATAACTACGTCTGGTTCTCCAACTTCATGCCGTCCACACTGACTCATGCCAAGCAGGCTCACTGTCAAAGGCTGAGTTTAGACCTTGGTGCAACAGGGCATTGTCCAACCATCAAGCAGCCATCCACTTAGGCCCCAAAAATGACAATTCGTGGTGCCTATGTTGAGACTGTCACAGTTTGAATTCACAAACAGGTGCTGGACCAATGTCCCACACCACACCTTTAAGATTTTAATCACATGCTGGTGGGGTCAGTAATTTTCAGTAAAATTGACTGTGCGAAGGCGTTTATGCAGATTCCAAAAGAAGCAGCAATCATCACGTCATTTTGGCTCTTCAAGAGCATATACATAATATTCGGAATTCAGAATGCTGCCCAGACCTGGTAGCATTTCCTGGATAGTATCTTGTGAGGTTTACCATGTTGTTTTGAATGTCTTGAGGACATCTTTGTCTTCGCAAAGTCACCTGAGCTCCACTGTCACCACCTGACGACCATCTTTTAGTACCTGCATGAGGCTGCCATCATTATTAACCCCTTGAAGTGGCTATTATGTGCCTCAGATATAAAGTTTCTTGAACACTTAATCATGCTGAGCAGATCCACACTGCTAGCTGACAAGGTACAGGCAAGGTTAAACATCCTACACCCACTGACGCATAAAGAGTTAGGCCACTACTTGGGCATGCTAAACTTTTATCAGTGCAATCTCACTGATGCTGCTGCTGTGTTTGAGCCACTGACAGCAGCTCTATGCAGCATCACTGTGAAGAGAAGGACTCCTGTGCACTGGACAGACATAATAGAAAACAGCTTCTCTGAAACCTTGCAGAAGCGACACTGCCTGAGCACTTGGTGTACAACGCTGAAATGGCCACGGCTGTTGACAGTAGCCAGACCACCATAAGTGCAGTGCTTCAGCAGCAGTCGGTGGTAGCTGGCAGACACTCAGTTTCTTCTCACAGAAGCCATCAACGTTGAGTGCCTATGACCGTGAGTTACTTGTGGTGTAAAATACTTCTGCCTGACAACAGAACCCCTGCCTTCGTTATTTATACTGACAAGCCCATCATTCACGTGTTTCAAGTCAACAACACCAAATATTTGCCATGCTATTCCTTTGAGTTGGAGTACGTGTAACAATTCTCCACAGACATTTGTCATATTTCTGGAATACACAACATTGTCACTGACTATTTGTCCTGTGCTTGCACCATTGGCTCTCCTCTTGTGAACTTCGAGGACATTCCCCAAGAACAATAGAGTGATGAACAACTGGACAGCTGCCACAATGACACCTCCAGTGGCCTGCAACTGAAACTAGTGTCTATTCCCATCTTCAAGCAGATGATTTGGTGCAACATATCAACAGCCACACACTTCCTGTTTCTCCCAGAGAAATTCTGGCACAGTGGTCTCAACTGCCTCTGTGGACTGTCACACCATGGTGCCAACACTACCGCATCACTCATAACCACACGTTTCATTTTGCCAGGACTCTGGAAAGACTGCCATCATTGTGCACAGTCAGGAGGCACATCTATCTGCCTGTTGGCACTTTTCCTGATATGACACAGCACTCTGTGCATGTGCACATGGATATCGTGGGCTCGTTTCCACTATCCAGTGACAAATGGTACTTGCTAATGGTGGTGGCCCATTTCACTTATTGGCTGGAAGCAATGCCCATAGCTGAATACACTACTGAGACCATCACCATAACCCTTGTTGATACCTGGGTGGCACATTTTGGATGCCCCAGTCATGTCACAACAGATTGAGGTCACCAATTGGACTTCATGTTTTTAACTCACATTGCCCGACTGTGTGGCATGTAGTTGCACAGAACCACTAGCTACCATCCAGCTTCTACTGGCATAGTGGAGTGGTTTCATAGGAGGCAGAAAGCCACCCTTATTTGCCATGACACTGCCTGGATGGAAGCACTTCTGCTGATACTCTTCGACCTGCAAATGTCATCGGAGGAAGAGATCGGTGCTTCACCTGCCAATCGGGTCTATGGACAACAACTTACCATTCCCGGAGTTTTCATGGAGGATGTACCACTGCTACAAGATGCCTCTAACCCACTAATGGCAGAACCTCGGGACACACACACACACACACACACACACACACACACACACACACACACACACACACACACACGAGACTGGCCTCCTATCATGTACTTTGACACAGCAAGGCACCAGCAAAGTATTTGTACATGCCAATCTGCAGTGTCATACACATGTAACATTGCACACCATCATGGTACAGCCACCATTTTGTCTGCCCTACTCAGGGCCAAACAGTGTGATCACCTGCAGAGAGAAAACATTCGACATCGAGTAGAATGGCAAGCTGACTAAAGTATTGAGTGACTGAGTGAAGCCAGCTTACATCTTGTCTGTTCTGGCAGCTGGCCACTCCTTTGATTCTGTGGAATATGATTTGTTGACAGACAATGCTTGCCCAACTTCTGAACAGGGGGGCCCTCCAGCCACACTCCCACCTGCAACAGTCACTGATGCACGGATGCCATCAACTGTCACTGTGCCACCATGTACTTTTCGGCGTACCCCACTTTACCCAGGCAGCTTGTGCAACTGCCTGGACCATGCTCACCACAGGCATATCAACCATCCCTACCCCAGCCACTAGCAGATTACATCACACCTGTTGGCCACCATATCCACTTCAGATACCCTTGCTGCATAATAAGTCATGCTGTGTTATGCAGCCCGCATGCTCCCTAGCCATCATACGGGGTTAGAATTCACTCTCCAAGCTACCACTTGCTGTAGAGATTCAACTTCCAGTGGGTTGTGTCATCAACTGAATTCCAGCAGAGTTCTGGTCATCATCTCCTGTCTCACCATCATCTTATCCATTGCAGTTCCTGGATCCACATTTGTGTCTCTCTGCCTCCGCTGCGTCAGGTGTTGAGGCCACATTATCTTCCAAACTGGTTTCCATTCCCCATTAAACTCCAGACTTCACCCACCATTGTCACCAGGCTAGCCTGATGCAGTTCTGGGCCCCACTTTTGAGTCGAACAGATGTCATAAGTTAACATGATTCATGCAATCCTCCTGCCTCTGCTGTTTCGTGTGTTGTGTCTTGGCTGAATCCCATGCCACACTTACATGTCAGACTGTGTCAGTGAACTCAATGAATTGTTAACAGTGCTACTTTATGAATGTTCTATACCCATGTGCATTAAAAGTGCAACTCATAAACTCTTTGTTTCATCATTGTAACTGTCTATCAGACTTTGCTTGTGTGTCAGAATCCTCAGAGACAAACCACATATGACTATGGACTGTGTGCATCCTGGCACCGCTGTCAGTAACTGGCTATGTGTGGACACACCTATGTGCTGATGTTAGTGAATGCTGCCAAATCAGCGCGGGCTAGCCCACTGCTACATTACTACTGGCATTATCGTAAAGCGCCTGAACTCCAAACATGCTAGCTGCGAGTAGCTCACTGACACACACTCACAGCTCCCAAGGTCCACTCTTCAAGGGAGGATCTGTGTGGCAGCTGCACCAAGAAATGGTGAGCTGTAGTTATAGTCAGCACAAGCTAGTGGTGCCCAGCATTTGCTGGTGCCTCCACAGATTCATTATGAAGAATTCTTGGCAATGGTGCGACATGCATGGGCACACACAAGAAAAAGTAGAGATTACTGTGAGCTGAGCATCAGACCAGTGAAGATGTGTTTCCAGGTGTATGATTCTGCTTGCAGCAGGCCATGTGGGTTGAGCTTAACATGAACTCCCGACAACACTTATGGGATTATTTAGACAATGCTGTCTGTTCATCGGTCCTGTTACATTGTGATCACAAAGTACACAGCAACCCATAGGTCTAAAGAAGGTTATCAGTTTCATCTGCTCATCTGTCTATTGTTTTTTCCCACAGTTATGCAATCAGACCATAAGCTAATCAGTAGTTTTGGAAATATTTTCAGAGACCATTGGAAAACTATGAATCCAGACCATACAGTAACATACTTGACTTTTCAATAAACTAAGTAACTTAAAAGATAATTAATATTGATGTTTGGATACACTAAAGATTACCATGCTGTTTGTGACATTATAGCTCTTTAATTACCAAGTTTACTATCATTCTTTGGTTGCACTAATTTTTCTGGACTGAATGGTTCCCATCATTAATCAGTTTAGCCACTATTTAGGAATTTGCATAAATTATGATCATACTTCCAAATATGGCACCTGTGATCATAAATAGGTAATCCCCAGTGTAAACATAAAAAAAGATTTAATAACCTTTCTTAATTTACTAACTACTTATTATGTAAACCAGATTATTGCCTGACCTATAGCTCAACCATTCTAGTAAATTTCGACACACAATTCTACAAACAAATATATATTTTCCAGAATAATAGTGTCCTTTATAAAAACCTCCTCCAACTCAAAATCCCTCAGTCTGTATACATTAAGCTCACAAGTAACAAACTATTATCAACTGACTGTGCTTCATAAACTGTGATGTTGAGATGAGGAGTTTTATAATGAGTGTTGTCACTGAAATTTCTCCTGAAACTGCCACTGAATGTGTGGCTGTCCTGGTTTTTGTGCTATGTAAACAACAGAGTTAAGAAAGTGGTTCTCATCATATAGGTTGATTTAAAGTTAATAGATAGATGAATAAGTAAAACCAAAAACAATCACATTGCAGCCATTATTGTATAACATTGTTCAATAACCAAAAAGTCTTCAGCTGTGAGATGACAAACTCGTGTGCTATCAAGAACAAAAAGATGAGGGTTGAGTTAGTTGTTTACAGTTATTTCCTGCAGGTAGCTGGAGAATTAAGAGGATTTGTGAAAATGGCACAGAAGATATGTTTGAGAAGTTGGTTTGGAAGCTGATCCCAGACTGTGAAGACTGTAGTAAGAGTGAATCAGGGAACTAGTAGGATCAGTGCTTACAAGTTAGTGGTGCAGCGGGCTGATTTTATTGCCGAACCCATGCACTGTGCTCAGAGTGTCTGACAGGGTGATGGTAACTGACAGAAAACATGTTCACACAATGATATATTTATTGTGGCATGGAAGTACACAACTAATTAACAATAATTTCTAATGGTGAAAGTCAGAGTTCCAGCATGTTCTGTTTTACTATGTCACTCAGTATCACTTTGGACTATAACAACTTAACCATACTCTGACTGGGAGTTTAATTATCTTTCATCATACCCTGAAATGTGGAACATCTTTCCTACAGTCCCTTCCACTTCCTGCAAAATGGTATTCTGATACCCACCCAATCTATGATATATTCTTTTTCATCCTTATGCAACACCTGCTCTTAATCCCATGTTACATGGCTCTTATCAATGTGGAAGATCTAGGTGTAAGAATTGTCCTATACACCCATCCAGCACATCCTGTTGCAGTTTTGTCACAGACGTATCCTACCCCTTCACAGGCAGAGCCATCTATGAAAGCTGTTAAGCTGCACAGCCTTTTATGTTGACATGACAACCAACAAACTGTCCACCTGAATGAATGGTCACTACCAAACTACGTCCAAGAACAAGTTAACCACCCAGTGGTCGAACATACTGTTGACTATAACATGCCTGACCATAATGTCCACTTCAAAACCTATGCCATCAGAATCCTTGAGTTTTCTCTCTCAAAACCAGCTTCTTGAATTGAGTAGATGGAAAATGTTCCTACAACATATCCCAGGATTCTACATTGCTCATATTGTCAATCTCCGTTAGCCCCTGTCCCACACCCACTTCCACTTCTATTTCTTTTCTCAAGGCCCCTTTTCTCTTCATTCCCACTATTAAGTCTGCAGTTTCCACGTACCTTTGTTTTATCTTCTCCTGTCGCCCTCCTCATCTCACTTTATCCTACACTACATGCGACTCCCACTGCTTATGCTATCCTAGGCTCACTGGTATTACATTCCTGTCCTGTACTTTTGCTGTCTCTCCCTCCCTCCCATCAGCTTTCCCTCACTCCACCCCATTCTTCTCCTCCCTGTATCCTTCTTCCACTCATCCATTGCTCATACATGCTGCTAACTCCTCAGGCTGTAGCACCAAAACAATGTACACATTATTTAAGAAGGGTTTTTTTTGTATTCCACGTATAAATGGTGAAAAAGCAAATGAATGGTTTTTTGAAAGTATGTCACTATTAAGACAATTTTGAAGCTAGTCCTTTGAAAATTGGTATTTGGTTTCTCTGCCAGAATAAAGAAATACATGTTTCAGGAGTTTTGGGAATTTATCCTCATGGGGGGTGAAATAGTGAGTTAAATTTTTTTGAATAAATTATTATTAAAGAACTACTCTAGTATTTTTAAAGCTACATTGATGAAAATTGGTGTTTACTTATCAGTTAAAGACTAAAAAGAAGCACATGTTTCAATGATTTTTTGGAAATTAAACCCCAAACAGCGTGAAATAAGGAATGAAATGTTTTAGGAAAATATTTCATTTTGAAAGATTGCTACTTGCTGTAAAGAAGACATGTTAATCTGCAGGCAGGCACAATTAAAGAACCCTTACCTAGAGCTTTCAGCCACAGCCTTCATCAGCAAAAGAGAAATACATACATACTATTCATAGAGACAAGCAAGCACACCTAATGCACGCATAACCGCCAACTCCAGCATCTTGGGCTGGAATGTAAGTCTCACATGAGATGCAAACAGCAATCTGGAGATGGTGCAAAAGGGGAAGGGATAGTAGTGTATGAGTGGGGAGAAACATAAATGTTTTCTGGTTATAACAATACAGTCTTCCCTAAAGTTCATATGAAATGTCTCATACCACTTTTTTTATATGCATCCAGATAGTTATTGGGCAATTCAATGCTTCCTAAGGCCTTGTGTGTGTGTATTTATACATATTATTCTGTCTTATTTGATAAAAAACTTGATATTCATTGTGAAGGCATGTGGGATGTTCTGGAAGGACGTGTGTTGTCATAATTATTGGTGGATTGTTGACACTGATAAACTTATGTACATATACTAAATTAAGTAACTAGTCAAGAAATTGAAGTAATAAGTCCTTAGCAATAAATAACTAGAGACTGCAGAGATGTTAGCACGAAAAATCAATGCTTCTAACTAACAAAATGGTAATCGAAAAAATCCAGTAACAGAAGACCTCTCTATCTTGAGAAACAGCTTAAAAGTTATTACCAAGCGATGTATTTTCATTTGTTATCTATTTTTATGTCTTTATCTGTAATTAATATTCTTTGTAATTACATTTCTAATTAACTCTCCAGTTGTTTACATCTCAAAGTCTTCCAATTTCCAGAATTTGAGGCCATATTTGTGCATTTTATGTATGCAATTGGATAAAGCACAAGCTCTGTACTACCAGTGAATATTAGTAACCAAATCCAAACTGTAATTAATTATGTAACTAAAATATATGAGAGACATTATTGTAATCAAAGTTCAGAATGATTTTCTTATGGAAAACTAAATATATTACTACAAAAGATTGTCATTGAAAATTGTATTTTATACCTCATTTGGCTGTAATATCAGTTTCTTTATGTTTTGTAAATTTTAATTGTAACATCAAAATTGTACAAAATTAATAATGCTTTATTTTAGAAGTTATTGTTAAACTTCTATATAAAGCGATGCTGTGAGGGGTCAGTTTTGAAGCTACTTTTGGAAGTCAAAGAGATCAGTGAAGTCTGTCCATCTTTTGTTTACATGACGAGTGTGCAGTTTGAATGTCAATTACTGTGAATAAATTTTGTGATGCATGAAAATTTCGCATTCATTCGTCAGTAGACCAGACAGAAGAAACTTAAGTTAAGTAACATTCAACATGAATCATTACATGTTGCAGTGTGTGGGGACAAAAGTGCCAACACACATAGCATCAGGAGGTTGTGAGTCAGGGAGGTAGGGGAAAAAGGAGCAAAAAAGGAGAGGAGAGGGCAAAGATGGGCATGCATTGGCAAAAGGTGGAAAATAAACAGGGTGGGAGATGAGAGTGGGGAGGAGCTGATAGTGCAAAGGGGTGGAAATTGTTGAGTGAAGGGTGTGGGGACAGTGTCTTATCGAAGGTTGAGGCTGAGATAATTACGGAGGCAGTGTAACTCTCATCTGCACTGTTCAGATAAGCAGGTGGTGGAGGGTAAGATCCAGATGGCTTGAATAGTGAAGCAGCGATTCAAATCAAGTATGTTATGTTCAAATGCATGTTGTGCTGCAGTGTGGTCTACTTTCCTCTTGGCCACAGTTTGGCTGTGGACATTCATCCTGGTGGACAGCTGGTTGGTAGTCATGCCAATATAAAAAGCTGTGCAATGATTGCAGCAGAGCTGGTAAATAACTTGGCTGCTTTCACATGTGGCCTGGCCCCTGATGGGGTAGGATAAACTTGTGACAGGAGTGGAATAAAAAGTGCTGGGTGGATGTAGTGGGCAGGTCTTGCACCTGAGTCTTCCACAGGACTATGGGCCTTGTGATAAGGGATTTGGATTGGGAGTGGCATACAGGTGGACTAGGATCTTGTGGAGGTTGGGTGGGCACTGGGACACTATTCTAGGCGGGGTGGGAATTACCCTGGGTAGGATATTCCTAATTTCAGGGCATGATGATAGGTAATCAAAGCCCTGGTGATGGATATGGTTTACTTGTTCCAGTCTGTGTGGTACTGAGTGAAAAAGGGGACACTCCTTTTTGGCTGGTTCTTGGGTGTGGTGGGAGGATTGGGAGTGTGAAGGGAAATGGCACAGGAGATATGTTTGTGGGCTAGGTTTAGAGGATAGTGACTGCCTGTGAAGGCTATGGTGAGGCCTTCAGCATACTGAGCATGGGAGTTCTTGTCACTGCAGATAAGCCATCCCATGGTGGTCAGGCTGTATGGGAGAGATTTTTTGACATGAAAGGGATGAAAGCTGTTGAAATGCTGGTACTGTTGACGATTGGTGGGTTTAATGTGGACAGTGGTGAGGATGGAGCCATCAGAGAGGAGGAGGTCAAAATCTAGGACGGTATTACATTGGTTGAGGATGACATGAAGCAGATGGGAGAGAAGGTGTTGAGGCTTTGAAGAAACAAAGGTAGGGTGTCTTGGCTCTGATCAGATCATGAAGATATCATCAATAAACCTGAACCAGGTTAGGGGTTTAGCATTTTGGTGAGGAAGTTCTCATCTAGATGGCCCATAGGAAGGTTGGCATAGGAGGGTGCCATGTGGGTGCCCATGGCTGTGCTGCAGAGTTTTTTATATACCTTCCTTTCAAAGGAGAAATAGTTGTGGGTTAGGATAAAGTCAGTAAACTATATGAGGTAATGTTCAATAGTGGTAAGATTGTGGGCATGAAGGATGTTGTTGTATAGGGAAGTGGTGTCAACAGTCACAACCAGGGATCCAGGAGGTAAAGGGGTGGAGATGGTGGAGAGTTGAGGAAGGAATTGGTTAGTGTCTTTGATGTAGTAAGCTAGATTCTGGCCAATTGGTTGTAGGTGTTGGTCAATGAGTGCTGAAACTCTTTCAGTAGTGGTTCAATAACCAGCCACAATGTGGCATTCAGGATTTTTGGGTTTGTGGATTTTAGGGAGGATGCAGAAGCACTGCAAAACACATCCCCATGGCACAGGCATCCCAGAACCACTGCTGCTCCCTTCACTAGATACTACTACTGTGCAATACATACTCCATAAATCACATCTCTGAAAATGAATCCTTTGCTTTCCAGCACCTGGAGGAGCATTCCAGACACCACCTCCATAAGTTATCCAATCTGCTGACATCCTACTGCCACCTTGGTGCACCATTATATGACCCTTATTGTACCCACAGTGTTCCTACTCATCCACCACTGCCTAGCTGACATTTTCAACTGCCCACATCCCCCAAAACTCCCAAACAGCTCTCCACCAAATTCAGAGCCAAACATTCTGTAACACTGTTAACATTTGCATCGAAACCATTAGCTCCACAGAAGTTTCAGTCCTATCCAAAAGCCCCATCTTTAGCCCTACACCCAAATATAACCATGCTGGACTTGTCAAAGACCTACTCTCCTTCTCCCAGTTCCTGCAGTGGAACCACTTTCTTGCTGCCAATCCCTCCAACCAAAACCACCCTCATTCCAGCATTGAACCCACCTCTTCTAGTTCGTAGCCTCCCTCCCAGCCAACCAACCACCTAATGGTCACCTTCTAGGAATTCCTTACCTCCATCTTAGACTCACGATCCTTTCCAGGTCCCTTCTTTAGAGCACCAACCTTTCAGTAGCCATGCACAATCTCAAAACAAATCGTGACCTAATCATCCTACCTGCAGTCAAAGGTTATGAATCACAGTGACTACCTGGCAGAAGGCCTCTGCCAATTATCTGAGTCCTCCACTTATAAAGTGAGCCAGAGTGATCTCATCCCAGAAGTTCAGCACAATCTCCAATACCTACTTACAGCATTAGGCTCTTCTCAGAACCTCTCACCTGAATCAATTTCCCTCCTCACCCCTATGACACCCCACACTCCCACTTTCTACATGCTCCCCAAAATCCACAAACCCAACAATCCTGGATACACCATTGTGACTGGTTATTGTGCCCCAATTGAAAGAATTTTGGCCCTCATTGACCAACACCTACAACCAGGTGGCCAGAATCTAGCCTCCCATGTCAAAGACACCAACAACTTCCTTCACCAACTCTCCACCTTCCCCATCCTTTTACATCCTGGATCTCTACTCGTACTGTTGAGGCCACAGTCATGCTCATGGTCTTACCAATATTGAACACTACCTTTCCCAATACCCTTAAAACTCCAAATCCTTACCTCATTCTTCACAAACTTTACTAACTTTATCCTAACCCACAACAACTTCTCCTTTGAAGACCAAATGTAAACAAATCTGTGGCACAGTGATGGGCCCCCACGTGGCACCCTCCTATGCCAACCTTTTTGTGGGCCGCCTATATGAGACCTTCTTATCCAAAATGCCAAACCCTAATCCGGTTCAGGTTTATTGATGATATCTTCATGAGCTGCTCAGAGCCAAGACACCCTCTCCCATCTGCTTCATGTCATGCTCAACCAGTGTGATACCTTCCTAGATGTTGACTTCATCCTCTCTGATGGTTCCATCCTCACCACAGTCCACACTAAACCCACCAACCATCAACAGTACCTGCATTTCAACAGCTTTCATCCCTTTCGTGCCAAAAAATCCCTCCCACACAGCCTGACCACCCTGGGATGGCATATCTGCAGTGACAAGAACTCCCATGCTCAGTATGCTGAAGGTCTCATGAAGGCCTTCACAGGCAGGCACTATTCCATAAACCTAGCCCACAAACATATCTCCTGTGCCATTTCCCCTCACACTACCAATCCTTCCTCCTCACCCAAGAACTAGCCACAAAGGAGTGTCCCCTTTGTCACTCAGCACCACACCAGACTGGAACAAGTCAACCACATCCTTCACCAGGGCTTTGATTACCTATCATCATGCCCTGAAATGAGGAATATCCTACTCAAGGTACCTTCCACCCCTCCTAAAATGGTGTTCTATTGCCCACCCAACCTTCTCAAGATCCTACTCCATCTGTATGTCACTCCCAAACCAAATCCCTTGTCACAAGGATCATATCCCTGTGGAAGACCCAGGTGTAAGACTTGCCCAATACATCCACCCAGTACTTACTATCTCACACCTGTTACAAGTTTATCCTACCCCATCAGGGGTGGGCCACATGTGGCTACTTCACTACTCACACCACCTGAATCATTCTCTCCACCACCAGCTTTTCCGAACTCTCGGCTCCCATAATTATCCTGGCCTGAACCTTTAGTAACATACTCTCTCCACGCTCAACACCAAACAGTTTTCATCCTGTTTGTCCTACCATCTCCTCCCTAAATTCTCATCACCCACCCTGTTTATTTGCCACCCTTTGCCAATGCACCTGTCCATCTTTTCCCGCTCTCTTCCTTTTTTGCTCCTATTTTCTCTACCTCACTGCCCCACAACCTCCTGATGCTGCAGCTGTTGGCATTCTTTTCCCTGCACACTCCACCAGATAGCTTTCATCTCTATCACCCCACCTGTACAATAAAGTAGATGAGCTGATAATGTGCTTAGATGATCTCAAAATAAGAATAAGTTTGATAAACTTTGTCTGTCTGAACACCACGTAACTGTGGGGATGGAAAATGCCAGTATAAATGGGTATAATTCAGCATCTTACACTTGTAGATCTAGTATGGATAAAGGAGGTGTTGCCATTTTCATAAAACAATGGTATAAATGTTGGAGTAAGCAAATTTTGTGTTGATCAGCACTTTGAAGTTTGTGCATGTGAACTTCAGCTAGATAATGTTGTGTTGACATTAGCAACAGTGTACAGATCTCCACTAGGAGATTGGGGGCTATTCATAAAAAAGTTTGACTCCCTATTATGCTGTCTGTCAGACAAAAAGAAGTATTTTCTATGGTGATCTCAATGATAACTTCCTAAGCAATTCTGATAGGAAAAGTGAACTAGAAGTGTTGTTAACAACATATAACTTAGAATCAGTGATCAATTTCCCTACATGTATAGCTCAGGACTGTAGTACTATAATAGATAATGTATTTGTACAGCAAGAGGATGTAGAACGAACACATGCTTTCCCTGTGGTAAATACGAGGTGCGGCTAGAAAAAAACCGGACTGATGCTGTAAAAAACATTTATTTACAATTATTTACAATTTCATGTTATCTCCTTCAATGTACTCTCCTCCTCGGTCTCTACACCGCTCCATACGAATTTTCCACTGTTCATAGCAATGCTGCAGATCATTTTCGGTAAGTCCATACATTACTTCCGTCGCTTTTTCTTTTACTGCTTCAACAGTCTCAAATCTAGTTCCTTTCAAAGCTGACTTGACTTTAGGGAAAAGAAAAAAGTCACAGGGGGCCAAATCAGGTGAGCTGGGGCATTGTCTTGGTGAAGGATTCATGACTTTTTTCTCCACAAATCGTTCCGTTTTCTCCGTACTCGCTCACGTAGGGTAGCCAGGACGCTAATGTAGTAATGCTGATTCACTGTTTGTCCCTCTGGTACCCAATCAATGTGCACAATCCCTTTGATGTCAAAAAAAAACAATCATCATTGCCTTGAATTTCGATTTTGACATTCGTGCTTTTTTTTGTCGTGGAGAACCAGGAGTTTTCCAATGCATCGATTGGCGTTTAGTTTCGGGATCGTAAGTAAAAAACCACAATTCATCGCAAGTAATAACATTTTGTAAGAAGGTGGGATCACTTTCAATGTTTTCCAGGATGTCAGAACAAATCATTCTTCGGCGTTCCTTCTGTTCAATTGTGAGACACTTTGGAACCATTTTTGAACACACTTTGTTCATGTTGAAACTTTCATGAAGAATCTGCCTAACACTTTCCTTGTCAACTCCTGTTAACTCAGACACTGCTCTGATTGCTAAACGGCGATCTTGTCGAACAAGTTTACCGATTTTTTCAATGTTTGCATCAGTTTTTGCTGACAATGGTCTGCCAGTGCGAGTGTCATCACTGGTGTCTTCGTGGCCATCTTTAAATCGTTTAAACCACTCAAACACTTGTGTTCGCGATAAACAATCATCACCGTCTACTTGTTGTAACATTACAAACGTTTCACTTGCAGATTTTCCTAGTTTGAAACAAAATTTGATGTTAACACGCTGTTCTTTCTGTACACTCAACATTTTCCGACGCACAGACAAAACGTCAACTACTTAAAACAGACGCCACGGGCAGACTGAGTGCAGGAGGCAGGTGAAACTCAAGCAGTAGGTGGAGCGAGAGTCACGTGACAGGCCACGCGACTTTCAGCCTTATTGCATTCGTTTTATTGTTTCACCAGTACTAGTCCGTTTTTTTTTCTACCCACACCTCGTAGATTATCTGACCATGATGCACAACTGATTAACTTACAAAACCTAACAGGGTGTACACTTCAGAAACCATTAAGTAAAAGTGTGAGGGTGCTCAACCCAGTACCTATAGATCACTTCAGAGAAAGTTTAGGAAATGTAAACTGGGAAGATGTATATAATGAGCCAAATGCTAATGATAAATGCAGCATATTTCTTGATAAATTTATATCTCTTTTTGAACATTGTTTTCTAAAGAAAATTACTAAATGTAACACCCACAAACTTTTCAAAGAAACCTTGGATTACTACAGGTATTAAAGTGTCTTCAGAAAGAAAAAGAAAACAGTTTGAGACAGCAAGAACTAGTAAAGATCCAGAAGTATTTTTACACTATAAAAATTATTGTAACATACTGAGAAAAGTTGTGAGGAAATCAAGAAATATGTATGTTAGAGAAGAAATTAACAACTCCAGCAATAAAATCAAATCAATATGGAATGTTGTTAGAAGGGAGACAGGAAAAGTAACCACTGGGCTAGGTAGTATTACTGATAAAGAGAATGAGACCATCTTAAACAACAGTACACAGGTATCCAATGTATTTAATAATCACTTCTTAAGTGTATGAGAAAAAATTGGTGAGAATAGTTCAAAAGAAAAAGCCAGGCAGTACATGGAAGAGTCAGTTTTGAAAAATTTTAGTCAGATTAAGTTTCATCTAACAACCTCTTGTGAAATAAGGAAAATTATTAAAGCTTTGAAAAATAAATGTTCTGTTGGAGTAGATTACATGTCTAACAAGCTATTAAAACAATGTGGAACAATTACAGCTGATGTTTTGAGTCACATGCGTAATGCATCTCTGACTCATGGTATTTTTCCAGACAGGTTAAATAAAATATGCCATTGTCAGGCCTCTCTACAAAAAGGGGGAAACCACAGATGTCAATAATTACTGGCCAGTATCCTTGGTTACAGCATTTTCAAAAATCTTTGAGAAAATAATGTACTCAAGAGTGGTTAGCCATCTCAACAGTAATGGGATACTTAGTAAATCGCAGTTCGGATGTCAGAAATGCTGTTCTGCTGAAACAGCAATATATAATTTCACTGTCCACGTAATAGAGTCTTTAAGTAGTAAAATGTCACCAATAGGAATATTCTGTGACTTATCTAAAGCATTTGAGTGTATGAACCATGACATTATGTTAGAGAAATTACAGTTTTATGGTATAAATGGAACAACATATGAGTTGTTTAAATCATATCTACAGAACAGGAAGCAAAAAGTCTCTTTATATGTTTCAAGTGATTGAAAGGAGTTTGCCACTTCATCTAACTGGGGTGAAATTACATTAGGTGTTCCACAAGGTTCGATCATGGGTCCCCTCCTGTTTTTGATATATGTGAATGACCTCCCTTCTTATGTAAAACAAGATGCCGAACTGATACTGTTTGCTGATGATGCAAGCATAATTATTAATCCAGTAAAAGAAAGTCTGATAGAAAATGATACAAATAAGGTCTTTGGAAAAGTTATTAATTGGTTTTCTGCGAAGGGACTTGCTCCGAACTTTGAAAAAACACATTACATCCAATTTTCTGCTGCAAAAAGTATAATTCCTTCAATAAATATAACACATCAAAAGAAGTCAGTAGCCAGGGTAGAGCATACTAAGTTTTTGGGTGTACATATAGATGAGAATCTTAATTGGAAAAGTCATATTTTTTATCTCCTAAAGCAACTGGGTTCAGCAACTTTTGCAATCAGAGTAATTGCCAATTTTGCGGATGTACAAATTAGTAAGCTAACATACTTTGCATACTTCCACTCTCTGATGTCATACGGAATAAGATTCTGGGGCCACTCAACACTTAAGCAAAAGGTATTCACTGCTCAAAAGAAAGTAGTTAGAGTAATGTGTGGGGTTCATAGTTGCACATCTTGTAGGTGTCTGTTTAAAAGGTTAGGAAGTCTTACAACTGCTTCACAGTACATTTACTCTGTAATGAAATTTTTTCTCAACAGCATTGACCTGTTTAAAATCAACAGCGACATACATGATTACAATACCAGAAAAAAGAAAGACCTACACTATTCTTTACTTAACCTATCTTTGGCACAGAAAGGGGTAAAATATGCAGACTTTTTGATAAATTACCAGATGAAACAAAATGTCTGACAGACAGCAGTAATAGTTTCAAAAACAAATTTAAATCATACCTCCTTGACAACTCCTTCTATACCATAGAAGAATTCTTGAATATGAGTAAATAAATCTGGGGATATAATATATGCATTTTATGCCATTTAACAGAATGAGATAGATAATAGAAATATTTAGGTATAATACTATAATGTAAAAAAAAATTGTTTCCTGTGCGCATTTCCTGTGCATTTGACATGTTCCACATTGTGGTGTCACCGCCAGACACCACACTTGCTAGGTGGTAGCTTAAATCGGCCGCGGTCCATTTAGTACATGTCGGACCCGCGTGTCGCCACTGTTTGATCGCAGACCGAGCGCCACCACAAGGCAGGTCTCGAGTTACTGACTAGCACTCGCCCCAGTTGTACGACGACTTTGCTAGCGACTACACTGACGAAGCCTTTCTCTCATTTGCCGAGAGACAGTTAGAATAGCCTTCAGCTAAGTCCATGGCTACGACCTAGCAAGGCGCCATTAGCCTTACATAGTTTGATAGTTATCGTATGAAATGTCTCAGCAAGAAGAACGATGTATACAACAAGAATTAAAAGTTAAGTATTCGAGGAGCTGCATACTTTTCTTATTAGAATTCACTACTTATCCTGTTCCAGAATTCACACCCGTCTGCGTTAGATAGCGTGCATTTCGGCCTCCTGTATCTACAAGGTGTTGGCACATTTGCCAACACATCACACATCATAACAGTTCTTCTGTGCTATTGATCAATGGAACATGTAACTAACTAACTAACTATCCCTTCCCCTTACCTGCCATGTCCAGACTGCTATTTGAATCTCATGTGATAGTTGCAATCCAGCCTGAGATGCTAGAGCTAGTGGTCATATGTGCATGAGGTGTGCTTGCTTATGTATATGAATGCTGTATGTTTCTCTTTTGCTAATGAAAGCTGTGGCTGAAAGCTTTAGGTAAGTGTGTTTTAAATGTGCCTTCCTGCAACTTAATGTGTCTTCTTTATACTAAGTAGCAATCTGTCTTTTCCTACATTGTTGATATTCCTACCCTGAGTTTCAATTTTTTCATTTCGAAAGAATTTTTATAGCTAAATCTGTTAAAATTTGAATTCAGCTTCTCAATTAGAAAACGTGTTTCACTGGTTTTGGAAATTTAACCTCTAATGTGGTAGAACAAGGCCAGACTGATTCACTGGCTCATCACTGCCTAGCCCAAACTGCTGAGGATAGAAACTTGAAATTTTGAGGATGTATAATAATTATGTGTTATTTATGGTTGTGTATAATAATAATGTGTTATTAATAGTTATTAAAAGCAGAGATCTGGCAGAAAAATACATAAAGACTTAATATAGGTCAAGTGTACATTTTAGAGACTTTGACATGTTAAGCCACAATATTTGGAAGCAGCAGCAGTCAAACAATCAGGCTGATGACCAGCGGAGTTTGGGAAACTACAGTTAGCCCTTTGAGAAATCAACTGAGCAGAGGGCAATATTTCCAAGAAGAACAACAACCAGTGCAGTTTGCACATCAGCAGTCAATGCTCCAGGAACTGTCATCATACTGAACTCATGTGACTGACACGTTGTGACGATGTAGAGGAGAGTGACATGGCAATGCCTGACCGCACCAGCATAGAGGTAAAACAGAGCTATGATTAATTGGGGAAGCTCAGGCACATGTACTATATCACAAGGAGTTATGAAATGCAATAACTTTTGAAGAATAGAAACAAGGTTTGCTCAAAAGGCTTAAAAAGCAGAATGGTTGCCACTTTTATGGAGAGCAGTTGAACGACATGTCCCAAAGATGTAATGAAACAATAGAAAGCTTTGTGGATAGAATACAAAATGTTAATAGTAACACTTGCCAATTGTCAGCCAGTGATGAAACCAATAAGTCTATTCCACAAGAAGTAGAGAATAGGACCTTAGATACTGTTTTGTGATGACTGCCATCTGAACCATCATACTTTGTTAGGGCAGAATTTCGAAGAATTTAACTGATGCAGTCAACATTGCTACAGCACTAGAGGAAATAGATGCCATGATGAGGTACAAGGAAAGAAAAAATGTATTTTCCACAGGTTTTTGTTGTTTCAGGTGCAATCAGCAGGGCACATTGCGAAAAACTGTCAGCAACCACAGTATACAAATTGTCCAAGGGTGGGTCATACATATCATGAGAGTAGCAATACAGGGAAATTTGCAAATAGGGGTCTGTTAAACAAGAATGGGAACCCTGGAACCACTGCCAAGTGTTCCATTAAAATTCTATGCTATTAGAGTGCATGCAAAGGCAGAGTGCTGGTTACCAGGCACTATTAAGGGTAAAGCATGTAGACTCTTAGTTGACACAGGGGCTCACATGTCAGTCATAAGTAAGCAGTGCACTGAAATTAGGAGATATGGCCCTCCAAGATATAAGTTAAGTGATGTAGGCGGAGATGACATATGTTCAGTAAGCTGCATGTCACTGATCTTTTGCATTGAGGGTGTAAGATTCCAGGAGATTGTGGAAGTCATATCAAGGGTAAGCAATGAATATGATGTCATACTAGGGTTATATTTCTTGAATAAACATCACACCATAATCAGCCTTGGGCAGCAAACAGTAGAGCTTAGCAGGGTATTGTTTCGATTAGGTGGCACAGCTGTCAAGGAAGCTCTGCCGCAAGATCCCTCTCCCAGGAAAGAGGAATCAACTAAACTGTGAGAAATGTGCTTGAAGGTAGAGTCACTGGATAAAATACCATTCGGAACAGGAAAGCTACTTTGAGTGGACATTAATGCTGTTTTACCCACAAACACACTATGCATAGTGGAACCGTTAGTGGAAAATGATGAATCAGACACAGCACATTGTTTTGTGCACAGGGGTATAGTTTGTGCTACAACAATTGATGGAGTACAGCAGGTACTGGTGCATATAGATGATTTTGGGACAGAAGACAAGGAGTTACAAAAGGGAATGTTAGTAGTTAACTCAAGTGCCTTAGACGAAGATGATGTTGATTGGTCAGCCGTAGGTAATAGTGACAAACCAGCTGCATGCAAACCTGCATTGTGCCAGAAGGTATCACACTTAAAAAGAAACAAACAGAATATATAGAAACAGTGTTTGATGAGTTTCAGGATCTGTTTAGTTCACAGGGATCGCTATTAAAAGAAACATCACACAACACAGTATTCTAACTAGAGATAACACCTCAATTTGCAGGAGACCATACAGAGTTCCTCACCAGTTATGATAGATGAACAATTAGAGGGTGGTATAATAGAGAATTAGTACTCACCATACAGTGCAAATAATGCAGTTGTGCCAAAGAAATCTGTTGATTGTGCAAAACATTTTAGATTCTGTTGTGATTATAAGGATTTAAATAGCAAAACAATTTTGGATGTGTATTCATTACCGGATATCATAGATACCATTGACCATCTTGGCAACAGTAAATATTTCTCCACAATTAAGTTGAAGAGCGAGTACCATCAAATAGAAGTTGCACAACAGTTCAAAACTAACTCCTTTCATCACCCCTTCAGGTCAATGACAATTCTTAAGGATGCCTTCTGGACTGAAAAATGTGCTCATAAAATTCCAAAGATTGCTAGATGGCATGTTATGTGTGTTAAAACCTCGACAATGCAGAATATATCTCACTGACATAATTGTATTTTCAAAAGACATCAAGGAACATGCGATTCACTTACTAGAAGTTTTCCAATGCCTCAGGGATGCTAAATTAACATTAAATTTGTAAAGTGTCACTTTGCACTGAAGGAAGTAATTTATTTAGGTCATGTTGCCAGTGAACACTGAATCAAAACCTATCCATGGCTAACAACCACAGTTAAAGATATTTCAACACTGCACTCTATCAAGGAAGTGCAGCAAGTTCTAGACCTATCAAATTATTTTCGAAAATTTGTAAAAGATTATGCAGAAATAGCGTGACCTCTCATGCAGTTATTGAAAAACAGCACTAAATTTCACTGGACAACAGAATGCAACACAGCATTTGAAACAATGAAATACAAATTAACACATGTTGTTGTTGTTGTGGTCTTCAGTCCTGAAACTGGTTTGATGCAGCTCTCTCCTGTATTAATCTATCCAGATTTCAATGAAGAATTCATGCAGTCCTGCGATGCATCTGGACATACTATTGGAGCAGTTTTGGGCCAAAACATTAATGATGCAGAAAATCCAGTAGCCTACATGTCCAGATGATTAAATACAGGAGAAAAGAATTGCACAACAATGGAAAAGGAGTTACTGAGTGCCATTTATGGTACAAAACATTTCAGGTGCTAACTGTATGGAAATAAATTCAATATGATTATGGACCACGCTGCTCTCAAGTGGTTACTTGGGCTAAAAGACCCATCAAGTTGCTTGACACACTGGTCCCTATGCCTCTCTGAAATGGACTTTAAAGTCATTCATAAACCAAGGAAGAAACATTCCAATACAGATTGTCTAAATAGAAAGGTAGCAGTGTTAGAAGCAGTAGGTCACAATGCAGGAGAACGGCAAAAAGCACAGGCTTCAGATGCAAATTGCTGAAGATGTGCAAACATCAGCAGTTTTGCATACAGGATGGGTCCTGTGTCAAACAACTAGACTCAGAACAAGAATTGTGGCTCCCAAATACCTCTGACAGGAAGTCATGCAAGAGGCCCATGATCACATTCTTTCAGGTCATGGTGATCAAAGAACTACTGAAAGATGCATTGCGGAACATTTGTGGTGGGAGACAAGAAAGCATGATGTAGCACAATATGTGCGCAATTGCTTACAGTGCACTCAGCGAGCAGACTATTGCCATTAACATACACTGTTACAAAGCCTCCTGGAAGCATCACACCCATTTCAAACAGTAGGAATGGACATTTATGGTCCCTTCAATAAAACACCAGATGAAAAAGTTCCCTGATCAACAGACAAACACCATTGCTAGGCTATGGTCAATTATTTGATTTTAAAATTTGGCATACGAGAAGCACTTGTAACCAACGAAGATAGTAACTTCATGTCTGACCTCATGAAAAAACTCTGTTGTTTGCTGAAAGTACGTAAATTACACACCACCCCATTACACTCACAGGCAAACAGACAGACAGAAAGGGTTCACAACACTATCGGGAAGATGCTTAGTTATTTTATCAATGACCAACACAACAATTGGGATATCATTGTTCAATACTGTGTAAGTGCTTACAATACCAAAACACACAAAGGAATAAGCACCTCACCTTATGAAGTTATTTATGGAAGGGAGATGCCATCACCATTCAATGCTATTAAGCCCAAAGAAGGAAAAATGGAGAAGCAGTTAGGAAATTTGCTCAAATCATTAAGGACACATGGAAAAAAGTACAGAAAGCAAATACCAGAGCATTAGGACGGCAAGAGAAATAAGCAATGTACATGTTAAATATCCAGATTTCAAAACTGAACAATGGGTATTTCTATCCACTCCCAATGTTGCTAAAGGAAAGATGAAAAACTTTGTGACAAATTACCAGGGTCCTTACCAAGTTGAAATCACATCACTGGTTAATGACAAGTTCCAGTTACCCACAAAAACAACTATTATTCGTGGTGCCACTACTACAAGTAAGCGTGTTGAACTCCTTGCTAGTGGACTGATAGTTAATGGCACATTATGTTCTCTTTTAGGTGTGAAATTTCACTTACCTGCAATCATAACCAGTTTGACCACTGTCACCTCATCATATCCACTAATTTACTGGCCAAAAACACGTATGCAACTATTGGCTCCTCAAAATTTGCCTTACCTAAACAACTCCCTTGATTCCTCCATCCTACAGTCATTAGATGTTCTTATCACTGCAGAACAAGGCGGTTGAAAGAGGAGCATAAAATGTGAATTATGATATTGAGTGCAAGTATTTCTGGAACCTTCTTGTTCATAATTATACTGCTTTCATGTGTATCAGATGAAAACTCAAGACAAACAATAACATATAACTGCATCAAATTCCAGTTGAATGGCTACAAAAAATCCTGAGCATACACGTGTACTACTAAAATGTGTGTAGAGATAATTGTTGCTTGCTAGTTCATTCTACCATATTTCTAACACTACTTTCAGAAGTTTTCTTAATGCTGATGTATTTCAAGCTATTATGGAATGAATGTATTATATAATTTTCCTGACAGACTAAGATTTCCATGTTGTCTTTGTTTCTTGTTTATTAGTCATTTATAGATGGACATGGAGAAAATTCATGGATGAATTTTTCCAGATGGTGGGAGGAATATAGGGTGTATAATAATTATATGTTATTTACAGTTGAGTATATTAATTGTATGTTCTTTATGATTGTTCAAAGCAGAGATCCAACAGAAAAATACATAAAGACTTACAATAGGTTAAGTGAACATTTTAGAGACTGACACATTAAGCCACAATATTTGGAAGTGGCATCAGTCAAACAAGGAGGCCGATGACCAGCAGAGTTTGTGCAACAGCAGCCAGCACAGATAGACCAATGACTGAGCAGTGGGGTAATGCTTCCAAGGAGAACAACGGTCAGAGCAGTTTGCACATCAGCAGTCAATGCTCCAGGAACTGTCATCATACTGAACTCACATGTGTGATGTATCTGATGATGCAGAGGAGAATGACAAGGCAATGCCTGACCACACCACCATAGAAGTAAAATAAGGAAATTCAGCACATGTGTCAACTGACATTGGTCACATTGCTGCCCAATGTGAAAAGCACAGATCAATGACCGAAGAGTCAGTCAGCACCCTAGAAACTTCACAACATTGGTGAAAACACCGAATAAATACTTCTGACAAATGTGTATAAGGGGATCCTTTGAGGAGACAGAGAAGAAATGAAGAAACTTCACCTGGATGGACAAACTGATAGTTAGTCAGTGGATGTCATACTTTTCTGCAACAACTGAGCCACTATGCTGCTCAACAGAAGATGTCGGTACCAGGCCAATAGGTCAATGCAGAAGATGCCATCCCAGATGTTACCAGAAAGAAGTTTGTGTGATACTTACTCAGATAGCTGGTGAGGATGAAGGGACTGTGGCCTCATCAAATGGGTCACCCATGAACCTAGAGGTTCCACCTGAAGATGCTGAACCTGAGTTCGCTGGTTCCATTCTGGGATGGAGCACTTTGTGCCACTCCGTACCCACTTGTTATAATGCAGTGAGTGAATTCACAAGGAGAAGACCCTTCCACCACCACAGTGAATCATGGGTACGGTACTGAATGGAAGAATATGCCAACTGGCACTCTGATGCAATACAAGCCAGTCACTGGGATCTGCATGCTGTGCCTCCGTGCTGCACTGCTGCCATGAGAAATTGAGTGAGTTTAAACACAATGTATTACTCTGTTTGTTTAATGGTCTTACATGTGAATAAATGACTGATAGTGGAACCACCAATGTTTCATTCACACCTCACCCACTAAGCCAAGGGAAGAACCTATTCCACCACCCACAAAGTGTTGATTACCCTCCTGTCATCCAGACAAAATAATGATCTTTGCTCCCCTCTGTCACTGATGCTCAATATTTATTGTCACAAAACCCTGACTCACTACAATTTGGAGATGATGTTGGTCTTGTAATGAATGTGTCATTTAAGAATGGATTGTTTGAGATTTCTCTGATAAAGGGGTGAAATAGGAGATGAAAGTGTTTTTGAAACTAAATTGCTGCCAAGACTATTATGAAGCAAGGACTATGAAAATTGGTATTTGGTTTATCAGTCACAATTAAAAGAAATGTGTTTCTTCAGTTTTGGAAATTCAACCAATAAGAATTAAGGTAGTGGGTGAAAGTGTTCTTGAAAATATATCATTACTAAAAAATTACTAAACCATTTTAAACCTACATCTATGAAAATTGGAATTTGGCTTCTCAATTAGAAATAAAAAATACATATTTCACTGTTTTTGGAAATTCAGCACCAGAGGGGGTGAAATAGGGAATGAAAATTTCTAAGAAAATATTTTGTTATTTTTTTTTAATTAAATGCATGAAAACTGGCATTTCTCTTCTTTTTAGATGTAAAGAAATCTGTGTTAGGGGGAATGTTTCTATAGAAATATCACCACAAGAATACAAAAGGTATGATTAACAAAAACTGTTAACACCACTTATGAGAATCAGTTTTTGCTCAGAAGTACATTTGGAAAAGACCATGCAAACATGAGAGAAGTAGTGGGCACTAAGCTAGTTTATAATTATATATATAATTAACTCTGAAGAAGAACATTATTGGAATGTTGAGCAACATGTTAAGTTTTGTCTATGTGCCTACTGACTGCCTGATGCTTCAAGCGCTCTAAGAATCTTGCTGTTTAGGAGTCTCTCACATCAAGTCCTGTAATCTCATCTGGTGTCATCTATTGTGTACAAGGCAACATAGGGAAAACAGTTAAAGGGCAGCACAGCTACCAAGTAAAACTGACAAATGCAAATTTCTATGTTAAAAAACTTTTTATATTACACTCCAAAATCAGATTAACCCTTTGACCAGGTTGTTTCTTGCATCGAATCATGGCCATTGTCATGTTATTACCTGCCACTGTGACACCACCACCATAAGGCTTTGCACACACTTCTAACTGTTCCCACCTGTGTAATTATTTGCATGCCTTGCAGCTCTGTCTTGCAGTATGGCATAATCTGATAGATCTGGTATGCTTTTCTTAATCGAAGTGATTGTGGCAATTGCAAGTTGCCAAAACTTTGAAGCTTTTGGCAGTGTCAATATGTATTATGAAAGTAAGGAAATTGTTCTGTCTACATCCTGCTTACAAGTGCTTGAACAACCCTTTCCTCTCCTCCCATAAAAACTGCACTTTCAGACCAACAACTACATTCCACAAATTTACAAGAGAGAAGTCACAGAAACTGTCAAGTTACAGTATACAGTCAGAGGTTACATTTAGTTCTTCCATATCTTGTGCTCCACTAAGAACTTTCCAGCATATTAAGTTTGTCAGCAAGGTCATGATTACACCTGAATCTGTGATGAAGGTGTAAGTGATTTTAGATTAACTTCTTAATTTTTGTATTAAATAGACACTGCTCAGCAGAACTTGAAGTGGAGATAGTTAAAGTACTATAACATTAACTACTTTGTGGAAGTGAATAACAGTGTGTGAGCTTGTTGCTAAAGTTCTCCCAGTTGTGCATGGAAAGCAGGATGTCACATACGTTAAGGTCATTGTGACAGTAGCACCAAATATTGCCGACCCTGCAACATGAGGGAGTTGAAGGAATGGGAAAAGACAGTGTGTGTCAATCAATGAGCAGTTATAGTGCACTGTGGTGGTGTTTATCATTACAAAATGGCATGAAGATAACATTTGGATGACTTTACAGGGGGAAGAAACATCGTAAAACTAGAAGATGGATGGAGTGTGATGAATGTAGCCCAGGAATTTGGTATTGCTCACAGCATTATTTCACATGTATGTGGAGCATTCTGAACTACAGGAACTGCTGCCAGAAAGACAGGAGGAGGTTGACCATAGTCAGCGACAGCAGCAGATGACTGTTATATTGTGCAAACGGCAAGAAGGGACCAGCATCACACAGTGAGTGCAGTTGCAACCACATTTAATAGGACTGCAATCTCACACTCTACAGTGCCAAAGTGACTGGAGGGGGGTCTCTTTGTCTGATGACTAGTGTATAATGTTCTGTTGACACTCACATGTCATTTGCACCATTTGTGATGATACCAAGGGCATAGAGATTGGACCAACAAGCAATGGGGTCATGATCTCTTTTCGGATGAAAGCAGATTCAGTCTGTGTAGTCATTCTGTATATACATTAATATGGTGATATGTGGGAACATGTAATTCAAGCAGGAACATTGTTGATCTTAATTGTTTTGGTGGTCTAGATGTTATGGTATGGGGAGGCACATTGTTGGATAAGAAAGTTGGCCTCCAAATATTTGAATACAGTGCACTCATCAGTCAATGTTTCTGTGGCACTGTACTCCTTCCTTAGATGCATATTTTCAAGGGTACATTCACAGTCCAACTTCATTTTTATGGATAAAAATGCCTGATCATGTCAGACAGCACAGGTAGAGCAGCTCTTGGAAACAGAGGACAGTTGGCAGCTGGACTGACCTGCCCATTCTGCTGACTTAAAATCCTATCAAGCACTTGTATGGGTGCATTGAGGAGATTTATTGCAGCCTATCAAGATGCACCAATGAACAATGACCAATTGTCTAATGCACTGATAGAGGAATGGAATTCCCCGCCACAAGAACTCATTTTCAACCTTGTGGCCAGCATGGGAGCACATTGCAGAGCTTGTATTGCCTTCCATGGAGGTCACACACACTATTAAGAATCATGTCCCAGCTTTTGTAATGTCCAGGGCATTATGACGAATAATGGTGACTTCAATGTCATTATTGTCTTTGAATAAAAGTGTCATTTCTGTTCATCTCATTACATATTTCTCTCAGTTACCTCTTGTACTATGCCGTAACAGTTCTTCTATGTATGGTCCAAGTTCCATTGAGCCGTGTTACTTGGTAGTGACACAACATGTGAAAGCTACTGTTGTCCTTAAGTTTTGTACACCACTGCATAATATATTTACCATATGTAATCCTCATGCATTTCACATACATATCTAGACAAGCCCTATAATGTTCTTCATATTGTGCTACAGAAACTCCATGTTTTCCTCATCTGAGCTAAATACTACTGCTGACATCAGAAAATTGCAATAACTATGTGGAAGGAGATCTTGAAGGGTAGATGACAGCCAATGACTGTATTGAAAAAAAAGAGAGAAAAAGACAATCATTCTACTTTGCACTCTGAACAGTTCAGAGCTACCTACATTATCAAGCTGAAGTCATTTATTAATGTCAAAGACGTGCATACATTTAACATAAAGGGACCATTCTTCATGTTGTTATACAGTGAACCAAGATGGACATTATGAAGTGAGCAAAACTGGTTATTAAGAACTGTCATGATACTAGATTTAGCATTTTCCTGGAATGTAGATTACATGATTTCTTTTCCAAAGTATACTGTGTAGTATAAAATCACCAATAACTGTAAAACTCAGTAGGATGTATAGTCAACATAGCCAAGTTCAAAAATTAAGTTGTATCAAACTCCTATACTCAAGTTGTCCTTGATTTCAAATTGTATTAAAAATTAACTATACAGTTTAATTTACCCTAGAACAGTAAGCTGTGTAAATGTTAGCAACAAAAAGTGTACTGTAATCAACAAGATGATTAATCATATTTTTTTATGTTATGAAATGAATTGTAAAGATCAATGTTCATGTAAATAAAACTTCCATTTCATGATAAAAAAACAATATACATGCTTGCAGATGTATCTGTAATCAAATGATGTTAGAAAAGTAATGAAAAATAAGATTAGTTAATTGTAAGTTAACTTATTCAAGAACAGATCTTTACAATTTTTGAAATGTATAAAAGATGGAATTGTAGAGTCAACTGTACTACTACATGGATCAAAATTTAGTTAGGGCTCGTGCCACTACATGTGATATTGTCAAAATTTTGCCAATTTTCATTTCACTCTATTTTGTGCAAAAGAAGTGAAGTGTAATAAATGTCAAATATTTAGTTATAAGCCTGATGTTGTCTACATTATCTAGAGAACCAACTGACACATAAGATTACTCCAGACAGTGAACTGCGGATGAGTATTTTCAGTAAAAAATTTGCCTCTTTAATTTTCAACTTATAATTTCATTTTCATTATCAGCCCTGAAAGTAAGTGGTAGATCACAATGTTATGCATCAAACTACCAAGTTCTATTGCTGTATTGTACTATGGTCATTGTATTAAATAAGATGATTCTTCAAAGAGCAGATGAGGAACAGTGCCAATGGAAATTTATCTAGTGTAACCAGATAGAAACAGCTTTTAGCCATTAATCAACTGTCCACAAAATTTGTCTGTGCGTACCTTTTACTTATTGTGCATGGTCTCCTTCAAAATGCTCTCTCCACAATTGATACACTGCTCCCAATGCCATTTCCACTTCCAGAACCAATCTTGGTACGCTTCTTGCTGGATCACATGAAGTACCATCTGCGAATTTTCTTTCATCTCCTCTATCCTTACAAATCTTTGTTTTTAGCTTTGGAAATAATAAAAAGTCTGCAGGGCCTATGTCTGGAGAGTATGGAGGATGAGGCATCACAGTGATTTCATTTTTTGTGCAATAGTCATGCACCAACAGGAATGAACATGTGGGTATGTTTTCCTGATGCAGGAGCCATGAATTGTCTCACCGCATTTCAGGCCATTTCCTTCTCACATTTTTTCATACATGTCACAACATGTCCTGATAGTACCATCAATTAACAGTTTGTCTCCGTGGCATGAATTTTGTTGATGTTTGTGACATGAGCGTTGTCAGTAGACGTCAAAGGGTGCCCTGAACGAGGCTCATCTTTAACTCCTGTCCAGCCATTTTCAAACCATGTGAACCATTTGTAACAATGAGTAAGGCTTAAGATCTTGTACTGTAGGCTTCCTGCATCATTTAATGTGTCTCTGTGAAGGTTTTCTTGAATTTGATGTGAAATTTAATGTAGAAGCACTGTTCCTCTAACTCTGCCATCTCACAATTCGCAAACTGTGTGATGCAACATTCTACTTAATACAGCATTGAAAAATAACTAACAGACATATAACAATGAAACTTCTCGCAGTTACACCGTACACACCACATTTCACTCCAACACACCATTGGCGTGAAATTACCAAAGTTGTGGAATTTTTGAACAGACCTTGTACTTTCAGTTTGTAGTTCATTATCCTTATAAATTAACTGCAGTTCAATTTAAGTGGTCTCAAGTTGACTTACTTTCATTACTACAGTAATCCAATAATGTTACAGTACAACCTCTTTCATTTACATAAATTCAAGTAAACTTTGCTACCTAGTATCACATACTATATTATCACTGGAATCATACTTTCCATTAAATACTGCCCTAGTCTGCTACATTACAAGTGTAGTGCCTCATTCTGAAGGCAGCAGATTGGGAAAGTGATTAAACCTATATTTAGGTGAGTGAAAATGCTGTAGACGGTAATATAAGCATACATATAATTAATATCAGATTTGGATAATCTTTTGATGAGTTTTGTTGGCTAGATTGAAAACTGGCTTTCTTACAACAAATCAGAATATAGTATAACATATTATATAGTCTTTACGTAGCAACACTAGCTTCTTGAGAATTAGGAACTGTGCAATATTAGGTTTGTGCATAAGTTCATAGCGGTTTTGTTTTGCATGTTGGCATTCTGGTTGATGTGGGTTTATTATCATTTGTCATTTTTTATTTGTAGTTCACAGATGCTGTTTGAGTTTACATATTGTCATTTTGTCTTTTGGAGATAGTGAGTGGAGCTGTGGGTGCTGGAAAATAGAGTACCAAGTGGAGAAATCAGAATATTTCCAACATATTCTTCTGTTTGAGCTCACTAGAGGGGTGATAGAAATGGAGGCAGCCAGGAACATTTCTGCCATGTATGAGGATAATGTCATTGGACAGTGCATGGTAAGAAAATGGTTTTCTCATTTTAAGGAGGATTGTTATGACAATAGCAACTCTCCACATTCAGGAAGACCTTCGGGGCTTGATGAAGATCGTTTAAACACATTAATACAAAATAATCCATGTTGGTGTACTTGAGAGCTTACAAAAGTGATTAACTGGGATCATTCCACAAGCATGCAACATTTACATGCAATGGGGAAGGTTCAAAAATCAGATGTATGGATTATACAGACTCTTAGCCAAAGTCACAAAAATCAGCTGCTGGCCATATGTGCATCTCAGCTCTGAACAACACTAACAGTTCCCATACTGTATCATTACTGGTGATGAGAAATGGTGTCTTTATATATGAATATAAAGAAAAGAAGGAAATGGCTGAGCCCAAACAAAGCAGGAGCTTCTAACATTTTGACGACACGAGGAGCGGTGCGATACTGGATTGCACAATTTACACCTCTCTCTCATCAGCTGACTGAAGTGATGGGTCTAGCCAATCCTCTTCTCTGGGTAATCAGCTACATTGATCTCCCAAATGCTTCTTCTCCAAAGACTATCACTGGATATAGAAATTTAAAAGACTCTACTTTTGAAATAATTGGATACTCATAGAAAACTTTCAGTTCAGTCATGGTGTATTTTCTCTTCAACAGGAAACCGCTTTACCATTTCTTGTATAAACATTTAAACTCTATTAAGCCAAATGAGTCATCAAACATTAGATTCTATTGACATGTATTTATATCATGGTTGGTTTAATAACCACCACAAATTATTAACATGTCTCGCCTCTAGCGAGTCCTATACATGAAGTAAGTAAAAGTCTCTATTCAATTCATGCTTCATCTGTCCCTTTAACAATGATCACAGTACCATAAACCATGGAATATTACACAAAGACTCCTTGTCCTTTTAATACAGCTTCCAAGGCACGACCGGCAAACGCTTGTTGGTGCCGCTCATCTGACGCAGTTCCTGTCCTCCCATGACAAATGTCAATCCTGCACACAGACATTTGTTTCGCAGTAAACAGGTTCTCTCACACTTATTAATAAAACATCACATGTTTGATGTGGCAGAAGGTCAAGTGGTTCCAGAATTTATGTGGAAATTCTTGAATCACTACATATCCCCCTCTTTAGATTGAACATGCGATATTTTATACATAATCATTATGTACATTATTATCATACCTAGTAACAATCCACATTTTAAAAGTAATCATTTACTACATAAGTTTATAATCACAATTTTTTTCATAAATCCTTGTACTCCATAGAGCAGGCTTCTGATTTTTGTCTTTTCACTAATTCTTTACTCTACTTTGTTTCTTATAATGTAAGCCTCTACTTATGATATCATTCCACATCCAGGAAAATCTTAAATGGAACTCTCATATCACAGCCCTAAATTCAAAACTAGCAAAAATGAGCTATGTGGTAAGAATTCTCTGCTACAGTACTAGTGCAGAAACAGTTAGGGCTGTATACTTTGCTCGTGTACATTCAATACTGAAGTACGATATCATTTTCTGGGGAAATGTGCATCAGGCCATAACAGTTTTCAGGAAACAAAAGGCAATTATAAGAATAATGAAACAAGTGAGCAGCAGAAAATCATGCAAACCTTTCTTTAAAGATCTAAAGATCCTACCCCTTCCCTGCATTTATATACTGGAAGTAGTCACGCATGTCAAAAAAAGCATACTGAGAAAAGAAAACCTTTTTCCTCAAAACAAAAGTGTCCATGATTACAGTACCAGGTCAGACAGTGACATACATGTTAATCATTGTAACACGACATTATGCCAAAAAGGTGTATATCATGCAAGAACAAAACTTGACAACAGATTACCAAGACATATAAAATCTCTTACTGAACTACAAAGCTTTAAAAAGTCTGTGACATCCTACCTTCTGGAAAACTGCTACTATTCAATCTCACAGTATCTTATGCAAGAAAAAATGTAATTTGTATCTTTAATTGTAGAAATAAGTTAAAAATATACAGTATTTCAAAATTTTGTAATTATTAACTGTATAGATCCAATTTGTCATAAAAATTTATAAAATGTATGTTTGACATTTGAAAATCCAATAGCTAAAAAGGTTTTCTGTCCAATATCTTGTGTACAATATATGTTCTTAAAGGAGATTTATATGGACAAATAAATAAATAAATACTCTTACTTATGAATGGTGAGGATTTTCTCTTCAGCTCCAATCACAAATTCCAGGTGTCATGGACACATATATTTCATCCTTTATTCTAATTTTTTGTACTATTTTTTTCTCAGGACTGACTAGTATCATTATTTATCGCTGTCTGCAATCTGGAGGGACTCTGGGAAAAATGAACGAGTTCTTTCCAACGTTCATAAAACCTAATAACGCTAGTGGTATATAGAATCCAAACTTACCAGTATAATTCCTACCAAATGTGTGACTTCCGTCTTGATACTGCCCTTTTCTCTTTAGGAACAGTATCTATACCTTACATATGGGTTGACCCTATGAGTGCACTTTCTCCTTCCGTTTTGGTGGGTAAGCCCCTTTTAATTCCTATTCTCCCACGGTACAGGTCAATCCCCTTCTTGGTGTCCCTGTCTGCATAGCATAGGTCAGCCTTTCTGAGGTCTGCCTATCTGCCTTTTATATCCAATAAATGCTGGATGTGCCCCCTTATTCTTCCTGAGTAGGTCTTATGGTTCATTGCCCTAGTATATATCTTTATGTACACTATAATTAAATATTCTCTGGAACATAAAAAAAAAAAACTTCATTTCATACCCTAGAGACCTCCTTTACTCACCAACTTCTACGCTTCCAGCGTACACCATGCCTTCATACATTATTCAGTATATTTTACTTAAGCTATAAGAGTCTCACTATCCTACCACTCATCAGATTACTTGTTAGGTTAACCTTCTTCGATGCTTTCCTCTCTGGCTTATGTCCTCTTTCCTTATTCACACATCCTTCATATGCATACTTGATTTGGAATCATTCTAGTCTTATATACTTATGCAATTATCAAAGTTCTTCTACACTTCTGCACATATGTGATATGGAATCATCATAAGATGTGACTTACCAAACGAAAGTGCTGGCAGGTTGATAGATACACAAACAAACACAAACATACACACAAAATTCAAGCTTTCGCAACCAATGGTTGCTTCATCAGGAAAGAGGGAAGGAGAGGGAAAGACGAAAGGATGTGGATTTTAAGGGAGAGGGTAAGGAGTCATTCCAATCCCGGGAATGGAAAGACTTACCTCAGGGGGAAAAAAGGACAGGTATACACTCGCATACACACACATATCCATCCGCAAATACACAGACACAAGCAGACATTTGTAAAGGCAAAGAGTTTGGGCAGAGATGTCAGTTGAGGCGGAAGTACAAAGGCAAAGATGTTGTTGAATGACAGGTGAGGCATGAGTGGCGGCAACTTGAAATTAGTGGAGGTTGAGGCCTGGCAGGTAACGAGAAGAGAGGATATACTGAAGGGCAAGTTCCCATCTCCGGAGTTCTGACAGGTTGGTGTTAGTGGGAAGTATCCAGATAACCCGGATGGTGTAACACTGTGCCAAGATGTGCTGGCCGTGCACCAAGGCATGTTTAGCCACAGGGTGATCCTCATTACCAACAAACACTGTCTGCCTGTGTCCATTCATGCGAATGGACAGTTTGTTGCTGGTCATTCCCACATAGAAAGCTTCACAGTGTAGGCAGGTCAGTTGGTAAATCACATGGGTGCTTTCACACGTGGCTATGCCTTTGATCGTGTACACCTTCCGTGTTACAGGGCTGGAGTATGTGGTGGTGGGAGGGTGCATGGGACAGGTTTTACACCGGGGGCGGTTACAAGGGTAGGAGCCAGAGGGTAGGTAAGCTGGTTTGGAGATTTCATAGGGATGAACTAAGAGGTTACAAAGGTTAGGTGGATGGCGGAAAGACACTCTTAGTGGAGTGGGGAGGATGAAGGATGGATCTCATTTCAGGGCAGGATTTGAGGAAGTCGTATCCCTGCTGGAGAGCCACATTCAGAGTCTGATCCAGTCCCGGAAAGTATCCTGTCACAAGTGGGGCACTTTTGTGGTTCAACTCCCCAAGACACTATCCAAATTTAACCCTGCCTGGAACAGTTCCGTCCTCCGTCACAGCGGCACCCATCTCCTCTTCCTCAAAATCACCCTCTCCAAACCTTCCAGGAATTTCTGACTTCCAGCCTTGCCTCTCAATCCTTCTTAATAAACCTTAATCCTAGTCCCAACATCACCACTGCTGAAGCCCAAGCTATCCGTGATCTGAAGGCTGACCGTTCCATCAGCATTCTTCCAGCGGACAAGGGTTCCACGACCGTGGTACTTGATCGTCTGGAGTATGTGACTGAGGGAATGCGTCAGCTTTCAGACAACACCACATACAAAGTTTGCCAAGGTAATCCCATTCCTGATGTCCAGGCGGAGCTTCAAGGAATCCTCAGAACCTTAGGCCCCCTACAAAACCTTTCACCTGACTCCATCAACCTCCTGACCCCACCGACACCCCGCACCCCTACCTTCTACCTTCTTCCTAAAATTCACAAACCCAATCATCCCAGCCGTCCCATTGTAGCTGGTTACTAAGCCCCCACAGAACGTATCTCTGCCTACATAGATCAACACCTTCAACCCATTACATGCAGTCTCCCATCCTTCATCAAAGACACCAACCACTTTCTCGAATGCCTGGAATCCTTACCCAGTCTGTTACCCCCGGAAACCATCCTTGTAACCATTGATGCCACTTCCTTATACACAAATATTCCGCATGTCCAGGGCCTTGCTGCGATGGAGCACTTCTTTTCATGCCGATCACCTGCCACCCTACCTAAAACCTCTTTCCTCATTACCTTAGCCAGCTTCATCCTGACCCACAACTTCTTCACTTTTGAAGGCCAGACATACCAACAATTAAAGGGAACAGCCATGGGTACCAGGATGGCCCCCTCGTACGCCAACCTATTCATGGGTCGCTTAGAGGAAGCCTTCTTGGTTACCCAGGCCTGCCAACCCAAAGTTTGGTACAGATTTATTGATGACATCTTCATGATCTGGACTCACTGTGAAGAAGAACTCCAGAATTTCCTCTCCAACCTCAACTCCTTTGGTTCCATCAGATTCACCTTGTCCTACTCCAAATCCCATGCCACTTTCCTTGACGTTGACCTCCATCTGTCCAATGGCCAGCTTCACACGTCCGTCCACATCAAACCCACCAACAAGCAACAGTACCTCCATTATGACAGCTGCCACCCATTCCACATCAAACAGTCCCTTCCCTACAGCCTAGGTCTTTGTGGCAAATGAATCTGCTCCAGTCCGGAATCCCTGAACCATTACACCAACAACCTGAAAACAGCTTTCGCATCCCACAACTACCCTCCCGACCTAGTACAGAAGCAAATAAGCAGAACCACAAAAGTGTCCCACTTGTGACAGGATACTTTCCAGGACTGGATCAGACTCTGAATGTGGCTCTCCAGCTGGGATATGACTTCCTCAAATCCTGCCCTGAAATGAGATCCATCCTTCATGAAATCCTCCCCAATCCACCAAGAGTGTCTTTCTGCCGTCCACCTAACCTTCGTAACCTCTTGGTTCATACCTATGAAATCCCCAAACCACCTTCCCTACCCTCTGGCTCCTACCCTTGTAACTGCCCCCGGTGTAAAATGTGTCCCATGCACCCTCCCACCACCACCTACTCCAGTCCTGTAACCTGGAAAGTGTACACGATCAAAGGCAGAGCCACGTGTGAAAGCACCCACATAATTTACCAACTGACCTGCCTACACTGTGAAGCTTTCTATGTGGGAATGACCAGCAACAAACTGTCCATTCGCATGAATGGACACAGGCAGACAGTGTTTGTTGGTAATGAGGATCACCCTGTGGCTAAACATGCCTTGGTGCACGGCCAGCACATCTTGGCACAGTGTTACACCATCCGGGTTATCTGGATACTTCCCACTAACACCAACCTGTCAGTTCTCTGGAGATGGGAACTTGCCCTTCAGTATATCCTTTCTTCTCGTTACCCACCAGGCCTCAACCTCCACTAATTTCAAGTTGCCGCCACTCATACCTAACCTGTCATTCAACAACATCTTTGCCTCTTTACTTTTGCCTCGACTGACACTGCCCAAACTCTTTGCCTTTACAAATGTCTGCTTGTGTCTGTGTATGTGCAGATGGATATGTGTGTGTGTGCGAGTGTATACCTGTCCTTTTTTCCCCCTAAGGTAAGTCTTTCCGCTCCCGGGATTGGAATGACTCCTTACCCTCTCCCTTAAAACCCACATTCTTTCGTCTTTCCCTCTCCTTCCCTTTTTCCTGATGAAGCAACCATTGGTTGTGAAAGCTTGAATTTTGTGTGTATGTTTGTGTTTGTTTGTGTGTCTATCAACATGCCAGCACTTTTGTTTGGTAAGTCACATCATCTTTGTTTTTAGATATATTTTTCCCACGTGGAATATGAGACATAGAACCATTACAGTAAATGACAATGTGTGCATATTTCCCTAAAGTGTTTCTATATAACCATGTGTGCGATGTAGAACCATCACAGTAAACAACAATTTAAACATCCTTTTCCGATGTATACATTCCTTTCCCCCTACAACACCTGATGATTCTCCCCTTTTTGGTGTGTAACCTCATTGTTTGTGTACTTGTATTTCTTCGTGTGTAAATGTAAGTGTGTTTGTGTAGCTTGATTCTTCAGCCTACTTATATGAAATAGGTTTTAGGTTATTGGAAACCATGGAAATTAGGAAGGACTTCTGCAATAGAAGTAGTTGAATATGGAAAGAGGGAAAGATAGTTACTCAAATGAGAAGTAAGAAAGGAAAAAGTAGAAATGGTTGTGAAGATTGAAGAAGTGGAAGAAGATAGCCCCAAAGACAGGAAACCCTTTGCACCCCCTTTCCCCAGGATCCCTATCTCACCGATACTTGAGTAAGAAGTCGGAGGAGGTATGGTGTTAATCGTCTCCTACAGCATAAACATTCTCACCTTCACCCTTGAGGTCCCCGAAGAAAAATCTTAACAACCCCTATGGAATGGCAAATGATGAAGAATCATTCACACTTGTTTGCAAGGGTCGTTTGAAAGGTGTGATGTTTGTTTTGTGTTAGTAATGCTTGTACCTATACTACCCACCCCTTTGAAAATCGAACAAACCCTCCCATCTACATTACATCTCATAAAAGGTAAAAAATATTCTGTATTTAGTACCAAATCATGTATCATATTATCAGCATTATTTAATTATTTGCACAATATTATATCTCATGTTAACTTAATAGCTTTTTCAGTTTATCAAAATGAATGTGCTCCAAAAATTATAAATTTTAATTTTTACTTGAACATATTACCTTCAGTATGAAACTAGTAATCTTATAAATTTTGAAATTATTTTAAAAGTTATGTGATAGCTATAGTTCTCCTTATCCACCCAGAAACATGTGGCAAAATAAGGGTTTACAAGACAACTTTCAAGAAATTCATTGTTAGTCTCTATAACGTCATCTCATATGGATAGAACATACTCCATTAATGATGTCGATTCCCTTTAGATCTCTATACACAGATTTGCAGGGCAAGATGGAGAAGAGATTACCTTCAAAGAATAGCTTAGGCAAAAATAAGACCTAACTTTATGTGGCTGGTGGAGGGCGGGGGGTCTGGCTGGCTAGGCAAAAATAAGACCTAACTATACATGGATGGCTGGGAAGACTGCCTGGCTAGGCAAAAATAAGACCTAGCTATACGTGTATTGCAGGAGAGACTGGCTAGCTAGGCAGATTTAGTCTATCTTACCTCAGGGATAATGTGCGCACCCATTCCCATCTCGTGTCACCACCTAGCAAGTCAAAATAAGTTGGGATAACATGGGACAAGTCATGAAGACAGGCAGGGGCACCCCTGGAATAACCAAGGATGACATAAAATTTCCTAGTGGGCACAACTCTATACCCTCAAACACTGAAGATGACTTGATCCAAATACTTAGTGGGCACAATCCTATAACAACTGATGACTCAGTCACATACCAGGAGCAGTTTTGGGTGGCATAATCACAGTTCCTCACTGGTATATTAACAAAGAATGTTAACTTTCCTGGGAGATATATGTGACCCCACCCGGATCCCATGGATCTGATACTAACTTCACTTGAGCAAGTGCAGATCAGTACTTCTCGTTAAATTTTGTGTGAAAGTTTCCCCATGGCAAAACAAGCACCACTTTACTAGGTAACACAACATCAGGTAAAGTTATTCTGTTCTATACTCTGTCCTGGATAAATTTGAATCCTTTCCGCAATTTGCCTATAACCTTGCTGGTGTTATTAAGTTTGGAAGAAGCAATAGTCATAACGTTTCTGGAGGTTACTCTTAAAGTGTGTAATCTTTGTTTTACAGCATCAAATGTAACATTACATACACACTGAAATGATCCTAATTTTTTGCTAAATTCAGACTCTACACTATTAAATTTATTTTCAATATTGAATTCTAACTTCTTTTCTAAATCTTGGAATTGGTTACTCTATGTCTGATTAAAGTCAGTGAACAGCTGATTGACGCGACTACTTAAAATGGCTCTGAGCACTATGGGACTTAACTTCTGAGGTCATCAGTTCCCTAGAACTTAGAACTACTTAAACCTAACTAACCTAAGGACAACACACACATCCATGCCTGAGTCAGCATTCGAACCTGCGACTGTAGCGGTCGCGCAGTTCCAGACTGAAGTGCCTAGAACCGCTCGGCCACACGGGCTGGCCATGATTACTTAAAGAAATAGTTAATTCACCTTTCAAATCTATTTTACAGTTTTCCACTTTAGTGGTTAAAATGTCAAATTCAGTCTTCAAATTTCCCATGCCTTCACACAATGGGCTAAAGTCCTTATTTTGTTCATCTAGTTTTGCACTTAACAATCCTAAAGTTTTATTCTGAATGTCCAATTTATTATTTACTTGAGTATTCACTGTGTCTATTTCTCTACTTAAATTAGTGCTCTGGGCATCGAGCTTTTCAGTTAGAGTTGCTGAATCTGGTCATCCAACTTTGCATTCAATTGAGTATTTACTGAGTCCAACTTAAGACTTTGAGCTTTTAAAATTGCACTCTGTGCTCCTAATTTTTACTTAAAGTAATAATTTGGACATTTTGAGCTTTGATTAAATTCACTACTTCAGACCAGTTTGGCATTTCCCTACTCACTTTAATAGCCGTGGCTGGTTCTGAAGTTTCTCCTAGTTGCTGTTATTGATCGATAACTTTACATGTTTTAGACCTTGTGAGCATTAAAAAAATTCTACTTACTTATAATGACTACAATATTAAAGTCTATTTCAACAGTTCCTTCAACTTTATACTCAAACAATTATTGTTTTATGCTCACCCGGTGTAGAATCTAGCTGCGTTGGTGAGTGGATGTGTATTCAGTGCCGCTGAACAACACTGGTGCTGGCAGCATAGAATGTTGGTTTCAGCATCGGCGAGCAGATGTGGAGTCAGCACCGGTGAGCAGCACTGGCTCGGGCATTGTCAGATGTAAAGCTGGTTACTGTGTTGTCATCAGTTGTGATGTGTGTGAGAACTGTGTACTTTCCACACCGAATCTTCTTAGTCGAAGTATTCTCGGCGTAACTCTTCTTAGTCTAAAATGTTGAGGTCTGCTATCTGTTTTCTGATGTTATTACTTTCTTATGACATTTACTGTGTTGCATCTGCAACTGTCATCCATTTCTTGGACCCAATCCAATTACTTGAAACAGTTCTCTTATCTTGTCATGCCTGGTTGCTATGGCAATTCAAAATATCTTCTTTCCAATTCCATCTTAAAATTCCTGTTTTCTTCAAGTCCTGTCACTTAGGTTGACACGTTCTAATGTTTTGACAACACGAGGAGCAGTGCGAAACTGGATTGCGTTCACAATTTACACCTCTCTCTCATCAGTTGACTTAAGTGACAGGTCTAGCCGATCCTCTTCTCTGGATAATCAGCTACATCAATCTCGCAAAAGCTTCTTCTCCGAAGACTATCACTGGATATAGAAAATAAAAGGACTCTACTTTTGAAATAATTGGGTACTCTTAGAAAACTTTCAGTTCAATCATGTTATGTTTTCACTTCAACCGGAAACCACTTTGCCATTTCTTGTATAAACATTTAAACTCTATTATGCCAACATAGTCATCAGACATTAGACTCTAATAATATACATTTATATCATGGTTGGTTTAATAACCACCACAAATTATTAACATGTCTCACCTCTAGCGAGTCCCATACATGAAGTAAGTACAAGTCTCTATTCAATCCGTGCTTCATCTGTCTCTTTAACAATTATCACAGTACCATACACCATGGGATTTTATACTAACACTCCTTGTCCTTTTAATACACCTTCCAAGGCATGACCGGCAAACTCTTGTCGGTGCTGCTCATCTGACGCAGCTCCTGTCCTCCCATGAAAAACATCAATCCTGCACACACAGACATGTGTTGTACAGTAAATAGGCTCTCTCAAACTTATCTTTGAAACATCATGTGTTTGAGGTGGCTGAAGGTCAAGTGGTTCTAGAATTTACGTGGAAATCCTCAAAGCAGTACAAGTTCCTTGTACAAAAACCAGTGTGCATCTAGAAAAGATGATGTAACGCATCTGTTGGAACAGTGATTATGTGATGTACTATGAATTGCTTCTGCAAGATTTAACCAATGGTACTGACAATTATTGTCAACAACTGAGAAGTCTTGCAGATGCAGTAGAAGAACAGTGACTAGGAAGACTGAGTGAAGTGATGCTATTCCATGATAATGCCCACCTACTTTCTGCTAGACTGACAAAAAGCACTATACAGAAGTTGTGTCTGGAAGTCACTATGCATCCATCTTATTCACCTGCTCTTGTGCCCTCAGATTTTTCACCTTTTCTGCTCTCTACTGAATGACCTTCAAGGAACTTCCTTTCTGAGTGAAGATGCACTCCAAACATGGTTCGACAAGTTCTTTGCCTGAAAAATCACATGATTTCTACAGCTGTGGAATTGAAAAGTTACCTGTTGTTGGCATAGTGTTGTAAATAGTGAAGCAGAATAATTATTGGTGACTAAAGTCTCTGTTATGTGTATCTGTTCTGTTTATTAAACTTATTACAAAATGCTATGAACTTATGTGCCAACCCAATATTTTGGTGAACAAACACAATCATTAAATACGGTGTGAACATTTTACTATTAGCAGACTGATTTTGGTTGTGGTTCAATATGGATGCTGACTGTTAATAAGTGTGTGTAGTTTGAGTTAAGTGATAGTGAAAGAAATTGATAAACATTGACTTGAACTGAGAAATATGCAGTAAAAAGTGTGCTCATTGTTTAGTATAGACTTAGTGGGAGTATTTGTGACTCTTCAGTATGAAAACATAGAACAGTTACTTATCAAACAGCTTACCTCATTTAGCTAGCAAGTCTAGACCTGAAGTGTAGAACATGCTTACAGCAGATTAACAGACAACAAAGAGCAGTTTTGGGACATACACAACACATTCCAGTTCTTTAGATTTCCTAGAAAGAGTCAAACTGTTTGTTGTCCTAAACTAGATAGCAGATTTGCTGAACTTACTGAGATAGGAAAGCAATGAGCAAAAATAAAAAGTGTTGCTGCAACCTATGCAAACACCAATAAAATATGAGTATCTCACTCCACTGCACTGTAATTGTTTTATAATGGCATCATAAACGCTTTGTGAATGTAGGACTAATTACATTGCTCCTGGATACACTTGATCTCACACCTAATGAGGCCATATGGGATACAATTCAAACGGACGTGCACATATTGAGCCCTGCTCTGACCATTTTCTGTAAGTTTTAAGTGGTTGTTCAATCTTCATTGCTCCACAAATTACTCCTTAAAATTTGGAATATTAACTGAACAGTCAAATTTTTGAGGACTTCCTCAACATTTTGGGGGAAGTTCTGTAGGCCACAAAACCAAAACACTAATGGCCTGCATGTTGGGACAATATAGGCCTCCAATTACAGAGCACAGACATGAGAAGTTGCGGCATGAGTCAGAATGAAGGCATATAAACTACATTGAATAAAGACATATAAAGAGGTATATTACCATGCCAATGAAATTCACTGCTATACAGAAGAAATAAAACATATATGATTTTACCTGCTCTTTTATTGGACAATCAATGCGAACCACATATGCCAGAGGCACAGTAATCTGAATGCCCCTTACTGTATACAGTTTATTTGCCTTGTGTGGGTTATATTTTTTTAATGTTTTAACACTTGAATCAGACATTATAACTGCTTGTGTTCTTTCTAAGAGCCCCTTTGTCAGACTCAATGAATCTGCTAACTTCATACGTTTATATAGTTCTTCTATTACTGGTGATTCTTCTGCAGTCCTCTAAAAGAGAAAAATGTATATCAGAATACATAAACTTGCTAATATAACCATATAATGGTTTCAAATGCTGTTTAACAACAATTTTTATTTAAAATAATAGCCAAATTGCAATTTTTTCTATGTGAATCAGAGTATATAGTTTTAAAAGTTTCTGCTGCACAACAACTTTATTAATTAATTGTGTTTATTTTTTTTATTTATTTGCATGTCAAGTTCTGTAGGACCAAATTAAGGAGCAAATTTCCAAGTCATGAAACATGTCAGTACATGAAATTACAACATAAAAGTAATAACAGATAACAATAAATGTTTATGAACCCAAAGAAAGTCAGTCCATAAGTTTAAGTAAACACAATAACAATACAGCAAGAATGAGCTTAATTTTTCGAGAAACTCCTTGACAGAATAGGAGTGCCCCATGAGGAAACTCTTCAGTTTCAATTTGAAAGTGCGTGAATTACCGCTAAGATTTTTGAATTCAAGTGGTAGCTTGTTGAAAATGGATGCAGCAGTATACTGCACACCTTTCTGCACAAGAGTTAAGGAAGTCCGATGCAAATGCAGGTTTGATTTCTGCTGAGTATTAACTGAGTGAAAGCTGCTTAATCTTGGGGATAACTTAACATTGTTAACAAGAAATGACAGTAAGGACTATATATATTGAGAGGCCCATGTCAAAATACCCAGACTCGTGAACAGGGCTCGACAAGAGGTTCATGTACTTACATCGCTTATTGTCTGAACCACCCATATCTGAGCCAAAAATATTCTTTTAGAATGAGAAGAGTTACATCAAAATATAACACCATATGACATAAATAAAAATAAGCAAAGTAGACAGATTTTAGTGTCAAACGATCACTCACTTCAGATAATGTTCGAATTGTAAAAATGGCACCATTAAGCCTCTGAACAAGATCCTGAATGTGGGCTTTCCATGACAGCTTACTATCTATTCAGTTTCACTAATCATATGCCCATTCTGTGAAATTAAAATGTCAGGTTTTGTTGAATTGTGTGTCAGAAACTGCAAAAACTGAGTCTTACTGTGATTTAGCGTTAGTTTATTTTCCACAAGCCATGAACTTAGGTCATGAACTGCACTATTAGAAACTGAGCCAATGTTGCACACAAAATCTTTTACTACCAAAATAGTGTCATCAGCAAACAGAAATATTTTAGAATTACCCGTAATACTAGAGGATGTATCATTTATATAAATAAGGAACAGGAGTGGCCCCAACACTGATCCCTGGGGCACCCCCCACTTGCCCATACTCCATTCAGTCCCCACATCACAGCCATTCTCAACATTGTGAATAATGACCTTTTGCTGTCTGTTGCTAAAGTCAGAGGTGAACCAATTGTGAGCTACTCCCTGTATTCTGTAATGGGCCAACTTCTGGAGCAATATTTTGTGATCAACACAATCAAATGCCATAGTTAATCAAAAAATATGCCCAGCATTCGAAACCTTTTGTTTAACCCATCCAGTACCTCACAGAGAAAAGAGAATATAGCATTTTTAATCAAACGTCTTCTAAAGCTGAACTGTACATTTGATAGCAAATTGTGTGATACAGAATGATCAATTATCCTTACATACACAGCCTTTTCAATAGCTTTAGGAAATACTGATGGCATAGAAATAGGTCTAAAGTTATCTACATTATCCCTTTCTCCCTTTTTATGTAGAGGCTTTACTACTGAGTACTTTAACCGATGAGGAAACTGACCATTCCTAAGGGAAAAATTACAAATATGGCTAAGTACAAGGCTAACATGTGCAGCACAGTACTTTCATATTTTGCTAAGCACTCCATCATATCAATGAGAGTCCTTACTCTTCAGTGATGTAGTTATTGACTCAATCTCCCCCTTGCCTGCATCTCAGAGGAGTATTTCAGACATCAATCTCAGAAAGACATTTGTCAAGGAAGTTATATGATTACCTGTAGAAACTAAATTTTTATTTAGTTCACCAGCAATGCTCAGAAAATGTCTGTTAAATACTGTACATGTATCTGATTTATCAGTAACAGAAATATTTTTACTACGAATTGACTTTATGTCATCAACCTTGTGATGCTGACCAGACACTCGCTTCACAACTGACCATACGGTTTTAATTTTATCCTGTGAATTAGCTATTCTATTTGCATACCACATACTTTTTGCTTTCCTAATAACTTTTTTAAGCATCTTACAATACTATCTGTAATGGGCTACTGTAGCTTGATTGTGACTACTTTTAACATTTTGATATAATTCCCACTTGGTTCTACATAATATCCTTATCCCACTAGTCAGCCACCCAGGCTGCCTATTACTGCTATAGTTCAATTCTTTTATCTTGGCGGCTCACGCATGCCCGCCCAGATGCGGGAGATTGCTGCGTTGCCAGTTGCACACGACGCACGCGCCAAGAGAAGCAGCACCATAGTATAGCATAGTTCGCAAGCTTACGTTTAGGGGGGAGCACGCAGTTCATGAAGTAATGCTACCATGGCCGCATTAAGCCTTTCGCTGCTACAGAGACGTGCTCCCCGCATTCCGCGCTGTGCGCGATTTTGTCACTGCACTGCTCGCCTGTGCAGACACACTTTTGTTGCAGTCGCGAAAGATGAAATATTTCTCAATATTACATACGACACCTATGTGGTACTTAAATTAAATGAGATATTGTTACACAGTAAATTTTATATGAAATTTAGGTATCTTGTTCACATTTCATTCTCAACATTGTGGCAACTAAAATCGACCATACGGAAAGTATACTCTATGGTCATTTACCTCTGCAAACTCTTCAAAATTTCGTGCAATGGTTTACTATATTTATTGCTACACAATAACTGGGTTGAACATCGAAACAAAATTAAGTCATTTATGGGGGGAAGGTATCAGTCAAGAAGATGTGTAAAAATCTAATTTTTGGGCCAAATAGTTTTTGTGAAATTGAATGATAAGTGTGTCAAAGCAGTGAGAACACCATGTGTCTGCACAGGCGAGCAGTGCAGTGATGACAAAATCGCGCACAGCGCGGAATGCGGGGAGCACGTGTCTGGACCAGCAAAAGATTTAATGAAGAGACAAAGCACTAGAAATTTCAAAAAATTGCATTCAAACGAATAAAACTCATGAAGTAAGACACTTCGATATTGTTTTTAAATAAAGAAAACAATAAGCACTGCACAAGGTTTGAACTCTACACCTATCGCCAACCCAACGCCTTAACCGTTACGCTACCGCAACACGTCCTACAATGTAACACCACAAGGTATCTCACAGGTCACGCAAAATACTGACAAACACTGTTGGTATGATTATGAATTACTCATACTTCGTTGAAGTACAATAGCAAAAACAATTACCGCTGTTCTTTATTGCGAAAAAGCGGTTCGTGAGATTGATACAAACACCTTTCCTTGCTATCGCCTGAATTAGAAGACTTATTGCTTGTTTGGTTTACTTAATTAATAGAGTATGAAGCAGTTGGTATAAAGAATGCTTTTTCCAAACTTTCTATAAAAGAAAGTCTGCTATCAAGACATTGCTTTTGTTCAATTACTTTCTTTATGACTGAACGTTCTAAAACTGAATACACTCGTCCATGCTCTGCACTGCAGTCGAGATCTGGCAACGTCGTTCTCTGTTCATTGGCTGACTGTGTTTTGTGATGTCAGATGTGCAGAACAAACGTAAACTCGGCCGCCAACATATATGACGCGCACTTTAGTACCCCATTCAGAACATTCTAATGGAAAGCAAGTTCCAAAGAGCATGAGAAATGTGCTAAGGAAAGCATTATATTTATCATCTATGTTATCAGCACTATTAACATCCTGCCACTCTTGTTCCTTGACAAGGTTTAAAAAAACCTGCTGTTGGATTAACTTTCCTAAATAGGTTGTAATTAGATGTGACATTTGTTTGAGTACTTAAGTCTTTTAATGTTAAAATATGTGCATCATGGTCTGAAAGGCCATTCACCCTTTTACTAACAGAATGCCCATCTAATAATGAAGAATGAATTAATATATTGTCTGTGGCTGTGCTACTGTTCCCCTGCGCCCTAGTCAGAAAAACACAGGCTGCATCAGATCATATGAATTTATGAGACCTACCAACATTCTTTTTCTTGCACCATCAATACAAAATTTATTTTGAAGTCACCACATATAATTAATTTCTGGTACTTCCTACAAAGTGAATCAAGAACCCTCTCCAGCTTCAGCAGAAATGCTCTGAAGTCAGAGTTAGAAGACCTATAAACAACAACAGTTAGAAGTTTAGTTTCGTGAAATTCAAATGCCTCTGCTCAACATTTAAATATCTGTTCAGTGCAGTGCTGTGACACATCTATGGGCTCAAATGGAATACTGTTTTTTTGCATACATAGCTACTTCCCCACCCCGCAAGGAACTCCTTGAAAAACAGCCAGCTAATCTGTATCCCAGTAAAGGAAGCCTCTGAATTGTCAAATTATTTAAGTGGTGTTCTGATATACCAATAATTTCAGAGTCAACATCTATAAGCAGTTCACTAACTTTGTCTGTAATACCTCTTATATTTTGATGAAATATGCTAATTCCTTCAAAAATGGTTCAAATGGCTCTGAGCACTATAGGACTTAACATCTGAGGCCATCAGTTCCCTAGAACTTAGAACTACTTAAACCTAACTAACCTAAGGACATCACACACATCCATGCCCGAGGCAGGATTCGAACCTGCGACTGTAGCGGTCATGCGGTTCCAGACTGAAGCGCCTAGAACAGCACGGCCACACCGGCCGGCTAATTCCTTCACTACTTGGGAACATTACATCCTTGGAAGGTGAGCCCTTAGTTAGAGGGACTTCCTTTAAGCAGGTATACCTATCAGCTGACTTCAGTTTAAAAAAGGTGCAGTTCTAACACCAACTACTACTGGAATTTTTCCATGAGTGATCCCACCACCACCACCACCACCACCCCCACCCCCACCACCACCACCACCACCACCATTACCACCACCACCAATGCACAACATTCACTGTCACCTATAAGCTTTGACAGCTTCCCATTCTCATACCTATTGAGGTGCATGCCATGCCTAGTGAATCCCGATCTACTGATAGACCCAACTGGCACCACTGAGATGTGACCCATGCCCTCTGCCATCAGCGCCCTCCCCAGTCCCATGTTTAACACGCCTAACAGCCATATCAAGACACTGAAACAGTTGCACAAAATGCATGTTAGTGCCACCAGTTTGAATATCTATCTTTACCAGGTCACCACCTACATCATATTCTCCATCCCTATCAATACTGTTCCCTGCTCAACCCACTATGACTACCTGATCTTCCATCGTAAAGTTCCTACATGACTCTCCTATGCTGTCAGCAACTTGTGCGAACCCTGCACTAGGCTTCGCAATGCTGGTGACCTTGTACTCACCCCCCAACACTTCCTGCAACTGCTGGCCCACACACCTACTGTGCAAACTACCTAGCAGAAGAACCTTCTTCTTTCTGTTAGACTTTGCAACTGACCTAGGCCTCCTAACTGCTGAGGACTGCTGCATGTTCCCTACATCTACAACTACACAAGGCTCCTCTCCACTCAACTCTGACAGTTAGTCAAATCTATCGCATATATGTGAAGTATAACTATCTGAATACCTCCTATTCCTAGCTGCCTTCTTGACAACTGCCAGTTCCCATTCCCACCACCCTTCACCCTCCTCAACCTATCTAGTTCCTCCTTTGCACATGGTAACTGCACCTGAAGGACACAGATCTTACGTTCCTGCTTCTCTATCAACTTATTTCTACTACAGATTCTGCATTCCCAGGAGAGGATCTCGCTAGAATGCCCACTGGCTTCCCCACTACATTCCCCCCAATGAAAATACTTCAAACAAATCCCACACCATAACCCACTACTCACAAACCTATGACAGAGCCCACACTTCTCACTCATGGTAAAATTTTGCAGTTACTGAAAAAAACTATATGTTTACGTTACCAAAGTTAGTCACATCAGTGGAACTATTTATAGAACTAACAATAGCAATCTCAAAATGCTCTGTCTACTAAGATAGCAACTACTAGTATCAGTACTACTACACCACAGCTAATACCAGTACCAACAGTACTTCACAAAATTACTAGCTAAACCCAAAATTTCAAATGGCCACTGAAACACTCAATGAAGTTAAAAGATTGAATGATAATTTTACTCAAATATTTCAGTACAAACAATAAGAAATGTCAGCTGAAAACTACAGCACAAAATTTACTAAATGACTTCAGCACACAGAAAATTCTAAAAAAAACAGCAAGCAAATGTTTCCAAAAGTTTATTAAATTGTTATTTCGCCACAAACAACACAAAACATTGCTGAAAACTATTAAATTTAATAACTGTATAACAGTGCACAAATAAGTTTGTCAGTAATTAGCTTTATCACTGCTACAGCTGCACTGCATGCCACAAAATGTGAACACATGACTGAAGCGTGAGGCTTAGACGAACAACATAAGCACTCTCACAAATAACAGACCACTCGAGTCAATAACACAGGAAGAAAGACTGAGATTAATGAAAATCCACTAATAAGTTACTTTTACAGCAAATATTAACACAAATAAAATTTAAAATAAGTAACTGAGGACTAAAACTTTATAAAATATTTACGAGCAGTTTCGACAGTAGCCCAGCACACGTGACATCACACAAAAACTTTGTCTATTATGCCATTTTCAAATAATCCTGCAATAATGGCAAATTCTTTTTTGCATTTCCAACAGCACAAAAACTGAAAAATAATCTCAGAAAATCACTCCAGAATGCCATATAGCAACATCTAACGTGTATGGCAAATAATTACCAATATAGTCATATGCCATCCAACATATAACCGTATATAAAGTTTTATACAAAAAATATTATCATCATTAATAATGCAAGATCACGTGAAAATGACACAGTAGCAAAAAGGTGACTCATTGTATATACATAATGCATTAGTAAAGTCAATGTTTAGCAGAAACATGAAAAACTATTTTCTACATATTTCGTTAATCTAATGCATGCTGAGGGCTCATCAGAAAAGAAACTTCTGGAATAACAATGACACTTACAAGTACCACATGCAGTAGCAATTTTTACATATTGTAGAAAAATCACGGTATCTGGTGGAGAAAGAACACATTTCTTGATTTATTTTGGAAAATCTGACATGCTTTTTCTGTGGCCTACCTCATCTTACATTATTTGTCCTACATTGCTTAAGAAACAGATGGCACATTCACACACTTCTCTTATGAATCTAAAGAGAGTATGTCATATTATATCAATTAAGAAATTTCAAAATTAGAGTATTACTGGCATAGAACTAGCATTTCAAAACTCTGAGATTCTCAGCGTAATATCTTCCTGGCTATAATGTTCTGGGTATGCTGATGACATATTGAAGTGAATGTAGCAGGTCGAAACACAGCTTGAGAAAAGTACAAATTAAGTAATTTTGTTGCTTATGTCAGTGGTGAAGATACTTTTTTCCATTGTTATAAGTGCGACATAACCCAACAAGATACCATTATTTATAGCTTATGTCTCTGCTATCAGAGCATAACTTAATCATAGCTAACACTTGATTTAAGAATCATGAAAGAGGCCTTGAGACATTGGAAGGTTTCAGATAGATTAAATAATGGTAAGACAGAGATTTAGGAATCAGGTTTTAAATTGTAAGACATTTCCAGGGTCAGATACGAACTCTGACCACAATTTGTTGTTTATAAACTGTAGAGAAAAACTGAAGGAACTACAAAAAGATAGGAATTTAAGGAGATGGGATTTGGATAACCGAGCAGTCTAAGGTGCTGCAGTCATGGACTGTGCAGCTGGTCCTGGCGGAGGTTTGAGTCCTCCCTCAGGCATGGGTGTGTGTGTTTGTCCTTAGGATAATTTAAGTTAAGTGGTGTGTAACCTTAGGGACTGATGACCTTAGCAGTTAAGTCCCATAAAATTTCACACACATTTGATTTGAACTTGAATAAACTGAATGAACCAGATGTTGTAGAGATTTTCAGAGAGAGCATTAGAGAATGATTGACAAGAACAGGGCAAAGAAATACAGTTGAAGAAGAATGGGTAGTTTTGAGAGATGAAATATGAAGGCAGCAGAGGTTCAAGTATGTAAAAAGATAAGGGCTAGTAGAAATCATTGGGTAACAAAAGAGATGTTGAATGTAACTGATGAAAGGAGAAAATATAAAAATTCAGTAAATGAAACAGAAGACAAGGAATACAAATGTCTAATAAATGAGACCGACAGGAAGAGCAAAATGGCTAAGGATGGATGGCTAGAGGACAAATGTAAGGATGTTGAAGCATATATCACTAGAGGTAAGATAGATACTGCCTACAGGAAAATTACAGAGACCTTTGGAAAAAAGAGAACCAACTGTATGAATATCAAGAGCTCAGACGGAAAACCAGTCCTAAGCAAAGACAGTAAAGCAGAAAGGTGGATAGAGTATATAGAGGGCCTATACAAGGGCGATGTACTTGAGGGCAATATTATAGAAATGAAAGAGGACATAGATGAAGATGAAATGGGAGATATGATACTGAATGAAGAATTTGACAGAGCACTGAAAGATCTAAGTTGAAACAAGACCCTGGGAGTAGACAACATTCCATTAGAGCTACCGATAGCCTTGGGAGAGCCAGCCATGACAAAACTCTTCCATCTGGTGAGCAAATGTATGAGACATAAAAAATACCCTCAGACTTCAAGAAGAACATAATAATTCCAATCCCAAAGAAAGCAGGTGTTGTCAGCTGTGAAAATTACCGAACTATCAGTTTAATAAGTCATGGTTGCAAAATACTAACATGAATTCCTTATAGATGAATGGAAAAACTGGTAGAAGCCGACCTTGGGGAAGATCAGTTTGCATTCTGCAGAAATGTTGGAACACTCAGGGCAATACTGACACCATGACTTACCTTAAAAGGAAAGGCAAACCTACATTTTTAGTATTTGTAGACTTAGAGAAAACTTTTGATAATGTTGACTGGAATACTCTCTTTCAAATTCTGAAGGTGGCAGGGGTAAAATACAGGGTGTGAAAGGCTATTTACAATTTGTACAGAAACCAGATGGCAGTTATATGAGTCGAGGGGCACAAAAGGCAAGCAGTGTTTAAGAAGGGAGTGAGACAGGGTTGTAGCTTATCCCCGATGTTATTCAATCTGTATATTGAACAAGCAGTAAATGAAACAAAAGGAAAATTTGGAGTAGGATTTAAAATCCATGGAGAAGAAATAAAAACTTTGAGGTTTGCTGCCAACATTGTAATTCTGTCAGAGACAGTAAAGGACATGGAAGAGCAGTTGAATGGAATGGACAGTGTCTTGAAAGGAGGATATAAGATGAATATAATCAAAAGCAAAATAAGGATAATGGTATGTGGTCAAATTAAATCAGGTGATGCTGAGGGAATTATATAAGGAAATGAGACACTTAACCCTTTGTTGCCTGACAGTACTTAAAAGTACCAGTAAGTTTTGACTCTCATTATTTTCTCGTAGTACAGTTTCGTGATCTGAGAGTCTGTCGGTACGTAACAGTAACTCTGCTCTACTGTTTCATATATGTTATTGTGCAATACATACACCTCTCTGGCGGTCAGAGCTTGAAATTGTTTTTCGCGCGCTGCTGTGAAAACAGAATATTGTATGTGCTTGTTTCCATGGTGTTGCCTGAATTTGTGCGCAATTTATTGAAACTTCCGTTGAGTTTTCCATTGTAAGTACTTACCTTCTTTATTTTTTTATAATAGTTTGAAGCATTACGTTACAAGTGAATGAGATAAAGTGGAAAATATAAAGCGGACTTGTTAGTACCGTCAGGTTGTGCGAACACTTTACTGTAGCAACAATGCGTTACCTCTCACTAGTTGTTCTGTCCACTTTTTCTCACACAGATGGATGAAAATCATAAAACTGGTGGCTACTTTCGACCTTTGAGTTATGCAGAGATTGAAGTAATTTTGTATGAGGATATTGCAGAGGATACTGACATTGGAGATTATGACGAAAATGTTAATAATTTTGACAAAGCTTTTTCGTGCAATTTGCAAGAGGCAGATTGTGAAACAAACTCCACTTGTTTGGATAATAATGCCTCAGAGAGTTCTTTGCCATGGAACTGTGAATACAGATATAGTGAACGTATCTTCTTTCACTTAGATTATCATAAATTCTTTTTCAGCACTAGTCAATTTCTTCTTTTTCATTTCACAAATTACAGTAGAATCCTGTTCCGTCTGTGACAACTGCAGTACTATTTGCATTCGTGTATTCGTTTTGCAGGGCCTATGGAAGAATTATTTCAGGATTGCCACACAGCTACTGATTTTTTATTTTCATTTTGAAGCCAATTGTAGAAGACAATTTTCCAGAGCAATCTTTACGCAACACAGAAGGTAAAAATTTTAAATCTGAAGGAACATGAGCTGTCTGATTTTTTGGGAATTAATTTATTTATGGTTTACCACAAGCTACCATCATGGAAAAACTACTGGTCTGCATGTGGTGATCTTGGTATTTCTACTGTAGGGCGATGCATGAGTAGGGACAGGTTTGATTTTATTTTGAGTAATTTACATCTTAATGATAACACAAAAATTCCAGAAAGAAACACTGATAAATTGTATAAAATATGCCCGCTTCTGACTGCTTTGAATAAGCAATTTATGTCCATATATAGGGGCACTAGAGAACTCAGTATTGATGAATCAATGATTGTCTTCAAGGGAAGAAGTAGCATAAAGCAATATAATCCATTACAACCAATCAAAAGAGGCTAGAAACTATGGGCAATTTGTGATCAAAAAGGATACACACTCAATTTTGAAGTGTATCAAGGTAGAAATGAGACACTGGAGAAGGACTTTGAAGGGTACGGTTTAGGGGAGAGAGTAGTACTGAAACTGTCTAAACCATATTGGGGTCAGTACAGAAAATTGTACTTTGACAATTTTTTTACTTCTGTTCCACTTCTGGAGAAATTAAAATCCGTAAATACATTTGCCTGTGGAACAATTAGAACAAGCAGGAAAGGTTTGCCAGCAAATTTACCTAAAGAAAAATGGCTAAAGCGTGGGGAATCAAATCACAGAGTGTCATCTTTAGACCTAACAGTATTTCAATGGAGGGGCAATAAAGTAGTGTATTTTGCATCAAACTTCCATGGCACTGAACAGAGCATAGTGTCAAGAAAACAGAAAGATGGAACTAGTATGACTATACCATGTCAAGTTATTGTATGTGATTCCAATAAAAACAGGGTGGTGTGGATCATGCAGAAAGATTATGTTCAACTTATGGTCTTGACAGGCGATCAAAGAAATGGTAGCACTGTCACTTCCGGGGAGTAATAGAAATTGCTTTTGTCAATGATTACATCATTTTCAGTGATCTACATGGGGCACTGCCACTACTGGAATTGAGGCGTGTTGTGGCACTAGGGCTAATGAATGAACAGCAAGTGCCAAATCTCAAAAAGAGAAACTCTGGTAAAGATGAAATAACTCCCCCAAAGATAAGAAAAGATAGCTTTTCTGTTCCTAAGGATGTACGTCTTGGCAACTGAGGAAACCATTTTGTAGTGTTCAGTTATAAAAGAGGATGATGCGAAATGTGTGCGAAAAATAAAATTCATTCGAGACCACATTCATAATGTAGTACATGTAAAGTATATTTGTGCTGCAAAGAGAAAAAGAAGTTTCCTACAATTTCATGAGGTATCACTAAATATGTGATATGCATATACTGTCAAAAATGTATAGCTAAGTTACTATGTATTGTGAAGTTGCTATAGAAGGTAAATTTATGTGAAATTAAAAAAAAAAATCAGAAATATATTTTGTTAATTAATTTTCTAATGTAAAAGTATTTAATATTTATGTGGAATAAAGTACAAGTTATAAAAATTGGAGCATTTTTCTGTGCATGTTGTGATTCTGACCATGGAGTCTGATGGTACTTCTGAGTACCAGGAGTGAAAAAAGTTGTAAAAAATAAAATAAAATTTTACAAAAAATCCTACCATCCTTTGAGGTCACAACAGCATAAATTCTGCAAAGAAAATATTAAAAAGTAAATTTTTTCTTATGTCAGGAAACAAAGATGAGTTTTGCTATTTGGGGAGCAAAATAACTGATGATGGTTAAAGTAGATAGGATATAAAATATAGACTGGCTATGACAAGGAAAGTGTTTCTGAAGGAGAAAAATTTATTAACATCGAGCTTAGGTTGAAGTGTCAGGAAGTCTTTTCTGAAAGTATTTGTATGGAGTGTAGGCATGTATGGAAGTGAAACATGGACAATAAATAGTTTAGACAACAAGAGAATAGAAACTTTCAAAATGTGGTGCTACAGAAGAATGCTGAAGATTAGATGATTATATTACATAAGTAATGAGGGGGCATGAATAGAATTGGGTAGAAGAAGAATTTGTGGCACATCTTGACTAGAAGAAGGGATCAGTTGGTAGGACACATTTTGAGGCATCAAGGGCTCACCAATTTAGTATTGGAGTGAACCATGGAGGGTAAAAATCATAAAGGGAGGCCAAGAAATGAATATACTAAGTAGATTCAGAAGGATGTAGGCTGCAGTAGGTACTGGGAGATGAAGAAGCTTGCACAGAATAGAGTAGCATGGAGAGCTGCATCAAACCAATCTCTGGACTGAAGACCACAACAACAACAACAACTATGCTATGACATAATACTAATAATTTGTGGTTCCAAAAGCATATTTGTTGAAACTGCAATAACAAACACAAAACCCTTGACATACATACATGGTAATGATGTCCTTTCAATGAAGTGCTGAATTCTTGTGATGACTTGAGTGTGCTCCCCCAAGTTACCTTTGCTATCAGTTGACAATTCAAGATAAATTTTCTAACAGACTGAAACATGCTTTAGTAACAGCCATTTATAAAATTATTTGTACTTGCACATCTACATCTACATACATACTGCACAAGCCACTGTATGGTGGGTGGTGGAGGGTACCTTGTAACACTACTAGTCATTTCCTTTCCTGTTTCACTTGCAAATAGAGCAAGGGAAAGTGACTGTCTATACAACTCCATACACCATAATTTCTCCTATTTTTTCTTTGTAGTCTTTATGTGAAATGTATGTTGGCAGCAGCAGAATTATTCTGCAGTCGTCTTCAAATACTGGTTCTCCAAATTTTCTGAATAGTGTTTCTCTAAATGATCATCAAATTTCACTGCAGTGATTTGCATTTGAGTTCCCATCATCTCTGTAATACTTACATTTTGTTTGAATGTGCTGGTAAAAAATCTAGCAGCTCGTCCCTGAATCGCTTCAATATCTTCCTTTAATCTCCTCAGCAAACAGCAGCAGACTGCTGCTTACCCTGTCTGCCAGATCATTTATGTATGTAGAAAACAACAGTGGCCCTATAATACTTCCAGATCTGGAGATAAAGTGATCTCTAATTATTGACACAGCTCCGTCCCTCCCATGTTCTCAATGTAATTTAGGAGGTAGCCCAAAAAAGAACATTGAACTACCTTTCTGGGAATAACCTTTCAACAACAGCTCAGTTTGTCTGTTATAAAGGCTTATCGAATGAGGAAGCAATATGTGATCAACCGAGTTCCACCCTGCTGGAACCAAGCAAAGAAAATCACCCTGTTGGCAATTTCTGTGCTTACTTCTTTAATTTTGCAATTTTGTCAAGCTACATGTTCCCCAATATGCTCTAAACATTCATTGAAAGTGAGTACCATCTGATGATGAATCACTAGGTGGTCTGAAACATGGTAAATAAGAATTGAAGCATCACAAAAGGTATCTGGTTGCAGTTATTTCTAGAAACTCCTACTAAACACAGTGTCCAGTATGCATTCCTTTTTGTTTTTGGAACTAAAACCGCAACTGCTTCTATCTGACAGCTCTCAGTGATGACGTAAAGCTGTTCCATGACAGTGTCTCTGTGTGAGCTTGTTGCTAATACTTGTGGCCTTCTTTGGGCATTGGAAATTTTCTTGGTGGTTTCTTATGATTTAGTAGACTAGTAGCATGCTTAATTATGCCTAGGGACTATTGCCATGTTCATCTTTAGCTATTCTCTCTGTTGTCCGTGCTGCAATATTTTCTTTGCTTGGTCAACGTTTGAAACACTACATAGCTGCATGCCTGTCCATAATTAAGGAATGATAGCCTTCTCTTAATGAGAAGGCAAAGGTGAAATAAGGGTCTTATAATGGATGAATCAGTGGCTTGTTGTTCATTGTTGAAATGTGATCCACTCATTCCTGTTCTTTTCCTGTCATTCCCTTGTCATTGTAAAATATTATAGTTTTGATGTTATAATTGTTCGGTACTAGTTCCTAATTTTTTTTAGAAGCATTTGTAATTATGAATTATTGGCACACTTCAGTTTTCTATTATTAATTACGCAATCCTGTACTGTTTGTTATATTTATTTCTGGATTCATTTATGAAATAATAATAAAAATTGGTAATGTAACAGAAACTAGTGGAAATGCACTTGTTAAGAAAAGCTGTAAAACTTTTGGAATATTGTTATTCCCGCAGTGACTAGAAGTCGTAAGAATGCCTCTGATGTGATCAGACATATTTTTGTATTTTTGTGTGAACAATGTAATTTTAGCTTCGTTAATGTGAAAAATCAAAATGCTGTATGATATACTAAAATATGAGAAAATATATTTATGTAAAAAAAATAAATGCTGCAACAACAATCATCAGATTTATTTAGTTCAAACCAACCATGAGGACCTGATGCAATGTTTTCAGCTTTAAGAATCAGACCCCTAGACAAGATGAACTGGAATCAACTGAACATGACAAGCTAGGTAAACTGAAGAGTTTATTGTAATCTTCACTCCTCTCAGATCTTCATAAAAGACTTTGCTTATTAAATACTTGGATTAGACATTGTTTAATGTGGACAATAGGTGGTGGAGGGGGGAGATTACAAGTGTGAGCACCACCTGTGATTAATTGACTAACAATGAGGTTTTGTATGTTGCAGAAATTGTTTTATTTCATTGATGTTTGAAATTTTCGTACAAATAAATTTTTGATCACATGGAGCAAAACTGAAGGCTGCCGAACAAAGGATCTTTATACCAACAGTGACAGGGTACTACCAATAATGATAGATCAGACTGAATGAAAGTGAAGAGGACTTTACAACTATAACCAGGGGCATAAAAAAGGAAAGAAAACTACAAATTATTTGAGAAGTTAATTTGTTTGTGAACTCGTGTACTTGCTAATAAAATGAATAGGGACAAAAGGAAAAGTGAGGTAGAAATGAAAGCTTCAGGATCCAGTCAGGACATGTTTGAGCTGAGTGAAATCACAGACAGTAAAGCAACAGTAAAGACTGATGTTTTGCTGTTAATTTTGGAAAAACTAGAGGAAATGAAGTCAGATAAAAATAGCACATTTAGTGAAATAAGACCAGACAATGATAGCAAATTATTAGCATATTTTGTCAAACCATTCAACAAAATGACCTTGATTGATGCACTTAAAAGGAGATTACCAGAAAGATTGCAGTAGGATTTGGTACATGGACTTGATGATTGTCTTGAACAGTTTTTACGATATGTTGGCAGGCTGGATAGGGCAGTACAAGGAAGGTGTAAAGGGACACCCTCCTCTAGTATTACTTTTCCTCAACAGAAGTAGAAGATAACAGGAATATTTTCAAGTTTTGAGCAGGTTAACATTATCTCAGGAGTTTTATAAAAAAATTTCATATAATTTTATACACGAGGTCTTTTATAAACCCTCTGGAATATTGTTATTACTGCAGAGTATGCTTCTGATGTCACAAGACTTGTTTTTGTATTTTGGAAGAACATGTAATTTCGGCTTTATTAATGTGAAAATTCAAAAGACAGTGTGATATAGAAAAATGTGAGAGAATAAATTATAGTGAAAACAACACATGTATCTCAAATTGAACAGAAGGAATATCAGATTTCACATTTATGTTTTGGTCAAAAGTTTTGGGACACTATGTTTAAATTTGGTGATATAAGTGCTAATCACAAACCAGAATGTGAGAGTAGTGAGAATTCTGGTGTAGCATTTACTAATGATTTCTTCATCAAGTGATGACTTTATTGGATCTGAACTAGGTGGTACTTTTGATGTAGATGTGAATAAGAGCTGTGAAGTAACTTTGGGTGGTAAGTATGAGACTGGTGGCTTATTGCAAATGAATGTAGGTGAGGTAAGTGATTTTGATCGAGATGGAATGGAATGCTAAAGAATTGTTTATTTTGGGAACCTAAAAGTAATACTCATGTGAAAACTAATTTCCGTATTTTAAACTGTGGGAAAAGTTGTAACTACTTGCAAAACATTGTGATCCAAGATGAGTACCAGGTGTTTGATGATGATATAGATTTTGATGAGACTGAGGATCATTATTTTGGAAGTGTAGTAGAGTCTAAAGCAAGGGAAGCTATGACTCTCAATGACCTACAAAAGGACCAACTTAGGAATTTGTTATTGGAGTTTAGAAATGTGTTTAGTGAAAAACCAGGAAAAGTGAAAGGCTATCAGTGCATGCTTTACCATAGAGGTCATCAAACTTTCTTTCTCAAGCCATATAATATGCCATTTTCATAAAGGATAAATGTAGAGGGAGAAGCTCAGAGAATGGAAATGTGGGGCGCAATTGAGAGAATCATGAGTGTTTACAATGATCCTTTAGTTGTAGTAAGCAAGAGAAATGGTGAAGTGAGAATTGTTTTGGACTCTAGACATCTTAATAAATTTCTTATCAGAGAGAATGACCATCCACAGAACATGGATGAGCTGTTACACAAATTTGACTATGTAAAATACATGAGTAGTTTGGAGTTGACCTCTGGATTTCACCAGATTCCATTTTAAATTCATTCTAGAAAGTGTAAAGCATTTTTGTATGGAAGTAAGTGCTTTCAGTACTGTGTTGTGACATTTGGGCTAAATGTATCTGTAGCTGAATTCATAAGAGCTCTGGATTCTATCTTGGGAAATGAAGTGAGTTAAACATTAATTGTGTATATTGATGACATTTTGGTCACTGAAAAGGCTTGGGAACAACATTTGGATCTGTTAAGAGATGTATTTTCAAAATTGGAATCAGGAGGCATGACTTTGAAAATAGATAAGTGTAACTTTGGTGTGGAAGAAGTTATAATTTTAGGACATATTATATCTGAGAAAAGAATTGCACCTGATAAGGAGAAACTTCATGCTATTGCTAATTTTCCTACTCCTTGCAACAAAAAACAGCTTAAAACATTTTTTGGGTTAAGTGGACGTTATAGAAAGTTTTTTGACAACCAAGCTTTGAATGCTTCATGCTTGTGTGAACTTTTGAAGAAGAATACTGTTTGGGAATGGAATCAAAAATGTCAGGATGCTTTTGATGAGATCAAAGGACAGTTGTGTCAAGTCAGATGCTGCTCAAACTGGGTTTGTCTCTTCCTTCTTGTATTATGACAGAGAGTAGTGATGTTGGTTTGAGGTGCTTATTTATTTTGGGAGGTTGAAGTTGAAGGTGTTATTGAACATAAATCTCTTGCATTTGCTAGTAGAGTATTGCAGAAGCATGAAAATGAAAAGACATACACTTAACTGAAAACAACTTTTGGCTTTACATTGGGCATTTAAGAAGTTTAAAAATTATTTGATAGGTCACAAAGTCATCATCTATACCAATCACAAAGCATTACACTATCTCCAGTAGTGTAAGCTGTACCATAACAGAATTACTCCTTGGGCCTTGTTTTGCAGCAGTTCAATTATGAAATCAGATGCATGAAGGGCAGAGACAATGTAGTTCAAATATGGTTCAAATGGCTTTGAGCACTATGGGACTCAACTTCTGAGGTCATTAGTCCCCTAGAAGTTAGAACTAGTTAAACCTAACTAACCTAAGGACATCACACACATCCATGCCCGAGGCAGGATTCGAACCTGTGACCATAGGAGTCTCGTGGTTCCAGACTGCAGCGCCTAGAACCGCACGGCGACAATGTAGTTGCTGGTGCTTTGTTTAGGCTGACTTTAGGGAGTGAATCATCTAACAGCTTTGGAGAAGGAGAGAAAGAGTTTAAAATTATGTACTTGAGAGCTGTGAAAGAGGAAAAAGAGATCTTGAAAATTTGCAAAGACATCCACAGGTATGAAAATCATGATCAAAATAGGAAATTGGTTAAGAGTATGTTGGGTAATTAAGGAAGAGAAAAGAATGAACAATATTATAAGATATACATGGGTGTTTTATTCAGGAGACCTAAGACTGGCTCAGAGGACTGGGAACTATGTTGGCCAGAACACATATTGAAATTTTAATTACTTATGCACAAGAGAATTTTGATCATTGTAGATCAACAAAATGTACACAAAAGATTCAGGAAAATATCTGTTTTTATAACATAGGAAGGAGAGTCAAGAAGAAGAATGCAAGCTGTGACAGATATCAGAGGGTGAAGGTAAATAAGCAAACAAGAAGAGGTCAAATGCAAAACATACTGCCTAATAGTAACCTAGACCTCATGTCTGTGGACAACTTTGGATCTTTCCCAAGTCTAAGAATGGATTTTGTTATATTTTTGTGGTGGCTGATATATTTTCAAAAGTTCATAAATAAGAAAGCTACTAGTTAGCAAATCATTTCTAAGTTTGAAAACACATATTTTATCAGGTGGGCATACCTAAAATAATTTTATCTGACAATGGTTCTCAGTTTAAATCACAAGCTTTGTAAGATTTTGTTGATCATGCATAAATAAAGCATATTCTAACATCTGTACACCATCTATCAAGTAATCCTGCAGAAAAATTTATGAGAGAAATTGGAAGACTGATTAGAACATATTGTACTAAGAATCATACTAGTTGGATACATTGTGTCAGTGATTTTGAGGATGTTATGAACAACTTACAACATTCTTCAACAGGTTTTTCACCATTTGAAATCATGTTTAATTGCAGACTAGCTAACTTTATTTCTGAGAATGTTGAGTTTCCACTGAGCAAAATTCTGTCACCCCAAAGACAGAAGAGAGTGTCCAGGAGATGAAAACTCAAGGGGATAGGAGAAAGCAGAGACATGGTGGTAAAGGCAGATTTTCTATATCTGAGGTAGGAGATCCTGTGTTGGTGAAAGGCAAAGAGAAGTCTAAAGTGTTGGAATCTGAGATAAAGAAATTCCTTGATATTTATCTAAGAGCATTCGAAATTGTTAAAAAACCACATCCTAATGTATACAGACTTGTGTATCCTAAATCTAAGAAGTTGTTTGGATTTTGCAATATCACAGAACCATACAGCGAGGTCATCAGTCCCATTGGATTAGGGAAGAAGTCGGCCATGCCCTTTCAAAGAAACCATCCCGGCATTTGCCTGAAGTGATTTAGGAAAATCATGGAAAACCTAAATCAGGATGGCTGGACGCTGGTTTGAACTGTCGTCCTCCCGAATACGAGTCCAGTGTGCTAACCACTGCGTCACATTGCTCAGTGATTAGTTCCGATTTTAGAATGCTATTAGTGTTAAATATTGTTATTATTCTTGTGTACTCTGCAGAAAGTGATTTAATTTAATTGTCAGGAACTCTTTTGTGGTCAAGTCATGTGTGTTGTGGTAAATTGAGTGAAGGCTGGTTTTACTCACGTGTACTGTAAATATTAGGAGTAGTATCTTGAAATGTCATATGTGCACACGGAACACATGTGTATATTAAACACAGAATTTTTATGTCAGTACATCATGGACTTCATTCTGTAGGTATCTTTCCTCGACAGTAGTTGTCAAAACCAGTAATATTTTTTGAATTTTGGACAGGTCAGTATTATCTCAGTCACTTTCCTGAAAACTTTCTTATAATTTTATACATAGTATGTTATATTTCAAGCTAAAGTTTATAAAAAGGAATTACTTTATAAAATATTTTAATTTCAAAGTTATAATCATTCAGTACAGTTAAAATTATTTTTTTAGAAAAAAGTCCTGTACTGTTTACTATATTTATTTCTGGATTCACTTATGAAATAATAATCAACATTGATAATGTAACAGAAACTAGTAGAAATTCACATACTAAGAAAAATTGTAAACTCTTTGGAATATTGTTATTCCTGCAGCGAGTAGGATTTGTAAGCATGCATCTGATGTGATAAGACATATTTTTGTATTTTTGTGTGAACAATGTGATTTTGGCTTTGTTAATGTGAAAAATCAAAATACTATACGAGATACTAAAATGCGAGAAGATATATTTATGTAAAAAAATGCTGCAACAACAATCTTCAGATTTATTTACTTCAAACCAACCATGAGGACCTCATGAGACATTTTCAGCTTTAAGAATCATACCCCTAGACGAAAAGAACTGGAGCCAACTCAACATGACAAGCTAACTGGAAAATTTATTGTAACCTTTGCTCCTCTCAAATCTTCATAAAAGACTTTGCTTGTTACATGCTTGGACTGCAAATTGTTTAATTTGGACAATAGATGGAAGTAGGAAGGAGGGAGGAGATTACAAGGAATGCATAAGGCAATACTGATCCTACAGCTTATGTTAATAAATAGAAAGAAAAAAGGTTAAACCTTGTTTACATAATTTATGGATTTATAGACAATTTTGATTGGAATGTTCTCTTCGAAATTCTGAAGGTAACACAAATGGAGTATAGGAATCAATAGGTTATCTTCTACTTGTACAGAAACCAGACTGCAGTCATAATAGTCGGACATAAAAGGGAAGTTCTAGTTAAGATGGGTGTGACACATGGTAATAGCTTATCCTCAGTGTTATTCCATTTGTACAGTGAGCAAGTAGTAAAGGAAACTGAAGAGAACTTTGGAAAGGGAATTAAAGTTCAAATGAAAAAATAAAAATAAAAATCTTGAGGTTTTCTGATGATATTGTTGTCCTGTCATTGATAGCAAAGGACTAGGGAGATAAGTTAAATGGAATGGATGGTTTTGAAAAGAGGTTATAAGATAAATATTAACAAAAGTAAAACAAGTGTAATGGAACTTCGTCAAATCAAGTCAATTGATGGTAAAGGAATTGGATTCAGAAATGAGGCACTAAAAGTAGTAGATTAATTTTGCCATTGGTGCTAGAGAGGGAAAGGGTGGGAGGGAGAGATGGAGGGAGGGAGGAAGGGAGGGGGAGAGGGGGAGAGAGAGAGAGAGAGAGAGAGAGAGAGAGAGAGAGAGAGAGAGAGAGAGAGATAATGAGTGTAGTAGAGAGGATAAGATACACAGACTGCCAATAGCAAGGAAAGCTTATCAGGAAAAGAGATACCTGTTGACCTCAAATATAAATTTAAGTGTTTTTAAGTAATTTGTGAAGGTACTTTCCTGGAGTGCAGCCTTGTACAGAAGTGAAACATGGCTGATAAACAGAGAAGAAAATAGAAGCTTTTGAAATGTGCTACAGAAAAATGCAGATGATTTGATGATTAGACCAGATAACAAATGAAGATGTGATATACCAAATTGTGGAAAAAATTATGGCACAATGTCACCTTAAAATAGTAGTAGTTGATAGGACACATCCTGCAGCTACAAGGAATTGGAGGGAAGTGTATGGGGTAAAAACTGTAGTGGGAAACCAAAGCTGGACTGTAGTAAGCAGGTTCAGATGGATGTAAGTTGCATAGTTAAGAAGAGATGTAGAAACTTGTGCAGGATAGACAACAACAACACTTACCATGAATACGTGAAGTCTGCTCGTGCTGTTTACTACAATAGGAATCCCAGACTGAAGAAGGTCTTCTACTGTTTTTATGCCATGATCATGTACTGATGTTGTCAAAACATTGACAAGTGATCCCTGTGAACAGTTACAACAATATGAGGAGGCTATGTTGTGTAATAATGAGAGAATGTGGGAAACAGGAAACAATTCTGTTGAGGAGTTTCCAAGAATCTACAGATGTGAATCCTCTTTGAACCATATGCAAACCGGATGTCCATCTTAGGTATTCTCAATGATTAGAAGCCAGAAACTCTGAATGGCTATTTGGTGTATTGTAAAGCAACTCTCATAGACTGGTACCTCAGTAGGAACAGCTGCCATTGTCCCACTTGAAAGAGAATTGTGATGAACATTGTGGTGCATAATGCTGAATTTATGTAGGAGAAAGTCCACCTTTGCTCCAAGTTGAATCATCTTATGTTTGTGTTAATGAAAAACACCTATCAAACACATCACATGGAATCAGCACTCTATACGGAACACAGATGTGAATCCATTCAACAACAAAGAAAAAGTATTAAGACACAGCATTCCTTCTATTCTCTAGAGCAATGACTAGTAAAATGGAATGGTGGTGTTTGATGTGAATTGTGGCACTTCAGGTTCCAGTTACACTCAAGGAAATCTCTGGTCTGTCTATGTGAAATTCTGTTGGTGTCATTGTCATTATTTTCAAATCCTTGGCTGACACAAGACACTTATGCTGTTTAGTTTTTTACAATTGGTTACATGTCATAGTTTCTTGGAAACCTCTTTGATAGTATTCTTTACACTAAACAGTAGAAAAACTTTTAGTTCCATCAATTTACTCAGTCATCAGGCCTACTTTAGAATCCTCCACACTGGAAACAGTTTTACTTAATACTAGACATGATTTAAGTTTTCTACTCTCCCCTATATATCTATTCACAGTAGTTTTACTGGAAACTGATACAAATTTATTTACACATGACTCTTTTTTATGTCTTGCTCAAGTGCAAGTCCCAACTAGAGCAAATTTCAGTTTTGTGGATTGAGTCCATAGTGGCCATTCACAATTTGCAACCATGTTATTCCTAGGACCTCCTTTACTCTTTCCAGAATGTGCTCTATTCTTTCTATTCACATGGAAGCCTCCCTCATTTTGTTACCATCCAAAAAATTTCTCACATTGTCTTTTACTGTGATTTTGACCTTTAGTGCTTTTCCAACATAGTTCAGAAAAACACTAATATTACTCCAGGGAACAGGACAACAGCAATTTCCTAATTCTCTGTGAAAGTTTTGTTTTCCAGTTCCACGATTAAGATTCACTGCCTAGCCCTTAGTCCAAGTACATACATCTGTTAATTTAATACTGGCAAAAACTTTCAATAGTACTTCTCCTTGAATCACATCAGCCACCACTCCACAATTGACTCTAAATCCTTTATTGTCCATCTTTAGACCAACATACATCCAAAAATAATTTTGCAAACTCTCCTTATGAATTACATGGCTCTATAACTTCAGCTACCCAACCATAATAATCTACTCTCAAGAAACCCCTCACAAAAGATATTTTCTCCCTATCGCTCCAATTCTCAGACAAATCATTAAATCCTCTGATAAAATCAAGTAGATGTACCCTGCCATATAGTTTAAAATTACAATTTTAAGCAACTAACAAAAGAAGCTCCATTAGACACAGCACAAACATGATGTCTGACACTTTGTATAATTCTAACTGTTTTAGCTTCATAATCCTTGCTAACAGTCTTCATTTTTATATATACATATATTTAGCTGCTTTTTCTAATTTTTTTCAAAACTAGTTTTCACTGATTCTGTTTGTTTTTCTAAATCTGACTTTAAATTACCAATATGATTTTTCAGTTCTAGTTTTACACTACTGTTGCATTTTTTAATGTTGCTACTATTTTTGACCATATTTTCACTCAGTATTAAGCGAATGTCATTGAGCCCATATTTTTCTAGCTCACCTTGTTTTTCCTCAAAAAATTCCTTTTCAACACTGAATTATCCCATCAACTGAGAAATGTTATCTTCCTCCTTCAATTGCAATACTCAGTGGCTGAAGCCTTGACAATTTATATAATTTGACAGTCACTTACTTTTTCATTGAAAGTTGTCAATGTAAAGTTCTGTTTAAATTACTAAATTTTTCTGCTATACACATTTTAGATTTTCTTCCCTATCTTCAAATGCATTATCATCATTAATTTCACTCCTATTGCTTACTATCTGCCCTCACTGTCCACAACATTGCTTTTCTTCCCTCATCATTCACTTTGGCAAACAGTTAACTAAAACTGACAATGAAAACATTTTGCTTTCAAATTACTCGAGCATCAGTTGCTGCTGTACCCCATATCTGTCACTTGCTTCTGCTCATAATTTCTACATCAGGTCATTACCTGCAATATTTACATTTTGTACCTCCATCCTGCTGGTTTCTCATAGACTGCTTTCCATAATGGCACCATCCTTCTTGTCCCTGATTGGCTGAATTTCTCTCCCCATTGCAGTGTACATTAATTTTCATCAATACTGTGTCATAACTGATTCTAATTCTGTCATCCACATAAAATCACTGTCCCATCCATAGTTCATTCCACCTGTGCCCCAGGAAATGATTTTGCTATATTCTGCCATTGTAACCTACAGTTCATACTTTTTGATATCACATTTTACCTATCTACAAATTCAGAAATTTTATTGTCCCTCAGCCTACAAAGCCTACGACTGTTCCACACAATGTATGTTAATTACACAAGACTTCTACTACACTGTGATCCTCACCTGCATGGGCACCACACTGAAAAGCATCCTATATTGTTTGGACAATGACATGATAATCATGAGAGTATTAGCACCTACTATCAGGTCAGTACTCACAAATAACTAATAGGTACAGTGACAGAATTATTTACAAGAATTCCAAAGTTATTAAAACACACATAAATGAAGTACTGAAAAATGATCAGATATAGTACCAACAACTCACTGAACAAAGTAATTAAATGTGGCACAAAACACTGTCCATATTTACACAAAGAGTTGACAGAGAGTATTGTGTTGTAGAAATCTATTGGATGAAAGCACAATACAATGACTCACTCCACTCATTAATTAAGAGTCACAAAGTTCAACAGTACCTCATTCATGTGACAATGATAATCCATGCCTTCTACCAATTATGACACAATTCACTCAAAATATTTATTAACTTGAATTGCGAAAAAAACTTGAAAGTTATTGTACAACAGTATTATTAAATTTTTGTGCATGCAGTGTATGCATTTCCCCAAACAAACTGTCCATAACTACAGCATGAGTAAAAACTGAGAGCATTGGTTTTATCTGCTTGTTAATTCAGTTGGGACTGGGTGCAGTTTCCTCAATTTGAGTGATATACCTAGTTGCTTGAAAAATAAAATATGCTATTGTGAAGCTGGGATGCCAGTATTTATAATGAATGATCTTACTGCTTTTACAAGTGTACATTAGCTCAAATAATGTTGGAAATTCATATTATAGTGAGAAGTTTCATTAGCATATTTTCTAATTAACATGTCTTAAGCAAACACTATTTATACTACTGTAGTCAGCATAATGAAAGTAAATTTCTAATTAATAAATTTAGGTGGAGCAAAGTCTAATTCGGGTTTTCAAGTATTTAGGTGAATGTTACAAATGTATAATAATTTGCATAATTACTGGGAAGAAAAATTATTAATCATAAGTAGTGCAGTCATTACAAGTGAAGTTGCTGCAGCTTGCTGTGTCACAAGGGGCTGCCTTCTTCTGCCACAAAGTATTGCAGGTTTTCACAGACAGTTATTTATATTATCTGTCATGTGGAATAATGATGTCATTCATCATGTGGAGAAAGTGACATACTAAAAAAATTAATGGCTCTGTAATTTTTCAGCAGTAATTGCTATGGTATTGCTTAAATAAATTAGATTAGATTAATTATTCATTCCATAGACCCACAATAGGGGGGATCCTCCTGCGTGTGGAACATGTCAGATAAACACATTACAAAAATGTAGTTAGAAAAACTTGAGTTTCATTAATTGTAATGATCCCCAGTCAATAAACAGTTAAATTATGTACAGGATTTAAAATTAAACTTCTAATATTTACAGGTTTAATACTTACATCTGCTTCCATTAAATCCATAATTCACACAATAGCTAGTTACTTGGCTATTACAATAAAGTATTCTCAAAAATTAAAGTAAATTATTCATTTCAATGATCCTCAGTTAAGAACAGTCAAATTATGTACAAGATTTAAAATTAAACTTCCACTATTTACAGACTTAAGACTTCCATCTGCTTTCCATACATCCATCATTCACACAGTAGGTAGTGCTGAAGACACTCGCCACAGCACTCCTCAAACATACAATAAGTCATGAAGTTTCCAAAATGTTTGTTCCGAGCCTCTGGGCCATCAGAATCTGCCCTCGGTAAAACTCAGATGATTACCTGCCTTCCCCATTCTACACAAAGGACAGCATGCTCACTGAGACTTCATGCACTGTGTGTATGTCTGATTAGCGGTCATTTCTTGGCAGGCAATGCTACTATTGCCTGGACATGTTTATATCAATAGTAGGTCAGTAGTCAGTGTATGCAAGCTATTATTAGCAAGTGTTTGATGGTTTATGTCTTATTGTAATGTATTCTTATACATTTTAGCACTAACGATGGCCACACTGTAGTTTAAATATATTTCTGCAATAAACACATTATTAGTGACTGATTCCTGCATATTTCTCAACTTTAAATGAGCTCAGTCACTGAGCACATCTGTTCCACATGGTATCAAATCTGATAATGTTGTAGAAACCTCAGCTTCAAGAGCCTATGATCCTACTGCGACAAATCCCAACTCATGTTGGGAGATGTTTCTCCTTCTGCTGCCAAATAGCCAACATTCAAATGTGATTTCTGAATGAGAAACTCCCTGCATAATCTTTCATTATATAATGATATGGTTATAATAGAGGGAAACATTCCACGTAGGAAATATATATCTAAAAACAAAGATGATGTGACTAGATATATATTTCCTACGTGGAATGTTTCCCTCTATTATAACCATATCATTAATTTGAACCCAACAATTACGTTTATTATTGTCGCTGTTGCATCTCGAAATCTTTCCTGTCGTCTTATTTTCTCTTTCTGCGTTTTGTTTGTTTGTGTGTCTGTCGACCTGCCAGCACTTTCATTATATAAAGAATATAGGTGGCGTTACTCCCATCTAATTTGTGTGACTGCACTGAAAAGCTACTCATATGCATATCATGCACATAGTTCATTTGACACCAGTTTCATTTTTACTGGATGCTGCATTTGTGGTGTAAAAGCTGGCAGTGTGCTTTGGTCATGATATGAGTTCTGCATTACAAGACCTATGGCATTAGTACCCAAGTACAAATAGTATCCTGTTGGGCATTTTTTGCTGACATTTACAAAGGACGACTACTCAGGATGCACATTATCACAAAACTTCCATATGGAATAAGATATTCTTCTTTACTGAAAATAAATAAGTAAATAAATTTCACTACTGGATTCTCATTACAACAAGATGTTAAAGTAAAGGTGCTATAAAGACTGTTCCATTATTAGTATGTGACTCACCTGAAAAATGGTGACAATAACAAGAGAGAAAATAGCACATGCTGCAGCAAAGAACTTCTGTGATGAAGACTGTGCTAGATTTCCATAGCCAACAAGTATGAATTTTAGAGTTTCTTGTATAATGCTTCTACAGTGGCTTTTATATGTCAGTAATGACCAGAACACTGCAGAAAAAAGGTAGCAACCAGCAACTGAGAACCAGACCTGGAATGTATAAGATGTTTTGGCAGAAGTAAGTGAAACATTTATGCTAAGATATTCTGATAATTTGAATGAGAAAAGTTGAATAAAAAATTTAACATTTCAGAGTAAATGTAATGAGATTATATCATCTGAAAATTAATCAAAAAATGAAATTCAGATTTGTATGTGTTATTTATTCATAGGCTTTTCTCTCACTCTTTAGTTCATGACACCAAGTAAAGAAAGATGAAAGGGGAAAGGTAAAAAATAATTAGTAAGAAAGTAACTACAAGTGTTATATGGACACTTTAACATTGCAGTTTTATGTGTGTGTGTGTGTGTGTGTGTGTGTGTGTGTGTGTGTGTGTGTGTGTATGTGTGTGTGTGTGTGTGTGTGTGAGGAAGGGGCGGGGCAGGGGGGGTTCTCATTTTGATCTCTGGTTATTTAAGATACCAATGGAGGAGGGACCTAAACTACATTGATTACAACACTGTCAACCTCAGTAAACAACTTCTGTGTAGCCATTACTAAACACTTTGTGTATTAAAATTTGTTTTGTGTTGTGTGTCACTCACTGTTTTCTTTCCTTATTTTTAAATGAATGAAGAAGCTAATTATGGTCCATCATGGTGTTTGAGTAGAATCGTCACAAGGACACAGGGTTCATGCAATCCCTGTGGCCTTCATGTTAGTTCTGCTTCTGCAGGAGTACCGAACATGGATGTAGACTGCTAGCCCTGAGACAAGATAGTGGGACTGATTCCTGCATTCCACTTCCCTCCCCTCAGACACTCACTTCTGACTGCTGCATTAGGTGTCTGCAGTCTGGTATGCCAGCAGTCTTCTATTCTGCGAAGTACAGCTAATTTTCTATTCTCATTCAAAAGTTTTTGATTGAGGAAGCCATAACACTTAACTGAAAAAGCTTGTGCATCGAATACAAATACAGTTTTCTCTAAAAGATGCTGATATAATGCTTAAATCATAATGGAGAGCTATATGAATACCATAAACTGGGGTGAATAGGGACAGAATTTCAGGTTTTTAAATAATAAATCCAGAAGTACAATCCAAATATGAGTTTTTAATCATTAAAGTGGAAGATGGTATAGCAGATAGTCATTCAACCTTGAAACTAGGTATATTTGGTATTACTTAATATAATTTGTAGTAATTAGCAATTATAAAGTGTCCCTATCTACCCCTTGGTAGGGGTCAATAGGGACAGTGATAAACATAACTCACAGAACCCTATTGCAACAGGCACAGGGGTCAAAAGGGACACAAAAATGGTTTTTAAAAATACAAATTAACCTATAATACTTTAGAAATTAAAACATCATTTAAACATATGTCTGCCTAGTCTTATTAATGGTTCTTTCATGACTTGAATAGAATCAAATTCAGATACATCTTCTACAACTGGGAAAGCATAAACACTATTGTCTTGGGAGTTTTGTCTCAAAAATGATATCACATATGTTTTTACTTTAAGCACAACTTCAGTACTTCTACCAATAAATTATTTTGCAGCCCCCTTCATGCTCTCAAATTTTATTTTCACACAATCCCCAACGTGTGACATCCTATCAGTAGACAGTTCTCCTGGTTTCTGAGTAGGTGTGGAGTCTTCTCTCCCTTCATAATTGTGATCACTGTTGTCACCATCATTATCTTCTTCTGATTCATTCACTGAATTCGACAAGTCATGTGCATGAACACTCCTGCCAGGTGGTATGTTCAGTTTACTTTTTCTACCTGGTTTTGGCAAATTATCATCAGGCCACCTATGATGCTTTAAGAATTCAACCAGGCTGTCATTAACAGTGCCATTGCTGCCTTCTCGACTTTCTTCAGATGGCAACATTCCAAGAACTTGGTCTTCATTGAAAGGATAAATACCAGTCCTCTTGAAACCTGAACAAATATTTCTTTCTGTGGTTGGTGATAACATGTCAAAGGTTTCTTTCAATAGTTGAGGAAAGTACTTCTTATCAATTTCTGAACACTTGTTGTTAGTTCTGCCTTTTCAATTCTCCAGAACCTTTCACCAAGCCTGTTTCAATGGCCTAAACATTGCAACATTTAGAGGTTGTGTAAGATGAGCTGAGCTCGGTGGTAAGAAATCACACTCAATGTCATGTTTTTTGCACAAATCAATAACAGCTGGAGAGAGATGAGAGCTCAAGTTGTCACCAATAATGACTTTTCTTCCCTCAAAACAATGAAAATAAGGTATCACTATAGATTTAAACCAAACTAAGAAACAGCTGCCATCCATCCCACCTGATTTACTTCTGTTAAACATTGCCCCAGCAGGACCACCTTCACTCCACAGATCGTATACGTGTTTAGCTTTATATATCATGTAAGGTGGCAATAGTGTGCCATTGCCTGTAGCAACAAACATCATGCTTACATTGGATTTTGTTTGATTCATAACCCTGTCAAGATATTTGCAGCCTCTTTTGTAGAGAAGTTTTTTCCTTCCAGGGTTGTCCGCCAGGTTTGTCTCATCATAATTTAATATTTGCTCTGGGGGAACATCATTAAGAGTTATTTTCAACTCTTCAGAATAGCAAACAATATCCTGTGAGGTAACTTTAGCCCTGCTTTGGGATATATTTTGACATATTCGTGAAGAAATAACTTTGTGCCTCTCGGTGGAAGATTGTTTTTAAATTGCTTTATTATTCTTCCTTCTCTGTCCAAACAGTACTTCACAAAACATCATACAGCAAACATGCTTAGAGAATAACCCCATTTTCTACAAGTAACAACACTTTCCACAATCTTCACTCCTCACTTCAGTTGGCACACCAAGAGCTGTTTGTCCTCCCTTCTTATTTCTGTTTTCAATTTCCTGCTCATACATTTTGCTGTACCTTTGCAATACAGATTTCACAATTTTAAAATTTTCTGAAGTATTTTGGAGTGAGATCTCTTTTCTAATGGCTTCTATGGCCCTTTCCAGGTCCTCTTGTGTAACATGTTTGAGGCGATGACCTCTAGGATCATGCTGATATTTCCTAACCATGCTGTCCCTATTCACTTCTGAAAGTTAAAAAAAGTTACCACATAAGAGAAAATATATTACAGTTTCTACAAAAACATGATTGTATCATAAATCTCTGAGCATTTCCCTTGTGTATAGTGATAATATTTACCCGGAAATTTTTGAAAAGATTCCTCAAAAGTATGTAGCATGTACAGCTGAAGTTTGACTACCAAAACAAAAAAAACACAAACAGATGATGATTTTGAACAAGGCTGACAACTTATGAAATACGTCAAAGATGATAGTAACCAAGTATTTCAGAGAAACAAACTCGTAAGTTGTTTCGGACATCATATCACACCATAGACAAATGATTTTTCGTTGCGTTAGTAACACAACACTTTTTCCTGAAAAGCTGTCCCTATTCACACCTGAGTTTCTAGTGACCCCAGTTTATGGTAGTATTTACTGTCATTTAATTTCTTAGTCTTCATCAATATTGAAGATGTCTTAAGATGTTAACCATCCACGCAAAAATATTCAGTCTTGAGACTGGTGTAAATATTGCTATTGGAGGTTCCAGAGCTGCAGCAAGAGAAAGAACCAAGATAACAACAAAATAAATGTATTAGTTCTAAAGATGTGTAGTTCAGACGCTACAAAAATGAACTTGTGCTATTCTAGGCACATAAAAAAGACTTCAGCTCTTGAATTTGAATCATAGTTCAGAAAATTAATGGCATACCAAATGTAAAATTTTTATGATGATAGAGGTGGAGTGGATGCAATGATGAGTTACTCTAGGTAGTAATGTCCACATAGTTCATTACACTGATCACTAAATAAAACAAAAATTAATCTTGAAGGTACCCTGTTCATAATCCAATGTAATATTAATATTTGTAAGTAATTCAAGGACAAATACTGTTATAACTACTATAATAATAAACTGTGGAGTGATTAATTTGATACATTGTAGAGGTCTTTATAACATATTTGGTGTATTTACATTATGGTAATATGTTATAAGATATAAATATTCATTCACCCATTCACCTCAATTTGTAGATTCCATACTTTGATCATTCATTCATTAATCATATGTCATACATCTCATCAAATAGGACAAAGTTCAGGGATGTGGAGAAAGTGAATGTATACAGTTGACATAAAATTTTTCTGAGCATCGTACCATGTCATAATCTCCAGCACAAGTAAAACAGGATCCACACTTCATTCGCTGAAGAGAACTAATCATAAGAAACAATGCAAGAAGCAATATACAACAGCAGGTCCCCACTCCACCCACTGTAGCAACCATTTGTAATAAAGTTCATGATCCATCTGCCTCAAGTGACCAATCACAACTACAGGCTTTCCGAATTATGACATAGTGTCATTCTCAGTGAGCAGCAATGAAAAACTATAAGAGACTCCTTATAGCTCAAGCATGTCAATAAAATAAGAAGAAGGCCACTGGAATTGTGGTTGAAACTTTGGTTTCTCCAGTAAATTTTTTACATTATGATGTGGTATGATTCTCAGAAACATGTTATGTCAACTGACTCTGGCTATTGAAGCCTATGCAATTATATAAGTCAATGAATATGTTACCAGAAAACAAGTAGATTCTAGAAGCTAAATTTATTCACTGCATTAATAGCAATCCATCACTATTCTGCTTAATACTATTTACACTTACAGCAGCTAAATTTAACCAAGTAAATTTGGAAGAAAGTTGATGCTCAGTCAGTTACAGCTTGTTTCAGAAAAGTCAAATCTACACAAACAGCTCTCTTCAGTTTCCTACAAATTGTTTACAAAGCTATTGAGAACAAGGAACTGGTCTGTGGGTTGTTTTTGGAGCTTTCCAAAGCATCTGATCTTATAAATCATAATCTACTGCTGTTAAAACTGTATAATTATGATGTCCATGGTATTTCCTATGAGTGGTTCAAACCATATTTAACTGATGCAAAACAAAGAGTACAAATTTCTCAGGATGAAAAATGTGTACCATTCTGAATATAAAAAAGTTAATTATGGGGTGCCTCAGAGCTTGGTATTAGGACCATTGTTATTCTTGATTTTTACTGATGACCTACCACAGCAGTTTTCAACAGCTGATACCATATTATTTGCTGATGATACCAGCTTCATTATAAAAGGGGAGAATGATTATGAGGTGCACCAAAAAATTGTCAAAAGAGGCAAAGTGGCAGAAAAATGGTTTAAAGATAACTGTCTGGTTGTCAATGACAAGTAAACTGTATAGATGAACTCCAACCATATAAGGAACAAAAATAGGACCAATGTAAAATTCACATTTTCAAATAGCCACATAAAACTTTTAGGAGTATGAGTGGATGATCATCTAAGATGTGAAAAACATGTAGACATGCTTAACAAAAAATTAAGCAAGTACGGTTACTAAGAGTGCTTAAAGATTGCTGCAATACTGAAACAGGGTTAAGTGTTTATTACACATACATGCATAAGTCTACTGAAGTATGGAATAGTGTTCTGGGTAAATACCTCTTTTGCAAAACAGTCTTTTAAGCTCCAAAAGAAAGCTGTAAGATTAATAAGTGATGTTGCTTACAGAACACCATGTAGAGGTATCTTTAAGAAACTAAAAATCATCACTTTACCATCCATATTTATATTTGAAAGCATATGTTTAGGTAAAAACCATCAAACTTCAGTTTTGAATAGTGAGATCCACAATTATCAAACAAGGAACAGGGATGACTGTCATAGGGATGTGCATAGAAAACAATATATCAGGAAAGTGCTGTTTACAAACCAAAAACTCTGTACAGTGCATTGCCAGATAGCATAAAAAATACCAAACAGTAATACATTCAAAAAAGAACTAAAATATCTACTAATAAACAACAGCTTCTACAGCATTAACGAATTTTGCTCAGGTCTGTAGGTCTGCTTCATTACTCTCTGCCGGCCGCAGTGGCCGTGCAGTCTAGGCGCTGCAGTCCAGAACCGCGGGACTGCTACGGTTGCAGGTTCGAATCCTGCCTCAGGCATGGATGTGTGTGATGTCCTTAGGTTAGTCAGGTTTAAGTAGTTCTAAGTTCTAGGGGACTGATGACCTAAGATGTTAAGCCCCATAGTGCTCAGAGCCATTTGAACCAGCCATTACTCTCTAAACAAAAATTTTTATTTATCAACCATTCCTAGATAAAACCAAACTTCTTCCATCAATGTATGTATGTAATTATGCACCTAGCTTTTGTGCTGTATGTTTCTACGCCTAGTTAACTGAAGTCCTGGTATATAATAGTTTTAGTAAAATGGACAAATGGGTTTCACAAGCATTTATTCTATCTGTATGTACGTAAGCAGAATAATGTTTTTGTTATAAAGATGTGTTGATACCAATGATAAGATTTTGTACATGATGTAAACATGTAATATTTCATATTGTTCTGTACTTTGATAAGTCCAATATCATGAATGTGATAATACGGGTGCTAAATAAATAAATTGATTAAACAGCTACTGTTTTAGATTCCTAGTTACTTGATTACATTGGTATTTTTAAATGTAATAATCATCTTCATGTGTAAATACAAAGATCTGTTGAGCTACATTACAATTAGTTATATTGTTTTACGGTAAACACTTCTCTGTGCCATGTAACTTACAGATCTTTCCAAATGCTGAATACAGATTATTCAGATAATTTGTTAAAAGATTGCCTAATGAGACAATTTTTAATTTTCTTTTGAATTTTTCAGAATTTCAAATGTCATGTTTTACATTAGATGGAAGCTTAATGAAAACCTTTGAACTGCAGAACATAGCTTTACTCTGAAATCTGGAGAAAGAAGCTAAGTTTATATGAAAATTAATTTTATATCTTGTGTTCTGATTGTATGGATTATATTTCATGTGAAACTGATTTTTATTGTCAGCAACGATAAGCATTAAGATGCAACTCTATTGGGAAATGAGTGTAAGAATACCAAGATATTTGAAAAAAACTTCTGAAAGATTTATAGCTATCTACTTTACCAAGTATTCTTATAGCTCTTATTTACCTTAGGTGTATATAAAATAATTCCATGGAAGAAGAAGGTGTGAAAATTAGCAAAATAAACCAACTCTTTTGCCTTTAGGATGACACAGTGATAGACGCTTCTAAGGAAAAACCTACTGGAATGAGCTTTTTGTTTAGTTGTTCTATGTGTTAACAACATCTTAACTTCCAGAATGAAATTTTCACTCTGCAGCTGAGTGTGCACTGACATGAAATTTCATGGTAGACTAAAACTGTGTGCCAGATCAAGATTCCTAACTCACCAACTAATGACTTTTGCTTTTCATGGGCAAGTGAGCTACCCCAAGCATGACTCACAGCCCATCCTCACAGCTTTATTTCTGCCAATAACTCATCTCCCAGATTCACAGAAGGTCTCCTTCTTTAACTTACTATCTGCATGACTCCTTAGGAACTTCATGTGAGTTTTTCATTTAATGTGTGACCATTAATGTCCATATATGGTGTTCTCAGGTCGTATTTACTTGTTTGAAACTGCAAAACATGAATTTGTGAGATTAAAACTGAAACTCTTAGCCCAGACCCAGTTACAGTCTTGTTCAACTGAAATATGATCTGTTGTCCATCAAGGCTGAGTTAAGACCCTTCATTAGTATGCTGTGTCATCAGAAAACATTACAGTTTATGAACTGTCTATTAACATTGTTGAAACATCAAACATGCAGGTTAAAGAGACAAGCAGACATACTACCAATCTCTGTGCAAACCCACATACTATGCCTCTCACTCTGTAGTTAGTTCCATGTCTGTGACAGAGTCTATCAATATGATCATCTATTTTCTGTTATGAAGATAAACTCCATACATGGAGGAGAGTCTGTCACAATCAGTGGTCCTTTTTTTAAATTTAAGGTCTGTAGCACCAAACTGCGAAGTAAATCTCCATGTTCAAGGAATGAGTCAGCACATAAAATAGACAACAGGTAAATTAATAATAGTTAAAATTAAAATTTCCATGAATACTATGCAGACAACAAGCTGAATGTATATCATAGCAAAATTGATAAAATGATAATTAGCTTAATTTTTTCCCAGGAACTCCAAATAAAATAGAAAAGACTAGAAGGAGTGAGCCATGAGGAAATTCTTCAGTTTGGACTTGAAAGTGTGAGGATTAACACTAAGATTTTTTAAAATTATTTTGGTAGCTCATTGAAAATGGATGCAGCAGAAATCTTCATGCCTTCCTGCACAAGAGTCAAGGAGGTGTGATCCAAATAGTGATTGGATTTCTGTCTTGTATTAAGTGAATGAAAGCTGCTAATTCCTGGGAATAAGCTCATATTGTTAACAATAAATGACATTAAAGAAATTATGTATTGGGAGGCCAGTGTCAGTATTCCCAGATTCCTGAACAGGGATCAAGAAGTGGCTCATGAACTTACTTCACATATTGCTTAAACTGCCATTTCTGAGTCAGAAATACCCTTGGTGAATGGGTGTAGTTGCCCCAGAATATTGCACCTTACATCATAAGAAAATGAAAAGAAGCAAAACAAACTAAATTTTGTGTTGGAGTATCATTTATTACAGATACTGTTCTAACAGTAAGTATAGCATCATTAAGTTTTTGAACAAATTACTGAACTTGGGCCTTACATGTGACCTTACCATCTATCTGAACATTAGTGAATTTGGAATGTTCAGTCTCACTAATCATATGCCTATCCTGTGTAATAAAAATTACAGTTTTAGTTGAATTTTATGTTAGAAATGTTACTGTGATCTAGCATAAATTTATTTTCTACAAGCCAAGATCTTATGTCTTGAATTGTATTATTTGATACACTGCCTATTTTGCATTCAACATCTTTCACTACCAAGCTAATGTCATCAGAAAACAGAAAATTTTAGAACCTCCTGTCATATTAGAAGGCATATCATTTATATATGAAACAGTAGTGGCTCCTGCACTGACCCCTAAGGCATCTTAACTAACAAAAAATGGGAAGGCCCTAGGGGCAGACCAAATCCCAACAGAAGCATGGAAAAGTTGTGAGAACAGGAAACTGATATTCTCTGGAATATAATGCAGAAGATCTGGAAAGGAGAAAGAATGTAACATGTGTGGAGCGGTATACTGGTTCCCATATATACGGGGAAAGGGAATATCCAAAACTGTGGCAATTATAGAAGAATGAAACTGATGACCCACACAGTGAAGATCTGGGAAAGGATAATTGAGAAGAGATTGCACCTAGAAACTGAAGTACGTGAAGAACAATTTGGATTTATGCCGGGAAGAAGAACGACCAATGCAATATTCACACTAAGGCAACTGATGGAGAGGCACAGAGAAGTACAAGCCGAACTGCATATGGCCTTTATCGATCTTGAGAAGGCATACGACAGAGTGCTGAGCCAAGAGATATGGAGATGTCTGAGAAGTAAATGCCTGCCAGAGACAAATATCATGGTGGTAGAAGACATGTATGAAAGTGCAATGACACAACTCAGGAGCAGTGCTGGTGCAACAAAGGCATTTCCAGTGAGAGTAGGACTACATCAGGGATCTGCTCTCATCCCATATCTCTTTGACCTTGTCATAGATGTACTAGTCAAAGGTGTGAAAAAAGAGGTACGTTGGAGCATGATGTTTGCCCATGATGTTGTAATCTGTGAACCCACCCAGGAGGCACGTCAAGACAAGCTTGAACACTGGAGAAAAGCTCTAGAGGAAAGGGGAGTGAGCATTAATAGAGTGAAAACAGAGTATATGTGTACAAAGGATGCCAAAGATCTATATATTAGCCTGCAAGGAGAACAACTGAAGTAGGTCAAAAAATTTAAATACTTATGCTCTTAGATGCAAAGTGATGGAGGACTGGAGGCTGAAATACAGCACAGGATAAATAGTGGTTGGGTGAACTGGAGGAAACTGAGCAGAGTACTGTGTGATAAGGAGGTTAGCTGCAGAATTAAAGGAAAGCTTTACAAGCCTGATCATACAGTTAACAATTTTTTTTCCTGTCTGTGGTGAGGCCTGTGATACTTTATAGTGCAGAAACTTGGCCAATTACAAAAGCCCAAGAGAAAAAGATGGAAATGGCAGAACTGAGAATGTTAAGGTGGACGAGTGGGGTGACATGAAAGGATAGACTAAGGAATGAGTACATCAGAGGAACAGTGAAAGTGGGACCCATAGGAAAGAAAGTTCCAAGAACGTAGGCTAAGATAGCATGGACATGTGCAGAGAAGAGAGGAGTACTATGGAGGGAGAAGAGTTAAAGACCTACAAACTGAAGGATCAAGGAGAAGAGGAAGACCAAAACTGAGATGGAAAGACAAGGTAACAGGGGACCTACGGGAGAAAGGATGGCTCAGAGAAGAAGCACTGGATAGCATTTATGCAAAGATCCAGCAAAGCAACACTGACAACACATGACATGGGAAAAGACTGAGATGATAATGATGATGATAATGAATGAGTGACCTTAACAAACAAAACAGTGTAACTGAGAACAAAGCTGTAGAGGTTAAGTTGTTAAATAAACAGAAAGAGTTAATGGGGACTGAGTTGCAGGACAATAGTGGTAATGGAAAAGTGGAAGTGATGTTAAGGCAAATTATGAGTATTTTGAGTAATATGAGTATGAAAGAAGACATTAGTAGGGTGGAAAATAACATTAGTAGTACGAAAAAAGACATTATCAGGGTGGAAAACAAAACTGGTAGCAACAGAACTGACATGATTACCTTAAAAGATGAAATGAAGCAAGAAATTAAAAAGGAAATTAAGGTAGTTCATGCTAATCTTTCAGAATTAAATAAGACATTTGATGTGGTAATTAAAGATTGTGATAATACTAATGAGAAATTAACATTGAGTAGTAAATGTGTAGAAGAGAGAAACTTTATGGTGACAATAGTATGTAGGTGGAAGTTTTCGAGAAACAATGTGCTAAACATAGGGCTAAACTCGAGAAACAAATTGATCGGATTAAAAATGATTCAGAAACTGAAGTAGAAACCAAGTGTGCAGTAGTGGTAGAGGAATAACTAGTAAAAGTAAAGGAAAATTGACAGAAATGGAGATAACATGGAAGAGGTACAAAATCTAAAGCATAGTGTAAGTGGAAGTGTGTTGAAGTCTGACTGTAGTTGTAATGATGGTAGCAATGACAAATCTAGTAGTGATGAGAATGGGGTATTTGAATCTGTAATTAATAATGAGGGCAATGTGTTAAGTAAAGCAAAAATTAATGAGGATTTGTTGTATGGACAAGATCACATGGTAAGTAAAAAGGAAGTGGGTCACCCTGCAATAATAGCAAGTGTACAAGGTATACATGTTAAGTGTTTACTGGACAGTGGTGGTGACTTGAATGGCATTTCACAGGCATTTTATGAATCTATTAAGAACACTGAGGGTATAGTGGTGATGCATGTTTCTGAAATAAAAATTATTGATACTACTGGTAAGCTGTCAAAGAGTGTGAAACAAGAGGTACTATTAAATGTGGAATTGGCAGGACAGCTGTTGAAATACAATTTGTTGGTGATTCAAAATCTCAGCATTGATGAAATATTTGGGACCAATTTCTTGTGTAAATAGCAAGTAGGGGGTTCAACAATCTGTGTTGGATTCCTTATGTGGCAATAATGCTTACCCCAGCTGTCTGTCTCATATTTCATGTTTCCTGAGGCAGTCAAACTCTTCTCCTATCCTATCTGTAGTCCATAAGTAAATCAGAACAATTCTATCTTTGACTTCCATGTAATTTTGTACCATAGCATACTTTAGTATAGAAATATATTATAAAAGTTTTCTTCAGTGTTATCTATATATCTATTTATATTATGTTGTGTTAGTTGTAAGTAATGAATAGTAAGAGGATGGAAGAAAGTAAATTGGTACCATGATTAAAGAATTTCTGTCAAAGAGGTGAGTTAAACAGAAAATGAAAGGTGTCAGCATATGTGGAGGGTAATTAACACCTGAAGTAATCAGCTCATTGATGCAGCAGCAGAGGCAATACACAGTAAAAACCACCTTGAATACCAGAATTTAATATTAATTGTGATGTAGCCTTTTCTAACATTAAGGAATTACAACTTTAGACCTAGTTGCCAGGAGTAATGTGTGTGGAAAGAAAAAGCATGGTTTGTTTTTATATAGCCCTTCAGGCTAGAATATTGAGCAATTTGATGGAATACAGTGAAGTATTAGTTTTTCTGGGTGATGATTTTGTCTGATCGGTAATGAGAGTTAAGTTTGCTTTAGCATTTGTTACTGTGGAGTGTTTTTCAGTAGACTTAATTTTGCATTAGATAAGCAGAGCAGGAGTTTATTTATTAGATAATGAAACAATAATGAAATAATAAAGTAATGAATAATGTTAGGGTCTTAATGGTCAGGGAGCCTGTCTCTGCAGGAGGGACATTTTTAGAGAATGCACTCAACTAGCGAACACGATAAAAAAATGTAAGTAAGTAATGTGTTGACAGACATGATTAATGGAAAAGCTGACTGCATACAAACTAATGTTGTGTAACTCCATCGATGATATAAAATTGTGAACTCGGCAACATTGGGTACTGGATATATTGTGCAATTCATGACACTGCTGCTGGGAATAAGAGCTTAACAGAAACAGCAATATTTTAGTGAGGTACAAGTCATATAATGCTGCATCATAGGATATGTAAGTTATCTGAAAAAATCATATTTGTGTTCTGAGGAATTTTGAAGTCAAAGTGGTAAGAACAATAAGTTTGCTGATTAGCTGATAACTATGATTGATAGACTGATGTGTATATTCTGACAGGTCAACTACTTGCTAACGTTTAGTGGTTTTTTGAGGATTTAATTTTCTGGTTGAATGAGAGTAGTGCTCGGAGTTGAGTAGAGAAATAAGGCAATGATTTTGTACAACTTCCATCTCTTAATTTGGCTTGAATAATTCATAAGGTAATTTATTTATTTTATTTATTTATTTATTGTATTTTTTTGCATGGAGACACCAACTGGTGTCTTTTGCAAACATCATAGCATTTTTTACAAGTTTAGTACAATATATATAGAAACACAAACAAACACATACATACACACAAAATTCTAGCTTTCACAACCAATGGTTGCTTCGTCAGGAAAGAGGGAAGGAGAGGGAAAGACGAAAGGATGTGGGTTTTAAGGGAGAGGGTAAGGAGTCATTCCAATCCCGGGAGTGGAAAGACTTACCTTAGGGGGAAAAAAGGATGGGTATACGCTCGCACACACACACATATCCATCCACACATATACAGACACAAGCAGACATATTTAAAGACAAAGAGTTTTTGTCTTTAAATATGTCTGCTTGTGTCTGTATGTGTGTGGATGGATATGTGTGTGTGTGCAAGCGTATACCCGTCCTTTTTTCCCCCTAAGGTAAGTCTTTCCGCTTCCGGGATTGGAATGACTCCTTACCCTCTCCCTTAAAACCCACATCCTTTCGTCTTTCCCTCTCCTTCCCTCTTTCCTGATGAGGCAACAGTTTGTTGCAAAAGCTTGAATTTTGTGTGTATGTTTGTGTGTCTATCGACCTGCCAGCGCTTTGGTTTGGTAAGTCACATCATCTTTGTGCTTGTATCTGTATATGTGTGGATGGATATGTGTGTGTGTGTGTGTGTGCGAGTGTATACCCATCCTTTTTTCCCCCTAAGGTAAGTCTTTCTGCTCCCGGGATTGGAATGACTCCTTACCCTCACCTTTAAAACCCACATCCTTTCGTCTTTCCCTCTCCTTCCCTCTTCCCTGATGAAGTAACCATTGGTTGCAAAAGCTAGAATTTTGTGTGTATATTTGTGTTTGTTTGTGTGTCTATCGATGTGCCATATACAATAATTTATTTTAGTTTAATATTAATATTCCCTTAAAGAGTATAAACACTTGTCAATCAAGAAATGTTTCAGTTTCACTTTGAATAAGTTCCCTTTGTGGCACCTTATAGAGCTCGGTAATCTGTTGCACCATATTTGACCACTAATGCATGGACTATGGTCTGTTGTTTTTAATTTTGTTCTTTGTCTGTAGTAGCAGTCTTTATTTCTTGTATTATAGGCATGCATATCAGAGCACTTTGTTTCATTCTTTTGATGTGTCACAAAAAATATAATTAATTTGTAAAGATACAGTGACTAGACTGTGAGGTATTTATGATGAACAAAGATTTCCCTGCATGTATCTCTATACCCTAATCCATGGATAATTCTGATTGCTCTTTTCTGTAGGGTTAATATTCTGTTCATATGTATGTCGGCAGCACAACCCCATATCTCTATCCCGTAATTAATCTGTGCAAAAATGGTTTCATAATAAATTGTTTTTAATGTCTGATGTGGAACTACTTTTGATAACTGGCTGATTAGATGTAATGAACTGCTGATTTTATTGCATAAAAATTTGATATGGTTTACCCATCTTAGATTTTCATCTAGGTGAATACCTAGAAATCTGCAGCCTTCTGAGCCCACTACTTTAATTACACCTGTGTTACTGATAGAGGTTTGGTGTGAGTTTGTAAGTTTAAATGGCAATAACTGAGATTTACTGATATTAACTTTCAAACCTTGATCTTGGAAATAAGTAGTTATTTGCTGTAGTTCCTCAGTTGTTACCAACGTTAACTCATCATTTTGTTTACCAAGAAATAACAGTGAGGTATTGTCTGCATAGGTTACCAATTGGGAGTTGAAAGGTTGCTCTATATCATTTATGTACACTAGGAAAAGGAAAGGGCCCAAAATTGAGCCCTGGGGTACACCTTGTGTGACAGTCTCATATTTGGACTGGAAATTAATGATCTGATTATTGATTTTGTAAATCAGCTTTGTACACTGCATGCGGTTAAATAAATATGTAGCCAGCAATTGCATGGATGCAGCATTTACATTGTATGACTCAAGTTTACTTAAAAGTAACTCATGGTTTACCGAGTCAAAGGCTTTAGTAAGGTCTAGAAATATGCCAGCTGTTTGCATTCCTTGATCAAGGGCACCATACGTTTTGTGAAGAAATTCCATAATTGCTGTGATAGTACTATGATCTTTTCGGAATCCGTGTTGTGTCTCTGTTAGGAACTTATTTTTCAAGAAATAGTCACTAAGTTGTGTCAGCAGCACAACTTCAAATACTTTGCTGAAGACAGGTATTAATGATATGGGCCTGAAATTTGAAACCTCTTCCTTGGATCCTTTTTTATGCACTGGTTTAACTGTGCTCCATTTCAATACATTTGGAAATGTCTGTTCTCTGATACTGCAGTTTACCAGGTGGGTGATTATTTTAACTAATTCCTTATTACATTTTTTAGTCATGATACTACTCAAACCATCCCATCCAGATGAGAACTTATTCATTAGGTTATTTATTATCCTGCCTATTTCTTTTTCACTTACTTGTTTGAATTCAAAAGGTGGCTCTTCAAAGGGGCAGAGCTTTACCTCACTACTCACAACTGTGTTATTAATTGGACTAACAGCTGCAGATATAAAGTATTTATTGAAAACATTGCAGACTTTATTAGGATCTTTAATTGTGTTTCCTTCATGTCTTATAATTAAAATTTCAGTTTCTGGCTTCGGTGTGGCTTTGCAAAATTGATTTACAATTCTCCATGAGGTCTTGGCTATATTGTCTGATTGAGCTATTTCACTGCTGTATATCTGTTTTCTTAGATTTGAAAGCTCTTTCTTAAAGATTTTCTTGGCTTCGTTGTACTTGGCCTTAAAAACCTGCAGGTTTGTTGACTTGTGTAACACATCCAGGTCCTGGATGTTTTGCCTGAGTTTTATCATATTTGCTGGAAGTATCAGTCTGTTGGTTTTTGCACTTTGGTTATGGGTGAACACTCTTTGTATTTTCTTAACAGGGTAGCATCTGTCAAAGTGTCTTAGCATAGTATCATAGAATTTGGCCCATTTGTTTTCAGATCCTTCAGTCTGGTAAACTAGATCCCAGTCCTCTATAGCTAATTTATTTCTTAGGGCAAGGATGTTACCCTCTTTTAGGATTCTTTTATTTTCGTTAACTTTTGTCATTTTTGGGATGCTTGTGTTTACATACTCTACAAGCTGGCATTTGCGGTCAGAGTAGTGAAAATCCATATTCCAGCACCTAACACTGTCTTTAATATATTTACATAGTATAACGTAGATGTGTACTTTGTTACCCTGGTATCACTATTTACTACATTTATGAGATTATTTGAGTTAAGAGTACCTATTAACCTCAATATTCAAATCACCAAGTATAGTTAGGTCACTGGGATCACAACGTCCCACTACTCTACTGAATATGTCTATGAAGCTAACTACATCAGCCTTTGGTGGATGGTAAATCCCAATAACTTTATGTTTTCTCATAACCTCTCTACACTCTTTGGTGTGGACTTCAATGCCTGTCACTTCAGTCAAGCCTTCTTTGTTGTACTGGTCTAGATAGTTTATTTTCTTGTACTCGAGATTCTCACTAATGTAAACTGCCACACCACCACCCTTATGTTGCTGTCTACAATAACTATTTGCTAAGGAGTAGCCCTCTAGTTTACAGTAAATAATTTCATCAGATTTTAATCCATGCTCAGTTAACACTACTATATGAGGTGACTGTTCACTTACAAAAACCTGTAATATATTAAGCTTATTTCTAAGGTACTGTATGTTTAGGTGCATGAGCCTTAGTGGTATTTTTAACTGGTCACTCTGATTATCTTCCTTTAAAATGCACTGAGTTGGTTCACTTACGTAAGTTCTGGATCCAGGCACTAAAAGTGTTCCTGTTCTTTGGCGATCTTGCATTTCTCGATCTACTACCCAACCTGGCTTCTGTCTGTCTAGTTGTCAAGGTAGCTGTTTTCCTTATAATACCAGTAACATAATATGCAATACTCAATAATTACTTAATTAAGTGATTAATAATTTCTCTTCAGAAGTAACAAACTTTTAAGATTAACAGTCCTAAGTACTCGCTATCTCCTGCCCAAATTTTCAGGTTGTCATTTATGAATTCTTCTACTGAATAGTAACATTTCTGCACTAGTTTCTCATGTAAGGATTTTTTCAGTGTTTCATAATTTACACTGAGCAGTTCTCTTCCTTTTACTTTGTTATAAATTTTCATACCCATATAGTGTGGAGTTTGAGCATAAAGTTTTAAATGGTGAATGGGCAGCATAAAATTATTTTGATTTCTGGTGTTGTAATCATGTTAAAAATGATTTGCTACAAATAAACAAGGGTTACTGTGTATAAAGATAATCAGCTCATATATGTATAGTGAGGGAACACTTAATATACCTCTATTAATTCTTCACCGTACATTGTACATATTTCTGATGATAGTTTTCTGAAGTTTTAGTATTCAATAAATTTGTTTGAGTTACCCCAAAATACAATTCCATATCTTATTACTGACTGAAAATAGCTGTGATATACTACTTTTCTAATGCCCATACTGGTAGCATTGTACAATATTCTCATTGCATATGCTAGGCTATTTAATTTATTTTGCAAGGTACCATATTTGTGACCCCATGATACATTTTTATCTAGTTGCATTCCTAGGAATTTTGCACTGCAAATCCTGGTTTCTGTGACTGACCTGAATAGCATTTAATTTTGCTTGTTTTGCTTTAAATTGCATTAACTGAGTCTTTTCTGTGTTTAATTTTAACCCATTCAAATCAAACCAGATATCTAAGTTTTCTAAAGTATTTAATACAGTTTGTGGAATCTGATCAGTAATGTTACTTTCAATGATTAAAGATCTGTCATCTGCAAATAAAACTGAGTGACACTAAACATTAAGTGGCAGATCATTTATGTAAAACAAAAACAGAATGAGACCTAAGACAGAACCTTGGGGTACTCCATGTCAAATGGTTTTCCATTTTGAAGTATAAGTTCCTTTCTCTGGTGTAATAGCCACTCTTTGTCTTTGGTTGGTTGGATAGGATTTAAACCACAGCATTCTAATATTGTGCCCCTAATTCTATACTTTTCCAGTTTACAGAGTAGCAAGCAGTGATTCACACTATCAAAGCCCTTTGATAGGTCAAAAAAAAAAAAAAAAAAAAAAAAAAAAAAAAAAAAAAATCCTGTGGGATGTAGTGAGTTGTCTAGAGACAAACTAATTTTATCAACAAAATTATTTATAGCAGATATTGTGGTTTTGCCTTTTTGATATCCATACTGATTTTTTGAGATTATTTTCAATTTTTCTATGAAATTTTGAATTTGTATGGTGACTACCTTCTCAAATATTTTTGACAGTGATGGAAGAAGAGAGACTGGACAATAGTTTCCCATGTGTTCTTTTGTGAATTCTTTGAATGGTGGCTTAACTACCACATACATCAGTGTGCCTGGAAAATACCCTTCTTGAAGGGACTGTTGACTATTGTAGTTAGTGGCTGTGCTATTATTTTAGAGACTGTTTTTAACACTTTTGTTGGTATCCCATCCCATCCTGTCAATGTTTTACTTTTTAGTGACAATGTCACATTTTCTATATCTTTTACAGTAGTTTTTGTAAATGTACTGAAAAATCCAACATCAAGTTGCTCACTGTTGAAAAAAATTTACCATGTCTGGATACTCTGCTACATTGACATTGGATTTGTTTACATTTATAAAGAATCCATTAAACAATTCAGAAATCTGAGCAGGATTTAGAATAGTTTATCCTCTATCTTGATTTCAGAAATATCATGGCCTCTACCTGGGACACCTGTTTCAGCTTTGATCATTGACCATAATGCCTTTGATTTGTTTTCACTATCCAATATAAATCTATTATTTGCCAGTTCTTCGGCAATCTTTACAACTTTTTTAAAAATATTTTTGTGATCTTTTACATAGATAACAAAATCAGGACTTTTGTTACTTTTTAGTTCCGTAGTCTCATTTTTTCATGTACTGTGGTGGAGGAGAACCACCTCCAAGAAAACTAATCACAGTTCATTTTCTTGATAACTGCCACTTGGACCTGTTGAAGACGTGGACATCTGGGTGAGAAAGAGTGTTAAAGCTCATTGAAAAAGTGAAAGTGCCTGTGAAAAATACTGAACATTGAGTAAGTGAAATTTTCTATCTAAAAATGAAGTGAACTGAAATGCACAGTATAATTTAGTATTTTTTTCAACCCATCAGGATTTATTTTGTTTAGCAAGACAAGACTTATACAAAGTGATACATATTTTAAAATGTAATCTTTGCTTGGTAAAAAAAGGACGTTACTTATTATGCAGATGTGTAATTTTTGTTAAAAGTATAATGTTAGGATATTTTATAACGTTGTTCAACAATACACTGTATGTAATTACTTTGTATGGCGACTTTCGTATGGCCAGTTCACATAAGTATAAATTTTAAAAAATGTATTTCCTTTAGTTTTTTATAAGATTTTTTAAGTAATAATTTTTTTGTATGTACATTGTTAAACCCAATTTCTGGTGTTACTTGTGGTCAGTGAATCGCCCAGTTGGCTATTTCCAACATTTATCTGATCAGTCCAAGGAGGGGGTGATGTGATAAAGGAAGCTGGGATAATTTTAATTCCCCTCTTGTTTTTCCACCTGCCTCCTTAAATTTGTTTTGTTACTTTTAACTAGTTACCATTAGAATATGTGAATATAATCTGCTTTTTCATAAAAGAGAAAGATTGGCCCTCAGTTTTAAAGAATACAACACCAGATCTAATTTTGTGCTTAATTTTCTAATTTATTTCAACTATTCATAATTAGTATCTTTTGTTATAAGATAAAATCAGTAATTGTTTCATAACTTAAATTATATTGTTGATGTACAAACAAATATATATTCTGTACTAATCATAAAAATTTGGAAGATGAAATGCTAGTAACCTTAAAGTATCTATTTGGCTCTATTCGAAAACATGTTAGAAAAGCCAGCCCTTAATTAATTCCAAAGTAATTAACAGTTTTGTCCAAAGTATTGTTTACATAACTATATTTGTTAATTTCATGATGCATCCCAACTCTTGCAGTAGAGGAAACTGTTAAAAAGAAACAATGCTTTGATGTATCCAGTTAATTTAATGAGTTAAGTTTTAATTGTAATTTCGGTAAATTTAACTTTAAACAATGTGTAGTTTCAGTACCTATTATTGTGATGATATATAACGGCCCTATTTTTGGTCATGAGACAGTCAGTCCATGGCTGAGTTTCAGACGAGTAACCTGTGCTGGTTATAACAACAACAATGCTTCAAATTAACAGTGTAATAAGTGTTGAACAATTAGGCTGTGTGTCAAAACAGTGACAGTGTCTGCTCCATAAGTACCTGATTAATGTTCAAGAATTGTGAACTTTTTGGTTATGTTTTTACTGCTCGTAGATGTTGAACAATAAACTATTGTAGCAGTATGTGGAGGTTTACTGGCTTACTATTAATGAGGCTTATAGAAAGTTAAACAATAGTGCACTGGCCATATTAAGTATGTATATGGGGGTGGTTGTGAAAAGTGAAAGTAATAGAAGTGAAACGCAACTGAGTATATGTCGGCTACATTATTTACTGTAGTCAGTGTCCAAATTACAAACCCAATTTTTCAGCCAGTGTAGCAACTCAGTATGTCAACACTGAGGACAACAAATGAAGAAATAAAGTTGGTAGAACGAAAATATGCCAAATTTAAGTAAATAAAAATAGTGATCATATTTCAACTTTGTGTCTCAGCCGGAATACCATACTTCAACACTCACCATTTGATACACAGAAAGAGAAGTCAAGCCATGTTCAGAGTAAAGAATCTCTGACTGTCAAAATTTTTTAAGTAAGTTTTCAAAGTATTTGTAACAATGATCCTGAATTTACTGCCCTCCAGGAAAGTTCTTATGCTGAAATTATTATTGGAACTGAGAGCTGGATGAAATCTGAAGTAGAGAGCTCTGAGATATTTAGTGAGTCATGGAATGTATATCAAAAGACATATGAGATGCCATAGGAGAGGGAGCATTCATTGCATTGGCAAAAATAATATCACTATTGAGGTTAAAGCTGAGTGTGACAGTGAAGTTACATAGTCATATACAACAGGTCAAGGTGAAACCAAGTTAACTGTTGGATGTCTTTACCAGCCATTTGATTCTGCTGTGACAGTTCTAGATTCATTTAAGTTTGACATTTCAGCTTGAGCTCTTGAAAATGTGTTTTTCTTTCCACAGAAGATGAATCTTGAGCAAGAGATAGGTAAGCTTCCTGCTTGATACTTATGAGATCACTTCACTGTTCCATAAAATTTTGGGCATGCAGCCACATACATTCAGCTTCTTCTTCTAATATTTTAGCTGAATACCATCCAGCCATCTTCAGAGTGAGCTGAGTTGACTAACACTCCAGCACTTGCTCCATTCTTTTAAACCTGAGGACCAAACTACTGCATATGTTAAATGGTGTATTGCTAAAGTGATCCAAAAGAGTGTCTTGCAAGAGAGAGTGAACAGTTTCATTCTGCAGGCCATTGATGTTGACTTTTTTTCCTGGAAGGATTTGGAAGTAGGGTGATGGCTCACAACCAAGGAGCCTCATATGGTTAATCAGCAGTTTGTGGTCAGTCCAGCTATTGTCAATGTTTTGAACTGTTTTTGTGATCAGGACATCTTTTTGTCACACTGTCGAATGATGACACAGTCAATCAGATGCCAGTGTATGGAGCTTGGATGTATCCATGTGGTCTTATAATGATTAGGTGAGCAGAACTGCATGCATGTTGGTGTTAAAAAGCTCATGCTCAACACAGAGACCTAGAAGTAGCAGCCCATTTGCATCGTAGTTCCCAACACCTTGATTACCAATGATGTTTCCCCAAAAATGATTCTCTCTTCCCACTCTAGTATTGAGGTCACCTAGTAACAACACTTTTTTTAGTTGGTATCTTGGTGAGAACATTGTTCAGTTCATGGTAGAACTGATTCTGTGCTTAGAGAGAGCCAAGAGTGAAAAACTATTTCCAGTGAGTGGAATTTAAGGAGTCAAAATCCTTTCACTGACAGCAATAAGTGTTACTCAGTGTTGTTCCACTATTTTAGTTTTTATTGCAAATTATACACCATAAGTATGTGGTTTTCCTGCATCCTTTCCTTTCCAAAAAATGATGAACCCTGAGCTAGCCTCATTGATGTGTCATTTGCCTGATAGTCTGGTTTCACTTAAGGTAGCAAGATCTAAATCTAATCTAGCTGCCTTGTGGGTGATGAGAACTGTTCTTCTTTCTGGTCTGTTACCATTTAAGTCCAGAAGAGTCCTGAGTAGAGCGTCATAGTCATATTGTTCTTTCTTGATTTTTGTCCACAAATTAGGTGTGACCTTTTGGGTGCAGATACCCAGGCAGGTGCAAGTGTGACTACCAATGTTTAACCCACTTTTTGTAGGGCCTTCTCCATTCAGGGTGGGCAGTGATTATCGTAAATAGGATTACTCAGTCACAGATGCAGTTCTGGATCCCTGGAGGTCACATGAGTTCTCAGGAAGGTGACCATCACACATCTGCCACCCGTGTGCAAGTCCAGACTAGTAGCTTCCAGCCTCACTCAAGCTTGCTACCACTGCCCTTATCCCGTTGCAACTGAACTTTAAGGAAAATGGCAGAAGAAATTGCCATTCATGTGACTGTTTAAGGTGGATCTCAACTTGTGAGGAAGTTACCCACTCACTATGATTCTGGAGCCATTCATCATGGTTCATGGGTATGAGACATGTGATTTCAGACACCAGAATGGAAATGAACTGGCATGAGCTCAAGGAATGTAGAGCAGCATCTTTACAGCCAGTTCATCTGCCATGACATTGTTTGCCTCAATGACCACCGGGAATCTCAGGTGTGAGATGTTCCTCTTCCGTCCGTTTTGCCACTGAGCCAAGAATGTTGAAAAATGGTTCAAATGGCTCTGAGCACTATGAGACTTAACATCTATGGTCATCAGTCCCCTAGAACTTAGAACTACTTAAACCTAACTAACCTAAGGACAGCACACAACACCCAGTCATCACGAGGCAGAGAAAATCCCTGACCCTGCTGGGAATCGAACCCGGGAACCCGGGCGCGGGAAGCGAGAACACTACCGCACGACCACGAGCTGCGGACAAGGATGTTGAGTAAAAGGACTATGGAAAGGGATGTGGAGAGAGATGGGGTATTGTGGGACATATTTTGGCTCATCTGCTGAAACCTGTCCAGCTTGAAAGACCCTGTCAGTAGCTATGCTATCACTGGCATAGCCCTCAGCTTCTCATGAACACACAGCCTCTCTGCCTGCACATACAGTGCTATGATAGAGCAGTGTCCCCTGGCAAGGAGGTGATAATATGTAGCAATGAGTTTCCATTTTTATATTTTGTTAACATAATATAAACATTACTAAATGAAGTTGTGACCCTTTCTTAGAGTCACAGCTCTATCCAAAATATGAATCAAAATTCTTTATCTTCAAAACGTATAGCTAAACATTCTGCAAATACAGAACCATTTGTTATATCATGTAAACCGAATGTAACAGAAAGAATATGTATAATGTAAAATATCTTAAATGTATCACTCAGTACCACATGTTTATTTAAGTAATGACCATCATGTGATGCAGTTCTGTCAAGGGTGACCTAATATGCATGCATTTAATCTAGATTTTTGTTAGTGCTGCACTTACATCACTTCTAGGTGCTCAGCTTGGTTTTGCATACACTCATACTTACTGAAGTGACTGTTTCATGTTGTAGCTCATTATTTTTCTTCTATAGAGCTTTTTCTTGTTTGGCATTAATAATTCCAAACTGTGCTGTGGCTTTGTGTGAAAACTACATAAAAAAAAAAAAAAATGTACCTATTATAAGTTTTGGGAGTTCCAGAGAAGTGGTGAGTGGAAGCTGAGCACAAGAAGTGATGACAATAACATTTCAAACAGAATAATTACTCAACAGGATCCCTATGCTGAATTATTTAACTTCCTGCCAAGGAAGATTTTACAAGAAGTTCTTGGTGGAAGTGTCCTGCCAAATCCAAGAAGAGTTTCCATTGGCATTGAGATACTTGCTTTTTTGGTCTTTGTCATGGAAAACATATATATTTATGCAAGAAACATAATAAGCATAGAGTTTTCAGAATTTTCAGCTTTAAAAAGACATACACAAGTCTTTCCATTGAGATCATGGGATTTCAACTGAGAAATTGCACCTAATGAGCAGAGCATGTATCAAGTTTTAGTGAAGCATAGAAGCTATATGCATTAAAATTTGACTAAATGGGTGTGGACAGTTATATATATGCTATGACCAAGCAATGAACACCATATACAGACCACATAATCAGGCACAGTTTGTTATGGCACAATGTTTATGTAGAAACTGGAAAGTAGCTTGTATACTACTCTGAAGAGCCAAAGAAACTGGCACACCTGCCTAATATCATGTAGGGCTCCTGCAAGCATGCTGATGTGCCACAGCATGATGTGGTATGGTCTCAACAAATGTCTGTAGTAGTGCTGGAGGGAAGTGACACCATGAATCCTGGAGGACTGTCCATAAATTCTTAAGAGTACGAGTGGGTAGGGATCTCATGAAGAGCTTGTTGCAAGGCAGCCCAGATATGCACAATAATGTTGTGTATCAGGGAGTTTGATTGCCAGTGGAAGTGTTTAAACTCAAAAGAGAATTCCTGGAGCCACTCTGTGGCAATTCTGGACATGTGGCGTGTTGCATTGTCCTGCTGGAATTTCCTAAGTCTGTTGGAATGCATAATGGACACAAATGGATGCAGGCGATCAGACAGGATGCTTATGTACATGTCATTTGTCAGAATCATATCTAGATATATCCAACTGCACATGCCCTAAACCATTACAGTGGCTCCACCAGCTTGAACAGACCCCTGCTGACAAGCAGGATCCATGGATTCATGAGGATGCCTTCATACCCGTACAAGTCCATCCGCTCAATACAGTTTGAAATGAGACTCATCTGACCAGGCAACAAGTTTCCAGTCATCAACAGTCCAATGTCAGTGTTGATGGGCCCAGGGGAGGAGTAAAGCTTTGTGTTGTGCACTCAAGAAGGGTACATGAATGGTCCTTTGGCTCAGAAAGCAAATATCAATGATGTTTCATTGAATGGTTCACACATTGACACTTGATGATTGCTCAGCATTGAAATCTGCAGAACAGTTGCAATTCTGTCATGCTAAATGATTCTCTTCAGTTGTCATTGGTCCTGTTCTTGAAGGACCTTTTCCGGCTGCAGCAATGTTGGAGATTTGATGTTTTACAGGACTCCTGATATTCATGGTACACTTGTGAAATGGTCATATGAGAAAATCCCCACTTCATTGCTACCTTGGAGATGCTGTGGCCCATTGCTCATGCGCCACATTATAACACCATGTTCAAACTCACTTAAATCTTAAGAACCTGCCATTGTAGCAACACTAACTGATATAACAACTGCACCAGACACTAGCTGTCTTATATAGGTGTTACCGACTCCAATGCCATATTCTGCCTGTTTACATATCTCTGTATTTGAGTACATGTGCCTATACTAGTTTCTTTGGCGTTTCAGTGTATAACTTTGCACTATAATGACTTAGGATTTGCTGGATGGTATCATCAAACAGGCACAGGATGTAGGACTTGTTGTCAATGGTATTGTGTCTGAAATGAGTAATTCAGTAGTTGTTTTGAGAGATAGTGGAGAAGTCAAATTGTTTTCTAAATATACTGCTCACTATTTGCAGTCTCCAAAAGAAACTGACAGTGCTTTCATCCTTTTCAAATTGTACCAGAAGCAATTTTGTTTGCAATGTATAGAGGAGAAAGCACTAATAATACTGTTGAAATAAGAATTCCTGGACAACCTATTTCAACTGCTTTATTGTTGGGTATGGAGACATGAGAGGAAGTTCTTTGCTGATTTGAATCTGTGAAAAAATGATAGTAGGTGAAAGAGTAACTTTATTTCTTGTCTGAAAGGGATGACTCACCTTGATACAGTGACTGTCACGTTGTTTTCTTTTCTAATCTAAAACATGGTTAAGATTTGTACTATGTGTTGGCTTCAATGATCAACCCAAACTATCTTAAATACCTATTTTCCCTTACAAGAGCAGCTGACAGACACTATGACCATCCCTTACCAGGGTAATTTGAAAGCCATTTATCTATCTTAATTATGAACAAAAGTGTTGTTGATATGCATTTACACAGTTCTTTTTCAGTCACAACAGCATCTGACTTCCAAACTGATAACAGTTCCTGGTACTGAGGAATCAATGTCAATGGTGGGATGACAAGTGTGGTGTCACCGCCAGACACCACACTTGCTATGGGGTAGCCTTTAAATCGGCCGCGGTCCGTTAGTATACGTCGGACCCGCGTGTCGCCACTATCAGTGATTGCAGACCGAGCGCTGCCACACGGCAGGTCTAGAGAGACTTCCTAGCACTCACCCCAGTTGTACAACCGACTTTGCTAGCAATGGTTCACTGACAAAATACGCTCTCATTTGCCGAGACGATAGTTAGCATAGCCTTCAGCTACATCATTTCCTACGACCTAGCAAGGCGCCATTACCAGTTACTATTGATATTATGAATAATGTACTGTCAAAAGCGACGTTCACCATTAATGAATTAAAGTTAAGTATTCCACCAGCTATGTCCATTTTTTCTAAATTCTAATTTCCTTGTCCTGTTTCAGACCTCACACCAGCCTGCGTGAGCTAAAACGCGTGCCTTTCGGCTTCACTAGTAATACGGTGTTGGCTCTCCTGCCAACCCACAACAACAAGAAATATGAGATGTTGCATCAGATAATTTAATTATGTCATCTTTGATAGAAGCATCAGAGTGATTCCTAGATCTTCATTAGGTAATGAGATGTATTGCTTCCAAATGCATCTCCATTGACAAATCACTTGGACATCAAGATAAAAGATTGTCAAAAGACCCTATAATCTCTATGCAGATTGGCAAGTATCTTATAATTGCTCAATTACCTCTTCAGTTGAATAGTTTGAAGTATTCAAGCAATCATATGTGTTAATTTCAAATTTTGGAGGCAGTGGTCTCTGTAAATATACAAATATAATTAAAAGACCATGACCAAACTAATAACCAAAAAATATCCAAGTATTTCTCAAGATGTCTTTACAATATATACCAGGTATGTAAGTCCAGACTGTCATTGTTAATGCAGGTCCAGTTAAATTAATTTTTTTATTATTCTATCATGTCTCATGAAGATGTTACTTTCCACTCTGAGTCCTTTACTCCAGGTACAAGTGTCTTACATGGTTGCTGACTCTGTGGATCAAAGTCCAAGGGCAGTACAGAGCCCAAAAGAAGACACAGCATAGTCCAGCTTTCAATAAACAATCAGGAGACATGGGAGAGAGATGATGTGACTGCCTCTGGCATCTACCTGCACGGAACACTTTTGACTTACACTGTCCTGTGTACTGTTCCTGCACCAGGGCCGACAGCTCTAAGCCATCTGCCTCTATCTCTTTTGGATTTTAGATTTGCTCCAAAGCACGTGCCTTAAACCTTGCTCTCTGTCTTGGCTTAGGGCTTTTGCCTCAGACTCTCTTGCCTCTAGTATTCAGTATTCACTCCTGTTCCTTTTTAAATATTTTTTAACTTTTGTCACTCCTACCTGTAACTGAAGAGCTGACATATGGTATAGCTCCATCCTCGCTGGACTGTCGCACTGTAAACCAAAATTGCAATAAAAGTAGAATTATTTTCACTGTATCTATGACCTTCTGTTGTCCATGGCAATTACATATTCCATCCTGCTCACATCCCACTCAGCCTCCTGCACACAGGACCAGAGTCTTCATTCAAATATATTAAACTATGACTCATGCTGCTAACACCTGCTGACAATGATGTCTTGTGGAAACACCTGACTGCTCACCAATTCATAGGCCCAACCTTCTGTGTAGTAATCTTGCAGTTCAGTTACAACTGACTAATTAAGTTGTTACTCAGTTGATGCAAGCATTTTGGGTGCACAATCAAAATGCTTAAACACAGAGCAAGGAATTTGGCAACCATCAGAACCATTTAATTTAGGTTGAATAACACAAAGATTCTAACAACCCAGGAAAGCTTCAGGATTGAATTTAAATCTTAAAACTAAGCAAATAAATTAGTTAATTTTCTGTATGTGTTTGCAAGCTGAGTTTGTATTTCTGGCATTAAAAGTGATGGAAGAACAAGACAAAAAAAAAGTAATAAAAGGTATTGATGAATTTTGGGAAGGTTTTGCTAGCATATTCTCATGTACAGACATGGAATTTGATTTAGTCACTTGCCAGTTTTCTAAGTGAGTGTTGTAATTTAGTGGTCATACAAAGTGTGATAGGAGGAGACTGCACAGCAGAGTATGTACCACTAGCTAGCTGGATGTATCATTAATTGTGCAAGCTCGTACTTAGTTGCATCTAATGGAAGACACTAAAATCCATGTGTTCCAATATGAGCTTAAGGTGTGGTGTTTCTGTGTGTGATCTTCTCCATTTGGTTTCAGGCTATTATCCTGTTTTCATTACATGAGAGATAATTGGGGGAGTAGTGAGAAATTTGAGTATTGAGCAGCCTGTTGAGTCAATACAGTACTGTTTGTAGAGTTCATTTTCCAATCTAGATGTCAGATTTGAAAGTCTTTTGAAAGTAACTGGACAGCTATAGAATATTAACTAGTGGTATAGAAGAAGAGACATTTTTAACCATGACTTGTGGGTTAAAACAGGGCTGGTGATGCCTATTTGGCTGCTTTAATAGTGTAGCAGTTTTGAGGATCAATCTAAGCCTGACAATAATCAATTATAAGCCTTAGGGGGTGCACATCACAAAGAATGTGAAGATCCTGGCTGTGGTTTTGAATGGGAGTTTACATGATATTACAGATGCTTTGACAATGAGATGAAAGAAACATTTCACTTGAAATAGGCCAGAATTGAAACTACCATGCAAAACTTCGTTTTACCCTATGGAGGTATCAACCATTGGCTCCACAACAGAGAAACGTCAGCAAGCTGCTGTGTGCACAAAAACAATTTGACTCATGTCTGCATACATGACATGGTAGTGGTGGACATCAATTATGTGCAGCCACTACTTGGTTTGAGATATGCAGGAGATACAGTTCAGCAGCTGAAGCCTATTCACAAACAGAACTTCTAAGCTACAGCTAGTGTTTCCAGTATGAGCAATAATTTGACAAGTAAGTGTTCTGTGATTGGAGTACTGAATCAAGAAGTCATATGGGCCCTCCTAGTGGACAAAGGGCAAACTGCACCAGGTGACAGCAAACCAACGCAGCAGCGCCTTCAAAACAAAGGGCTGTCTCATACATTGCTGAGAAGAATGCTTTCTGCGCAGGTGCCAAGTTATTTTGCAGGAATTCAAAATGCTGTGGCTCATCACAGTACAGTTTTGAACAATCATTTTGTGCTTCTTTCAGATGTCTCACTTTAGCACAGTGGGCTGCTGGAATTTGTTTAAAAGATATACCATTGAAATGGAAAATGTTTAAATAAGTTGCTGGGAGCATTTTTTGATTTTTGGGGAGGGTGGAACAAGGATGATGGCAGAAATCCAGATAAGTACTTTGAAAATTTGGACCCAGATTTATCAACTGATTAATGAAGGTCATCATGGGTACATAGAGAAATGTGAGAGTAATTGTAGGGAGGAGAGAGAAGAGAGGGAACAGAGGGAGGAAGGGAATAGGAAAAAGAGATAACAGAGTGAAGTAAGGGAATGGAAAGAGAGAAAGAAAGGGAAGAGGGGGATAAGAAGAGAGTGAGGCAGGAAAGAAAAAGAAAGAAAGTAGGAAGACACAGAAAAAGCCTGACAGGGAAAGCAATAGAGAAAGATAAGAAGAGTCAGGAAGAGGACCAAGAAAGAATGTAATAGGAATGAAAAGGTGAAAGAAAGAAACAAATATCATGAAGTTCTATGTGAGTAGTTCAGATTAAGGCAGGAAATCAGTCAGAAGGAACTGAGGGAAAAGTAGGATGGGAAATAGAGGAATTATAAGACATAAATTCAACATCACTAGACGTGAAAAGTGCTCATAATTATGACCCAAAAGATGATGATTTTGGAAAATGTTAAGGTTTTATCTGCACAAGAAGTGAATAAAACCCTGTCTCTTGTCTGTAATATTAAATAAATGTTTGGAAACCAAAGAAGGTAGAGGCCCATGGGAATCAGAGTCTGAAGATGATGAATGGAGATCAGATTCTGAATTGTCAACCACTTACCACTCAGGTGCTGGCAATGACAGATAATAATGAGATTTCAAAAATAACCTCTCTGCCAATTCCAGAGTTAGAAGATCTGAATCTAGCATCACTGGATGGAAGAGATAATCATGACTGTGACACCAAGTGTTAGGGCCATTTTTGATGTAACCCAGATAATCAATCAATCAATATCTTTATTCATCCATTAACAATATACATTGTATGGATGTAGTCAATTACAATACAGTTTCTTATCTTTAATTTGTTTCAAAAACCTGGATAATAAATACAAATATTTTTTATCAGTATATATAAATAATATTACTTTTCCATATTCAGATATTCTTCAAAGCTATAAAAACTGTGTGTTAGTAAAAACTGTTTAAGATCTACCTTGAATTTATGAAATTCTTTAATTTTCTTTATTGTAGAAGGCAATGCACTAAAACATATTTCAGGCTGGTAGTTTACACTTTTTTGGTAGAGTGCTCCTTTGTGGGTGTCTCTGTGAAAATCATCCCTGTTCCTTGTTTCATGGTTATGAACCTGATTATTTAATGTTGAAAATTCCTGGTGAGTTTTCAGAAAGTATACACATTCATAGATGTAAGCTAGGAAGAGTCTTATTTTAAATTCTTTAAATATTTCCCTGCATGACACTTTACAGGGAACCCCTTTCATTATTCTAATAGCCCTTTTTTGAAGTTTGAAAGCTTGTTTCGCTGTACCTGTATTTCCCCAGAAGATCACACCATATCTAAGCAAACTGTTCATGTAAGCATAATAGGCACACAGCAATGATTCAGTGTTTGCAGCATTCCCGAAGCATTCTTAGCACATAGCAGCATTTACTTAATAATGTCTTGCCTTGAAATTGGAGATGAGAGTGATTCACAGAGAAGAAGAAACAAAAAAATTTGGTGAGATAATATTTAACCAGTTTTAAAATACTGTTAAGTACTTATAAAAGTGTTGGATCATTACTGTCAATAATAAAGATGAAGACAGGTTCTGGTTAAACTTGCAAAACTGCAGGCCTACAAAAGAATATTCTCAGAACGTAAATACATACTTTTTCTATGGCATTGGAAAACAATGTATATGCCAATTTCTCTAAATTTTGCACATTGTTTAAATTAATGTTTGTGAAGATATTTCGAAAAGTAACAATTTTTAACAGCTCCAACTATGGAAAATGGATAGACAGCTCTGGGTATTAGAAAGTCCTTCTAGACACTTGTATTTTTCAGTTCTTTACAAAATTGCTGCGCTAACACAAATTTTGTAGTTACTATCACAGATATAAAAAATATACAGGAGGTATTGCTTGATGCAAGAAAATCATTCAATGGCAAAGTAATATATAGCACAGAAAATGGGAGCAAAGTAGTGTAGAATGTTATAAAATGAGAAAATGGAAAAGGCACACACAAGTTTAATTACATACAAATCAAAGGTAGGAATAGAATAATAGAAAGTCCACAAAAATCAGCAAATTTTGTAAATTTATTGCAGAGAATCTACAGAAAATCTTTGTAAAACATATGTAGCACCCACAATGACTTACACAGCAAGAGAAATGATATTGTTTCCCATAGCTTGAGAGCTTGAAGTCTGGTAGACAATAATAACAACTGAAACATAAGAAATTTGCAGGCATAGATGAGGTTTCGGCCTCTGTTCTGAAGGTGTGCATAGCCAGCATACAAGCTCTCATTAACAAACATAATAAACAAGTCCTTTAATTCAGATATTTCTGCTGAGTATCTGTAGCATTCACGAGTTGTGCCCTTACTAAAGAAAGGTAAAAGTAACTGAAAAGTACAGGGCATTTCAACACTGGTTTCATTCTCAAAAATAATTGGATTAGTCAAGAAGAAGAGACTAATGATTGATTCGTTGATTTAACTCTATTTTGTGTTCCTTAGTTCCAACTGTATTGGGTCCACAAGGATGTGGAACAAGTTGGTTTTTAACAAATACAATATGATAATCTTGTGGCACATACAGACGTTTGAGTACATAATTGTATAAAAATTTATACAGTAATTTCTTTGAGCAGCAATACAGAAAAAAAGATGATACATATTTTCTTAGAATCATTAAAGCACTATAGAAAAACTGATATAGACCACAAATGAATGCAGAACTCAAGTTAAATAACAGTCTTAGTGGCATTATGTCAACTTGTATTATATAATATTAAAATCATACAATTTATTTATTTAAAAATTCATCTAGACTGTAAAATGCTTTTTCTATCAGGAATATCTTTAAACCTTTCTTAACCTTACTCTTGTTATGAATCTCTGTCTGTATTTCAGGAGGAAGAGCACTGAACAGTTTTGTTCCGCTGTAGTGGACGCTCTTTAGCACCAAGCTCAGATTTCTATGCTTGCTGTGTGTGTCTTTCTTCCTCTGTGTGTTATGCTCATGATAATTACTGTTTGGTTGAAACTTCTCTATATTTTTAGAGACAAAACACATGAGAGAAAAAATATATTGCTAAAATAAGTAGTTGGGTATATTTTAAATTTTTGAAAGCTATTTCTACATGAGTCTCTTGGGTGCAGTCCACATATAACTCTGAAAGCTTGCTTATGAGCAATGAACACTTTCCTTGCTAATGGCTAGTTGCCCCAAAAAATAATGCCGTATTCAATGAGTGAGTGAAAACAGCCATAATATGCTACTTTTGCAATGTTATGTTCAACACATCTAGTGACAACCCATAAAGCATACGTAGCAGATCTAAGCCTCTTACAAAGATCTATAATATGTGAAGAGCAGTTCATTTTCTTGTCAATGTGCACTCCAAGAAATATTGTTGTTTCCATTCTTTCTATTGACTGACTACCACATGTCACACTTATCTCTCTCTCTTTTTCTGTTTTTGCACAGAACTGAATAAAATTGGTCTTAATGGAATTTAATGAGGGGTCATTCACCTTGAACCAATTAACCACATCTGAGAGTATGTGATTAATGGATTCCTCAAGATTACTATCTGTTCTATTGCTCATAAAAATAGTGGTATCATCAGCAAATAAAGTAAATTTACACAGCAGGTTTGCACCTGATGGTAGATCATTTTTAAAAATCAAGAACAATAGTGACCCAAGAATCGAGCTCTGAGGCATTCCACATGTAATGGAACTCCATTCAGAATGTGCAGAGACATCACATACACCATCTGAGCTATTCAAGACAACTTTTAGTTTTTTGTCTTGGAGATATTACTGTAGCCAGTTACCAGCAACACCACTTATTCCTATTAATTTTACTTTTTGCAAGAGAATCTGCTGATTGACACAGTCAAACGCTTTAGTTCATGAGTTACATGAACAAATACAACATGAAGAACAGTTTGGTTTTTGAAGTGGAAGAAGTACAATTTCTGCCATTAAAGAGTTCACAAAATTTTGTGGCAACAGCAGATGGCAGTATTTAGAGCCTGAGGGCTCTAGGAAGAGTAATCTGCTTGAGAATTCCACATCAGGTGCTGAATTCTTATTTGCAACTTGTTTTACATGCCATTGTTTTGGACATGTTGTGAAGCAGGATAGGGAATCTTGAGGGCTGATAATAAGGTACAAGGGGTAATTATTTCCTTGTGTATGAATGAGTGGCAAAGTTCTTGGAATGCCAGAATCAGAGATGCAGGGTGTCACTGGGGTGGAGGTAGTTCAGGCATTAGTTAACGACATAGCAGGATGGGGTACAGAAAATATGGCCTTGCTTAGTAAGAGTGCAGCTAGAAATGAGGAGTTAGTATTTTTCAGGGCACTGAGCCTGGGAATAGATCCAGCAACCAATAACCTAGTTGTTCTCTTTCCTGGAATGTTGTCAAATGTTAGGGATTGGTCTCCGATAGAGGCAAAGACTTTTGTGAGATCCACAGAAGTGTTGAACAAGGCAAGGATGTTTGAGCACTTGAAACACAGGTTTTAGCAGAGGCACAGGGAGCAGAACAGCATGAGATTCTTTTGGTAGCAGCTGAGCATATATGAATTGACTTCAAGTTATGATGTGATTCCCCCCCTGGAGGCTGAGCAGAGGGCATTCAGTGCTTTTGTTAGGAGTTTGCCACCACATATTTCAAAGAGGGTGCACACAGGGGTGCATAAAGATCATATTCATTTGGCTGTGAGATTAGTGATGGAGTGAGAGGAGATTGAATTGTTGATAGGTGTGAGGGATAGGCATGGTGTACAAGACGTGGAGAAGCAGAGCTGCCAGACTTGGTGGAATAGGAATGGTATGAGTCATGAACAGCATATTGTCATGGCAGTAGGAGTGGATATGGAGGAAGCAAGCAGCCTTTAAATAGAGGGTGGAGAAAAATTGTGTCATGAAATTTTAACTCTGGATAGCTGATGCCAGTAGAAACCAAAATTACTAATGTTGTGTAGTTCGACAATGCACCATTTTATACTACGGAAACCTGGTGCCACACGCACCAATTGGCCGTGAGATTGCCCTGTGCCATTCAACTGTTGATGGGCAGGGCTATGGTTGTCGATTCACACATATGAATGTCCCTCACCCCATCACTGCCCCAACATGACATGCACAGGTGCCTCCACCTCACATCAGAGGCATTCATACTAAGCTTTGCTTTGGAGCACACACGTCACCTGCAATTTAGTCACACAGTAAGCATGGTTATGCAGCATTTGTTTGAAGAACAATGAGATATGGTTTTTGTTTATGGACCAGCTAATGGTAATGCACATGAAGCTTGATGGTTGTATGAGGAACAGTACCCAGCAAGATGCCACCCACATATTTACAAATGTTTACAGCAATTCACAGGTGACTTGGTGAAACAGGCTTGTTGGTGGGATATCATGGTGATGCTGGAAGACCTGGAACATGACGGGATGCTGCATTTGAAGAGACTGTTCTCATGTGCTTCAAGGAAGCACCTACAACAGGTACTCGAGCAGTTGGACATGACATGGGGTTTACTCATCGATTAGTCTGGGCGGTCTTGAGGGATGATGGCCAGCATCCTAACACAGACTATGAACACAAGTTAGGGTTTTGCCAGTGGTTTCTTGGATGTGTTGCATGAGATCCTGACTTCCCCACTGTTGTGTTGTTTACCAAAGAGTGCACTTTCCATTGGGATGGACTTTACAACACTTGAAATTTTCATTATTGGGCAAGAGGAAATGCTCATGTCACATACATCCTGAAACTATTTTTACTGAACATTTGGGGAGGCATTGGGGGTGACCATCTGATTGGGCCAGTCCATCTACCTCCTCAACTTACTGGGGCAAATTACCTTCACTTTTTGTAAGAAACTCTACCTGGCCTGCTGGATGATGTTCCCCTGCACATACAGCTATGTGTGTGGTTGCAGCATGATGGGGTGCCTGCGCATAACAGTCATGCTGTTCGCAGATATTTAAATAAGCTCTTCGATGGCTGGGTAATTGGCAGAGGTGCTCATAGGACATGGCCTCTGCAATAACCGGACCTCAAGCCACCAGAATTTTTCCTGTGGGGATTCTTCTAGGTTCTAGTTCACCCACGTGAACCTCTTACAAATGAAGAGGAACTAATGGATCGCATTCAACATGCCATCAATCACATCAGAGCAGTGCCAGGAATCTTTGAAAGAGTTCGGCAAAACACTGTTTGATGTTACTAAGCTTGTGTTGTGTCAGAGGGTCACCTGCTTTAAGTAAACAATGTCCTTGCTACAAAAAAGGCCCTTTTCAGGACCGACACAATTTGTAAAAGACTTTCTGTACATGAACTAAGAGCTTTTGATGGGTTTATTCCTGGTAAGTCTTATCAAGAAGCTACAATGGGTGTGTCGGGACACCAGTGGATTTGCCCCCAGGCCCCCAGAGTGGAAGGCTGGTGTGCTACCACTGAGCGTGTGGGCTGCTTTGGATACGTTGCGATCTCCAGCAGGCAAAGCATTTATGGTCAGTTAGGAGATGCAGTCACCAATATAGATATGTTGCAAGGTGTATCCACCATAGTGGGCATTATTATTATTCTAAATACAAAAACATTAAGGACTGGGAAGTCATTTGGGTGAGTGTAGAGCCAGAGATACCAGATGATATCTTATGCATAACAGAACCACTGGAAGGGAATGCTGTACTAGAGTCAGTGAGTTGTTTGGTTAAATGGAGTATCATACATGTATGAGAGAAGGATAGCAGGGAGGTGGTGCCCATCAATATTGACAGTTTTGGCATCAAAGAAGTAAAGTTGACAAAGGGAATGTTGATAGTGAGATTGGGCACTACAGATCAGGAGACTTGCTGCACAAAAGTTGTAAGCCAGAAGAAACCACAGTGCGCTACTAAGACTATATTGTGCAAACAAGTTGGACATCTAAAGGGAGTGGAAAGAACACAGATGCAGGAGCTGTTGATGGAATTTGAGAATCTGTTTTTTTTTTTTTTTTTCCTCGAGTTCTGGTGCCTGCAATGCCTGTTACACACCTTGAAATTCTGCCAGGGAATGAAGTACTAATGTACTGAAAACAGTGTAGAATAACCTACCACTGTATTTCCAACCACTTCTGGAGGAGTTTATTAACCAGCAATTGACTGATAAAAGAAGAGAGTAATAGTCCATAGGGAGCAGGAATTACAACTGTGCTGAGAAAGTCTATGGAGGTTTTGCTGTGATTACCACATCATAATAGTAAGACTGTAACAGGAGCATATCACATGCCCAACATCACAGAGACCATTGATAACTTGAAGCAGTGCCGGTATTTCTCTATTGTGGATTTAAGAAGTGAACACCATCAGTTGGAGGTGGTTCCAGAGGGCTGACCTAACACTGCTTTTTTGTTACCCTGGGTCCATTACCAGTATTGGAGGATGCCATTCAGGCTGAGCAATACTGTTGTGATGATTCAGCATTTGACAGGTGGGGTGTTGAAGGGGTTGAAGCCTTGCCAGCATCTAATTTACTCCGATGATATAATTGAGTTCTCAATGGACATGGAACAACATACAAAACATTTGAAAGAAGTGGTTAAGAAGTGATTGGCTGCACATCTAATGGTGATGCAGAGAAGTGTAATTTTGTATTGGAGGAAGGAAGTTACTGAGGCAGGTTATTATCAAAAAAGTGGTGAGAATATATCCAAACCTGGTACAGGCAGTGTGAGATTTATCAGTTTCAAATACAAGTAAAGAACTGTAGTCGTTCTTGGGACTCTTGAACTATTATAGGAAGGGGGTTTGCTGATGTAGTGTGAGCACTCACACAGCTATTGAAAAAAGATATGGACAGAGCTATGTCAGGAGGTGTTCAAAGAGCTGAAGAGAGTTTTCATGATGACTCCAGTGTTGGTGTTGACAGATTTCAATGTAGAGTTTAAATCATCCTGTGATACATCTAATCATGCTCTCAGGTTTGTTCTGAGTCAGGTGATCAATGGTGCAGAAAATCCCATTGCTTTTTCATTGAGACAGCTTAAAAGGACCAAGAGAAACTATTTGACAACAGAGAGAGAAATACTTAGTCTCATATATGGAGTGATGTATTTTTGATCTTACCTTTATAGGAAGAAGTTTAAAGTGGTTACTGATCATGCTGCTATGAAATTGTTGTTAGAGTTGAAGGACCCACCCAGCAGACTAATGAGATGGGTGTTAAGGCTTAGTGAGTTTTACTACAAAGTAGCTTACAAGCCAGAAAATAAACATGGAAATGCAGACATATTAAGCAGGTAGGTAGTGGTTGTACAGGTACTGGGTCAGGGCCTTGCTGAATGGCAAGCAGTATAGAATGCTGACAGTGATTGTTAACAATATGGGATGCAACTGCAGTTTAGCATATATGATGGTCTGTTGTGCAAGGTAACTAGTTTAGGATGATAAGTGGTGGTACTGACTAAGTTGAAGGAAGAAGTTCTAAAGGAAGCACAGGAACATGTGCTCTCAAGTCATGGGGGATGCAGAGGGTAGCAGAGAAATACTGCTGGAAAGGAAGAAATGGATATTTGGATCAGCATGTGAAGAACAGTGTGTGGTGTGCACAGCATGCAGATTTAAGTGATAAATGAGTACCACTGCAGAGACTGCCAGAAGCTTCAAAACCATATGAGATAATTGTGATGGACATGTTAGGGCCATTTCACTGGACTCCAGTGGGGAACTGCACTATGCTCATCATCTTTCCTGGTGTGTCAAGAGGATACCTATGCTGAAGCAGCAGCAAGTAGTTACAGTTACACAGGCAATTGTCTATAGGTGTATACTGAAAGTTTGAGTACCAGAAATGATGATTACAGATTAGGGACGAACTTCACGTCAGATTTGATGATGGAATAATGTTATTTGTTTTATGTGAAGAAATTAAGATCTATTTTTCTTGTTGTGGTCTTCAGTCCTAAGTCTGGTTTGATGCAGCTCTCCATGCTACTCTATCCTGTGCAAGCTTCTTCATCTCCCAGTACCTGCTGCAACCTACATCCTTCTGAATCTGCTTAGGCTATTCATCTCTTGGTCTCCCTCTATGATTTTTACCCTCCATACTCCCCTACAATACTAAATTGGTGATCCCTTGGTGCCTCAGAACATGTCCTACCAACCGATCCCTTCTTCTAGTCAAGTTCTGCCACAAACTTCTCTTCTCCCCAACCCTATTCAATACCTCCTCATTACTTATGTGATCTACCCATCTAATCTTCAGCATTCTTCTGTAGCACCACATTTCGAAAGATTCTATTCTCTTCTTGTCCAAACTATTCATCGTCCATGTTTCACTTCCATACATGGCTACACTCCATACAAATACTTTCAGAAACGACTTCCTGACACTTAAATCTATACTCGATGTTAACAAATTTCTCTTCTTCAGAAATGCTTTCCTTGCCATTCCCAGTTTACATTTTATGTCCTCTCTAATTTGACCATCATCAGTTATTTTGCTCCCCAAGTAGCAAAATTCCTTTACTACTTTAAGTGTCTCATTCCCTAATCTAATTCCCTCAGCATCACCTGACTTAATTCGACTACATTCCATTATCTCGTTTTGCTTTTGTTGATGTTCATCTTATATCCTCCTTTCAAGACACTATCCATTCCGTTCAACTTCCAAGCCCTTTGCTGTTTCTGACAGAATTACGATGTCATCAGCAAACCTCAAAGTTTTTATTTCTTCTCCAAGAATTTTAATACCTACTCCGTATTTTTCTTTTGTTTCCTTCACTGCTTGCTCAATATACAGATTGAATAACATTGGGGAAAGGCTACAACCCTGTCTCACTCCCTTCCCAACCACTGCTTCCCTTTCATGTCCCTCTACTCTTATAACTGCCATCTGGTTTCTGTAAAAATTGTAAATGGCCTTTCACTCCCTGTATTTTACCTCTGCCGCCTTCAGAATTTGAAAGAGAGTATTCCACTCAATATTGTCAAAAGCTTTATCTAAGTCTACAAATGCTAGAAATGTAGGTTTGCCTTTCCTTAATCTAGCTTCTAAGATAAATTGTAAGGTCAGTATTGCCTCACGTGTTCCAGTATTTCTACGGAATCCAAACTGATCTTCCCTGAGGTCGGCTTGTACTAGTTTTTCCATTCGTCTGTAATGAATTTGTGTTAGTATTTTGCAGCTGTGGCTTATTAAACTGATTGTTCAGTAATTTTCACATCTGTCAACACCTGCTTTCTTTGGGATTGGAATTATTATATTCTTCTTGAAGTCTGAGGGTATTTTGCCTGTCTCATGCATCTTGCTCACCAGATGGTATAGTTTTGTCAGGACTGGCTCTCCCAAGGCTGTCAGTAGATCTAATGGAATGTTGTCTACTCCTGGGGCCTTGTTTGAACTCAGGTCTTTCAGTGTTCTGTCAAACTCTTCACGCAGTATCATATCTCGCATTTCATCTTCATTTACATCCTCTTCCATTTCCATAATATTGTCCTCAAGTACATCGCCCTCGTATAGACCCTTTATATACCCCTTCCACCTTTCTGCTTTCCCTTCTTTGCTTAGAACTGGGTTTCCATCTGAGCTCTTGATATTTATACAAGTGGTTCTCTTTTCTCCAAAGATCCCTTTAATTTTCCTGTAGACAGTATCTATCCTACCCCTAGTGAGATAAGCCTCTACACCCTTACATTTGTCCTCTAGCCATCCCTGCTTAGCCATTTTGCACTTCCTGTCGATGTCATTTTTGAGACATTTGTATTCTTTTTTAACCTGCTTCATTTACTGCATTTTTATATTTTCTCCTTTCATCAACTAAGTTCAATATTTCTTCTGTTACCCAAGGAGTTCTACTAGCCCTCGTCTTTTTACCTACTTGATCCTCTGCTGCCTTCACTACTTCATCCCTCAAAGCTACTTATTCTTCTTCTACCATATTTCTTTCCCTCATTCCTGTCACTTGTTCCCTTATGCTCTCCCTGAAACTCTGTACAACCTCTGATTTAATCAGTTTATCCAGGTCCCATCTCCTTAAATTCCCACCTTTTTGCAGTTTCTTTAGTTTTAATCTACAGTTCATAACCAATAGATTGTGGTCAGAGTCCACATCTGCCCCTGGAAATGTCTTACAATTTAAAACCTGGTTCCTAAATCTCTGTCTTACCATTATATAATCTATCTGAAACCTGTCAGTATCTCCAGGCTTCTTCCATGTATACAGCCTTCTTTTATGATTCTTGAACCAAGTGTTAGCTATGATTAAGTTGTGCTCTGTGCAAAATTCTACCAGGCAGCTTCCTCTTTCATTTCTTAGCCCCCATCCATATTCACCTAGTACGTTTCCTTCTCTCCCTTTTCCTACTACCGAATTCCAGTCACCCATGACTATTAAATTTTCGTCTCCCTTCACTATCTGAATAATTTCTTTTATTTCATCATACATTTCCCCAATTTCTTCATCATCTGCAGAGCTAGTTGGCATATAAACTTGTACTACTGTAGTAGGTGTGGGCTTTGTGTCTATCTTGGCCACAATAATGCGTTCACTATGCTGTTGGTAGTAGCTTACCCACACTCCTATTCTTTTATTCATTATTAAACCTACTCCTGCATTACCCTATTTGATTTTGTATTTATAATCCTGTATTTGTCTGACCAAAAATCTTGTTCCTCCTGCCACCGAACTTCACTAATTCCCACTATATCTAACTTTAACCTATCCATTTCCCTTTTTAAATTTTCTAACCTACCTGCCCGATTAAGAGGTCTGACATTCCATGCTCCGATCCCTAGAATGCCAGTTTTCTTTATCCTGATAACGACATCCTCTTGAGTATTCCCCGCCTGGACATCCGAATGGGGGACTATTTTACCTCCGGAATATTTTACCCAAGAGGACACCATCATCATTTAACCATACAGTAAAGGTGCATGTCCTTGGGAGAAATTATGGTTATAGTTTCCCCTTGCTTTCAGCCGTTCGCAGTACCAGCACAGCAAGGCTGTTTTGGTTAGTGTTACAAGGCCAGATCAGTCAATCATCCAGACTGTTGCCCCTGCAGCTACTGAAAAGGCTGCTGCCCCTCTTCAGGAACCACGCGTTTGTCTGGCCTCTCAACAGATACTCCTCCGTTGCGGTTGCACCTACGGTACGGTTATCTGTATCGCTGAGGTATGCAAGCCTCCCCACTAATGGCAAGGTTCATGGTTCACAGGGGGAGGATTATGATGTAGTCCACCCTCAATTCAATGGAAGGATGAAATGGGTGCATCAAATGATTGGGAGGATGCTGAGCTACTGTGTGAACAGTGTGCATACAGTTCAAAGGTCCACACCAGCACAGGTTTGTCACTGTAAGAGGTGGAGTATGGAAGAAAAATGTCCTTACCATTTGATGTGATTCAGGCAAAGAAGAGTCAAGGCTAGGGAGTTGGTCTATGGATTTGTGAGAACATTGAGAGAGGCATGGAAATGAGTACAGTGGACAACCATCAAGGCACTGGGAGGAAGCTGTCAAACATAAGAGAAGCTTAACACAATATAAAGTAGGGAAATGGATCACGCTGTCTAGTCCTTATGTACTGAAAAACTAGACAAAGAAATATGTGAGGAGGTACCAGGGTCCTCATTAAGTAAAAGAACCCAGATCACCAGTCAACATGTCAATGTTGGGCTGCAGTTGCTGTGAACAATAATGCATGTGGATACCTATGACCACTCAGAGGTGCTCTGGAGTCAATCACAGAAGTAGCAGATGTATTTTTATTATGTTTATTGTTGATTATCTATATATTATGTTTGAAGTACTGTGAATGCATGAATCTTTGTATTAGAATAAGGATTCTTTAGTTTTACTTTTATGAAAGATACTGACTAGTGGTAGCAGACTTCTTAGAGGGAGGGAGAATGATGGTAGTCCCTGTCCTCATGTTGCTGTACACCAAGAACAAGGATGGGAAGTATGCTAGTCATTGCAATGCTGCAGTCCTTTGCCTGGGGTGGAGTGGGGGTACAGCAGAACTAACACCTGGAGTTAGCAGTTCTGTTTGACAGATAAGAGAATATTCTGATTACTAGTCATCAATGGACTCTGAGTTTAGTGTGTAATGCTTGGGAGTTCCAGATGAAGTGAGGAGACTGGAGGTGGTTTTTTCTCTGGTTTCTGATGAGGAGCCAAGAACAGGGGAGTTTTTGGGGAAGTTTTTGGCGAATGGAGAAAATTTCATAAAGCATATGAGCAGTTAAAAGAACAGACACATTAAGTAGTGGAGGTAGTGCACATTCATTACAGTGCAGGAGAGTGGTAGGATAGACACCAGGGGAAGGATGTTGAAGACTGTTGGGAACAGTGTATGCTGGTGGCATAAGGGAACTGAACAGGACAATGCAGGCAGTGAAAGAGTTGGCTAAGGATAAAAAGTCAGTGGTAAAGTGGTATACCACACAGATAGAGAACTTGGAAAGTGGAATGTTAAACAATGTGTGTATGTTCTGGAAGCTGACAAGTGAGGGGACAGACTATGCAAAGCCATCAGAGAACACTGTGAACTGGGACCTGGGGGTCATGCAAGCATTAGTGGAAGTACCAGATGCAAGAGACACCATAACAAGATTGCTGCAATCACTAGGAGACAGCATTTGGGCCATGAAAGTGGAGACAATGAGCTTTCAAGAGACTATTCAACATGCATTACATAGCCTGTTGTGTACTGTATTGTTGTCACCAGAATAGTATCTATTGGGGTTGAGAAAAGTGCAGTATGGCTTCAGTCGGAGGCAGGATTGATGGCTTGCTATATGTGTTGGTTAGGATCCCAGTGTCGGGCAGATATGCCCATTTTAAGAGCTACGCTTTACACCCTTATCTGGTGAAATTGGGGGCCACAATGAAATTTGTGCAGGTGAGGGCAGGTTATGTGTTGTTAACTTCTAAAGAAGGATGAAAGATGAGTAATTGTGACAATGTGAGAGGGGCAGTGTATCCAGCTCATCTGATTCACATGAGTCCAAACACGTGCACAGTGTGGTTATTCAAGCACAGAGCTATACGTCAGCACTGTCTGACATATCATGGAAGCTAGGCTATATGTCTGGCAAGCAGATCTGCATTGGATTTATTCCATGTTACTCACTTGAACACAACACAGATGCAGATGTACTGACAGGATGAGCCTCTGGAGATACTTCCTAAGCAGAACCAAAACTTTATGAACCATATGTGGAAACCAAAACTGATCCACTTCCTGAATCAATTAATAGCTATACAAGAGGTGTGAATCTTTGCAGAGCAGTTAATGCAGCATGTTGCACAATAAAGGGAAGGGTAATGATGCTATGCCCTTGAGTGTCACAATATCTAGTACCATAGTGACTCTAACTCTGCTGTGCATAGCCTTCATATATTTCAGGAGGAAGGCTGTCCTGCAGGCTGATGCATTAGTAATACATATCCTGTGTGGAGGATACTATGTTGTTGGGAAAAAAAATTATCTGATAGAATTTAAGAGGATATAAGGTCATGGATTGAGCAGTGAATGTTTGAAATTGTTAAGGGCATGTGTTCTGCAGAATGTGAGAAGTGTAAAAGCACAAAGTGATGAAGGTTCTAGAAATAATGGAATATTCAGTGGGGTAGATGTAAATAACTAAATAGAATAAGTGGGCATTTTGCATGTAAGGGTTGTAGTTAAAATGAATTCTGAACTTTGAAAACTTTACTAAGAGGAACCTGCATTATATACATGACACACTGTAGAGAACGGGTCTTAAGGAAGACTGGACAGGCCAGGTATTGTCTGTGAAGGACGGTAAAGTGGCACCACTAAAAAGTTAAGAGTAAAATTTATGAGATGTCGTGAAAACACTGCATTAACTACTGGTGCACAGTGAGCATGGTTTATCAATGTTCAGGTTAAGATAATGAGCACATGAAATTATTGTGAGGGAGGCTATTCTCATTCAACATAACTTGTCAGCACAATGATAATGCATGCTGCGGGCAAGGTGATGGGGCTTCAATATTGTTGATGAGTACTTGACTAGGAGTGGCACATTAGCACAACAAGTCCTTGCTGGGATACTTGCTTTCTGTACTAAATCTGCTCAGTAGATTTGATTCCAAAGTGCAGTGGGCCTGGCAGTCCACTCCAGCAGCAGCCAGACTCCTGCATGGAGGCAGCAGACAGCATCCTGGCCACAGCAACCACCTTCTGACAAAGTGGTGGGTTGCCACTCACCTTGGCTGCCTGGGTCCAGTCATTCATCAAAGAGCAGCTACTTCTGCATGATTCCAGTATGTGTCACTGGCAACAGTGCTGTGGCTCATACAGTGTAGCTGGGGGCCAAGCGCTGAATGTAGATGTCAGGTTGCATGTAGCTGGATGATACTACTCACACACTACCGTGATACAGCAGAGTGATTACCTCTGCACCATGCTGCAGAACCAATGTATAAGTTGGAAATAAAATGTTAATTTTGACAGTTGCTTTCTTCTTGGGCCTCATTGACCTGCAATCCAGTCTTATCACTTGACCACTTAGCCTCCTGACATTGTAACCACATCACATTACCCCTTGGCTCAGCCATACTTTGTTACTGACAAGCCCATTTCCAGGCTCAAGGTTAGTGACACCTCTGTAAGAACTTGCATGCCTGCGTGAATAAATTGTCTATCCCCTCAATCACTAGTCATGTGGTGTTGGTAGGATCCTGTATAGTAGTGAGTATGGCCCTCTTCATCTCACTGATTCCTTATTTGCATGATCAACATACATATGGCCACCATGTGAGATCAAAGGTAGTTCCTTTGTCTGGTAAAAGACTTTATTTAAGAGGAAATAATGTCAAATTTAAATGTTCTTTGTTTTGTAAACTAGCTTTTCTTGACACACAACTGAGTATTAGCATTCCTGCAAAGCTTGTTCTTGAAAAACTTCGTGTTATCTTAAGTCCTGATAATTGCGACATAACCCAAAATTTTGCATGACATAAACACAAAAAATTGTATTCAAGTTTTCCTGATAGTGCAAAATTCGTCAAAAAAAAAAAAAGATGCTGGTTTCATCAGTGTCTATTGTTGGAATAAAAGTGTAATTAAATGTTTCTAAATCATATTTAACTAACACATTTTGTATTGTGTACTAGTTAGATAGATGCAATCTAGGCCTAAATTTTCCAAGTTATAGACATTTAAAAACCTAACCAAATACACTTGATATTTAAATTCTCTAAAATCAAATAAAAACATTTTTTAAACTTAATTATTCTTTTGAAACTGACCATGAGTGAGAAATGTGGGAGCTGTTATAGGGTAGTGAGTAGAGGGATTTGTTTTGCCAATCTTGTAGGAAATAGTTTTACTGTGGAGGGGGGGGGGGGGGACGGGAAGGGGGGGAGGAAGGGGGGGGGAGGGGATGCAGTGGGGACAATGTTGGGAGAACAGAAGAGGCTCTCTCCTGGAACGGCAGAGCATGCAGTAGGAAAGTAGGAACACTTTGATTGGGGAACAGGAAAGGAAAATCTGTGCCCTCCAGGCACAGTTGGGGGAAGCAAGGAAGGAACTGATAAGGATCAAGGGAGATAGGAGGAGGGTGGTTGGTAACCGGCAGCTGGTAGGAGGATAGGAAGAAAGAGAATGCTATGTGACAGTTTTATCATCAACACCAAAAACAGGTATCTGCCACTGCCAGAGTTAAGTGGAGAAGAGACTCAGGTAGAACAAGGAGCAGAAAATGTGCAGCACACTTCAACCAAGGCCAAGAAGCTTAGGAGTGTACAAAGTGTTAGGAAGAAGAAAGTGCTGCTGTTAGGTAGTAGCCATGGGCGAGGTGTAGGCCTTCAGTTACAGGGAAGTTTAGGGGCAGCACACCAGGCCACCAGCATCTTCAAGCCAAATGCAGGGCTAAGTCATGTGATAGAGGACTTAGGGTCTTTATGTAAGGACGTTACAAAAGAGGACCATATAGTGATAGTGAGTGGGGCGGGAAACAGTTTGGACAGGGATAGTGCGTATGACATAAGTGGTAACCAGGACAAGATAGCTTCCCTGACGCATGGTATCAATGTACACATTGTTGAGCTGTTTTGGCATCATGATTGGCCACACCTCGATGGAGCTGTGAGGCGAGTCAATGTGGGGTTAAGGATGGCTCTGAGGGCAGCCAACTTTGCTCATGTTTTTCTGGTGCCTGTTGGGACTATCAACAGATGGGGTTTCATTAGGTATGGCCTACACCTAATCAGGACTGGGAAGGGAAGATTGGTACAGCTGATTCATAAAAGCATAGGGGGTGGATCTTGGGCCACACATGGTCAAATACCTGTCCTCATGGGTAGGAAAAGTAAGTTTTCTTAGGATAAATCCAGACAACAGGTTCCCCTGCCTAAAGAATATCTCCAGCACTTTAAAAAATACTGAAACACTCACTCACAAGACAGATTTTAACACTTCAAATATCACACATACCAGATGCTACAAAGAAAAACAAACAATTGGAAAGAGTAACATGGGGCATTTCACAGACCTAACAACCCTCCATCAAAACATGCAATCAATAAAAAATAAAATACAACTATTAGAAGTTGAGCTCCAGTCTTTGAACTGTACAGTACTTTTTGTTACTGAGCACTGGTGTAGAGAGAGAGAGAAATCCAAACTGAAAGGGCAAATTCTTACTGCAGAACTGCTTCAAGAGGTGGAGGATCATGCATTTATATCAGAAAAGGAACACAGTTCAAATCAAGACATGATCTCAGTACAGCAAGTGAAGACAAACACTTTGAAATATCAGCTACTGAATTAACAGGGCTTCTTGATATCACCAAGAAAATAATCATTTTATGTGTGTGTAGATCTCCCAGTGGTAGTGTGGACACATTTTTCAATAAATTAACAGAAGTCCTAAATAAAGTCTCAAGTACAAAGGTAAACATAATTCTGCATGGGGACACTAACAACAACACTAATATCATAAATGAATCCAGCAGCACTCTCATAAATATCTTTCAAAGTTTTGGCATGTCCATCTTGGTCAATAGTGCAACAGTGCAATAGTGCAACAATTGACCATGTGGCCACAAATATGGACAGGGAAAAATGTGACATATCTGTAATAGATCTCGAACTATCAGGCCATCTCTGTCAAATAATAACAGTAAAAACAGTCATTGAATCATACCCTAAACTACAAGCCTACAAACGACATCTATCGGAAATCAAAACAAAAGATTTTTCCAAGGAACTAGCAAAACAAAGCTGGGCTGAAGTGTCTAAGGAGACCAATGTGAACATGAAATTCTCTAAATTCTGCACATTATTTAAATTGAACTTTGAAAAGAAATTTCCAAAAATATGCATGTCTGTATCAACATCTCACAAAAACAGATGGATAACAGCAGGTATTAACAGTAGTTTGTGTTACTGAGCACTGGTGTAAAGAGACAGAAATCCAAACTGAAAGGGCAAATTCCTACTGCAGAACTGCTTATATACCTCAGTTCCATGAAAAAGAGTAGCAGTGATCCAGAATTCTTAAATTTCTTGTCATAGATACAAAAGACCTACAGGAAGGTCATTTAATGACAAAATAATATATAATGCAGAGAATAAAAGCAAAGCAGTCTGGGATGTTATAAAAAGGGAAATGGGGAGAGGCAAAGAAATGCAGAATGACATACTGCTAAGGGAGGGGAGATAATGTAATAAATGATCCGCAACCCTTAGCAAGCTATGTAAATGAACATTTTTCAAGTGTCGCAGAGAAGTTACAGCAAAAAGTCCCTAAAACAAATATAATGCTTGTAAATAATGTTGTACTAAATACCATGATGTTACTTCTAATCACAGAGAATGAAGTCAATAAAACTGTTCAAAAAGTAAAAAGTCAGTAGGCTCAGATGAAGTACCAATGTGTGTACTGAAACAGTGCATAGGGATTATACAAGACCCTTTAACAAATATAATCAATGAATCATTCACATCAGGAACATTTCCAGAGCAGTTAAAACAAGCAAGAGTTATACCTTTGCTTAAGAAAGATAATGCAGAAGACATAGAAAATTACCTGCCCGTTTTCCTGCAAAATTCTCAAAAATAACAGAAGCAATTATGAAAGATAGATTAATGAATTACCTGAATATATACAATATAGTAACATGCAGTGTCTTTTAGTTACATACTATTCATATGTACACTCAATTATTAACTATGGCTTTCTTTTTTGGGGGGGTGGGGGGGGGGGGGGAAATGCACAAAATATGAACACAATTTTCAAACTCCAGAAAAGAGCCATAAGAATCATAAGCAAAAATGGTAGTTGAGCTCATTGTAAAGATCTGTTCAAAACACAGGGGATTTTAACTGCTTTGTATGTAAACATTTACCACACAGTTGTACACATCAAAAATAACATTGGTAATTACTGCAGAAACAGTTCTGTCCATGACCATGGCACAAGAGCTAGACTCAACTTACATTTACCAAGAAAAAATAAACGTAAAACTCAAAACAGAATTTTCAACCAAGGAATATAACCGTACAATAAGTTACCAAAAGAGATAAAAGAAATTGCAAAAATACAGTTATTTAAAAAGGCAGCTAAAAAGTGTCTGTTATACAATACATTTTATACATTGAAGGATTACTTAGATAAAACAGAGTAGGGGTTTGGTAAAAAGAAGTTATACAAATAAATAATAATAATGATTATAAAACATCCAACATTCCACATATCACCATCACACTATGTTTTTTTTCCCTTCTTTTTTCATTTTCTAGAAACACTTGACCGCAAGCTATACATTGCACAATACCAACACTTCTTCCTCTTTCTGAGCTCAACATCTCACTCATTATAGAGGGATACTGATTCAGTTTTTCAGGATAGCAAACGGGAAGTCGTGGCACAGAAAATGGCCCAGAGATCATTAGTATGTGTGTGTGTGTGTGTGTGTGCGTGTGTGTGTGTGTGTGTGTGTGTGTGTGTAGTGAGTGAAATGTTATGAAACAATGTCTGTATAGTGTGTGCAGTGACTGACAGTGAGATATGAGTGAACAATGTGGCATTACATTACTTAATAAGTTATTTGTAAAAAAAAAGCATTGTATACCAGGAGTAAATCTAGTGATTGACTCTAACTAGAACTCTGAGGATGTATGTATATACGAATTAGCTTATTTTAAATTGGTCTAAGCTTATAAATACTTTGACATGTCCTATATCCTTCTAAAAAGAGATCTATTGATGAAATAAAAAGAAAAAACATAAACAACAATATTGTGGAGTAGTAAGCTGCTGTCTCAAAAGGCTATGATACTGCTGCTGTCTAATTCCAGCTAATATAAATTGGAACTCCTATTTGAATTTTATATATTAGAAATATGATTTTCATTTAATGACTGTAATCATGTGATACAGTTTTTTATTGTAGATTTTTTAGTACTAAACATAAGCATTTTATAGTTATCACACTTATCTAAAAAGAATAATGAAATATATTATGATTGCAGAATATGTCTACAGATCATGGCATATTCTGTTGTGCAGCTGGTGTACTTAAACAATTATCATGTTTATGACATGGAAGAAATATTAACAAACCACACTAATATTAGCACTAACCTTCAGGTTGAAGCTGTGCATGATGGCCACATGGAGAGGTGCAAGTGGTGCCTGTGCTACTACTATGCACAGTCTAATGAACCGATAGACTGGCTGCATGTAGGTGATCTCAGGCACTGACAGTGGGTGAACATTCCTCATGTTGAGTGTGAACTGTGCATCACCGAATACCATATCTGCTAATGCACCTGTCAGCTGATTGTTAGAATAGTCTTCTCCTTCATTGAAGTCACCATCTAGAGGGTACCGTGCCACCATCTGAAGGTTGAGTTTCTCCTCCTGTGCACCACAGTCCACAGTAGTTTATTGGACACATATCTTGCGACTGATTCTTTAACATAACACTATATTTTTCATATTTCATACAATTTTTCTTATACAGGTAACTGTAGTAGCAATGACTTTTCCCTTTATGGTTGTGATGAGGGTTAATCATTCTTAGTGAGTTGTGCTTGGTTATCAGTAATAGATTTTGAAACATGACAAGTGTAATACATCAATCCACTTGCACATTTCAGTTGTAATACAAACAGTATAACGGAATCTAACTATGAGACATCCAGGATGGAATGTAACAATATAATGAAAAGGATAGTTGCCACTCACCATATAGCAGAGATGATGAGTTACAGAAAGGCACAACAAAAAGACTGTCGGAAAGTTAGCTTTCAGCCAAGAAGGCCTTCGTCAAAATAGACAACATACACACATACACTCTTGCAAATGCAACTCACAAACACATTCTTTTCAAAAACAGCAAAAGAGAAAAATAAGCAGTAGTTCTATGATAAAAAGTGTAGCAAAGTGTTTTGTAAGGAAATGACCTCTTAGAGTGGACCTTTTGTGGAGAAAATTAAGAAGATGAAGATGGAATAAAAGCATTCATTGTATTTTGTTTGCTTGTCATGAAAAGTTGAGTTATAATAATTATGTATTGCTGTAGTAGGAAAAGTGTGGTTGATATAGACCTAGCCTGGTAAGTGCTCCTAGAACTAGTGCCATACAGCAGGGTGACTTTGAATGGTGAGGCATCTTTGAATAGTAGTTTAGCATCTTTTTAAAGTAAATGCTGCACTGTGTGTAGATATGGAACTAAGGTCAGAGTCATTAAATGTAACAATGTCTAATGGTAAGGAGGGAAAAATGAAGTCTACAAGAGTAGTTCTGTTGGAAATGTTCTCTTCACTGTATTTTCTCATGGTGCAGGGGTTAGCAATCCATGATGACACAGATGAAAATTCTAATTATAATACACTGTCAAAATTAGTTGCTGAAGATAACTCTGATTTGTCCTCCCGGCTTTTGCACAACATAACTATTATGGCTAGTGAATTCTTACACAATTTGATAAAATTTGTAAGATACCTGGATGAAACTAGTAATCTATATCCACATGAGCAATTTTGGATTTGCTTTCCATGTGTAAGTGGTGATAATTTTCAAATTAATGAATTATTTTTTGGTTTCTATAATACTGTGTCTACTACAGCTGAAGTACTGTTGGCAATTTTAATCAATGTTATTACTCATTTTTCTATAGATGTTGAGTCATTCAGATATATCGCTATTAGTGGAGCAGAAAATATGACCAGTGCTTTTCCTGGATTACAATAAAAAATAGAGAAATTGAGCCACAAGTTCTGCATGTTCACAGTTTGACCCATTCTTTGAACCTTGTGTCCCAAGAGGCAATGCAAAATGAGACCATGGTGAGAGACTATCTTTCAAATATGAAAGAAAAGACCAATCAGTTTTTTACTTGGAGCTCCCAAGTGACTAGCAATATTTGTCTCTCTGCATGCTGCCCAAGATACTGGCTTAATTCATCCTGCAGTTGTTTGGCCTTTTTGCCCTGTCAGATTGGGTTGTAGAATAAGTTCATTGAAAACTATATTCCAGAATTATGAACAGTTAATTTTGTTTCTTGATGAAATTGAGCTTGAATAATCTGATGCCAGTGCTAAAGCTAAAGGTTTCTTTAATTTTCAGGATTCTTTTGAATTTATCTTTGTAACTACAATTCTTGTTAAAATTGTAGAGGCAGCTGAAATTTTGAATACTTTTCTACAAAATCCCTCTCTACAGCTCCAAGTGCCATGGACCAAAACTTCTGTGAAGTTATCTTGAACTGGTAAAAGTTTTGATGAGCTACGAAGCTCTGTTTTGAAATTGAGCAAAAAATTTGATGATGAAGATCCAAAAGTTCTATAGACTTCTTGAAAACTTGAGGATGATGCTATGACTCATTTCAAAGAAATAGAAACATTTCTTCTTTCATAACTAAAAATTGCAATTATTTTTTATAATTTTATGAGGATGACTTTAATGCAGATGGATCAACTTTGCACTGAAATTCGATGTTAGATGTGTGTAAATCTAAAAATTATTTTGTTGGAAGTGGAAGATTATGTGCACATCTTTCCCTCAAATATGTTTCCAATGAATTGGTTCCAGAAGTGATGAAATTCATAAAGATTGCTCTAACTATAACATTTTTCTACATATACAGCAGAACACACTTTCTCCACCCTTACAAGACTAAAAACGTACCTGAACAATACCATGACAAAGGAGAAATTGAACAACAATGATATCATGCATGCCCATAAAGAAGAAGATAAAAAACTTGAACCTTGACACTGTGGTGAACATTTTTGTGAAATGATCCACTGTTCCCAGGAACAGATTCTTTATTGAGTGAAAATTAGAAACTACACAACGATTTGAAAAATAAAACTATTCTATGTGGATTACTTTTTGTGTGGAAAAAGAACCTAACAAACAATGGTTTGTTTATCTTTATCAAGTGTTACTCATTCAAAAATAGCTCAAACTGGATTTTCAGGAGGGTCAGTTTTCAGCATTTGTGAACTGTAATTTAGGGCACACAGATTGATTTTCAAAAGTTGGTGCCCTGTCTTTACTCCTAAATTATTTACATTCTACCAGATCTTTCCTTACTTTATTTGTAAAATTGATTGACATTACATATCTGGGTAGCACCTCTGTGATCTCAGCAATATGGACTCAAATGTGCAAAGAACTATAAAAAAGCTTTGATAGGCATTATCAACATAACGATGTTTTTTTATTTTCAGAATTTATTAGACAGGAAGTGACAAGTTGGAGTGTGAACTACCATGGAAAATGTCATAAGTCTGTATGCTTTCCCTGTTTTCTTAAACAACAATTCCATTCTTTAGTGGTACATATCTATTATGTTGCTAGATGTATTAATTACTAATTTTGCACCAGTATACATAAATTGTATATACTGAAAAATCTAGGAAGGAAAGATTACTACTCACCACATAGAGGATATGCTGAGTTGCAGACAAGCACTAAAGATTGTTATACATATCAGGTTTTAGCCACAAGGCCTTCGTCTAAAGTAGAAAACAAACACACATTCACACAAACGCAACTTTCACACACCTGACCACAGTCTATGGCTGCTTATTCTGGCCTCAGTGGTCATGTGTGTGTGAGTTGTGCTTGCGTGAATGTGTGTGTGTTTTGTACTTTAGAAGAAGACCTTGTGACTGAAAGCTCAAATGCATAACAGATTTTTGTTGTGCCTGTCTGCAGCTCAACATCTCTTCTATATGGCGGGTAGTAGTCACTATATCTACTAGAAACAGAATGATGACACAGAGAACATTGAGAATGAGTAATCAAAGATGCCTTACATGGCATAAGACATTTTGTAATGTCACAGTGTATATCAAACAGATAGGCTAATGGAAAATGGAAGTAGTATATTTGTCACAGTAGACAAGGAATCCAAATCTACCAAGATAGGAACTAAAGTTACATGTGAGACTGTTTGAGCAAGACCCTGTATCAAGGATAAGCATAAAATTGTAATTTGTTTCTCCTAATGAGCATCGGACTGACATCCTGATGTAACCAAAAATTTTTAGAGATAACCACAGTTCATTTGTAAATAATGTCCCCAGTCATACTGTTGTAATCTCCCCCATTCTTCCTTCTTCCATTTATTGTCCACATTAAACAATTCATAATTTCAAATGTCTCTAAAAAAAAAAAAAAAAATACTGTACATTCAGAACTAGTACTTGTCAATTACAACAACGAAAGAAAAGTATTTTATAAAGTAATTCCTTTTCATAAATTTTAGCTTGAAATATAGCATACTGTGTATACAATTACAAGAAAGTTTTCAGAAAAGCAACTGGGGTAATACTGACCTGTCCAAAATTCAAAAAGTAATACTGGTATCGACAACTACTGTTGAGGAAAAGTAATGCTAGAGGAGGATGTCCCATTACAACATCCCCCTCATGTAATGTGTTTACAATATTTTGTGACCTACTATAAGGTTTGTCAAATGGAGTACAAAATGATGCCAAAAAATAGAATACAGATTGTTGAAGTTAGATTCCAGAAAATTTTAGGTTGTGTGATCATCACTTCCCTATGAACATATGTATAGGTTAGCTTACAAAAAACTGCAAAAGGCATAGAAGGAAATACAAAGCCTCTGACAAATTCTGATTATGAAAAACACACTTCTTCTTGCTTACAATTTGTCTATAGTCCAAATAAGTGTGAAATCTGAGTAGTGAAGAGGTAAAATTAACAAATGGTGACAGTTTACAAAATTATGGACAAAATGCACATGAAGTTGCTCTAACAGATCTAGCTTCATACAGAATAGTCTAATCTAGTGTAATCTTTAAGTCTCTTTTAGCATTTCAGTGATTGAGATTTAAGTGTCTAAAATGAATAATAAAATACGGAAAAATGTTACCATAATAACCTAATATAAATGAACATAATACAAAAGTGAAACACTATTCCTAGTAAATACCACAAGTATAAGCATGTTAACCATCATAAAGTAGAATTAAGATATGTAGAGGTATCTGATACATAACATATTAACTACAAGAATATGTGAAATCAGAAATGTATACATCTTGTTATATCATCTATACATAATTCATATACCAGATGTAAATCTCTTCCACACTATTTACTAATTGTTCATACAAATTAACCTACATACATAGAAACCTAGAAGATTCACTTACAATAGATAAAAAATACATAATGAGTGATGAGTTAAAAAAACTCATTGAAATGTATGACTATTAACCTAACAGTGCCTAATTTTATCAGATTCTGATAATTATTTACAGCATGGTCCATAGAACATACTCCTGAACATTTTAAGTTTTCACATTTCTGTGTTGAACATAACAAATCATCACTCATAGATCATCAACCTTTCACAGCATTATATCCAAGTCAAACAAGATTTAAAGTTACATAAGGTATTGGTAAGTTAATCCCCTTATTTGAAAAATCATACATGTATGTGCAATAGCACTGTTCATAGCAGTGACTTCTTTTCTAAGCAAATTGTTCCTTCAAATTTATATAAATACAAGAATTTTGCATGTAGGTAAAAATTTACAAATTTCAGTCACAAGTCTGATGTAGTTGACAAAATGTTTGAGTACATTACTCAACACCAACAATATCTTGAAAGTTGACTGGACCAAAAAGGTGCAGCCATACAGGTGTGAGGGAGTGGATCCACCCACATCTTTTACTTTCCTTCCTAGATTTCTCATTACACGCTCCAATGGATAGGTAACTTCCTGTCTAGCTTTCACATCAAATGTTGAAACATTGTTTTATGTACTATGTATGCTGTTCAATACCTCCCGCACATCACATGGCATATGTTTTGCCTACCAATATTGACCCCCCCATGAACCATGGGCCTTGCCATTGGTGGGGAGGCTTGTGTGCCTCAGCGATACAGATGGCCGTACCGTAGGTGCAACCACAACGGAGGGGTATCTGTTGAGAGGCCAGACAAACGTGTGGTTCCTGAAGAGGGGCAGCAGCCTTTTCATTAGTTGCAGGGGCAACAGTCTGGATGATTGACTGATCTGGCCTTGTAACACTAACCATAATGGCCTTGCTGTGCTGGTACTGCGAACGGCTGAAAGCAAGGGGAAACTACAGCCGTAATTTTTCCCGAGAGCATGCAGCTTTACTGTATGGTTAAATGATGATGGCGTCCTCTTGGGTAAAATATTCTGGAGGTAAAATAGTCCCCCATTCAGATCTCCGGGCGGGGGCTACTCAAGAGGACGTCGTTAACAGGTGAAAGAAAACTGGCATTCTACGGATCAGAGCATGGAATGTCAGATCCCTTAATCGGGCAGGTAGGTTAGAAAATTTAAAAAGGGAAATGAAGTTCGCTGGCAGGAGGAACAAGACTTTATGGTCAGGTGAATACAGGGTTATAAATACAAAATCAAATAGGGGTAATGCAGGAGTAGGTTTAATAATGAATAAAAAAATAGGGGTGTGGGTAAGCTACTACAAACAGCATAGTGAACGCATTATTGTGGCCAAGATAGACACAAAGCCCACACCTACTACAGTAGTACAAGTTTATATGCCAACTAGCTCTGCAGATGATGAAGAAATTGATGAAATGTGTGATGAGATAAAAGAAATTATTCAGGTAGTGAAGGGAGACGAAAATTTAATAGTCATGGGTGACTGGAATTCGGTAGTAGGAAAAGGGAGAGAAGGAAACGTAGTAAGTGAATATGGATTGGGGCTATGCAATGAAAGAATTTCGACTGTAATAAGTGCAAAATATGTTGGAAAAGAGTTATACGAGGTATTCTATGTATTAACTGTAATTACTGGTATCACGAAAAATGCGTCAAAGTTAACCTGAAGTACTTTAACAGTGAAGAACAGTGGACATGCCGCCAGTGCATCATACAAGCAACTGAATCCAAAGTAAACAATACTCTAAACATGCAGGATCACATAATTACGTTGTTGAAACAACCTGAAGCTTGAAAGCCTACTGGTGAAGTATCATGAACTATTAGTGAAGTGTAATGAACTTGAAGTGGCAGTAACCAATAAAACCATGAACAATGAACTCATTATCCGCACACCCAACGTAAATATCAGTAACAAAAACTGGCGTTTGATGGTACAATGTACCACGAGAAATAGTCAAGGCGTAAATCGTGCTCAGAATGCAATGCTCAGAAATCGTGTGTTGTCTAGTGCCACGTGTGATCGTAGCTCTGTAAAATCTGAATGTAAACAAACTGCAACGGAAAACAAAGCTAATGTGGGGGTACTCCTACGTGAAATGGATCCAGAAAGTGATTTTAAAAGTGTAACTACTGATAACCGCCGGGTGCAAGATGCTAGCAAGGTCAATTTACAGTCTAACTTTGCTCAATATCTTACGCAAAAATTAACCCAAAGTGAACAATCCGCCACAAAGTGTATGAATAATCCACCGACCAACGTAATCTCTCAAGCACCAATATATATGCAGGACAAAAACGAAAGAAATTCCAGAACGTTACATAGCAAGAAAATCTTGGAAAAAATGAAAGTACTAATATTAAGTGACAGTCATGGAAGAGACTGTGCTCAAATACTGCAAGACAAACTAGGGCCCTCATACCAGGTCAAAAGCATAGTAAAACCTGGCGCCCCACTAAAAGAAGTGATAAAAAATGCAGAATATTTGACAAGAAGCTTCAGTACACGTGATACTTTGATTGTAATAGGGGGTTCTAATGACATAGACAAACCTCTCGATCTAATGTTGAAGCATGTGGTAGAACCATTGGAACCAATACTAGCTCTAAGTCACAAAATGAATATCATTATCCATCCTACACCCAGGAGATATGATGTTCAAAATTTAAATAGTAAAATTAATACTGCAAACCTCCGCCTGATACAGGCTCTGAATTTAGCTAAACACGGGTACAAAAAAAGAATTGCTGTGAACTTTGAAATAGAGAGACTAGCCAGAAACCACTTCACAACACATGGCTTACACCTAAACAAATGTGGCAAGGAGATTATCTGCAATAGACTGGCCTTCCTGACAACTATGGGGAACAATAAGAAACCAGAAGTCAGAAACCATAAACAGACGCTAATAAGCAATTGGATAAAGACAAACAAGATGGGAAATAAAAAGAGTAATAGTGGCCATACTGTGCAAACTACACTAGACAAATGGGTCACGAAGTCACAGAGATGAAACACAAACCCCCTGACCCCTCAAAAAGGTCAGGAACCTGAAAGGATCAATAATGTGATGGTGAACATTATCGAGACATCCCTCCAAAACGTCAATGTGATGCCTCAACAGTGTGAAGTGCATGTGGATACTTTTCAGGCCCACCTGGAAGATGAGATGGCTGCCAAGGACGACCAACAGAACCAGCACAACTGCTCAGAAGTCAACATACCAGGAATACAGCACAATTTAAACTAAAGGTCAGTGACACAGTAAATATGACTTCGAGCCCCCTGAGTAAACCCCACTCAGACCTGAAAATCTATTATCACAATGTCCAATCCTTGAGCAACAAAACTGATGATTTAAGCATTTTGCTGACCAGTGAACTCAGTGATATCTCAGTAGTATGCCTAGCAGAGCACTGGCTCTGCACTGATGTGGTTAAGCTAATCTCACTACCCAACTTCAAATTGTGTAAACACTACTCCAGATCAAATGATGGACATGGTGGAGTTGCCATCTTCATCAAACAACACTCTGAATATAGCCCACTTCCTACCCTAAAGGAAATAGGAACACATGAGATCTTTGAATGTGCAGCCATAAAGCTTACAGATCTAAATCTGATTGTAGCTATAATCTACCGTCCCCCCCTCCAGTAGTATTAATGATTTTCTGTTACAAATGGACTTGTTTCTATCCAAAATAAGTAAGAGGAAACAGGATGTGATTATATGTGGTGACTTTAATATAGACTTTCTCACCCACAACAGAAACAGGGAAACATTGATTAACATTACAAAAACTTATAATCTGCATGGCCTTGTAAACGAGCCCACTAGAATAACACCACATCCAAGACAGCTCTAGATCAATTTTTTGCAAATAGAAATAAACTTAACCCAACTCTAGAAGTATACAATGCAGGATTCAGCGACCACCAAGCTGTCATTCTAAAGGTCGATGTTAGCAAAGATACCTCAAACCCAGTCCCACCTAAAACTTTACGAAGGTTTTTCACCCAAGATAACTTGAACAAGATAAATGCCCTCCTTAGTAAAGAAAAGTGGACAGAGATGTACACAGCCAATGATGTCAAAATGAAATTCAACATATTTCTTGACAAAATGATCCACCACTTTGAAGAGGCCTTTCCGCAAAATCCAGTAAGAATAAATAATAATAATAATAATAATAATAATAATAATAATAATAATAGAAACAAGAGTTGGATTACAACAGCTATAAAAATCTCTTGGAAACATAAAAGAATACTCCACAAGTTGTGTAAACAAAGTAGTGACTCCCCCCAACTAACAGAATACTATAGAAACTACACATGTATCCTAAGAAGAGTGATAAGACAAGCAAAAAGGATGCAGAATGATGAGTACATTGACAAATCCAGCAATAAAGTAAAAGCAATGTGGAATATCATAAAAAGGGAAAGAGGGGAAATGAAAGCTTCACACACAAACATAGTAATCAAACTCCACAATGAATCTATATCTAATCCTGAAGTTGTGGTGAACTCATTCAACAATTTCTTTACAAGCATAGCTGAAAAACTGGTCCAAAATAGTCCTAACACAAATTACCAACCAGCAAACCAAAAATATCACACATGTGCAGAGTCAATTTTCATTACCAAAGTCACTGAAAATGATGTTGCAGAAGCCCTCAGAGAGTTAAAAAATTCATATTCAGCTGTAATCAAAAATTGTGAACACACGATTGCTGAACCATTAACTCACCTCAGTGACTGTTCTTTCCAGGCAGGTATCTTCCCCGAAGCTCTGAAACTTTCTAAAGTAATTCCTGTCTTCAAAAAAGGTGATAATAAAGATATGAATAACTACAGGCCTATCTCAATCTCATCCTGCTTTTCTAAAGTTTTTGAAAAAATAATGTCCAAAAAAATGATGGACTTCATTGAAAAAAAAGATTTACTAAGTTTAGCTCAGCATGGGTTCGGAAGCAACGAATCTACTGAATCTGCAGTATATGATTGCATAAATACACTTTTAGAACTGTTAGAGAGAAAGCAACCCATAACAGGCATATTTCTGGATCTGTCATAGGCTTTTGACACTGTTGACCACAAAATATTACTGGAAAAATTAGAACACTACGGTATCAGAGGAATTGCAAAGAACTGGATTGCTACATTCCTAACCAATTGGATGCAGAGAGTCAGCATGAAATATACTAATAGAGAAAGCAACTCAATAACCGAAATACTATCAAGTAATAAAACTGTAAAGCAAGGTGTTCCACAGGGCTCAGTATTGGGACCCCTACTTTTCCTCCTGTATATTAATGACTTGAGCCTGAATGTTGATGCACAGAAAACAATAATATTCGCTGACGACACAACTGTACTCCTCAAAGGGGAGAATACAGAGGCTGTGCAAAAAGCTGTGAACTTGGCTACTGATCAACACCAAAAAGACAGCTTCCATGAACTTCCACACAACACAAAATGCAAATTCCTCTCAGCCATCTGTCACTATAAATAACTAGTCAATAGATACCGACACTGTTTTCAAATTCCCAGGTCTGTGGGTTAAAGATAACCTGAAATGGAATACACATACAGGAAAGGTAAATGGCAGGATTTGTACTGGCTGTTATGCACTGAGTGTACTGAAAAGATGGGCTAGCCTGAAAACATTAACCAGTGCATACTATGATTACATACAAGCCCACCTAAAATATGGTGTAATATTCTGGGGAAATGCTCAAACCGCTCTGAGCACATTCAAAATCCAGAAGAGAGCAATGAGGATTATTACTGGGAGCAAACCCATAGACTCCTGCAAACCCATCTTCAGAAAGTTGGAAATCCTTCCACTGCCTTGCCTCTACATTCTTGAGAGTCTAAAATTCTTCAGAAAACACATAGTGCCAACTGACCCCACAGTCGTAAAAAATAATGAAATACATAAACACAACACCAGGAAAAACGCAAACTTGCATGTTATATGTACAAACACTCAAATGTGTAAAAAGGGAGTTTTCCACATGGGCCCCTAACTGTTTAACAATCTTCCCACTAGTATTAAGTCCATCGAAGACAACATAAAATTTAGCAAAGCCGTGAAGTCATATTTGTTGTGTCACTGTTTTTACTCTGTAAATGAATACATAGAACAGTAATCTTGCTGTTTGTGTTAAATTGAAAACATTGAGCAATATGATACATTAGGATACTATAGGCTTATGTTAATATATGTTAACAATGTTAAATGATATTTTCCGATATCTGCAACACACTGTGTACCATCAGATCCCATGGAATAAATAAATAAATAAATAAAATAAAAAAGAGGAAGCCGCCTGGTAGAATTTTGCACAGAGCACAACTTAATCATAGCTAACACATCATAAAAGAAGGCTGTATACATGGAAGATGACAGGTTTCAGATAGATTTTATAATGGTAAGACAGAGATTTAGGAACCAGGTTTTAAATTGTAAGACATTTCCATGGGCAGATGTGGACTCTGACCACAATCTATTGGTTATAAACTGTAGATTAAAACTGAAGAAACTGCAGAAAGGTGGGAATTTAAGGAGATGGGACCTGGACAAACTGATTAAACCAGAGTTTGTACAAAGTTTCAGGGAGAGCATAAGGGATCAATTGATAGGAATGGAGGAAAGAAATACAGTAGAAGAAGAATGGGTAGCTTTGAGGGATGAAATAGTGAAGGCAGCAGAGGACCAAATAGGTAAAAAGATGAGGGCTAGTAGAAACCCTTGGGTAACAGAAAAAATATTGAAATTAATTGATGAAAGGAGAAAATATAAAAATGCATTAAATGAAGCAGGCAAAAAGGAATACAAACGTCTCAAAAATGAGATCAACAGGAAGTGCAAAATGGCTAAGCAGGGATGGCTGCAGGACAAATGTAAGGATGTAGAGGCTTATCCCACTAGGAAATATTGGAACACGTGAGGCAGTACTGACCTTACGACTTATCTTAGAAGAAAGATTAAGGAAAGGCAAACCTACATTTCTAGCATTTGTAGAATTAGAGAAAGCCTTTGACAATGTTGACTAGAATACTCTCTTTCAAAGTCTGAAGGTGTCAGGGGTAAAATACAGGGAGCGAAAGGCTATTTGCAATTTGTACAGAAACCAGATGGTAGTTATGAGTCGAGGGACATGAAAGGGAAGCAGTGGTTGGGAAGGGAGTGAGATAGGGTTGTAGCCTTTCCCCAATGTTATTCAATCTGTATATTGAGCAAGCAGCAAAGGAAAAAAAAGAAAAATACGGAGAAGGTATTAAAATCCATGGAGAAGAAATAAAAATTTTGAGGTTTGCCGATGACATCGTAATTCTGTCAGAAACAGCAAAGGGCTTGGAAGTTGAACGGAATGGATAGTGTCTTGAAAGGAGGATATAAGATGAACATCAACAAATGCAAAACGAGGATAATGGAATGTAGTCGAATTAAGTCGGGTGATGCTGAGGGAATTAGATTAGGAAATGAGACACTTAAAGTAGTAAAGGAGTTTTGCTATTTGGGGAGAAAAATAACTGATGATGGTCAAAGTAGAGAGGATATAAAATGTAGACTGGCAATGGCAAGGAAAGCGTTTCTGAAGAAGAGAAATTTGTTAACATCGAGTATAGATTTAAGTGTCAGGAAGTCGTTTCTGAAAGTATTTGTATGGAGTGTAGCCTTGTATGGAAGTGAAACATGGACGATAAATAGTTTGGACAAGAAGAGAATAGAAGCTTTTGAAATGTGGTGCTACAGAAGAATGCTGAAGATTAGATGGTTAGATCACATAAGTAATTAGGAGGTATTGAATAGAATTGGGGAGAAGAGGAGTTTATGGCACAACCTGACAAGAAGAAGGGACCGGTTGGTAGGACATGTTTTGAGGCATCAAGGGATCACAAATTTAGCATTGGAGGGCAGCGTGGAGGGTAAAAATCGTAGAGGGAGACCAAGAGATGAATAAACTAAGCAGATTCAGAAGGATGTAGGTTGCAGTAAGTACTGGGAGATGAAGAAGCTTGCACAGGATAGAGTAGCATGGAGAGCTGCATCTAACCAGTCTCAGGACTGAAGACCACAACAACAACAACAACAACCAATATTAAAAAAAAAAAAAAGTGTTCAGGTTGTATGTCAGAATGAAATAAAAAGTGTTCACATATATGGTACATTAATACACAGATCTAAATGCAATGAAAAAATGAACTAGTGAGGTAATAGAAACACATGTACTGCAGAGATCTGGAAGCAACATTCACTTAGCAATTAGCAGATTACAAGAAATTATGTGCACAAGCAAGACAAGTTGCACTGCACTGACGCAGCATCCAACAAATGCCTACAAAATGAGGTATGGGTCATTGTCCCTGATGTACCGACATAAGAATTCAGTTTTTAACAAGCACCTGTGTTTGGTATGCACATATGAAATTTAAAGATACTATTCCTAATATTTACATTACACATGAATAAAACGAGTCTTCACTCAATTTACTACAACATCCATTACTTGACCACAGAAGAGTTCCTGACAGTTAAATTAAATCTCTTTCTGCAGAGTACACAAGAATAATAACAATATTTAACACTAATAGCACTCTAAAATCTGAACTCTTATCACCGAGCTAGGTAGCGTAGTGGTTAGCACACTGGACTCGTGTTCGGGAGGACGACGGTTCAAACCAGTGTCCGGCCATCCTGATTTAGGTTTCCCATGTTTTCCCTAAATCACTTCAGATAAATGCTGGGATGGTTTCTTTGAAAGGGCACGGCCAACATTCTCTCTCGTAAGAAATTTATTAAGATGTATAGAGTTGAAAACAATTCTCACTCCACCATTTCTCTTGCTTACCACAACTGAAGGATTATTATAAGCACTCCTACTTTTCTGTAATACTCCCCACATTTCCATTTTCTGAATTTCTTTCTCCACATCTTTCGTTTTTGAAAATGGTATACTATATGGCTTGAGAAAATTTCTAAGGTAAGGCATGCACTGATAGCCTTTCACTTTCCTTGGACTTTCACTGAACACTGTTCTAAACTCCAATAACAAATTCCTAAATTGTTCCTTATGCTGATCATTAAAATTTTTAGCTTCCCTCACTTAAGAATATACTACACTTTCAAAATCCTGATCCTCAGTCTCATCAAAATTTATATCATTATAAAACACCTTGGTTCACAATGTTTTGCAGATAGTTACAACTAATCCCACAGTTTAAAATACAGAAAATAGTTTTCTCATAAGTATTACTTTTATGTTCCATAGCAAGCCTCAACTTTCACTATCCAATCCATACCAACAATTATATTTTCCTCCAGACTAGGTATCTCTAGGCATCCATGTTCAAAGGTCTTGTTTTCTGTACTAAAAGTTAAAAGTAACTGAGATTTTACCAATTCGCTTTGCTTACCTATAGGTCCCCCTATTTTTATACTTACAATGGACATTTCCACACAATTCTTAATGTGCTTGATCTTGCCTCTAAACTGTTCAGATAAACCACAAACTGGGCTACCTGTATCAGTCAAACAGTTGCCTTCCTCCTGATCAGTCTTAATTTTAATGTAAGGACACTCAAAATTGGAATCATCCTCTCATTTGTCAGACACTTCATGCAAAAGATCACTTTCAATTTGATCAAATGCTACATCCACACTGTCATCATAAAGTTTTATCAACTTCACAGTTATCATAACATTACTTTGATTACTCATGTTCTCGGGTAAACATTGAATGCAATGGGTATGTGGCTAACCACTACACAGTTGTGCGAATGCTAGAACTTCTATCGCAGCTGACACTGCATTTGCAATGCTTGTGTGCAGATTTACTGTTAGCTGAAATCCCAGCAATGGTGTGGGAAGCACCGGACATGTGAAGACAAAGGACACCAATGCAAGCCAGGCATTGGAACACACTGGACGTGCTGCACAAAGAGTTGTCCTGCCTAGCTGTGAAGCACATATGTCAAGCGATTGTGGACTCCCCACACATATACCTGCAAAAGCCGTCTGTCCCTTTATACAACCATTTCCGCCTTGCCCACATCAAATGCCGCACTCCACAAAAAGTGCCACGAGTTGGCCGTACAGAGTCTTGAACACAAGCACATGGCTAAACAATGTCTTGTGGAGAGTACACCCTCTGGAGCACGCACCACTCTACCTCAAGCCATCAAACGAGGTCACGCAGGTGACCAGGTGCGACTATAGCGCACCCACCTCCAGGTGCTGGAGGCTGAGCTACAGGTACGAACAGCCCGCAAGGGGCCAGCCTTGAAAATCCACACAAGCATACTGGCGTTGAACCGGCAAACCCTACTACAAGCACAGGACGCACGTTAATTAGGGTGCCACTGTTCTGGCCATGCGATCTGTTCCTGTGGTTTAGCCAGGTGGAGGCAATGTTCTATAGCTACAACGTGACATGTAAGCTCATGAAATTCAGCCACGTCGAATGCCAGCTCGACCAGAATGTCACTGTTGAAGTGTGAGACATTATCACCACCCTACCAACACAGTCCTCATATAAGCGGCTGAAGGACAGACTAATCCACCTTATTTCAGCATTGCAGTAGCAACAGATGTATCAGCTGTTGCAACATCAAGAATGCGGCGACAGGAGGCTCACACAGTTCATGTGCCATCTGTGGACTTGGCACAGCCCAATATGGCCCCAGATTCACTATTATGCACCATCTGGGAGCGCAGCCTGCCCATGGAAGTACAAGCAGTGATTGCGGCCCAGCTGGAGATAGAGTTGGACGGCGTTGGGGACCTGGCCGACAGTATCCTCGATGCGCTTGCAACAGTGCCAAACACTGCCGCCTCTGTAGCCTGTGCCACTGTGAACCGGCACCAATGCTCAGCCCAAGTCGAAACGCTGTCCCCAGCCACGCCACAGCAGATGTCGAGCTCCATACCGTAGTTCATAACCCAGGTGGCATCACTCACAACGCAGGTCGAGCGCATATCACATTCGCCGCCAGGGTGCAGGAAGAGCTGCAGCAACAGCCAATCTGGCTTCTGAAGACACGACCCAAACCACAGTAGCCGGTCTTGTGGTACATCACTGACGTCTAGGCCAGTGCCCGATGGCTACTGCTGGTACTAAGCCCGCTTTGGCAATGGCGCGACATACTGCTGGCCCCGTGCTCACACCCAAATGCCAACTGCAGCCGGAATTAGACGCACCCAGCTGCAGTGCCATATCAAGGCGTCTCTACACAACAGAGTGGGATGACAGTGTCAGCTACCTAATATACATGAACTCTGACCTGTCTATATACACATGATCTACACTCAGGGTCAAAAGATTGGCTGAGTAACTGTCACTGACCATGGCTAACAATTCCGCAATAAAAACGTGGGGCACGCACCACCGAGAATTGAACCTTGGGCTGCGCTGTATACTCACATGGACATTTACTGTGGTGGACATCATTGAGCCAGTCCTGGGGGAGGACTTTCTGGCACACTTCAATTTGCTAGCTGACACAGTGAACGCCCAGCTGATCGACTCTATGACTGGGTTGAAGTAGCGGGACAGTGGTGACACGCTGCCTTCCTGAATGTGAAACCAGTGTAGTGCTCCAGTCCCTATGCCTACATACTAGATCAATTTCCAGAATTGACTTGACCACCTGGCATACTGAAATAAATCAAACATTCCATGACACACCACATATTAATCACACCCGGTCCACCCACCTCAAGATGACCACTTTGCCTTGCCCCCAATTGGCTCGCCATAGCTAAGGCCGAATTCGAGGCTATGCTGCAACATGGCATCATCCACCCATCAAGCATCTCTGGTATTCCTCCTTGCATCTCGCTTGAAAAAAGGACAATTCATGGTGTCCATGCAGCGACTATAACACGCTAAGTGCGTGAACGGTGCCAGATCACTACCCAGTACCACACATGCAGGACTTCAGCCACACTCTGGTGGTGTCGGTACTGTACAGCAAGATCAACTGTGTGAAGGCATACACATAGATTCCCGTGGCACCTGAGGTCGTTCCAAAAACGGCAGTAGTGACACCCTTCGGATTGCTTGGAGCCTCTTCATGACTTTCGGACTCCGAAATGCCCAGACTTGGCAGCGTTTCCTGGACAGTGTGCTACAAGGTCTACCATGATGTTTTGCGTACCTTGAAGACATCCTGGTGTTTTCAAGGTCACCCGAGCTCCACCACCAACACCTGACAACCATTTTGCAGCCTCTCAGTGAAACTGGAATCGTCATCAATCCGGTAAAGTGCGTGTTTGGAGTCATTGAGATCGAACTCTTTGGGCATCTCTTCAACCCCAGTGGCTGCACACCACTTCCCGAAAAGGTAAGAGCGATCGTGAAGATGCCTCGTCCACAGACGTACAAGGAATTACGTCATTACCTGAGGGTGCTGAACTTTTTCTGACGTCACATACCAAAAGCTACTGCCATCCAGGAACATCTGACTACAGCCCTATAAGCCCCAACAGCAAAAGGGAAGACTCCCATTCCCTGGACAGATGCACTGGAAAAAAGTTTCAACGATTTGAAACGCGCCCTTGCAGAAGCCACTCCACTCGCGCATCCAGTGCACGACGCCTGTGCTGCTCGACAATTGCGCCATGTCACTATCAGACACCGAATGGGCGAGAACCCAGTGGGCCAGCAGATGCCAGCCAGACAGCAATAGGCACGGTGTTACAACAACACATTGGTGACAGCTGGCTGCTACTCACCTTCTTCTCCAGGAAGCTCTCGGAATCGCAACGCCTTTGGAATACTTATGACCATGAGCTACTAGCGATATTTGAGGCTGTGAAACACTTCCGCCCATCTGTCGAACCTCTTCTTTTTATTATATTCACGGACCATAAACCAATCACGCACATGTTCGCGAACAATCACAATAAATGTTCACCACGCCAGTTCCGGCAGCTGGAGTACATCTCACAGTTCTCCACAGACATCCGCCACATCTCTGGCATTGACAACATTATCGCTGACTGTCTGTCTTGCGCATGTGCTGTCATCTCTCACCCTTTGAACTTTAAGGATGTTGCCGAGGTACAGGAGAGTGATGAAAAACTAAATAGCCTCCGCCACAATGCCGCCAGCTGCCAACAACTGGAACTGGTGCCTGCGATCGGCTCCAATCACAAGATCTGGTGCGACACTTTGACAGGCATGCAGCGGGCGTTTCTCCCTGAGAAATTCTGGCCTTCGACCGTGTGCACAGACTCTTGCACTCTGGTGTCAACAACACTACGTCGCTGGTGGCCACATGTTTTGTCTGGCCAAGGATGCAGAAAGACTGCCGTGAGTAGGCACGTGCCTGCTTTGCATGCCAGCGTGCCAAGGTCAGCAGACACACCCACGCACCCAATGGCGTGTTTTTCTACGATGCGACACAGCACTTAGCACATGTTCACATGGACATTGTGCCTCCTCTTCCCTCGTCCCATGGCAAGTGCTACCTGCTGCCCATAGTAGACCATTTTACACGCTGGCCGGAAGCAATGCAGATTGCAGACATCGTCGTTGAGACAGTTTCCACTGCCTTCGTCGAAATGTGGGTGGTCTGCTTTGGCTGCCACTGACTGCGGCCGCCAGTTCAACTGCGCGTTGTTCACACATGTCGCCTGACTGTGTGGAGTGCAGCTGAAAAAAAATGGCAAGCTACCATCTGGCGTCCAACGGCGTGGTAGAGAGGCTCCACAGGCTGCTAAAAGCTGTCTTAACTTGCCGCAACACGACTTGGACAGAGGCATTTCCCCTGGTACTGCTCAGCCTATGAGTTACTCCCAAGGAGGAAATCAGCGAGTCATCCATATGGGCCATCACTGGCTATTCCAGGGGACTTCTTGGAGGAAGTGCCACTGCCGCATGACAATTCTGCCCCACCACTGGCAGAATGTTTATGTGCACACATGGCTGGCCTCCGATCACACACGCCGACGCGGCACAGTACAGGCAAAGTGTTTGTGCACACTGACCAGCAACGCTGCAGCCATGTCATGTTGCACACTGATGCCACACAGCCACCACTTTGGTCCTCGTACTCGTGACCACACCGGGTCATCTCCTGCATCAACAGAATGCTGGAGCTCGAGGTCAACAGCAAGCCGAAGAAGGTCAAACCAGCTTACATTTTGCCGTCTCCCGACACCACACGTTTTTTCAACCCTGCGGAAGATGTAACTGCCGACGAAGCTTCCCATGCTGCCAGCCCGGCAGTGCCCATACCCACTGCCTATGACACACAGATGCCACCGGCTGCATCCCGCCGCCAGCTGTCGCCATGCCGCCACGTGCGCCTCACCCCACCCCACCCGGCCAGCCAGTGCAGCAGCCTGAAGCAACCCCACCACAGCCACCAGTGGACTATGTCACACGCTCCGGTTGGCGCATCCATTTCAAACGCCTGTGCTGCTTGACAATTGCGCCATGTCACTATCAGACACCGAATGGGCGAGAACCCAGTGGGCCAGCCGCCACCTGCTGTAGAGACCCTGCCTCCAGTGGGCCATCTCATTGCCAAGCTGTAACCAGTCAAGCCCCAGATTCCACTGCCCATGTCACTGGTTGTGTATCCATCGGCACTCCTGGAACTGCACCCACGCTGTGTTGCCTCTGCCACGTCAGGCGTCAAGGCAGGTTTCTCCAGCGCCAGTCCCTGCAATTGGAACTGCTTCCACACTGAGATGCTTCCACCATGCCGGGCGTTGAGGCAGTCCTACTTCCATGCTGGTTACTGTAACTGTTTCCCCGTTGAGCTGTGGTCGCCGCCCCCATGCCGCCGGATGTGACTGTCGCAGCTCTACGGCACACGCACTAGTCGCAACGTCACAGAGCCATGTGCTTATACCGTGGGATGCTTCAGACAGTTCTGAGGCAGCACCACCAGCTGTTCCTGTCATGGGGGACACCCCCCACCCACCATCCGACGTGCCCAGCAGTACTGCCTGCCGCTGTTGCCACTAGTTGCCGCAAGAGGACTCGCCACCGTGCACCAGGCAGCACCACGCGCTGATGTCACCAGCCACCACCCAATGCCTGCTCCACCAGACCGCAGCTATCGCACTATTGCTGATGTCTCCACACAGCATGTGAATTATGACAGGATGGAGTTGTAGACTGATGGCTGCGCTGTCACGCAGCTCTTGAGCTCTGCTCTCCAAGGGGAGATCTGTATGGTGGCCTGCTACACAGCCATGCAAATGCTAGAACTACTATCTTGGTTGACACAGCATTTGCAACATGCACGCACAGATGTACCGTTAGCTGAAAGCCCGGCAACAGCGCGGCGAATACTGGATGTGTGAAGACAAAGGACACCAGTGTGAGCCAGGCATTGGAACACGCCAGATGCATTGGATGAAGAGCTATCCTGCCTAGCCGTGAAGCACGTGGGTTGAGATATAGCAGACTCCTCACACATACACACACAGAAGCCAGTCGTCCAATTATAGCCACTTCTGCCTCACCCGTGACAAATGCTGCACTCTATGAATAGTGCCAGGAGCCGGTCGTACAGAGACTTCCCCACTAGCACATGGCCACATGTGGAGTGTACACCCTCCGGATCGTGCACCACAACATGGCCACGTGACATCTTATAGACTGTACACCCTCTGGATTGTGCACCACTCCAGCTCAAGCCAACAACTGCAGTCACACAGTCAGCAGTAGACCGTATCAGGCTTGATTGTACGCATCTCAGTCATTGTAATAAATGAGTTTGCCTCATGCTGGCATTTCATGTGTATTCAGTCACCTTGGCCTCCTCTGAGCAGTGTATGTGGGCATGACTATAAGGTTGGCTCATCACACAAATAAACATAAGCGGAATCATGAGCAATTCCACTATAAGTAGATTCAATGGCACAGCTAACATTACTTGTTACAGAAGGAACACAAAATACATTTCTGTCAAAATTACACTGCCTGCTTACATCCTCTTTCACTTCATTCCACCAATTGGGATACAAATTCTGACTAACTGCAGCTAACTTATTTCAGAATGCACCTTTATCTAAGTTATCATCAATCTGGTCCCAAACAAACTTCAAAAAGTTTTCACCTTTATTCTCCAGGCTCACAGATACCTCCCTTTTACTGTTGTTTACTAAATAAAGTAGGTGGTGGTGTGTTTGTGTCTGTTGGTAGTAGTTTATCTTGTAGTGAAGTTGAAATAGATAGTTCCTGCGAATTACTATGGGTAGAGGTTATACTCAACAGCTGTACCAAAATAATAATTGGCTCATTCTACCAACTCGGATTATACGATAGCTGAATAGTTCAAAGAAAACTTGAATTTCATTACAAATAAGTACCCCACTCATACAGTTATAATTGGTGGAGACTTCAATCTACCCTCAATTTGCTGGTGAAAATACGTGTTCAGAGCCGGTAGTAGACAGAAAACGTCTTCTGAAATTGTACTAAATGCTTTCTCTGAGAATTGCTTTGAACAATTAGTTCATGAGCCCACACAAATCGTAAATGGTTGTGAAAACACACTTGGCCTCTTAGTCACAAATAATCCTTATCTAATAGAGAACATCATGATGGACACAGTGATTAGTGAACAGAAGGGCATTGTAGCGAGGTTCAAAGCCATATCAATCAAAACCACTAAAAAATAAATGCAAAATATATCTATTTAAAACAGCAGATAAAAATTCGATTGATGCCTTCCTAAGAGAGAGTCTCCATTCCTTCCAAGCTAATTATGTAAGAATAGACCAGATACGGTAAAAAAAAAAAAAAAAAAATAATAATAATAAAAAATTCAGAAGAACGCAAAATCCCCAAGAATGGCTAAGTTTCACAGAAGCTCAAAATTTAGTGTGGACGTCAATGCGAGATGCTTTTAATAGTTTTCACGATAAAACATTGTCTCAAAATATGGTAGAAAACCAAAAGAGATTCTGGTCATATGTAAGGTACACCAGTGGCAAAAAACAGTCAATACTGTCACTGAACAATAGCGATGGAAATGTTACTGATGATGGTGAGACTAAAGCAGAGTTACTAAATACAGTTTTCTGTAATTCCTTCATGAAAGAAGATGAAGTAAATATCCCAGAATTTGAAACCAGAACAGTAGTAGCATAAGTGACATAAAAGTAGATATTTTAGGTGTTGCGAAACAACTCAAATCGCTTAAGAAAGGTAAGTCTTCCAGTACAGATGGTATACCAATCAGGTTCCATTCAGAGTATGCAGACACAGTAGTGCCTTTCTTAGAAATCATATACAACCACTCATCTGACAAAAGGTCTGTTCCTAAAGACTGGAGTAGCACAGGTCATACCAATATTCAAGAAAGGAAATAGGAGTAACCAATTGGATTACAGACCCATATCACTGACACCAATTTGCAGTAGAATTTTGGATCATATACTGTTCTCAGACATTATGAATAACCTTGAAGAACATGACTTATTGATACATAACCAGCATGGATCCAGAAAATATTGTTCTTGTGCAATACAGCTAGCTCTTTATTCTTTCAAAGTAATGAGTGCAGGCAACAAGGGATCTCAGATCAATTCCATATTCCTAGGTTTCCAGAAGGCTTTTGATACCATTCCTCACCAGTGACTATCACTCAAATTGTGTGCATATGAGTATCGTCTCAGTTGTGCAACTGGATTCATGATTTCCTCTGAGAGAGGTCACAGTTGATAGTGATAGATGGTAAATCATCAAGTAGAACAGAAGTGATGTCTGGCATTCTGCAAGGTAGTGTCATAGGTCCTCAGCTGTTCCTGATTTACATAAATGATCTAGGTGATAATCTGAGCAGCCCCCTTAGATTGTTTGCAGATGATGCTGTAATTGTCTGATTACTAAACAGTAAAATTATCAGACAGTCAATTCCAATTACAATATGATCTAGAGAGTATTTCTGTATGGTACAAAAAGTGGCATTTGGCACTAAAAAAAAGAAAAGTGTGAGGTCATCCGCATGGGTACTAAAAGAAATCGGATAAATTTTGGGTATACGATAAACTGCACAAATCTAAGGGCTCTCAATTCGACTAAATACCTAGGAATTACAATTTCAAGCAACTTAAGTTGGAAAGACATAGATAATATTGTGGGGAAGGTGAAACAAAGACTGCACTTTGTTGGTAGAACGCTTAGAATATGTGACAAACTCACTAAAGAGATAGCCTACATTACAGTTGTCTGCCCTCCTCTGGAATATTGCTGTGCGGTGTGGGATCCGTACCAGGTAGGATTGATGGAGGACATCGAAAAAGTGCAAAGAAGGGCAGATCATTTTGTGTTACCACACAATAGGGGCGAGTGTGTCACTGATATGATACCCAAGTTGGGGTGGCAGTCAGTGAAACATAGGCAGTTTTCTTTGCGGCGAGATCTATTTACAAAATTTCAATCACCAACTTTCTCTTCCGAGTGTGAAAATATTTTGTTGACACCCACCTACGTAGGGAGGAATGATCATCATAATAAAATAAGAGAAATCAGCGGTCAGACGGAAAGATTTAGGTGCTCCTTTTTCCCATGTGCCACTCGAGAGTGGAATGGTAGAGAAGTAGTATGACAATGGTTCAATGAACCCTCTGCCAGGCACTTAAGTGTGAATAGCAGAGTAACCATGTAGATGTAGATGTACTCTGCATGACATTAATGCAAAACTGTTTTCACTGGATTGGTATTCCATGACCCTTGGTTACAACATCACATACATTGCTCACCTTACCTGTATTGTCAACATCATTCACAAATAATTCTGAAACTTTATTATTCTTAAACTCCACAGATACCTGATACTCTTCATCATCATATTCCTCCAAAATTACTTCATCAAAAACATCACTGACTATACAAGTGTCATCTCCATCAAAGTCACTTACCTCACCTACATTCATTTGCAATAAGCCACCAGTCTCAGTTACTTCACAGCTCTCATTCACACCTACATCAAAAGTACCACCTAGTTCTGATTCAATACACTCAGTACCTGATTTACATACATCAACAACACTGTTTTCCTCCCAAGAGAAGAAATCATTAGTACACCCTACACCAAAATGTTCATTACTCTCACTGGCCTCGGTGGTCTCGCGGTTCTAGGCGCGCAGTCCGGAACCGTGCAACTGCTACGGTCGCAGGTTCGAATCCTGCCTCGGGCATGGATGTGTGTGATGTCCTTAGGTTAGTTAGGCTTAAGTAGTTCTAAGTTCTAGGGAACTGATGACCACAGCAGTTGAGTCCCATAGTGCTCAGAGCCATTTTTGTTCATTACTCTCACATTCTGGTTTGTGATTAGCACTTACATCACCATAATTAAACATAGTATCCCAAAACTTTTGATCAAAACATAAATGTGAAATGTGACATTCTGTCTGTTCAATTTGAGATACATTGACACTGTTGTTACTGTCTAATTGCAAGTGTAACTTAGGGGGCCTGTGCTTGTTATGTTTCCTTGCCCCAAAACTGTGGACCTTCACTGACGTGAACTGCAATTTCCTGAGGAGTTACTTCTGTGATTGTTTCTTCTATTAAAATGCCTACGGTTATTTCCATTATTCCTATACTGCTGCTGTTCAGAATTTCTCTCTCTATTGTCACTTTGATCCTGAGGGAAGTTACCATTATCCCTTTCTGTGATTAATCCCATTGTGATTTCTATTATTCCCATTATTATGATGCATATGAGGGGGGAACCAAAAGAAACCAGATTTTTGTCATAAAAAATTTATTGGTGAACCTTTTTACAAAATTACTTCAGTCACCTTCAAAACACTCTCCATTACATGCGATGCACTTGTCAAGTCTTTTTTCCCACTGTTGGAAGCATATTTGGAACTTTTCAGATTTGATATTGTCCAGTGCCCTTTGCAAAGCTGTTTTTACTGCCTCCACATCGTCATAATGATCCCCTTTTAGCGTTATTTTCATTCGTGGAAATAGGAAAAAGTCGCACGGGCTAGTTTCGGTGAATACGGAGCGTGGGGAACGGCAGACCACCTCTGAGATGCCAAATAGTGGGTCACTTGTAAGGCCGTGTGTGCTGGAGCATTGTCGTGATGCAGAAACCAGTCAGCTGATCGCCAAAGTTGCAGGCGTTTCCTCCTCATATCCTCTTGCAGATGCCTTAAAACATCCAAGTAAAAGTGCTGGTTAACAGTCTGGTGAGAGGGTATGAATTCCCGATGCACAATTCCATGAACATCAAAACCTCACTTGCCTTGCTTTTTTTGGTCTGGGAGAGTTGGGAGTCCTCCACTGGCTTGACGCTTGCTTGGTTTCTGAGTCATACCCGTAACACCAACGCTCGTCTCCAGTAATTACTTTGTTCAAGAAGTTTGGATCATGTGCAATCTCTGTTTCCAAGTCCTGACACACGTTCATGCAGATGGTTTTTTGCTCCTGTGTGAGAAGGCATAGAACAAATTTAGCAGCAACACGTCTCATGTGCAAATCCTCACTCAAAATCTGCTGGCACAAGCTCCAACTGATTGCTGTCTCTGCTGAAATTTGGTCAATTGTTTGGCTATGATCCTCATTGATCTTTTGGTGGACCTTTTCAATGTTCTCCTCATTTCGCAATGTTGGAGGGCGTCCAGAACGAGCTTGGTCTTCAACACACATCTCACCACGTTTAAAGTGCCCAAACCACTCGATAACCTGCGTGCTGCCCATAGCGTCCTCCTGGAAAGCTTACGGAAGCATTTGGTGTGTCTCCATTGTAGTTTTTTTAAGCAGGAAACAAAATTTCACACACACTCTTTGTTCTTTTAAAGTTGCCATAACGACTTCGCAGAGGTAACCCGCCAACAGTCAGAGAAAGACAATACCACACTTGCACGTTCAGCTAACACTGATGCCATCTGCACAGCTGTTTCATGAAGCTCTCTACTAACATCATCTAGCCTGAGAACCCTGCACTACGTTTACGAGTGTCAGCGGCCTCGGAGTCCGGTTTCTCTTGGATCCCTCTTCGTTCTTCTTTCTACTGCACTATCCAGCCTGTCAAAATATCATAAAAACTGCTCAAGACAGTCATCAGGTCTGTGTATCAAACCCCATTGCAGTCTCTCTGGTAATCTCCTTTTAAGTGTATCAATCAAGATCATTTCATCCAGTGGGTTGCTTGTTGTTGTTGTTGTGGTCTTCAGTCCTGAGACTGATTTGATGCAGCTCTCCATGCTACCCTATCCTGTGCAAGTTTCTTCATCTCCAAGTACCTACTGCAACCTACACCATTTTGAATCTGCTTAGTGTATTCATCTCTTGGTCTCCCTCTACGATTTTTATGTTCCACGCTGCCCTCCAATACTAAATTGGTGATCCCTTGATGCCTCAGAACATGTCCTACCAACCGATCCCTTCTTCAAGTCAAGTTGTGCCACAAACTTCTCTTCTCCCCAATCCTATTCAATACCTCCTCATTACTTATGTGATCTAATCTTCAGCATTCTTCTGTACCACCACATTTCAAAAGCTTCTATTCTCTTCTTGTCCAAACTATTTATCATCCATGTTTCACTTCCATACATGGCTACACGCCATACAAATACTTTCAGAAATGACTTCCTGACACTTAAATCTATATTTGATGTTAACAAATTTCTCTTCTTCAGAAACACTTTCCTTGCCATTGCCAATCTACATTCTATATCCTCTCTACTTTGACCATCCTCAGTTATTTTGCTCCCCAAGTAACAAAACTCCTTTACTACTTTAAGTGTCTCATTTCCTAATCTAATTCCCTCGGCATCACCCGACTTAATTTGACTACATTCCATTACCCCCGTTTTGCTTTTGTTGATATTCATCTTATATCCTCCATTCAAAACACTATCCATTCCGTTCAACTGCTCTTCCAAGTCCTTTGCTGTCTCTGACAGAATTACAATGTCATCGGCAAACCTCAAAGTTTTTATTACTTCTCCATGGATTTTTAAACCTACTCCGAATTTTTCTTTTGTTTCCTTCACTGCTTGCTCAATATAAAGATTGAATAACATCGGGGATAGGCTACAACCCTGTCTCACTTCTTTCCCAACCACTGCTTCCCTTTCATGTCCCTCGACTCTTATAACTGCCATCTGGTTTCTGTACAAATTGTAAATAGCATTTTGCTCCCTGTATTTTACCCCTGCCACCTTCAGAATTTGAAAGAGAGTATTCCAGTCAACATTGTCAAAAGCTTTCTCTAAGTCTACAAATGCTAGAAACATAGGTTTGTCTTTCCTTAATCTTTCTTCTAAGATAAGTCGTAAGGTCAGTATTGCCTCACATGTTCCAGTATTTCTACAGAATCCAAACTGATCTTCCCCGATGTTGGCTTCTACCAGTTTATCCATTCGTCTGCAAAGAATTCGTGTTAGTATTTTGCAGCTGTGTCTTATTAAGCTGATAGTTCGGTAAGATGTGTAAATTTTTTAAATTGGTTCTTATGAAACTTTTTCAAAGTGTTGTCCCTATTCCTATAATTAGGGCCATCCAATAATTCACTTTTGATTCTCCTCTGTTCTGCTCTCAACCAAAATTTAATTAAAAAACTTTTCATGGAACTCTGATATCTTTCCCACTGTGTTAAATTTAAATTTACCCAAGACAGAGCTTTGCCTTCAAGAAATCTTTTAACAAATTTATCTATTTTCTCCAATTTTATCTATATCTGCAGAGGTGTGAAAAACCACTGGATGTAAATTATCTCATGGAAAACTGTTGATAGGAGTGTTGGACCACATAATACCATTGTTTGCACATAGATTTTTGCTAATACAACTTTGCTGAACTGCTGGAATTATTTGATCTAAAACATTAGTTAGCATATTTTTTTTACTTTTAAGTTTAAATTGGCAACATTTTGTTGAGTGGTAGCTCTCAACTCACATAGTTTTTGCGCTGTGGCCCTCTCTTCAACTCTGATGTCATCAACATTCTTGGATTGTTCTGCTGACTCAGCTACAAACTCATTTTCTAAAACAATAAATTTATTTTCTTAAACATCAGTTTCTTCATTTGTACTTTTTAACCCCTATGACTTCCCACTTACTTTACTCTGAAACTTGATTACTAAGTTGATCTACCTGATCTTGTACCCTATGCATTTTACTATTGTTTTCAGTTTTCAAGTCATTTAGTTATTCTTGTAGTGAAGTAATTTTGCTATCATTACCTGCTCTTATTTCAGTTAACTGATCATCAACTGCACTAAATTTGCTATTTTTATCTGTAATCATTTCCTCTACGTTTGCCAAAATTAACTGCAAAACAGCAGTCTTTACTGTTTCTTTACTGTCTACAATTTCAGTCAGCTCAAATATCTCCGATTTGGATCCTGTAGCTTACATTTATACCTCACTTTTGTTTTTGTCCCTATCCATTTTTTTAACAAGCACATAAGTCCACAAAAAAAAAATTAACTGCACAAATGGTTTGTACTTATTTTCTTTTTTGATGTCACTGGTCATAGTTGGAAAGTTCTCCTCGCTTTCATTTGATCTGGTCCACCATTACTCGTAGTGCATCATCACTGCTGGTATAAAGATCCTTTGTTGGGCAGCCATCAAGTTTGCTCCATGTGACTGAAAATTTATTCATACAGAAATTTCAAAAATCAACAAAATAAAACAATCTCTGCGACAGACAAAGCTTCATTACTAGTCAATTAATCACAGGTGATGCCCACACTTGTAATCTGCCCCCTTTTTCCAAATCCCATCTGTTGTCCACATTAAACAATGTCCAGTCCAAGTAATTAATAAGCAAAGTCTTTCATGAGGATTTGAGAGGAGTGAAGATTAAAATAAACTTTCAAGTTTACTTTGCTTGTCATGTTGAGTTGATTCCAGTTCTTTTTGCCTAGGGCTCTGATTCTTGAAACTCAAAATCTAACATCAGGTTCTCACACTTGGTTTGAACTAAATAAATTGGAAGTTTGTTGTTGCAGATTTTTTTAAATGTAAATATATTTTCCACTGATTTTCTTATGCTTTAGTATATCATACAGTATTTTGATTTTTCACATTGACAAAGTTGAAATTACATTGTTCACACCTACTATACAGAAATACATCTGATCACATCAGAGGCAAGCTTACAAGTCTCACACACTACAGAAAGAACAATATTCCAAAGGGTTTACAATTTTTCTTAACAAATGAATTCCTACTAAGTTTTGTTACATTTTTAATTTAGATTATTATTTCATAAATGAATCCAGAAATAATCATAGTAAATAGTTCAGGACTGCATAATTAATAATATAAATTTTAAGTGTGCAAATAATTCTTAATTTCAAATGTTAAAAAAAAAAAAAAAAAAATTAACTGTACATTCAGAACTAGTACTTATCAATTATAGCATCAAAACTAAAATATTTTATAAAGTCATTCCTTTTCATAAAAATTAGCTTGAAATATTATATACTGTGTATACAACTATATGAAAGTTTTCAGAAAAGCAACTGAGATAATATTGACTTGTCCAAAACTCGAAAAATAATACTGATGTCGACAACTACTGTTGAGGAAAAGTAATGCTAGAAGAGGATGACCAGTTACACTGCACTCACTGGAGGATTCTTTAATCAACCAAATATCAAATGGAATAGTTACCATTTTATTAGTGGTGGATGTGACAAGACGTACTGACATACTGAAATCCATGGATTGAGGCAGTCAGATAGATGCAGTATTTCTTGATTTCCAAAAACTATTTGACTCAGCACCATATCACAGTTTATTGTCAAAAGCGCAGTTATACCAGATATCAAACAAAATTTGTGGCTAGATTAAGGTTTTCTTGGTAGGGGGGATGTAGCCAGACATCTTGAGTGAAGAGTTATTGCAAGATATAGAATTAACTTCAGGTGTGGCCATGGGAAGTGTGTTTGGACCTTTTCTGCTCACATTGTACGTTACTTTGCTGTTCACATGTATGTTAATGACCTTGCAGACAATATTAGTAGTAGAATGAGATTTTCACTCTGCAGCAGAGTGTGCATTGATATGAAACTTCCTGGCAGATTAAAACTGTGTGCCAAACTGAGACTTGAACTCAGGACCTTTGCCTTTCGCTCTACCATCTGAGTTACCCACGTACGACTCACACCCCCTCCTCACAGCTTTACTTCTGTCAGTACCTCATCATCTACCTTCTGCTGCAGAGTGAAAATCTCATTCTGGAAACATCCCCCAGGCTGTGGCTAAGCCATGTCTCTGCAATATCCTTTCTTTCAGGAATGCTAGTTCTGCAAGGTTCTCAGTAGAGCTTCTGTAAAATTTGGAAGGTAGGAGATGAGGCACTAGCAGAAGAAAAGCTGCGAGGATAGGGCATGGGTCATGCTTGGGTAACTCAGATGGTAGAGCACTTGCCTGCGAAAGACAAGAGGCCAGAGTTTGAGTCTCAGTCTGGCACACAGTTTTAATCTGCCAGGAAGTTTCAATATTAATAATAATTTCAGACATTTTGCAGATGATACAGTTATCTACAATGAAGTACTCACCTCAAGGATCCATGGAACTCAAAAATAAACAAATAAAAATAAAATAGAAAGCCCATGTATATATTCAATCAGATCTTGCTATGATTTCAAAGTGGTGCAAAGTTTGGCAACTTACATTAAATGTACAGAAACGTAAACTTGTGCACTTCACAAAATGAAAAAAAAGTATTATCCTATGACTACAATATCAGTGAATCACATCTGCAATCAGTCAATTCATACAAATACATCGGTATAAGAATTTTTGGGGATACAAAATGGAATAATCACTTAGTCTTAGTCACAGGTAAAACAGGTACCAGATAGTAATTCATTTGTAGAATACTACAAAAATACAAACATTCCATAAAGGAGACTGCATAGAAAACACTTATGTGAGACATCTTACGATATAGCTCAAGTGTGTGAGGTTCATACCAAATAGGACTAACAGGGGCTGTCAAATGGATACAAATAAGTTTCATCATGAGTGGGCACAGATTTGTTCAAGCTAGGGGGGAGTGCATGAAGATGCTGCAAAAACTGAATGGGGAGACACTTGAAAATAGATGAAAACTCTCTTGCAAAAATCTATTTTAAGTGATGAATCTAGCAATATATTAGAACCTTCTACATGTTGCTCCCTTTAGGGGTCATAAGACAAGATTAGCCTAATAACAGCATGCACATAGGCATTTGAGCAGTCAATCTTCCTTTGATCCATACATTAATAGAATGGGACAATTTCCTAATAACTGCAGCAATGAGACATACCCTCTGCCATGCACTTCATAATGGTTTACATAGTATAGATGTAGATGTAGGTGTAGACTGGGATCCCGTTTATTGAAAGGCCTGATACCAGGATTAGCGAAGTATTTGATCCAATAGTTACGTTTACAGCTCACACATTTTGAGGAACTGTTGTTTTGTGCCGTATTTCCACGTGGTTATGAACTTTATGTTTGCTTTTGAGTCATACAAATGTAGCTTTTGATCTTTAATTTCAATTTTTATGGTGTAGGCTTACTTTTCTTAGAACTTGCAAAATATAATTTTCAGCGATCAGTCATCCTTTTTAAATTTTATTGGCAGATCTAGAAGCTAGCCATTCTCGATGCACTATTATTTATGCTCAGTGCATGTAATGTCTGTTGGTCAGGCTTCATCCACAGTTCATTGAATACTACGAATAAAATACTACCAATAAAATTTAAAAAGGATGACTGATTGCTGAAATTTATAATTTACAAGTCAATATAACAGTCGTGAGTGCAACAGCTTTCCCAATGGAAGGTAACCTGCTTTTCTTACAACATTGTAGTAGCATCATTTTGCCAATAGTTCTGGGGTTAGATATTAGTATTTATTCACCTCAAAATATTGTATATAACAGAATCCGCAACACACACACACACACACACACACACACACACACACACACACACACACTGAAAGAATGTTAGTGATAAAGTCAGTAAAGTAATTGAAACATTATGAAAAATCATTGTTAGGAGATCAACATGTAATCTATTTTCCTATGAAAACTATCTACTAGAAATGTACTAATAGCATAAGATTTTTTAAAAAGTGGTACTACTACACAAGATGAGAAAACTGCTATAAAATATAAATCCATTACGTTGGTCACAAAGCTCTGCACTGGGTCTGTGACCAAGTTTGGGTCAACAATATACCATAATGTTGTCCTGGTTGCTAAATTATTTTTATTTTTACTCCTTACATAATGTTTTACATTTAAATCATCAGATATGTGATACAAAGAACTTATGTTAGAATGGATGGAACAAACCTTTATAAAATAGCAATATTTAGAGTAATTGTGGCAACAATTAAGTTGAATTACAAGCCTTATGGGTAAATCCAGATGGAAACACAGTTCTAAGCAAAGAAGGGAAAGCAGAAAGGTGGAAGGAGTATATAGAAGGTCTATACAAGGGCAATGTACTTGAGGACAATATTATGGAAATGGAAGAGGATGTAGATGAAGATGAAATGGGAGATATGATACTGCGTAAAGAGTTTGACAGAGCACTGAAAGATCTGAGTCGAAACAAGGCCCCGGGAGTAGACAACATTCCATTAGAACTACTGACGGCCTTGGGAGAGCCAGTCCTGACGAAACTCTACCATCTGGTGAGTAAGATGTATGAGACAGGCGAAATACCCACAGACTTAAAGAAGAATATAATAATTCCAATTCCAAAGAAAGCAGGTGTTGACAGATGTGAAAATTACCGAACAGTCAATTTAATAAGCCACAGCTGCAAAATAATAAAGCGAATTCTTTACAGACGAATGGAAAAACTAGTAGAAGCCGACCTCGGGGAAGATCAGTTTGGATTCCATAGAAATATTGGAACATATGAGGCAATAATGGCCCTACGACTTATCTTAGAAGCTAGACTAAGGAAAGACAAACCTATGTTTCTAGCATTTGTAGACTTAGAGAAAGCTATTGACAATGTTGACTGGAATACTCTCTTTCAAATTCTGAAGGTGGCAGGGGTAAAATACAGGGAGCGAAAGGCTATTTACAATTTGTACAGAAAGCAGATGGCAGTTATAAGAGTCGAGGGACATGAAAGGGAAGCAGTGGTTGGGAAAGGAGTGAGACAGGGTTGTAGCCTATCCCCGATGTTATTCAATCTTTATATTGAGCAAGCAGTGAAGGAAACAAAAGAAAAATTCGGAGTAGGTTTAAAAATCCATGGAGAAGTAATAAAAACTTTGAGGTTTGCCGATGACATTGTAATTCTGTCAGAGACAGCAAAGGACTTGGAAGAGCAGTTGAACAGAATGGATAGTGTTTTGAATGGAGGATATAAGATGAACATCAACAGAAGCAAAACAAGGATAAGGAATGTAGTCGAATTAAGTCGGGTGATGCCGAGGGAATTAGGTTAGGAAATGAGACACTTAAAGTAGTAAAGGAGTTTTGTTACTTGGGGAGAAAAATAACTGAGGATGGTCGAAGTAGAGAGGATATAAAATGTAGACTGGCAATGGCAAGGAAAGTGTTTCTGAAGAAGAGAAATTTGTTAACATCGAATATAGATTTAAGTGTCAGGAAGTCATTTCTGAAAGTATTTGTATGGCGTGTAGCCATGTATGGAAGTGAAACATGGATGATAAATAGTTTGGACAAGAAGAGAATAGAAGCTTTTGAAATGTGGTGGTACAGAAGAATGCTGAAGATTAGATCACATAAGCAATGAGGAGGTATTGAATAGGATTGGGGAGAAGAGAAGTTTGTGGCACAACTTAACTAGAAGAAGGGATCGGTTGGTAGGACATGTTCTGAGGCATCAAGGGATCACCAATTTAGCACTGGTGCCCCCAATACTTTTCTTCTCACATTAAACACCTATCATCATTCCACAACCGCAATACCAGATCGGATACGTCTAGCATCTTGGCTGTACCTTTACATAACACAAAATCTTTCTCAGTGTCATTCTCCATCTCAGCCATACGACTATGGAACGCGCTCTCCTGTGATCTGCGTCTTATCCAGAACCACTTAACATTCAAGAGGGAACTCAAGACTTACATATTAGGGACGGTATAGCCACCATTGTTGTGCCCCTCTCATCTTTTTCTTTCTCCTCTCCATCATATCTTCGAATTTTACCGTTCTATTTCTCTTCCTCTAACCTATCTACCTCTTCTATATCTCTTTCACCCCATCCTATCGTCTTATGTCTCTGCTTCATGAGAATAACTCACAAGCTGCAAGAATATAACGAGAAAATTCCCAACTAGCAATAGGACTGACATTCATAAAAGAAAAAAATATATTTACTTTCATATACATAGTCATTACTATTATTATTATTCTTGATTGTTATAATTATTTTTTGATTGTTATGATTATCATTGTACTGCTTTTATAATCTCTATTTTTTTCTGTAACATTAATACTGTATAACATGTTATATGTCCTTAATGTTCTGTAGAAACTGAAATTTGTTGAATCTGAGTATACCTGGTTAGGTGTAAGAGAGGGCCTGAAGGCCCTAATCTTGCCAGGTAAAATAAATGCATAAATAAATAAATAAATATTGGAGGGCAGCATGGAACGTAAAAATCGTAGAGGGAGACCAAGAGATGAATACACTAAGCAGACTCAAAAGGATGTAGGTTGCAGTAAGTACTGGGAGATGAAGAAGCTTGCACAGGATAGAGTAGCATGGAGAGCTGCATCAAACCAGTCTCAGGACTGAAGACCACAACAACATGGGTAAATAGTATCTAGTCAAAGTTAAACATCACACTCAACATCAGAGGCCAAACATAGAAAGTAAACATACCTCGCTGTGGCTGCAATGAATAGTGTATACTGAAAGTGATCTCCCACATAATTTTAATGTGAAACAATCATAATTTTAATGTGGGGCAATCATACTGGATAAACATCACTAAGATCAGTCACCTAGTGGCCAAACCTTGTTATGCACTACATGATAAGATCTATTTTTATGTGTGATGTTAAGTAAGATGTTTAACTTTAACTAGATACTGTGTATATGTAAGATATGTAATTCAACAAAGATCATCATATTTGCTTTAAACATTGTTTCTTTATAAAAGTCTGTTCCATCTATTCTAATATTACTTTTTTGTACCCCAGATATGATGACACTGTAAAAGCAAAAAGTGTTATAAGAAGTAATAATAAAAATAATTTATCGAGAAATATGAGGGTGATTTATTGACATGAAACGTAAATTTTTGGTTGTAAGTTAACCGGTGTAATTGTTTCAATAATGAAGTATGGTAGATGTAATACTGTTGTGACATTGTATGGAGTGACATAGCATTTACCATGAGTTCAGTTTGAGCAGTTTGAGGTAGTCTTTGTGCAAATTGTTGGAGCAAGTCTGGGTGCAGTATGGTAGCATTATGTTGAAATCAATATGTTCTACAGGATTGGTTAATACAGTGAAAATTAATCTAGTATCATGTGTACATCATTTTGGTAATTAGACTGATAAATTTTATTCCTACATGCAGGATAAATCCAATTACAAAAGGGCATTGCAGTGAAGCAAGATTACTGATAATCACCCCTACGACAATGGAGCGAAACTGAGATAAGTGCCAGTTAGCATTCTATCTACAAACAGTTCTAACACTGTGTGATTTTTTTTGAAGATCAGTTTGTGTTTAATTTGACACAGTAATGCCATTTAAATGTCCTGGCATAATGTTGCCATCAATATGAAATGGATTGAGTATGTGAGGATTGAGATAGAGAAGGTAAATGGTCAACATGTTATTTGGGAGAATTTTATGAAAGTGTGGTGAATCTGTAAAGGACACTGCATATAGAGTGCTAGTGTAACCTATTCTTGAGTACTACTTGAATGTTTGGTATCCACACGAGATCAGATTGAAAGAAGACATCAAAGTAATTCTGAGGTGAGATGCTAGATTTGTTACTGGTAAGTTCGATCAGCATACAAGTGTTATGGATATGCTTTGAGAGCCCAAGTGGGACTCCCTGGAGGGAAGAAGGCATTCATCTTGAAGAATTGTACAGAGAAGGTTTAGAGAATTGGTATTTGAAGCTGACTGCAGAATGATACTACTGCTGCCAACATACATTTTATGTATGGACCACAAAGATAAAATAAGAGATTCATATGGAGGCATATAGACAGTTGTTTCTCCCTCACTCTATCTGTGAGTGAAACAGGAAAGGAAATGACTAGTTGTGATGCAAGATACCCTCCACCATGCACTGTTCGATGGCTTGTGGAGTATGTATGTAGATGTAGCATCAGAAAACAGAAAGATTTGCTATTTTCCATTAATTTAAAATTGTTGCAGGATATTGCTGATTTCATCACAACAATTTAAGCTATTCTCTTGGGTCCTTGCAATGTATTATGAAATAAACGGTTAAACATTTATTTCCTCCATCATATCATTATAATCATACAGAAATGTAGATAACATCAAATACTGCAGAACATACTTGTATTACGTTTATAAGAAGGTCCCGCAATGTTTTGGAAATGCTAAGATGGAAAAAATAGTATATAATGGGACAAAAACCTACATCCTTTGACTTTATAACCACATTCTTATACACTATGCTATGATGGAGACATGTGATTTTCGTCTTTTGTGTTGACTATCATAGTATCTCTTGAAAGCTTACGTCATTGAAGCATCGTTAACAAACATTTACTTATAAGGGTGACATGTTTGTGATAAATCTTCAACCCACAGTTCCCTTGAAATGACATATTGCAATTTATATGATAAAACAGCTAAATATGCCAGAATCAATAGAATAACCACTGCAGCAAGTCAAAGATAGTACTGGTACAGTATAGTAGTCTCTGGCCCTAAACAGAAGTTGTATCATTATACTATCTACAGATACTCACTGAAATCCCTGCATCACAGTGCAGTAGCATGGCACAGAGTAGCAAATATAAAATGATGCAGCCCATCGATAAAGTGGAATGCCATTAATTTTGCAGCTTAACAAGCCAATCCAGATGGCTAAAGTAGTCATCTGGATTGGCCTGACACAGCTGTAAAATTTCTGCTGCTATCGCAGTTTGGTGGCCTACTTGAATGGGTGTGAGCACTTGCAGAATACAGACAGTGGTGACGTATGTCATGCTCAAAATGCCATACAAGATACTAAAAACAGATCTGCTACTGAATTTTACTTTTTCACTATTGCCTTGACTGTGATAAGATAGTCTCTGAGCACCAGAGCCTCTACATCGCTTGTGGTCCTTCGTTCCCCACAGACAGATGGTCTGCTACTTTGTTCCTCATCATTCAGATTTGTTTGACCGTAGTTTAAATATCTGTGCCATATAACCACTATGTAATATGATGCTGCACTGTTGCCATAGCCTTCCACCAACCAGTCTTGGTACAAAACCCCAAATACGTCGCTTATCTACCATAACATGCCAGTACATCATACAGCTATCTCTAGTGCCCATGGATGAGATAGAGTCATGGCAGCTACCCTTTTCACTTGTGTCATCTACAGTTAAGAAATTTAGACACTTTCAACTACAGGAATCCAGATGTTGGAGATATTAGTAAATTAGTAATTACTTGTCCCAAGTTCCGGCAATATAGAAACAGTTCCTCATAGAATTGAGGAAGCTCAGAGTATCATTCGCTATGACCATTACAGGTCTTTCACTACAGAATGATAAGGCAGTTCTTAGATTTGTTTTAGTTAGGAAATTTAAAAGTGGACCACAGTCCTATAGTGAAAGTGCAATTACTATTTTAGTGACTAATTAACAAAATTTTCTAGGATGGCATCAATTTGCAACTAACAATTTGAATTAACATAAATATTTGTATCTGCAAGAGAGGTGATTGTACAAATCTGTTTATAACTATTTTTGGCATAGAAAAATTTAATTATTACTTCTATATTCAGAAAGTAAGAAGCGTCTTCTTCTTTCTAATAATGAAGAAGGGTTATATTGTTATTTTTAAGTAATTTATACATTCACCTGTTGTAAAAAATTAGTTCATTCTTGTAATTACTGATGGCTAAATAGTTTAGCCATGCTGAAGGCCAAATAAATAAAAAAATAACTGAACATGGATTTTTGCAGCACTGTGCCCCTTCAAAAGCAGAAAACTGGTTACTTCACGATATTCAACTTTATCAATGGACTGTGCCTTTGGTTACTCTTGTGATGTGCCATAGTACTGTGGTGCAAGAATTTAAATGTGTACAGGAATGCAGAAGTGTTCCTGCAAATAAATAAAAAAATAATTAATTTACATACTTTTTTTGAGGTTATAATTAAACTTCATGAGTCTTCCTCATACATAGTTATATATGTACACATTACATGTTAGCAGAACATGTGAAGTGTGGCTGATTAGATGTAATAGAGAGCCTTGTAGTATTAATCTTGCTAATGAAATAAGTGCACATTAATGTGGGCAGCTAAAACTGGCATGGTAACACTGTAATGATTACCTACCAGTATCCTCTTAAGTAAAACGTCACTGCCACCATCATAGCTGATGACACGCTCAACGCTTTCATAAAATATTATAGACTTTCTGCCTTCACCGACACACTTCTTCAGATCACCTACGTGGTCACCAACAGGCATAGCCGAGGGAAAGGTTGGAAAGATGACTGCTGGCATTCGGCTCTTTCCCAGGTTCCAATAATGGTGAGTCGTTGACAGCGTCTCCACAGATTCAAACTGCCTCAGAGGCACTATCACATCACGAGCACGACGCACTCTGCAACCAACAGAAAAATGTGTGGTTACCAACAAAACACATGGTACCTTGCATTGGCCAATGACTAGAATTCAGCACCATACCACAGGTACAAGGTGGTGAAATACGCATTCACCATGGTACAGCCACAGAGGGATTACAACAATAGTTTTTTAAAAATCCAAGAATGAAGGTTTAAGAATTAACTGGGAGATGTGGTGAGTTCTCTCTTCATGTTCCTAACTTCTGCCTACAAATAGAAGCCTTTCCCTCTGCCTGCTAGAGTAAACACATGCTCTTGCCACACTCTCATTTCATTCACACAGAAAACTAATGAAACAACTCCTATTGAACAGGTATCACTAATGTGAGACCTGAGTATCTCCTGGCATATTCAGTGTTATGGGAGTGCAGCCAGGAGGTGTCATCCACCAATATTTTGATATTTTGATAGGTGCCCCATGCTATAATTTTCAAGGCAAAACTGGGGCAACTACACACACACACACACACACACACACACACACACACACACACACACACACTGTACTGGTAAACACTAGTGCCATCACACAACTAAAGATGAGAGACATCAGAAGTTATGCAAAGTGAAAATTAATAATCAACAGATGCGGTAGCATTAACTCTATCTCTCTGTTTTTGACAAGGGAGAGAACAGGAGTCAATTCAGAATTGAAGCAAAAACTTCCATCTCTATTTGTAAGGTTACTTGCTAATTTAACTTCAACTCCTTCCTTACTAATACTGTCCCAGTAGCTGAAGTGTATTATAAAATATCTGTGGTGTTACATATCACAAGGTGTCCAGTGCCGAGACAATGTTCTGCAGTAGCAGATTTGCTTAGCTATAGTTGTAGTGTGTGACATTTGTGCTCAGTACACCAGTCCTTGATGGACCTGATTGTCTGACCAACATATAACATGCCACAATTGCATGAAATATGGTCACATTATGCAACCACAATCATCCTTTATGGAAAATAAAAGGACCCTTAATCATAGATGGTGGTCGAAAAACACGTTCACAACCTTGTATTTCCACAAAATATGACCAATCCTATTGTAAATGGTCCCTGTGTAAGACAAAAAGACTGCAGACTTTGGTGCCTCCTCATTATTACCACCAATCATCCAGTACATGACTGGTTTGTAGAGAAATGTGCATCTCCTCTGTCTTTCACTATAACCGTTATGGTGAAAGGTGACCTCAAGATGATCTAATTCAGCTGACAAACTCTCAGAGTCTGAGATGACATAGGCTGTTTGGACCACGGTATGATGTTCCCCTTCATGTTGAGCCAGGTGGTGATAAATATCGCCGGCCGGTGTGGCCAAGCGGTTAAAGGCGCTACAGTCTGGAATCGCGTGACCGCTACGGTCGCAGGTTCGAATCCTGCCTCGGGCGTGGATGTGTGAGATGTCCTTAAGTTAGTTAGGTTTAGGTAGTTCTAAGTTCTAGGGGACTGATGACCTTAGAAGTTAAGCCCCATAGTGCTCAGAGCCATTTTTTTGATAAATATCAGCTTGTAGATACAAGTGAGTAAGAGTAGTCTTCCTATAAATGGCATGTCCCAACGTACCATCAAACTTCCTCCAACCAAAACATCAGGGAATAGTTTTTTTTCCTTTATTGTAATTTCATACCTATGGCGTTGAACGTGAAATGCTACTTGCAACTACTAATTGTGACTGAAATCGCAGTTAGATTCTGTAAAGTTGTTACTGTGATATCTGTGACTTCTCAATCACTTGAATTCTAACAAATAGGTACGTGATTTCCTGCCCACCACTATCACCAGGTCTTCATCATTCACCAGCCATAGCTGGACAGACTGCGTGATTTACAATATGATGAATTACAGAATAACATCTAAACTTTATACAGGTAATGTATATACACTATGTCATGTTTACTGTGTCCATTGTTTCTTGAAGTTGTCCAGTGGCAGGGTCTGCAATTCAACAGGTAGCTTGTTGAACATCCTCGCAGCGATCACTGGAAAACTGTCTATTGTTTTGGACAGTCGGCAGGTTGGTAGATTTATGTCTTCTTTGCTGTAGTTAATATGTTTATGGCTGTTATGCCTCTTGCTGTAGGTGTCTAGGTTTCCCCTTATATGGATGATGCATAATAAAACATAGTGGCTATAAACAGTCATTATTCCCAGTGTCTGAATAACAGTCTGCAGCCAAGCTGCTCAATAAAATAATTCTTATTGCCGTCTTCTGCAGTAGCAGCACGTCCTTGCAGCCTGCCGAATGACCCCATAGCTGTAATCCATACAAGATGTGGCTATGGAACAAAGCACCATAGACAGTTATCAGAAACTGGTCTGTAATCACTTTTTTTAATCTTAGTTGGAGGTATATTTCACGAGAGAGTTTCTTGCGTACATGCACAGTGTGTCCATTCTATGAGAGTTTGTGGTGTATTGTGAAGCCTAGTAGTTTCACAGATTCTATATGGTCAGAGTACGTGTTTTTTCTAAGGTTGCATACAATACGCTGGGTTCTTTCTTCGTTTACTTTCATGTTGTTCGCGATGAACCATTTTTTAGCGTTTTCGAACTGTACATCAGACTTCATGACTCCTTTGGCAGAATTTTCCCGTTTGGAAATAAGAGTGGTGTCGTCCACAAATTGTAGTGTCTCACCAGCTTCACTTAGACCATTTACTAAAATGAGGAAGAGTCTTTGTCTGACAAAGTGAACTAAAGTCAAAGTGCATAATGTCCAAACACATGACGCTTCACGCCAGAGGCGCCACAAGTGCGAAGCCCAGGCCACTAAAGACTTGTGTCGGACGGCGTGCATCCTTGACGTCCTCTTCGTCTCGTTCCTACGTACATGGAAATGTTGTGGTAAGAAAGAAATGGTCAAATGTCACTCAACTCATTCTGCAACACTGCTCAGTACAATTGCTGTACGACCAACGTAGGTTTCGAGTGTAGAGCGATGCCACATGTGGCTATTTCTTTCTTTTATCTTCCGAAGTTACAGAGTTCTGAAGACGAACACACTACAGAAAGTGCAGTTTCCAAGAGGAATTCCATGCCCCATCTTTGGGTGCCAATTAATAAGAGTGTGGCGGCAGCACCGTCCAACGCACGAAGGGCTGAACTACGGCACTGCCGACACAAGTAGGGGCAGCTGTACCGTTATGCGGAATTTCGGCAACGGTGCGTCGCACACCGGACCGCACGGGAGCAAAGCTGCCACCAGTGCGAGCTAGTCGACGCGACGCGACACACGTCTCCCCAGTTCTTCCGCCACGGACCACGTGCGTCGAGTCAACGTGACTCCGCCGTAAATGCGTACGCGCGGTCGTAAACGCAGTCGCCGTTAAATTGTCTTTCGCTTCTTCGCGGACGTTACGGCGCCTCCGGTCGCGCCAAGAGCAGAACATTCTGTGACGCGGCCTTTTGTCTCGCTCGGTCCACGCGGTCGCGCCACGGGATTGGTGACCGAGCCGTGCCGCCAGTGCAACGCGCCTTCGAGACGTCACCACCCATGACCTGCAACGCGCGCCTTCACGCGCATCGCTACGGACAGTCGCAGCCAGTGCCTGCTGCCGCTGTCACTAGCCGTCAGCGCGAGGACACGCCCACGGCACGCTCGCCGGTCCGGCGCGCTGACGTCACGGGCCGCCGCCCTTCCGACGCCGACCGACCCCCGCCAAAGCTGCCGCACTGCCATCACGCAGTGCGCGAACTTTAAACACACGCGTTTTCGCAGCTACGGAGCTCCGCTCTCCAAGGGGGGATCTGTGTGGCGGCAGCACCGTCCAACGCACGAAGGGCTGAACTACGGCACTGCCGACACAAGTAGGGGCAGCTGTACCGTTATGCGGAATTTCGGCAACGGTGCGTCGCACACCGGACCGCACGGGAACAAAGCTGCCACCAGTGCGAGCTAGTCGACGCGACGCGACACACGTCTCCCCAGTTCTTCCGCCGCGGACCACGTGCGTCGAGTCAACGTGACTCCGCCGTAAATGCGTACGCGCGGTCGTAAATGCAGTCGCCGTTAAATTGTCTTTTGCTTCTTCGTGGACGTTACGGCGCCTCTGGTCGCGCCAAGAGCAGAACATTCTGTGACGCGGCCTTTTGTCTCGCTCGGTCCACGCGTTCTCGCCACAAGAGCTATAAAGCAACAGGTATAATTTCTGACGAAACATAGGACCAGCGGCTCGAGAGAGAGAGAGAGACAGAGAGAGCGGTAGAAAGGTGGGGAAGGGGGAGGCAGGAGGCTCCCAGCAGGCTCTAACTACCTAAACTATTTGTGTAACCACATCCTAACTCTGTGTCCAGTATAAACTGCATCCAATTGATTTGTACATAAAATTCTGCTTCTCCTTCTTTTCCAGAGTTTGTCTACCTACGTCGTTATACTGAAAGTTTCGATCTGTTCCGAAGCTCATGTATTTTAGCAGTATGAATACTTCGTATTAAATTCTTGTTAACAACACTTACAGTTTCTCGACAATTTCGTGCTTAAGGGGCCCTTCTATGTTGGTAATGTTACTTGAAATTAAATGTGTTTGCCTTTGATATCAACAAGAGCTACACCACTGAACGACTCACAGATTCCAATTCTGCATGCTTTTAGTTGATACAAATCACCATTGCATTTTAATACGTCGGTCAACAATTAATACCAAGGAATAGTTCTTTACGTTCATGCATGTTTAAATATAATAACAAAACAGTCTGTTAAATTGATAAAAAGATTATTACTATTTAAAATGAGAGCCATTAACTTTATGGCCACATTACTATGAGAACATAGTTTCATCAGAGAAAAATAAGAAATAGGCTTAAAATAACTTAGAATGTTTATTTGAGCTTATAACCTTTCCATTACCAGTCCAGAGTTTTACTCGCACGTTCATGTATCACACAGACAACTTTGTTTCATTTAGAATTGTTCACAGTATCCGGTAGCAGTAATGACAACTTATAGACTGCGGATGTAATTCACCTCATAAATTGGAAATATAACAGAAACACATAAATGAATTCGCACAGAGCTCATAAACGACTTCAATTGTTTTGCACACTGGCGTACTGAGACTAAGTAAAATATATTTACTGCACACTGAAGTGAGATATGTCTCTCCTTTTGTACCATGACTGCTCGTCATTTATAGTGACGTATGACCTGAAGTCTACTGAACGTAAAGTACCGAGCGATTACATTTTTCACTGCAAGTTCTCCGAAGCAACTGATGTAGATTTCTTAATTTCAAAACATATTAATAACTGTGACTTGTAAATACTATAAGATGCGAAAGGATCGAAGTTTTTAACCGAACAGTTTATTTATGATCGTTTGATAAGGATCATGAGAATGACACCGCTCTTTTCAATATTTCTGGACAGAAACTAAACCGTTATGGAAGACCTAACTTCAGCAGTAGATATGGTTTTGTCTTATTTACATAATGATATTTCTCTAGTGGCGCTTAGCCAAGCTATGGCCCCGCGAGAGTGTTCTTCACGCAATAAATGTATATAAATATCAATAATTAATTAAAATTTGCCCCTGTTGTCGTATATTACAGTAAAGACAACAGAACAATGCAGCACCTTACACATGGAAAACATCACGAATAAATGGCGTTGAACACAGAGAACGTACTAGAAAATATGATGAATATCCCGAAAAGCGTCGTAAAATGCACAAATAAAAAGAATATCCGCTGGTTTTTTCTCCAACCATTTATAATGGACCGAAGAAAGTTTTACAGGGAATTCGATGCGTCATGTATGTTCTTAGTTTCTTCGCGACCGATCTACAGTTGCTCGAACTGTCGGAGACACATGAATGTTCATAGGGCAGATCATAAAAGAAGGAGATACAGAATGAAAGCACCAACCGCAGAAGAGTAGAATAATATCATGGATGAGTATGAGAATACAGCTAACTGCCCTCACTGTTTGAGATCTATAGATGGAAAACACGTAATAAACGTTACACCATGGAAATCAGGCAGCGAATGTTATACTTATAAAAAGTACTCTTCTATTTTACTAATGACCTTAGCAGACAGCAGTAGCGCCGAATTATGGTGGGGCGGGGGGGGGGGGGAAGGTACTTTGTACTTTGTGCCCCCACAATAGTTAAAAGTAAGGACCTCGCCCCCCCACCCCGCAATATTCAAACATGCATTTCTCACCGCTCTCTCCCCCTTCCTCATCCTTTACTGGGAAATTTGTTAAAACTTACACATACATTTTTGCTTAATAGTATGTAATGATTATGTAGGGAAAAAAATACCGATTTTACGAGCTATTGCGTATTCCTCTCTGCTACTCCTCCAACCTCTGCATATGACGAACTGTCGTGAAAGGTTTGTCCCCTGCATCTGTACTATTCACACACTTTTACTGTACGGAGGTATGCGTGGAACGAAAGCTCACTATGAGCTCGCAGCGCTTTGGCTGCTAGGACGAGCTCCACTTCCTCCCACAGCAGCCTGCTTGCAGCTTGTAAAAGAAACTAATGAGCAATAGTGACACCGAATTTGATGACGATCGCTAGAAGGACTAGGTAACGTTAAAGACTCTTCATTCATTTTTCTAAATTCTATTGACAATCACTAGGTGCAAGACCACACAAATCAGCACCGGTTCCAGGGATTTTGCCGCCCCGCGAGAACATGTCAAGCACCCCCCCGCCACCCCCTTTTCCGACAGTCAACTTTTCCCACAATATATTTCATACATTACGCCTTATTTTCACATATCACACACATTCGTCTCTTTGTTGTGAATATGTCTTTAATATCAAAGCAGCAGTCAGTGATACATTTACAGTGCAATACATTTTAAGCTATTTTTGCTGGAGGAAACGTTTCTTTCGTAAATCAGACCCTTGATTTTATGAATAATTTGTGTTTCCAATTTATTCTCACATTCCTCCATTTACGCAAGATGGATTTGCTGCCCCCAAAAATCTGCCGCCCTGGGCGATGGCACGGTTCGCCCCCCCCCCCCCCCCCTCCCTAGAGCCGGCCCTGACAATAATCAACACTATTGTTACATGGCACAGTACAGTTACGCAGGACGCAGCTAATGTTGGCAGCGAACGTAAATATTCCGGAGCTGGGCATCGCCAGTGGTCAGTAAGTCTACTATGACTCGGTTCAGTTGTTAATCTTTCGTCCCTTACTGTCCCGTTTAAAATGGACCAGTTTATAATTAGGAAGAAATGTGACATTGTGGCAAGTGTCAGCGATGGTGAAGCTAGACATAGTGTTAGTGGTGCTGTGTGTGACAACAAAGACACAGATAGCGACGGAATTGTGGCGGTGACAAAAAACACTGTTCCCGAAAAAAAAACAACGATGTTATCAGCCCTCTTGGAAACAGCAATTTGCATGGGTCGATTACAATAAGGTAAAAGACGTTATTTTTTGCAAAATTTGCAGAAAAATGTTTGAAGAAAATCGTTTTCAGTTTTCTCAAAAAGTGGAAAAAAACTTTCATGGAAACTGGTTTTTCGAACTGGAAGAAAGTGGTAGAAAAGTTGAAAGCGCATGAAGCATCGGGCTGCCACAGAGAAGCTGTACTGAAATTCAAATCCTTAAAATCGAATGTCAATGTATTTAGCCAGATTTCCAACGAAAAACTGACACAAATGAAAGAAAACCAAGCTTGTTTACTTAAAATCATATCTTCCCTCCGTTATTTAGCAGTGCAGGGGCTTGCAATACGTGGGCATACTGATGAAACAAGTAACTTTCACAATTTATTACGCCTTCGATGTGAAGATAACCAGCTACATTTAATATGGCTACAACGCTAAACTTACAAATGGACATCCCATGATGTGCAAAACGAAATTTTGGCCATTTTAAGTCATACACTTCTTAGAAAATTATTGGAGGATATCAAGAGTGCAGAGTATTTTGCAATAATAGCAGACAAAACAATAGACATAGCCACCAAAGAGCAATTTAGTAATTGTATGAGATTTGTTGATGCTTCGCTAGAGATACAAGAATTTTTTTTAGGGCTATACTCAATACAAAGTACTGCAGCTAAGGCTCTGTTTGAAATTATTATCGAAATTTTAAGACGATTTGATTTGGCTACATCTAATTGTAGGGGCCAATGCTTTGGCGGTTTAGCTAACATGGCCGGATTATACAATAGTGTCCAGGCAAAGTTTATGAAAATGGAGAAGAGAGCTATGTTTGAGCACTGTCTTGCACACTGTTTAAATCTAACACTACAAGACACTGTGAAAGCAGTTCCAGAATGTCGAAATGCATTGAATGTTATGAAGGACGCAATACATTTTGTGAGAGATTCACCTAAAAGATTAGATCTTTCTGCTCACCTGAAGGCCGATGCCTCTACAAATTTGAAACCACTCAGTCCTATAAGGTGGAGTGTAAGATACTTGACAATGTCTTCATCCCTACACTTAGAGGGGGCCAATAAGATGATTTCCACTCTTGTAACTTCTATTAAATTAATGAGAAAAAATTTTGAGTCATTCTGGGGTGAAGTAACTTCAAAATGTCAAGATGTGGATGCTGATTCCCCAAAATTACCCCTTAGAAGAAAAGTCCCTAAGAAATACGATGACTCCATCAATTCATCAGTAGAAACATTCATTGAAGTATGTTGACAAATATAGAAGATTGTATTATGAAGCAATGGTTACATCCATCAGCTTCTTGGAATCACGGTTCAAAACTCAATCATTCACGAAACTTCCTGGCAGATTAAAACTGTGTGCCCGACCGAGACTCGAACTCGTGACCTTTGCCTTTTGCAGGCAAGTGCTCTACCAACTGAGCTACCCAAGCACGACTCACGCCCCGTCCTCACAGCCTTACTTCTGCCAGTACCTCGTCTCCTACCTTCCAAACTTTACAGAAGCTCTCCTGCGAACCTTGCAGAACTAGCACTCCTGAAAGAAAGGGTATTGTGGAGACATGGCTGGGGGATGTTTCCAGAACGAGATTTTCACTCTGCAGCGGAGTGTACGCTGATATGAAACTTCCTGGCAGACTGAAACTGTGTGCAGGACCGAGACTCGATCTCGGGACCTTTGCCTTCCGCGGGCAAGTGCTCTACCAACTGAGCTACCCAAGCACGACTCACGCCCCGTCCTCACAGCCTTACTTCTGCCAGTACATCATCTCCTACCTTCCAAACTTTACAGAAGCTCTCCTGCGAACCTTGCAGAACTAGCACTCCTGAAAGAAAGGATATTGTGGAGACACGGCTTAGCCACAGCCTGGGGGATGTATCCAGAATGAGATTTTCACTCTGCAGCGGAGTGTGCGCTTATAACAAACTCAGTTGGTAGAGCACTTGCCTGCGAATGACAAAGGTCCCGAGTTCGAGTCTCGGTGTGGCACACAGTTTTAATCTGCCAGGAAGTTTCATATCAGCGCACACTCCGCTGCAGAGTGAATATTTCATTCTGCAAACATCCCCCAGGCTGTGGCTAAGCCATGTCTTCACAATATCCTTTCTTTCAGGAGTGATAGTTCTGCAAGGTTCGCAGGAGAGCTTCTGTAAAGTTTGGAAGGTAGGAGACGAGGTACTGGCAGAAGTAAGGAGTGGGCGAGATTCGTGCCTGGGTAGCTCAGTTGATAGAGCACTTGCCTGCGAAAGGCAAAGGTCCCGAGTTCGAGTCTCCGTCGGGCACATAGTTTTAATCTGCCAGGAAGTTTCATATCAGCGCACACTCCGCTGCAGAGTGAAAATCTCATTCTCAATCATTCATGTTTGTAAATCAAATTGAACAATTTCTTCTTGGTGATAGCAAACATTCATTCGATATTTTATCTTTCTACAAATCAGATATAGACAAAGAACGCTTGCTTCTCCACTGAAGCATGTTTCATGAGATTATCCAGAGTAGTGATTCTGCGAATATTAGTTCGTTGGATGACATAGTGAAATACCTAAAATAGGAAAACCACCTGTTTGACCTGCTGCCTGAACTAGTGAAATTCATACGTGCAGTGCTGACGATTCCGGTAACGTACTGCACCGCTGAGCGATCGTTTTCTTGTCTGCGGAGGGTGGAAACGTATCTTCGTTCTATAATGAGGCAGGATCGTCTTAATGCCATCGCCCTTCTCAACGCCCATAGATATGAATCGATGAAACTCGACCTTGATGCCATATGTGACGAGTTCATATGCAGGAATGATCTGAGGAGAAGTACATTTGCCATCAAAACTTAAGGTATGTTTCTTCAACTTTATTTATGTATTCGTTTTGTACCACTACTGGCCTATACTCCGACTGAAATGACATTGTGATTGACGTTTCAGCGAGTCGAGGGGTAGGGGCTAGTCGCCAGCCAATCGTAGTTTGCACGATTTTCAGCTGTTTGCATTTTTCATTATACTCACAATCTTTTTTTTGTTTCTTGAAAGTTGTTATGCTGTGAGGGGAATTTCCCAAGAATATGATGTCATAACTCAAAAGGGAAAGTGTGCGTGCATAATACACCTCTCTCCTTCAGCACTTGTGTTGTTCCATATAATTCTTATTGAATAGGTCATTTTAGATAGCTTAGAATTTAAGAATATGATGTGCGAATTCCATTTCAGACTGTCTTTTAAGTAAACAAAGCAATTTTGTTTCAGTGACACTTAATTTTTTGGTTTTCCAAAGAAATATTTAATGAGTTTTTAATTTTGCTGTGTGTGGAATTGTATAGTGGCGGTTTTTTCCTTTTTTCTTGCTTTTTCTTTTTTTTTTAAGGGTTAATCAGTAGCTTATTCCTCACAAACCACTCTGAAATCTTTTCATTTGTGACTTCAGCATACAGCCCAAGAGCCTTTCTATTTCCACCTTCAATCAATACACTGGTGTCATCTGCAAATAGGACTGGTTTGGAGTGTCGAACAGGTAGGTGGAAACGCAAAGTTATCTGTCAAATGTAGTACCTAATAAAATGATTCTTGCCCCCCCCCCCCCCCCCAAAAATATATATATTGAAGTCGGCGCCTCTGGCAGACAGCAATTATTGTTTCAGATTCATAGGCGTAGGGTCATCAAGGAGACTCAAATGTACTCAAAGCAAAAATTAGGTAAATAATTTGCAATCAAACTTTGAATTCGCCAGGTGCAGCACCACTTTCGAGTGATTCTTTTGGACTGAGAAGCCCTACCATGTTTGTGGCTGATGAAGCTTTTGCAACGTGTGAAAACTTATGAGACCATAGGCCACAAAAAAGCTGACTAATAAACAAGAAGTCTTTAGGTACAGGTTATCACAAGCAAAGTTTTACGTACAATGTGCAGTTGGCATTTTGTCTCATAAATGGAGAAGCTTCCATCGTCCAGTCGATGTCAGAACGGATGTGGCAGATGCTGTTGTACAATCATGTTGTGCACTTCATAATTTTGTGATATAACGTGACAGCTACAGTTTTGATGGTACAGTGACATGTATACTGGAAAGTGTTCCTGTATATATAACAGAAGGAACTAATAGCGGCGAACGTATCAGAGATCATTCTGCTGTTTACTTCTGTTCAACTTAAGAATCTGTACCACCGTAATATATTTATGCCGACATCTTCGAGTGAAAAATTAGGGTTTTTAGTCTAAAAATTCGAGTGTTGATTTTTGTTCAGTGTACATTGCTTATAATTATTAATGCAATATTTATTGTCAGTGCTCACAAAGGTCTGAATTCTGCTTATTATCCATTCCATCCCACTTTTTCTCCAAACGATCGTTGTGACTGCTCGGAACGATTCTTTATTTTTATATCTGTTTTTCTATTGTTCTTCCCGTGGATTGTACAGCTATCGGGTTTTCTGCTCTTCCATATCGACTCGCAAGTCGCCGAAGTGGCGAATAAAAATCCATGGGGAAGAAATAAAAACTTTGAGGTTCGCTGATGACATTGTAATTCTGTCAGAGACAGCAAAGGACCTGGAAGAGCAGTTCAACGGAATGGACAGTGTCTTGAAAGGAGGATATAAGATGAACATCAACAAAAGCATAACGAGGATAATGGAATGTAGTCGAATTAAATCGGGTGATGCTGCGGGAATTAGATTAGGAAATGAGACGCTTAAAGTAGTAAATGAGTTTTGCTATTTGGGGAGCAAAATAACTGATGATGGTCGAAGTAGAGAGGATATAAAATGTAGACTGGCAATGACAAGAAAAGCGTTTTTGAAGAAGAGAAATTTGTCGATTTAAGTGTGAGGAAGTCGTTTTTGAAAGTATTTGTATGGAGTGTAGTCATGCATGGAAGTGAAACGCGGTCGATAAATAGTTTAGACAAGAAGAGAATTGAAGCTTTCGAAATGTGGTGCTACAGAAGAATGCTGAAGATTAGATGGGTATATCACATAACTAATGAGGAAGTATTGAATAGAATTGGAGAGAAGAGAAATTTGTGGCACAACTTGACTAGAAGAAGGGATCGGTTGGTAGGTCATATTCTGAGGCATCAAAGGATCACCAATTTAGTATTCCAGAGCAGCGTGGAGGGTAAAAATCGTAGAGGGAGACCGAGAGATGAATACACTAAACAAATTCAGAAGGATGTAGGTTGCAGTAGGTACTGGGAGGTGAAGAACCTTGCACAGGATAGAGTAGCATGGAGAGCTGCATCAAGCCAGTCTCTGGAGTAGCATGGAGAGTTGCATCAAACCAGTCTCTGGACTGAAGACCACAACAACAACAACGTTTTTACAGAGGCTATGGTCTAATACGTGCTGTACCATGCACCCACTTTTACAGTATTTGTTGAAAATGGTTTCCATGTGCCTGTAATGTTCCTTCTTACACATTCACATAGGTCAGGCTGCTTCTGAACAGTGTCAAAGGCAGCATGAATACCCTGGTCTAGTATCTCCACGTCTGGAATGACCTCTGCATACATGATACTCTTGAGATGGTCCAATAACCAAAAATCGCATGGGTTGAGATTCGATGAACGGGCAGGCTATGCAACTGAACCCCCTCGTCCAATCCATCGACCAAGGAAGACACGATTAAGATGCGTCCGGACGCTAATTACCCCATCCCACACATTCCGGCTGCACCAGTGCTTATGATCTGCTGTCATAGCATAATATCGTAGAGATGACTGCTATCAGAGTTGAAGATACAACCCTGTGTAAAGGCGGTATCATCTGCGAATAGGATCGATGACACAAATCCTGGAACTGTGGTTGCTTGGTGAAGAAACCACCACAAAACTGCTTCCGATGTGGATAGTCTGTTGCTAGTAAGCCCACCACACACTGTAAGTGATAGTGTAATAACAATTGTCGTCATGGAGAATGTTCCGTACGGCCATCTGGCTTAATCTGTACTGGCAGGCCAAATTTAAATTCATTTGTCCAGTTGTCAACATTTGGATACGAAGGAGCAAAGTCCTCCAGTGTATTTTGGAAATCGTCATTAATGTCCATTACTTTCATACCTTTCTTTACAAATTACTTAATCACTGCTCGAAACTCGATTTTTTCCGTCTTCGCAAACACTACGCGGGAACAACAACAGAGCCACGTCACTGCTACAGCTCTCTTCCAAGTGCACTGACGTGGCACGTGTTTACAGGCAACAGTCCAATGAATATCATGTAAAGAACTCGTTGCGCTAGAGCTGATCTCTCGTGGTGATTCCGAGAACTTTACAAACTACCCTCGTATGATTGAATAAATGGTCTCTATAATGGAAATCATGCATTTCCGGACATAAGTTCATTTGACATTTTTTGTTCCGTATCCTGTCATCGATCAGTCCCTAGAGCTTTTACACAGTAGAAAAAATATCACCCAGTATAAAAGTCTATCTGTAAACTCTAGAGCGAGCAGCGCTTTTGGTGGGGGAATTGGCCTTTCCCGGAAGAACGTTGCCACCGGCCTACAGGGGCACCCAAAATCTGTTGTCCGTTATCTGTCTAGCAGTGTAGATCGGCATGCAGTGATATAAGTCGTTTCTGTTCGTGGGATCGTAGTTGCCAGTGTCAGTAAGTTAACTTTGTATACTTACTGATGTACTTCGATACCTGGAAGTCATTGATAATCGTCTAGCATTGCAAGAAAACGTGGATAATACGAAGAAGAGGAGGTATTTGGGGAGTAACGAGCGTTCGATCGTCTCGAATGTTATTACAGCGTGTATTAAAGAGGCGACCCAAAAAGAACTGTTGGCTAATATGACCAGTCCCAATCAAAGGGCTGCAATTTATGCAAACGTCAGCCTCACCTGATAGGACGCATAAGTAAGGAATAGAAAATTAAGCCGTATGGTTTACTGGAATCGCCACGAAGGAAAACTAATAATTATGGGAGGAAACCCATCGTTATAGACAGTTTCCAAATCACGTAAAACCTATGATGCTTATGGAACACTAAATCTCTATCTCGGTCACTATTCACCAGATTCTAAGACATATTGCTTACAAAATGTGCGCAATAGCTATTCTAAACACTGCTGAAATTTCCTTCGAAACATGTACACCGACTTCTAAGCAAAAAGCTTAACATACGAGGTGCGTTCACATATTAATTTTTATTTTTTCGTAAGAACTTTATTTGTTAGTCTGCAGCAATGTTATCCTCTTCAAAATATTCCCCATTACATACTATACACTTATGCCACGTAGGGGGTAATGCAGGAGTAGGTTTAATGATGAATAAAAAAGTAGGAATGCGGGTAAGCTACTACAAACAGCATAGTGAACGCATTATTGTGGCCAAGATAGACACGCCTACTACAGTAGTACAAGTTTATATGCCAACTAGCTCCGCAGATGACGAAGAAATTGAAGAAATGTATGATGAGATAAAAGAAATTATTCAGATAGTGAAGGGAGACGAAAATTTAATAGTCATGGGTGACTGGCATTCGGTAGTACGAAAAGTGAGAGAAGGAAACGTAATAGGTGAATACGGATTGGGGGGAAGAAATGAAAGAGGAAGCCGCCTGGTAGAATTTTGCACAGAGCATAACTTAATCATAGCGAACACTTGGTTCAAGAACCACAAAAGAAGGTTGTATACATGGAAGAAGCCTGGAGATACTGACAGGTTTAAGATAGATTATATAATGGTAAGACAGAGATTTAGGAACCAGGTTTTAAATTGTAAGATATTTCCAGGGGCAGATGTGGACTCTGACCACAATCTATTGGTTATGAACTGTAGATTAAAACTGAAGAAACTGCAAAAATGTGGAAATTTAAGAAGATGGGACCTGGATAAACTGACTAAACCAGCGGTTGTACAGAGTTTCAGGGAGAGCATAAAGGAACAAATGACAGGAATGGGCGAAAGAAATACAGTGGAAGAAGAATGGGTAGCTTTGAGGGATGAAGTAGTGAAGGCAGCAGAGGATAAAATAGGTAAAAAGACGAGGGCTACTAGAAATCCTTGGGTGACAGAAGAAATATTGAACTTAACTGATGAAAGGAGAAAATATAAAAATTCAGTAAATGAAGCAGGCAAAAAGGAATACAAACGTCTCAAAAATGAGATCGACAAGAAGTACAAAATGGCTAAGCAGGGATGGCTAGAGGACAAATGTAAGGATGTAGAGTTTTATCTCACTAGGGGTAAGATATATACTGCCTACAGGAAAATTAAAGAGACCTTTGGAGAAAAGAGAACAGCTTGTATGAATATCAAGAGCTCAGATGGAAACCCAGTTCTAAGCAAAATGCAGAAAGTTTTAAGCAGAAGGGTGGAAGGAGTATGTAGAGGATCTACACAAGGGCGATGTACTTGAGGACAATATTATGGAAATGGAAGAAGATGTAGATGAAGATGAAATGGGAGATAGGATACTGCGTGAAGAGTATGACGGAGCACTGAAAGACCTGAGTCGAAACAAGGCCCCGGGCGTAGACAACATTCCATTAAAACTACTGACAGCCTTGGGAGAGCCAGTCCTGACAAAACTCTACCATCTGGTGAGCAAGATGTATGAGACAGGCGAAATATCCTCAGACTTCAAGAAGAATATAATAATTTCAATCCCAAAGAAAGCAGGTGTTGACAGATGTGAAAATTACCGAACTATCAGTTTAATAAGTCACGGCTGCAAAATACTAAAGCGAATTCCTTACAGACGAATGGATAAACTAGTGGAAACCAACCTCAGGGAAGATCAGTTTGGATTCCGTAGAAATGTTGGAACACGTGAGGCAATACTGACCCTACGACTTATCTTAGAAGCTAGATTAAGGAAAGGCAAACCTACGTTTCTAGCATTTGTAGACTTAGAGAAAGCTTTTGACAATGTTGACTTGAATACTCTCTTTCAAATTCTGAAGGTGTCAGGGGTAAAATACAGGGAGCGAAAGGCTGTTTACAATTTGTGCAGAAAGCAGATGGCAGTTATAAGAGTCGAGGGACACGAAAGGGAAGCAGTGTTTGGGAAGGGAGTGAGACAGGGTTGTAGCCTATCCCTGAAGTTATTCAATCTGTATATTGAGCAAGCAGTAAAGGAAACAAGGGAAAAATTCGGAGTAGGTATTAAAATCCATGGAGAAGAAATAAAAACTTTGAGGTTCGCCGATGACATTGTAATTCTGTCAGAGGCAGCAAAGGACTTGGAAGAGCAGTTGAACGGAATGGATAGTGTCTTGAAAGGAGGATATAAGATGAACATCAACAAAAGGAAAACGAGGATAATAGAATGTAGTCTAATTAAGTCGGGTGATGCTCAGGGAATTAGATTAGGAAATGAGACACTTAAAGTAGTAAAGGAGTTTTGCTACTTGGGGAGCAAAATAAATGATGATGGTCGAAGTAGAGAGGATATAAAATGTAGACTGGCAATGGCCAGGAAGGCGTTTCTGAAGAAGAGAAATTTGTTAACATCGAGTATAGATTTAAGTGTCAGGAAGTCTTTTCTGAAAGTATTTGTATGGAGTGTAGCCATGTATGGAAGTGAAACATGGACGATAAATAGTTTGGACAATAAGAGAATAGAAGCTTTTGAGATGTGGTGCTACAGATGAATGCTGAAGATTAGATGGGTAGATCACATAACTAATGAGGAGGTACCGAATAGGATTGGGGAGAAGAGAAGTTTGTGGCACAACTTGACTGGAAGAAGGGATCGGTTGGTAGGACATGTACTGAGGCATTAAAGGATCACCAATTTAGTATTGAAGGGCAGCGTGGAGGGTAAAAATCGAAGAGGGAGACCAAGAGATGAATACACTAAGCAGATTCAGACGGATGTAGGTTGCAGTAGTTACTGGGAGATGTAGAAGCTTGCACAGGATAGAGTATCATGGAGAGCTGCATCATACCAGTCTCACGACTGAAGACCACAACAACAACAACACTTATGCCAATGCTTTTTCCAATTCCCGAAACACTTTAGGAACTGTTTCTTCGGGATAGTTTATAGGTCTCTTAACTGTGCATTTTTAATCTCATTCATGCTTGTAAAACCGCTGTCCTTTAAGGCCTGCTTTGAAATGTTTATACCACTTGTCTGCCCTTTGTTTACTCATAACAGGCTAACGAAAAGCAATATTTACCATTTCTAAAAATCTCGTACACTTTATTCCATTCTTATAACAAAATTTAATGCAGATTCCCTAATTTATTTTTATACAAAACAAATAATCGTTGATGCTACCAAAACACATGTAACCTTTCTGACAGCTGATAACAGAGTAAATACCCAATATGCATAACATTGAACACATACTTTTGGGGCATGTTTACGAAGACAGTCACAAAAAAGTAGTGCAAATCGGACTAATACAACACACAAAATTATAAATTTCTGCTTACTTTTTAAACACTCTTTGTGTTGCAACAATTGTTAAGCTTCAATGCAGTTCTTCAAAGAAAACTTGTACCTTTTAGTAGAAACACAAAATAAGAACTAGCCTTAAATTCTACAGACTGATTGCGTTATATTGGGTTCGTTTGTAGTAGAATCCTGACTTCCGTTCTTATGTTAATATTATTTTCTCTATAATGTGTTTCGGAAGAAGCTATCGTTTTTTGTATTCCTTATGGGCTTAATGCATTTGTCTAAACATAAACGCAGCCGAGACGTATCTGTACACAGCTTCGCCACAGATTTGAAGCGCGCCGCGGCAGGGCCGGCACTACGATGTGAAACAGCCTGTAGAAACGCCCTGTGACGTAGCTGGGTTGACAGAGTGGGGACTCGCTCGCTCGCTCTGCAGTTTACCGACACACTATATATGTGGCGGATTAGTAGTCATCCTATACCGCCGTTCTTCCTGGAACGCCGCTTGCCCCACACAGATCATAAAAACGCAGCGCAATTCCCGCACGCGCGGCCAGCACCCAGTGAGAAAAACACGCGGGTCGAATGCACTCCAGCGCGCACGCCCCACCTGAAAGCAGAAGTCGGCTGGCGCGCAGCGTGCGGAAACGAGTCGGTGGCCATCTCCTCTCCACCACTTCCCACCTCCCTATCCAGAAAAATATTGGCGGGAAAATCCCTCAGTCTGTGCAGAGATGTTGTGGAATGTGCAGGTACTACCCTATCTGGCAACTACATGTCCTAATTATACAACTACACTGCTGCAGATTGGAGATATTTTCTTGTTGGAAAATTTTCGTGTGTGTGCTCACCTTGACATGCAGGGATCAACTGAACTAGAGCACAATGCCACCACCAGAGGACACCCCATCCCCACCCCTCGCCCCTTCCTCCTCAAAAAAAAAAAAAATTGGTGTGAAAATTCGCTGAGCTGGTGGACTGGAAGGACCCCATGACAGGAAATTCAACTAGACTGCTGAGGGGATAATAATGTATTGTTTATTTATAAAATTCAGTTTGCAGGGTTTGGACTCTTACGTGGCACTGAGCGAGGTGGTGCAGTGGCTAGCACACTGGACTCGCATTCGGAAGGACGACGGTTCAATCCCGCGTCTGGCCATCCTGATTTAGGTTTTCCGTGGTTTCCCTATATTGCTCCAGGCAAATGCCAGGATGGTTCCTTTGAAGGGGACCTTTCCTAATCCGATGAGACCGATGACCTCGCTGTCTGGTCTCCAAACAATCCAATCCAATCCTTACACCATGACGACCTTATGTGGCAGGATAAGCTCATCATTCTCTGCTGTTTTGAAAGAGGCAGGTCTTGTAAAATATATCGAAAAGAAATAATTAAATATATCGTTTTTTCCGTTCGCACAAGGAATAGTATCATGAAATCGACGTTAACATAAATCACTGCATGTAATTACACTTTTGAAAACCTTCCTATCACGTCTTCGCCAACATCTGCAGGGCAGACATGCCAGAAGCCGCAGCCACGCTGACCGCCTTGCATATTCTGTGTGCATAGTTTGGGAGAGAGTCCTGCAGTGCAGGTGACAACTCCGACCTATTCCACTACTCCAGGCAGAATGAACCAGAGGTGTTCACCTTGATGTATGGCCCACAACTGAGCTAGTGCACAAAGCTGCCACAGAGAGCATCTGAAGTGGGTGTTTTCTCTCCCACTACTTCCCTTAGAAACCAAAAGGACACACAATAATCACATGAGAGCCAATAGGAATGGGGGAACACCACAGCCAGTCAGGTGATCATGACGATGGGGGATATAAGGCAGATGATCTATCATCACAGTCAATCAGTGGAAGAACCATGAAGCGTCAACAGCAGCCGAGATTCTCATCTGCCTCTGCATAGCTGAAGAAGCATAAAAGTAAGTACTCATTACATGTCTTTGCTACTATTACCACATGTAGCGTTTGCTCCTCTTCTTTTTCAAGTTATCTTTGTTTGTTCAACTCCATGTCACTGTCTGTGGATGCTTATTATTTCTTCTTCTCTGCTCAGTGGCTCCTGTCTTGTCCAGACCGGTAGTGACATCCAGTGTGCCTGGACCAGCAGCAGCCACCATCGGCTCATTGGAACCTGCAGCAAACTCCGTCCTGTCAGGACCAGCAGTGGTAGCAGGAACATGGGATACTGTAACGCACCTTACCAGCATGTTGGAGTGAGATAACGGGCTGCTATTATCCATTCCACTCATTGATTTGTATAATGAAGACTCCCAGTCAGTCCCTGACTCTCAGAAAAACTGTACTGGGGGCGCTACATCACACGGTGCAGATAAGTGCATCAACATATACACCATCCTCTAACATTCCAGTGGTATTGTAAGTACAGAGTGTTGATATGGCGTATGAGAAGCTGTCGATTATTCCCAGCGCTCTACTACTTTTGACTTCATTTTAAAATTCCACAGCTAGAGGTTCAAAGTGCTTAAATATTGGTATAGAAGTACCAGTGGACAGTGACTGGCGTGTTGTGTTAGAGATTGAAAATGTATTAAGAAGTGTTAAAGTGCAGTTGACAGAGTTTGAATGGAATGAACTGTGTGATGCAGAAGCCCACATCAACTAGCAGATGACCTCTGAGTATTTTCCATATCTGGACATTACTGTGCTGGCCTGGCGCTATTTATAACATCACTCTATGATGGAGTAACACTCATTGTGAATCTGGAGGCTGATACATTTATGTGGAACGCTCCACCAAATCAAACTTGTTCATCCTATGGATGATGCTATCCATTGTCTTGCAAAGACCAAACCGTCAGCTGCCATGTGTTCAAAATATGTATACAGATATTGTGAACTACCTCCATACTTATAATGTGCATACAGACGATTTAGAACAATGTATCAATACGCTGTCAAAAGAAGAAGCTAAAGGAACACCAATCTATTTGAGAGAAATGCACTTGAAATCTAGTGCATGCAAGAAACACTTATTCAGGAAATACTGTAAAAAGTGAATCAGTGGTTTTTGTTGTTGTTGTAATGCTGCCTATGTATCATTGCTGAAATATAAATAAAATCTAAATAATCGCAAATCTTTGCTGCTGTGGAAAATTAAGATCAAATTCTACGATATTTCTGATTTGGTCATAACATGTATATCGACATATTCTGACTGAGACATATTCCAGAATCCTGAAACCGTTGGTGAGGGATAATGCAAATCTCATTTTCGCTTTCAAACAAGACAGTCTGAATCTAATACATACTTACCAGGTGTGTGTAGGAACTGAGATGTCCTTCAATGATTTTGTAAAGATATGCGCATATTACTGGAATCACACAAAGTACAAGTTTCCCGTTATTGATAAATGGTAGGTATAGATGGAACTTTCAGGATTTTCTGTATACATATATAGCTATGAAGAAAGTGATGAGTATGTTAGTGTATATCACACCTTGGACAAGATCGCACATCTGTCAGGCACTCAGTACAAGAAGACAGATATGAATAGGCAGAGAATGCGTCTGTACATAGATGGAGAATTTTAACTCTCCAAAACATAAAGTTAAGTAGCTAGAGATGCCCAGAACTTTCTGAGACTGATCAACAAATTAGTTGCTAGTTTTAAGGAACTAGACATGTACGCTCACATCATTCTGGGAAAGAAAGAAGATGACTTATGATGTTTGATGATGACGATGTTTGGTTTGTGGGGCACTCAACTGTGTGGTTATCAGTGCCTGTGCAAATTCCCAACCTTTGCTCAGTCCAAACTCGCCACTTTCATGAATGATGATAAAATCATGACGACAACACAAACACCCAGTCATCTTGAGGCACATTAAAATCCCTGACCCCACTAGGAATTGAACCCAGGACTCCATGTTCGGAAAGCGAGAACGCGAACGCGAGACCACGTAGATGACTTAGCTGTAAAGCTTGATGGGCTTGAAAAGAAAGTACATGACATAAAGGTTGAGCGAAATGTATATAAGGTGCAGCCTAAGAAGCAGCCCAAACCTGTGCATACGCATCCAGTGTCTTCTCTGTGTTTTAAGAATCGCCAACTGTGTTTTTTAACTTTCTGGTGCCTTTTTTAACTGTCCCCAATGAACGTCTACATGTCAGTGTATTTTTACCTCCATTTTCTCCCCTTACTCTGTTTTATGTGCCCATTTTTTATCTCCTTATGTATGTATTATTTTATTCTTGTTTTACTTGTCGTGTCACTCAGCTGAAGAGTGGCAGATTGTGCCGCTGACAGCCCTCCCCTGCTCATATGGGGCAGGGGCATGAAAACACAATAAAGAAAAAAAAAAGCAGCCCACTTAGTATACAACAAGATGCAGACTAAACATAAGGTCAACATTGCATGGAAGGCTGTTTGAGAGAAGCTAGGGATACAATGGTTAGGACATTTGGATTGAGAGCAGACAATAAGAGAAACCTTTAAGCCAGTTACTGAACATCTCAATGAACTCTCAGGGAAATTACACAGTGATGACGATGATGCTGTTGCCGGTTTCATCAGTCATCACAGTGATGCTAGGATAGAGAGAACATTTGGTGTCAGTGATGAAAAACCATACATGGTGGGCACACAGCCTATAAGTTTAAATGAAAAACTGTGCAGATAACAGATAGGGAACTTCAAAGGACACCAGGACAAGTGAACCCCATTTTCCCCAAACCCTGAAAAACAGTAAAATTTTCGCCCAAAGATCTGGAGGTGTATGGTGAAATAATACAACTAACTGGTGAGCACAGGAAAGCAGGGAACCAACACAGTGTGAAGTACAGAGACATTATAAAACCATTATTACTAGACGGTCGGTATAGCAGTGGTAATGGTATTGACATTCAGCATAAAAGAGTCAGCAATTAGCCCCACTCCCCCCAGTATATACAAGGAGTATCAAAAACAATCATCCAATTTGGCACATCGATAATTCTGAAACTAATAAATATGTCAAATGAATTTTGTTTTTTGATGAACAGGAAACTCAAAAAGTTTTTTTCATTCCTTTTCAAAGTTGTTCAACATGTCATGCTTGAGATACAGGGCTACTGGATTTCTGCGGACTCCTTGTGAAACTATGGGGGATGCGTTCGATGTCTGTGTCAGACACTTGGGGACGGCCTGTCGATTTGATTTTACACAAACAACCTGTTTCTTGGCATTGTTCATTTCATCATCTAATGCTCTGTGATGTAGGAGGATTCACACCATACCTAGTACGAAAGTCATGCTGAACAGTTCTTACTGACCCACACTGTGCAAAATGCAGAAAACAAAACGCTTTCTGTTGTCCCGACAACATTTTTACTAAAGCTGAAGTGGGCGCACACTGCTGCTACCTAGTGGGAACCATGTACAACTCGAGCGTTTGGTCTTCCCAACACTATTGTACGTGCAAACAAAGTTGACACAGACGCGGTGGCGGTTGTATGGGATCCGTGCTAAAACAAAAACGAGGAGAAATGTCGCAGAGGTATTTTGTTGCATACAAGGACGAATCAATGTTCTGACAACCTCCAAACCAATCATGTTGGAGTGTTTCGTAGTAGGTATTTCAAGGCCATGATTCATCAGCATGAAATACATCACTGCACAACATTCACTCACCTGAAGGTGAGTATCGTAGGGTGTCTGAACAGAGCAACAGAACGCCAAATGTGGATGTATTTTAATCTTTGTGGCTCATACAAATAGATAACTTCCCAGAAACGACTGCACAGTATAATGAAACCAAATATAGCAAAATACAAATGAGACCAATTGATGTTCATGACATTGGACTCAAGTATACTGTGCACTATCGATAAAACATGACAGCATTTGAGAAGTAGAACCTCCCACACAGTTTATAAAGTGCAGAGACCAAATCGCAGAACTTACATTTTGAAGAATAGCAGTGTCATTGAAATTTCATGATGCTTTTACACAAGAAAATGGAGAACAGCTCAGAACCACACACCTTTCTCATAGAGCATATCATAAAATGTCGAGGGCATGTACCATTACCTAAATGGCTTGGTTTTCCTGCAACTCAAAAGAGCTGGACTGACGTTGACGATTTTCTGTGTAGTGGGGTGCACAAAGCACAATAATGGGGTGCACAGAGCACAACAAGTACAGTAGCATAGCATGTCTGATAGGAGACGTATTATAGGAGGTGGTGATATTCTCGACAAACTTCCCATTGAATTGCACATCCCAGGGTATAATTTCTGTGGACCTGGTACAAAGCTTCAAAAACGTTTGGCTCGTGGTGATAAGGAGATAAACCTGCTTTGTGGTGCGTGTTTGTAACACGATACTGCATACACAAAACATACAGATCTCTCAGGACGTCACGCTGCAGATCGCATTTTAGCTGTTAAAGGCAAGGCAATACATGTGAGTAAGGATATTGGTATTGGACAGCGCACTGTAGCATTTGTAGTTGATTACACCATGCATGGTGAAATTAAGTTGGACTTGGGGGTGAATTTCAAGCAAGTTATGAATGTCACACGTCGGGCACTCAAGAAGAAGAAGACAGCAATGAAGAAGAAAAAGGCTAGGCAGGGGTGTTTAAAACATGTGTCCTGACAGCGATGTATGCTGCTAATGGTACTCTGAAGCACAAATAACCCGTTAAATCACCCAGGGTTCTGTTGATACCTGAGACATTCCGCATTCCAGCCATTACTCGTCTCTCAGCAATGAGTTTACTGGCTGGTGGTGCTGCAGCAGTTGCAGGAACAGTCAAGAATGCACAGAACTGCCAGGAGCAGCCAGAGAATGCAAGGAGACATGGCGTCGTGATGGAAGTAGTAGCCATGGGAAAAGGACTATACCTGAAACCATACAATAAAGGACTAGGTCTCTTCATAAATAAAAAAGACCATTAGCTATCCTAACAGACTGATCACTTACGAATACAGATTTGCTCAAGTTTGTCAGGAAAAAAATCGGTACTCCAAGATTCCGTTGTGAGTTTCTGTGGGATACAATTCCGAAGGCTATGTGGCAATACAGAGATTGTGGAATTGTGAATTTAGGTGTTTCTGGGGATCATAAACCCATTGTGTGGCTTATGTTAGAAACATTCAAATAACATCTACTATTTCGACTCATTTGGAGACTTGCAGTCGCCAGAAGTGTACGATACTTCACTGACAGAAGACTCGAGTTCTACAATTTTCATCGCTACCAGGACTTTAATATCTACTTATGCTCCACAGCAGTAGCGAAAAGCTAGTGCCACCCTAGGTTGCATTGTTGTCACATTAATTCAAGATTGTGGATCAAAGATGGTGGCCATAGATCTGGCAATGTCGCGGTGACATCATGGGAGGAAGTTCAAATTTTGGCAGAAATATAGGTCAACTGGGCTATCTCCACCAACCTAACCCATTTCCCTTCCCCCCTCCCCTCCCACCCCTCTCCTCTCCTCCCCATCAGAAAATTGGCAGGAAAAGGACTCAGTCTGTCCTGTGCTGCCAGATAGGATGGACATAAGTATGAATTGTTTATGTAAACAATTTGAGTTGTCCTATGCAGTAGCTCCATCCTGTGTGTTCACCATGAGGTCTGGAGTCCAACTGACCTACTTCACAGCCACACCACCAGAGGGCGCTATCATCCCTCCTCCTCTCCACTCCCATGACATAATCCAAGATGGCGGTCTGGGGGAAAATGGCGGAAAAAGGCCTCAGTCTGTGTCTAGCCATTGGACTGGGAGGACGTAATTGTTTACTGTGTTCAATGAACGAGATGACTGTGCTGGAGAAGGAGTGTTTTAGCATCTGTGGACAGTGTCACTAACAATGATATTTGATGAAGATGAATATGCTTCATGAAATAATGAAGAGGGACTAAGTTATGCTTCGCAACTCATGCTGATAAATGTGTGTGCTGTAACTGTAGATCAATCAATATAAGTACAGTCAGCCAGTCTTCTGAAGTGGAAGAGACAAGACGTCCGCCTACTCCAGCATGAGCATATGTGTGTACAATTGAGAAATTCTGGTGATGAACAGGAAGTGCTAAATGTAAGCACACAACTGAGGACTGTATCCGTAGCCTCCTACATAGTTAGTGGAAAATAAAGTTAATGGAACAGCAGGTGGTGAATACTTTTTGCCAAATAATTGCAATGCAGTGGGATAGTGAGGACACACATTTTAGTACTTGTGCAGACAGATTCTTGTGCTGGAACTGCCTACCTGTTTTGAAGTTGCCCAACACCTCACAATAACTAGGCTCTATTTCACAATGAACCATAGATGTTCACCTTGAGGGTTGGAGACCAACTGGTCTAGTTCACAACACTTCCACCAGAGTGCACTGTCAGGCCCCCAACAATCCTCTCCTGTGACATAGTCCAAGATAGTGGTCCAGAAACAAATGGCAGGAACCACTAGGAACACTGAATCAGGTCACATGTTAGGTTTCAGCCAGTGATGGCAGTATCTGGTGACATCATTGGAGAGGATACAGGATAGGCTCAGCAGCTCTGTGACCTCAGTCTCGCTCAGTCAGCTAGCAGCAGCAGCAGTGGCAGCAGAAGAAGAATGAGAAGAAGAAGAGGAACCATGAAGAGGTGTCAACAGCACCTGTGATCCAACACAGGCTTGCAGAACAACAGCCCTGTAACCTCAGTCTCGCTCAGTCAGCCAGCAGCAGCATCGGTGGCTGAAGAAGAAGAAGAACCGTGGTGTCAACATCACCCATGATCCAGCACAAGCCTGCAGAACAGGAAGAAAAAGAAAAGTAACTATCCTATATCACATTTTTGTCTGTAGTTAGCATTATAATATTATTATTATTATCGGTTTTTTCATGTCTTGGTCGGTATGTAACACTTCCTCCTCTTTGTTCAGCAGTAGCCTTTGATACGTCCAAGGCTGCAGGGGTGAGCATCAATATGTTGACCTCTGCCGCACCCGGACCTGCAGCAATCTCGACCACCATCTTGTTGAGAACTGCACCGAACTCTGGACCTACAGCAGCAACAATCTTCAGCATATCTGAACCTGTAGCGACCACATGGGCTCCTGTAGTGCACATAGCCCACTTGCTGGAGCTGGACACAGAACTGTTATTGTCTGTTCCACTAATCAATTTGTGTGATAAGGATACGCAGTCTGCTCCGAACACATCGAATACTGCTGTTGGTCCTAAACAACAGCAAGATGGAGGACAGTACTGGTCACCTACATATGACCCATCCCAGCAGATCACCTCTGTGCTGGTGCAGACACAGAGTACATATGCTGTGTATAAGAAGGCATCAAGTGTACTCTTGCTTCCAGTTCTACATACAGTTTAACTTCTAGTGGAACAAAACGTGTAAATGTGTGTATGCAAGCACCTCATGACTGGGGCTTGCATGTGAGAATAGAAAATGAGAATGCATCGAAGGATGTTGAAGTGCTTATTTCTGAGTTCAGCTTGGACGAAATATGTCGTGCAGAGCGCTACATCAATCAGGAGATGACTACAGAGTATTATCCAACTCGTGCCCCCTCAGACATTCTCCTTGCTGTCGTGACACTATCTATTACAACAGTGTATGATGACTCTGCACTATGCGTGAAATCTGCGTGAAATCGGGTGACAAGTGCGTTTACCTATGACACCTCAGCGTTATGAACTTATATGATCTGGATACTGTGCTATGCCTTGAACTGGAGAGATTGTGTTGTTGGTTGCTGACCATAGACACCGCATGCAGTGACGGTGTAAACTTTCTATGTGTGCATAGTGTACATGTTGATGATTTGGTACAGTAGCTTTGTTTGCACATGAACACAGAACCAAAAGAGAAACAGGTTAAATGTTTATATGAAAAAATCTGAGTATTGTGAGGTACTCATTGGCTTGAAGGAGATACGTGTGGAATTTGTTGCATATAAAAAGTTTTGTTTGGGAAATAGTGTACAGGAGCGAAGAAGAAGATAAGGAAAGAGTCAGATGATTTTTTTTAAACACTGCACCTGATGTATGATATTTAAATAAATAGTGTATGTATATATAATCTCAAACTGTGTTTGTGTTTTATTTCATACCTCTCTCATTATAGTCCAAGTATTACACTTATTAATACCAGTATTTTCAATGCTGTTCCTATAATCAAGCAGCAGCAGACAGTTGCCTCAAATATCTCACCAGTCACTGACAAAATGAACGAAGTAGTTTCTCTTCATGGGTAAAATATATAGCTGAATTCTCTGTGCAGCCAATATAGCTCAGACGGTTAAGTTATGAAGCTATAGTGGCTGCACATACTATTACCATTCTTACAAGTGTATCTTTCTATATATGCCAACTACTTACCAGTACCTGACATAGTCGATATCATGACAGGGTGGATGAAACATCCTCATCATAAGGAGTTCGTTGTTGGTGACTGCTGCTGTGAAGATGCAAAAGAAAACCTGAAGAAGAAGAAGAAGAAGAATGGAGCACTCCTTCCTGATAATACACGAGCAATTATTGTAGGTTCATCCAATTGTGGCAAGACTAATGCCCTCATGACACTGTTAACACATGTAGATGGAGTCCGATATGAACATTTTCGTGTATTCTCAAAAATACTGTTTCAGACCAACTATATTGCGCGGTTTAAAAGGCGTTACATACACGACATTCACTGAAAGCGGTGATATACCCGTACGTGAAAAAGCAAAGACAACACTGTCTTCATATTTAACGATGTTTCTGTCGGAAACCAAGAGCAAATTCGAAAATATTTCTGTTTCGTTCGTCATATGGGTGCTGATGTATTTGATCTAAGCCGAACATAATCCAGAATCCCGAAACAGTTGATTAAGAATAATGCAAACCTCATTGTAGCCTTCAAAGAAGACAATCTGAACTTAAAATCTAGTTACCATGCCCATGTAGGAACTGACATGTCGTTCAATGATTTTATAAAGATATGTGCCGATTGCTGGAATCTTTCACAGTATGAGTTTCTCGTTGCTGATAAAACAAGAAAATTGAATGATGATAGGTATAGGCGAAACTTCCAACAGTTTCTGTATATACATCTCTGTAAGAGAGGTGAGTTAATCAGTATACGCTGCACCGTGGACAAATTCGCGCATGTCTAGCTCTCAGCGCAAGAGAATGGGTGTACATAGACAGAACATTCGCTTGTACATGGATGCGAAAATTCAGGCTACCGTGCATAATGTTGGAAGTATGCGCAGGGAGTTAGAGACGTATTACCAGACTCTCCTGAGAATGATTAATGCACTAAATGAGTTATTTAATGAAACCGGTAAGAAAATAACCGACTTAATTGAAAAGGTCGAGACTATTGAGGGAAAAACATATGTGGAGGACCTTGTTATTGAGAAGGGGAAGCAGACAGATATAAGAGAAGTAGAGCGGATATACGACTATAAAGCCTCACGCTGCGGAGACATCTGATTAGTATGCACCGAGATATCAATAAAGCAGAAAGTCATTCGCGCGTGGAAAGCCGTTCGAGAGAAATTAAGGTTGCTAAGGTTAGGGTCCCCCATGAAACATAGACCTTGCCGTTGGTGGGGAGGCTTGCGTGCCTCAGCGATACAGATAGCCGTACCATAGGTGCAACCACAACGGAGGGGTATCTGTTGAGAGGCCAGACAAACGTATGGTTCCTGAAGAGGGGCAGCAGCCTTTTCAGTAGTTGCAGGGGCAACAGACTGCATGATTGACTAATCTGGCCTTGTAACACTAACCAAAACTGCCTTGCTGTGCTGGTACTGCGAACGGCTGAAAGCAAGGGGAAACTACGGCGGTAATTTTTCCCGAGGGCATGCAGCTTTACTATATGGATAAATGATGATGGCGTCCTCTTGGGTAAAATATTCCGGAGGTAAAATAGTCCCCCATTCGGATCTCCGGGCAGGGGCTACTCAAGAGGGCGTCGTTAACAGGTGAAAGAAAACTGGCATTCTACGGATCAGAGCATGGGATGTCAGATCCCTTAATCGGGCAGGTAGATTAGAAAATTTAAAAATGGAAATGGATAGGTTAAAGTTAGATATAGTGGGAATTAGCGAAGTTCTGTGGCAGGAGGAACAAGACTTTTGGTCAGGTGAATACAGGGTTATAATTACAAAATCAAATAGGGGTAATGCAAGAGTAGGTTTAATAATGAATAAAAATATAGGAGTGTGGGTCAGCTACTACAAACAGCATAGTGAACGGATGATTGTGGCCAAGATAGACACGAAATCCACGCCTACTACAGTAGTACAAATTTATATGCCAACTAGCTCTGCAGATGACGAAGAAATTGATGAAATGTATGATGAGATAAAAGAAATTATTCAGGTAGTGAAGGGAGACGAAAATTTAATAGTCGTGGGTGACTGGAATTCGATAGTAGGAAAAGGGAGAAAAGGAAACATAGTAGATGAATATGGATTGGGGCTAAGAAATGAAAGAGGAAGCTGCCTCGTAGAATTTTGCATAGAGCACAACTTAATCATAGCTAACACTTGGTTCAAGAATCATGAAAGAAGGTTGTATACATGGAAGAACCCTGGAGATACTAGAAGGTTTCAGATAGATTATATAATGGTAAGACAGAGATTTAGGAACCAGGTTTTAAATTGTAAGACATTTCCAGTGGCAGATGTGGACTCTGACCACAATCTATTGGTTATGAACTGTAGATTAAAACTAAAGAAACTGCAAAAAGGTGGGAATTTAAGGAGATGGGACCTGGATAAACTGATTAAACCAGAGGTTGTACAGAGTTTCAGGGAGAGCATAAGGGAACAATTGACAAGAATGGGGGTAAGAAATACAGTAGAAGAAGAATGGTTAGCTTTGAGGGATGAAGTAGTGAAGGCAGCAGAGGATCAAGTAGGTAAAAAGTCGAGGGCTAGTAGAAAGCGTTGGGTGACAGAAGAAATACTGAATTTAATTGATGAAAGGAGAAAATATAAAAATGCAGTAAATGAAGCAGGCAAAAAGGAATACAAACGTCTCAAAAATGAGATCGACAGGAAGTGCAAAATGGCTAAGAAGGCATGGCTAGAGGACAAATGTAAGGATGTAGAGGCTTATCTCACTAGGGGTAAGATAGATACTGCCTACAGGAAAATTAAAGAGACCTTTGGAGAAAGGAGAACCACTTGTATGACTATCAAGAGCTCAGATGGAAACCCAGTTCTAAGCAAAGAAGGGAAGGCAGAAAGGTGGAAGGAGTACATAGAGGGACTATACAAGGGCGATGTACTTGAGGGCAATGTTATAGAAAGGGAAGAGGATGTAAATGAAGATGAAATGGGAGATACCCTACTGCGTGAAGAGTTTGATAGAGCACTGAAAGACCTAAGCCGAAATAAGGCCCCTTGAGTAGACAACATTCCATTAGAACTACTGACAGCCTTGGGAGAGCCAGTCCTGACAAAACTCTACCATCTGGTGAGAAGAATGTATGAGACAGGCGAAATAGCCTCAGACTTCAAGAAGAATATAATAATTCCAATTCCAAAGAAAGCAGGCGTTGACAGATGAGAAAATTACCGAACTATCAGTTTAATAAGTCACGGCTGCAAAATACTAACGCGATTTCTTTACAGACGAATGGAAATACTGGTAGAAACCGAACTCGGGGAAGATCAGTTTGGATTCCGTAGAAATGTTGGAACACGTGAGGCAATACTGACCCTACGACTTATCTTTGAAGCTATATTAAGAAAAGGCAAGCCTACGTTTCTAGCATATGTAGACTTGGAGAAAGCTTTTGACAATGTTGACTGGAATACTCTCTTTCAAATTCTGAAGGTGGCAACGGTAAAACACAGAGAGCGAAGGGGTTAGCAGAGGGGACCCTATATGTTGGGGACGCAGCCTATAAATGTAACTTATGACACAATACAGATTGCTGATAGGCGGTGTGAGAGAACACCTGGCTTAATGAATCTTATTTTCCTAAGTCCCAAGGAAAAAACCCATACATTATTCATTTAATGACAGGGAACTGTACCTTGAAATACTGCATTTGACTGATGTACATTATATCGCAAAAAGCCTGAGCAACAAATATAAAACCATTATAAAACAACAGTCCCCTAGAACTTATAACTACTTAAACATAACTAACCTAAGGACATCACACACATCCATGCCCGAGGCAGGATTCGAACCTGTGACCGTAGCAGTCGCGAGGTTACAGACTAGCGTCTAGAATCGCTCGGCCACATCGGCCGGCTATGATTAAAGGTTTAATTGATTTATGGCAGGCTGATCTTGTATATAAGAGGGAATATTCACATGAGAATAATGGATTCAAACCTACACAACTGGCCATTAAAATTGCTACACCAAGAAGGAATGCAGATGATAAACGGGTATTCATTGGACAAATATATTATACTAGAACTGACATGTGATTACATTTTCACGTAATTTGGGTGTATAGATCCTGAGAAAGCAGTACCCAGAACAACCACCTCTGGCCGTAATAACGGCCTTAATACGCCTGGGCATTGAGTCAAACAGAGCTTGGATGGCGTGTACAGTTACAGCTGCCCATGCAGCTTCAACACGATACCACAGTTCATCAGGAGTAGCGACTGGCGTATTGTGACGAGCCAGTTGCTCGGCCACCATTGACTAGACGTTTTCAATTCGTGAGAGATCTGGAGAATGTGCTGGCCAGGGCAGCAGTCGAACATTTACTGTATCCAGAGAGGCCCGTACAGGACCTGCAACATGCGGTCGTGCATTATCCTGCTGAAATGATCGGTTTCGCAGTGATCGAATGAAGGGTAGAGCCACGGGTCGTAACACATCTGAAATGTAACGTCCTCTGTTCAAAGTGCCGTCAATGCGAACAAGAGGTGACCGAAATGTGTAACCAATGGCACCCCATTACCATCACGCCGGCTGATATGCCAGTATGGCGATGACGAATACACGCCTCCAATGTTCGTTCACGTCGATGTCGCCAAACACGGATGCGACCATCATGATGCTGTAAACAGAACCCGGATTCATCCGGATAAATGACGTTTTGCCGTTCGTGCACCCAGGTTCGTCGTCGAGTAAACCATCGCAGGCGCTCCTGTCTGTGATGCAACGTCAAGGGTAACCGCAGTCATGGTCTCCGAGCTGATAGTCCATGCTGCTGCAAACGTCGTCGAACTGTTCGTGCAGATGGTTGTTGTCGTGCAAACGTCCCATCTGTTGACTCAGGGATCGAGACGTGGCTGCACGACCCGTTACAGCCATGCGCATAATATGCCTTTCATCTCGGCTGCTACTCATACGAGGCCGTTGGGATCCAGCACGGCGTTCCATGTTACCCTTCTGAACCCATCGATTTCATATTGTGCTAACAGTCATTAGATCTCGACCAACTCGAGCAGCAATGTCGCGATACGATAAACCGCAATCGCGATAGGCTACAATCCGACCTTTATCAAAGTCGGAAACGTGATGGTACGCATTTCTCCTCCTTACACGAGACATCACAATAACATTTCACCAGGTAACGCTGGTCAACTGCTGTTTGTGTATGAGAAATCGGTTGGAAACTTTCTTCATGTCAGCACGTTGTAGGTGTTGCCAGCGGCGCCAACTTTGTGTGAATGCTCTGTAAAGCTAATCATTTGCATATCACAGCATCTTCTTCCTGTCGGTTAAATTTCGCGTCTGTAGGACGTCATCTTCGTGCTGTCGCAATTTTAATGGCCAGTAGTGCATTTTAATGGTTATTGATACATTCTTATAATTTGCCTGGGCATCACCTGTTAAAACAAAAACGGGTAGAAATGTTGCGGATGAGTTTGTGCGTATGCTACAGACAGGGAGGAATCGATGCCCGGACGACCGCAAAACCGACAATAGGTATTTCAGGACCACAATGCGGTGGTATAGAATACATTACTACTCAACAGTCACACACCTGAAGGCAAGTATCATGGTGCATCTGAAAAGAACAATAAAAGGTCAAATGTGGATGCGTTTCAATCTTCGTGGGTCATACAGATGGACAGATATCCTCTCAGAAATAACTGTTCAGTACCATCGAACTAAACATTGCACAAAAACTTGAGACCAATCGATGTCCCTGATAATGTACTCGTGGATACGGTGTACTATCTCATTAGAAGTGCTGGATCCACGCAAACAGAAATTTAATGTAGGTGGTTTGCCACGTATCTCAAAACACAAGACAGCATTTGAGAAATCATACCTACGGCACTGGACAACAGAGATATTTACAGTTTCAAGGTGCAAAGAACGAATCCTAGAACTTATTTCTTGAAGGATAGTATAGGCGAGGAAACTGCAGGTTGATTCTACACCGATGAGTTGCAGAAAAGCTCAGAACTGGATGTGTTCCTGCGGAGAGAGTCATAAGATGTCGGGGAAATAGAGCGCTAGTCAAATGGCTTGGTTCTCCTGGAGCACAAAACAATTGGATTGTTGCTAACGATTTGCTGTATAATGGGGTGCACAGTCCACAATCACCGCAGTAGCGTAACATGCGTGCTAGGAGACGCGTTAGAGAAGGTGGTGGTATTCTAGACTGACTGCCAGTGGAATTACACGTTACGGGGTATAACTACTGTGGACCTGGAACAAACCTTGAGAAACGCTTGGCACTAGGTGATAAGGAGGTTAATCTGTTCGACGAAGCGTGTATGGAACATGACATTGCATACGTTGCAAATAAAGATCTCTCAATTCGTCACATTGCAGACCGGATTTTAGGTGATAAGGCTAAGGCGATACGGAGAAGAAAGGATACTGCTACAGGTCAACGCTTCGCAGCATTTACAGTTAATAAAACCAAGCGTGGAAAAAGTAAGTGGGTTTCTCTCTTCTCTTCTCTTCAGTAGCGCTACAACCCCTGGTGAGCCTTGGCCTCTTCAACAATCTTCCTCCACACTTCTCACTTATTTGCTGCTCTTTTCCACCCGCAGACTCCCATAATGGTGATATCCATTGTTACCTTGTCGATCCATCTTCTTCTAGGTCTCCCTTTTCGCCTAGCTGAATGGATCACACCTTTCATCATTTTCTTTGGAATTTTATCCTCTGCCATTCTCTCCAAGTGTCCTAGCCATCGTATTAGCTGTGATTTCACAAATTTTACTAAGTACGTGCCTTGTATTAACTCTTGTAATTCGGCACTGTAGCGTATTCTCCAGCCTTCTTTCTCCCTTATTAGCCCATAGATTTTGCGTAGTATTTTATGCTCAATGGTTCTTAATGCATGCATTTTTATCATGTTCTGTCAGCTGGCTGGCTGGTTTGGGGGGGGGGGGGGGGGGGGGAGGAGACCAGACAGCGAGGTAATCGGTCTCATCGGATTAGCGAAGGACGGGGAAGGAAGTCGGCCGTGCCCTTTGTAAAGAACCATCCCGGCATTTGCCTCGAGCTATTTAGGGAAATCACGGAAAACCTAAATCAGAATAGCCGGACGCGGGATTGAACCGTAGTCCTCCCGAATGCGAGTTCTGTCTGCGTCCGTACCACTGACCCGTATGTGGTAACTGGGCGGACTTGGGAATTATATATTAGCAGTTTTGTTTTTCTTCTAACAAGTCTATTTTTGAAAAGTTGCGTATTTGCAAATTAAGTTCTGTTTCCTGCTTGTATTCTTTCCCTTATAGCCTTTCCAATACTGTTATCATTTGTTATTAGGGCTCCCAAGTAGTTAAAAGAGGACACCACCTTTGAAGCATTTCCCATTGATGTTTAGATTTTTAGTGGTTCTTCTGGCCTCAGATTGTGACATTACCATATATTTTGTTTTGTTTTAATATACTATTAGGCCAATTTTTAAGGCTTCTGTTTCCGTTTCCCGGTATGTTTCTTGGAGTATATTGGTATTTCTTCTTACTACAGCAATGTCATCAGCATATGCACATATCTGGCTAGATTTCATAAATATGGTGCCTCTTTTGTTGATTTTATTTACTACACTATGCAGGGCTATATTGAATAGGACAGTGGAGAGACTATCACCTTGCTTCACACCTTTATTAAAGTCAAAGGTTTCACTTGTTCTGCTAAGGACCTTTACTTTTGCTCGTGTCTCTGTCATAGTCATTCTGATTAGCCTTATTAGTTTAGCACATAAACCAACTTCTTTCAGTACTCTGTATAGTTCTTGCTGATTTATGCTGTCAAAGGCTTGTTTGAAGTAGATGAATAGGAAATGCAGATTTAAGTTGGGTTTAGGAGTGTTGAATTTCAAGCGAGTTATGAATGCTGCACGTTGTGCGCTAAACAACAAGAAGAAGAAGGGTGGGAAGCAGAGCTCTTTGAAGAACTGTATCCTGACAGCGATGTGTGAGGTTGTTGTGGTCTTCTGTCCAGAGACTAGTTTGATGCAGCTCTCCTGTGCAAGCCTCTTCATCTCCAAGTAACTACTGCACCCTACATCCTTCTGAATCTGCTTAGTGTATTCATCTCTTGGTCTCCCTCTACGATTTTTATCCTTGATGCCTCAGAACATGTCCTACCAAGCGATCCCTTCTTCTAGTCAAGTTGTGCCACAAATTCCTCTTCTCCCCGATTCTGTTCAGTACCTCCTCATTAGTTACGTGATCTACCCATCAAATCTTCAGCATTCTTCTGTAGCACCACATTTCGAAAGCTTCTGTCCTGTTCTTGTCTAAACTATTTAACGTCCATGTTTCACATCCATACATGGCTACAGTCAATATGGGTGAGAAGCAGAGCTGGTTGAAGAACTGTACCCTGACAGCGATGTAGGCACTTAAAAACGCTCTGAAGCAGAAAGGTGTGGGAAGAAGAAGAAGAGGATTGGTTAAAGCAGCTCGGGTTCTACCAGTACCCAAGACGTATGGTGGTTTCTTCCATTTCTCGTCCCAGCCCTCTCTTCTCTCTCGACGGAAGGGAACCTCGCTGGTGATGCTGCAGCTGTTGCTCGAATAGCCAAGAAAGCGCAAAACTCCCAAGCGTAGTTAGAAGAAGCAAGAAGACATAACCGCATGATGGAAGCTGCAGCCATTGGAAAAGGACTATACTCGAAACCGTACAGGAAAGGGCTTGGTCTATTCATAAATTTAAAAAAAGCCCATTAGCAATCCTACCAGATCGGTCACTCACTGATACTGATCTTCTTAAGTTTGTTAGAAAAAAATAAATTAACAAACAACGGAGCTGATCCTTCTTGGTACACAAAACGGGTTAGAACACTGTTGCAGAAACAACGAAACAAACATGCTAAATTTAAACAGACGCAAAATCCCCAATATTGGCGATCCTTTACAGAAGCTCGAAATTAAGCGCGGAGTTCAATGTGAGATGCTTATAACAGTTTCCACAACGAAACTTTGTCTCGAAACCTGGCAGAAAATCCAAAGAGATTCTGGTCGTATATGAAGTATGTTAGCGGCAAGAAACAATCAATGCCTTCTCTGCGCGATAACAATGGAGATACTATCGAAGACAGTGATGCCAAAGCAGAGTTACTAAATACAGCCTTCAGAAATGCCTTCAGAAAAGAAAACGAAGTAAATATTTCAGAATTCGAATCGAGAACAGCTGCCAATATGAGTAACGTAGAAGTAAATACCTCCGGAGTAGTGAAACAACTCAAATAACTCAATAAAAGCAAGTCTTCTGGTCCAGACTGTATACCAATTAAGTTCCTTTCCGAGTATGCTGATGCATTAACTCCATACATAACAATCATATACAACCGTTTGCTCGACGAAAGATCTGTACCCAAAGATTGGAAAGTTGCACAGGTCACACCAATATTCAAGAAAGGTAGTAGGAGTAATCCACTAAATTACAGGCCCATATCGTTAACGTCGATATGCAGCAGGATTTTAGAACATATATTGTGTTCGAAAATTATGAATTACCTCGAAGGAAACGGTCTATTGACACACAGTCAACATGGGTTTAGAAAATATCGGTCCTGTGAAACACAACTAGCTCTTTATTCACATGAAGTGCTGAGTGCTATTGACAAGGGATTTCAGATCGATCCCGTATTCCTAGATTTCCGGAAGGCTTTTGACACTGTACTACACAAGCGGCTCGTAGTGAAATTGCGTGCTTATGGAATATCGTCTCAGTTATGTAGTAAAACAGAAGTGGTTTCAAGCATTCCCCAAGGTAGTGTTATAGGACCTTTGCTGTTCCTTATCCATATAAACGATTTGGGAGACAATCTGAGCAGCCGTCTTCGGTTGTTTGCAGATGACGTGTCGTTTATCGACTACTTAAGTCACCAGAAAATCCAAACAAACTGCAAAACGATTTAGAAAAAATATCTGAATGGTGTGAAAAGTGGCAGTTGACTCTAAATAACGAAAAGTGTGAGGTCATCCACATGAGTGCTAAAAGGAACTCGTTAAACTTCGGTTACACGATAAATCATTCTAATCTAAAAGCCGTAAATTCAACTAAATACCTAGGTATCACAATTACGAACAACTTAAATTGGAAAGTACACATAGAAAATGTGGGGAAGGCTAACCAAAGGCTGCGTTTTATTGGCAGGACACTTAGAAAATGTAACACACCTACTAAGGAGACTGCCTACACTACGCTTGGCCGTCCTCTTTTAGAATACTGCTGCGCGTTGTGGGATCCTTACGAGATAGGACTGACGGAGTACATCGAAAATGTTCAGAGAAAGGCAGCACGTTTTGTATTATCGCGAAATATGGGAGAGAGTGTCACAGAAATGATGCAGGATTTGGGCTGGAAATCATTAAAGGAGAGACGTTTTTCGTTTCAACGGAATCTTCTCACGAAATTCCAATCACCAACTTTCTCCTCCGAATGCGAAAATATTTTGTTGACACCGACCTACATAGAGAAAAACGATCACCACAATAAAATAAGGAAAATAAGAACTCGTACGGAAAGATAATAGGTGTTCATTCTTTCCGCGCGCTAAACGAGTTGGAGATACAGAGAATTCTGAAGGTGGTTCGATGAACCCTGTGCCAGGCACTTAAATGTGATTTGCAGAGTATCCATGTAGATGTAGACGTAGACGTATATGTGTTTTATTATCATCCATGTTAAATTTCACATTCATGTTGGAAACTAATGTCATTCATGTCCTGTACATCCTTTATAATACACTCCTGCGCAGCATTTGTGCACCGCCGCCGTCAGTGTCAGCCAGTTTGCCGTGGCATACGGAGCTCCATCGCAGTCTGTAACACTGGTAGCATGCCGTGACAGCGTGAACGTGAACCGTATGTGCAGTTGACGGACTATGAGCGAGGGCGTATAGTGGGCATGCGGGAGGCCGGGTGGACGTACCGCCGAATTGCTCAACACGTGGGGCGTGAGGTCTCCACAGTACATCGATGTTATCGCCAGTGGTCGGCGGAAGGTGCACGTGCCCGTCGACCTGGGACCGGACCGCAGCGACGCACGGATGGACGCCAAGACCGTAGGATCCTACGCAGTGCCGTAGGAGACCGCACCGCCACTTCCCAGCAAATTAGGGACACTGTTGCTCCTGGGGTAAAGGCGAGGACCATTCGCAACCGTCTCCATGAAGCTGGGCTACGGTCCCGCACACCGTTAGGCCGTCTTCCGCTCAAGCCCCAACATCGTGCAGCCCGCCTCCAGTGGTGTCGCGACGGGCGTGAATGGAGGGACGAATCGAGACGTGTCGTCTTCAGCGATGAGAGTCGCTTCTGCCTTGGTGCCAATGATGGTCGTATGCGTGTTTGGCGCCGTGCAAGTGAGCGCCACAATCAGGACTGCATACGACCGAGGCACACAGGGCCAACACCCGGCATCATGGTGTGGGGAGCGATCTCCTACACTGGCCGTACACCACTGGTGATCGTCGAGGGGACACTGAATAGTGCACGGTACATCCAAACCGTCATCGAACCCATCGTTCTACCATTCCTAGACCGGCAAGGGAACTTGCTGTTCCAACAGGACAATGCACGTCCGCATGTATCCCGTGCCACCCAACGTGCTCTAGAAGGTGTAAGTCAACTACCCTGGCCAGCAAGATCTCCGGATCTGTCCCCCATTGAGCATGTTTGGGACTGGATGAAGCGTCGTCTCACGCGGTCTGCACGTCCAGCACGAACGCTGGTCCAACTGAGGCGCCAGGTGGAAATGGCATGGCAAGCCGTTCCACAGGACTACATCCAGCATCTCTACGATCGTCTCCATGGGAGAATAGCAGCCTGCATTGCTGCGAAAGGTGGATATACACTGTACTAGTGCCGACATTGTGCATGCTCTGTTGCCTGTGTCTATGTGCCTGTGGTTCTGTCAGTGTGATCATGTGATGTATCTGACCCCAGGAATGTGTCAATAAAGTTTCCCCTTCCTGGGACAATGAATTCACGGTGTTCTTATTTCAATTTCCAGGAGTGTATATACAATTGGATTAGGTTTTTGTAAATAACGACATTGAGAAATGTTAACGATTTTTTATTATTATTTTAATTCTCACAGGTACAATTCAGATCTTGAGACTGAAATTCAGTTCTTGAGATTACAATTTGAATCTTTTCCACACAACAAGTTTTTTAGCAATAACAAACAAAAAATTCACTGGGTGAAATATTTACGATTTTCAGATATGTAGAAATCTACAATAAAAACTTATTCTTACACTACAACAGTCCCAATGGTAACAGTTACGTGGAAGAACAAAAGTAATTCTGATAGACTGTGAACTATGTACACATACCATTTACAAATGTACAATGCATGCACACACACACACACACACACACACACACACACACACACACACACACACACACATACACACAGTTACTTAAACTATGATAAAAGGGTCATACTGTTCTGTCACATTTATACCCAGTCTCATTTTCTCCCTCTCACTTTCACTCTATTACAGTCCCCCACCGCCTCTCTCTCACAAGTGAATACACTACTGGCCATTAAAATTGCTACACCACGAAGATGACAGGCTACAGACGCGAAATTTAACCTACAGGAAGAAGATGCTGTGATACGTAAATGATTAGCTTTTCACAGCATTCACACAAAGTTGGCGCCGCTGGCGACACCTACAACGTGCTGACATGAGGAAAGTTTCCAACCGATTTCTCATACACAAACAGCAGTTGACCGGCGTTGACTGGTTAAACGTAGTTGTGATGCCTCGTGTTAGGAGGAAAAATGCGTACCATCACGTTTCCGACTCTGATAAAGGTCGGATTGTAGCCTATCGCGATAACGGTTTATCGCATCGCGACATTGCTGCTCGCGTTGGTCGAGATCCAATGACTGTTAGCAGAATATGGAATCGGTGGGTTCAGGAGGGTAATACGGAACGCCATGCAGGATCCCAACGACCTCGAATCACTAGCAGTTGATATGACAGGCATCTTATCCGCATGGCTTTAACGGATCGTGCAGCCACCTCTCGATCCGTGAGTCAACAGGTGGGGACGTTTGCACGACAACAAACATCTGCACGAACAGTTCGACGACGTTTGCAGCAGCATGGACTATCAGCTCGGAGACCATGGTTGTGGTTACCCCTGACGCTGCATCACAGACAGGAGCGCCTACGATGGTGTACTCGACGACGAACCTGGGAGCACGAATGGCAAAACGTCATTTTTTAAGATGAATCCAGGTTCTGTTTACAGCATCATGATAGTCCCATCCGTGTCTGGCGACATCGCGGTGAACGCACATTGGAAGCGTGTGTTCGTCATCGCCATACAGGCGTATCACCCGGCGTGATGGTTTGGTGTGCCATTGGTTACACGTCTCGGTCACCTCTTGTTCGCATTGACGGCACTTTGAACAGTGGACGTTACATTTCAGCCGTGTACGACCCGTGGCTCTACCCTTCATTCGATACCTGCGAAACCGAACATTTCAGCAGGATAATGTACGACACATGTTGCAGGTCGGGTACGGGCCTTTGTGGATACAGAAAATGTACGACTGCTGCCCTGGCCAGCACATTCTCCAGATCTCTCACCAACTGAAAACGTCTGGTCGACGGTGGCCGAGCAATTGACTCGCGACAATACGCCAGTCACTACTCTTGATGAACTGTGGTATCGTGTTGAAGCTGCATGGGCAGCTGTACCTGTACACGTCATCCAAGCTCTTTTTGACTCAATGGCCGGGCATATCAAGGCCTTTATTACGGCTAGAGATGGTTGTTCTGGGTATTGATTTCTCAGGAACTATGCACCCAAATTGCGTGAAAATGTAATCACATGTCAGTTCTAGTATAATATATTTGTCCAATGAATACCCGTTTATCATCTGCACTTCTTCTTGGTGTAGCAATTTTAGTGGCCAGTAATGTAGTATGAGTGAGGGAGAGTTTCAATTCCGTCATCACAAATGATCCTTTTCATCGTCATGAGGCGACAGGCTTACTTTAGATTTCAGCATAGTGTGTCCTCTCAGTTGAATACTAGCTTGCCACATCATGTGCTGGGGTTGCGGCGGAGGACCACAAGCACGGTCAGATAGTCTTCGATAGAGAGGACTTTCGATGCCACACGACGCACACCCTTAGACTACCTCTGGGTGGTACCTTCCAGTGTGCAATATAAGAAAAGTTATGCTCTCTGCCCTAAAACTCCACAATCGACAATCAATTCTTGCATAATGCCGAGAACCTTCTTGTTCTGTAGAACAATACCGTAAGGTTTATCGGCCTTGTATGAGGGCGTGTCGAATTCATTAGTGTGGTACAAAGATCGCAGTTTTTCACCCAACAGATGAAGCTACCTCTATCCACATTAAATAATTTAGGATCAAGGAAATGAGGTTTTGCAAACGGCTTAATGAAAGCAGTACATTTGGAGTTTGGATAGGTCTAGTACGCAAATTCGCACATACATAGTTTTCATAAACTCTACTGCAAATTTCGCCATCTCCACAGCAACAAAGTTGTCACTGAATATCTTGATTCGCTTAAAACTTGGTCTGACGATGCATTTTCTTACACCATAACTCCCATCCCATTCGGTTCTAAACAAAATTTCACGATGTTCCCTCAAATTATCCATTGTTTTACCGCAAATGAAATTATTCATTAATTTTTTAAAAAATCTGTTCAAATGGTTCAAATGGCTCTGAGCACTATGGGACTCAACTTCTGACGTCATTAGTCCCCTAGAACTTAGAACTAGTTAAACCTAACTAACCTAAGGACATCACAAACATCCATGCCCGAGGCAGGATTCGAACCTGCGAACGTAGCGGTCTTGCGGTTCCAGACTGCAGCGCCTTTAACAGCACGGCCACTTCGGCCGGAAAAAAAAAACCTCTCTCAAAGTCACACATGTGCAGAAGCCCTTAGTGTCGTATTCAAATCGATATACTCCTTCAATCATGCGGACTGCTTGAGCGAGATAGCCCAGGTGATTCTAATCAGCTCCATCCCCAATCTGAGGCGTTACTGGAAATTACGGTAGTGAATAACATATCTCCGCTTATTTCTTTCTGGAACCAGTTGCTCTGCACACAGCGGTATATCGGAGTGCGCATCATGCTAAACAATAGGCTATGCAAACTAATAGGGTACGCTAGTTCTGCCTCCACCACATACCCCACATCAGTATCAGCCGCCACAACCTCGATTTTTCCACGTAACCGCTTGCATTCGTCTTCGGGCACCCATAGAAACTTCCTCAAACGGCATTGATCGTGCCATGGCGTCCTCGTATAAGTTATTGACACCCAAGTACATGATGTAACTCTAATCAAGGTACGCTTTGGACCTCTCACCCATACGTGTGTAACTTGCCTTGGCGTGCTTATGGACACATTGGCAAAGTCCATCACTGATCCGTCGCTCAAAGAAAAGAAGCATGTAAGCATCAGTCAATAGCTCCATGCAGCGATTCGTTTTCTTGAGCAGAGTGTCCCAAGGCAAGCCAGCTGCTGCGTGATAAAAGGCGGGATCCAGAGAGTATGTGGTCATGCATAGACTCTGGAATTCCTCGAAAGCATCTGCAAACAAGCCCACGTCTGTGTCCTTGTAAAGCTGTGCATACTCTCCAAAAGTGGAGATACTAATATCCCGCCAGACATTCACATCATGCTCATAATCTGCATCCGTTATGGTATCGCATGTAACGGTGCTGGATAATGGAATAATGTCGCGTAACTTGATTCGTTGACTTTCACCATAATATCCACATACGCGTATGGGGATACCCCCATCCTAGTCACGAGATGAAACTTTTTTTCATCGGGAAATGCAGCTCGAATGATAATCGTATTCTCCCTAGGCAGAGTTGCAACAGATTTCTGGAATGGTGCCTTCATAAAGCGTAGCGAGTGAAGGAAACGGAGCGTAATTCTCGGCGTCATTCGTTTCGAGAATGAAATATGCTTCTCGACACTCTCAGGTAGGACGCTGACCTGATTTTTGTCCCAGACGAAATGAGCCAACTGCTCAACAAGAAATTGATCGTCATACCCGCCTAAATTATGAAAAAAACGGGTATGTATCTTGGTAAATGGTACTTCAAATTGCGCCTATTATTAGCTGCACCACGGTACTTCCGCACAATATGACATCCACTCCTACGAGGCGTTCCCGTTTTTCTATCTAACTGCAGCCCCCAAATACGACAGTCAAGCACGTTACTGTACAAATTTTCATTCTCCTTCGGTGTGATAATGGGAACGTTGTCGCTGTAAGGCTTATCAACTTCCCATGAAAGTTTTGCGAGATCAGTGAGAAGACAAACTCCAGGATAATCCCTGACATAAGATTGGATTGTTTGGAGGAGGAGACCAGACAGCGAGGTCATCAGTCTCATCAGATTAGGGAAGGGCGGGGAAGGATGTCGACCGTGCCCTTTCAAACGAACCATCCCGGCATTTGACTGGAGAGATTTAGAGGAATCACGGAAAACCTAAATCAGGATGGCCAGACGCGGGATTGAACCGTCGTCCTCCCGAATGCCCGACATAAGAACCGTAGCGGTTAAGACTCGAATCATAGGACGAAACAATTTGATATGTCGCATATGGTACGTGTTTTTCTGTAAATGTGGAATGTGAGACTGTAGGATTACCTTCACAGCGGGTCCAAGGAGGGAGGAGGCATTCAAAGTCAGGGTACACCACTAAGGTGATCTCTTCTCATGGTGAGCATTTTTAAATTTTATGATTTTTGTTTTCTTCAGTAGGCAGTACTTGGTCCTTGCAAATGCAATCTACTAGATACTTTGCTAATAACTTGTCCGAGGAAAAGGCACTGAGGCACCTTAAGCAAATATGCTTTTTACGCTTGTGGTTACTGAATTAAGGGAATAATAGTTGGTACACATCTTTGATCTAAATACAATGATAATTACCTTTCTCTTCATTTTTATCATGTGAGAATAACAGCATGTTTACATGCATCTTTCGCTCACCAATAAATTTTGTGAAATGGAAGGGCCCAATCACTAAATATTTATCTTGCTTGTTCTGCTCATCTGACTTGCGTTTCTCCAGGATATAAACATGAACCGATATTCCGGTAATCTGCGCCTCAAATTTAAGTATATCTTTGAGCTTAACGGGAAACTTGATACCGTCGAAGCTATAACATCCACGGATGTCAAGATATCTATCGTATCGAGATGTGCGCTCGGGACGTATACTGTAATTTCTCTCGCAAACCAGGATTGACCATGCAAAACAAGCCCTATACTTTTTATTTTCGACATTAATGCATGCCTACCTCGCAGCTATATTTTTAGGAAGCCCGATATAGCTGGACCCTCTATTTATCGGATCATAAAAATTCAAATGGTTCAAATGGCTCAACTGCTGATGTCATTAGTCCACTAGAACTTAGAACTACTTAAACCAAACTAACCTAAGGACATCACGCACATGCATGCCCGAGGTAGGATTCGAACCTGCGACCGTAGCGGTCGCGCGGTTCCAGACTGTAGCGTCTAGAACCGCTCGGCCACTCCGGCCGGCATCGGATCATAGAAATGAATTTGAAGGTGTAGTACTCTGCTCAGTCCATTCCATTATAGTACACAAGGTGGACTTGTGAAACCACTCAGCGACTGATTTGCTCCAGGTACCACCCCATTTTCCCTCGCAAAGGTAGTGAAGACTTTGTCTCTTCACTGCCAGAGGCCTGTTTGGGTGTCTGTGACACTTTGATGCAGAGTACTGTGCACTTTGATTAAGAGCCTTGAGCGGCTCCGTTTCCACAACAGGAAGGCATGCTTTCAGAAACCCTACAGGGCCACTTTACCCTCCTGCTGAGTTCTCTAACCTGTTGTTGAGGTCTTCAGTCCTGAGACTGGTTTGATGCAGCTCTCCATGCTATTCTATCCTGTGCAAGCTTCTTCATCTCACAGTAACTACTGCAGCCTACATCCTTCTGAATCTGCTTAGTGTATTCATCTCTTGGTCTCCCTCTACGATTTTTACCCTACACGCTGCCCTCCAGTAAGTGATCCGTTGATGCCTCAGAACGTGTCCTACCAACCGATCCCTTCTTCTAGTCAAGTTGTGCCACAAACTTCTCTTCTCCCCAATCCTATTCAATACCTCCTCATTAGTTATGTGATCTACCCATCTAATCTTCAGCATTTTTCTGTAGCACCACATTTCGAAAGCAATACTCGATGCTAACAAATTTCTCTTCTTCAGAAACGGTTTCCTTGCCATTGCCAGTCTACATTTTATATTCTCTCTACTTCGACCATCATCAGTTATTTTTCTCCCCAAATAGCAAAACTCCTTTACTACTTTAAGTGTCTCATTTCCTAATCTAATTCCTACAGCATCACCCGACTTAATTCGACTACATTCCATTATCCTCGATTTGCTTTTGTTGATGTTCATCTTATACCCTCCTTTCAAGACACTGTCCATTCCGTTCAACTGCTCTTCCAAGTCCTTTGCTGTCTCTGACAGAATTACAATGTCATCGACGAACCTCAAAGTTTTTATTTCTTCTCCATGGATTTTAATACCTACTCCGAACTTTTCTTTTGTTTCCTTTACTACTTGCTCAATATACAGATTGAATAGCATCGGGGAGAGGCTACAACCCTGTCTCACTCCCTTCCCAACCACTGCTTCCCTTTCATGTCCCTCGACTCCTATAACTGCCATCTGCTTTCTGTACAAATTGTAAATAGCCTTTCGCTCCCTGTATTTTACTCCTGCCACCATCAGAATTTGAATGAGAGTATTCCAGTCAACATTGTCAAAAGCTTTCTCTAAGTCTACAAATGCTAGAAATGTGGGTTTGCCTTTCCTTAATCTTTCTTCTAAGATAAGTCGTAGGGTCAGTACTGCCTCACGTATTCCAACATTTCTACGGAATCCAAACTGATCTTCCCCGAGATCGGCTTCTACCAGTTTTTCCATTCGTCTGGAAAGAATTCGTGTTATTATCTTGCAGCCGTGACCTATTAAACTGATAGTTCGGTAATTTTCACATCTGTCAACACCTGCTTTCTTTCGTATTGGAAGTATTATATTCTTCTTGAAGTCTGAGGGCATTTCGCCTGTCTCATACATCTTGCTCACGAGATGGTATAGTTTTGTCAGGACTGGCTCTCCCAAGGCTGTCAGTAGTTCTAATGGAATGTTGTCTACTCCCGTGGCCTTGTTTAGACTTAGGTCTTTCAGTGTTCTGTCAAACTCTTCACGCAGCATCATATCTCCCATTTCATCTTCATCTACCTCCTCTTCCTTTTCCATAATATTGTCCTCAGAACATCGCCCCTGTATAGGCACTCTATTTACTCCTTCCACCTTTCTGCTTTCCCTTCGTTGCTTACGCTATTCGCTCCTCAAAGGCGTCCACAGTCACTGAGTGCTCTAATTATAGTACAGTGTTACTATTCTGACATCCTTCACTAATTGGACTGGAGAGGGAACTGCTGCCATCCCCAGGATTACTGGTACTATTACTATAATTACAACTAGTTGACGGCAGTGCTACTCCTGATGACTGTTGCATAAAAGAGCAGGGGGTGCATGTACCTTGCAGTTGGGCAAGAACGTGAGGGAGGAGGGGAGGGGTGGCAAGGAGATTTGCGTTGCCCCAGAGTGATCAGCCTGACTGCGGTTGAGGCTGTGCAGATGATTATTGCCACATCCCTGAATCAGTTGATGGAGGGACGGTGGCCCATGGATGCTAGGGTGGAGCTGGGGCAGCACCAGTGTGGAGGCAGCAGATACAGCTGCGGCTGTTTGAGTGACGGTAGCTTCCTGTGCAGCGACGAGGACATTGTCTAGACTGTTGTTTCTTTGCCGCCCCAAGTACCCGCACCACTGCATAATTTATGGGCAGTAGTGCTGTAGAGAAAGAATAACGAGAAAAAAGTACATTGTTTCAAACATCACGTGCTGCTACAGGGAAAGAAAGACCGCTGGTTATTTGTAAGTAGAATGAGTACATGTATAAATTACGTATATCACTCTGGCCCCTTGACATATCCTTCAGGCCATCTGGTATCTCCTCATGGCGACACAGTGCCCTTTTCAGTTCCTCCACCCACCAGGCATCTCCTCACTCATACAAAACTGACAAAAAAATTTGATGAATGAATGTGTTCTTACATGACAGCTGTGACGCGGATGGAATCATAACCTCTGTCCCTCCCTGCTCCTGCTCCTCTAAATCATCTGCAACAACAATAACGAATATTCAGCAATTAAGTACACGATGAAATTTTGTCTAAGAGCAGCATATTATGCATACACACAGTACTATGAAGAAGAAAATACATGCTACTTACAATGGTGCTGCTGCTACTTTTGCTGGGTTTTAGCAACCACGTCATCAACTGTCTGCTGAACATGTACTGAAACAATAAGACGACATGTATTCAGTAGTACGAAATTCTTAGTGAAAAAGTTGGTTATCGATCTTGATCCTCGTAATGATGCACAACAGCAAAGACTCACTGACCACATCATATCATGTATATAAAGAAGAATATATACACTACTTGCGATGCTATGGCTTCTGTTGCACCTGTTGCAACGTCTCTGCCTCCATCTCATTCACAATTTGGTGGATGTATGCTGAAACGAAAAGAAAAAGAATTAACACTGAAATCTGAACACTCTTTTCAACTTAGAAAACTGAATACAGAGGGATATGATACAACAAGAGTTTTATACGAAAATATACTTCGAAATCTGAACACACAGTGATTTGATGCTAGGAAAACTTTTTAGGAAAATATACACTACGAAATCCGACCTCATGCTATGAAATTAAATATGTGCTTACCTGGTAATTCCCATTCCTGTGGTAGTCTTGGGTGTTTGCCGCCACTGACACTGCCGCTGCTTGGAAAACACTTAACATTGCAAGCAAACTAACAGTTAACGCACATAGGAGCGGGAACGAGACAAGCAAGATTATCTTGCCCTGGACGATAGCAGAATGAGAATGGGGGTGGAGGCGATACGGTTTATATACCTTCACTGATTCAGCATTACCTTATATTACCTAATAGGGTTGGAGTAGTCTGAGGAGGGATGAAAATCTTCATCTGCGTGTTTGGACTTGCTAGTTCACTCACAAACAGGAACTTGACTGAGAGCAGAGATGGTTTCCCAGGTAACAAATATCAAAGGAGGGCGACTTCTGCTCCTCCGCTAGCAGCCATATGTAGCCACTTGAGAGGGCTTGGCGTGCGTGCGGACCTTTTCTGCCCTGTCTGACGGCGTTGTTGCGTGGTGTGGTTATGGCGAAGTGGCCAATGTGTGGGTGTACAAAGATGTGATGTCCCTTCCGGCGTGGCCCCTGGCACCTCTGCCCAGCAGTTGGTGCAAAGACGCGATTGGAAGTTTTTTAACAGTGTAATTATATGTGGTGAGTTACGCTGAGGTTGATTTCATGACGATATTCCTTGCATGATCGGGAAAAAACGAGCTCTGCAATTACTTCTTTTCGATGTATTTTAGAAGACCTGAATCTTACAAAACAGCAGAGATTGATGAATTTCCCTGCCAAATAAAAGAGGGATTCAAACCCTGCAAACCGAATTTTATAAATAAACAATATATCATGACACCCTCTACAATGTAGTTGAATTTCCTGTCATGGGATCCTTCCATTCGACCAGCTCTGCAGCTTTTCCCCCAGTTTTCTCCGGTGAGGGAGGGGGCGAGCGTCCGCAGCTCGTGGTCGTGCGGTAGTGTTCTCGCTTCCCACGCCCGGGTTCCCGGGTTCGATTCCCGGCGGGGTCAGAGATTTTCTCTGCCTCGTGATGACTGGGTGTTGCGTGATGTCCTTAGGTTAGGTAGGTTTAAGTAGTTCTAAGTTCTAGGGGACTGATGACCATAGATGTTAAGTCCCATAGTGCTCAGAGCCATTTGAACCATTTGGAGGGGGTGAGCGGTGATAGCATTGTGCACTAACTTAGACGATCCCTGCACGTCAAGACGAGCACAAACACGAAAATTTTCCAACAAAACAACATGTCCAATCTGCAGCAGTGTAATTACATAATTACGGCATGTAGTTGCTGGGCAGGTTAATACTTGCATCTTCCATACCAACAGCTCTGCACAGACTGGGCGATTTTTCCGCTAATATTTTTCTGGATGGGGTAGTAGGAAGTGGGTGAGGGGAGTGGAAGGCTGGGATATTTTCCAGGAGGGGAGGGGGTAATTAATTTGTAGTGGGAACTTCTGCCACCTAATGTATCAGGATGACCAAACGTAGCGAGAAGAGGTAGAAGGCACCGTATTAAGACTCGTCCGAGCTTTCCAAGTGGTTTATTGTTTCCAACTACAGTGCCGTGTTCCTCTTGGTCTATGTCACTGGGTCCCACAATGCTGAGGACACCACTTTGTGTCTTCGAAACGGCTTAGCGCGGAATGGCTGCCTCAGCGACATGTGCACGCTCTGTGTGTTGACCTTGTACACCAACGTAATTGTGGCGTCGTCAGGATGCTGGCAGTTGACTCAGTGGTCTGTGTCCTGCTGACCCAGCGCCACTCAGTGTGAGCTGCAGGCGGCCAGCTGCATCCTCCTCGCCATTGTGGCTAACATTGCGGCGACAATGTGCGCTCGTGATCTGGTGTTTGACTCTTCGGCCCTTGCCTCGGGATGCCTCCGGCGTGTGTTGGAAGCCTGGATGCCTGCCCTCAGTAGTGAGAGGGTCGAACCAGCGACTCATCGTGGACTGGAACACTGGCGCCACATCTGCTTCTGCGTGTAGCTGGTGGTGTCACACACCCCACTGTCCAGGAGAGCTGCCACAATTGAATGAAACGCGTTAGAAACCCTCACTTATTTATACGTGGGCATGCGCCTCTGTTTTGCCATATGTGTCACTTCACGTCATGTACTCATACCACGCTAGGTTGACCAGTGGGCCCCTTCTGCCTATGATCTGCAACATGCATGTATACTCTTTCAGCAATATGACAGCCCCTGTGGGCTCTATTCTACTTCGCAACTGTTGGTATGCGTAACTCACTGCAATCCGGCCCGTACCTGGCTGTAACTTGTGCACTTGTGCTCAGAATGTTGCATAAAACTAACTTTCCCTATCCTAGAAAGTGGTGCCGCTACAAATTGATAAATTTAATTAATTAGTCAATTAAATTGATATCAAAAGTGCGCTTGTATCAGTGAGGTGATGTGGAGAGGGTTTGGGATTTCCCAGAGGGGGGGGGGGGGAGGGCAGAGGACGGGAAGCAGTAGGGGGTTTCTCAGAAGGATGGTTTATCCCCAGGAGTTCACAAGTCAACTGCCAGGGGCTCATAAATCAGTTATCATAACAACAGGTTCGCCGCGGAATGTATGCTTGCCGCTGAATGTATGCAATTGTCCTCATAGCCTCCTTGCCCTACTAGACACCACATTTCTAGCAAAACCCGCACATGACTTAGTATAACCTCAGACTTTCAGCACATGACAATGTGAGTTTCATGAAAAAAAGATAGTTAACAAACTCTCCGGGAACGATACTTCATGATGTTACCATGAATCTAGGAGTAGTAGTTCCCGTTCCGCACTGCAAACCTTGGGGACGCCAGCCTGAGTGGATTGTTTTTTCCCTCCCCAAACAGTAATGCACCTGTCCCCACTGATCTGGATGATGGCTCACTCGTGCCCTCCAGGAATCCACAACATGGCTCCACTGTGGCATGTCACGTGTTGTGTACTGACTCATCATCTGCTCGCTGTGCTTACTCCTTTTAGAATCGCGCGCCACGTTCTTTAAAACTACATCCTGGCGACCTCGCACACCCTCTAGTTGTGCAGCCTGTGCTGCAAGTGTCACTGATATGAATCGGTCGCCAAAGAATTCAGCAACACGCATCAACAAAAATCAGCATCCAAGCGTGAGTTGGGTGATGTATGAGAGCGTGTTGAAAAAGAATGCCTCAGAATTTTTTATGTTAAAAGTCTCGAAAATTTTAAAATAAAACAAATGTTATTAGCATTCTACACTCCTGGAAATTGAAATAAGAACACTGTGAATTCATTGTCCCAGGAAGGGGAAACTTTATTGACACATTCCTGGGGTCAGATACATCACATGATCACACTGACAGAACCACAGGCACATAGACACAGGCAACAGAGCATGCACAATGTCGGCACTAGTACAGTGTATATCCACCTTTTGCAGCAATGCAGGCTGCTATTCTCCCATGGAGACGATCGTAGAGATGCTGGATGTAGTCCTGTGGAACGGCTTGCCATGCCATTTCCACCTGGCGCCTCAGTTGGACCAGCGTTCGTGCTGGACGTGCAGACCGCGTGAGACGACGCTTCATCCAGTCCCAAACATGCTCAATGGGGGACAGATCCGGAGATCTTGCTGGCCAGGGTAGTTGACTTACACCTTCTAGAGCACGTTGGGTGGCACAGGATACATGCGGAAGTGCATTGTCCTGTTGGAACAGCAAGTTCCCTTGCCGGTCTAGGAATGGTAGAACGATGGGTTCGATGACGGTTTGGATGTATCGTGCACTATTCAGTGTCCCCTCGACGATCACCAGTGGTGTACGGCCAGTGTAGGAGATCGCTCCCCACACCATGATGCCGGGTGTTGGCCCTGTGTGCCTCGGTCGTAAGCAGTCCTGATTGTGGCGCTCACCTGCACGGCGCCAAACACGCATACGACCATCATTGGCACCAAGGCAGAAGCGACTCTCATCGCTGAAGACGACACGTCTCCATTCGTCCCTCCATTCACGCCTGTCGCGACACCACTGGAGGCGAGCTGCACGATGTTGGGGCGTGAGCGGAAGACGGCCTAACGGTGTGTGGGACCATAGCCCAGCTTCATGGAGACGGTTGCGAATGGTCCTCGCCGATACCCCAGGAGCAACAGTGTCCCTAATTTGCTGGGAAGTGGCGGTGCGGTCCCCTACGGCACTGCGTAGGATCCTACGGGCTTGGCGTGCATCCGTGCGTCGCTGCGGTCCGGTCCCAGGTCGACGGGCACGTGCACCTTCCGCCGACCACTGGCGACAACATCGATGTACTGTGGAGACCTCACGCCCCACGTGTTGAGCAATTCGGCGGTACGTCCACCCGGCCTCCCGCATGCCCACTATACGCCCTCGCTCAAAGTCCGTCAACTGCACATACGGTTCACGTCCACGCTGTCGCGGCGTGCTACCAGTGTTAAAGACTGCGATGGAGCTCCGTATGCCACGGCAAACTGGCTGACACTGACGGCGGTGGTGCACAAATGCTGCGCAGCTAGCGCCATTCGACGGCCAACACCGCGGTTCCTGGTGTGTCCGCTGTGCCGTGCGTGTGATCATTGCTTGTACAACCCTCTCGCAGTGTCCGGAGCAAGTATGGTGGGTCTGACACACCGGTGTCAATGTGTTCTTTTTTCCATTTCCAGGAGTGTACGTCTCTATTCTTCATTTCTTCGTAATTGCATTCCTCTACTCTCTGACTCTAAAGTGTAGCGTGTAATATGGGGGTGTGTAGCATAACTATGTCGATGTATGAGAGGCAGCCGCAGTGGCCGAGCGGTTCTAGGCGCTTCGGTCCGGAACCGCGCGACTGCTACTGTCGCAGGTTCGAATCCTGCCTCGGGCATGGATGTGTGTGATGTCCTTAGGTTAGTTAGGTTTAAGTAGTTCTAAGGTCTAGGGGACTGATGACCACAGATGTTAAGTCCCATAGTGCTCAGAGCCATTTGAACTGGTGCATGAGAAACAGCATGCTGTGATCGAGTTTCGAATTCCAAGAGTTCGTCAACACATGGAGTACCATCTCCTTCAGCATGACAACGTCAGACCACCACGAGCACTGCGAAAGCTGTAACAATCTGACGCCTTAGGTTCACTGTCATCGATCTTCTCCATACGGTCCCAACTTTGCTCCAACCAATTTTCATCTTTTTCCAAATTTTAAAGGAACTTTCGAGGACTTCAGTTTGATACTGATGTAGAGATATAAGCAGAGGGGAAGTTGCGGAACTATCAACAAAGTCAAACGTTCTACAGTGATGGTATCAAGAAACTGATCTCTTGTTGGGAGAAATGTGTTCTTCTCCAGAGAGCCTATGTCTGGAAATAAATATACAGACATGAAGAGTAACGATGTAGAATTTTAATGAAATTTGTTTTATTCAAATAGCTTTTTAAGTTTTCAGATAAAAAATTCGGAGGTATTGCTTTTCAGAACGCTCTCATATTTAGATGTGTAGTTTTGGTTGTAACGAGTACAATAAAGCAGTTTTATGATTCTGCCAACAACAGATAGAGAGCTTCATAATGGAACAGTACAGTATATTGTTCAGGGCAGAGTTCATGTGCTAGATGAAGTGACCAACAGGCCTTTTTATATACCGGGTGATCAAAAAAGTCAGCATAAATTTGAAAACTGAATAAATCACGGAATAATGTAGATAGAGAGGTACAAATTGACACACATGCTTGGAATGACATGGGATTTTACTGAACCAAAAAAATACAAACGTTCAAAAAATGACCCACAGATGGCGCTTCATCTGATCAGAATAGCAATAATTAGCATCACAAAGTAAGACAAAGCAAAGATGATGTTCTTTACAGGAAATGCTCAATATGTCCACCATCATTCCTCAACAATAGCTGTAGTCGAGGAATAATGTTGTGGACAGCACTGTAAAGCATGTCCGGAGCTATGGTGAGGCATTGGCGTCGGATGTTGTCTTTCAGCATCCCTAGATCTGTCGGTCGATCACGATACACTTGTGACTTCAGGTAACCCCAAAGCCAATAATCGCACGGACTGAGGTCTGGGGACCTAGGAGGCCAAGCATGACGAAAGTGGCGGCTGAGCACACGATCATCATCAAACGACGCGGGAAAGAGATCTTTCACGCGTCTAGCAATATGGGGTGGAGCGCCATCCTGCATAAACATCGTACGTTCCAGCAGGTGTTTATCAGCCAGGCTGGGGATGATGCGATTCTATAACATATCGTCGTACCTCTCATCCGTCACGGTAGCAGTTTTGCTGTCCAGCGCCATCTGTCGGACATTTTGTGAACGTTGTTTTTTTTTTTTTTGTTTGTTCTAATAAAACCCCATGACATTCCAAGCATGTGTGTCAATTTTTACCTCTCTATCTACATTATTCCGTGGTTTATTAAGTTTTCCAATTTATACTGACTTTTTGATCACCCTGTATGAGTGGCAGATTGCCTCTTCTGAGGCTATTTTTCTTGTGACAGGCCTACAGAATTTCAAAACTTCTGCATATTCCTGTACTCGCGGACTTAAAGGTAAATTCTGCACTAGGTCTTGCTCAGTCAATCTCTGCATTGCAGCATGGTGATCGAGACTTTTAGTAAGTCCTTGCATGAGTTCACAGACTTGGCATGTTTTCCGAAGTGCGTTTAACAGAGTTGTTATTTTCTCTTGGAATATCAAAAGTGATCAGAATTTCAAATTAGTTTTCATACAGTCAAAACTATAACTTAAGAGCTGAAATGTCGACAACAACAAAAGCCTGCCAGTCCGTTATTTCGTTTCGTAAAAGACAGTTACACTGTTTTGCAAACGATTATTTTCCTCAAGCTAGACGCAAACGACGCTTATTATCTTTGAAGCTGGTCACACAGGTTATTTAGCCCATTCACCACAAAATCCGTCACATCTGCTATTAAATAGAAAATAATATAAAGTAAACATAAATAAATAAATAAAAATGGTAAGAGGCTCGGTTAGAAAATGGAATGAAAAGAATAATTTTTTTCTTCAGAAAGGTGCTTTGGCAGTGTGATAATTGAGGGATTTGAAGTATGAATTGTTGGAACAATCGTCACATTCATCACATTTAGCATTCATTCAGACATAATAACATTTAATGTGTAGTCTCCACCTTGAAAAATAGCTGAACAGTATGAGTTGACCAGGTAAATGATGTGATAGGCCTATGGGGTTACACTGCTGATATGGAATTGAAGAGAATACTGGTGCTACAAAAGAAAGCTGTCAGGCTCTTACATGGTCTGGGGTGCAAGGAGACCTGTTGTGATTCTCTTATCAAATGGTTCAAATGGCTCTGAGCACTATGGGACTCATCATCTGTGGTCATTAGTCCCCTAGAACTTAGAACTACTTAAACCTAACTAACCTAAGGACATCACACACATCCATGCCCGAGGCAGGATTCGAACCTGCGACCGTAGCGGTCGCGCGGCTCCGGACTGAGCGCCTAGAACCGCTAGACCACCGCGGCCGGCGATTCTCTTATCCTAAATAAATATCTCGCTGTATGCTGCTTGAATATATTTTTGCTTAACACATTTTTTTGTAAACAATAACTGTGAGACATCCAAATGCTGAGAAATATATAGCATAACTGCAACACAAGAAATAGGCCTAGGCAAAGAACAAAATTAATAATCAGTGACGACACTCCATATATCAGTCGCTCAGTGTGATGCAACAAACTTCTGCAATCCACAAAATCACATATTTGGTATTTACTTAAAACAAAATAAAATGTCTGTTTTCACTGAAAGAATTTGAAGTTTCTTTTCTACTTGGCAGAAAAAATTGCAAACTATCGTAGGATGTAGATTTCTGTAAGCAGTGAAAGTGTGCATTATAAAAGTAGCTGTACAGTATGAAATAAGCTGTGATAGACAACATAAATTTAAAGTAAAATCGAATATAAATCTTCGTAAATAAGCATAGAAACGGTTACCTGTCTATGCTGTGTGTAATTGATCATAACAGTTATAATTATATATAAATGACATTATTTATTAATCGTTGTAAACAAACGGTTATATAGTGTTTACCTTTATCTATAAATGTGACATTTGTTTAGTAACTATCTGCTGACCACATGGAAAAATAATGCATAAATTAGATAATAAGGATCCACCTTCGAAAAGAAAGTGTATTTTGAATTAATAAACTGTGTTTCACTTCCAGTTGGAGACAGTTTCGTCTTGTCGTCATAAGAAGTGAGATATAGCCATACCTGTTGTATGGGAAGAATATCCAGATGCGAGGTTCACTGGCAGTCCATCGCTCGCATACAGACGGGCGCATCTGGATGATGACGACGTGTGGCGTTTTGTACGCTTCCCACATGTTGCTCATAGTAGCACGGTAAACATTTTCTGATCCCCTGTGGTCTGATTAACATGTAAGAAATTACATGCATAATGAGATAAAAAGGCTTAAGAACTTTACTTAAGAGATATTTTTCCTTTCTATTTTGCCAAGGCAGATTTTAACACAATTCACAATGCATTACACATTATCAAAATATTCATGCAAATAGTTGAAATAGCTTTCTGGATGGTGTAGCTGCAGCTATTTTCTTTATAGAGAGAAGAAGCATGTTAGCAGCCTTTTACATCTTGATACTTTGATATGAACTTAATTTTGCTCCAGATTGAAATTTTTTACTTCTCTGTCTAATTAATGCTTACATCTTATGTTATAATCACAGTAATCCTTCTCACTGTCCATTTTTAAACTGTATGAGTTCGTCTATGATGCAGTAGTATTGCACTGAAAGGTGTGAAGTTCTTAATATAAATGTATGGCCAAAATTCAAGGAAAATTCATTAAAATAAAGTGTGATCTTTCGTTTGCTAAATAAGTTGCCAATTATGAAGTTCAAAATTTCATAATGATTTGTACGTGTTGCAGAGACGAGAGACAGATGAAAATTAGATAATATTGTTGGTTAGGTGCTGCAGCAATTTTGGGTGATTTAAATTTTGATATAACTTCTTTCTATTTATAATTATTTTTCAACAAGATGGCATTGACTGTTAGATTCTTATGGAGAACACCGTTGTGTACACTCAGGGGCAACTGTACATTCAGGAATAAATTAAACCCATCTCCATCCATTTTACCATTTGTTACACTGATTGATTTATGACCCCTGGGGATAATCCCTCCTTTGATAAAGCCCCCACCTTCCACCCTCCTCCTACCCCTCTCCTGTGGGAAATCCATAATCCTTCCTTCTAGTCGATACACGCATATTTTGGCATCAAATTAATTGGCTAATTAATTAAATACATCAATTAATCAATGCCACCCACTCTGGGAAATCCGCTAACCTTCCCCTCCCACCCTCACTCCACCCTCTCCCCTCCCCGTCTAGAAATTAACGGGAAAAGCCTCGGTCTGTGCTGCAGGGAAATGATCTTACGATACAAAACTGAAATCATCCTCAATTGCACTGAAGAGCCAAAGAAATTGGTATGCCTGTCTAATATTGTGTGGGGCCTTGCGAGCATGCAGAAGTGCCACTACACGATTTGACATGGACTCGACTGTTGTCTGAAGTAGTGCTGAAGGAAATTGACTCCATGAATCCTGTATGGCTGTTCCTAAATCCGTAAGAGTATGAGGGGATGGAGATCTCTAATGAAGAGCACCTTGCAGGACATCCCAGATATGCTCAGTCATGTTCATGGTTGGGGAGTTTGGTGGCCAGCGGAAGTGTTTAAGCTCAGAAGAGTGTTTCTGGAGCCACCCTGTAGCAATTCTGGACGTGTGGGGTATCGCATTGTCCTGCTGGAAATGCCCGAGTCCGTCGGAATGTACAGTGCACATAAATGGATGCAGGTGATCAGACAGGATGCATACGTATGTGACACGTGTCAGAGTCGTATCTATATGCATCAACGGTACCAGCGATACCGTATTACTCCAAGTGCACATGCCTCACACCATTACACAGTCTCCACCAGTTCGAACAGTGAAGTGCTGACATGCAGGGTCCATGGACTCATGAGGTTCTCTCCATACTTGTACACGTCCATCTGCTCGCTACAATTTGAAACGAGACTTGTTCAACCAGAAAACATGTTTCTAGTTGTCAATAGTCCAATGTCGGTGTTGATGAGCCCAGGCGAGAAGCGAGGCGTAAAGCTTGGTGTCATGCAGTCATCAGGGTACAAGAGTGGGCTTTCGGCTGTGAAACTCCATATCAATGATGTTTTGTTGAATGGTTAACACGCTGACACTTGTTGATGCTCCAGCACTGAAATCTGCAGCAATTTGCGGAAAGGCTGCACTTCTGTCATGCTGAAGGATTCTCTTTAGTCGTCGTTGGACCGTTTCTCGCAGGATCTTTTTCCAGCCGCAGCAACGTTGGGGATTTGATGTTTCCTGATATTCACACTACATTCGTGAAATGGTCGTACAGGAAGATCCCCACTTCACCTCTACCTCGGAGACGCTGTGTCCCATCGCTCGTGCGCCGACTATAACACCACGTTCAAACTCAAATCTTGATAACCTGCCATTGTAGCAGCAGTAACCAGTCTAACAACTGCACCAGACACTTGTTGTCTAATATAGGCGTTGCCAGCCACAGCGCCGTATTCTGACTGTTTACATATCTCTGTATTTGAACATGTATGGCTATACCAGTTTCTTTAGCGCTTCAGTGTACATAGCGTATACTTATGTTTATTTATATACTTATTTTTATTTATAAAACTCAATTTTTGGAGGATGGATCTCTTTATGTGGCCGTAAAAGCTCACGTCCAGCAACTAAATGTCCTAATTACATAATTACACCGCTGCGGATGTCGTTTTGTTGGAAAATTTCGGTTCGTGTGCACACTGTGAGATTTCTCAGTCTGTGTTGAGCTGACGTTCTGTAAGGATCCCACAATAGTACATTCAACTACGTTGCGTAGCGTATGACAATATACTCGTATTGATTATTTATAAAATTCAGGTTGCACACAAATTTGAAGGGGTTGGGTTTGTTTATTTGGAGGGAAAACTTTCGTTCCCTGCTGTTTATTTAATTTCGGAAGATGCAGTCTTCTAAAATACATCAAATAGAAGTGATTAAATACATAAATGGATGGCTTCTGTCCATTCGCGGAAGGAATACCATCATGAAATCACTATCAACCTCAAAACAGTCACTGCGCGTAAGCACACTGTTAAAGATCGAACTAAACATATCTGCCTAAAAACCTCCCGGTTGAGCCGTCGCCTTTTACACAGCACCACACATACTGGAGTCCAGAGTGCTGGACTTTCAGGCGCAGGTTGCCTGCAGAGGATTGTGTGATATCGGACGTTAGCTTCCTTTGAAATTTGGTACTAGACTTAATACCCGTTTTTCCCCCAAACACACACCTTCCATACCAAGTCAGTGGAGGCAGGCGCTCTCTGTACTCGCCCTGTTGTGCATGTACTGACTGACCTAGTTTACAACGCCACCGGCAGAGGACGCTGAGAGAAGCAACCTTCCAACTCCTTCTTCCTTTATTCCCCTCCTCTCACCCCCCCCCCCCCTCGCCACTCCTGTTACTTCCTGTTGGACAAAGCATCTAGTTGTGGTAACTCTTTGATACCTATACCTGCGAAATTCCTGTTGTAACACATGCTCTGTCTCTCTCTTTCTCTCAAGAGGCTACTTCCTGTCCAGTGAGATTCTGTAACGTGCCACCTGTAACCGCACTACCTCTCTTTCATCCTGAACAAAGCAGCGGATACTTGGTAAATCCTCAGCCCTCCCCAAAATGGTGGGCTGTCGATGTACTGCGCTACTCCTACTAAGTCAAATTGAGTGTCTAATTAATTTGCTAGCCGCTGTGTGGGTCAATTTTTCCTTGCTTCATATTGATTCCTATTGTTGGATACTAAGACTGCCGCATTTGGTGGGAAATTTAGGAGATATCTGGTATTCAGTCCCGCAGCCGCCCAGATTCCAAACTGTACTATTCCCCCTTCTGGACTTTTCTTGCGTCCTATTGGTGGATACCAGCACAGTTAGCTCGTTTGGTGGGAAGTCCATTGGAGGTAGATGAATTTGGTAGTGAGAATTTCAGCTCTATTGCGCTATGTCCTTAAACAATTTGTAGGAGATGGGGCAGGGGTTTGATCGGATTGTGCTCGAAATACCACTATCGGAAACACAAATATATTCCCTTGAAATATGACTTCGTGATTTGAAGCAATGCTGTGTAAAATGATATCTGTAATTTCAAACTGTCTAATTCCCGATCACCTACAGATCTACTAAGTGTATTTTTTACAGCACTATAGAAATCCCGAGTTGTTTCTCTTCGCTACACCAGGAAGAAGAAGGAGGGGATAGTGATGATAGGATAGTAACTGTGGTGTCACCGCCAGACACCACACTTGCTAGGTGGTAGCTTAAATCGGCCGCGGTCCATTTAGTACATGTCGGACCCGCGTGTCGCCACTGTGTGATCGCAGACCGAGCGCCACCACAAGGCAGGTCTCGAGATATGGGCTAGCACTCGCCCCAGTTGTACGACGACATTGCTAGCGACTATACGGACGAAGCCTTTGCTCTCATTTGCCGAGAGACAGTTAGAATAGCCTTCAGCTAAGTCCATGGCTACGACCTAGCAAGGCGCCATTAGCCTTACATAGTTTGATAATTATCGTATAAATGTCTCAAGAAGAACGTGTAAACCAACAAAGAATTAAAGTTAAGTATTAGAGGAGCTGCATACTTTTCTTATTAGCATTCAATAGTTATCCTGTTCCAGACTTCACGCCAGTCGGCGTGTGTGTACGCGTGCCTTTCTTTCGGCTACCCGTCACTGTGGACTGGCTGCATTGTCAGTCCACATCAGTAACAACAACAATTCCACATTTATTTAAACAAATATCGCTCCACCTTTCCTGTGTGAGACAAGGCCCACTGGGATGTATTGGAAAGCACACTACGCCAGACACAGCAGCTGTCACCAGGACACGAACACTTAAACACATGCTACACTTAAACAGTTAAAGCGCCATCCACTGTGTAGTAGCTGTCACGGTTGGATGTCAGAGGTCGCAGAAAGTTCTGTAGCCCGTGCTTTGGCCATGCTGGCAGCTGCACGCTCATCTCCCAGCATCCACATGCTGGCCATGCAGGATGCTCGTGGGTAGAAGACACTGCCGCTGTGAGATCCCAGCCGTCAACTGGTTGGTTTACATGGGGGGAATAATCGTCCAGCACAAACGCTTCTTATGTTGGATCTTCTGAAATTTGTAAGTAAAAATCGAAGAATATTCGCAACACACCCTCTCATGAAGGTTACACAACATATTTTGAGTATTAGTTCGCTATTCAACCGCCCAGAGGGCGATGTAGTTAGATAAAATGCATCCTCACACCCAATCTGACTGGTTCAGGAGGCTCAGCAGCGGTTCACACCTTAAGCCAGAAATGTACATTAATTCCGGCCACCAGGTACCCGAACACCAAGAGGTGTCATCCTAGGGAACGAACCACACAATAAAAGACAGACATGGTGTTTCTTACTGACAAAGATGTGGAAGACATAGCAACGTATGGAAACTGGAAGCGTTTGCGGCACTGTGGTGTGTTTCCAAACATCTGTCTGAAGGCGCTGACCCCTGTATTTAATATCAGTTTCCATAGTGACAAGGTAGCATATGTAATGGTGTTTCATTTTCCAAGACGCCTGAGCATTGATTCCTCATATTGGTGGTACATATTGTACCCAGGTATATGATCGCTGTTTCAGTGTCCTAGGTGGTTGTCATACTGACCTCCAAAATTTTGGAAATTATGTTTCATTTTTATGAAATACAGTGCATAATGATTTGAGGAACAAGGGAGTATTCTGCAGAACTTAAACCCGTAGATCACGAATAATATGCACCATCAGTTGTCAGTCCCACTGGTGGAGGGATGGAATCATTTTCATACTTCCAAGCGAGCGCTTAAGTACCCACATCCCTCCGTATTTTCATCAATTTTACGTGTTTTTCATCAATTTTCGTAATTTTATCAGGTTGTCCGTAATTTCAATGCATTTTACCCAATAACTTGGGGTCCGAAACACCATTCTCTACGAGTTATCATGTCAACAAAACGTCTCATTGCGTCTGTCTCGCTATGCCTTCAGCCAATGAATTGCACCATGGCTCTCAGTTTGCAAGATCTCACCAACACCTTTCATGATTACCACCCCAACAAGCGAATCATATCCATAGCAGCACTCTGCCCCGTATTTGGAAACAAATCCCCCCCTCTTGTCTCCAGATTTCACCATTAATGCTGCGTCATACACGATATCTCCAGCTGCAAGCGTGCTGAGGAGATCAGCACTCGTTTGAACCCTGTCCCTGATGTAACTCAGGGTAGATCCACCGACGAGTTCTATCCCGATCCTATCCCAAACCTGCCCTGTGCCATTGGGGACCCTTACGTGACACCGATACAAGCACACACACATACAGAAAAATAGCGCATAGCGCTAGGTGTTGACAACTGTACTACATTTACAAGTATTTTTAGAATAAGTGGCCACAAGAGATATCATGATCACATGAGCGGAAGTCACATAAAATCGAGAAAATTACGAAAATTGACGAAAAATACGTATGAGTTGAGGGAAAATGCTACAAAATGCGGGAAAATTGAGGAAGAATGGGAGAGTATTTACACATCTGAAAGTATGTGACAGCAAGAGGAATATGAGAAAAAATTGACGTGGAATCACCAGGAATTAGGCAAACTAATTTTCATGGACAGCGATAAGGCGACTGAAATAGATTGTTTCACGTGGATGACCACCAACTATGCACTCCAAAGCTATAGGCAACCACCTTATAGATTTTTGTATAATGTCCTTAGCCAAAGCGCATTGTATTACCAGCTTGGGGGATTACAATAAACAACTACAGAATGGATCGCGTGTTTGCCCTGTGTAAGACCGTTTACGTGTTTTCAACTCTGACAAACAGTATTTACAACGTGATTCTCTGTACTACCTAAAAACCATGCGGTGTCAGCTAACAGACAGCTTAGAGAATAGTTGCTGTTGTAACATTCTTCTGTGTGCCCACTGAGGTAATTGAGATAACACAAGTTGACTGCTGTCTTGGATGCTTTCCTAGAACAGAGAATCATTTGCCTCTAAACTGAGGTGGGCCTGAGCTAAACGATGATAGAAGGTATATGGAGTAATCGGTTGAGTGGCATTGTAACGAGATGTGATTTAATGGAAGATTGAAGATGTATTCTAGAGAGAGAGAGATGTTTGGCAGGTCATTTATCACTCATTTAACCGTTTTTTTCGTTGTTCTCTTGGGCTGTATGAGTTGTGTGGTATCACCTGCGTTCGACTCGTATACAGTAGTGTGTTCTGTGTGTGACTTATAGAGTGTTAGCTACCTACAGTCGTTAATAGCGCACTACATTCAGCGGAGGACTTCCAACGCATGTGTGATGAATCATGTCCATCAGACCCATGGAAAACCTATTTCGACGTCCTCCTCATGATGAACGAAGATGTATGCGAAGTACTCCATTTCCCTGCCACATCTTGGACATAAATCGAGTCTTCAGTTTCAAAATTGCATTTATTCTACGTTAGTGACATGGGTTTGTGAGGTACTGTAATCCCTGTGTACAAATTTGCTTGACAGATGTAGTATGTGGAAGAGACTGTGTTGTGTTCATGGACTGAGTGCAGTGTGGCTTGTAATTTCACTTTTCAAACACCGCTGCTATGTGCTTGTCTATTTCCTTATAAGATGTCTTTGTTTCATGCATTTTTCGTTGCTGACGATAATTTTATAACGCTGAGAGACCATAGCACGACCTCCAAACCATAATCAGATGTGATAGTGGACATTATACAAGCCACACCTTTGGTGTGGATGGTAGTAGTTTTATCATATTTAAGTTTCTCACTAAGGTGAGTGCGATAGAAAACTTGCAGGGTGAATGTAGGTCAGGCATTGGAAACATATTCGCTGCATTGGAGTATTAACAGCATTTCATTCCACATGACTAACATATCGCAAAACCATACTGATTTAACGTTATAGCATCTTTAAGTGCAGAACTGCATAGCTTTAGGAGTGTGTGTTTCTGTTCTACGATCATTTCTCTCTTTCGGTTATCTTCTCAGTATGGAATACAAACACTACAATACTACAGAATTGATAGTACCAGTGAATTACCTAAAATGTTTCAAGTTTCATCCGTCTGCACATCCATCATGCATAAACTATATGTTTCTTCTTCTTCTTAATTGTCTGTTATATCACCACAACACTCTCAAATGTATGAGGTCCTCACCTACTATACACCAATAAGGAATGCTAACCTCCTCAGCTCGCATGCATCTAGAGATATCGTGTATGACATAACACTCATGGTGAAATCTGGAGCCCAAAGGGGTAGCTCGTTTCGAAATAGAGGGCAGATTGCCGCTATGGATGTTATTTGTTTGTTGAGATGGTAATCGTCAAATCTATTGGTGAGATCTTTCAATCTCCGATTTTACCCTACAAATGTGAGAATACTTTATGACTCCCATCCACGAGGGGGAGCTGGCAAATCGTAATAAAATCTTACCGAATTTATAAAGTGTTTCAGTTGAGGGACGTAATTCTTGCACCTCCTGTCTGCTGATGGCTATTTTCTACCCTAAGAAACAGTATTTGTTTAATGTGATGTAGACACTGTAACAGGGTTCGTGATATGTCCGCCTGCATATGACAATTGCAAAGTAATGAAGTGGGTGTTTTAGAACGACACAGAAATTTAAAAGCAAGCTGCAATGTCATTAACTGGTAGCATCATGACATCGACGCAATGAGACCTTTTATTGGTGTTTTGTGGTTTGGATCTCGAGTAATTGGGTAAAATCCACTGAAATTACGAAAAACCTGGTAAAATTACGAAAAGTCACAAAAATATGCCAAAAATGTGGGAGGATGAAGGTACTTACACGTTTTCCTGGAAGTATGAAAATCATTCCATTCCTCCACTGGTGGGATTGACAACCGATGCAGATTACCCCCTTGTTCTACACGTGGTTATGCATTGTAAGTCATAAAAATGAAAGATGCAGTGTCCAAAGTTTTGGAGGTCAGGATGACCACCACCTAGGACATGGAAAGAGTGATCATATACCTAAGTAGAATATGCACCACCAACATGAAGATTCAATTATCTTGGTCTCTTCAAAACTGGAACATTGTGATATCTGCTGCCTTGTCACCGTGGAAGCTGAGAATAAATGTAGGAGTCAGCACCTCCGGACAGCTGTTTTGAAACACTCCACAAAGCCATAAACTCTTCCAGTTTCTATATGTTGTGATGTCTTCCATATTTTTGTCAATAAGAAACATTGCATCTGTCTTTTATTTCAACTTAGTTTACACTATGAGATGTCCAGCTTTCTGTGAGAGCCAATGGATCGAAAGCTGTTAATGTCATTTCAGCTCGTGATACATACCTATAAGTCGTGGTAGAGAAACAAAATGTATGCCTGTGTACACAGCTGTAGTCATACACTGCTTTGATGTGTTACAGCAGGAAACAATGTACCAAACTGGTTTTCAAAACAACAACACAAGAACCCTCTAGCGTGATTGATAGTCTTTGGGATATTGTTTTCCTCCACTACAGTTGATAAAATTTACACAGGTCTGAGGAAATGACTTCGATCACGCATCGTCTGCTGCAGGGGGCCAATACATCTGTATTTAATAGGCTCACCACATATGGTTGATGCCAACATGCAAATGGTATTTGTTTCTTGTAAATCGGAATAGAGAGATACAGTAAAATCTTACTGAGTTACCAGGTAACATTAGCAAAGGTTTTATAGCTCATAGTTTTACTCTGTTGTATGTTACAAAAATAACGAGAAGAGAGAGAGAGAGAGAGAGAGAGCACGTGTTTTGACAGGAATTTCACAGGTATAAGTATCAAAGAGTTACCACCACTCGATGCTTTGTCCGACGGAAAATAACAGGAGGGAATAGGGGATATGAGAGGAGCCTATTGGAGGGAGGAGGGGTTACTTCTCCCAGTGTCCTCTGACGGTGGTATTGTGAACTAGCTCAGTCAGTATTTATAAACAGGGCAAGCACATTGAGCAGCTGCTTCCACTGACATGGTACGGAAGGTGTGTGTATGGGAGAGAAACAGGAAGTGAGCCAGGTATCCAAATTTTAAAGGAAGCTGATATCCAGTATCATGCATTTCTCTGCAAGTGATCAGCGTCTGTCATTTCAGTCAAAGTGTTGCCAGAGGTCCGTCACAACAAAACCAGGAGATTTCTTGCTGGATACGTTTAGTTCGATCTTTAACAGTGTAATTACGTGTGGTCACTGTTTTATCAGTTTCATGACAGGTTTCCTTGCACAATCAGATAGAAGCGATCTATTTACGTATTTAATTACTTCTTTTTGATGTATTTTACAACTCCTGCATCTTCCAAAATTCAATAAACAGCAGAGGACGAAAGCTTTTCTCGCTAAATAAAGAGCTCCAGCGCCTGTGAGTTGACATGCAACTTAAATGTTTATAAATAAACAGTATAGTAGGGAGGGGGGGCAGGAGTGGTGGGTTCGGATGTCCTCTGGCAGTTGTATTATGCACTTGCTCAGTCGAGCCCTGCACGTCACAATGAGCACACATACGAAAATTTTCCAGCAAGACAACCTCTGCAGCAGTGTAATTATGTAATTAGGACGTATAGCTGCTGGATGTGAGCTTTTCCCAGCAAATAGAGACATCCAATCTCTCAAAACTGTATTTTATAAATGAACACTATATCCTTTACTACGTAATCAGCAGTGATTTCAATTTCATACTATGTGATCCTTCCTCTCCAGCACAAATTGAGACTTTTTGCCAACAATTACCAGGCTGGGGATAGGAAGGGGTGGAATGGGGGACGGGAGAGAAAGGCTGAAGTATTTCCCAGAGGGGACGTGTTAATTAATTCATCAACTCAACTAATTAGCCAGTTAATTATATACCAAAAGTGTGTTTGTATGGGCAGGGGGCGAGGGGTTGTGGATTTCCCAGAAGGGAGAGGGAGGAGGTACGAGGAGGGGTGGGATTGGAGGGTTGCAAGAAGGAGGGATTATCCCCAGGGATCATATACCAACCAGAATAAGAATAGGTTAAGGGAAAGGGAAGAGCTTTAATGTATCCCTGATTGTATGCATGCCCCCAGAATATATGCAACCCACAGTGTTAAATGATGTCAGCTTTATCATACTACTCAAGTGATATCCTTTTTGTATTCCTTCTAGAGTTTTGACTTGCTTAACATGTGAAAATTGACCATCAATATTAGTGCATCCTTTTCTACTCATTCCAGTGAACAGTATCTGATTGCTTAAGTGAATGTAAATATTTGGTACACGCTTTATGCAGACTTCAGCTGTGGACAATATCAAATGACACACCATGGGAAAGTGAATTATTGCATGTAAGCCATAGTAAGTGATGTGCTTTGGACCTAATTTATTAGTTGAAAGATCCACGATATTCCTATGGATAGCAGGTCTACCTCGAAATTCAGATTCTAGCTAATGGCGATTTTGACAGGATGTGCACATGTAAATAGTAGTAAGTGTCACAAACATGGTTGACTGAAGTTGTATCATACGCACTGGTCATGCCATGAAAATGATTTCCACGAATGAACTGTACATACTGGAGGATAATGTGGATACATATGGATCCAATTAAGTTTCTGCATATGCTCCTGAACGGAAATGCGCATCAAAAGATGGTACTAATCTGGTAAGCGTTCACATTTCGGTAAACAATAAACAATGTGAAATCGGATAATTAACCACAGTTTACATACTTTTGTCTGACAGTGTTACGGAAAGCATGTTAAGCGCCATCCTTAACATTGTTGACATGCCATTGTTCTCTTGTAAATCGTTTCCATACCTTGAAAGCCATACGAACTAAAGTCAGTTATGTACACTGCCGGAAAAGAATGGTACACCATTTTAGGGGTTTCTAGTTCTCTCAAAACTTATTGTTCCAACAATGCCTATGGAGTACATGAAACGATTACATTTACAGACCAATAACGCAAGCAGTTCTGAGGCACCAGGTATCAACCCAAACAGCCATGTTAGTATGTGGTGTATCCTCGGTAGGCGGCAATGCAGGCGCTGATTCTGGCGTTCAGTCGGTCGTACAGATGCCGAATACTGTCCTGGGATACGTTATGTCACAGTTGCTCGTCCTGTTCACGTAGTTATTTAAGAGTTTTTGGTTGACGAGTCCCATCATATTCCACACGTGCTCGACTGGAAACAAATTTGGAGATCGTGCTGGTCGGGAAAGTTACTGCACATCTTGCAGAGTACGGTGAGTTTCGCTGGCACTGTGTATGAGAGCACTATCCTGTTGGTAAAACACATCACCCTTCTTCTGCAAGAACAGCAGAACACGGGGCCAACAACATTTTGCACTTACTGAGCACTGGCTAGTGTCCCCTCCAGAAACAACAAAGACGAACGAGAGTTGTAGCTTATCGCACCCGATACCATAAGGGCAGGGTGAAATCACTTTACGCAACAGTGTTCACCAGGTCTACATCGTACTCCCAAACGACCATCACTTATGTGCAGATAGAATCTGCTTTTATCACTGAAGGCCACGGCGCGCCACTCCATCTTGAAGTGATCCTCTGACAGTACCAGTCGAGCAGTGCACGTAGATGCTGTAGCGTGAGTAGAAGATGGGCTGGACGTTCGCATAGTCAAACTGCTTATAACCGGTTCGCAACAGTTCGTGTTGAAATGCCTGGGCTCACAAGCACTCTTGTCTGTGACGTGGTAGCGGTGTGATCTGCCAATTCTGCCGTTACAGTAAGACGATCATGGCGGGCGTCTGTGCTGCGTGAACGTCCATAACCTTGTGTATGGGTGTGAGAAACTTCATGTGACCACTGATACCAGCATCGTTACACAACTGACACATCACTTCCAACTTGTCTGGCAGTTCTCTGAAAGGACAGTCTCACCACTTAGAACAATCTGACCCCTTTCAAACTCTCTCAGTTTGCTGTAGGCAGCATGAGAGCATGTCAGTGGCATGGTTGCCTTCTTGCTTCACACATGTTCACCACACTGAGCCTTCTGCCTGTGAGCATTCCCTACAAAATAGCAGATACAGATGGCGCTCTGGAAGCTAAGCCACTACGCTATCTGTTGATGGATGACTTTTAAACCATTATCGGTACATCTACATTCCCCAGGTAACATTTGCTGTCACCGGGTTAAATCGACGCCATCTTTCCAGATGTAGAGGAAAGGTACCTATTATGCGATAGTTCCCTAATATGAGACACCCCAACTGTGCTCATGTAAGGGGTTGCACTCTGGTGGAGAGTTTCTTAAACACGTCTATTCCGTGCCAGACTACGACACAGCAAGTAGGACGCCATAGCTGAGCCGGACACAGTACGTAGAAGTTGATACAAAATTTCTTGTGTTGTGAGTTTTTGCGACATCGGTGTTAACACAATATTTCAGCTTAAAGGTGAGTGGATATTACTGCACTCTTTTATTTTTGTTATTTGTGGCGGTATTATCTATACTTGTTGACAATTAGGTTCATTTTCCAACGAACGTTGTTAGCAAGTGCTTGATTTTTTGTGTGCCGGCCGCGGTGGTCTAGCGGTTCTAGGCGCTCAGTCCGGAACCGCGCGACTGCTACGGTCGCAGGTTCGAATCCTGCCTCGGGCATGGATGTGTGTGATGTTCTTAGGTTAGTTAGGTTTAAGTAGTTCCAAGTTCTAGGGGACTGATGACCACAGATGTTAAGTCCCATAGTGCTCAGAGCCATTTGAACCATTTTTTGATTCTTTGTGTAAGATGGCGAAATTCCTAATATGCGATAGTATGGGGATCCAAATACGCGACAGTGTCGGATATTACGATAGCTATCGCGTATTGGGGGAACTCGTTCTCTCACGATTTGTTATATGTAATTTACGCAATACTATCATGAGATAACAATATTTTATCATTTATTGCAGTAAAATTTTGGCAACTGCGTTTATTTTAATTCGATTAAATTATCATAAACTGGGATTACTTTGATTAGTATTATCATCAGAAATTGAAAGATTCTGTGGAACTTTGTTTTAAGGCAGTATTTTGCTCAGAAGTTGATCAATATTATTCCAAATTCAAAGTACTCCGTTCACAGTACTTATAAAAAATAATCTAACAAATAAAATTATAGGAATTGAAGTCCTTTAAGAAGTATGGCTGATTATTGTATTTATTCTTTGTAGATGGAATTGACACCTAAAAGGAAAACGTGGGATAAAGACGCCATGGTTCGTGCCATTACATGTGTGAGAAATGGCGAGATGGGGGTACTTAAAAGCCTCAAAATTTTTGGGAAGGTATGTGAAGGATAAAACTCGTACACCCGAGAAGCTGGTTGGTGTTAATCTTGGCAAAAGGCCTGTTCTCTCATCTCAAATGGAAGATAAATTAGTGAAACACTGCCTTGCAATGGAAGAGCGATTTTATCCTCTTAAATGTAAGGACATACAAAGCATGGCCTTCCAGTTAGCTGTTGGGAATAGGCAGAAGAATCCCTTCAATTCAGAAAAGGCTTCAGCAGGAAAGTAATGGCTCCGAGCTTTCCTTAAGAGACATCCCATTTTATCAATGAGAACTCCCCAGGGTCTTGCAGCAGCAAGAATGAAAGCTTTCACTCCAGGAAATGTGGGGAGATTTTTTAAAATTACGAATCTGTGCTATATAAAGTCAACCATAACCCGCCTCAAGTCTTCAATGTTGACGAAACTGGGCTGACGTCTGTGCAGCATAAACACAGCAAGGTTATTGACATGAAAGGGGAGAGATAAGTAACTGCCTTGACTTCATCAGAAAGGGGAAATCTCATCACAGTTGTAACGTGTATGAACGTAGCTGGCACTTACGTTCCACCACTAATCGTCTTCTCAAGGAAGAATATGAAGCAGGAATTGATGAACAGTGCACCTGCAGGATCAATATCAGCGTGTCATACAAATGGTTTGAGTATGAAAGCCATCTTCAAATGACCCTGTCATTTTGATTCTTGATGGGCATTATTCCCATACAAAGAATCTCGATGTGTTAGATAATGCTCGTGAAAACAATGTTATATTGTATGTTTGCCACCCCACTCAACGCATAAAATGCAGCCACTTGACGTCGTATTTATGGGGTCTTTGAAAATCTACTATGCCCAAGAGATAGAAACGTGGTAGGTAAGTAACCCAAGTCGTGTTATCACGCCATTATTAATAGCCAGGTTATTTGGGGCAGCTTACGACCGAGCAGCAACAATGGAAGCATCTGTGAATGCCTTCAGAAAAACAGCTCTAATCCCATGCAACAGAAACATCTTTAGCGAACATGAATTTTCAATTCATCGCCATGCTGACGCTCTTCAAGAAAGAGATGCCAAAAACGAAAATGAAACTACTGATGGTGATGGTCAAGCTGTCAGCCCGGTAGACATCAGACCTCTCCCACACGTCGCAAAACCACCTGGAGATAGTCAAATAGGTCAAACAACACGTTCGTGCTCTGCTGCGTTACTATCTTCAACTCCCTATGTGAAGCAATTGCAAGAATCTAAACAGAAGAAATCAGAGGCTGATGCTAAGAAAGCAGCCAGAAAGTTATTTGGGGAGAAGAGTGGAAAATCTTCAAATCGTAGACCTAAAGCAGAAGAATCGTCTAGTGACTTGGCATCCGATGTCCATCTTGATGACAGTGGGGATTCAGACAGCAGTGATGACGATGACGCAGTGTCTGTTCTGTACTGGGCGCTTTTCTGAAGGCAAACACGGGGAGAAATTGGCACAGTGCATCAAACGTTATCGCTGGGCTCATGAAGATTGCGGTGTCACAGAAGACAATTTTGTTTGCCCCAGGTGTCGTAAATATAAACCTAAGTAGTGTGAAATGAGTGAAGGATAACAGAAATGAATGAACATGTAAAAATTTTTTATTCATATGTCATTATTCTGTAATAAAATAATTAAAAGCAAAATATTATTACTGTCTCATATTCGGAAACCTTGATCTCATTTCTACGAAATGCCTAATTTATGAAGATTTAATAACTACTCTGAAAGATGGTTTATTATTGCGAATACGATAACTGTATGATAAAATTAAATAATCCAAGATATTATTACCATCATAAAAAATACAAGTGCACTTACTTTTAGGTCTTTCAAATGGGTTTACAATAGTGTGGCTCATATTAGGCACCTTCCCTCTACTAATTTTTATCTGGTAGGGTATTTCGAATGGTTGAGTAACATTAAGCTGACGACCGTCTTTTATTCATCTATTCCCAAGTAACCATACAGGCACAGAAATCAGTGATCCATGGGTTATGAGCTAGGAGTTAATCTCAAGCGGTGACCGACAGGGGTGCGAGTGAGAGAGGGAAGGAAGTTGAGGGGCTAGTATTACCACACACACTTCCCTTTAAAACAAAGATTTGAGCAGACGACAGTACAGCCACTGTTATTATTGACTGAAGTACTGTCCATAAAGTAATCGCAGCCGTCAGGAGGGGCTGAAGGCTTACTGCATGTAAAGTTACCTAGGCATATGGCAGTTCGAAAGCAGTGATTGGCGAGAAAGGTGAAACTGGAGGGACTTGAGGATAATCGCCATTTATTTCAGGGCTGTTGCAAGAATAAAACCTCTGTTAGTAAAGTTAGGCAATAGCCAAAAGCACAAGATGAAAGTGAAAAATTAATCAAGGACTCAAGTTTAAAGATTCACTCGGTAAAGCCATTACCAGTACACCTTCTATCCCCCAAGTGACATATGCCATCATCAGATCAAAATCAGTTTCATGTTTCCAGGTGTACTAATTTTTTCTGGCAGTATATTTATCTGCTTACGCATGTCACTGCAGCATTCATATATCCTTTAGGTCTTTCTGGCGTGTATATTTATATCTGGCACATGTACGATGGTGCTAACGTACGAAAAACTATAGGTGGTGATGTTTCACTTTTATGCATGGAATTAGTCTGATATACGTGGAAGATGTTAGGTTCATAGCTCTGATTTTTTCAGGTTCAGAGAAACATCACGGAAGTGCACCCTTCTGAAGATGCACCAGGTCTGTACATTCCATAAGGAGATAACATCACTGCAAATCATCATTAGGGCCTGCAGAGGAGTCGTTAGAGGGGAAAGCATGGAGGCACCCAGGAACAAACGAAGAAAAAGAGAAATGAAGGACAGGAGCAAAGAACATAGGGAGACAAGATGGGGGGTGTTGTTTGAAAGCTTACAAGCTACGCAAGTGAATGTGAAACGTGTAAGTGAAGAAAAGAAGCAGTATTTATTCAGGAATTTCTGCCTGCTGAAGTGATAGGATACGTAAATTGTGTACTTAAAAGGTCGTTTATGGTCAAAGTTTGTATTTTGGAGATATATCACAGTAACATTTCGTTAAATCGCCCAGCAATTCAACAGTGGTAAGTTAAGGGTAACTGATGTTAAGTGAAAGCGGTTTGCAAGTAAAGAACGTCAAGTAGCTATTGACGAAATTTTAAGAACAGAATTGTGGGTGAATTTACCATTTAAAAAGAACTGTCTTCATAGTAGACGTATGTGAACTCAGTGATGTATCTGGATAAAAAAATCACTTTAAATGTACTTGTACTATCTTATTTTTGAGACTTATTGAAACTTTACTCGAGATTTCTCGAAACAATTAAAATGTCGATTACCACTGTTTGTAGCCGAGGTTTTTATACTACAATTACCGTGCCAAATGTTGGATTTTCCAGTTGTTATGACTGTGGCACAAGCGTTCTCTGTTCATTCACATCCCCATATTTAATCTTGATTAATGAGTGTAACAATTCACGCTGGGAGTAGGTAGTAGAATCAGAAAAAGCTGAGGCAATAAAATATGACCTCTGTGCAGAACTCTCAGAGCTGGAAGCGTCCAGCCCTCGTTTCCAGATGGGCAGCCACAGCTGTTTTCTATCACCTACTAAGTGTACACTTCGTTCATTAGCAACGAAACATACTCTGTCGCTTTGGCATGTCCAGCAGCCGACTTGCTGCACTGCGAGAATGGAGATATGCGTACACCGGCTGTGCTGCAGCCTTCCTACAAAATTTTAAAGGAGCTATTCGGTAAAAATGTTTGATCCTCTTGTATCTGAAAGCCTCATTCATCAGCTTCATAAAGAACTACTCAACATTTCGTTAATGGTCATATGCTGTAGGAAAACACTTATCCTTGACGAAATTTTAAGAACAGAATTGTGGGTGAATTTACCATTTAAAAAGAACTGTCTTCATAGTAGACGTATGTGAACTCAGTGATGTATCTGGATAAAAATTTTTAGAGGTTTCCAATTCACTCAAGATTTATTACTGCATCAGAGTATATGAAGCACAGGAAATGATTACTTTTACAAATTAATGGCACAAGTGGTTCTGAGGTAACAAGTATGGTGAAATACCCATATTAGTACATGGTGCAGCCTCCACGGGTGGCAATGCAGGTGCTGACTCTGCCATCCAGGCGATTATACAGATTCTGAATACTGTCGTGATGTACATGCCTGCTCGACCTGTTCATGTAGTTAGCTAAGAGTTGTTGGCTGGCGAGTCACATGAGTCACTTCTTGTCTCATCACATCCCACATGTGCTCAGTTGGAGACAAGTCTGTAGAACTTGCTGGTCACAGAAGTTGCTGCAGGTCCTGTAGGGCATGTTGAGCTTCACAATCAGTGGGTGGGAGAATGTTATCCTTTTGGAACAAAGGTGAAAAACGGCAAACGTACCAAGCACTGGCTAGTGTCCCCTACAGAAACACCAAAGGCGAACAAGAGTTGTAACATAGTATACTGCAGACCATACACCGAGGGTGGGAGTAAAATATATATGGGAGTTCTGACATAAAGAACGTATTTTGTAAAAATTCCATCATATATACCAAGATTTCAATTTTGCTATAGCCCCCAGTTAAAAATTTGTGTATACCCACAAAGAAAGTTTTAATTTAATTAAAAATTACAACTTATTTAGTTAATATTTAATATTCAACAAACAAAATTTATTCAGTTAAAAACTATAAGAAATACAAAAATTCTGAAATTTATTCAAATTCAATTACATGAATCAAATGATATTTATTTAGGGTTTACCTTAATACAATCAAACAATTTTCTCTAATTTATCACTGTCTTCTGAATAGATTTCAGTCTAACAATCTGGAGGAATAATTTTGTATTTATCATCTAAAAGTAACAAAACTTTTTACTTATATTTTGCTATCAAAATTTCAGTTTTTGAATTGTAAGATATATTTTTTCCAGTTAATTTAGTGAATATAATTGTTAAGTGCACTTAGTAGATTTTCAACACTTTCACTCATGATCATTTTATTTTGCTTTTAGTTTTTCTATAATCTAAATTTTTCAGTTTTTATTTCCTCTGCCTTTCTGAAAATATTTCGAAAGGAAATGTAAACATGAAACTTTTTCTGATATTTTATTCATGTATATAATTAAAAATTTTTAGAGTAATTCTTCTGTGTCGTGAATCATGTGTTAAATTTAATTTTTAACAAACGTAATTATATATTGAATTGTTTCATTTGGTGTATTTTCATTTAAATACACACAATTTCATCATCATTTCTTGAGTAGTTTAAACGTTCACTCATCTAGTCATATTTATGATATAGATAGTAGAAGTTGAATAAAATTGATGGACTTGCAATTACAACTTATTTAATTGTGTCATTCTTTTAAAATCTCTTGAGACATCATAAACATTTAAAAAAATTATTTTGTGGATCAAGATTTCATAATTGTCAAGGAAAAATTTAATTTCTTCCTTTTTTTACATAAATATTTTGTAATTTAACATGATCGAATGAATAAGAATCACCTAAATGATTATTTTTTTGAGTAATTTGGAAAACAACGAAAATAAAGTAAGGCATATCATACTCAGCAGAATTATAATAGTAGCAAATAGTTCAAAATTTCTTTTTCCATTTAATCCAGCAAGTTTCAATTGTTTATAGTAAAAAAAAGTGGAATTAATGGATTTTTTCAAATCGTCTTGTTCTAGTCCAAGTGAATATCCTGGTTCGTATTTAACAACAGGAACACGAATTTCCATACTTTTAACAAGAATTTTATCCTGTTTTGGAAATGTACTATTATCTTTATTACTAACCCATGAAAGAATAGAATTTTCTTGATCTTTTCTTGAACTCCAAGAGAAAATTACTGTTAAATTTACTTCCAAAATTATTTCTTTAAAATTCTTACAAAATCTTCCAAATAGTTTAATGAGTAAAGTACTTCATTCTGTTTGTTTCAGTTTTACCATTGTTAAGAATATATCCTTCCATTGTTAATTCATTTGATAGAAATAAAATTAATCAAATAAGAGTTGATGAAGAAATAATTTGATGTTGGATTCTAGAGAAAATATTGATCCATTTTTAATTGCAATAACATCAAACAACTTTAACACATAATTATCAATTAGTTTAATGTTTCATTTACCATCATATGCTGAAAAATCTGTCCCACTGTGTGAATAACTAGAAATGTCATATAAATGTCATGTAAATAATTAGGATGAATCCAACCATCACCACTATTAATTTAATTTCTGTTACCTTGTTTGGACTATTTAAATTATTTTTTGTTGTCTCATTAACAGAAAATGAGTAAAATTGATGACTTACTAATTTGTTGATGATGTATTAAGGAAAAAATGATTAACACATTTTATAATTACTGTTACTAAACACCACTGAAGTTAATCAGAGTGTCATTTTCAACAGTTATAGTTATTTCTACATTCAGAATAGAATCAAAAATTGGAATATTTGCAGGATAATTTGGATCATAAATTATTGTTCCTGAAAATGCAGCATTTGGCTTGGATGCAGAAATAAAATTAGTTTCTCTATGATAATGATCAATATGTTTAACAAACATTCCATCAGCTAGATTAAAATTTGTAATTATTTATTCAACTGGAATAATTTTAGCAACACGGTTAGCAATTGTTTTTTTCATTAGCTTAAATAATTTGAGCACGAAAACCTAAACCTTGACAAATGCAGCCTTCTTTATGCATTAATAATTTGAGGTTACTTTCAATATACTTACAGTATATATTAGGTTTTTTCGATTGAATAATTTTTCAAACTATTTTGCCAAACAGGAACTTTAATCCTTTCTCCTTCTGTATATAATTTATTATCTTTCGATGTAACATTTCAAGTTGGAAAAGTTGAATAAAAATATGCTTATGTAGCGTTTTTTTAAGTTTCTCTCATTGAAACATTTATTCTTTTTCCAGAAGAGATGAATTTTCCCTCAGTAGAAATAGATGAGCCATTTATATTAATAAAAACTGCGTACATAAATGACAGATTGGTAAGCAAAAATTAGAATTCCAGAAAAAAAAATACAGTAAACTTTTACCAAACTGTATTCAATGTTAAGTAATATTCTCGCATCTCGATGGTTAAAATGGTACAAAACTAATCATTTGCACATTTGTTCTAAAAGTGCAGATCAACCAAAATATCAAGATTTATAAGGGATGTGAAAAAATAGAAAACAAAATTAATGAAAAAATTACTACTTGTATTGAAAATAGTGAAGAAATTCTTGCATTATATGAATGTGAAGGTAATTTAGTTACAGTTTTTGAGGATTTAATTATTGAAAATCAAGACATAGTTAGAGTCTATTTTAACAGAGGTAAACAGAGTTAATAGATTTATTGTTTAAGTTAAACATATTAAAAATAGTGAAACAATTAATTAGCAATAATCTTAATTTTTAAAATACTTCCACAGAAAATGAAATTTAGATAATATTTATCACACATTCTTTGGTGGTGATTTAAAGTTGGATGATTTTAAGGAAATGAATAGTAAATTTTGGAATAATGGTTAATTTACTTTTATTACAAGAGATGTGACAAGAAATGTCAATAATGGCAAATACAGAGAAAAGATTAAGAATTTTGTAAATGTGGAATATAAATGTTTAACATAAATGTTGTGTGTAAATCTTGAACATAAACGTTGAATTGAAATATGAATATGATTATTGTTTTCACCCATAATAAATGTTTTCAAATCATGATCCAGAGGGTGTTAAAAAAGCCAAACGAAATAGAAAAAGTAAACAAAGAGTTTAAAAAATGAAAAAAAAACAATCAAGAACAAAACATGAAAAACTTATAAAAGAAGATCAATCAGCTACCAATGCAACTGAATAAGTAAAACAAGGAATCGAAGGATTAGGTGAAACAGTTTTGGAAACTATTGAAGGAAATAAAGAAGTTGAAAAAAAAATGGTTTCTTGTAATCAACATTATTCAGAAGAATTTAATAACATTCTAACAACAACAAAATATGATTGTGATTAAAGACATTACATATTTAGTGAATCAGAAATAAATGGCCCGATATAGAATTAACAAAAAGAAAAAATTAAAAATGAAGATGTTAAAAAAACAAATATAACTGAAAGAATGTTAGAGTATATCAATCAAAACGCAGGTACTGTTTTTGGATTAAGACCTGTTGATACTTTTAACTATATTGATAAATATCCAGTCGAATTTCTTGATGATAAATTAAAAATAGGTGGAAAAGAATATGAAGGTAATCTGTTGTCTAAAAGGAAAATTGGTGTGGATGATTCAGCTCATGAATTTGATTCTAAGAATTAAAAAAAAATGCTAGAATTCAGCTCAGATACTGAAAAAAATGAAATTAATCCTAACAAAATAAGGCAAAAAAATAAATATAATAAATTAGTAGAAACAAATATTGTGGATTATTTTCCATGTCATTCAGAAAGGAAACTTAATGATTCATTTCAAAAATTGGTGAACATCGATTTAAAAATATTAGATGAAAGCTTATCAAGAGGAGAGCAAGTAATAAATCCATTAGATGAAGATTCTAAAAGACACAAAGATTAAAAAAAAGGCATGAAGCAGGTAAAGAAGTTCAATTAATTGTAAAAGAAAGAATGCAAGTTTCAGATGCTTCAGTTGGTGAGAGACAAGCTGCAACTGCAGTTAGAGGAATCATGTATGGAAAACGAAAATTAGGGTAGGGATGAAATATTGATGAAAATGTTTTAGGTTTATAAAAAAATGAAGATGTTAAAAAAACAAATATAACTGAAAGAATGTTAGAGTATATCAATCAAAACGCAGGTACTGTTTTTGGATTAAGACCTGTTGATACTCTTAACTATATTGATAGATATCCAGTTTTTTTATTAATATTAATGAATAACTTCAGTATTGATTATACTAAACTTCCAAATGGTAAAATTAAATCAACATCAATTAAAATTAAACTCAATAATGGTGATTTGCCACCCAACCCCATGAACCATAGACCTTGCCATTGGTGAGGAGGCTTGCGTGCCTCAGCGATACAGATAGCTGTACCATAGGTGCAACCACAACGGAGGGGTATCTGTTGAGAGGCCAGACAAATGTACGGTTCCTGAAGAGGGGCAGCAGCCTTTTCAGTAGTTGCAGGGGCAACAGTCTGGATGATTGACTGATCTGGTCTTGTAACACTAACAAAAACAGCCTTGCTGTGCTGGTACTGTGAATAGCTGAAAGCAAGGGGAAACGACGGCCATAATTTTTCCTGAAGGCATGCAACTTTACTGTATGGATAAATGATGATGGCGTCCTCTTGGGTAAAATATTCCGGAGGTAAAATAGTCCCTCATTCGGATCTCCGGGGGGGGGGGGGGGAACTTTTCAAGAGGACGTTATCAGGAGAAAGAAAACTGGCGTTCTATGGATCGGAGCGTGGAATGTTAGACGCCTTAATCGGGCAGGTAGATGAGAAAATTTAAAAAGGGAAATGGATAGGTTAAAGTTAGATATAGTGGGAATCAGTGAAGTTTGGTGGCAGGAGGAACAAAACTTTTGGTCAGTTGAATACAGGGTTATAAATACAAAATCAAATAGGGGAAATGCAGGAGTAGGTTTAATAATGAATAAAAAATAGGAGTTTGGGTAAGCTGCTACAAACAACATAGGGAACGCCTTATTGTGGCCAAGACAGACACGAAGCCCACACCTACCACAGTAGTACAAGTCTATATGCCAACTAGCTCTGCAGATGACGAAGAAATTGATGAAATGTATGATGAGATAAAAGAAATTATTCAGGTAGTGAAGGGAGATGAAAATTCAATAATCATGGGTGACTCGAATTCGAGACTAGGAAAAGGGAGAGGAGGTGAATATGGATTGGGGGGAAGAAATGAAATAGGTAGCCGCCTGGTAGAATTTTGCACACAGCATAACTTAATCATAGTTAACACTTGGTTCAAGAATCATAAAAGAAGGTTGTATACACGGAAGAAGGCTGGAGATACTGACAGCTTTCAGATTGATTATATAATGGTAAGACTGATATTTAATAATCAGGTTTTAAATTGTAAGACATTTCCAGAGGCGGATGTGAACTCTGACCACAATCTGTTGGTTATGAACTATAGATTAAAACTGAAGAAACTGCAAAAAAGGTGGGAATTTAAGGAGATGGACCTGGATAAACTGAAAGAACCAGAGGTTGTAGAGAGTTTCAGGGAGAGCATAAGGAAACAATTGACAGGAATGGGGGAAGGAAATACAGTAGAAGAAGAATGGGTAGCTATGAGAGATGAAATAGTGAAAGCAGGAAATAGGTAAAAAGACGAGGGGTAGTAGAAACCCATGGGTAACAGAAGAAAAATTAATTTAATTGATGAAAGGAGAAAATACAAAAATGCAGTAAATGAAGCAAGCAAAAAGGAATAGAAACGTCTCAAAAATGAGATTGACAGGAAGTGCAAAATGGCTAAGCAGGGATGGCTAGAGGACAAAGGTAAGGATGTAGAGGCTTATCTCAGTAGGGGTAAGATAGATACCCCCTACAGGAAAATTAAAGAGCCCTTTGGGGAAAAGACAACCACTTGTATGAATACCAAGGGTTTAGATGGAAACCCAGTTCTAAGCAAAGAAGGGAAAGCAGAAAGGTGGAAGGAGTATATAGAGGGACTATACAAGGGCGATGTACTTGAGGGCAATGTTCTAGAAAGGGAAGAGAATGTAGATGAAAATGAAATGAGAGATACGATACTGCATGAAGAGTTTGACAGAGCACTAAAAGATCTGAGTTGAAACAAGACCCCAGGAGTAGACAACATTCCGTTAGAACTACTGATGGCCTTGGGAGAGCTAGTCCTAACAAAACTCTACCATCTGGTGAGCAAAATGTATGAGACAGGCGAAATACCCTCAGATTTCAAGAAGAATATAATAATACCAATCACAAAGAAAGCAGACGTTGACAGATGTGAAAATTACCGAACTATCAGTTTAATGAGTCACGGCTGCATAATACTAACACGAATTCTTTACAGACGAATAGAAAAACAGGTAGAAGCCGACCTCGGGGAAGATCAGTTTGGATTCCGTATAAATATGGGACCACATGAGGCAATACTGACCCTACGGCTCATCTTAGAAGCTGGACTAAGAAAAGGCGAACCTACATTTCTAGCATTTGTAGACTTAGAGAAAGCTTTTGACTATGTTGACTGGAATATTCTATTTCAAATTCTGAAGGTGGAAGGGGTAAAATACAGGGAGCGAAAGGCTATTTGCAATTTGTACAGAAACCAGATGAGAATTATAAGAGTAGAGGGGCATGAAAGGAAAGCAGAGGTTGGGAAGGGAGTGAGACAGGGTCTTAGCCTCTACCCGATGTTATTCAATCTTTACATTGAGCAAGCAGTAAAGGAAAGAAAAGAAAAATTCGGAGTAGGTATTAAAATCCATGGAGAAGAAATAAAAACTTTGAGGTTCGCCGATGACATTGTAACTCTGTCAGAGACAGCAAAGGACTTGGAAGAGCAGTTGAACGGAATGGACAGTGTCTTGAAAGGAGGATATAAGATGAACATCAACAAAAGCAAAACGAAGATAATGAAATGTAGTCGAATTAAGTCGGGTGATGCTGAGGGAATTAGATTAGGAAATGAGACACTTAAAGTAGTAAAGGAGTTTTGCTATTTGGGGAGCAAAATAGCTGATGATCGTTGAAGTAGATAGGATGTAAAACGTAGTCTGGTTATGGCAAGGAAAGTGTTTCTGAAGGAGAGAAATTTGTTAACATTGAGTATGGATTTAAGTGTCAGGAAGTCGTTTCTGAAAGTTTTTGTATGGAGTGTGGCCATGTATGGAAGTGAAACATGGACGATAAATAGTTTGGACAAGAAGAGAATAGAAGCTTTGGAAATGTGGTGCTACAGAAGAATGCTGAAGATTAGATGGGTAGATGATATAACTAACGAGGAGGTATTGAATAGGATCAGGGAGAAGAGGAGTTTGTGGTACAACTTGACTAGAAGAAGGGATCGGTTGGTAGGAAACGTTCTGAGGCATCAAGGGATCTCCAATTTAGTATTGGAGGGCAGCGTGGAGAGTAAAAATTGTAGAGGGAGACCAAGAGATGAATACACTAAGCAGATTCAGAAGGATGTAAGTTGCAGCAGGTACTGGGAGATGAAGAAGCTTGCACAGGATAGAGTAGCATGGAGAGCTGCATCAAACCAGACTTAGGACTGAAGACCACAACAAGAACAACAATGGAGATTTGATTTGTATTGACTATTTTTTAACTGATACTAAAAACGAAATAGAGGTAAGAACCAGATGGAATTACAACATTTGCATTAATGTTATACAGCGAACTGTAGAATTTTTTATGAAAAAGGAAGTCACAAAATATGAAGGTGGACTTTTACCAATTTTACTTGCTTCATTAGATGCAGTTGGTTCATTAGCTGGTGGTGCTGCAGCAATTGCAAAGTATGTTCATGATAATCAAAAGAACGATAAAAATTTCAAGAGCAAGAAAGATCCAATCTAGTAATGGAAAGTAAAGTAAAGGACCAAAAATTGAAAAACATAATTCCAAAGACTATGCAAAAAATGTAATAATCCTTTATAAAATTTCGATACAGAAAAATTTGTTAAACAATTAAAAATTAAATACTTTAGAGGCATATTCATCTCTGATTAATTAGCAACTCATCCTAGAGGTTATGAATGCCGGACTAGTAAATTTAGATAATTATGAACATGATGGTACTAATTGAAATTGTTATTATAAATAAAAAAATATGAAATTTGTTTTTTTGTCCATTTGGTGGTCATATACAAAAGCAATTTGTTAAATTTATAGGAAATTAGTTTACTATAATGTCGATAGAATATAAAATTTTAACGAATTTATTTAGTCATTTGTGTTTATATGTCTTAAAATTATTATTTGATAGTTATAATTTTCAAGGTATATCAAATTTAATAGAGGTACATTTTTGGAAATAAGTTATCTCCGAAAGACAGTGGAGAATATAAAAAGTAAACCTTTTTTAACAAAATTAGATTTGAAAATTAAGGAAGAATTAGTGTCAGAATTTAAAAAAGTAAAAGTGTCATTTCAGCTGCCTCGTTTTGACTGGTTGTTGTGTGTCTTTCATCATCATTTCATCATCATTCACTCGCAAGTCGCCGAAGTGGCGTCAACTAAAGAGGACTTGCAGTACGGCGGCCGAACTTTCCCTCATGGGGCCTCCCGGCCAACAATGCCATATGATCATTTCATTTTTTTTGTCATTTCAGTAGTAAGAACCAAAATTTAAAGTTATCCATTGTTTTCAGTAATTGGTAAATACAAAAATAAATTGTATAATTAATCAATTTCAAATCAATAACTAACATTTGTAAAATATCGAAAGATTCTATAAGTTTTAAAGACAGAAGAGTGGTAGATTTAAAAGATCAAGTAAGTGGTTATGATTAAGTTACCACGCAGTATGTAGAGGAGTACTCGATTCTCTTTACAAGACCTGAATATACAAGTACTCTAACACAACTGTGTAATTATGTCAGTAAAACGGATTTTAACGAAATGATAAATCAACTTAATAAAGTAAATCTATCAAATTACTTCACAAAAATGGATGTAGAAGAAATTCTTTAAGATTAATTCTTGAAAACAGATTTAATCCCATACTTAAATGAGTCAAGTAATCTTAAGTGTAAACTATATGATAAAAAAATTGTTTTATTCATATTTATTACTACAGATGAACAAAAATGCACGATTTCAGTGAGTATGGTTTTAGTACTAAAAAACTTGCTGTTGTTAAAATGTGAATGGAGATTTAACAATGAATGGTTTTGCTCTATCGATGAGTGTTTTTGACAAACTTTACAAAATAACCGATTCTACCCAATTAATGAAAATGTGCACAAATCAAATTTTATAACTGTAAGATTAAAAGATTCTGTTGCAACAGTGGTAGTTGATATAAAGTTAATTATATTTCGCGAAATAATTTAAAATTTAATTAGTTTTTTCTATATAAATTGGAAATCCCGATCATATCTACAGTTTGAAGTAAAAAATTTTACCAAAACACATAAACCTTGCTGATTAAAAACTAAAAGATTAAGTCTTTGTTCAATTTGTAAAACTAAAAAAAATAAAAAATTAAGAAAGTGTTCTCAGCGATGGAGCTAAATCTATTAATATTTGAGAAGGCGTTAATGGTGGATTACACATACAGATGAGAAAATTTTTTAAAGTAAGATACATTATTTCTTTCAGAATAGATGTTTTAAGTTAAGCTGATTGAGTAGAAACTGATTCTGGAAAATTTAAGGGTGTATCAAAACAATTAAAGGGTATTAATATTTATTAACTCTTTATGAAAGACAGTTGTTAGGTAGTACTGCTGACTATAAAAAAGGGTGATGAAGCAAGAATCAGTAAATCAAAAAGACTTTTTGGAAAAGGATGCACTGCTAATTGGTCAACAGAAATGTTTTGAATCAGAGACATTGTTCATTCTAATCAAATCACATATAAGTAGGAGGTTTTAAGTAGTGAAGAAATCAAAGGTAATTTTTATAAAACGATTCTTCCATATATTCATCTTCTTTGATAAGTTTTGAATATGAATGGAGATAAAGTATACAAAAAATTTTTGATATTCATATTGTAGGTGGATAGATAGAGAAAAAATTGTTTGATAAATACTAAATAAAAATTTTTGTATATAAATGCATCAAACAGTATTCATGAGGAAATTAGTCTTTTCATATTTTCTAAATGTATGTTATCCGGATGATGAAAGTACATCTAGAATCATACACCAATTATCTGATGAAAATGTAGATTATTTATGCAATCTAAATGGAGTAGATATTTATATGGTTTATGAATAATTTTAAAAGCAACTGAAAATGAGTTATAATTTTTAATGGTTTAATTCGATCTCATTGCATTTGTTGAATGTTTTCATTTATCAAACGTTTGTACTTTCTTAATCTATATTAATTGGGGTATTCAAAAATTTTTAATTTTAACCTATAAATTTCTTATGTATGAATAGAGAGAGTTATTGAAAATTTATACATGTTAAGTACTGAATATAACATTCATTATGCTCATTACTTTTTTAAAGAACATAGAGTATATATTGATACTAAAATAAAAAGTACTAACAATGAGCTCAAGTCAAATGTATGTAAAAATCGTATTAATATTGTATTCTTTTTGAATATGAGAAAAGTGGTTCGGAATACAGTTACGTTTTCTATGACTCATTCACAAGATTAATTATACCATCATACAATTGTTCTTGTAAATAATCATTCGAAATATTGGAATAATTATGGTAACATCAATACCCAATCTTCCTTTCATTCATTGGAATACATATATTGAATTAGGTACATAAATAATTACTAAAAATTCTCCACCACAGAGGATGTCTATTTGTGATAATATTTATTCCTTATTGTACAATTTTAAATTATGTTGAATAGCATACTTATAAAAGTACAATAATTTATTTTAAAATAACAAATGTAGTTCCAAAATTGTCATCAATTAATTGAGGAGCAACAATTGTTAATAAACTAGTTGTTCGAGGTCCTTTTTCGGATAAAATATACAGTTCCATCATATATTTCATCTTATCTCTTCATATAATTATCCTTAAGTTTGTTTAGATCTTTTAAATAACTTATTTGACCTTCATAGAGGTTTTTTACATTAGCCCCTACTTCATATTCACCTTTTTTTCGAATTGATGGTAAAACTTCTCCACCAATCATCTAGAAAATTTTCTGCAGTAGGCTTTTTGGAGTTCATAATTAAAAAATATAATCCTGAAACGTTTATAAAATTTGTATCTGAATGTAATACCAACTGATAGTTACCCTTTAATTTCTTTACTTTTTTATATATTTTCTTTTAATGTTATCATCTAAAGCATTTTTAGAAGTCAAACACTCCAAAGTATCCCAAATATCTTCTACTTTAAACCATGGCTTATTCTTTCACCAAAAATTAACAGCATTTTTTAAAATTATGTATAAGTTTGTTTTCATATCTAAAAATTATTACATTTATGGAAAACAGAAGTCACTAAATTTTAAATTTTCCAATTTTATTAAATTCTTTACTTCACAAATTGAAAGTGAAAATAAATTGGATTGGCCATTATGTAATAAAATATTCATTAAGAAATAAAAATTACCATAAGGAATTTTCATTCAAGAATGTTTTTACAGATTGTATAAAAAACAAAAAGAATATAGGGAAAATAAATCAGAAAATGTAAATGAGCTTATTAAAATTGGAATAAAAAATATTTACCTGTGTGACTTTTTAAAAAAAGAGGAAAAATTTCTTCTAAATATATTCATAGATATTTCTTTTAACTAAGAAAAACGCAAAGAGAAGTATTATCAGTCGTGAATATTTTTGTGAAAAACGTGTTTGGAAAATAAAAATAAAAATACATCAAAAATTACAATATAATGACAAAAGACTGAGAATGGATAAATTTTTTATTTCATTTTGGTTAACCTTCTATGCAACAGTTTCATTCATCTAGAAAATGTTTATTATCTTTCTTTATGATTGTTTTTTATTATTTTTTAATGATCATATCCATCTTATAATACAATTATCATAATCAGATCTGAAAAGAATTTTATTACATTCAACTGCATACGAATCATGTTTATATGATCTAATTAAATTCATTTTCTGTGTTGTTTATTCTGTCATCTAAGTATTTCTTGTGACCATCAAAAGTAATTTCATCTTCTACAAGATATTTTTGTTATACTCTTGATCTTCTCCTTTATAAGTGTACATTTGCGATCTTAAAATATTGTTTCAAACATAATTTTCCACTATTTGCATCTTTCATATTTCGTAAAACTCTCCTGTTTGCTTGTGGAATTTTGTAAAGATTATCTTCTGAATAATCACTTGTGTCAAATAAAATTATCATTGATTTCATATCTTTATAAAACTCTTCGAAGCTTATATTGTAAATAAAAAACTCTGTATGCACATAACATACTCAACTATTTTCACTATGTTTTAGCGATAATCAATGTTTTCATATCTTTATAATAATTTTCAGTTCTTATATCATAAATAAGTGAATCTGTATAGATATAACATATTTAAATATTACTATGTGTTGGTGTACTTACATTATTATGAAAATCATATATTGGTTTGTTCGGGGGAAGAGACCAAACAGCGAGGTCATCAGTCTCATCGGATTAGGGAAGGAAGTCGGTCGTGCCCTTTCAGAGGAACCATCCCAGCATTTTCCTGAAGCGATGTAGGGAAATCACGGAAAACCTTAATCAGTATGGCCTCACGCGGGATTGAACTGTCGTCCTCCAGAATGCGAGTCCAGTGTGCTACCACTGCACTACCTCACTCGGTGATATATCTCTAATACTCATTCCAATGTAAATTGGTTTATGGGATTTTACTGTTTTTTTTTATATGGACAGCTGAAACTACATTAGTATGTTCAAAATTAGGTTTTGAAATATATTTCACATATTGATCTGGATTTGTTGTTATTTTAATTTTCTGTCTGTTTCTCACATTTTTCATGATATGAAAGACTGAATTATTCATTAATTATACACTGAATCACTCAGTAACTTCTAGAAATCTTTTTGAAATACGTTATCTACATTTTTCTCATTTCTGTATCAAATTCAATGTATTTCTTGAACTAATTTAATCGTTCAGATGACAATATTCTATGAATTTTTGTTAATTGTGTTCCAAGTTTCAAACATTGTTTAAGATTTCTATAATGTAAGATATATTTTTCTTAATTAGTTAATGTAGTTAATAATTTAATACCTCCATCTGAGGCTAATGTTAAATATTTGTGTAAATCATGTAATTAGAAATCGACTCCTAAAATATAACCATATTTTTCATCATCTGGCATTTTAAGAATTATTTCAGAATTAAAATATTTTGAGTGTTACCATTTAAAAATTGATAATGGTAAAAATACTGACATTGCCCAATCATATAATTTGTTTACATCTAAATATGCAATATAATTTAATTGGTTTTCTGGCTCAAAGTTTTTCATATATTTATGATTCAGTTTAGCATATCTTGTAACACTTTCAGAATTTCCACGTCCATTTCCTTTTTCAAGAAATAAAATCATAGCCTAATCGGTTAAGAAATCTAATACAATTTTGTCGTTTTTAACACAGAATTACAAGATATTCCTGGTGCAGTAAAATATCACCTGGATCAAGTTCATATGATTTAATAAAATTTTCAAAACATCTGCTAGTATTAAAACGTCAAATTCAATATATGGTCTTTTATATTCAAGTAAATTTATAATAATGATTTGTTTCCAAACTAGTTTTGCAAGATTATAAGCTTCATCAGAAATATTGTCTTTATTAAGTCTTAAATCAAAACATTCTTTATTAGGTAATTTTGTTATTTTTAATTTTTCTTCAGTAGCTGTTCATTTGTAAGGATAAATGCCTTTTTTAGTTACTAAATGTAATTGTTCAGCTTTAAAATATTTTGCTGTTTCTCTAAATTTAGCTTTTGTAGGATACAAAGATAATTTATCAATATTTGAAGCCACAAATTTCAACATTTCCAAAAATCTTATTGATAATCCATTTTCAGCTCTTTTACTCTATGAAATACATTTTTGTTCATTATTTTGAATAGCATTAGTATCTTGATTATCTATTGCAATTTTTTGATAATCAAATGAACATCATACTTTGTTAAAATTTGAATATAAATTGGAATAAATTTAGGATTTTGATAATTAAGATTACAATCTTCATGTGAAGCTCCTCAATATTTTCCTGTTATATTACAATGATGTCTTGCTATTTCATTTCCTTTAGTAAATTCCTTGTCATAGATTTTTGAATCTTTAAAATTTATCTTATCTTCACTTGTCATTTTCATTGGAATATGTTGCTTTTGTAATTCAGCAATTACTCTAATTCTTGTTTTAACATACATTGAATTTTTCTGCTACGTCTTGGACAGTAAATACACAGGCTTCTTATAATCACCCCTAGAAAATATGACATTATAAACTTAATAAAACATTATATTTTTGATATTTATTAATATAAGCGTTTTCAGGATTTGTCAGACCAGTGTCAATATGCATATATTTTTCTTTGATTTGCTACAGGATTGCATTGTTTAAATTGCACTATATTTCACTGATGTAATTGCTGCTGTTACTGATGCAAGGGACGACTGATGATAATTGCATGGTGGCATTCATCAGCCTGGGAGCAGGCAATAAATGTGCACAGGGAGACACTTGCAGTTGGTGGAAAGCGGCATTCCTAGTGTTCTCTGCTGGGAGCCACAGAAAGTGCTTTTCTGTGTGCGCTGTGGGCAATGACTGTGCTGCCAGATGCTCCTGTGGTTGAAAGCTGAATTAAATCTTGTAAGTGCATTCCATCTCTTGATGAATTCTTGTTTTCCTTGTTTTGATTTTGTGGCAGCCAGAGCTGGATTCCAGTTGGCAAGTAGTTGAAAACCTGCATCCCTGTTGATAAGATTGTCCACTGTATGGATATGTATGGCCTCCTTAACAACACAGTTCTAGAAAGATGACACTGGGAATAAAATGTCAGTCTTTTTGTAAAACATATGATGTCCCATGTCCAGGCAATGCTCCGCTGCTGTAGATTTATCAGATTGCCCCAGTGTTTATGACGATGATGTTCAATGCAATGTTCTTACACGGCTCAGCATGTATGCCCAATACAAGATCTTTAGTGTTGGCATTGGATCTTATACATGCCATGTTTCCTAATGCCAAGGATGTCTTTGACTGAGCACTATAAATTCCTCAATTTTGCTGGTGGCCAAAACACACAGTTGATGTCGTGCTTTTTGAGGATTCTTTGTATTCTTGAAGACACGCCGCCAAAATAGAACAAGAACGCCGTTGCAGTGGGTGCCTTCAAAACTTCATTTACATCCCTGCTTCGAATTTGTTTAGAATGGAATGCATAGGATATCTGTCTGTCAGAATATCAATTCTGTTGGAATATCGTTATTAGTTGTTGTAGTTCACCAGGTAGACTGTCGACATCTGAGACGATATGTGTTCTATCCACCAATGACTGTAAGACACTACTTCACTGTATAGGGTGATGACCACTTGTAGCCTGTAAATATAGCTCTGTATGAGTTAATTTGTGGCAGATGCTATTTTTCAGGGTACCATCAGCTTTTCTTCTGACTAAGACATCAAGGAACAGCAAAATGCAGTCTATTTACACTTCGATTGTGAACTGTATATTCGGATGGAGCAAGTTAATATGCCTGAGAAACATAAGTAATGTCTGTATTCCATGGGGCCAAACTGTGTGATGTCTTCAGGAATAAAAATAATCCTCAAAGGGCATGACATCAACTGTGTTTTTCGGCCACCAGCAGAATTGAGGAATTTATTGTGCGTGGTGTGTATAAGAGCCCATGCCACTGTAGTAAATCTTATATTGGGCAGACATGCTAGAACGTTGTGTTGAACACCATTGTCATGCACATCTGGGGCAACCTGGTAAATCAGCAGTAGTGGAGCAGTGCTTAAATATGGTGCATTGTATGTTTTACAAAAAGACTGAAATTTTATCCTCAGCATGACATTTCTGGAACTGTGACGTTAAGGAGGCCATGAATGTCCATACAGCGGACAATCTTATCAACAAGAATGTAGGTTTTCAACTAAGCACCACACAGAATCCAGCACAGGCTGCCATTAAATCAGAAGAGGGAATATAAGACTTTCAGATTCATCACAAAATGCAACACACTGCTGAGATTTAATTCACCTTTCAACCGCAGGAGTATCTGGTGGCACAGCCATTGCCCATAGTGCACATGCAGAAAACCTTTATGTGGTGCCCAACAGGGTAAACTAGGAAAACTACCTTCTGCCAACTGCAAGCATCTTTGTGCACACAAGTATTACCTGCTCCCAGCCTGTTAAATTTCGATGCCGCCAAGTGATTATCATCAGTTGCGTCTTTCATCAGTGCCAGCAGCAACTACCACCAGCTGATGATGTCGAAGAGTTGAATGAATGAAATATTGTGCAATTTTCACAAAAACTTCTGGTGGCAAATCCGAGAAGTGTAGCTGCAACAGATACATCAAGAGAGTATGAAAATTCACAACTGTTAACATCTTTAAAATGCATTCGAAATCTGCATAAATTACAAAAGGTACCCTTAATGAATGTTTATAATTTTGAAATTTAATTTTTTGCTCCTTCTACAGGTATTTCTATTTTTACTTCTCTATGTTCTTTACACTGAGTTTCATGATTGTCTAATTTTTCGTGGGAATGAGAGTATCTTAAACATCTATAACAAGGATAAATTTTCCATTGTATTCAATTGTTCATGAACTAATTTATCTAAATAATTTTTTTACCAACAATTATTTTCTTTTCGAAAAAAGGAGATTGATATGTTTTCCTTGCTTATTTTTTGTATGGTGAAGCAGATATACAATAAAATTTTCATTATAAATGGAAACATTAACAGCAATATTTGCCTTCTTTTCAAAATTTGGAGTATCTGTTAATTGAATAGGAAGATTAATTTTTCTTTTGCAAAAATTTCATCTAATTCTTTTCCAATATTTTTATATTTACTAACTCTTTCCCCAGTATCTGCTGGATGTAGAACTGATTATACTGAATGAAGAAAACATTTTTGATCTTAATTTTTTACATTAATCACGGCTGTCTTGTCTTAAATTTGTTTTGGATAGTCGATATAAGAAAAATACGAAATTGGTTTGTGTCTATTAACATTTAATTCTAAACTATTTATAAAAAATAAAGACTAATTAGATATATTCCCTTGCATTTCTTCCATTGCAGTTAATAGTTTATTCATTGATTTTTGATAATATCCCTCTAAATCGGCTGCTATTAATGAAACATTTTCACTTGTTTTAAAATTAAAATCTTCTATTTCGTCTTGTTTTTAAAAATCACAATAAAATTTCATATGGGCTTTCTATTGAAATATTTTTAAATTTAGTGATTCCTTCTTCCTTAAATTGATTAAAAAAATTCTAGTGGTTCAACAATATTATCGATATTATTAATTTCATACTTTATTACTCTAGCTTTAAAAGCTGAAGTTTTTCTCTTAATTTGTTTACGTAATCAATTTTTGATACTTACCTACAAGAAGCTTTTGAAAATAACTGTCATTATCGACATTACCCTCAGATCTTTGTACCAGATCGATTGTTTTTTAATTTTGAACAAATTTTTAATTTTTTTCATTTTACATATTTTACAATCATTTAAAGATTTTTCAAATCGTTATCATTGTTATTAATATTGTTCTCAGATATTTCTATGAGAACAGTTAATTGTTTATTTAGTTTGGAATAATGTTTTCATTTTTTTTTTCTTTTACAGATTCATGCAGTTCTCTTAAAGATTTTTTATTCAGTTCATTATCATTATTACTAATATTGTCACCTGGATTTAGAATAAGATTTTTAATTTTTCTTCATTAAGTTTGAAATAATTCTTTAAATTTTTTGCTTTACAATTTGATCGAAGTTCTTTTATATTTTTATAACTTAGTTCTTTCTTCTTCATTTCTTTAATATTAAAATAATCATTAAATTCCAAGAGATCTTGTCTAGTTACATTTGAATAACCTTTTTTCCATACAAGAATTTTCTAAATCAGAACAACTTGACTCACATTTCTCATTACAATAATTTTTGCTAAGTTTTGAAATAGCTCAGCTTTGGAGTGCATTTTGTTTTCTTTTATTTATACAGCAAAAATTTACAATTGTAAAATATTAAATGTTGAAATGTACCTTTTAGTTTTTAAATGATAATTTCAGTCATTGGTATAGATAGACGAGGGTTGGCAGAACTTGTTTATGTAGGAAAAAATTTATAATATTTTTTAATTTTCTAACAGCAAATGAGAATTTATTTTGTGATTACAGATAGATGAGGATTGGTGGATCTTACTTATAAAGAAAAAATTATTAGATTTTTATTTTTTAAATCATATAGAAATTTTGTTCATAGATATAGATAAACAGAACTTTAGAAAACTTATTTATAAAGAGAAAAATGTATTAGATTTTTAATTTTTGTATAAATGAAACTTTCATTCATGGGTGTAGGTAAATTTTTAATTGGAGAATACAGCAAAACTAAAATCTTGGTTTGTATTAGGGAATTTATTAAAAATATGTTATTTGCACCCGAACTCTCACACATATACTACAGGTGTAGCGAGTGTGTCTTGGATGAATGCACTCTAGGAGACAGCACTTACCAGGTGTGCAGGTGCTCATTTGTGTGCAGGCAGAATCAGCTTTCATCACTGAAGATCATTGTGCGCCATTGTATCTTCCAAGTGATCCTTTGATGGCACCAGTTGAACCATACATGTCGAAGCTGTTCATGAGTGGAAGATGGGATAGAGGTGAGCATGTCCATAGTCCCACTGCTAATAACTGGTTCACAATAGTTCGTGTTGATACATCTCGTCTCATGAGCCCTTTTATCTGTGCTGTGGTAGCTGTACCATCTGATAATGCTGCCCTTACAATATGACGATTCTGGCTGGCGTCTGCCCTGAGAGGATGTCCAGAACCTCGTCTATAGAGAATGTTCAAGAGACCGCTGATACCAGCATCTTTGCAGAACTGATGCAACATGTCCAACTCTCCGCAAGGATCCTGCCGCCATTTGAAAGGGTCACAGTTTGACCACTCTTAGATTTGCTCTGGCTGTAGGAAGCATGAGTGCTTCTCCCAGGCACAGTTGCCTGCTTGCTCCACACGTTTTCACCACACTGGCCTTCTGGCTGTGAGCATTGCCTGTTAAAGGGTAGACACAGATGGCACTCTGGTAGCTATGATACTGCGCTATCTGTTGGTAGACAACGTCAAAAAATTATGAGAACATGTATTATCTCTATGTAGCATATGTCTTCATCGAATCAAACTCGATGTCATCTTTCCAGCTGTACTATTTTTTTCCAGTGGTGTATTAATTATTATAATTCGACGTCACGTAGGCTACTGTGTGGAAGTTGAATGCTTTACATTCAAAAGTAAAGGTCGCTGCGAGTTTGCATTTGGTGCTTGTTACGTCACACATTGTTACATGCAAAATGTAGCTAACATAATAAATTTTTCTTCAAATTTCAGACGAGACCTGTATCTATATTCATTCTCGTTAAAGTGGATTGCATGTAGCGCTCTCACTTCCTCTGATGTGTGCTAACAATAGAGTGATAGTGAAATATGCATAACATATCTCATATATACACTCCTGGAAATTGAAATAAGAACACCGTGAATTCATTGTCCCAGGAAGGGGAAACTTTATTGACACATTCCTGGGGTCAGATACATCACATGATCACACTGACAGAACCACAGGCACATAGACACAGGCAACAGAGCATGCACAATGTCGGCACTAGTACAGTGTATATCCACCTTTCGCAGCAATGCAGGCTGCTATTCTCCCATGGAGACGATCGTAGAGATGCTGGATGTAGTCCTGTGGAACGGCTTGCTATGCCATTTCCACCTGGCGCCTCAGTTGGACCATCGTTTGTGCTGGACGTGCAGACCGCGTGAGACGACGCTTCATCCAGTCCCAAACATGCTCAATGGGGGACAGATCCGGAGATCTTGCTGGCCAGGGTAGTTGACTTACACCTTCTAGAGCACGTTGGGTGGCACGGGATACATGCGGACGTGCATTGTCCTGTTGGAACAGCAAGTTCCCTTGCCGGTCTAGGAATGGTAGAACGATGGGTTCGATGACGGTTTGGATGTACCGTGCACTATTCAGTGTCCCCTCGACGATCACCAGTGGTGTACGGCCAGTGTAGGAGATCGCTCCACACACCATGATGCCGGGTGTTGGCCCTGTGTGCCTCGGTCGTATGCAGTCCTGATTGTGGCGCTCACCTGCACGGCGCCAAACACGCATACGACCATCATTGGCACCAAGGCAGAAGCGACTCTCATCGCTGAAGACGACACGTCTCCATTCGTCCCTCCATTCACGCCTGTCGCGACACCACTGGCGGCGGCCTGCACGATGTTGGGGCGTGAGCGGAAGACGGCCTAACGGTGTGCGGGACCGTAGCCCAGCTTCATGGAGACGGTTGCGAATGGTCCTCGCCGATACCCCAGGAGCAACAGTGTCCCTAATCTGCTGGGAAGTGGCGGTGCGGTCCCCTACGGCACTGCGTAGGATCCTACGGTCTTGGCGTGCATCCGGGCGTCGCTGCGGTCCGGTCCCAGGTCGACGGGCACGTGCACCTTCCGCCGACCACTGGCGACAACATCGATGTACTGTGGAGACCTCACGTCCCACGTGTTGAGCAATTCGGCGGTACGTCCACCCGGCCTCCCGCATGCCCACTATACGCCCTCGCTCAAAGTCCGTCAACTGCACATACGGTTCACGTCCACGCTGTCGCGGCATGCTACCAGTGTTAAAGACTGCGATGGAGCTCCGTATGCCACTGCAAACTGGCTGACACTGACGGCGGCGGTGCACAAATGCTGCGCAGCTAGCGCCATTCGACGGCCAACACCGCGGTTCCTGGTGTGTCCGCTGTGCCGTGCGTGTGATCATTGCTTGTACAGCCCTCTCGCAGTGTCCGGAGCAAGTATGGTGGGTCTGACACACCGGTGTCAATGTGTTCTTTTTTCCATTTCCAGGAGTGTATAATAAAACGTTCGAGAAATGATAACGCCCAATATGGAGAGTGTTTTGCCATGTAGTTAATGTTCATAATTTTCTTATTTACTGTGGTGTATGAATAACTACAGATTTTTTCATTGGAATAATGTCAATATTTAAAGGTATATCGATAGGTGCTGAATGAGAGTTAGAATGGGTTGGCAACGACATAACTGAAGAAATGGCACTTTTATTTTTGTATTTGACCCACCGATTTTGTAATGATGTTGCGTCGAGTGATGTCATATGAGCTCAAAGTAAGATAGAATATTGAGAATATTTATTTTGGAACTGCCTGGTTGACTAAAACTGTGTGCAGGACGCGAACTTGAATCCGAAACCTTGTCTTCCACGGGCAGTGCTGTTAATGACTGAGCTGTCCAGGTACGACCGACGGCCCGCCTTCATAGCCTAACTACTGCCAATACCTCCATCCTGCTTTTCAGACTTCACGGAAGTTCTGACAAGTTAACATCAAATCTCCGACACTGCTGCGACTGGAAAAAGATCCTGCAAGAACGGGACCAACGGCGACTGAAGAGAAACGTTCAACGTGACAGAAGTGTAACCCTTCCGAAAATAGCTGCGGATTTCAATGCAGGGCCATCGACAAGTGTCAGCATGTGAACTGTTGAATGAAACATCATCGATATGGGCTTTCGGAGCCGAAGGCCCGCTCGTGTACCCTTGATGACTGCACGACACGAAGCTTTACGCCTCGCCTGGGCCCGTCGACACCGATATTGGACTGTTGATGACTGGAAACTTGTTGCCTGGTAGGACAAGTCTCGTTTCAAATTTTATCGATCGGATGAAAGTGTAAGGGGATCGTGACATCCTCATCAATCCATGGACCCTGCATGTCAGTGGGGGACTATTCAAGCTGGTGGAGGCTCTGTAATGGTGTCGGGTGTGTGCAGTTGGGGTGGTATGGGACCTGTAATACGTCTAGATACGACTCTGATAGGTGACACGTACGTATGCATCCTGACTGATCACCTGCATCCATTCATGTCCGTTGTGCATTCCGACGGACTTTGGCAATTCCAGCAGGACAATGCGACATCCCACATGCCCAGAACTGCTACGGAGTGACTTCAGGAACACTCTTCTGAGTTTAAACACTTCCGCTGGCCACCAGACTCCCCAGACATGAAAATTATTGAACACATCTGGGATGCTTTTCAACCTGCCTCGTAGTCTTATGAATTTACAGTCAGCCCTGCAGGATTCATGGTGTCAGTTCCCTCCAGCACTACTTTAGGCATTAGTCGAGTCCATGTCACGTCGTGCTGCAGCACTTCTGCGTGCTCGCAGTTGCCCTATACAATATTAGGCAGGTGTACAGTTTTTGAACTCTTTAGTGTAGTATTTCTGGCAGCAGTATTAGTCCCATAAAGCATTCAGGAGAACTTCTGTGAAATTTGGAAAGTAGGCAATGAGATTCTGGTGGAGGTAAACCAATGAGGGCGGGGTACCCTAGTTGGTAGGGTTCCAGATCTGAGTTTTAATCTGCCAGTAAATTACATATGAACACAATCTTGCTGCAGAGTCACCATTCACTCTAAATGTTTATTTCTCCCCCCATCCTCCCCCCACGAAATGTTTGTTGCGGTGACTGTAGATTTTGGTTTGTGGTTTATGCCCCTCATTTCAGTGACGTCACAAGTCAAGGCAGACATGTGGTATCGACAGGTTCAGAATTTTCTATGCCAATTCGTAGGATCGAGTGCAATGCTTTCGAGGCTACACGGAATGTAAACTCTTTTCTTAGGTTCCAGTTGTAGATTTTACGTGTATCTTAGCAATCGCTTAAACAAGTGGAGCAATATATAGGCGTCGCACAGTGAGTATTCCATTCTAAACACACTGCTGGTCGTTAAAACAGCAACTCGATAACAGCGAACTGCAACCGAAGTGACAGTGGGTTGAAATGTGCTACATGCTTGGATATGCAAATAATCAGCATTTCAGTTCAACCGCCCAATGTAGATAAAAGTAACACCAACTACACTGCTGAAAAGAATGCACTGTGTTCGGTGGCGCCATGGTGCAGCAAGGTTAAGATCACGTGTGCTCTGGCCAGGCTACCGCTGACACGACGCAACCGCCAAGTGTGGCAATTCTGGTATCGTGAAAGAGGACTGGAGAGTAGAATGGCGCTGTGTTTTCTTTAGGGGCGAGAATAGGTTCTGTCTGTAGGCGAATGATGGACGTACACTTGTATGTTGTAGAACTGGTGCGCTAGCCATTGCAGAGTGATTCGGCCAAAACGCACAGGTTCCACCTCACGCTTCATGGCGTGGGAGGCCAACAGTTAAAACTCGCGATCACGTTTGGTATTTCTGCAACGGAAAGTAATCATTGCCCGTTACACCGCACAGGCGGTTATCCTGGTGTTACTTCCATCTATTGGACAGGGAGGTAATGTGCGTTTTCAGCAAACATTGTACATCCGCATACAGCTGCTGCGATCCAACATGTTCTTCGTGGTGTACAACTGCCTTGACCAAGGTCAGCAAAACTGTCACCAACATGTTCTTCGTGGTGTGCAACTACCTTGATCAAGAAGATCAGCAAAACCGTCACCGACTGAACACTATGGGACATGGTCAAACTTGAACTTAGTTGCTTTCCAGGTCCTGCAGGAACCGTTGCCTAAATGCAACAAAAGGCGCAACATGCTCTGGGCAGTCTATCACAGAGTGCCATTCCGCACCTTCATGATCGTTTGCATGCGAGAACACACGCCTGCGTTGCCGCTAGAGAAGGGTACACGCGTTTTGATGCGACTATATGAACACCCGTCACTGTGACATGTGTGTTTCATTAGGTCTGAATTGGTTATCATATACCACCACAATGACTGAATAAATATCACCTCACTTGTCAATAAAATGATATTGTCCTTGATGGTGTTGCGTTTTCTTTTCGGCAGTGTACATTCTCTACATAGCCTACGAAGCAGGTTTCGCATTCAGAATTGCATTTGAACGTTGTTTGCCTGTGACAAGATAGTGTCTTGTGTAAGAAGGAGAATCTTCTGCAACATATGTCAGTTATCGACAGAGGTTGAATTACGACCTGTCGAGGCTGTGGTTTGCAGTTCCGCGATATTGTTGCTCATGTTAGTTGGGGTTCCACGACAGTGTACGAATATGGAGTCGATAGGTTCAGGAGAACCATACTCAATGCCATGCAGGATCTCAACAGCCCCAACGACTCGCGCCCGAGAGGACACACATATGGTTCTCTTGCTCATACAGGATCGTATTGAGTACTTGGGCTCTCAAAATTGGGGGTGGGGGGCTGGAGAGGGGGAGGGGAGCGCCCCTGTGGGCGGGGTCGCCCGCTTTCATTGAAATATTTATATTTTATTGATGTAAGAAAGAGACTTTCAGTGAGTCAATACTGCTAGCGTCAGATTCTCATTTACATGGATCAAGTCAGAACACTCTCTGACCGTTAATTTGCTGTCTCATTTCGTAAGAACTCACCAGTAGGTCCTGTCAGCAGAAATGCTGACGAAAGTCACGAGTAACATTTATCGTCCAGCCTGCGTCATCGATCACCCACAGCGTTATTTACTTACCAAGCATTTAACAACCTCTAATGACTACAAGCTGCTTGACAATGTGACCGCCGCTTCCTTGTAACACTGACTACAAGAATAGATTGTTAATTGCCACTGTTAATGGCGACTGTTAATTGTTAATTGCGACTCTTAACTGCAACTGTTAATAGCGATTTCATACACGCTCCCGGAAACAGAGTAAAGGTAGTTGGGTGGAATTTGAATTCTAGTGACGCGTTCAGTTGAAGTAGTTAATCTGATTTAAATTAAAGTGATACATGTTCAGCCATTCTCATGGATAGGTGGCTGATTAGCAGTTGTAGTGATTCACTAAGTGTCTCTTGTCCTTCGAAAGTATGCAGTTCCAGTAACGAAAAAGATTCGAATGTAATCAAAGTACATTCTTCTTTCGCATGTTTCCATTAGCAACGTTAGATCCAAACCCAAAAGCAAAGAGCGTAAATATCAAGCTTTATCAGCATTCTTTTCAGGAAAGAGGAACGACCACAATATATTCTTTGTTTGGAAATTTTAGCCAGTGATTGCTTGAAGACTGTAATGCTGAGACATACCTGCAAACAAAACATCCAAACCAAGTAAGTATAGCCATCGAATCTTTTAATCGTCATGAGCAACAATTAAAAGGAAATGTCAAATTCCTCAGAAAACAGGCGTCACTTACCAAGAAAGCCGTAAGAACATCCCTAGAGGTGACATGCTTAAAATACCGAGGGAGATGGTACAGTGGTTAGCACGCTGAACGCGCATTTGGGTGGATGACGGTTCAAGTCCCATCCAGATGAAGGTGTGGTCTGATTATCCCAAATCGCTTAAGGCACATTGGAGGATGGTTGCTTCTAAAATAGTACGACCGATTTTCTTTCCCATTCTTTGCTAATTGAACTTGTGCTCCGTCTCTAACGACCTAGCTGTCGATGCGACCTTGGACACTAATCTTTCTTTTCCCTACTTAATTGCAAAATCCGAATCGCTACACGAAGGTTTCCTTTCTGCAGCCATCAAAATATGGGAAATCATCCAAGGAGAAAGATTTATCGAGAGTCTGAAGTCGATACCACTTTCAGATGATAAAGTGGCTCGTCGTATTGGTACAATTGCCACTAACATGAAAAATGACTTGTTATCACGTCTTCATGATGCCCCAAAATTCAACCTGTAACTTGAAGGCAGTTCTGATATCGTACATCTTGTAAGCTGCTGCTATGAAAATGAAATGCCCGAGGACTTTCTATTTGGAAAGCTGTGGAAGCGAGGACTAGAGGTGAAGATATTTTCTTACCTGTGAATTCCTTTTTTGTTGTCATGGCAAATTGTTTCGGTATATGTACCGATGGGCGGCAGCATTTACTGGAACTAAAAAGGGGTTCATTGCATGACACACTGGGAGACACTGGTTTCTGAAGCAGTGCAACCGGAAATTAATAAAGTGCTGAACGATGCAGTGAGTGCTGCAAATATTGTGAAAGCAGGAGCTTTAAACAGTTGACTGTTTTTCGTTCTTTGAAAGGAGTTCGTTTTTATCATTCTACTGCACGCGGATGCACATCGGTTACCTCGTGGTAAAGTTCTTCATAGCATCGCAGAGCAGAAGAATGAATTTCGCTCCTCCTATTGAACAGCAGTGACTGCTCTGTGTCTGTTCGAAAAATGGCTTCTAATATTGAGCTATCCGGTCAGCGTTTTAGAAACTGAATGATCTTATCCTCTTCAAAGCCGAAGAGGGGTTTCTAACCGAGAAAGTGCTTGTATTTAAGAGAAAACTTGGACTTTGGCAAACCCAGAAGGGGAATAATAACTGAGAGATGTTCTCTTGTTTGAATGATTCATGAAGGAAGATCAGTTGGATGTAGGTAAATTTAGTAGATGTGGCGCAGTATATCCCTAAAACCTTCATCAACAACTGGAGGATTAATTCCAGAGCCTTCAGAGCCTTCATATGAGTATGACAACTTCCACAAGCCGTTCTACCCGATATTAAAATAGCACTTGTCAACAGCAGAAAAGGAGGTATTAATGGAATTCTCAAGTGATAGAACACTTTCGAATGAATTTAAATCGAAGTCCTTCGAAAATTTTTGGGCGCAGAGTCAGAATGAATATCCCAATTTAGCAATAAGAGCAGTGGTCGTATCACTTCCCTTCTCATTAACTTACTTGTGCGAGTCAACATTTTACGCAATGGCATTAATCAAGACCAAATATTGGTCACGACTGCAGTTTGAAGTGGATATGCGTGTTGCTGTTTCAAAGATCCAACCAAGATTGGATCTGATTTCTTCCCAAATTGAAGAACACACATCGCACTAGATGTGCAAATGTCAGAACATTTTCGAATTTTGAACAGTGTGCATGTTTACTCGTGTTCATTTCTTTTTTGGATGAACGGTTTGAGTACAACATTCTTTTTAAAATTGGAATGTAAATGATGATTATTGTTCTACCATCATTTCTACGTTGTGATCATTCAAATATGAAAACATTCTAAATGAATTAAAACCAAGATAGATGGAAAGAGTTACACTTTAACTAGCTAATTTGTAAAAAGAAAATCATGTACTTGCTCAGTCCTACAAGCAGCCCTGGCTATTTATAAAACTAGCTGAACAACAAAATTGTGGGGTCACGTTTTCAGCAACTCAGCCTAGCAATTACCCTAGCGCCTGAGGTTAGGCAACCCCTTCGACACACTGAGGTTGAGTTTGTCTACCTTCAGGCGATAGAGCAGCTGCTATGGTGGTGTCAAAGCTACTGACAGGTACATTTTCACCGTTCTCAACAAAGGTGCAAGGGTCGCTTCGGGTGTAGTGACGAACTGTGTGGTCGTATGGCGACAGCTTTTCATTTTATTCACGCATGTGCCAATACCGAACCTTTCAGTGATCACGCAACAAGAGGCGACGAAGAGGAGGGATGAAAAGGCATAAAAACCCTTTTCTGCTTCAGATCACGTTCAGATATCGTCGAATAATTTTGAACGGTCCCAAGCCTTTCCACCATGAATAGCACAGCAAAAATTGGTGTCACACTATACTCCAAAGGAGTGAGATAGAGTTCAGTGTGTTGCAGCCCCGCAGTCTTCATAAAATATGGTTGAAACAGTAACAAGGTGAGGCAAAGGGTGTTAGACGTGCAGCATCTCAAGCTCTTACGGTTGAAGACTATTTACTGTGCCTGTATGGTCGCAGCGTTCAAGGTTCTCCTCCACACATCGTTCGGCAAACTAGCATTCGATCATGAGGTCACGAGATGTACACTGTGGTGCAGTCTAAGGTTGGATTGTCTCCTCATGAAGATAAAAGAGTCATTTGTGAGGATGGTGTGGAAACCCTCCCACACTCACACTATATACTTGAAGCAAAAGTAGGGGTGGGGGACTCTGGTTGATAGAGAGAGAATGAGCGTGTGAATGGGGCGATGGGGGGTTTATATACCGAATAGTATGGCTCTTTTATCATAGTGTAAATAATGGATGAGTGCATTGTGTGGTGTGTATCAGTCTGCGTGCTTCTGTGTACGTCTGAATTTGTGAATGAGTGTGGGAGCCTGTGTGTAGGAAATAAGTGTATGTCTGTGTAAATATATGTTCATTAGTACAAACTAATTTGCCAAGGAAAAAAATTCATAAAAACAAAAAAAACAAAAAACTGAAAAAACTCTAAAGAAAAAAGTCTATACGTAAATATTTTTCATCGCTATTAGTAATTAATATGTCAAGAAAAACGAAAAAAAGCAAGATTTTGCACTTCATATGTGCTTGTGTGTGAGTGGTTATAGATAAGATTTTAGTTTGTAAGTTTCAGCAGCCGCTAGCCATCCAGTCAGAACTAGTTTTAACTATGTGAATTCCATGGAGTTAAATTGTTTATATACATATTCACTTGTTCGTGATAGTGGAAAATGTTTAGAGCCACCCACTTCAGAAATATATGTTCACTTGCTTGTTGTACCGAAAAATGTTTAGAGCCACCCACTTCAGAAATATATGCTCACTTCCTTGTGGTAGTGGAAAATGTTTAGAGCCACCCACTTCAGAGAAATACATTCACCTTTACCTATAAGTCTTTTGTGTTTTTGGTGGAACTTCACTAGTGATAGTATTTAGCCCAAAAGATAGTGTAATTAGTTTTTAGTAGTATCTCTGCGTTAGTTGTAAACTGATATAATGGAAATCTGAATCATGTATCTGTAAACTGATATAATTTAAATCTCAGTGACCTATCTGTAAACTCATATAACGTAAATCTGAATCACATATCTGTAAACTTATATTTCGCAAGCAGTGTTAAATCTGAGTTTAATAATAAATTCGCTTATTTTATTGTAAAAATGGCTAATGTTATTATTTCAAACCCCATTCATCATTCTTTTGATTAAAATCATAAATGTATTTCCGTACAATGGACGGTTACATCCGCATTGCACTGCACAGGTCTATAAGGTCTGCTGCTTTAAACACTATTTCAATGAGAGTTGTGAACTTATCATAAATGTATTTTATGTACAATGGGCAGCTGCATCCGCTAGCACCACACAGGTCTATAGGGTCTGTTGCTTTAAACACTATTTCAACGAGAGTTGTCAATTTATCATAAATGTATTTCTGTCCAATGAGCGGTTACATCCGTATTGCACACGCGGCTACATGATGTACCACCTTGAGCACACACACATTTTCAGAGACTTCCCTCCAAGCGAGAGGAGAGGAATGTGAAAGCACACCTAATAACAGCATAGGTAGCGCTACTCTCTCGGTGGAAACGCGCAAAGGCTGTGGTAAGTGGGTGAGACAGTTCCAGTGGAATGCATTTATAGATGGAGTCAGGTACAGTATCACCGATAAACGTGCCTGCTAAGGACGTAGGTCTCAAAAAGAAAAAAAGTATACAAGGATTGTTAGGGAAGAAAAATCATTTATTTCTCGTCCAACTTAAAAGTAATTTTACATTCTCATAAGCAGATGCAAGAGCACTTTTTTGATACTTGTTCTTGAGTTGATGGATAGATGGTCAGCCATAGAATTCCAGGTCTTGAATAGAAGCAAATTTAAATATTTGACGCATCCATGAGATCATGTCCTTTCCCTTCACGTAGACGATGGTATCCACGTGATCGAATAATTTAAGCGCAGTCACCATATCTTTACAGGGTATGGCAGGATCGTCCCAGTGAATTCCATGATAGAAATGTGTTAACCACTTTGCGCTCTTCCTTGTCTTAGCGCACCTCAATTGCTTGAAAGGTCTTGGCGATGCAATGTTTGCAGCTAATGTCTCTATTATTCCAGAATCGTATGTGTACACTACAAATGTATCTTTAAATATGAACTGTCTACGCTCATCGTCATAGAAACTTTGAGCGTCCGCAGTGATGTTCACACCATGACACATCAACGTGAAATCCTCTATGTACAGAGCAGTACCTATTCATTTATACAGCTAGCTGCATAACACCTGTGAGTGGAAAGTAGTTGATCTCACGGTCATGTAGAACTAAAGCATACGCGGCAGTGTGTTCTGGGAAATTTGTTGATGATTCAAATTCATTTCACACATCTAGAGGTCCAGACTTAATTATCTCATTCTGTTTCTAGCAGTCTATTAGGATGATCGGTGAAAGCTCTTTGAACTTATGTGGACCGAGTAGACATCCCCCCCCCCCTCTCCTTCAGCAGTTTCATAGTAAGAAAGGCGAAACCTTGCATACATGTCATACATTAGACTGTATGCATTATGATTCCACTGCAGTTCTTGTTAAGCATTCATAATAATCTGTCTCATGTCCTGAAAGTATCCCATATGCATGCAGTAAATCGCTTGTACTCTTCAACTGCTCTACCCTCTGGGTCGTCTAAGAAACCATCCTGCGGTTTCTAAACTATGCAAATCTGCTGGTGATGCTGAGACGTGTTTTAAGGGTTGATGTTATGCCGACATTGCGTGTACGCTCGATCTCAGACCCATTGAGTTCATAGCATATCTCTTGGAACAGGAATGCTAAAGCGTTACGTGTCAACTTGGATCCCACTGTATCGCTGTCATCAGTTTTCTTGAATAAGCCCTCTAGATATATGAAAGTCCTGCATGGAAGCGTGAGTGCGTCTTGGTGTTGGATGACAATCCTGATTTCATCATTCTTATTAAGCGTGGCTTAAGCATAAGGTTATGAGAGAAGTATTCCTGACATATAATTCTCTCATCATACTCTACCGGACTGGTTATACTGAGTGATGACTTCATTGCACTGCTTCAGGCCAACTGATTTAAGAAACTCATAGTTCACAGGTTGTATCACTTTGCTGTTTAGTAGCGAAGTGGCGCGCTGTGGATTGAGTGCACTTAAAACCTTGTCTTAGGTGTAATCATACAATGATTTCCTCACCTTGAAAGTCAACGAGCTCATTATTCTGGTCAACAATACACAGCTGTCACTGGAAGGTATATTGCATTGGCAGGGTCAATAATCTTATACCCCATTGCAACTGAAGGGAAGAATGCGTAAATAGTATGAATGAGAGTATCGTTGAGATAGGAGTTCATTGCAATGTTACACTCGACATGGAGTATGTCAACCGTCTGATCTGACTTGTAAAATTTACTTGGATCCTGCTACAAAATCTGTCCTTTCGTGAAACCTAACAGGTGTTCTATGGAATCTTCCTGGTTAAAGTCAATCGTTGCATTTACAGTCCATATTTCAGATTTAAATCTATTGATGTTTGCACTAGTTCAATACCTTTTCCAGACTGTTCTAAGACTTTGTTTAAATCGTCGATATCGTATGCACCCGGTTCTATTTCCACAATATATTTTTCACCATTAATATTGAGATGCAGTTTACTGTTAGTCTCGGTGATATTCAAGATGCTGTTGTACATCTACAATACAATCAATGGAATACTCCATTGACCAACGCTCAAATCGATTGGCGGGAAGTAATTTGCACGCAATACAGACGATCGTCCTTTTAACGTCAAAGTGTATGACATTATGACATTGCATTTGAACTTCAACTGATGAATGAATGTTTAAACCTCCTTCTTATATAGCGTGCTTCTTCTCTGTGAATGTCAAGAGAAACATGATGCATAGATGTCCACAGAGGTGTGCATTAAAGTTCTGATAGCGTCGATAATTGTAGAGCACATATCTTCTGTAAGTGAAGTATTGTTGTAATCCTTCTGGTGGCCTTAGGTCACCAAATGAGACGAAATAGTAGATGGTATCCGCATCTTTCTAACCTCGTATGTGACCCAGTGGGTGCCAGAGTCTCCAGCAACATCTAAATTCACAATACAGCATTCACCAGTTTTCCACATAGTCTTCCACATAAACACACCATGGAATCTTGGTATCTTGAATTTATCTCTAACAAACTTAAGAAGATATGTATTTGTGAGTGGTAGACCTGATAGGACAGCTAATGGTCTTTTTTTTAATTTATGAATAGACCAAGCCCTTTCCTGTACGGTTTCAAGTATAGTCCTTTTCCAATGGCTGCGGCTTCCATCATGCGGTTATGCCTTCTCGCGTCTTCTAACTATGCTTGGGAGTTTGCGCGTTCTTGACCTCTCGAGCAATAGCTGCAGCACCACCGGCGAGGGAACCTACCGCCGAGAGTGCGGTAGGTAAGTAATAAAACCACCGGATGTCTTGGGTATCGGTAGAATATCGGTAGAACTCGAGGTGCTTTAACCTATCCTCTTCTTCTTCTTCCCGCATCTTTCTGCTTCAGTGCGTTTTTAGCTGCATACATCGCTGTGAAGATACAGTTCTTCAAACAACCCTTCTTGTTCTTGGTCTTCTTGTTTAGTGTGAAATGTGCAGCATTCATAACTTTCTTGAAACTCATCACTCATAAACCCAACTTGATTTTTCCACACATGGTTTTACCAACTGCAACTGCTGTGATGCATTGACCTATACCAATATCCTTTCCTCTCCGTATCGCCTTAGCCTTATCAGCTAAAATCCTATCTGTCATGTGACGACTTGATAGACCTTCATTTGCAACGTATGCAAAGTCGTGTTCCATACACGCTTCGTCGATCAGATTAACTCCTCTATCACCTAGCACCAAGCGTTTCTGAAGCTTTGTCCCAGGTCCACAGTAGTTATACACAGAGATGTGTAATTCCACCTGTAATTTGTCTACAATACCACAGCCTCCTCTAATGCGTCTCCTAACACGCATGTACACTACTGTGCTGGTTGTGGACAATGCACGCCCATTCAGCTGTTTTCGGTAGCAGAAAAACCAAGCCATTTGACTAGTGCTTTATTTCCCCAATGTCTTATGACTCTCTCCATGAGAAAAACATCCGGTTCTGAGCTTTTCTGCATTTCCTCAGTGTAGAAGCAGCCTGCAATTTCTTCACCTTTACTATCCTTCAATATATAAGTTCTAAGATTTGTTCGTTGCAGTTTTAAAACTGTGAATATCTCAGTTGATCAGTTGGGTAGTTATGGTTTCTCAAATGCCGTCTTGGGATTTGAGATAAGTACCAAATCACCTACATTAAATTTCTGTTTGTGTGGATCCAGCATCTTAATGCAATAGTTCGCCGTATCCATGAGTCCATTATCACGAACATCGATTGGTCTCATTTTTGTTGTGCTATGTTTGGTTCTATTATACTGAGCAATTACTTCTGGGAGGATATCTGTGCGTTTGTATGAGCTGCGAAGGTTAAGATGCACCCACATTCGATCTTTCGTTGTTATGTTCAGGCCCTCCACGACACTCGCCATCAGGTGAGTGAATGTCGAATAGTGATGTATTCCGTATCGCTGCATCACTGTCTTGAAATACCTCTTGTAGAGCTCACCACCGTGATCGGTCTGGAGGTTGTCTGGGCGTCGATTCGTTCCTGTCTGTAGCAAAGGCTCAAAAACATCGGCGACATTTCGACCCGTTTTTGTTTTGACAGGTAATGCCCAGGCAAATTTGGAGTATGTATCAATAACCATTAAAATGTATTTGAATCCATTATTCTCATGTGAATATTCCCGCATATCTACAAGATCAGATTGCCACAAGTCATCCAACCCTTTAATCATAACATGCCTGTGAGGGTATGTTTTGCGTGCTGGCTTGTGCAGTTCCGAACTACTGTCTCCATACTTATTCGATGATACCTCTAAGCTCCGAGATTACTGAAACAACCTCATTCGAATGAGCTGTATTACCTGCAGCAGCTGATGCCATGAGCAGCCGTAGTCGATCTATTAGTTAGTTAAAAAAAAAAAAAAAAAAAAAAAAAAAAACCACTCCTCCTACAGGCCACAAGTGGGCCATCAGGACCATCCGGCCGCCGTGTCATCCTCAGAAGAGGATGCGGATAGGAGGGGCGTGGGATCAACACGCCGCTCTCCCGGTCGTTATGATGGTATTCTTGACCGAAGCCGCTATTCGGTCGAGTAGCTCCTCAACTGCCATCGCGGGGCCGAGTGCACCCCGAAAAATGGCAACAGCGCATGGCGGCCTGGATGGTCACCCATCCAAGTCCACGTCCGACAGTGCTTAACTTTGTTGATCTCACGGGAACCGGTGTAGCCACTGCAGCAAGGCCGTTGCCTATTAGTTCGTTAGGGTCGTCATAATATATATAGGGTGGTCCATTGATCGTGACCGGGCCATATATCTCACGAAACAAGCGTCAAACGAAGAAACTACAAAGAACGAAACTTGTCTAGCTTAAAGGGGGAAACTAGATGGCGCTATGGTTGGCCCGCTAGATGGCGCTGCCATAGGTCAAACGGGTATCAACTGCGTTTTTTCTAAATAGGAGGCCCCATTTTTTTATTACATATTCGTGTAGTACGTCAAGAAAAACGAATGTTTTAGTTGGACCACTTTTTTCGCTCTGTGATAGATGGCACTGTATAGTCACAAACATATGGCTCACAATTTTAGACGAACAGTTGGTAACAGATAGGTTTTTTAAATTAAAATACAGAAAGTAGGTACGTTTGAACATTTTATTTCGGTTGTTCTAATGCGATACATGTACCTTTTTGAACTGATCATTTATGAGAATGCATGCTGTCACAACGTGGTTACCTGTAAATACCACGTTAATGCAATAAATGCTCAAAATGATGTCCGTCAACCTCAATGCATTTGGCAATACGTGTAACGACATTCCTCTCTACAGCGAGTAGTTCGCCTTCCGTAATGTTCGCACATGCATTGAGAATGCGCTGACGCATGTTGTCATGCGTTGTCGGTGGATCACGAGAGCAAATATCCTTCAACTTTCCCCACAAAGAAATCCGGGGACGTCAGATCCGGTGAACGTGCGGGCCATGGTATGGTGCTTCGACGACCAATCCACCTGTCATGAAATATGCTATTCAGTACCGCTCCAACCGCACGCGAGCTATGTGCCGGACATCAATCATGTTGGAAGTACATCGCCATTCTGTCATGTAGTGAAACATCTTGTAGTAACATCGATAGAACATTACATAGGAAACCAGCATACATTGCACCATTTAGAATGCCATCGATAAAATGGGGCCGGCCGTGGTGACCGTGCGGTTCTGGCGCTGCAGTCCGGAACCGCGGGACTGCTACGGTCGCAGGTTCGAATCCTGCCTCGGGCATGGGTGTGTGTGATGTCCTTAGGTTAGTTAGGTTTAAGTAGTTCTAAGTTCTAGGGGACTTATGACCTATGATGTTGAGTCCCATAGTGCTCAGAGCCATTTGAACCATTTTTGATAAAATGGGGGCCAATTATCCTTCCTCCCATAATGCCGTACCATATATTAACCTACCAAGGTCGCTGATGTTACACTTGTCACAACCATCGTGGATTTTCCGTAATCCAATAGTGCATATTATACCGGTTTACGTTACCGCTGTTGATGAATGACGCTTCGTCGCTAAATAGAACGCGTGCAAAAAATCTTTCATCGTCCCGTAATTTCTCTTGTGCCCAATGGCAGAAATGTACACGACATTCAGAGTCGTGCCATGCAATTCCTGGTGCATAGAAATATGATATAGGTGCAATCGATGTTGATGTAGCATTCTCAACACCGACGTTTTTGAGATTCCCGATTCTCGCGCAATTTATCTGCTACTGATGTGCGGATTAGCCGCGACAGCAGCTAAAACACCTACTGGGGCATCATCATTTGTTGCAGGTCGTGATTGACGTTTCACATGTGGCTGAACACTTCCTGTTTCCTTAAATAACGTAACTATCTGGCAAACGGTCCGGACACTTGGATGATGTCGTCCAGGATACCGAGCAGCATACCTAGCACACGCCCGTTGGGCATTTTGATCACAATAGCCATACATCAACACGATATCGACCTTTTCCGCAATTGGTAAACGGTCCATTTCAACACGGGTAATGTATCACGAAGCAAATACCGTCCGCACTGGCGGAATGTTACGTGATACGACGTACTTAAACGTTTGTCACTATTACAGCGCCATCTATCACAAAGCAAAAAAGTGGTCCAACGAAAACATTCATATTTCTTTACGTACTACACGAATATGTAATAAAAAATGGGGATTCCTATTTTTAAAAAACGCAGTTGATATCCGTTTCACCTATGGCAGCGCCATCTAGCGGGCCAACCATAGAGCCATCTGGTTTCCCCCTTGAAGCTAGACGAGTTTCATTCTTTGTAGTTTTTTCGTTTGATGCTTATTTCGTGAGACATTTGGCCCGGACACTATCAATGGACCACCCTGTATATTGAGGGATTCGAGTGTTCACTGCTTTATGCTCAATGTCAATACCATCACCGCTGCTGCTGTTGTTTTCGCCTTCAGTTATTGGTTTTATAATGGTTTTACATTTCTTGTTCTCAGGCTTTTCGTGATCTTGTGCACACCAGTCGTGTGCTGTATTTCACGGTACGTTTCCCTATCATTAACTGAATAATTTATAGTTTTTTTGGTAGGTCTTATGAAAATAAGATTCATTAAGCCGGGTTTTCTCTCCAATCATCTGTCACCAATCTGTATTGTGTCTTCAGTTATAGGATGCGTACCCAACATGTACGGTCTTCCCCTGCTAACGCCGAATGTTCTATATATCTGACGGGGGTGTGACGAATAATGAATTTATCAATGGCAACACCCTCGTTATCGTGTGGTTTTGTTTTTTCTGAGACCTGTCGGAGAGATTCAGCAACCGGCTTAAAAGTTTCTCTTAATTTTTGCTGTCGTTTCATATGCCCTATCCTCAGCAGCCGTAATTTCTCAGGAACTGCTTAACGCGCCTGAATCACTTTCTGCTTCATCGATATCTCGGTGTATACCAGTCAGACATGTCTGCAGCGTGAGGCTTTATATATCCGGTCATTTTCTTCCTCTTCTTACTATGATCCTGATCACCCTTCTCAACAATAAGGAAGTCTACATCTATTTTCCCCTCAATAGCCTGGATCTTTTCAGCTAAGTCGGTTACTTTTTACTGACTTGATTAACTAACTCATTTAACGCATTCACCATTCTGAGAAGAGAGTGGTAATACGCCTCTAGTTCCCTGCGCATACCTGCAACTTTATGCGCCATAGCCTTAATTTTCGCATCCATGTACAGGCGAATGGTCTGTCTGTGTAGATCTGTCATCTCTGGTTTAGAGATAAACATAAGCGCGAATTTGTCCATGGTGTAGCGTAGACTTATGTATTAACACCTTTTACCGTGCTATATGTGCAAAAATTTTTGAAAGTTTCGCCTGTACCTACCATCACTCAGTTTTTATGTTTTATCAATAACGAGAAACCGATACTGTGAATGATTCCAGCAATCTGCACAAATCTTTACAAAATCATTTAACGACATGTCCGTTCCGACATGTGCCTGATAAATGTGTTTTAAATTGAGGTTGTCCTGTTTGAAGGTTTGCGTTATCCCTAACCAACTGTTTGGGGATTCTGGAATATGTTTGACTTAGATAAAATACATCAGCACCCATATGGCGACCGAACTTTGCTTTTTCAGGTGGAGGGATATCACCGCTTTCACTGAATGCCGTGTATGTAACACCATCTACACCGTGCAATGTCTCCTGCAATAGCTGATACTTGGATTGAAACAGTGTTTTTGAGAATATAGAAACATGTTCAAATCGGACATCATCTACGTGTGTTAGGAGAGTCATGAGGACACTAGTCTTCCCACAATTGGATGGAAATTCAGTAATTGCTCGTTTATTATCAGGAAGGAGAATTCCGTTCTTCTTGTTCTTTTTAATGTCCCCATTTGCATCTTCACAGGACCAGTCACCGTGCCGGCCGGTTCTAGGCGCTACAGTCTGGAACCGCGCGACCGCTATGGTCGCAGGTTCGAATCCTGCCTCGGGCATGGTTGTGTGTGATGTCCTTAGGTTGGTTAGGTTTATGTAGTTCTAAGTTCTAGGGGACTGATGACCTCAGAAGTTAAGTCCCATAGTGCTCAGAGCCATTTGAACCATTTTTGAACCAGTCACGGACAACAAAGTGTTTGTGGTGAGGGTGCTTCATCCAGCCTGCTATGATACTAACTGCACCAGGTACAGACATGTAGTTAACATATATAGAAAAATGCGCTTGAAAGGATAATACTTGTATCTGTAGCCACTATAGCTCCAACACTTAACCGTCTGAGCTATATTGACTACAGAGAGAAAAGAGATATGTACGTATTTTACACATGAAGAGTAACTTGATCATCTGAGTAAGTCGTATAGCATTGAAAAAACTAATGTGTAATACTTCGATTATAATGAGAGAGAGGTATGAAATAAAAGGGTTTGAGATTGCAGATAAATTATTTATTTAAAAATCATACATGAGGTGTAGTACTTCAGGACTATCATTACAATCTGTATGTTTCTTCTTCTTCTTCTTCTTCGCACCTGTACAGTATTTACCAAATAAAGCTTTTTGGCAAGCAATAAATTCATTGCGTCTCTCACTCAAGCCAATAGATGACTCACAGTACTCAGGTTTTTCACACACACATTTCATCTGTTTCTCTTTAGGTTTAGCGTTCATGTGCGAGCAAAGGTGATGCTTAAGATTGTCGACATGTACACTATGCACACGTAGGGAGTTTACATCGTTGTATGCACAGCCTATACTAGGCAACCACCGATTCAGTCTGTACAGCGCAAGACGTATGGCAGTGTCCAGATCGTATAACTTCATAACTGAAGGATGTCTTAGATAAACACAGTTGTCACCCGATTTCACACATAATGCACAGTCATTATACACTGTTGTAATAGAAAGTGTCACACCAGTTAGGCGAATGTCTGGGGGAGAATGAGTTGGATAATATTTGGTAGTCATTTGCTGATTGATGTAGCGCTCTGCACCACATATTTCATCCCAGTCGAACTCGGAAATTGGCATTTTAACACATATGGATACATTTTCAATTTCCATTCTAGCACGCAACCCCCGGACATGATGCGCTTCTATAGCAATGTTGACACATTTCAATCCACTGGAAGTTAAACTGTATGTGGAGGTGAAAAGCGTAGGTGCACTTGACGCCTTCTTCTTATCCACAGTATCTGCACTCTGTGGGTGCGCTATCACAGGGATGTTCTGCTGCGATGGGTCATTTGTTGGCGACCAGTACTGACCTCCATCTTGTTGTTTAACACCACCAGTGACAGCATTTGATGTGTTGGGGGCAGATCACGTGTCCTCATTACATAAATCGATGAGTGGAACTGACAGCAGCAACTCCTTGACCTTCTCCAATGAGTGGTCTATGTGCACTACCGGATCCCACATGGCCACTACTGGTTGAGATGTGCCGGAGGCTGTTGCTGTAGGTCTCGACAAGATGGCAGGCGAAGTTGCTACAGATCCAGACGTAGAATGAGATTTTCACTCTGCAGCGGAGTGTGCGCTGATATGAAACTTCCTGGCAGATTAAAACTGTGTGCCCAACCGAGACTCGAACTCGGGACCTTTGCCTTTCTCGGGCAAGTGCTCTACCATCTGAGCTACCGAAGCACGACTCACGCCCGATCTCACTGCTTTACCTCTGCCAGTATCTCGTCTCCTACCTTCCAAACTTTACAGAAGCTCTCCTGCGAAACTTGCAGAACTAGCACTCCTGAAAGAAAGGATATTGCGGAGACATGGCTTAGCCACAGCCTGGGGGATGTTTCCAGAATGAGATTTTCACTCTGCAGCGGAGTGTGCGCTGATATCCTTTCTTTCAGGAGTGCTAGTTCTGCAAGGTTCGCAGGAGAGCTTGTTTAGAGTTTGGAAGGTAGGAGACGCGATACTGGCAGAAGTAAAGCTGTGAGACCGGGCGTGAGTCGTGCTTCGGTAGCTCAGATGGTAGAGCACTTGCCCGCGAAAGGCAAAGGTCCCGAGTTCGAGTCTCGGTCGGGCACACAGTTTTAATCTGTCAGGATGTTTCAGATCCAGACGTGTCAGCAGAGCTAGGCATGTTGGCACTTGACCCTGCTGAACAAAGACAAGGAAGCATTAGATATGGACCAAGACGTGAAAACTTTGAATAACAATAGTAATAAGGCTAACCAGAGAGAATAATATGATATGGGACACTTACTTTTCTGCATGACTGTGCTGGAGTGCGACTGCTGTTGATGCTTCACGGTTCTTCTGCTGACTGACTGAACAAGGCTGAGGCCCTGGAGCTGCTGAGCCTCACCTATATCTCCTACAATGACGTCGCCAGATACTTCCATCCTACTGGCTGAAGTCGAACACGTGACTGGATTAAGAGTTCCTGTTGGTTCCCGCCATTTCCCTTAACCCAGAACGTTATCAGCTGATGTCACGACAGTGCCCTCTAGTGCCTGTGCTGGGTATTAGGTCCAGACCAAGTGGTGAATACATTGTTTGCCGACATCTTGGATAACGGCACTTGCGCCATCACCTGACGTCAAGGTAGCGCCCTCTGGCTCAACTGACTTTCTTACCGTTAAAATTCAAACTTCCTGCCAAAAATCCGCCATCTTGGATGATGTCACGGGCACCATCTTGGATAACGTCATATGCTGTTGCCAAGTCTACACGCCGCCATCTTGGATGACGTCATCGCTGCCATCTTGGATACATCTGGCAACAATGCAGAGTGGTGCCGCACCCCCCTTGCCCCAATGCTGATCTGAAAATAATTACCATCACATACTCTCTTAACACTTTTCCAATGCGATGTGTGACCTTATAATGAGCAGAAGAAAAACCTTGCCCATCTCATGCATAGCGTATATTTTTCCTACCGATATTGTGGCATTATTCTGACACTGCCTCACCACAACCTCCTTACAGTACAAAAGTGACTTTTATGAACAGATGCATGGGGTGTCTATGGGCAGTCCTCTTAGTCCTGCTGTGGCTAATTTGTTTATGGAGACTTTTGAACAATGGGCATTGCAGACTGCCAGCAAGAGATCAGTCGATGACACTTTCGTAGTATGAACACATGGAGCAGAGGAGTTGGATGCCTTCCGGACCCACCTAAACAGCATTAATCCGAAAATCCAATTTACTATAGAGACGGAGAGTAATGGGCAACTGAATTTCCTGGATGTGTCTGTGATTAAATGACAGGACGGAACGTTGGGCCATAAAGTGTATCGAAAGGCGACACATATTGATCGTTATCTGGATAAAGATCCAAACCACCACCCTAGATAAAAAAGAAATGCAATAAAAACCTTGGTAGACAGGATGTACAAAATCTGTGAATCTGTTTGTTTAAGAGATGAGCTTGAACATCTACGGTCGATTTCATGAAGAATGGCTATTCTAGCAAGGAGATAGATCGAGCACTTCACTCTAGGCAGAGAATTAGTAGCAACGACGAACAGTAGCTGCTCAACGGCAGGGATTTTCTTCCACTCATTAGTAAGGTCACAGATGGCGTTGGGAAAGTGTTAACCCAGTGTGGGGTGGAAATTGTTTTCAGACCCACGAGGAAAATAAAAGAATTTTTAAGATCGGCAAAAGATGCTCGACTTCCTTTGGTTACATCGGGGCTTATAAAATTCCTTGTAATTGTGGACAGGTTTATATCGGTACCACAAAGAGAAGTGTTAACACCCGTCTTGTTGAACATAAGAGGAACTGCTGCCTGGGTCACACGGATAAATCGGCTGTAGCAGAACATGTTTACCCGGAAGGTAATCATGAAATAAAATTCAGCAAGACGTGCGTCATGTCTAATACCTCACGTTATTATGCGCGGATTTATAGAGAGGCGATGGAGATTGATGAACACCGTAATAATTTTAACAAGAAAGAGGAAGGTGTTAAACTGGATAAATTTGGATGTCAGCGCTGCACCGGAAGCGTGACGATCGATTACTTTCAGTCGAGAATGTTGGCATTTCCAGCGACAGTCTCATAGCCGACGCCACATGATAAACAGTGGCGCCCTACGCACTACTCATATAATCAGCGGTTCCTCGAGTTCTCTTTGCAGTTCGCCGCTTTACCTCGGAGTATGTCACCAACAGTCGGAGACGAAACGTCAGGGGAGAGTTTCACACATCGAATTCGGCCTATCAGTCCGGAAGTTTTAAGTGAAGAAGTAAATAGATATTGCCGGTCGTTTTTGTACCAAAATAATTTATGTTTCAGAAGGGAAAGTTTCCGTGTCATTTTTTAGCAAGTTAACATAGGATCTCTATTCTGACCTGCCGCAATACAGAGGGTGGTTGACTGTTGCCCTGGCCAGCAGGTGCTCCAGATATGATCCTTATTGAGAACATCTGGTCACGGATTTCCTAGAGAACGGCACGCCACCACACGCAAGCCACAACGATTGATGAGCTCTGGTCCATACCTGAATTAGCCGGAAATGACGTACCAGCATTGTCATCCCAGCTCGGATCTACTCGATGCCCAGCCTGGTAACAGCCATTCTTGCTACCAAAGGCAGCAGTTCTTTGCACTTAATTTATCATCCTATATACCTGCAAGTCAGCTACAAATTTAATCATGTATTCTTCATACTCTGCTGTATACGAAGAATAAGTGAACTTTCGTTACCTGCTTTCCTGACTTTGAAATTTTAATGACCAGCGTTTCAGAAACGAACTCTTCTCATGATTTTGGTAATATTCTTTCATGAGACACGAAATATTATTTTATTGATATTAGTCCCCATGCAGTGCAAATCAAAAGTACAGTGGTTGGAAAAGACATGGAAACAGCGAGAAATGCGCACTTGAACATAAATGCAGATGCTAGGCAAGCTAGCTGGTTGCGCCGTTGTTGTTTGACGACGAAAGGCACATGTGCAATGTTCTAAATACATTGCAAATGTCAGTCACAAACAGAACAGTGCTCTGTGTACTTGTGAGTGCATTATGTTGGTGCTGGTATGGGGTGTACTTCCGTATCCAAATTAGAGAACTGTTTGGCGCTTCAAGAAGCATCGTATCTGGGGTTTATATCGCATATAGAGAAAGCGGAAAACATCATCTGCTAAGTCACAAAACAGACGAAAGTGAGTGTTGAGAAATCGTGACAGATGGACATTGAAGAGCATTGTGACGAAAAATAAGACGATGCCAGCTGCAAAAGTCACTGGAGAACTGAATGTCTCACTCGCGAACCCCGTCAGCACCAAAACAATAAGGGGCGAGCTGGAATTCCAGAACCACTCGTCAGTGATGCAAATGCCCGTAACTGAAAAACGTGGTGCCAAAGCCATGAGATCAGCACTATGGAGCAACGGAGGAATGTCATTTGATCGTTTCATACTGTTTCCAACTTCTGGACAATTTTACGTCTCAAAAGTGAGACATGGCGGGAGTTCGTTCATGATTTGGTCAGCCATATCGTGCTATTGCATGGGCACCATGGTTACTGTACAATGTCGTATTACTACCAAGGATTATGTGACCATTTTGGCTGATCATATCCATCAGATGGTGCCAAGTTTGTATACCAGTAGTGATGCTGTGTTCCAAGAAGATAGGTCCCCTGTTCATGCAGCTCACATCGTCGGAATCTGGTTTTGTGGTACCTTCCCTGATCACCACAGTCACCAGATCTCAGCATTACGGAGCCGTTCTGATCTAGTTTGGAGGGAAGGGTGTGTAGTCGCTATCAACCCGCACCATCTTTACCTGAACTTGCCAGCGTTTTGCAGGAACGATGTTACAACAGTCCCTTGAAAACTATACAGGAAATGTATTCATCCATTCCGAGGTGACTGGGAGCTCTTTGAGTGCCAACACCGTATTAGGTATGGAGATTTGTTGTGGTTTTTGTTTTGCCAACCGTTTTACTACTGTAGGACACAAATGCTGGCAGTAATACTACCATGAATGCTGTCTAACTCGTAAATCAAGGAAGTGAACTTACCAGTTAAGATTGTCATTAATACGAAGGCCTCAGAATATACAGGGTGTTACAAAAAGGTACTGCCAAACTTTCAGGAAACATTCCTCACACACAAAGAAAGAAAATATGTTATGTGGACATGTGTCCGGAAACGCTTACTTTCCATGTTAGAGCTCATTTTATTACTTCTCTTCAAATCACATTAATCATGGAATGGAAACACTCAGCAACAGAACATACCAGCGTGACTTCAAACACTTTGTTAAAGGAAATATTCAAAATGTCCTCCGTTAGCGAGGATACATGCATCCACCCTCCGTCGCATGGAATCCCTGATGCGCTGATGCAGGCCTGGAGAATGGCGTATTGTATCACGGCCGTCCACAATATGAGCACGAAGAGTCTCTACATTTGGTACCGGGGCTGCGTAGACAAGAGCTTTCAAATGCCCCCATAAATGAAAGTCAAGAGGGTTGAGGTCAGGAGAGCGTGGAGGCCACGGAACTGGTCCGCCTCTACCAATCCATCGGTCACCGAATCTGTTGTTGAGAAGTGTACGAACACTTCGACTGAAATGTGCAGGAGCTCCATCGTGCATGAACCACATGTTGTGTCGTACTTGTAAAGGCACATGTTCTAGCAATACAGGTAGAGTATCCCGTATGAAATCATGATAACGTGCTCCATTGAGCGTAGGTGGAAGAACGTGGGGCCCAATCAAGACATCACCAACAATGCCTGCCCAAACGTTCACAGAAAATCTGTGTTGATGACATGATTGCACAATTGCGTGCGGATTCTAGTCAGCTCACACATGTTGATTGTGAAAATTTACAAATTGATCGCGTTGGAATGAAGCCTCACCCGTAAAGAGAACATTTGCACTGAAATGAGGATTGACACATTGTTGGATGAACCATTCGCAGAAGTGTACCCGTGGAGGCCAATCAGCTGCTGATAGTGCCTGCACAAGCTGTACATGGTACGGAAACAACCGGTTCTCCCGTAGCACTCTCCATACAGTGACGTGGTCAACGTTACCTTGTACAGCAGCAACTTCTCTGACGCTGACATTAGGGTTATTGTCAACTGCACGAAGAATTGCCTCGTCCATTGCAGGTGTCCTCGTCCTTCTAGGTCTTCCCCAGTCGCGAGTCAAAGGCTGGAATGTTCCGTGCTCCCTAAGACACCGATCAATTGCTTCGAACGTCTTCCTGTCGGGACACATTCGTTCTGGAAATCTGTCTCGATACAAACGTACCGCGCCACGGCTATTGCCCCGTGCTAATGCATACATCAAATGGGCATCTGCCAACTCCACATTTGTAAACATTGCACTGACTACAAAACCACGTTCGTGATGAATACTAACCTGTTGATGCTACGTACTGATGTGCTTGATGCTAGTACTGTAGAACAATGAGTCGCATGTCAACACAAGCACCGAAGTCAACATTACCTTCCTTCAATTGGGCCAACTGGCGGTGAATCGAGGAAGTACAGTACATGCTGACGAAACTAAAATGAGCTCTAACATGGAAATTAAGCGTTTCCGGACACATATCCACATAACTTCTTTTCTTTATTTGTGTGTGAGGAATGTTTCCTGAAAGTTTGGCCGTACCTTTTTGTAACACCCTGTATAGGATTCCATTATCAACATTGCTCTACTTTCGACCTCTTTCTTCGTGAACTTAAAGGTTCTGAAGTATGCCATTTGTTTTAATACAGCGGTGCCAGTGATCATTAAGCGAGAGCAGTGCATTGTGTTGGCTTGTTGTCCTACCTCCTGGGCAGTGAGGCCGAAGCGCTGCGTTGACCACAACCATTCTGTCTGATGGCCCGTACTGTGGCATGTACCAGAGACCTTTCGCGTTGAGTGCCTCGAGCCAGTCTTCGACTACAAGCACTCGGCACTGAGTGTGGAACTTGGGACGATGTTTAAGTTTTATACGTAGTACCGTCCCTACGGACACTGCAGGATGAGCGTCCGCTACTGTCTTCAGAAAGAAAGCTGCCAACCCGCGTGGACGGCGGTTCCATGTTGTCACTTCCAGCAAAGACAGAGGCTGCGGGCAGAAGCTACGGATGATTTGCCACACAACATCTGATTGGTACCTGGTGAACAGAGAAAGGGTTGTTAATGTAACTGTAACATTATGTAGAGCTTTATCTCTATGAATATGGTTGCTAATAACAGCTGCAATCAAACTCTTGGCAACGAATGCAAGGAGTAAGTTGTCCCGTATTAAGAGGCGTTTTATCCACGTAGCATATGGAGCACGTGATATGGGCCATGTACTCTCCGAACACACTGTACTGCACCGAAAACAATAATTATGTTTATGCTTATGTTCGCATCACTGACGAGCTTTAAACCGCTGGAAGTAGAAGATGACAAAAAGGGTGTGTATTTTTGAATATCTGAAGATTACATCTAATGTAGTTAAGTTTTGTCAAACCATTTTTTATGCATTATACACGGGCATAATAGATTTATTTACATACTCTATGCCACTACTGTGAGCTGTCAATCATTATGATGATCCACGAGACTCAGAGGGCCATAGACACGGGTTCCCAGGTAGATGCCGTGTTTCTTGACTTCCGCAAGGCGTTCGATACAGTTCCCCACAGTCGTTTAATGAACAAAGTAAGAGCATATGGACTATCAGAGCAATTGTGTGACTAGATTGAAGAGTTCCTAGATAACAGAACGCAGCATGTCATTCTCAATGGTGAGAAATCTTCCGAAGTAAGAGTGATTTCAGGTGTGCCGCAGGGGAGTGTCGTAGGACCGTTGCTATTCACAATATACATAAATGACCTTGTGGATGACATCGGAAGTTCACTGAGGATTTTTGCGGATGATGCTGTGGTATATAGAGAGGTTGTAACAATGGAAAATTGTACTGAAATGCAGGAGGATCTGCAGCGAATTGACGCATGGTGCAGGGAACGGCAGTTGAATCTCAATGTAGACAAGTGTAATGTGCTGCGAATACATAGAAAGAAAGATCCCTTATCATTTAGCTACAATATAGCAGGTCAGCAACTGGAAGCAGTTAATTCCATAAATTATCTGGGAGTACGCATTAGAAGTGATTTAAAATGGAATGATCATATAAAGTTGATAGTCGGTAAAGCAGATGCCAGACTGAGATTCATTGGAAGAATCCTAAGGAAATGCAATCCGATAACAAAGGAAGTAGGTTACAGTACGCTTGTTCGCCCACTGCTTGAATACTGCTCAGCAGTGTGGGATCCGTACAAGATAGGGTTGATAGAAGAGATAGAGAAGATCCAACGGAGAGCAGCGCGCTTCGTTACAGGATCATTTAGTAATCGCGAAAGCGTTACGGAGATGACAGATAAACTCCAGTGGAAGACTCTGCAGTAGAGACGCTCAGTAGCTAGGTACGGACTTTTGTTGAAGTTTCGAGAACATACCTTCACCGAGGAGTCAAGCAGTATATTGCTCCCTCCTACGTATATCTCGGGAAGAGACCATGAGGATAAAATCAGAGAGATTAGAGGCCACGCAGAGGCATACCGACAATCCCTCTTTCCACGAACAATACGAGACTGGAATAGAAGATAGAACCGATAGAGGTACTCGAGGTACCCTCCGCCACACGCCGTCAGGTGGTTTGCGGAGTATGGATGTAGATGTAGATGAACTGACACCACAATATTTTGACGGACTTTATACGGTTTTCATGCTCCCTTAAATATCGTCTGTCGAAGTACACCGCCCACTGAAACAATTGGACAAGCATAACACACCCGTATAATGGTTTTGGTGAGCGTGAAGCGGCAGCCAGATGCGGCGTTCTACCCCGCTGTACCCAGAAGTGGATACAACGTTGGCGGAGTCAGGAGTAACTCAGCGGCGTCGAGGGTCGGGCTTAGGGAAGATATCAGAGCCTCAACAAGACAACGTCTTAGTTTACACCTATATGGACTTTCGTTTTTAAAGTTGTACAACTCAAGAATGAGACCAATTACCCTGGATATTCGCAAACCGATTACGGGATTCTGGCCTCAGAGTCCATAATGCTGCTAATAAAGGGGCCTTCTCTATTGATAACACCCTTTATAAGCTTGCCTTCTCTGAATTGAATGTTGACCGTGACAGGTACCACCTCACGTTTGCAGATGGGTGTCCAGTGACGGTCTACAGGCCATGGGGAGCACATTACGACATTCGCATGTTGGCTGCATCACAGTCTCGTGCTGGGGGTGAACATCATGAGATGGGGCAGGGATATTTCATCGAATTTATGGCTATCTCGCCACAGATCAGTATGTGCACATCATGACGCATAGTAAAGTGTCAAATATGAGTATGCACTATCCCAAGAGGGTAATACAGTTTCAGCGGGGCAACACACCAGTTCACAAGAGTCGAATCCTTCAGCAATGGCTGATTGAGTAACCTGTTCGAATGCCAGACTTAAATCCCATTGAAACTTTTTGAGCCAAAATGGAGCGTCACATGTGCTTACATTGGCTGACTCTGGCACCACACACATCTGACCAAATTTGGGACCTAATGTTGGATACCTGGGAAACTCTCACGGATGACGAGACATTTTCCCAGAGGCTGACCGCCTTAGTCCCTCGTTGGGTGAGGAAGGTAACTGATGCCAGTGTTGGGTGGACGTCATACTAGACTTATCCCTGATGTGAAACTTTCCTCGACTCACATTACTTCACTTTATACTACAACATTCGATATAAACGTATAATTGCGAATTGGAAAACTACGTGAAATCACTGTACTTTAAATTTCATTTATTGAATTCGTGCTTCTTAATATATTTAAATTTGAAAAAAAGGGCAAAAAAGTCAATTTAAATCAAAACAAAAATTGCGTCCTAATATGACGCAGTCAGAGAAAACAAATCGATGTAAGAACACGTAAATCCTGAAATAATGATATTTTCTTACTTACTGCCTCTCCAACATTTTCTGCGTTTATTGTACAAAAGAAATGCAGTCTAGGCGTACAAACTCTTTTTCGGGAGCCCGAAGATAGCATTCTATGCCCTGTGCGCATTCCTCTACATTAATCTACGAGAAACGACAGCTGCAGAATATACATTCAGCGTCTTCTGCTTCAGTTTGCATATCTAAACCATTGTACTCAGTACAGTTTGTAACAGACCTCAATTGACCAGATTTTAACAAATGCTGTCTGACGGAAATTAAACGTCTTATTCAGAACCATTACGCTGGGTAGTTGAACTTCTTTTCCCCGGCATATTTGTAATTTTACTTAAAGACCAAAACTTATTTACTAATCATTAAACATTTGTGCTCTCTTGAATAAATCCATTTTAATAATCATTTCTACTGCATCTGCTTTCCATTTTCGTCTGCTACTTCTGTACATAGTTTTACGAATACAGAAAAAAAACTTTCTCTACAGCAAAGTTAATTTGGATCCGATTATTTTCGAACTTGACAGTGACTGTGAATTTTTGGGCTCCCAAACAAAAGGGCAAAACGACTGCATTTTCATTTGAAAGTGTAAATTAAGAAACCAATATCACTACTAGTTTCTTGTTGTAGCTGGGATTCACAGTCATTAAAATTTTTTTGAAGGACATCATCTTCACGCCAGTACCTGTTTTAAGTTTGTATTACACTATTGCAATTTCGGCCTTAGGCCATTATCAAGTACTGATATTATGGCTTTAAGCCATGTCAACGTAATGTAAGCTGACACATTTGTGTGTCGTTGTCAATACTGTTAAATACATTCGTGACGTTGTTACACAGTGCGAGCACACGTAGTCAAACAACGTCACGAATTCTTGAATAAATGCAGTCCCCGCCCGTGCGTTGGTGGCGACACGACCTTCAGACCGTTATACGCAGCTTTGGGATCTGCCGATCCGACCTCTCAGCAGGTACACACACGGGCGGATTTCTACGACGGGTCGCAGATTCGAATCCTGCCGCGGGCATGGATGTTTGTGATGTCCTTAGGTTAGTTAGGTTTAACTAGTTCTAAGTTCTAGGGGACTAATGACCTCAGCAGTTGAGTCCCATAGTGCTCAGAGCCATTTTTTCTACGACGGTCCTCATTCAGCCAAGTCCGTCAGCTTTCGGCGAACTGCTGGCTGACGCACTATTCCGGAAGAACGGGGTGCTCACGTCGGTTATCCCACAAGGTTTCTCAAACGATTAAAAAAGTATTCGGTAAAAAGAATTGGTTCCTCTGTCAGTTATAGCGCTTCATGTCAGTTTCAAGCTGAAGTGCCCGTCATTTCGCCAACGGTCATAATTATTGTGATGTTCGGCATGTAAGTTAGTTAGTTACTTTCATGTTCCATGGATCATTTTGCACGGTAAATCGTCATGATGTGGAACGAGTCATTTTACATCCATACTGCAGATTAGTTTGTTCACCTATTTGTTCTCTAAACAACACCATATATTTTTTTCTTCGGTGAAAAACAGGGGTCGTTATGAATTTGCTCTCTATCACCGATCTCGAGAAAATTGATGTTGTGTACGATATTCATTTACTGTCGCGTGTGCCAGCGATAAAGCTAGAATGAAATACACGTAACACCTCTCACATCTCTGAATTGGTTTAAGATATCTAAACGAGATTTTGGCAAATGACAGCACTCAAAGAGAAGAATATTCTGCCGTATAGTAAACAAATGGAACTTTCTCCTGTACCGTGATATACGAGTGACTGCAGGATTTTGCAGTGGAATACTGTGATTTTCTTAGAGTCATCGGTAGCTGCTGAAATGAGAATTAGTATGGCTTTGCAAAAAGGTAAGTAAGAAATGGCACATTTGTATTAATAGCAAGAATATGTTTTTTCATGAGCTTTTGACCTGATTTGTCCTCAGTTCCTTGTTTAATAACCATTGTTGCAGGGTTCTGTCACATTTTCAAACTTCATTAGGATGTGTAAACTCTGCTTTGCTCTGACAAAGGAAGTCACTTTTAATATGGCAGCAGGAGACATTTAGGTGATACGAGAAATTTGCCACTGATGACTGATTGGTTTTCGGATTACGGCAAGATATGGTCGGCACAAGTGTAGTAAAGGTGGTGTACCAATGACTACATCGAAAAACTTATACGAGTACAATTGCTCCGTGAAATATCCTGTTTGTGAAAACTGACACATGCACGCTACGCATACAAGAATGCAAAAAAATATAGCTTACAAGGTGATGGTTGAAACATTTGTAGACAACAAGTTATACAAACTAACAACGTTGCCAAACAAGGGAATACCTCAAAAACATGCAAGCAGACACCGTTCCTGATGTGAGTGAAAATCGGACATAATATATCGTAAGTAGCGTCAACATCTTTTGTAATGAACTGTTTTTAGGTGCAGAAGGCAAGCTATATTGTAAAAATTTTCATTACAGATCACTGATGAGCCCTTATTTCTATAAATTGAAACGCATTTGGTGAGGAAAAAAAAAAACGCATGTTGTTGTGGCTACAAAGGCAGATTTGAAATACCTTCAATAATTTCTGAAGTAATCTCAGAAGACTGTAGGCCTCTTGAAAGAAGCGTAAAAGTGGGGGAGGAGAATGATTTGTACACTACTGGCCATTACAATTGATACACCACGAAGATGACGTGCTACAGACGCGAAATTTAACCAACAGGAAGAAGATGCTGTGATATGCAAATGATTAACTTTTCAGAGCATTCACACAAGGTTAGTCAGGTGGCAACACCTACAACGTCCTGACATGAGGAAAGTTTCCAACCGATTTCTCATACACAAACAGCAGTTGACAGGCATTGCCTGGTGAAACGGTGTTGTGATGCCTCGTGTAAGGAGGAGAAATGCATACCATCACGTTTCCAACTTCGATAAAGGTCGGATTGTAGCCCATCGCGATAGCGGTTTGTCGTATCGCGACATTGCTGCTCGCGTTGGTCGAGATCCAATGAATGTCAGCAGAATATGGAATCAGTGGATTCAGGAGGGTAATACGGAACGCCGTGCTGGATCCCAACGGCCTCGTATCACTAGCAGTCGAGATGACAGGCATCTTATCCGCATGGCTGCAACGGATCGTGCCGCCACGTCTCGATCCCTGAGTCAACAGATGGGGACGTTTGCAAGACAACAACCATCTGCACGAACAGTTCGACGACGTTTGCAGCAGCATGGACTATCAGCTCGGAGACCATGACTGCGGTTACCCTTGACGCTGCATCACAGACAGGAGCGCCTGCGATGGTGTACTCAACGACGAACCTGGGTGCACGAATGGCAAAACGTCATTTTTTTTTGGATTAATCCAGGTTCTGTTTACAGCATCATGATGGTCGCATCCGTGTTTGGCAACATCGCGGTGAACGCACATTGGAAGCGTATCACCCGGCGTGATGATATGGGGTGCCATTGGTTACACGTCTCGGTCACCTCTTGTTCTTATTGACGGCACTTTGAACAGAGGACGTTACATTTCAGATGTGTTATGACCCGTGGCTCTACCCTTCATTCGATCCCTGTGAAACCCTTCATTTCAGCATGACCGCAAGTTGCAGGTCCTGTACGGGCCTTTCTGGATACAGAAAATGTTCGACTGCTGCCCTGGCCAGCACATTCTCCAGATCTCTCACCAATTGAAAACGTATGGTCAATGGTGGCCGAGGAACTGGCTCGTCACAATGCGCTAGTCACTACTCTTGATGAACTGTGGTATCGTGTTGAAGCTGCATGGGCAGCTGCATCTGTACATGCCATCCGAGCTCTGTTTGACTCAATGCCCAGGAGTATCAAGGCCGTTATTACGGCCAGAGGTGGTTGCTGTGGGTATTGATTTCTCAGGATCTATGCACCCAAATTGCGTGAAAATGTAATCACATGTCAATTTTAGTCTAATATATTTGTCCAATGAATACCCGTTTATCATCTGCATTTCTTCTTGGTGTTGCAATTTTAATGGCCAGTAGTGTATAAAGAAACACTACAGTGAGCACTAATGAATTGGTGGTACTATGTTCATTATTGTAGGTTATTACTCAAAACTGTGTTATGTCCATTATTTAGTGGATATTACCAATTACTGTACTTAACAAAGGTTCAAACAGCCAGTGACTGCCCCATTTTTCTTCTTGGCGTCGTCTATACTTTGTCTCGAAGATATAAACTTCTTTCACAGAGTGAAAACATTCTAAAATAAAAAAAAACTCTACAAGACGTCGCACTGCACAACGTATTTGCGGTTATACAAAGCCACAATTCTGAAAACCGTCGCTCGTGCCCTGACCTGTCGTACATGACGGCAGTCCGGGGTGTGCGGATAAATCAAGAAAACCCGCTGTCTGCCTCCACAAACGAACGGACCTGGCCCGTGGGCAGAACGATGAGCAGCATCCGATGGACGGAGACTGCACGTAAGTGGGAGACGACGGGTCTCAGATCGGCGCGCCAGATCCGCCAGAAAAATGTTCAAATGTGTGTGAATTCCTAAGGGAGCAAACTGCTGAGGTCACCGGTCCCTAGACTTACAGACTACTGAAACTAACTTATGCTAAGAACAACACACACATACCCATGCACGATGGAGGACTAGAACCTCCGGCGGGAGGGGCCGCGCAATCCGTGACATGGCGCCCTAAACCGCACGTCCACTCCAGGCGGCGATCCGTCAGAGATATCCGCGGAAATGGCCCGTGGTCCTCGGCCGTCGCCGATATCCGCTTGTGTATGGCCGTTTGTAATGTGGCTGCACACGCCGAGAATGCCCGACAAGGGAACCACGCCAACTCGTCATCACCGATTTTGTCCAGGTTTATGGTATGTGCAAGGTTTAGCCAGAAATGAGAGCGAGAGAACTGGGGCTCCACATCGGCAAGCGTTCAGGGGAAAAAAACAGCATTTTTGGAGCATATCAAGCGAGGCATGTGCCATTAACGTTTTTGCAGTTTGTAGGCAGCGGTTGCCACAGTGGAAAGAACATTAATCAACTCCTTATGCGGAAATTTCTTTATATTTTTCATTTTTATTTTACTTATACTGCAAATAAACCAAAATAATGCTCAATATAATGTATTTATTAACATTTTCAGAAAAGGTATGAAAAGAAAGCCAAAGGAAAATTTGGGAAAGTTTTATAAGCCGTACACAAAAAGTTTATATGTAACATCAGATAATTTCGTTATTGTACAGTTAATCATCTACACGTGCTGGGGTGACATTCACCGCAAGGGCAAAGGAAGCGCTAATTTTATCGGAATCTTGCACCTGTTATAAACGCCACATTCTTATAATTACATGATTTTTTAAAGTTAAAACTTGGTTTACGGTCACAAGAGGTTCTCTCTCATCGAACAGTTTGGCAGCAAACCAAGCGTAAACCATTATTGCGCCAAATATTGGTAAAGATAGCTGTCGAATGTATTTTGTTGCAGTTTTCTCTTGATCTGATTTCCTTTTCTTTCTCCATAACATAAGCTTTTTGATCAAATACTTTATGCAAGGATAAAAGTAGACATCGCAGGATCGGACAATGGCAATCCTCCTTCATCTTGAAAAATAATAATAGTATCTAATATGATGTACAAAGTTTTCCTGGAAATTTATTTACAATCCCAAATTATTCTTTACCTTTCGTTGTAGCGCCTTTCATGAAAATATAAATAAATACTCTATACTGAGCAATACTTCGGTTTATTTGCAGTTTAAGTTAGGTAAAAACTAAAAATAAAAAGTGAGAAATTTTCTGCGTAGGAACTCAACCCTACGACGCTTGCATTACCGTTCTACACTGCTCCCTCTGCGCCAGCAGCTGGCTGGATGCAAACGCTAACAGAAGCGATTCATGCCTCCCCCCACCAGCGCAGAAAATGCTATTTTTTTTTTTGTAAAAGTTTGGCTGTCTGGAGCTCCCAGTTCCTGTCAACCTCATTTCTGGCCAAGTTCAGCATATTCCCGCGTGGTCCCCTTGTTACACTACTTGGGATTACAACTCTCCATATAACAATAAAATTACGCTCAATAGATTATTTACAATAATGACTTAAATACTCTTTAAGAATATCAGCCACCTTATATAGCCATTCGTTATTATTGATACGATCCAACTACATCACATAGTATTTCATTAAATAACAATGACAGCAAAATCGATTTTCAATCACATAGTGATCATCTTCAGTGCTGTGGTGTATAAATTAAACTCATGGGCGCGGGTGTCAAGTTATTATCAGTAACCAAAGCTATGAAACTCATGGGCACGGGTGTCAAGTTATTATCAGTAACCAAAGCTATGAAACGATTGTTTCATAGCTTTGGTTACTGATAATAACTTGACACCAGTGTCAAAGGTTTAATTTCTACACCACAGCACTGAAGATGACCACTATGTGTTGAAAATCGATTTTGCTGTCAATAAACCATCACTATTACGGCCAACGCTGACCTTCCTTCTAATTTCACGTATTTGGTCGTTGTGCACACAGCACTCTATGGAGTCGCCAATCAACATAGTATTTCATCTTCGACAGTCTCTTTGGAAATTTCTTCAACTGTAATAGGGACACCATCAAGCACGAGGAAATTTACATACGCAGCATTATCAAAATGGTTCAAATGGCTCTCACCACTATGGGACTTAACTGATGAGGTCATCAGTCCCCTAGAACTTAGAACTAATTAAACCTAACTAACCTAAGGACATCACACACATCCATGCCCGAGGGAGGATTCGAACCTGCGACCGTAGCGGTCTCGCGGTTCCAAACTGTAGCGCCTAGAACCGCTCGACCACTCCGACCGGCGCAGCATTATAATCGGATTCAACTGCTCCAGGTAGCGGTACTCTTGATAAACAACCAGCATTACCGTATTTATCAGTTTTACGATATTTAATGTCATAATTATACACAGCGGTGACATCGGATAGCGGTATGCACATATACAAATGGCGGTAGTGTCGCGTACACAAAATCATTTGTACCCAAGTAATGCATGTGCAATGGTTTCCAACGTGACTATGGCCGCAAGGCGAGAATTTACAGATTTTGTACTTGGAATGGTAGTTGGAGCTAGACGCATGGGATATTCCATATTGGAAATCGTTAGGAAATTCATATTTCAAGATCCACAGTGCCAAGAGCGTGCCCAGAATATCAAATTTCAGGCATTATCTCTCACCACGACCAACGTAGTGGACGACGGCCTTCACTTAACGATCGACAGCAGCGGCGTTTGCGTAGAGTTGTCAGTTCCAACAGACGAGCAACATTGCGTGAATAAATCAATGTGGGACGTGCGATTGTAACGTAACGTAAGGTACTCTGAATAAATTTGCCCGTTGTTTGAAAAGAGGTTTAGGCCCATCTAAATATTAGGGATCAATCCCTTCACAGATTAAGTTTATAAAGGTCGCAATAGATAAGGCAATGAATTATTATGGGACAGTCAGAGAAAACTACGTCCTGTTAGCTACACTTGTGCCAAGAACTACGTATTTTAGTAGCATAATCATCAATGAAACAAATGCGACTCTGTTTTCAGACGTATTTAAAAAGGGATAAATTAAACGAGCACGGAAATAGCTTCAAATGATGAAATATTTATTTTGGCCAAGATTTCGCATCATAACAGTAGTCTTTTGTATTTAATAGATAGACAAAACATTCTTGGTACGTTTATATAAACGAACCTATGTCCTCACGTTCGCCTTAATCTGGCGAGTCCTGTGGGATGGGGAAGATCTGGAGAGCACGTGGTCACTGCTCAGTTTAGAAACACGAACACTCACGTGCACTAAATCCACATGATGCACAAAATGTTGATAGCATTTTTGTAAGAAGTGTTGTATGTACCTCGTGGCTGGCATCGAGCAGGATTTTGGGTGCCTGCATACCTTTTCGTGAAGCGCTTCGAATCATATCGATTCATTTTTTGCCAAATGTACGCTCGATACAATTTTACTGATGATTTAAAAGTCCACCACAAATATAATAATAGGGCAACCGAAATTGTTAAGGCTTGGGCGACGATTTATGGCAACGGCCGTGCCGCAGTGGATACACCGGTTCCCGTGAGATCATCGAAGCTAAGCGCTGTTTGGTGTGGTCCGCACTTGGATGGGTGACCATCCAGGCCGTCAGGCGGTGTTGCCATTTTTCGGGGTGCACTCAGCCTCGTGATGCCAATTGAGGAGCTACTCGACCGAATAGTAGCGGCTTCGGTCAAGAATATCAACATAACGACCGGGAGAGCAGTGTGTTGACCCCATGCCCCTCCTATCCGCATCCTCTTCTGAGGATGACACGGCGGTCGGATGGTCCCGATGGGCCACTTGTGGCCTGTAGACGGAGAGGTTTGGACTACGATTTGAATCTAAGGACCGCATGGTCGTGACTAATGGAAATCATCTTATTACACCACTGATTAACTGAACCAAAATTGTAACCAGAACCTAAATGGTAATTCAAAATAGCTAGGAGAAGCAATTGTTGAGACTAGAAATTATTATTGAAAATGGCTCTGAGCACTATGGGACTTAACATCTATTGTAATCAGTCCCCTAGAACTTAGAACTACTTAAACCTATCTAACCTAAGGACATCACATAACACCCAGTCATCACGAGGCAGAGAAAATCCCTGTCCCCGCCGGGGATCGAACCCGGGACCCGGGCGTGGGAAGCGAGAACGCCACCGCACGACCACGAGCTGCGGACAATTATTAACAAATTCAAATACCTTTTGTCCTTCGTTTGACGCAGACCGTTCTGAAGGAACGTCTGGTCGCTTACCTGTCTTCCGAACAACTCCCCATAACCGACGCGCGGAGCCCTGTCCGAACCGCCCGAGGTGGTGGGGGAGGCCCATGACCAACCTCTGCTACGAAAAACGCTTTTACTTTACTCATCTTTGGCCAAGCCCTTTTTGTTCCTGCTCTCTGCCTTCCACCGACACCGTTTAAGTTGGTAGAAGATTAGGAAACCCACCACTTCTCTGGTCTACATCTACATCTACATTTATACTCCGCAAGCCACCCAACGGTGTGTGGTACTTCATTTAATTGACCACACACTTTCAGGAAGGGTGAGAAATGGAAATCAGGACGCAGGACGTGCTCATAAGACTGAAAAGAAATGTGTCGACCCACATTGTTTTTACAGGCATGCAGTTGTCGAAGCAAAGATTAATTAGTTACATAAAGATTGATTTAATTTTACAATATTGTATGTCAGGTAGTATGGAGATTTGTTGTTTCATTCATTTTTACTCATGTAACGACTCCTATTGTGGTGTTACACGATGAACATATCCGTTAGGACAGTGTGGTGAAGTGCGGAATTAATGAGCTAAGCAGCAAACGACCGACGCGAGGGCCTTCGCTAACAGCGCCGCGTTGTCTAAGGCGCTGAAGTCATGGGCTGTGCGGCTGGCCCGGCGGAGGTTCAAGTCCTCCCTCGGGCATGGATGTGTGTGTGTTTGTCCTTAGGATAATTTAGGTTAAGTAGTGTGTAAGCTTAGGGACTGATGACCTTAGCAGTTAAGCCCCATAAGACATCGCACACATTTGAACATTTTTGAGCTAACAGTGCGGCATTGCCTGTTGCGCCTCTCCGTGGACCATTATCATATCGGTTGGGGCCTAGACGACTGAAAAACCGTGGCCTGGTCAGATGAGTACGGATTTCAGTTGGTAAGTGCCGATGGTAGGGTTCGAGTGTGGCGGAGACCCCACGAATCTATGGGCCCAAGTCGTCAACAAGGCAATGTGCAACCTGATGGTGTGATCTGTGTTTACATGGAATGGACTGGGTGGTCGGGTCAGATTTAACCGGTGATTGGCCATTTGGGGCCATTCATGGACTTCATGTTCCCAAACAACGAAGGAATTTGTAAGGATGACAATGCGGCATGTCACCGGGTCACAATTGTATTTGATTTGTTTGAAGAACGTTCTGGACGATTCGAGCGAAAGATTTAGCCACCCAGACCCTCCTCCATCAGTCCCATTGAGCATTTATGCCACATAATCGAGAGGTCAGCTCATACTCAAAACGCTGCACCGACAAGACTTTCGCAATTATGGGCGGCTATAGAGGCAGCGTGATTCAGTATTTCTACAGAAGACTTCCAACGACTTGTTGACTCCATGCCACGTCGAGCTACTGCCCTGCGCTGGACGAAATGAGGTCCGGCACGATATTAGGAGGTATCCCATGACTTTTGTCACCTCAGTGTACAGAAACAAATATTCAGCCTATCTTTGTCTTCTCCTATCACAAATGGAAGACGATGCAGCTTTGGGACTGAAACTATAGTTGATTGGTTTGTGATCTGTTATCGCAGTGAAGTGACATCCTCTTATAAGCAGGTCATTTTTTTCCACTCCATGCAATAACTATACCGTCTTTGCCCATGGCACAATAATTCTGTTTTGAATCGCTCCTGGTGAAACCTTACTCAGCCACATCACAAACTGAAACCAGTGGTAAAGATGGATCGTAATGAAACAATATTTTGTGTGCAAACAACACGTAATTAGCTTGTTTGAAGGCTTTGTCACATTTTGCAATCCATTCAAACTTTGGATTGCTGGCACATGAATACGGATTTCAGGATTCTAGATAGATCTGGTAAAAGTTTACCACAATACTTCATATTAGCATAATGGTTCAAATGGCTCTGTGCACTATGCGACTTTACTTCTGAGATCATCAGTCGCCTAGGACTTAGAACTAAATAAACCTAACTAACCTAAGGACATCACACACATCCATGCCCGAGGCAGTATTCGAACCTGCGACCGTCATATTAGTACAAAATAGCAAGATCCGAGTTAGGGTTGTTGGCTTTAAAGCTTTCTGCACAGTTTCTAGTTTTCTGTTCCTTGTAATTAATCCATTTGTATCAATAATGTGTCCATAAAAATCCACCTTATTGTGAGAAATTTATTTTTCTCGGTATTCACAGTTAGTTCCTGCATTCGTACAGTTTTCAGGTAACATAGTTATATGGAACAAGTGCTATAAGCCCGAAGAGTGACAATAGTATGCACATCTTGAGAGGGCTATCCCATTTCTAAAAGCAAATAGGCACTACCTATGTCAAGTATGGTAAATTCCCCTCCTCTTCCTAACTTAGCAAAACTGTCTATCTTTCCTAAGATATACTGGACAATGGTAATTTTAGGTTAACATTTACCGAAAATCTCCAAAAATTCTCAGTTTAGGTGTTTGTCTTCTAGCCTGCTAAGTTATAGACATAACGGGTTCAAATGGCTCTGGGCACTATGGGACTTAACATCTGAGGTCATCAGTCCCCTAGATCTCAGAACTACTTAAACCTAACTAACCTAAGGACGTCACACACATCCATGCCCGAGGCAGCATTCGAACCTGCGACCGTAGCGGTCGCGCGGATCCAGACTGAAGCGCCTAGAACAGCTCGGCCACTCCGGCCGGCGACATAACAGGTGCAGCCCATGTGGCTTTGTGTAATTCCTCATACGACAATTTGACAAGAGTTGTTTCCTCAACCATATTAGCTATTTTATTTTCTGCAAGATGTTGGTGAGCTAGGAGAATTGAAGGGCAATGGGTTGAGCCCTTTCTTTCAGCACGAGGCCTCTTTTGATCCCTTTCAAGTTCTCTGGCATTTTTGTATATACATCAGTATATGCCTTCACAAGTTTTTTTAGTGAATTTGTTTCTGGATTGAAAACTTATAATTGTTTCACTTGATATATTTTTACAATATTCCTCCAGTTAAGTGGAATGTATCTAAGCCAGTTTTTCCACACTGGCGGCCGGAGTGGCCGTGCGGTTCTAGACGCTACAGTCTAGAGCCGCGTGACCCCTACGCTCGCAGTTTCGAATCCTGCCTCGGGCATGGATGGGTGTGATGTCCTTAGGTTAGTTAGGTATTAAGTAGTTCTAACTTCTAGGGGACTGATGACCACAGCAGTTAGGTCCCATAGTGCTCTGAGCCATTTGAACCATTTTCCACTCTACGGTAGAGCTAGATGATGCCTTTCCAACAAATAAAGGCATTGAATAGCTTCCTTTGTCGGTTTCAACAGCAACATTAAAGAAGTATAAAGAGCCCTTGACAGGTATGTTACCATACTGAATAATGTTCGCATTGATTTTAGACAAGTTATCTTTAGTGTAATATTTGCAGCATTCCTGTTATGTTATTTAAGTGGCATCCAACTCAAAAGGGATTTTCTTTCCGTCCATAACTAACTCTGGATTACAAGCCTCATTATACATATACAGTGATAAGTCTGAACATTACGACCACTGCCCACCATAACGATAGATGCGCCAGGTGACTTTACGGGCACGTGACATGGTAACAAAACTATGTAAGCCATGCAGACACAGACGGGATCCCCCTAGTGAAGATATGGGCTGCAAATGGGGAAATCCATTGAGATAACCGACTTTGACAAAGGGCAGATTATTATGACGCAGAGCGTGTGAACGAGTATCTCGAAGACGGCGAAGCGTGCACAGAAAGAGACAGGCGGACAGTCACTAAGCTAAATGGGTCGACTTTCACGACTCTTCACGTAACGTGAGGTTTGGAGGCTTGTCTACCCTGTAAAGTAGGATAGACATTGATCTACACTGCTGGCCACCGTAAATGCAACACCCTGAAGGAAGCATCCGAATCAAGTGAAATTTACACCATGAGTTTGCAGCGATGAGATATGCAACTGATTAGAATTTCAGCGCAGACGCACATCACGCACGCCTGTGGCGGCACCTCATAGCGCCATTTAAGGCTTGGCGATTTCGACGAGTGTACGTTCGGCACGTGTGTTTACCTTGTGGTTGTCTCACAAGACGATCAGTTATGCCTCGTAGACAACAGCGAACATCTTTTGATCAAGTATCCGAGCTCGACAGAGGAAGGATAGTGGCTTATCGAGATTGTGGATTATCGTACAGAGAAGTCGCTAGTCGTGTTGGACGAAACCAAACAACTGTAATGCGGATATGTGACCGTTGGATGCAGGAGGGTACGACGGACCGACGTGGTCGATCGCATTCACCTCGGTGCACCACTGCACGTGCTGATAGGCAAATTGTGCGCATGGCAGTGACGGATCGCTCAGTGACATCCCGAACCATAGCACAGCACATTGCGTCTGTAACGCATCATCCAGTGTCTGCGCGTACCATTCGACGCCGTTTACAGCAGAGTGGTCTGTCCGCAAGACGTCCATTGCTTCGTCTACCATTGACGCAGAACCACAGACGTCTCCGTCGCCAATGGTGTGATGACAGACGGATGTGGACGGCAGAATGGAATGACGTTGTCTTTACTGACGAGGCACGCTTCTGTCTGCAGCACCACGATGGTCGGATTCGAGTGTGGAGACACCGTGGAGAGAGGATGCTGGACAGCTGCATTATGCACCGCCACACTGGTCTTGCACCGGGTATTATGGTATGGGGCGGTATTGGATATTACTCTCGCACGCCTCTAGTACGCATTGCCGGTACTTTAAATAGCCGGCGCTACATATCCGAGGTGCTGGAGCCAGTTGTCCTTCCTTACCTTCAGGGCTCGGCCACAGCCATATTTCAACAGGATAATGCGCGACCACACGTGGCACGCATTGTCCAAAGGTTCTTCGTCAATAACCAGATTGAATTGCTTCCCTGGCCGGCTCGCTCTCGGGATCTTTCGCCGATAGAAAACATGTGGTCCATGGTTGCTCAACGAGTGACCCAGATTACATCCCCAGCTGCCACACCAGATGATCTTTGGCAACGTGTGGAAGCTGCTTGGGCTGCTGTACCCCAGGAACACATCCAACGTCTCTTTGACTCAATGCCGAGACGTATGGCAGCGGTGATCTCCAACAATGGCGGCTGCTCTGGCTACTGATTCTGGCAGGAACCACATGTCACAGACGTCTGTAAACGTAATCATTTGATACTTGGTCAACATGTTATCTACAAAATAAGTTTTGTTGTGCTACCTCTTGTCTTTCTTGGTGTTGCATTTACGGTGGCCAGCAGTGTATGTAATCTCTACCGAAAGAGCACACTGCTGGTGCATGCACAAATTTTCGGAGCACACCGTTCATCGTACATTGTTGAACATGAAGCTCCGCAACAGACTACCCCTACGTGTTCACACATTGACCCCATGACACCGTCAGTTACGATTCCAGTGGGCATGGGACCATAAGGATTCGACCGTCGATCAATGGAAACGTGTTGGCTCTTCGGGTGAATCACATTTTTGCTACATTAAGCCGATGGTCGTCTCCACAAACACCGTCATCGAGGTGAATGGCGGCGCGCCACGGACGCAGGCTGGTGGGAGAAGTACTATGCTACGGGAGACATCCTCTCGCGCTTGCATGAGACCTGTTGTAGTAATCGAAGACACGCTGACAGCTGCGAACCACCTGCATCCTTTCATGCTTGATGTCTTCCCCTACAGCGATGTCATCTTTCAGTAATATAATTGTCCGTGTCTTGAATACAGAACCGTACTACAGTGATTTGAGAGGCGTTACGGTGAACCCACGGTGATCACTCGGCGACCAAATTCACCTGATGTAAATTCTATGGAACCCATCTGGTTCGATACTGGGCGCATTTACCACGCACACAAATCAGCGGTCAGTTATTTACGTGAATTACTTGATCTGTACGTAAACATCTAATGCAACATACCTCCACAAACCTACCATCAAACTGTAGGATGCGTGACACGCAGAATCAGTAATGTATCTCGTTCCAAAGACGGACATCTACATCTACATCTACATGGATACTCTGCAAATCACATTTAAGTGGCTGGCAGAGGGTTCGTCGAACCACCTTCACAATTCTCCTTTATTCCAACCTCGTGTAGCGCGCGGAAAGAACGAACACCTGTATCTTTCCGTACGAGCTCTGATTTCCCTTATTTTATGTTTCCCTTTGTAGGTTGGTGTCAAGAATATATTTTTACATTCGGAGGAGAAACTTGGTGATAGGAATTTCGTGAGAAGATTCCGTCGCAACGAAAAACGCCTTTGTTTAAATGATGTCCAGTCCAAATCCTGTATCATTTCTGTGACTCCCTCTCCCATATTTCGCGATAATACAAAAAGTGCTGCCCCTTCTTTGAACTTTTTCGATGTACTTCGTCAGTCCTATCTGGTAAGGATCCCACACCACGGAGCAGTATTCTCAAGTAGGACGGACAACCGTAGTGTAGGCAGTCTCCTTAGTAGATCAGTTACATTTTCTAAGAGTCCTGACAATAAAACGCAGTCTTGGTTAGCCTTCCCCACAACATTTTCTGTGTGTTCCTTACAATTTAAGTTGTTCGTAATTGTGATACCTAGGTATTTAGTTGAATTTACGGCTTTTAGATTAGACTGATTTATCGTGTAACCGAAGCTTAACGAATTCCTTTCAGCACTCATTTGGATGATGTAACACTTTTCGTTATTTAGGGTCAACTGACAATTATCGCACCATTCAGATATCTTCTCTAAATCTTTTTGCAATTTGATTTGATCTTCTAATGACTTTATTAGTCGATAAGCGACAGCGTCATCTGCAAACAACCTAAGACGGCTGCTCAAATTTTCTTCCAAATCGTTTATATACATAAGGAACAGGAAAGGGCCTCTAACACTACCTTGGGGAACGCCAGAAATCACTTCTGTTTTACTAGATGGCTTTCCATCAGTTACTACGAACTGTGACCTCTCTGACAGGAAATCACAAATCCAGTCACATAAGCGAGACGATATTCCATAAGCACACAATTTCACTTCAAGCCGCTTGTGTGGTACAGTGTCGAAAGCCTTCTGGAAATCCAGAAATACGGGATCGCTCCGAAATCCCTTGTCAATAGCACTCAACACTTCATGTGAATAATGAGCTAGTAGTGTTTCACAGGAACGATGTTTTCTAAACCCATGTTGACTGTGTCTCAATAGACAGTTTTCTTTTAGGTAACTCATAGTGTTTGAACACAATATATGTTCCAAAATCCTGCTGCATATCGACGTTAAAGATACGGGCCTGTAATTTAGTGGATTACTCCTACTACCTTTCTTGAATATTGGTGTGACCTGTGCAAGTTTCTAGTCATTGGATACGGATCTTTCGTTGTGCGATCAGTTGTATATGATTGTTAAGTATGGAGCTAATGCTTCAGCATACTCCGAAAGGAATCTAATTGGTATAAAGTCTGGAACAGAAGATTTGCTTTTATTAAGTGATTTAAGTTGCTTCACTACTCCGAGGATATTTACTTCTACGTTACTCATGTTTGCAGCTGTTCTCGACGCGAAATCTGGCATATTTACTTCGTCTTCTTTTGTGAAGACATTTCGGAAGGCTGTGTTTAGTAACTCTGCTTTGGCAGCACTATCTTCGGTAGAATCTCCATTGCTATCGCGCAGAGAAGGCATTGATTGTTTTGTTGCCGCTAACATCCTTCACATACGACCAGACTCTCCTTGGATTTTCTGCCAGGTTTCGAGACAAAGTTTTGTTGTGGAAACTGTTATCAGCATCTCGCATTGAAGTCCGCGCTAAATTTCGAGCTTCTGTAAAAGATCGCCAATCTTTGGAATTTTGCGTCTGTATAAATTTGGCATGTTTGTTTCGTTGTTTCTGAACCAGTGTTCTAACCCGTTTTGTGTACCAAGCAGGATCAGTTCCGTCGTTTGGTAATTTATTTGATATAAATATCTCAATTTCTGCCGATACTATTTCTTTGAATTCAAACCACATCTGGCCTACACTTTTATTATTAATTCGGAATGAGTGGAGATTGTCTCTCAAGAAGGCGTCAACTGACTTTTTATCTGCTTTCTGGATTAGGTATATTTTTCCATTATTTTTGGAGGTTTTGGTGACTACAACATTCAATCTCGCTACGACAACACTGTGTTCACTAATCTCTGTATCGATTTTGATTCTCGTTATTAACTCAGGATTATTTGTTGCTGAGAGGTCAAGTGTGTTTTCACAACCGTTTACTATACGCGTGGGCTCATGAACTAATTGCTCAAAATAATTTTCAGAGAAAGCACAGTTTCGGATGATATTTTATGCTTACCTCCGGAATTAAACATGTATTGTCGCCAACATATCGAGGGTAAATTGAAGTCATCACGAACTATTCTCGTATGAGTATGGTACGTGTTTGAAATCAAACTCAAGGTTTATATGAACCTTTCAGCAACTGTATCATTTGAATTGGGAGGTCGATTAAAGTATCCTATTATTATTTTATTCCGGTTGCCAACAATGACCTCTGCCAATACTAACTTACAGGAAGTATCTACTTCAATTTTGCCACAAGCTAAACTACTTCTAACAGCAGCAAACACACCACTGCCAACCGTGTTTAGCCTATACTTTGAGAACACCGTTTGCTTCTTCGCAACTGAGGCGATACTCCGTAGGCACGCAGTTTGGTTAGAAGACGCTTGTGAGGAACGGTGTCGAAACGTTAAGTTGAGCAGCGAGTTGTTTGATTGTGATCACCTCGGATAGGATGTCCGCACTTTTCAACATTGCGGGAGTCACATCTGTGTATGACCTGCCGTTACACGGGAGATCGGACAGGCTTGTACAACCTTGTGGTGCCGATGACAGATGCCTCGCCCAACGACTTCTTCACTGCCAGCTCTCTGTAGACGCTCTGGAAGCGTGTATGAATATATGCGATGCACTGGTTTTCCGCCGAAAAAGACTGAATGAAAGCTCTCTGGTTGGAAAGCACCTTTATTACAGACGCCGTTTCGAAGGTTACATATAGCGCCGCAAACTATCGGAACGTGAAACTGTAGTGGCTGAAGCAGGAATATTCCACGATGCCCCACAGCAGATTCCGCATTTTTTCAACCGAAATGGGCTGGAAAACGATTTGTTGCCCCTCGTAGTTTGTATTTCTTGTTAAAGAAGGCCCTGCGAAATCTGATACCATTTAGTGCGAACACAATCAAAAAGTTGTTTCAGTAGACTTATACTGTGTAAAACAGTATGTCACACTGGTAAGTGGCGGCAGGTAATCACATATTCCCAATTACCTCGCAAAAGCTCGTTTTTGGGTCGTTATTTTCTGGAATGTTTTTGCTTCTATTATCGTAATTTATACTTTAACCTGTATCAGCTCTCTCTATCAATTACAATACTCGCCGCAGTGTGAGATCATCCCTTCTGTGGCAAGCATGAGTTTGTGTGCTGACTGTCACAGTGTCAAGTAACATCATACGAGGTGCGACAATAAAGTAATGAGACTGATTTTCTTTGCAAGATGTGGTAACCCTGCAGGCTTCAGTAGGCACAATACCTTTCACCTTGGTCTATAAACTGATTCTAGTCCAAGTGGCTCAGTCGTGTATTGTGTTGTAATAAGTTAACACATGTTTGTGTCTCTCGTCAAAGAAATGGAACCGCATAATACTGTGCAACGGTATGCCATTTCCTTTTTGCGATAAATTTGGTGAAAATGCGACGTCAACTTACGGTAAGCTTCAGAAGGCTTTTGGAGAAGAGGTTATGTCAAGAGCTCATGTTTTTCATTGGCATAAAATGTTTAGTGAGGGCAGAACGAATGTTGAAGACCGCAGTGGACGACTATCAACCTAACGGACGGATGTCAACTTGGCCAGGGTGCGTGAAATCGTATGATCTGATGGAAGATTATCCGTGAATATGATTGCAGAAGAACTGAACGTCAATCGAGAAACGGTTCATTTAATAATAACTGGATTCTGCATCACGAAAATGCGCAATCCCATACTTCTCTGACAGTACAGCAATTTTTAACCTCAAGACAAATTTTAGTACAAACCACAGCCACCTTATTCACCAGATATCACTCCATGCAACTTTTTCCTATTTCCAAGAGTCTAAACGGCGGTCAAGGGACACCATTTTCAAACAACACAAGATGTCCAAAAAGCTGTGATGATGGTCTTGGAGGATATTACAGAAGATGAGTTCCAGCAGTGTTACCATCAATGGCAGAAGCGCTGGAAAACGTGTGTGAAATCAGATGGGAACTACTTCGAAGGCGACAACACTAAACTTGACTAAAACGGTAAGCAACATTTTTTTTTCACATCAGTCTAATTACTTTATTGTCGCGCCTTGCATGTAGACTGTTGGCCAATAGTTATCAGAGGGGACCCTCTTCCGAAAAAAATATCTTCTAATAACGCTCTCAATTATAGCAACAACTAAGGCTAATAAAAAGCTATAGAATGCAACTAATGTCTGTGCTAGAATGTAGGGTTCTGCAGACGTTATAGATGATGGTAAAGGTTCTTAGAGTTTGATAAAGCGTCATTCTTTCAGAATTTTCCGATCCAACGTTTCAGCATTCTTGGTGACGTCTTCTTCCTGGGACTGGCTTGCACACCGCCAGTCAGTAATTAACAATGTTTCACAGAAAAAAATTGCTAGTATCAATAAATTGTAGTGGCACCACTGTTTAGGATAGGGAAAGTTAGTTTTGTGCAATATTCTGAGCACAAGTTACAGCAAGGTGGGGGCCGGATTGCAGTAAGTTACACATACCAACAGTTGCGAAGTTGAATAGAGGCCACAGGGTCGTCATATGCAGAAAGAGTATGCACAGCAGTTTGGCATGTCACAAATCACAGGCAGAAGAGGTCCACTGATCAACCTAGCATGTTATGAGTATGTGACGCGAAGTGGCGTGTATGGCAAAACAGAGGTGCACAGCTGCGTATAAATAGGTGCGGGTTTCTAACGAGATTCATTCGTGTGTGGCAGCTCTCCTAGATGCCAGGGCATGTCACACCACCAGCTACACACAGGAGCAGATGGGTCGCCAGCATTCCAGTCCATGGCGGATCGATGGTTCGACCTTCTGAGGCCAATGTGGGGTCCGTAGTCAGCCAGCGGTGGGCCAGTCCACGGCTCGCTACCGCGGGCAGTCGTCCTGGCTTCCAACACACGCCAGAGGCATCCTGAGCCGAGGGCTACAGACTCTGGATAGCGGGCACTTGTCACCGCGATCTTAGCCACACCGGCGAGAAGCACGCAGCTGGCTGTCTGCAGCTCACACCGAGCGGCGCTGAGTCGGCAGGGCCACAGACTGCTGAGTCGATTGCTGGCATTCTGATGATGATGCATCTCCACTGCCGTACAACGCCGACACACAGCAGTCCGTGCATGGGTCGCTGAGGCAGACATTCCGCACCAAGCCGTTTCGCAGACAGCAAAGTAGTGTCCTCAGCATTGCCGGATCCAGTGATGCAGATCGAGAGGAACGAGGGCACTGTAGTTGGAAACAATAAATCACGGGAAAGCTCGGGCGAATCTTAATACGGTGCTGTCTACCTCTTCCTGCTACATTTGTTGTTGCTGTTGAATTCAGTGGCAGAAGTTCCCACTACAAAATATACTGCCTGACAAAAAAGCAAAAACCTGGCAATGTAACTGTGTACATGTATACACCATGAGCGAGTGTGCAAATGATAAAAGAGTTCTTCCGTGACAGGAAGAACCGCCACCAGGGTGCTTTAGTGTTGTTCGTGTTTAGTGTTTTTTCTACGCCTGGTAGGGTACATAAGGGACGTCAACAGCCTCAGATGTTGAGTGGTCACTCTGAAGGACACGGATATGCCGTGTACTTGTATGAGATGGCATTATCACCATCTGACAGTGATTGAAAAGGGCCTCATTGTGCATCTCCATTCGACCAACTAGCCCAGTCATGCAATATTAAGACCTGTGAGGCTTTCAGATGTGACAGTGGCCCGATGTGGAACTAGATGGGAGCGAGAGGGCATGCAAACTCCTCAGCACGGTTCTGGTCAACCTTGTCTGACCACCACAGGGGGCATCGTCGTATTGTACACCAAGCACATCATAGCTCCTTCAAATCTGAACCTGCTGTCCGAGAAGAAGTAATGGACTTCCTGCAACATTCTGTGTTATCCGGCACCATTCTTCAGACTACCATTCCTTGAGTAGGCTGTCATCAATCCAACACAAATACCTGTATTCAGAGAGGTGCCCTAACGGAGATGAATGCATTGCTAATGAACGGCGTTGCATTGTTATCAGTGATCGCTGTTGTGCATTGCCCTAGATGACCATCGTTGGAAAGTATGGCGGCTACTGGAGGTTCCATCCTTCCAACGTTTTCTAGAGGCACAGCACGGTTATTGCTGGCGTCATAGTGTGGAGAGCCACTGAGTATGCCTTCAGGTCATGGATGGTAATGACTGAGGGAACTCTTGAGTGTTCTGGCGTAACCACAAGCGCCGGAACGAAGATGAAGAACATAATAGGAGAGAAGGCGGCGAGACGTTGTCGGCCAATGGTGCATTGATTAGGACATCAGCATGACAGGTGCGGCCTCTACAATAAGAGAATATAAGCGCTGCTCCGGGCTGCCTCGGCCGCATAGTATTATCACGGTACCAGACCGGGACTCGCAGACCAGCATGGTATTAGCACAGTACTAGGAGAGCACTAAGGCAGCAGCGATGTGTGATCCATATCAATTACTTACAAGGATCTTGTATACAGCAAAGGGCTTTGATTGTTTGCATATCGCCCATCGTTTGTGGCACTGTAGTAAATTCAAATTTTAGTATCGTTAAATCTGCTTTATCGAGCCCGCCCCCGGTAGCTGAATGGTCAGAGCGACAGAATGTCAATCTTAAGGCCCTGGGTTCGTTTCCTTGTTGTATAGCATTCCGAGAACGCAGTATCCTTTAGGCACCCTGTATGAGACCAGTGGGCAGGACCCCACACAGAGGGTATAATGGTACGTCCTCATGTGTTACCTCTAATGCTGTGTGATGCCGAAGTACTCCCATGACTAACAACAACCCAAGATCCGTCCCCAATGTAACATGTGTCGGACCATCTCGGACATCTACTCTGTATCCAATAAATCAAGGACCTGTTACAAGAATTGTGCGATATAACGGTGTTATATCATTTTTCTCAAACAAACCAGTCCACGCATCCAGGCCAGAGAGAAGCAACACCATGGTGATAAGTCTCATACTGCCAAGTTATTTGTAAATTTGACGTGGCCGTCCCCTGTGTTGGACGTCATCATGCAATAACAAATCACAAACAAACGGCAGGTGGAAGCACTAGCAGTGGAAAATTTATAAAGTGCGTTGGGGGGACACGGAAGGAAAACAGTGGAGTCATTGTCATGATGTAGAAAATGGTTCAAATGGCTCTGAGCACTTCTGAGGTCATCAGTCGCCTAGAACCTAGAACTAATTAAACCTAACTAACCTAAGGACATCACACACATCCATGCCCGAGGCAGGATTCGAACCTGCGACCGTAGCGGTCGCTTGGTTCCAGACTGTAGCGCCTAGAACCGCACGGCCGCTCCGGCCGGCCATGATGTAGAAACGGAGACATTTATCTGACGTCAAAAATAACGCCTGGTTCGTGCATTCATGCTGATTGCTGTTCATCGGCGATGATGACTGAAATCTGATCGCCAATGCCGCAACTGGACGCTCACCGAGTGACGACAGGTGGCCTTTTCAGATGAATAACGTTTTATGCTCCATCAGACAGATGGCCGTTGACGTATACGGTGTGAAACGTGTGACAGTAAACACCCAGCAACAATCGTTGGAAGGATCCAGGCCAGAGGAGGGAGCGTTATGGTCTGAGGAATGGTTTCTCGGCATTCCCTGGGTGCGATCGTCATTCTGGAAGGCACAATGGATAAGCAAAAGAACTCATATATCCTTGGAGACCACATGCACCTGTACATGCTGTTTGTGTTTCTTCGGCACGACGGCACCTACCAGCAGGCAAGCAGGACAGTGCAACATCTGGCACAGTTCGTACTGTACGTGCGTGGTTCTAAGAGCCAAGAGTGATTGCACTGTACTGCCCTGGCCCCAGATCACGTAAGAAACAGATTGCCCGATCGTTTGGTCTAGCAGGCAACCCTTGTCAGGGAACGGCCACCAGGCGGCAACAGCGTCACACCCTTACTTGTGGCACCAACCACTAGATGGCACTCCGTTCTGTGAAATATGTGGCAACATCGTCCGAACGCTTGCAGCTCTCCACCATTTGGCGTCTGTACAGTACAGCTGTTTCTGACATACCGGTGGTAGTGGATCGAGTCGTCATGCGGAGGGCCTGCGAGTATATCAACTGTGGATGGAGTAGACGGACAAATCCTGAATTAAAAATGTAGTAGAACTGTCTCAAAGCTGAAAACTATAAAAATATGTAGTTTATCCTTATTGTATTTAAGTACCAATAAAGATTCTCCGTTAGGCTGCACAAATAAGTCTCGTTGCCTTTCCTTGATCACTCTACCACGTTTAACTAGAAAGAAGTAATGTGTTAAATCTGAGCAAAACAGTACTGCTTGTGACAATAGTAGACGTGCTGACCGCAAAGTTAAGATGTTTACAATCACAGAATTTTTTTTACTCACGATATTTTCAAGTTTCAAAATTTTTTTTTTCGAAGATATCGTTTTTAAGTGCATACATGAAATTATATTCGTTTACAACTAACAGTAATCATATGCAAAATGTGATTATACTTAAGAACGCTTACAGAAATACTTAGAAAGGATGCAAAATCTGTTTCTTAAACTTATTTACAGTCTCACTGTGAAAAATATATTGTCGTTACAACTCACCTAATCCCTATAGATACTTTATGCAAAATAAATAATTATGTCGGTAATGTCAGGACGCGAAACCCACTGCTCAGTGCAATATTTGTCAGTAAATTAACTGATTATATTTCAAAGACGTTGAGAAGATTTTGAAAACTTTATAGTGTTAACCTGCACGTGGAGATCTTTTTTACCACCATAATCAGTATCAGAAGAGCTGTATGACAAAGAGGAAATAGACGGCATGGAAAGCGAGTGTAAAACACATGCGACTGCAATACAGTCTGCATTTAAACAGTAACTCGCGAGAAATGTTTGTGTGTTATTTTTCATTTATTTCATTTTGCACATGATTGTGAGAAATATCCCTACAGTAGAAATAAACTTGGTTTGTAGAATTACAGGAGCTAATCTAAATTCTTCGATTGAAAACTCGGGAAAAACCACAGCCAATCATGAGCTGCAGTCAGCTGTGTGACGAATGCATTTCGCGCGTAGCCACCTCCACCTAGAGACAAGGCCGCGGCGCTAAATTCATAGCAGGTCGTGACGTCACTCCAAGCGGACCACCATGTGTTTCGAAGCGTTTGTTTATCTACACGTTTGTTGGATCGAGTGCTATATTCGTGCTTAAAACTAGCAATTACGGTGTTTACGTGTAGTGAAGCTACTGTGAACATGGTTTACAAGTGTTGTGTGCCAAGGTGTCGTGGGAATTACGGAACTCGACCGAAAGTAATGTTGTTTTCCTTTCCGAAAGATGCGAATCTGCGTTGGAAATGTCTTTCAGCGATTCATCGGGACAATTTCCAACCCACTGAGCACACGAAGGTATGTAAAAACTATATACCTAGTACAATTATTATTTTTTTCTGGTGGAATATCTTGCATTTTGGATACATTTGACTAAAATTGTGAGCAAAAGTTCGCAGTAAATAGGCCTAGTATTCGTTATCAAGTGGCTTTATTTTGATTTGGAAAACGAAATATAAATTTGTGGCTCGTGTTACTTTTCATTCGTGTTTAAATTTCTCTGCAGTTCGTATTTTGTTACGCATTACCGATACGTTTTATTCTCTATTTGTGAGTGGGTGTTGTTTTTCACTCTCGCATTAGTTAGCATGAGTGCTAACGAATGTTGAAACTGCTGTTTTCATGTTTAAAAAGCGAAGCATATCTGTGTTATTTTTCGATGTGTCAAACAATGGAACAAATTAATCTAGAAATAGGTTAAATTTAATATTGACGTTTTTAGCTTGACACATTGTCTCATTCCAACTGCTGCAAATGTCTGCTGAAGGTTTGTAGATTTTCACTGTTGACTAATGCTCAAAATCTGCCATATTTTTACAGGAAAGAAAATTTACATTACAATAACAACGCATAATTGTTTTAGTGAGGTGAGTTAAAAGTGATTGTTTGCTTGGGGAATGTACTCAGCTTTCCTGAGGGAGCTCTATAAACAGTAACACAATATTTATTTAGGATACTGAAGGCAGAGGAATTTAATATTATACACTGTATTAGTGCAGAATTTTTCAAGTGAGTGTAAATAATAGTTGTCTGGTCCAGAAAGAATGTACTTTATCACAGTGCATTTTTCACAAATGTACCTTGTTTTATCATGTATATCGCAATATTATTTACATCCCGCACTCGTACGATTTCACTGGCTATTGATAAGTCTTATGCAATTACATTACTGGTAAAAAAGAATTATAAACTATAGTTTCTGCTATATCGCGATTGCTAAAGTTACTTATTTTAACCAGCCGGCCGAAGTGGCCGTGCGGTTAAAGGCGCTGCAGTCTGGAACCGCAAGATCGCTACGGTCGCAGGTTCGAATCCTGCCTCGGGCATGGATGTTTGTGATGTCCTTAGGTTAGTTAGGTTTAACTAGTTCTAAGTTCTAGGGGACTAATGACCTCAGAAGTTGAGTCCCATAGTGCTCAGAGCCATTTGAGCCACTTATTTTAACCGTTCGGCAAAGTACTCTCCTCTTTGCATGGTATCATTTGCCAAGATCTCGTTTCGTTATCTCCAGCGGTTTACGAGATATGACAGGCGTTATGAATATTTCATTCCCGCGCGTTGCGATCGGAAGTGAAGTTGCTGCAGATGCTCAAGTTTTTCGAGATTGGACGCAGATATTGAACCAAAGTTTTACGAAAATTTCAAAACCTCATCTGTATTTCATACTCAGCAATAGAATGTGTAATATGCATCAAACACAAATTCATAGCGACCCCTATTTTTTATGGCAACGTTCTCAAATTTGATACTCATCTGTGAAATACCACAATAGTTATGACCATTATCGAAATGATTGACATATAAAGCTAAAAGTATTTCAGAAATTAATTATTTTTTACGGAATAGGTTCTGTAAAACCGTTTGACAAATATTTGCAGGCCGTGCGTCTCGATTCTTTAAGCGCAGCGCCAAGCCAACCCTGGCCCGCTTTGCGTGACGTCACAAGAACGCGCCGCGGCCTTCTCTTTAGGTGGTGGTGGCGCAGCGCTCTAGCCGAACACAAATCAGCGTCATTCACGTCACCGAAGATACAGCGTTGCCAATTCCGCGACGTGGACAGGTCAGTTAGCATTGTAGCGTCGCCTGCGACATCTGTTGACCGACGGGAAAACTATTTTTACGGTTGCCTGTTCCGCTGTAAGGACGGTCAATCTTTTTTTTACGTGATCTGGGCCCTGGCCCTCGAACTCCCAGGATTTAAACCCAATGGAGAATGTGTGGCACCACCGCGATCTGTCAGTTCGTGCGAGCGGTTCTAGGCGCTTCAGTCTGGAACCACGTGACTGCTAAGGTTGCAGGTTTGAATCCTGCCTCGGGCATGGATGTGTGTGATGTCCTTAGGTTAGTTAGGTTTAAGTAGTTCTAAGTTCTAGGGGACTGATGACCTCAGATGTTAAGTCCCATAGTGCTCAGAGGCATTTGAACCTATTTGTCTGTTCGTGTCCCAGATGCTCAGCCGAGAAACCTAGCACAGCTGGTCACATCATTGGAATTGGCATGATTCTAGATTCCTGTCGGTACCTCCCAGAACCTCATTGCCTCTCCTCCCACACATTTCTCAGCGGACTGTGCTACAAAAAGTGCCAGTTGGGTTTTAACGGATTCAGATAAAAAATGGCTCTGAGCACTATGGGACTTAACTGCTGAGGTTATCAGTTCCCTAGAACTTAGAACTACTGAAAGACGTGCACTTCATTCACCATTCAGTGCTCGTATTTCATATTTCTAATCCCCGCATTCTGGTATTCCGTAAAATAATAATTAAGGTAATATTAATAATTTCAATGTCTTGCCTGATTTTTTTGACGATTTTTAGTTTTCGTGGCGCTAGGAGTTTTCTTTATTTGTGGGCGAGGGCAGCAGTCTTCCTAGCAGCCATGGTGGCTTCCCGTTTCCCATCCATTTTCTGGTCGCCAGGGTAGCACGTGGTGTCGTTTGAAAGTTCAGTAGTGACCAAAGTTTCTCCTGTTCTCAGTTCCCCAACTTGCCTTACCAACCTTGTAACTGCTATTACTGCTCGATTTTAACGTCGCGAGGTCGCCGCCCTGTGAAATTCCGGCCCTCTGATTGGCCAGTTCAGGGGCGCTCCCGTGTTCCGCGGGTGGGCGCCAACCGCCCTCCGCGGGTGGGTGGTGGACAAAGGGGCAGTAGGGCAGTTCTAGTGTGACCGTGCCGGAGACCGGAGGTGCTGCTTCCAGGAGATGAAGTTCGGTAAGCATGAGCGCCGACGTGCATTGTAGATTCGCGCCCTGCGGTCCAGAGGGAACCTTATAGATCATTGTGAATAGTTTCGCGTCTTGCGGGTTTTTTTCCTTTAGTACCGGAGGCTACCTACCGATTCACGCACAGTAGCATCTTTCTTAGTCCTTGGCTGATTCATGGTGGTGGTCGTTGCATGCCTGCAACTCCTCCCTTTAGAAAATTTAACCCCATTTGATAATACGGCGATCGTTACTTAAATTCCTTTTCTTCTGCTGTCGTGGCTTCTTATGAACGTACGTTGGGGCAGGCTGCTGAACTCGAATCTTTCTTCCCCCACCCCAATTTGGGTGTATTACTGTTCAATTTTCAACTGTTTGATAAATGAGTCCTTTAATCTTACAGTCTCCCTTTCATTACGTGAAATCACTCCTAGTGTCACAGAATAATGCAGAACTATAACGGTTGCTATAAGGTCGTGCAGGTCTCGCGCCATTAACGATAGGATAAAGATTCAATATCGCGCGCCCGGCATGACTATTGCTCGCTTGGCACCGATAACAGTAATAATCATTTTCAATTATTCCCGATTGATAAACTGGGAAGTGTTCGCGGCTCAGTGTGACTACGTGAGCACTAAATCCACTTGATGTGGTGGAAGTAGTGGCATCTGTTTTACCTTGCTGGTTTAGACAAAATATCAAAAATCACAACCCCTACAGGAAGGAATAGTAACCTGAAAATAACGAGCTACCGCTTTTACTCCTTAAACCTAACTAACCTAAGGACATCACACACATCCATGCCCGAAGCAGGATTCGAACCTGCGACCAGTGCATTCGCACGGTTCCAGACTGTATCACGTAGAACCGCCCGGCCACACCGGCCGGCCGGATTCGGATAAGCCGAATATGATAGCCAAAACATCAACGTGAGTTTACTATCACGCTCCTCAAAGCATTGCAGCACGATTCTGGCCTTGTGACACAGTCAGTTATCCCGCTGGAAGATGCCATCTCTTTTGAGGAAGACATCAAGTATCAGAGGAGCTGTCGTGGTGCCTTGATCACTACCGCAGGTTCCATGGAAGTCTAGCTAAATGTCCACCATAACATAATACTGCTCTCACTGGCCTGCATCCATGGTGCGCTGCATGTTTCGAACAGCTGGTCGCCTGGATGATGGTGTAGCTGGATATGACCATAGACGTGGTTAAGCAATAAACGGGACTCATCCATCAAGGCGACACGATTCCATCGATCCGTGGTCCAATCTCGATGATCCTGTGCCCCGTGGGAGCACAATTGGCTATGTTGTTGGATTAAAATGGGAATGCGTAGGGTCCTCTGGTGTGGAGCACGATGTTCAACGTCAGAGGATCCTAAGCGTTCCCATTTTAATCCAACAACACTATGACCAACACTGTTCATTGAATGAATGGTGTGCTCCAAAACACTTGTGCCTGCGCCAGTACTATGTTCTCAGAACTGCCATATATTGTTGTTGTTTGTTGTGGTCTTCAGTCCTGAGACTGGTTTGATGCAGCTTTCCATGCTACCCTAACCTCTGCAAGCTTCTTCATCTCCCAGTACTTACTGCAACCTACATCCTTCTGAATCTGCTTAGTGTATTCATCTCTTGGTCTCCCTCTACGATTTTTACCCTCCACGCTGCCCTCTAATGCTAAATTTGTGATCCCTTGATGCCTCAGAACATGTCCTACCAACCGGTCCCTTCTTCTTGTCAAATTGTGCCACAAAATCCTCTTCTCCCCAATTCTATTCAATACCTCCTCATTAGTTATGTAATCTACCCATCTAATCTTCAGCATTCTTCTGTAGCACCACATTTCGAAAGCTTCTATTCTCTTCTTGTCCAAACCATTTATCGTCCATGTTTCACTTCAATACATGACTACACTCCATACAAATACTTTCAGAAACGACTTCCTGATACTTAAATCTATACTTGATGTTAACAAATTTTTCTTCATCAGAAACGCTTTCCTTGTCATTGCCAGTCTACATTTTATATCTTATCTACTTCGACCATCATCAGTTATTTTGCTCCCCAAACAGCAAAACTCCTTTACTACTTTAAATGTGCCATTTCCTAATCTAATTCCCTCAGCATCACCCTACTTAATTCGACTACATTCCATTGCTACATACTGCCACATATCGCCGCCTATACAGCTTTAGGAAGCGGGCAAGCCTTCAGTCCTCATGTTCTTGTCGCCTGCTCGTGATTTCAGCGTTCTTCAACCGTTTTCTACAGATGCTCATGTTAGTATTACTCGAACAGCCGACCAGGTTCGCCGTTTTCGAGATACTCGATCCCGGGCACTAGACCACAGCAATCTGGCATTTGTCGAAGTTGCTTAAGTCGGCGGATTTTCGCATTTGCGCCAATTATCGTCGCTAGAATGATTGCCCATTCGTCTCTGCTCCGCTCATATACTTCCCTTACTGTGCCATGTGCCTTCAGCGCCACCACCCTGTATACTACCTCACGTTGGGCAGTGGTCATAATTTTTGGCTCAACACTATTAATGTCTGCATTACTAACAACAAGTTCCTTGTTTGCAAGATTGTAGGTAACCTGCAAACGAACTAGCTACTGAATCCCATTGGATCTGAGTATGCGGCCCTCATCACTGACCTAGCATACCTCCAGAAGTCAGTGGACATGTCTTTCGACGAGATAGTGAAACTAGTGAAAGACCATATGGAGCCAGCACTTTCTGTGATTCGAAAGCGCTGTAAGTTTCACATAAGAAACCAACTGCCAGAAGAATCAATTCCACACAACATATTTCAGTTGAAATCTTCGGCACCACGCTGCGAGTTTCAAGATGATCTGCAAGAAGCAGTACAAGACAGATTAACGTGTCGCTTGAGAAACGAAACAATTCGGAGAAAACTGTTTGGTGAGCGCAAACTGACATTCAACAAAAGTCAAGATATTGCACTGACTATAGAGACAGCTGCAATGAGGTTTCTTCAAGCAGAGTGCATCAAACGAACTTGGAGTCTGGCACCTCACGTAGTTATTTTTCTGTGAGAATCTGTGGGGTCCAAGGCAAGTTCCAAATGGTGTCGCAGAAAAAGATGCAACTCCACGCAGTCAGCAGTCAACAAGTCGCGGCCCAAAGGGAGTTAGTGGGAGAAGAAGAAAGAAGACAATTCGGGGAACGGGAAGAAACCCAGGAAGTGTGTAAGCTGGTTTTGGAGGATTCTGACACTGATCCAGAGGAATCAAATTCAAACAGTGGAGAGAAAGACGAACAAGTAGCATTAAAAAATAACAGTATCAAAATCGAGGTCCGCGTACTTCCGCCGGCTTTGACCAGTGACATCTCGTGTGACGTCAAGAGCTTACACTGCGAAGGACGTTATTAAAAGTTATCTGTGGTTGCCGCCAGAGAAACTAGTAGTGATGATATTTATAATCTTTATTCTCACAAATATTTGGCTGTTTCTTTCAGTATGTGACACTGTTCTTAGACTAAGATTACGCAAGAACCTAAGAGCTCTGTTTAAATTATTGCGATTTAAACGATTTGTAATTACATTTGCGATCTTGTTCCTCACAAATATTTGGTTGTTTTTCGAATGTGGCATGGTTTTTGAGCGTGAAGTCAGGCAGGAACATTAGAGCACAGCTCAAAGAGTTGTGAGCGAAACGGGTAGCGACCATATTTATAGGCTTGGTTCTTACAAATATGTGGGTCTTTTCTTAGCATGTGACGTCGTGGAGTGCGGCGTATTTGAAATGGATTGTTTTTGCATTTTCAGAGGGCATGTCGCTGTTAGCGGTGACGGAGTCTCGTAGTGGATGTTTGTGTTTGTGATTTGGTTTGTAATAACGGTTCAGTTGAATGGGATCGAGTCTTTGCTAGTGTTATTTTTTGTTTTTGATTTTTGAGCTATCTCTAGTATGGTGGGTGTCTAACATCGATATCAGAGTTTGAGCTACATAGGTCAAATGAAATCTGCGATGGTGGCGACGGTCTGATATCACCGCGTTCATTTGAAATGTATGGGTCAAGTGAAATATTTGATTCCAATTGTAAGTTTTTGTATTTTTTTTGTTTTTATGGCGATGAACGTGATAACCTTTTATCGAACATCGTCACAGACGATGAAACACTGGTTGATCGTTCGAATCGGAAACTAAACGTCCATCCATTGAGTGGCGCCACACCATCTCTCTGAAGAAAAAGTTCAAAGCGACGCCCTCGGTCTGTAAACTAATTGAGACGGTTTTCTGGGAGCCTGGTGTCCCCCTCATGGTGCAACGATCGACTCTGAAGTGTGTTGTGTTATTATCAGGAAACTAAAGAAGCGACTTCAGCGCAAACGAACTTCTCCAAGACAAAGCAGGGTCTCACTCAAACCTGTGCGGCCGAGAGGAGCTCACAAAACTTAATTTTTACTGTTCTTCCCCATCCACCCAACAGGCAAGGTATCGCACCTTTCGATTTCCATCTGTTTGACCCAATGAAGGATGCACTCTGCGGGAAGCAGTAGATAGAAGAAGGGGAGACTAATGAGGTAGTAAGTTTTCGCCTCTGAGTCGACCAGCGGAGTGGTACAATGGGGACATAGAGACCCTCCCAGTAAGGTGGCGTAAGACCGTCGCACTGATCGGAGATTATGTTGAAAAATAAGATTTTGTAGCTAAAAGAGTAGGAATAATGTGTTTATTGGAATCCTGAAAAAAATTAACATGCTTTAAAAAAGTGTTGCATTATTTATTGAACGTCCCTCGTTCCTCAAACTACATGTTAAAATTTACTATACTGTACTCTCGTGCCTGTTAAAGGAGGTGCTCTACTTTTCGTCTTCCCATTTCGTTGCAGTTCTTTTATTACTCTCCGCAATGAGCTACGAATTCTTAAACCTTGACAAAACAATAGAATTTGCTTTTACAGTTCTTCAACCGTATCAGTGGGAGAGCTGTATACTTTAAAGTGGTCCCAGAAAGCGAATTACAGGGATTGAGGTCAGGTTATCTTGGAGGCCAAGGTATAGCTTGTGGACAAAAATTTGGAAACACCAAAAACACAACCCATTATTAGGTCTAATACAGGGTAAGAAGACAGTTGACATTCAAAACAACCTCCAGTCATCTCGGAATGGATGAATACAGGTACTATATAGTTTTAGAGGGAATCTTATACCATTGTTCCTGCAAACCAGTGCCAAGTTCAGGTAATGGGGATGGAGGTTTGCAACTGTACTCGGGCTCATTCACTACCTATTTTACATGTGGCTCATCTGCAAAGGGGGTTGGTAGTGAACGGTTGCAGTTGCGCCCCTAATACTGAGTCATATATTGGCTACCCTTTGAACAGCAGTGAGTTGAATACACAATCGTCTATACCATAAACTTGCGCAACATGAGGTACACTATACAATTTCAGACTGAAACTTATTTTTTAAGAAAAAACACTTCTAACTTGGTGGCTGTGCTTATTAAATGGTTCAAATGGCTCTGAGCACTATGCGACTTAACTTCTGAGGTCATCAGTCGCCTAGAACTTAGAACTAATTAAACCTAAGTAACCTAAGGACATCATACACATCCAAGCCCGAGGCAGGATTCGAACCTGCGACTGTGGCGGTCGCTCGGCTCCAGACTGTAGCGCCTAGAACCGCTCGGCCACTCCGGCCGGCTGCTTATTAAAGTTCACAAATAAATCCGATCTGGATAAATGATAATGGGTGCAATTCGTTCACATGGTTTATTCTCTCGCATCTACACACTTTCACGTTGTTCCTTCACGGTTTATTCGCATACACTGGCGTCCATACCTACAGTCGCGGCACGTTGCCGCTCCGAACTTGCCACCATAACGGACAACGACCAAAAGCCTCACTTTCACACTCATATCCCCATTCCTGAGTAGGGTCACGTGACATTACATTAATGAAAATAATTCCTAAACATGGCGACAGTTCGTTTACAATTTTATAAGATTTAAATACTTAAACCTAAATACATTATATAATTTTACACAAATTTATCACCACATAATTTTATAATTCGTTGTAATTAAAAAAAAAAAACACTACGCAACGAAACTACGAACGCTCATCAAAACACAAACAAGTACTTTCATGTCCATTTTGCATTACACTATTTTCACTCTGCATTTCATACATAATTTTATTATTAAGCACGGAAAATTAAAATCAGTACTAATGTATCACATGCTATCAGATTTACAGTCTGCCACCGGCAGCTGAGTGATCAGCGGACAGAACGTCAGTCCTAAGGGCCCGGGTTCGATTCCCGGCTGGGTCGGAGATTTTCTCTCCTCGGGGACTGGGTGTTATGTTGTCCTAATCATCATCATTTCATCCCCATCGATGCGCAAGTCGCCGAAGTGGCATCCAATCGAAAGAAAGAGTTGCACCCAGCGAATGGTCTACCCGACGGGAGGCCCTAGTCACATGACATTTACATTTGATTTATTGAAATAAAACTATTACTGTGATTTGCTTGAATTTTTGTATAGCATTCCGAGAGCGCAGCATCCTTTAGGCACCCTGTACGAGACGAGTGGGCAGGACCCCACACAGAGGAAATAATGGTATGTCCTCATGTGTTACCTCTAATGCGAAGGTATTGTGGTGTCATTTTTCAGCGGTACAATGTTCGTCCGCACGTGCCACGTGTCTTTACAAGCTCTCTGTGTGATACTGAAGTACTCCCATGACCAATAACATCCCCAAATCCATCACCAATGTAACATGTGTCGGACCATCTCGGACATCTATTCTGTCGAAATGGCAGGATCCAAGAAATCAAGGACCTGTTACAAGAATTGTGCGATATAACGGCTTTATGTAATTTTTCTCAACCAAACCAGTGCACGCATCCAGGCCAGAGAGACGCAACGCCATGCTGATAAGTCTCATACTGCCAAGTTCTTTGTAAATTTGATTCGATTTTAAAATCAGTGAAATAACATTACATATCTTCTCAACCTTAGAAGTTTCATTTCTTAACCTCCTTCCCTTCTGGACAATTCCCTCTTTTTGTCAGGCAATGTAGTATTAAACGATATTATCAAACAATAATTTTTAAAGATTTAACAAGCAGTGAAGAGATGCCGCAAGAAAAAATGTCATAGATAAAGAGACTTGTATAAAACACTATCAAAAACTATCGAATTTAGAAGATGAAAAAGTGAAAGAAATAGCAATTTCAAATGATTGTGGGGACCAGCTTGTGTGTCAAGTAAATGACATCACACTTGATGAGACACTGAAGACCATGAAATAAGCGAAAAACAGGAAAGCTGTGGGGCCTGGTGGAATCAGCGTAGAGCTTCTCAAAAACGGAGGATTAAAGTTATAAGTAAGGCAAACCTCTAAAATGAATGCTGGAAGATGAGGATGGTATCTGAATCGTGGAAGATAGTGGAGATGATACCGCTCTACAAAAAAGGGGCTAATAACATATGTGAAAATAGGAATATTCCTACTGAATGCTTCTTTCAAAGTGAATTATTAACGATAGAATTAAAAATATACACTACTATCCATTAAAATTGCTACACTAAGAAGAAATACAGATGATAAACTGGTATTCATTGGACAAATATATTATACTACAACAGACATCTCATTCATTTTCACGCAATTTGGGTGCATGCATCCAGAGACATCACTAACCAGAACAACCACCTCTGGCCGTAATGACGGCCTTGATACGCCTGGGCGTTGAGTCAAACAGAGCTTGGATGGCGTGTACAGGTACAGATGCCCATGCAGCTTCAACACGATACCACAGTTCATCAAGAGTAGTGACTGGCGTATTGTGCCGAGCCAGTTGCTCGGCCACCAGACGTTATCAAATGGTGAGAGATCTGGAGAATGTGCTGGCCAGGGCAGCAGTCCAACATTTTCTGTATCCACAAAGGCCCGTACAGGACCTGCAACATGCGGTCGTCCATTATCATGCTGAAAAGTAGGGTTTCGCAGGGATCGAATGAAGGGTAGAGCCACGGGTCGTAACACATCTGAAATGTAACGTCCACTGTTCAAAGTGCCGTCAATGCGAACAAGAGGTGACAGAGACGTGTAACCAATGGCACCCCATACTATCACGCCGAGTGATACACCAGTATGGCGATGACAAATACACGCTTCCAATGTGAGTTCACCAAGATGTCGCCAAACACGGATGCGACCATCATGATGCTGTAAACAGAACTTGGATTAATCCGAAAAAATGACGTTTTGCCATTCGTGCACCCAGGTTCGTCGTCGAGTATACCATCGCAGGCGCTCCTGTTTGTGATGCAGCAGCAAGGGTAACCGCAGCCATGGTCTCCAAGGTGATAATCCATGTTGCTGCAATCGTCGTCGAACTGTTAGTGCAGATGATTGTTGTCTTGCAAACGTCCCCATCTGTTGACTCAGGGATCGAGACGTGGCTGTACGATCCGTTACAGCCATTCGAATAAGATGCCTGTCATCTCAACTGCTAGTGATACGAGGCTATTGGGATCCAGTACGGCGTTCCGTATTACCCTCCTGAACCCACCGATTCCATATTCTGCTAACATTCATTGGATCTCGACCAACGCGAGCAGCAGCGTCGCGATACGATAAACCACAATAAACTACAATCCGTTCTTTATCAAAGTCGGAAACGTGATGGTATGCATTTCTCCCCCTTACACGAGGCATCACAACAACGTTTCACCAGGCAATGCCGGTCAACTGCTGTTTGTGTACGAGAAATCGATTGGAAACTTTCCTCATGTTGAGGGTGTCGCCACCGGCGCCAACCTTGTGTGAATGCTCTGAAAAGCTAATAATTTGCATATCACAGCATCTTCTTCCTGTCGGTTACATTTCCCGTCTGTAGCACTTCACCTTCGTGGTGTAGCAGTTTTAATGGCCAGTAGTGTAGCTGACGCCCTACTAATGGAGGAGTGAAATGGCTTTCGAGATTGACAATATTGTAATGACAGTGTAATGACAATGTTAGTATCGTACTCCAGTTGATTGAAAAACGACGAGAATATGCGCTGGGGACTCACATAGCATTCATAGGTTGTGGAAAGGCTACCGATAGAGTGGCCAGAAGCAATCTTTGGAACATAAAGAAAAACCAAGGGTATCCGAGACATGTAATACAAGCAATAAAGAATTTGTATCAGCTCACAGAAATTATGGTAAATACAGGGAAAGAGAAGACGCGACGAACAGAGCTTGAGAAGGGTACAGCCCTATATTCAGTATGTACTTAGAAGACATTTTAGGCATTGGAAATGTTAAATTGAAGAAGGTGTCAGATTTGTACTAGTACATGTATATGGCCCACATTAATGAGGCCAGCCCCTGTGTTGGACGTCATCATGCAATAACAATTCACAAACAAACGGCAGATGGCAGCACTAGCAGTGGAAAATTTATAAAGTACGTTGGGAGGACACGGAAGGAAAACAGTGCAGTCATTGTCATAATGTAGAAACGGAGGCATCTATCTGACGTCCAAAAAGGACGCCTGGTCACCTCAGGTTAGTTAGGTGTAAGTAGTTCTAAGTTCTAGGGGACTGATGACCTCAGATGTTAAGTCCCATAGTGCTCCGAGCCATTTGAACCATTTGAGCCTGACGAATACAACGATGAACCTGTTTTACGGTAGCTCAGCGTGCTCGGTCAGAGAGCTGGCTGCTCACTGTAATAAAAAGACTGAGTAAAAGGATCAACAACGAACTTTAACGAAAGTAAAAAAAATAATCACGGGGTCCCGGGTTTTTTTTCCGGGTTGGTCATTTATTTTCACCTACCTCGAGATTACTGGGTGTTTGTGTTGTCCCCATCATTTCATCATCATTCATGAAAGTTGCGAGATTGGACTGAGCAAAGGTTGGTAATTTGTATGGGCGCTGATAACCGCGCAGTTGAGCGCCCCACAAACCAAACATCTTCATCATCATCTCTACAGCTAACTGGGGAACGGGCAAGGACAGTTAAGAGAAATGAAACATGACACTAGATAATGATGCAGACAGCTACACCAACATCACAGTTTCCCATGGCAGCAACGTACAAATTATATAACGTTAATGTCATACCGTTGAGATCCCGTCTAAAACTTGGTTTGTTTATGTAGTGGCTAACACGACTTTCGTGGCATATCTCACGCTGTTGAAAATGCGCTGCGTTTGAGTGTACTTCGTTTCTTCTGTTAATTTTCCACTTCTAGAAATCTGAAGTTATGGACCGGGATGCATGTTATTTTAATACCGACTAAACCATACCAGAAGGCTATTAGCTATACATTATATATACAGTTAACAAGAGTGTAGCTTATGTGCTACATGTGCTAGCAGATTCACCCACTCTAAAACAGGCTTGTGGCTTACCAGACTAGCAGTCAACACAGTTCAACTCCAGGCTAGTTTGAGATCACTGCGTCTGTAATGACTTCATCACGGATGGGACGTTAAACTCTTAATATTCCTCTCTTCTTTATCTGCTAGAGCAGCGTGAGTCTCTTCGCAGCTTAATGGCTTCAGATCTCCTCTGATAAAAGTAAGTGGAGTTCTGTTCCGAAAAATCGGTTCAACGAATAATTGTAGGAGAATCATTCCATGGAGAATGCTGGTGCCCGACGAAAAAAAGATGAAGTGTGTGAAGAGAGTCTAACCGCCAGGAAATTGTTAAAGTTGAAAAGTATAAAAAGCGAACTGATCTTGATCATATACAGCACGCAAGGTGACATGAAGAACAGGATACATATACAGCACGCAAGGTGACATGAAGAACAGGATACATATTTTACTGCTGAATATGATAGCTACCTCAGGACCAGACATCTTCATCATGACCTTGTGTTTCACAACATCTTCCCTAAAACTGAATCCTCAAATAATCAGTGACGGAAAATATGGGGAATAAACTAGTTTCTTCATTTCTATATCACCTCTGCCACTAATAACGCGTATTGCAAATGCAGGTTAACGGAAGGACTCCACTATTCCTAGCAGAGGACCGTACCCAGGATCTTAGTTACAGGAAGGGGGAGAAATCAAATTTGTTTGGTTGGGAGGGAAGGAGTGGAGGAAACGAAGCACAATTTGTTACAAAATAAAGGACAAAACTGTTGAAAAACTTTTCTTGACATAATTACAATTTGTGGATTCCTTGACTGAGTCTGCAGAAAGTAACTCATTTTGTTAAGTAAAATAGTCCATCAAATAGCTGCAAAAAAAAAATCCCAAACAATATTTGCAGACCACTTTCGGAAAGTTTGTTTCCACTCTCAGTGCTGTACCATGAAAAAAAAAATACTTCAATAACAAAATGTGAAAATTTTTATGTGTAAAAATTTTTGTAGCAAAATATTTCTTATGAGGTAAGTATATCAGTGTCATACTGCACCATGTCCTAAAAACATTATGTTAGTAGTGCAGCTACTGGTATGTGAGCAGAATCTGCATTGTTGCCAGATCTCCACCAAGATCAAGGAGGACCCTCCCCATTTCACCCCTCCATAGTCAACGTCATATGGTGACGTTGTGCAAGATGGTGGCAGAAAAGAGATGGCTGACAAATGATATCACATAATTGGTGGTGCTGGTCCCACTTCCCATTTCAAAGCAATTACTCTATGATGACACCACATGCATTCCAGAAGAAAAAATGAATACTTGCACAATCCTGCTGGAAATAGTGTAATAAGAAGCTTGTTAGCTGAACTTCTGATCAGATGATCGTCTAAAACTGATGAGATATGTTCAAAGCGCTATCATAGGAAGCCAATGCAAAATTTAAAGAAAAAAGAATGATAAGCAAAAACGCTTCACGTAGTTCCAGTACTAGTCATGTGACCACCAAAAATCGTCTGATTAGTATAATAGAAAACTTTACCAAATTTAAATCCCATGGATTTCTGTGTGTCGGGTCATGTCAAAACCCTGGTCTGGGCTATCAAGGCCAACTCTCTTGGGGAACTACGCTTGCTGATTGATTGAAGTAGCCTTCTAGCACTTAAGAATTCCCCAGGAATGCCTGAGAGGATTCACAACTCATTTCAGAGACGAGTTCAGTGTTGTATTCAGACACGTGGACAACATTTCCAACACCGATTTTAATGTTTAGAGATGCAATGTGTTCCTAGACACTGATGAACCGCAACAGGAAATGTGTTGTATCTTGACAATGGTTGATTTGCGGACTCATGTTTATTGGAGCATTTTAGCTACTTTTAGTCTGCACTTGCCATGAGTAAATGATTCACTCACTTCTGAAACACAACACAACACACACACACACACACACACACACACACACACACACACACACACACTCACACACACACAATAGTGGAAAAAATCACAACACCAAAAAATAAGCAATGTAGAGTAATGAAATTTTGGGAACGGGAATACACTTGTCTCGGTAACTTATGTAAGTAGTTAACATTACAAGATCAGAGGTTAATGTAAATTGGAGATAAGTAATTGTAAATATGAAATGCTGGTACATTAATAACCGGTGTAAGCGATACAGTGTTGAATATAAGCATGAAAACGTGCATGGGTTGTGTCGAAGAGGCGTCGGAGTGTCAGATGTCAGTTTGTGGGATGGAGTTCCATACCTGTGTACTTTGGCAGTCAGTACAGGGACAGTTCATGGTGTTTGTGGATGACACTGTAGTTGTCATACAATGAAGTCTGATATGGGATTGACTGGAGACAGATCTGGTGATCGAGCAAGTCAAGGCCGCTTTTTGACACTCAGTAGATCACATCTACATGTCTACATATATACTCCCCTAGCCACCAAGCGGTGTGTGGCGGAGGGCACAATTCGCGCCTAAGTCATATCCCCCGGTTCGCGCGAGGGAAAAACGCCTGTCTGAACCCTCAGTACGAGCTCTTATTTCCCCTATCTTTGAATGATGATCACTACGCGATTTGAAAGGTGGTGGTAATAATATATGCTCTACATCCTCGGTGAAGATTGGATTTTGGAATTTAGTGAGCAGCCCCTTCTGTTTAGCGCGTCGTCTATCTGCAAGTGTGTCCCACTTCAAAGTTTCTCTCGAGATGGCTAAATGTATCAGTCACGAATATTGCCGCTCTTCTTAGGACCTTCTCAATCTCTTGAATCAGACCCAACTGGTAAGGGTCCCATACAGACGAACAATACTCAAGACTGGACTAACTAACGTATTGTAAGCTATTTCCATTGTTGAAGGACTGCATCGCTTCAGCATTCTACCAATAAACCGCAGTCTAGAGTTCGCCTTACCCGGTACTTGTGTAATCTGATCATTCCATTTCACATCATTTCGAATAGTCACACCCAGATACTTGACGGATGTTACCGCTTCCAAAGACTGATCAGTTATTTTGTACTCATACATTAATGGCGATTTTCACCTTGTTATACGCAGTAGGTTACACTTACTAATATTGAAAGATAAGTGCCAGTCATTACACCACGCATTTATTTTCTGCAAATCCTCATTGATTTGTTCACAACTTTCGTGTGATACTACTTTCCTATAGACTACAGCATCATCGGCAAACAGTCTAAGGCCGCTATCAATACCATCAACCAGATCGTTTATGTAAATTGTAAAAAGCAGAGGACCTATTACGCAGCCCTGGGCCACATCTGAAGTTACTCTCGTTTCTGTTGAAGTTACCCCGTTCAGGACGACATACTGCTCCCTATCTGTTAGAAAACTTTCTATCCAACCGCATATGTCATTGGATAGACCGTAAGCGCGCACTTTTTGTAGCAAGCGACAGTGCCGAACTGAGTCGAACGCCTTTCGGAAGTCGAGAAATATGGCATCAACCTGGGAGCCGGTATCTAGAGCCTGTTGTATATCATGCACAAAGAGGGCCATCTGTGTCTCGCATGACCGCTGTTTCCTAAAACCGTGCTGGTTTCTGCAGATGAGCTTCTCAGTGTCTAGAAAGGTCATAAATAATTAATAAATAAAAAAGTTGATCATCCGAAGCTGAGAGAATGGATGAACAAATACATGCCAGGTTTGTGTAATAATTAATTTACCATCTGCTAATCGCAGCAAAGATTAGGTAATCTCGATAGCCAATAATTTTTGTTGGTCAGTTTAGGCCTATATTAAAAGTAATTTTTCCTCGAGCACCCTCTTCAGAAAGTCTTATAACTGGGTAATGTGGTAGTTTAATTCGTTACATAGTACTCTAATAGCAGTTCTATTGACATTTTTAAGGTGCTGGAGACTTACCCCCAGCTGGAAGACTACGGGAAGGTTACAGATCTCTAATCATCAAAGAAGAAGAGGAAAGATTAAAAGGAGCCGTGAAAGACAAAAGAGTTTCAATTCTTTGTGATGAAACGACAGACAGAAAAGGGCAGTGTGTGTTTGTGGTACTGATAAAATTACTTAGTTGTGGCGATGGTGCAGTTTAGAAATTATTTGTCGGGGGAGTGAAAGTTATTGCAAATGCAAATGCTACAGAAAGTGTGCAAGCAATTATGGGTGTAATACAGAAACTTGAAATTCAGTACAGAAATGTAGTTTCTATAACTTCAGATTCAGCCCGTTATATGGGCAAGTGTATAAATGGAGTTTGGGTTTTAGTTTCAGAAGGGTTAGTACACACAGAATGCTGGGCTCATAAATTAAATTTGGTTAGCAATGTGTGGGCTGTGGAACTTTGTGATTTGAACCATTGTGTTTTGCAAACAAAACACATCTTCCTTAATACCCGAAAGAGAAAGAATGCATACATTCAGTTCATAGCTCAGAAATATGTAGGTGTACCCAAAAAAGCTAAACTTTTCCCTATTCCCATCATCAGCAGGTAGAACTCGTGGTTTGAAAGTGTCGAGTACCTTGGAGAATACCTTGTGTGATATAGTAGAATTTGTTGAAACTGTTGAAGATGAGAGTGTAGCTGTCAATTATTTTAAAGCTTTGACTTCTATTGAAGCAAAAAAAAAAAAAATTCAACGCCTAGCTATTTTTCTTGTTGAGCACTGCTCAAAATATTGCAATTTGCTGCTGGCATTAGAGGGCTCCAAGATACTGTTAATTCATCTTCTGCAGTCGAAACTTGGCGACCTTGCAAAGAGCTTTAAGTTACTAGAGGATGCATTTTTTTTTCGAGACAACCTCAGAAAAACTTCTTAAACTGACAGAGCATATGCAAGTACAGTTAACATCACTCTTCCAGTCTGTAAATAGAGCAAGTCTCACAAAACTGAACCACTTGGTGGAGTGTGATACAGGAAAAATTGTCTTTTCTTCTATAGGTAGATTGTTTGGTCCGAGAAACATAATAAAAGGCAATTTAGACAGTGCTGAAATCTCTCAGCTGATAAAGAAAATTCCCATTCTACAAGAACTTCCAACGTCAAAATTTCTTGTACCATACACATTGTTTACGGATTTAGTAGCTAGTTCTTGTAGAGAAGGTAAAGATGTTGATGTGATTGGTATTCTTCTTTCCCTGAGAGCAGAGTATGGACTTTTAGTGGAAGCTGCAGTGAAGGCTTTGTGGATCCCAGTCAGTAATGTTGATGAGTGAGAGATCATTTTCTAGATATTGCAATATAATGTCTGACAGGAAACAGCTCTGACTCCCAGTAATATGGAAGTCATGGTATCCTTGTCTTTCTCAGACTGACTTGTGCATTGTGTACATAGACTAGGACAGGATAAATGTTTTCAAAATTTTCATGATTTGGTATTTGTGTTTTAATAAGATTTATAATTTTTATACTTTTTCAATTTATGTAAAATAAAAGATTTTTCACTGCAAATGTGCCATAAATGTATATCCTTTACCTTTTACTGCTGAAAAGTGGAAATAAAAATTTAGCGAAATTATTGACGAAATGGAGAAAAACTAGCGTTAAATATACCGAAATAACTTTTTAAAAACGACGAAATCAGGCAAAAATTTTCACCACAAACAGGTGCCTCTAGTCATTATGTCTGAACACAAAATATGCTCCATGATTCTACAACAAATTGGCCGGTAATTATGTGCATCCGATTTTCTACCCTTTTTGTAGATTGCTATGGCCTGGACCTTCTTCCCATCCCGTGGAACTTTCCACCGTTCCAATGATCTCTGGTTGATGACAGATAAGACTGGAGCTATATTTGTAGCATAGTCACCATAAAATCTTACAGGGATACCGTCTGGGCCAGATGCCTTTCTGGCGTCTAAGGCTCTGAACTGTTTTACAATCCCAGGTACACTAAACACTGGGTCAGCCATCCTTTCGTTTGTTCGATAATTGAACGGGGGAATGGTGCTGCAGTCCTCTTTCGTAAACGAGTTTTTGAAAGCAAGGTTTAGAATTTCGGCCTTCTGTTTATCATCATCAGTCACATTACCCGTACTGCCAGTAAGATAAGGTATTGAATTATTTGTAGCGTTCATAGATTTTACGTACGACCAAAATTTTTTGGGGTTATTTTTAGAATCCGCAGATAAAATATTGCTTTCAAATTCGTTAAAAGAGTCTCTCATTGTCCTTCTGACAGCTGCTTTCATTTTGCCTAGTTTCTGTCTGTCAGCGAGGCAGTGACTACGTTTAAAACGACTGTGCAAAATTCTCTGCTTTCTCAGCAACTTCCTAATATGTTTGTTGTACCAAGGTGGATCCTTTCCCTCCGCTATACTTTTGCTAGGCACATACTTCTCTAGCACATGGTGGACAATACCTTTATATTCCGGCCAAAGATGCTCAATATCTTTGTGTCTCGCGATGAATGCTTGGAGCGGACTATGAAGATATTCATTAATGACACTTTTATTTGCTTTCCCAAACAAAAAAAAAATCTACCCCTTTTTTTTTTTTTTTTTTTTTTTTTTTTTTTTTTTTTTTTTTTTTTTTTGGAGTTTCCACTGACATAGAAGTCACAACGACATTATGGTCGCTAATACCGTCTTCTAGCTTAATTTCCTCAAAAAGATCACGACTGTTTGTCGCAAAGATATCTAATATGTTCCCCGCTCGAGTTGGTTTTCTAACCAATTGCTCAAGGTTGTATGTTGAGAGTGCTCCTAGAATAACTTCACACGAATCTTTGCTTCTGCCCCCTGTGATAAAAGTGTAATTTTCCCAGTCAATGGATGCTAGATTAAAGTCTCCACCTATAACTAATGGATAATTTGGATATTTACTCCATATGTACTCAAGACTTCCCCTGAAACGTTCTGCGACGTTTCTTGCGGATGCTGGTGGTCTATAAAAACATCCTAATACAATGGTCAATCCTTGTCTGATAGACAGCTTTATCCAGACTTTTTCACAGTCCGACGCAGTATCGATCTCAACTGCGTTTAAACAGCTTTTAACTGCTATGAAGACACCACCTCCCATAGCATCAGTCCTATCCTTCCTAAACATTGTCCAATCAGATTTCAAAATTTCACTGCTTTTTATGTCTGGTTTTAACCAGCTTTCGGTACCTAATACAATACTGGTATTGCTATTGTTTATTTCGGAGATTAACTCGGAGATCTTGCTACAGACACTTCGACAATTTACTAAAATGAGGTTAAGAATATTTAAATCCTTTGGAATGACCTGTTTGGGCGAACTGACAATTTTTACAGTTGGCACACCCACATCTGTGTCATGAACTGGTAATTTTTCGAGCCAGCGGTTTGTTTTCCATGGGGAGGAACCTAATCTAAAAAAAAACCCATGTGCACGCCACAAGTACTGTGCTACCCAAGTAGCTGCTTCCTAATTGCGTGCAACAATACTATAAGGGCGAGCATTATCCTATTTGAGAAAGACCCCTGCAATGCTGTTCATGAATGGCAGCACAACAAGAATCACTAGACGAGCAAACAAATTTGCAGTTAGGGTGCATGGGATAACCACGGGAGTGCTCCTGCCGTCATATGAAACTACTCCAGACCATGATGCCAGATGTAGCTCCTGTGTGTCCAGCATGCAGACAGGTTGTTTGCAGGCTGGGCTCCTTCTAACCAACACATGACCATTATTGACGCCAAGACGGAACCAGTTTTCTTTAAAAAAAACACAACAGATCCCCATCGTGTGTTTCAATGATCTCACGCATGGAACCAGTGTAGTCAGGAATGGCGGTGTTTTGGGTTCAATGAAATGGTTGCTACAGGGTTTCTGGCTGGGAACTGTCATTACAGTAACCAATTTGTAATAGTTCGTTTTGACACTGTGGCCCTAACTGCTACTCAGATTGCTGCAGCAAATGCAGTATGATGTAGCACAGTCACACACCGAACCTGATGCTCTTCTCTTTCGGTAGAGCCACATCACCCTCTCAAGCCTAGTGTTCTCGCGACTGTTCATTCCCGTGACCACTGCTGACAGGAGTCATGTACAGTTGCTACATTTATGCCAAGTCTTTCTGCAGTACTACAGAAGGAACATACAGCTTCATGTCGCCCTACTACATGACCTCATTCAAACTCAGTGAGGTGTTGATCATGGCATCCTTTTCGCCTTAAAGGCGAACATCAACTCACCACGTACAATTTCAAAGATTATTAACGCTCATGACCGTTACAGTACGTTAACAGGTACCTTGATATGTACCCACTACTGTGTGTTAATTGCGTTTTCTCTGCATCTATCAGACTTCCTACAAATACAATACATAATTTACTACCTCATGTTTGCTGCACAGTCGTAACTGTGCCATGAAGTGGACTACACCTGTCAGTATAGACTATCCACTTTGTATCCACGCATCTGCACTGCAGTACATGACCTGCAGCCCATACAATAATAAATATTAATGAATTGCTTTTGCCACATGTACTTGGACGTTCTAGCCATAGCTATAATTATTAGTATGAAATGAAGTAAATTCTGATTTAACATTGTTCATTATACTGTCCTCAGTCATCAGTAGAAATACCTGCACTTATACCTCTAAAACACTACACTGCCTTTTGGTATGTAACATTAATGTAGCTCATTATTTGTTTCTATAAAAGCATATAAATCATCCGTGGGTAGAATTTGGGCATAGTCGCCACAGTTATCATTGGCACGTCTGCCACGAGCTGACTCAGCTCATTTCCTACAGTCCAGCTCACTGCACACTTGCCATAGCAATGATAGTGCCAGCACCATGGGCCAACCTATCAGTGTCCTGGACCATCCCACTCACCACAGCCCTGGCCTTCCACTAATAATACTTATGGTAATGCTCTGGATAGCAGCAAATTCGCTGCGCGGGATTAGCCGAGCAGTGTAAGGCGCTGCAGTCATGGACTGTGCGGCTGGTCCCGGCGGAGGTTCGTGTCCTCCCTCGGGCATGGGTGTGTGTGTTTGTCTTTAGGATAATTTAGGTCAAGTAGTGTGTAAGCTTAGGGACTGATGACGTTAGCAGTTAAGTCCCATAAGATTTCACACACATTTGAACATTTGAGCAGCAAATTTATGCCCTGTCTCACTAATGATAATGTAGGCATGTGTCAGTTTAGTAGCATGCCATTTTTAAATTACTCAGTGTATTTTAAGATAGGATCTCTTTTGCCTGTATAGATATCCATACTGCTGGATGCAGAGACCCCATCTACTTTCTGAATGGCTGTCTACTCGTTCTGTAAAGGGAGCTCTTCAAAACCGTTAATGATCCACGGTATCCCGGCATTAAATGTGGTGCATTGTTAGGCTGCAAATTGACACATCCTCCAAAACAAAATGGTGTTGCTGAATATGAGACTTATGTCTATATTTGGGGGATATCATGGGGCACCTCAGCTGCTGAGTAGGTTCGAACTTTTACCTTGAATGTCATAATGATACAGGAAATGGGGTCCAGTAAGGCACTCAGCCAAGCACTCCACCTTGATATCCACTCAAAATGATTTTTACCCAGGAAATTGGGCATCCAGCTATATGCAGCTTCCACAGAATGGAGCCGCTAAACATACAAATATTAATGTCCAAAATCTTAAAGACCGCTTTTGTTTTGCATGGTCAGTCCTGGCTTGTAGGAGAAATTATGAGAAAGATCCTGGTAAACACTGTTTAGGTAGTAATATTCGTGGCTGTTTTAACTTCGGTGGTATTGATTTCTGCGTTAAACTTCAGGACATACCTAAATTTGAGAAGCAGGATACATATATATATATATATATATATATATATATATATATATATATATATATATATACCGGTTCACTTTTATGGTATGAAGGAAAGCAAGCCAGATGATAATGGTAAAGTCACAAACAACGCTGTTGGGCCAGGTCCCTTCATGTATGCAATTTTGGCAGTGAGCATAAGATGCTTGTAGATGTCCTTTTATTCTCAGAGGAAGAGAATCAACACTACTGCTCGATAAAAAACACCTCAAAATTCGTTTCACCCCAACTGAGTAAGCTTTATGGTGCACAACATTTATCCCAATATGTCGGAACTCCTTTACTTTGAGTGAGTATGTAGAAAAGCGTCCAGTGATTGGTCTTCTCAGGTACTGGTATGTATCGATATGCCCCCTGCAGAAAATAAATTCTTAAAATCCAACAATGCCCACCATCAGGAGTGTTGTCCATTTGTTGTGTATGCTGATTTTGAGTGTCTTCTTCTTCCTATAATATGCAGTGAGGGTGACCCAGCAGCTTCTCAAACAATCTTCACAGAGTGACATCGACCATATGTAGCAGCCCATCAAGTTCTGTGTGAATATGACTCTAAACACAGTAATTTGTTTCGTATGTTGGGGATGATCCTAAGAGATGGTTGCTCTCTGAGCTTGAAAAATGTGCGAGGAATATTGATCAGCTTCACAGTACCACCATCTCCATGACCAAATCGAAGGAAAATGACGATTTATATTAGAGTATATAGATGTTATGTTTGTGAACTACCGTTAGATACAAAAGTGAAAACTCCATGTAGGGACCATTGTCATCTAGTGGGGAAGTTTGCAGTACAGCCCACAACATATACAATTTGAAATCAGTTACCATAACACATACACAAAGCCTTCCACAATTTGAGTTGGTATGCTGCTTATTTTATCATTAAATATTTGGCTTAATTTGGCTTGAAATGACTGGGTTAGTGTTCTGCCAGAGAGTTTTGACAAATACTTGTCGTTCTGAAAGTGAATGAAGCTGAGAATTAAGCTCCATTTCTTAGACTCGCAACGTTTTGTGCATGCACTGCATCAGAAACATGCAGAAGCAATGGGTCAGGATGACATACATATCACTTAAGGAGCATATCCTGCTAATGTGAAGTTTCATCTCCTGATCATGAAGCGGCTCTTCCCGAATCAATATCTGCATTCAGTGAGGAGATTTGATGAAACCATATTGCCTGAAATAACCGCATTCACCAACAACTTTACAGACAATGCCATATCTGATGCAAAGTATGAGCATGTGTTGATTGACTGGTATCAGGAAGTATGCAAGACTTTACATAGACGCTGACATGTGCTTTTTTGACATTTTTGATAAGTTTCGGAGTGTATGCATGACTGCATATACTTAGGACCCTAAACTAATATTATTCTCTACCGGGCGTTTGTGGGACGCCATGTTGAAAAAGACATGTCAACATAGAGCTACTGGTCAATGCTGACATGTTGCTCTTTACCAAATGGGGGCTCCCCAGGAGACTTTGCCACTGCGTCCATAGGCATGTCAAGACAAATGATCTGTGAATGGGTTAGAAGTTCAACGCCAACGATTCGAGTTATATCCTCTGCTTGAATGTAAACAACTTATACAGGAATGCTATACAACGGCTTCTCCCTGTTGGAGGATTTTGATGGCTGTTGACAAAGAAATCACCTGATTAGGTGAATTCAAAGATGTGTTACTGATTCTGGTGCAGAATATGTCACCGAGGTGGAGATAACGTGTCCTAATAGCTTGAATGATGTACACAGCGATTTGCCTCTATGACCAGAGCGACTAGTCCTGTGAAACGGTTCCCTCCCAAATAATGCAGTTTCCGCCAAGGCAATGGAGAATTTGAGAAATCACTACGAAATTTTCTTAAGACTGAATGAGATAGGCGTTATGGCGCAAAGAATGATCACTGGTACATGTCATTTTTAGTGGGCAACTTCAGCAAGAACTTCATTGTTCTAGAGATGGCTGAGAGTTTGGTAATGTTCATAAAACCTGTTTATGCCTGTCTATTGAGCCTTCACATGGACCAGTTTCATTATGATTTTGCAATGCATTTAGAAAATCCAAAGTTACACTACATGGATACAGACAACTTCATCTATTGGAGAAGGGTTGTGAACCATGTGAAGTAATAAAGTGCGATCCTGATGCATTCTTGACATGGGGCCAATAATCCCTATTGCATAATAACTGCCAATAAGAGATTATCGATGCTGTGAAGGATGAGGCGGAATGGCTGTAGACTGAGAAGTTTGTAGGTCTTGGGTCGAAAATGTGTGCATACCATATAGCTACGGTCGCCACACAAAGGTGTTTGAAGGATGTGCCTCACGAATCATTAATGCCTCTCGGAATTGAAGACTACATCGAGTGCCTCTAGAGTGGTGTTGATGGTGCTCTGTCTTAACAGCAGCATATGGTGTGACAAGTTAGTATTCTATCATGGATCCATGAGACGCACACTGTATCAGTCTGAAAATCAGTCTTGCACCTAATGACAATAAACTGATCATTTGTGGGGACAGGACTGAAACTCGTCTGATATGTAGTGAATATCTTTAATTGAAAACTCTGTGTGTGTGTGTGTGTGTGTGTGTGTGTGTGTGTGTGTGTGTGTGTGTGTGTGTGTGTGTGTGCATGTGTGTGCATAATATAATTTATTGCATGCTATGTATGCTATAATGAAATGTGCATAAATATTTCTATATTAGTTTTTTTCACCTGCTGCTGGTCATCCAGGTGCCTGGCTTTTAGTATAATCTAGTTCCCATGTATATCAAAGGACATTGTTATACCTGCATTGTAATTTTTCTATTTGTATCAATGATGTTTTCAGGGAAAAAATATTGATTTTTAGTAAAGCAATTATCTATGTACATAATAAGTTTAAGAACTCATGCTATTAGTATAAAAAATGTATTGCTGTTCATAAAAAGCATTACTATTGTTTGCTAATTAATTAAACAAATGTACAAATAAATGTTGGTATTATCACTAGCAGAAATTATTGTATAAAATTAATTGAATAAATAATGAAGAGATTTGTTACCCTATATTCTTATTACTATTTACAAAACCTGAATCAGAATTTTGTCAAAGTCATGAAGTATATATATAAATGGTGTGACATAAATTGTGTTAATATGTGAGTGGTATTAAGAAGGCATGGTCTGTGGATGACAATAACAGGTTTCATAGAATGATCACCTGATATTTTGCTTACTGATCAGCATGTGTAGATGCTTGGGAACACTTAGCACTTGATCATTGCCATTTCCAAAGAAGTGTAGAAACCATGTCTAAAATTACATCATTTGTGCTTGAAGAAGACCATAGACACCATATCTGGATGAAGTTGTACACCGAATAAAAACATGTCCTTGTATCCTCATCTGTATTAGCTAACAGTGACTAAAAACAAAGTAGACTCAGGGTGAACTCATTATTAACCAGTAAATTCATTTTAAATTCAGTTATTTGTTACCCAACTTAAAAGAAATTTTGCATTTATGAAGCACTAACAATACTATTTTGTCCGTCTTCATACTCCTTCTTGGGCTACCAGAGCGCTAGACATGCATACGATTTCATAGATGCATACTTATGGATTCTATGCATCCATGTAGTCTTCTCAACGTCTTCAATGTAGATGATAGTGTCTGTGTGGAATGGAATGATCACATAAAACAAATAGTGGGAAAAGCAGGCGCCAGGTTGAGATTCATAGGAAGAATTCTAAGAAAATGTGACTCATCGACGAAAGAAGTAGCTTACAAAACGCTTGTTCGTCCGATTCTTGAGTATTGCTCATCAGTATGGGACCCTTACCAGGTTGGATTAATAGAAGAGATAGACATGATCCAGCGAAAAGCAGCGCGATTCGTCATGGGGACATTTAGTCAGCGCGAGAGCGTTACGGAGATGCTGAACAAGCTCCAGTGGCGGACACTTCAAGAAAGGCGTTACGCAATACGGAGAGGTTTATTATCGAAATTACGAGAGAGCACATTCCGGGAAGAGATGGGCAACATATTACTACCGCCCACATTTATCTCGCGTAATGATCACAACGAAAAGATCCGAGAAATTAGAGCATATACGGAGACTTACAAGCAGTCGTTCTTCCCACGCACAATTCGTGAATGGAACAGGGAAGGGGGGATCAGATAGTGGTACAATAAGTACCCTCCGCCACACACCGTAAGGTGGCTCGCGGAGTATAGATGTAGATGTAGATGTGTGATCAGATGTTTGAAGCGACATCACTGCATCCTCATAACATAAACCAGGATATTCCATGGCCCAAAACATGTTAACCATAATGCTGTCTTCCATATTTTGGCACAATTCATATCCCTGAGAGATTCTGGTGATACTATACTTGCTGAGAATGTCATTAGTAATTGTTCATCATTTGTAAAAGTAATGGAGGCAATATCCTTAAACACAAACTGTTTGTATTCATCATAAAAGCTTTGACAGTTTACAGTGATGTTCATTGTTTGGGATGTTATTGGGAAATGTTTTATGTGACATTACACTTGTTCATTTGTACATCTCGTTGCACAATTCCTTTGACAGGTGAATAGTTAATCAGAGTGTCACGGAGAACAAGAGCATATACTACAGCACGTGCTGGGAAGTTCGCTGAAGATCCAAATGCAATACATATGTCTAGTGGACCAGATTTAACTGTCTCATTCTATTTTGATAATTCTATAATGATGAGTGGTCCCAGCTCCTTAAATTCCATGAAGTGAGTAGACTTCCTTCTTCTTTAATATTCTCATAGTAAGAAGGGTAAAATGTTACAAACTTATCGAACGCTAGCCAGTAGATGCTATGATCCCACTCCACTCGTAAATAGTCAAAATTCTCATATAGATAATAAACTGAACATAAGTTGACTTTGGTGTTAGTTAAATTACAGTTGGCGAATTGCCAGGTTTCCATTTCTATTGTTTGGTAACGCTAGTATTATGAAACTTAGTGCTTCATATTCAAAGTCGGTTTTTATGGTCCATGTCTGCTTGGATGCAATCGGTGGAATATTCAAAGAGCTCCTATGAACATAATGTTTATCAGAGATGAATAGCAGCATTCAAAGCTTTTACAAGTTTCAAACATTTCCCATCTGTTAAACTGATGTGTGGCATCTCCCATATTATTTTATCAATGATAATCTTATTCAATTCACCAGTTTCTCCTTGAACGTATGAGTTATTATCTGTTACACTTCTCACCAAAACGAGTTTCAACTCCACGTTCATAATAATATGTTTAACGTCCTAAAATTAAACCATCAACATCTTGAGGGGTATGCGTGCACTAAATTAACTATTCTCTGTTGCTGTTCTCCCTGTAAATTCATTTACGAACCATCCTGCATTTTCTAAACCTTTCAAGTCTGGAGGCAGTGCAGAAACGTATGTTTTAATGGTTGCTGCTGTACCAACATTATGTGTCCAGTCAGTCTTGAACCTGTCCAGTTCATATCTTTTCTCCTGAAACAGCAATGCTAAAGCATTACAGGGTGTGTGAAAAGTGACGAGACTGAATATTTATCAACCATAGCTTTTATTTTTTTCAAACAACGATATTGTCCCCTTCAAAGTTGTTCCCTTTGGCAGCTATACACTGGTAGAGTCGTTGTTCTCATTCTTGATAGGAGTGCTGAAAAGACTCAACCGGTAGGCCTTTAGCACGTTGGTCACATTCTTTCGAATTTTCTCCAGAGCCCAAAAATGAAGTCCTTTTAATACATTTTTCAATTTCAAGGAATGGAAAATAGTGCAAGGAATCAGATCAGATGAATACGGAGGTTGTGGGACAGCAGGAATGCCTTTTGAGATAAAATTTTCCAAGATGGAAGTGCTCTTGTGACGCGGGGGCGTTGTCACGGTGCAGCTTTCACTTGTCTGAAACGTCCAGTGTCACTTGATTCATTCTTTTCTTAAGGCTTCGAAAGACATGTTTGTAAAACACTTAGTTGACAATTTGTCCAGGAGAAACAATTATTTATGTATGATACCCCCTACTGAAAAAAATCACCGTTTTTTTTAATATTTGATTTACTCATTCGAGCTTTCCTCGGTCGAGGACGTGTATCAGTGTGCCACGCCCCACTCTTCCGCTTTGTCTCAGGATCGTTCTCAAAAATCCGAGATTCATCAACAGTGATAAAATGACTGAACCATTCGTGGTCATTGACAATCTTCTCAAAAAGATATACGCATACATTTCTTCGATTGTCCTTCTGCTCAGTTGTGTGGCATTGTGGCGTTGGCACAAACCTTTCGCACGTGCAAAAGTTCAGTCAGAATTTGATGTACGGTTAAAGTGTTTTAGATTGTCAAGTCACTCATCATCCTTACTGTTAAACGTCGATCTGACGTCACAAGAGCATACACAAGTTGGACGGTTTCGTCTGTTTTTGAAGTGGGTCTCTTTGAGCGAGGGTCATCTTCCATGTGCTCTTAGCCTTCCAAAAATGACTTGCGCCATCGAAAAGCTTGTGCTCTATATAAAAGATGTGTCCCATAGGCCTTTTTCAACTTTTCAAAGCTCACACTGACTGATTCCTCAAGTTCAACATAAAATTTCATGGCATAACGTTGTTCTAAATTCCGCTGTTCCAGTTTTATAACACGCAACAAAAACAGAACTTCACTGAATGCACTTTTAAAAATCACGTAACGACTGCACAGAGCTGAAATTCGGACTGAGTATTTGGAAAGGACGAACACACCGACCTACACAAGTAGTACAACACAGCGTTGCCAGATCATTTGCAGTGTTTGAAGTCTGATTATTTTCCTCACATATCTCGCATGTGTAAGGTTGGACGCAACTCTACCATTAGCACCATTTTTCCGTAATTTCCTATTCAGATATGGGGAACTATTTAATTGAATGTTTAAAGCATCCTAGTGTCGGATAAGAATCCTGATTTTTATCATTTCTATTAAACGTTGGGAAGGCAATTGACTTGTGTTAAATATGTTCCTTACGTATAATCCTCTCATCATATACTATGACAGCTGTTCTATTGAGTGGCGTTTTTGTGAGGTTTCAAGCCCAGCAACTTAAGATACTGTAGTTTTTTGGTTTTATCACACTGTGACTCAGATATGAAGTGGTACACGAACGATTGAGTATGCTGGTTTATGTCATACATCCATCCTGCCTTCGATGTAGATGTACTATAATTTCCACACCGCGAAAGTCGATGAGACGGTTGTCTTCATCCATAATATGCAGCTCTAGACGCGGTAATGTCTGGACGGTCGCTTGATGGTATATGGCATTGGTAGAAGCTTCAACAATCTTCCATCCTGGTTCAGCTCCAGGAAAGAAACGGTAGTTTGTGTGAATCAATCTATCTTCAAGATAAGAGTCTGTTGTGATGTTAAACCCAACACAAATTCTACTGATAGCTAGTATATCTACTGTTTTATCTGATAAGTAAAATTTATCAGACTGATGAAAAACGTTGCTCCTTCTAAAACCTAGTAGTGGTTCTATTGAACGACTAATGTCAGTTGTCTTTTCAGTTTTCCTTATCCCTGATTTGAGTGTATTCACAGTTGCATGTAACTCAATTCCTTTTCCAGGCGATTTAAATACTTTCTTTAAATCTTCAATATCATACACTACTGGACATTAAAATTGCTACACCACGAAGATGACGTGCTACAGACGCGAAATTTAACCGACAGGAAGAAGATGGTGTGATATGCAAATGATTAGCTTTTCGGAGCATTCACACAAGGTTGGCGTCAGTAGCGACACCTACAACGTGTTGACATGAGGAAAGTTTCGAACCGATTTCTCATACACAAACAGCAGTTGACCGGTGTTGCCTGGTGAAACGCTGTTGTGATGCTCGTGTAAGGAGGAGAAATGCGTACCATCACGTGTCCAACTTTGATAAAGGTCCGATTGTAGCCTTTCTCGATTGCGGTTTATCGTATCGCGACATTGCTGCTCGCGTTGGTCGAGATCCAATGACTGTTAGCAGAATATGGAATCGGTGGATTGAGGAGGGTATTACGGAACGCCGTGCTGGATCCCAACGGCCTCGTATCACTAGCAGTCGATATGACAGGCATCTTATCCGCATGGCTGTAACGGATCGTGCAGCCACGTCTCGATCCCTGAGTCAACAGATGGGGACGTTTGCAAGACAACCATCTGCACGAACTGTTCGATGTCGTTTGCAGTAGCATGGACTATCAGCTCGGAGACCATGGCTGCGGTTACCCTTGACGCTACATCACAGACACGAGCGCCTGCGATGGTGTACCCAATGACGAACCTGGGTGCACGAATGGCAAAACGTCATTTTTTCGGATGAATCCAGTTTCTATTTACAGCATCATGATGGTCGCATCCGTGGTTGGCGACATCGCTTTGAACGGACGTTGGAAGCGTGTATTCGTCTTCGCCATACTGGCGTATCACCCAGCGTGATGGTATGGGGTGCCATTGGTTACACGTCTCGATCACCTCTGGTTCACATTGACGGCACTTTGAACAGTGGACGTTACATTTCAGATGTGTTACGACCCGTGGCTCTACGCTCCATCCAATCCCTGCGAACCCCTACATTTCAGCAAGATAATGCACGACCGCATGTTGCAGGTCCTGTATGGGCCTTTCTGGATACAGAAAATGTTCGACTGCGGCCCTGGCCAGCACATTATCCAGATCTCTCACCAACTGAAAACGTCTGGTCAATGGTGGCCGAGCAACTGGCTCCTCACAATACGCCAGTCACTACTCTTGATGAACTGTGGTATCGTGTTGAAGCTGCATGGGCAGCTGTACCTGTTCACGCCATCCAAGCTCTGTGTGACTCAATGCCCAGGCGTATCAAGGCCGTTATTACGGCCAGGGATGATTAATCTGGGTAGTGATTTCTCAGGATGTATGCACCCAAATTACGTGAAAATGTAATCACACGTCAGTTCTAGTATAATATACTTGTCCAATGAATACCCATTTATCATCTAAATTTCTTCTTGGTGTAGCAATTTTAATGGCCAGTAGTGTATATGCTGGGTTCTATTTTCAGAACTTCACTGCCTTCTAGATGTCGCTTATTTTTTGCCCATGTGATATTGGGAATACTGTTGTATGTCTATAACCCAATCACTGCAATACTCCAATGCCTCCTACTTAAATCAAGATGTGGAAAATAATGCGCCAGTGATACTTATGATACTTCTTTTAATGTCCGAGTGTACGACATCACATTTAAACCTCAACTGTTGAATGGATTTGTAGTGCAGATCCTTATACTGCACTTGCAGGTCAGCATGTGATTTCTCATCCTGATTTAAACAAAAGGTTATCTAGCAAAATCAGATCGGCTGCATTTTGAAAACAGATGTATGAAAACGAGGAGCTAGCAACACTGTCACATAATGCAGCACATGAAATTTATTCTTTGCAACTTGTAACAGTAGTTTTCACTCACGAATGCGCTAAACGATTTCTGCATCCACAATGTGCTTTTAAAACATTCTGCTTTCATAATTACGATCACTTTTTAATTTATATAAAGTGTTCACATGTCCCAGTGGGATAAATGAGATGTGTGTTTCATCACGACGTTAAACATGATAAAAAATGGTAATTTCCACCCTTTAAAAAAATTTTATAACACGTAATGATTTTCACGGCATTTTAACCTGCTTTATTGTGACATACATTGTGCAATTACATTTATGTATTTGACTTCTTGGTTTCAATGTAATATTTTACATAAATTAAGAACTTTATATCTGTGACTCTCTACGCCAGATGGCGGTTACTATGTTATAACAAATTCTGTTATATTTGATGTCATGTTATTTGTATATTTTTCTTCTTTTCTAGTCCTGACACCATATAACTTCACCTGTTGACTTTTATTCTGAAGTATTTTAACTTGTTTGAAAATAACACGCCAGCGTATGTTGGTAAGATGTGCATTTCGCCTCTGTTTTTCTGCTATGCGTTTTTTAATGTACAATTTTAAAATTGAAATATTTAATTAATGATTTGTAAGTCCACGTTGGTATTTTGTGGTAACCTCGTGGCCAATAAAGATTTGTTAAGTCTTCCCGTGGCACACGCCATATAGAGGGCGTTCCAAGACCCTGTCATACCGAGGTCTGCTGTGTAGGTGAATGTAAACAGCGGCTTCAGTTAATGTGATCGCTTCTGAGTATTGGTTATTGATAACTTGATACCAATGTCTGAGTTTAATTTGTACATATAAGGTATGTTCTTTCCAACAGTTGGTTTATACTCAGGTGTATTTGTGGTTTTTTGTTTTTACGCACTCATCGCTATGTAAAAAATCTTTAACTTCCACCACTGAAGTTGGTCACTATGTGATCGAAAATCGATTCTGCCACCAATAAAAGATCAATATTATGGCAAACGCTGACCTTCCTTTTAATTTAAGTTCATAGATCTGTTTATGTCAGTATGTGTGTATTGGACCCTCACATGTACCAGTTTCATTACGATTTTGCAAAGCATTTAGAAAATCCAAAGGTACTCTATATGGAAACAGACAACTCCATCTATTGGAGAGGGCTTGTGATTCATATGAAGTAATATGATGCCATCTCGATGCATTCTTGACTCGTGGCCAATAATCCATATTGCACAATAACTGGCAATTAGAGATTGTTGGTGTTGTGAAGGATGAGGTGAATTGGATTGAGAAGCTTGTATGTCTTGGGTCGAAAATGTCTGCATACCATATAGTTACAGTTGCCACACAAAGGTGTTTGAAGGGTGTGCCTCATGCATCATTAATGCCTCTCGGATTTGAAGACTACATTGAGAGCCTGTAGAGCAGTGTTGACAGTGCTCCATCTCAACAGCAGCATATGATGTGACAAATTAGTATTCTATCATGCATCCATGAGATGCACACTGTATCAAGCTGAAAATCAATCTTCCACCTAATGACAAGAAACTGATCATTAGTGGGGACAGGACTGAAAATTGCCTGTACTCACACTGTTCGTTTTAGTGAATATCTTTATTTGAAAATTGTGTGTATATCTGTATCTGTGTGTGTGTGTGTGTGTGTGTGTGTGTGTGTGTGTGTGTGTGTGTGTGTGTGTGTGTGTGTGTAAGTGAATTTATTGCATGTTATGTATGCTATAATGGAATGTGTATAAATATTTCTATGTTAGTGTTTTTCACCTACTGCTAGTCATCTACGTGCATGCTTTTTAGTATAACCTAGTTCCCATTTATATCAAAGGTCATTGCAATACTTACATTGTAATTTTTCTGTTGTAGCTCTGATGGCTTTCAGGGGAAAGATATTGCTTTTGAGTAAAGCAATTAACTCTGTACATAATAAGTTTAAGAACCCACACTGCTAGTACAAAAAATGTATCTCTGTTCATAATAAGCATTATTATTGTTGCAAATTAATTAAACAAATGTACAAATAAATGTTTTTATTGTCACTAGCAGAAATTATTGTGTAAAATTAATTGAATAAATAATGAAGAAATTTGTTACCCTATATTTTTATTACTATTTACAGAACCTGATTCAGAATTTTGTCGAAGTCATGAAGTATATATCTAAAAGGTGTGACATAAATTGTTTTGAAATGTGGGTGATATTAAGAAGGTGTGGTTTATGGATGACAATAACAGGGTTCATAGACTAATCACCTGGGATTTTGCTTACTGATCAGCATGTGTAGATATTTGAGAACACCTAGCACATAATCACCGCCATTTCAAAAGAAGTGTAGAAACCATGTCTAAAATTACATCACTTGTGCTTGGAATAGACCATAGACACCATATCTGAATGAAGCTGTACACTAAATAAAAACATATCCTTGTATCCTCACCTGTATTAGCCAACAGTGACTGAAAACAAAGTAGACTCAGAGTGAACTCATTAATAACCAGTAAATTCATTTTAAATTCAGTTATTTGCCACCCATCTTAAAAGCAATTTTACATATCTGAAGCATAAACAATACTATTTTGTCCGTCTCCATATTTCTTCTTGGCCTACCAGAGAGCTAGACATGCATACGATTTCATAGCTGCATACTTGTAGATCCTGTGCATCCATGTAGTCTTCTCAGTGTCTTCAATGTAGATGATAGTGTCTGTGTGGTCAGAAGTGTGAAGCGATGTCACTACATCATCATATCATAAACCAGAATATTCTATGGAAAAAGCATGTTAACCATAATGTTGTCTTCCATATTTTGGCACAATTCATATCCCTGAGAGATTATGGTGATGATATACTTGCTGAGAAAGTCATTAATACTTGTTCATCATTTGTAAAAGTAATGAAGGCAATATACTTAAATACAAACTATTTGTATTCATCATAAAAGCCTTGACAATTTACAGTGATGTTCATTGTTTGGGATGTTATTGTGAAATGTTTTATGTGACATTACACTTGTTCATTTGTACATCTCGTTGCACAATTCCTTTGACAGGTGAATGGTTAATCAGAGTGTCCTGGAGAACAAGAGCATATACTGCAGCACGTGCTGGAAAGTATGCTGAAGATTCAAATGCAATACATATGTCTAGTGGAATAGATTTAACTGTCTCATTCTATTTTGATAATTCTACAATGATGAGTGGTTCCAGCTCCTTAAATTCCATGAAATGAGCAGACTTCCTTCTTCTTTAATACTCTCATAGTAAGAAGGGTAAAATATTACAAACTTATCGAACGCTAGACAGTAGATGCTATGATCCTACTCCACTCATAAATAGTCAAAATTGTCATATAGATAATAAACTGAACATAAGTTGACTTTGGAGTTAATTATATTACAATTGTCGAATTTCCAGGTTTCCGTTTCTATTGTTTTGTAGCGCTAGTATTATGAAACTTAGTGCTTCATATTCAAAGTCGGTTTTTATGGTCCACGTCCGCTTGGATGCAATCGGTAGTTGTGGAATATTCAAAGAGCTCCTATGAACACAATGTTTATCAGAGATGAATAGCAGCGTTCAAAACTTTTACAAGTTTCAAACATTTTCCATCTGTTAAACTGATGTGTGGCATCTTCCATATTATTTTATCAATGATAATCTTATTCAATTCACCAGTTTCTCCTTGCGTGTATGAGTTATTATCTGTTGTACTTCTCACCAAAACGAGTTTCAACTCCACGTTCATAATAATATGTTTAACGTCCTAAAATTACACCATCAACATCTTGAGGGGTATGTGTGCACTAAATTAACTATTCTCTGTTGCTGTTCTCCCTGTAAATTCATTTACGAACCATCCTGCATTTTCTAAACCTTTCAAGTCTGGGGGCAGTGCAGAAACGTATGTTTTAATGGTTGCTGCTGTACCCACGTTATGTGTCCAGTCAGTCTTGACCCTGTCCAATTCATATCTTTTCTCCTGAAACAGCAATGCTAAAGCATTACAAGGTGTGTGAAAAGTGATGAGACTGAATATTTATCAACCATAGCTTTTCTTTTTTTCAAACAACGATATTGTCCCCTTCAAAGTAGATCCCTTTGGCAGCTATACACTGGTAGAGTCGTTGTTCTCACTCTTGACAGGAGTGCTGAAAAGACTCATCCGGTAGGGCCTTTAGCTCGTTGGTCACATTCTTTTGAATTTTCTCCAGAGCCCAAAAATGAAGTCCTTTTAATACATTTTCAATTTCATGGAATGAAAAATAGTGCAAGGAATCAGATCGGGTGAATATGGAGGTTGTGGGACAGCAGGAATGCCTTCTGAGATAAAATTTTCCAAGATGGAAGTGCTCTTGTGACATGGGGGCGTTGTCACGGTGCAGCATTCACTTGTCTGAAACTTCCAGTGTCACTTGATTCATTCTTTTCTTAAGGCTTCGAAAGACATGTTTGTAAAACGCTTGGTTGACAATTTGTCCTGGAGGAACAAGTTATTTAGGTATGATACACCTACTGTAAAAAAAATCCCCGTTTTTTGGTATCTAATTTACTCATTCCACCTCCCCCCCGGAACCATGGACCTTGGTGTTGGTGGGGGGACTTGCGTGCCTCAACGACACAGATAGCCGTATCATAGGTGCAACCACAATGGAGGGGTATCTCTTGAGAGGCCAGACAAACGTGTGCTTCCTGAAGAGGGGTTGCAGCCTTTTCAGTAGTTGCAGGAACAACAGTCTGGATGATTGACTGATCTGGCCTTGTAACACTAACCAAAACGGCCATGCTGTTGTGGTACTGCGAACGGCTGAAACTACGACCGTAATTTCCCCTGAGGGCATGCAGCTTTACTGTATGTTTAAATGATGATGGCATCCTCTTGCGTAAAATATTCCGGAAGTAAAATAGTCCCCCATTCGGATCTCCGGGTGGGGACTACTCAGGAGGACGTCGTTATCATGAGAAAGAAAACAGGCGTTCTGCAGATCGGAGCGTGGAATGTCAGATTGCTTAATCAGGCAGGTACGTTAGAAAATTTAAAAAGGGAAATGGATAGGTTAAAGTTAGATATAGTGGGAATGAGTGAGGTTCGGGGGCTGGAGGAACAAGACATTCGGTCAGGTGAATACAGGGCTACAAATACAAAATCAAATAGGGGTAATGCAGGAGTAGGTTTAATAATGAATAAAAAAAATAGGAGTGCGGGTAAGCTACTACAAACAGCATAGTGAACGCCTTATTGTGGCCAAGACAGACACGAAACCCCCGCCTACTACAGTAGTACAAGTTTATATGCCAACTAGCTCTGCAGATGATGAAGAAATTAATGAAACGTATGATGAGATAAAAGAAATTATTCAGGTAGTGAAGGGAGACGAAAATTTAATAGTCATGGGTGACTGGAATTCGAGAGTAGGAAAAGGGAGAGAAGGAAAGATATTAGGTGAATATGGATTGGGGCTAAGAAATGAAATTGGAAGCTACCTGGTAGAGTTTTGCACACAGCATAACTTAATCATAGCTAACACTTGGTTCAAGAATCATGAAAGAAGGTTGTATACATTGAAGAACCATGAAGATACTGAAAGGTATCAGATAGATTATGTAATGGTAAGACAGAGATTTAGGAACCAGGTTTTAAATTGTAAGACATTTCCAGGGGCAGATGTGGACTCTGACCACAATCTATTGGTTATGAACTGTAGATTAAAACTGAAGAAACTGCAAAAAAGTGGGAATTTAAGGAGAAGGGACCTGGATAAACTGAAAGAACCAGAGGTTGTACAGATTTTCAGGGAGAGCATAAGGGAACAATTGACAGGAATGGGGGAAAGAAATACAGTAGAAGAAGAATGGGTAGCTTTGAGGAATGAAATAGTGAAGGCAGCAGAGGATCAAGTAGGTAAAAAGACGAGGGCTAGTAGAAATCCTTGGGTAACAGAAGAGATACTGAATTTAATTGATGAAAGGAGAAAATACAAAAATGCAGTAAATGAAGCAGGGAAAAAGGAATAGAAACGTTTCAAAAATGAGATCGACAGGAAGTGCAAAATGACTAAACAGGGATGGCTAGAGGACAAATGTAAGGATGTAGAGGCTTATCTCACGAGGGGTAAGGCAGATACTGCCTAAAGGAAAATTAAAGAGACCTTTGGAGAAAAGAGAACCACTTGTATGAATATCAAGAGCCTAGATGGAAACCCAGTTCTAAGCAAAGAAGGGAAAGCAGAAAGGTGGAAGGAGAATATAGAGGGCCTATACAGGGCGATGTTATTGAAGACAATGAAATAGTATGTAGATGAAGATGAAATGGGAGACATGATACTGCGTGAAGAGTTTGACAGAGCACTGAGGACCTCAGTCGAAACAAGGCCCCGGGAGTAGATAACATTCCGTTAGAACTACTGACAGTCTTGGGAGAGCCAGTCCTGACAAAACTCTACCATCTGGTGAGCAAGATGTATGAGACAGGCGAAATTCCCTCAGACTTGAAGAAGAATACAATAATTCCAATCCCAAAGAAAGCAGGTGTTGACAGATTGTAAATTACTGAACTATCAGTTTAAAACTCATAGCTGTAAAATACTAACGCGAATTCCTTACAGACGAATGGAAAAACTGGTAGAAGCCGGGGCAATACTGACCCTACGACTTATCTTAGAAGAAAGATTAAGGAAAGGCAAACCTACGTGTCTAGCATTTGCAGACTTAGAGAAAGCTTTTGACAATATTGACTGGAATACTCTCTTTCAAATTCTGAAGGTGGCAGGCGTAAAATACAGGGAGCGAAAGGCTATTTACAATTTGTACAGAAAGCAGATGGCAGTTATCAGAGTCGAGAGACATGACAGGGAAGCAGTGGTTGGGAAAGGAGTGAGACAGGGTTGTAGCCTCTCCCCGATGCTATTCAATCTTTATATTGAGCAAGCAGTAAAGGAAACATAAGAAAAGTTAGGAGCAGGTATTAAAATCCGTGGAGAAGAAATAAAAACTTTGACGTTCGCCGATGACATTGTAATTCTGTCAGAGACAGCAAAGGACTTGCAAGAGCAGTTGAACGGAATGGACGGTGTCTTGAAAGGAGGGTATAAGATGAACATCAACATAAGAAAAACGAGGATAATGGAATGTAGTCGAAAAAAGTAGATTAGGAAATGAGACACTTAAAGTAGTAAAGGAGTTTTGCTATTTGGGGACCAAAATAACTGTTGACGTTCGCAGTAGAGAGGATATAAAATGTAGACTGGCAATGGCAAGGAATGCGTTTCTGAAGAAGAGAAATTTGTTAACATCGAGTATAGATTTAAGTGTCAGGAAGTCGTTTCTGAAAGTATTTGTATGGAGTGTAGCCATGTATGGAAGTGAAACATGGACGATAAATAGTTTGGACAAGAAGAGAATAGAAGCTTTCGAAATGTGGTGCTACAGAAGAATACTGAAGTTTAGATGGGTAGATCACATAACTAATGAGGAGGTATTGAACAGAATTTGGGAGAAGAGGAGTTTGTGGCACAATTTGACAAGAAGAAGGGATCGGTTGGTAGGTCACGTTCTGAGGCATCACGGGATCAGCAATATAGTATTGGAGGGCAGTGTGGAGGGTAAAAATCGTCGAGGGAGACCAAGAGATGAATACAGTAAGCAGATTCAGAAGGATGTAGGCTGCAGTAGGTACTGGGAGATGAAGAAGCTTGCACAGGATAGAGTAGCATGGAGAGCTGCATGATATCAGTCTCTGGACTGAAGACCACAACAACAACAACATTTACTCATTCGAACGTTCTTCATGTGTTACGACTCGTGGCTCTACCCTTCATTCGATTCCTGTGAAACCCTACATTTCAGCAGGATAATGCACGACCGCACGTTGCAGGTCCTGTATGGGCCTTTCTCGACACAGAAAATGTTCGACTGCTGCCCTAGCCAGCATATTCTCCAGATCTCTGAGAATGGCTCTGAGCATTATGGGACTTAACATCTGAGATCATCAGTCCCCTAGAACTTAGAACTACTTAAACCTAACTAACCTAAGGACATCACATACATCCATGCCCGAGGCAGGATTCGATCCTGCGACCGTGGCGGTCACGCGGTTCCAGGCTGAATCGCCGAGAACAACTCTGCCACTCTTGCCGGCTCCAGATCTTTCAACAACTGAAAACGTGTGGTTAATGGTGGCCGAGAAACTGGCTCGTCACAATACTGTGATGAACTGTGGTATCGTGTTGAAGCTGCATGGGCAGCTGTACCTGTTCACGCCATCCAAGCTCTGTTTGACTCAATGCCCAGGCGTATCAAGGCCGTTATTACGGCCAGAGATGGTTGTTCTGGGTACTCATTTCTCAGGAGCTATGCACCCAAATTGCCTGAAAATGTAATCACATGTCAGTCCAGTGAATACCAGTTTATCATCAAAATTACTTCTTGGTGTAGCAATTTTAATGGCCAGTAGTGTATATGCTGGGTTCTATTTTCACAACTTCAATTCCTTCTAGATGTCGATAATTTTTTGCCCATGTGATATTGGGAATACTGTTGTATGTCTATAACCCAATCAGTGCAATACTCCAATGCCTCCTACTAAAATCAAGAGGTGGAATATAATGCGCCAGTGATACTTTTGTTACTTCTTTTAAAGTCAGAGTGTACGACATCACATTGAAATCTCAACTGTTGAATGGATTTGTAGTGCAGATCCTTATACTGCACTTGCAAGGCCGGCCGAAGTGGCCGTGCGGTTAAAGGCGCTGCAGTCTGGAACCGCAAGACCGCTACGGTCGCAGGTTCGAATCCTGCCTCGGGCGTGGATGTTTGTGATGTCCTTAGGTTAGTTAGGTTTAACTAGTTCTAAGTTCTAGGGGACTAATGACCTCAGCAGTTGAGTCCCATAGTGCTCAGAGCCATTTGAACCATACATTTGCACTTGCAGGTCAGCATGTGATTCCTCATCCTGATTTAAACAGAAGGTTATCTAGCGAAATCAGATCGACTGCATTTTGAAAACATTTGTATGAATACGAGGAGCTAGCAACACTATCACATAATGCAGCACATTGTAATGTACAGAGGAAAGTGTGTAACCCCATACTACCTTACCAGCTGTCACAGCTCACTGAGTACACTGCTGGGACATCTCTAACCTACAACCACCATGCAGCTATGACTGGAATCTTCGCCAGGTTCCTTTTTTTATCTTTTAGACATATGTTCCCTAGTTCTCATCGTTTATAAGCAGAACATCATTTTCCCACATGACAGGAGGAACCATTAAACTGCACACATGTGACTGCTGACTGCATGTAAATGGTCCTGTGAAGTTCATGTAGTGTGGCTTTCTTGATAGAGTACACTAATGGTGAATACGTCGATATGCTTTTGGTGGTGAATGCATCTGAAAACCAAGCTCCTGCTGCTGCTCCTCGTGTGTATGCTACATGGTACCATCAAAGGCGCCATCCTGATAAGAATGTTTATCATCGCCTGATGCAACACCTTCGAGAAACCAGTTCTCTTCATCCATAATCAATGGACATAGGTGATCCAAGGACTAGCTGTACTTCACAAACAGAGTGTCCGATTTTTGAAACTGTTCACTCATCACCTCAACGAATTACTTATATATTGCAAGGTAGCTCCAGGTATCTAAAAGACCAGTTGTTGAAGTGTTACACAATGAAGAACTGCACCCATATCATTAAATGTTAACTCAAATCCAGCAGCTGAAAGACCGTGTTTGATGAGTACAGTTTTGTGAATGGTTTTTGTACGAAGTGGAAGATAACGAACATTTTACAAACAATGTGATACGGGCTCATGACCCTAGCTTCACTCAAGAAGGTATTTTCAGCCTCCACCAAAGCCAATATTTGTCAGATCACAACCCTTACACAACCTGTCAACATGGCTATTGGGTATGCTTTGGCGTAAACCTGCGGGCTGGAATTGTGGGGGGAGTGCTTTTGAGCCCTTAAGTTTTGCTGAAGAAACTGAATGCGCCTGTGTAACATATATTTCTTTACAGTACTTTGTCTGATGCATTAGAAAATGTCCCACTTGTTGTTTGATGGCAGCTGCGTTTCATCATAATGATGCACTGCCACACTTTTAAATGAATGGTTGTAAATATTTAAATGAAATAAATGTGAATGTATGATTTCCCGGCGTATAAAGCTGGCGAAGAATTCTCGGGCTTCCAGCCGGGTGGTGGTGTCTTCAAACTGCGACGTTTCGACGAGTGACGTACTCATAATCTTCGCCAGAAGATGATGAGTATGTCACTCGTCGAAACGTCGCAGTTTGAAGACACCACCACCCGGCTGGAAGCCCGAGAACTCTTCGCCATTTAAATGAAGTATTTCCACATAAACTGATTGGTTATGGAGGTCCAATGTTTTGGCCTCCATGTTCTCCAGACTTCATCCACCATATTTTTACTTGTGGGGACACATTTTTCTACCTCACTGGATACAGACAATGTTACTGTATCCACTATTTTTGCTGTTGGCTTTATTTGTGTCATGGAAGGAAAAAGTAGTCACTTATGCCTGTAAGAAGTTCATGTTATGTCTTACATTTTAAATAAAAGTAACAGTAACAGAAAGAAACACACAAGACACCGTATTGTGGAGCTGTAAATTGGATACAATTTGATGGTTTAACTAAAAAAAGTGTTTGGCACGAACACAACTCGAACATTAGCGATTCTTCATATTTGTTCCCCAGAGCATTTCATCGACTCGCTGTGCTAATGGGAAAGCAGACAGTAGTAGCCGACCGAGACAGACGCAGCAACAGGGAAGTAACCGCTTTTGTGACATTTACGAGTTCCTAACCAGGAGCAAATTTTATGATATCATCTGTGTACTTTAATAGTTTAGTTTCTTGAGCTTCTGCGTGTAAATTTAATATCTAATTGCCGCTGTTCTCGCGTTTTCGTTTGAGTCGGAAAGTAAACCGATTTTGTGATATATTACAAGTTCCTAATCAGGCGTGAATTATTTAGTTTCATCTGAGTGCTTCGGTAGTTAGGTTTTTGAATATCTGCGTATTACTAGACACAGTTCATGCATTTTCGTCAGGGTCTACAGCGGATTTACGTAGTGCGAGACGATAGTCCGTCTATCTGCATAGTTTAGTTTTCTATGGTCTTTAGTATCGACAGGGACTGCGATTGTTGTGTACGAATCAGAGCCGAGTTGGTGACACATTGCTCTCAGCTTCAGGCTGTGATGGCTTCAGTTACACAGCTTGAGTCTGCAAGTGGATGGGCACCACTGTTGCGGGCCGGTCGTGGGGATCCAACGGACGTCCAGCACGCCCGAGTCCTTTGATCGGTCCTCACCGGTGGCCAACCCAGTTACTGCTCGCACTGAGGCTGACCCCTCACCTGTGGCCGAGTGGGAGGTCGCCCCAGGGCGAATCAGGCGGCCAAAGACTTCCCAGGCGACCGCACGTAAGGCTTCCCCGATCTGTCTGACAAATAGGTTCCAGGTGCTGTCTGTGGCTGACGCTGAGCCAGATGCTGTCGCCTGTCCTGTTTCAGAGGAAACCACTCAGCCTGCAAGACCAGGGCAATCACAGAGGGTGGGATTATTGGTAGTTGGGAGCTCCAACGTTAGGCGCGTTATGGGGCCCCTTATGCCTTATGGACTTGGCTGACAAGAAGGGTACGAAAACCAATGTGCACTCCGTGTGCATACCGAGTGGTGTCATTCCAGTTGTGGAAAGGGTCCTCCCGGATGCCATGAAAAGCACAGGGTGCAGCCAACTGCAGGTGACTGCTCACGTCGGTACCAATGATGTGTGTCACTTTGGATCAGAAGAGATTCTCTCTGGTTTCGAGCGGCTAACAGAAGTGATAAAGGCTGCCAGTCTTGCTTGCAAGATAAAAGCAGAGCTGACCATTTGCAACATAGTTGACAGGACCGATTGCGGATCTCTGGTACAGAGCCGAGTGGACGGTCTGAATCAGAGGCTCAGACGGTTCTGCGACCGTGTAGGCTGCAGATTCCTCGACTTGCGCCAAAGGGTGGCTGGGTTTCGGGTTCCGCTGAATACGTCAGGTGTCCACTACATGCAGGAGGCGGCTACACTGGTAGCAGGGGCTGTGTGGCGTGGACTGGGCGGTTTTTTAGGTTAGAGGGTCTCGGGAAAACACAAGAAGGGCTTCAGTCACAAAGGGTGCAGGCTGAACACAGGAAGAACGTAGATACAGGAACCATTGGTATAACGGTTGTAAATTGTCATAGCTGCATTGAGAAAGTACTAGAGTTCCAAGCGCTAACAGAAAGCACTGATGCTCAAATCGTTATAGGCACTGAATTCTGGCTAAAGCCGGATATAAGTAGAGCCGAAATTTTTGCGAAGAACCTAATGGTGTTCCGAAAGGATAGGCTAAACACGGTTGGCGGTGGCGTTTTATTTGCTGTTAGAAGTAGTTTAACTTCTCGCGAAATTGAAGTAGATACTTCCTGTGAGTTAGTATGGTCAGTGGTCATTGTTGGCAACCGGAATAAAATAATGATTGGCTCCTTTTACCGGTCTCCCAATTCAAATGATACAGTTGCTGAAAGGTTCAAAGAAAACTTGAGTTTGATTTCAAACACGTACCCGACTCATACGATAATAGTTGGTGGTGACTTTAATTTACCCTCGATATGTTGGTGAAAATAGATGTTTAATTCCGGAGGTACACATAAAATATCATCCGAAATTGTGCTAATCGCATTCTCTGAAAATTATTTCGAGCAGTTAGTTCATGAGCCCATGCAAATAGTTAACGGTTGTGAAAACACACTTGACCTCTCAGCAACAAATAATCCTGAGTTAATAACGAGAATCAAAACCAATACAGGAATTAGCGAACACAGGGTTGTCGTAGCGAGATTGAATATTGTAATCCCCAAATCCTCAAAAAATAAGCGAAAAATGTACATATTCAAAAAAACAGATAAAAATTCACTTGACGCCTTCCTAAGAGACGATCTCCACTCATTCCAAATTAATAATATAAGTGTAGACCAGATGTGACTTAAATTCAAAGAAATGGTATCGGCAGCAATTGAGAGATTTATACCAAATAGACTAACAAATGACGCAGCTGATCCTCCTTGGCACAGAAAACGGATTAGCGCACTGTTGCAACGAAACAAACATGCCAAATTTAAACAGACGAAAAATCCTCAAGGTTGGCGATCTTTTAAAGAAGCTCAAAATTTAGCGCGGACTTCAGTGCAAGATGCTTATAGCAGTTTCCACAGCGAAACTTTGTCTCGAAATCCGGCAGAAAATCCAAGGAGATTCTGGTCGTATGTAAGTACGTTACCGGCAAGAAACAATCAATACCTTCTCTGCGCGATAACAATGGAGATACAATCGAAGACAGTGCTGCCAAAGCAGAGTTACTGAACACAGAATTCCGAAATGCCTTCACAAAAGAAGACGAGGTAAATATTCCAGAATTCGTATTCAGAACACCTGCCAACATGAGTAACGAATAAGTAAATGTCCTCGGAGTAGTGAAGCAACTTAAATCACTTAATTTACCATCAAAGCGAATGAAAACTTGACAAACAACAAGCTGGGAGTAGAGAGAATGTTGAATAATCATTTTTTAAATGTTTTGGGGCAATTTGATACAATTGAAATTTCACCCACTTCTCCTTGTGGAATTAGGAAGATAATAAACTCTCTCAAGAATAAAAGCTCACATGGAATTGATGGCATTTCCAGCCGGACAATAAAAGCTTGTCCCCAAGAGATAAGTGGGATTCTTAGCCACATACGTAATAGCTCTCTGAAGCAGGGTATTTTTCCAGATAGACTGAAGTATGCCATTGTTAAACCATTGCACAAAAGAGGGGATATGTCTGATGTCAACAACTACTGCCCAAACTCTCTTCTGACTGCCTTATCCAAAATTCTTGAAAAAGGAATGTGTTGTAGAGTAGCTTTACACCTTTGTAAAAGTAAAGTTTTAACAAAATGTCAGTTTGGTTTCCAGAAAGGTTTTTCAACGGTAAATACTATACATACTTTCACTAATGAAATATTAAATACTTTGAGCAACCGGAAGTCACCCATTGGGATTTTTTGTGATCTCTCAAAGGATTTTGATTGTGTATATCATGGAATACTTCTAGATAAGCTCAAGTACTGTGGTATAAAGGGGACAAATAGTTTAAATCATACCTAACTGGAAGAGTGCAGAAAGTTGAAATAAGCAGTTCACGTAATATGCACAAAAACTGGTGATTTCTCAAACTGTTGACCAATAAAGAATGGGGTGTCACAAGGTTCGGTCTTGGGTCCTCTGCTGTTCTTAATATGTATTAATGACTTGCCATTCTGTCTTCACGAAGATGCGAAGCTGGTACTTTTTGCCGATGGTACAAGTATAGCTATCGCACCCAACAGACAAGAATTAACTGGTGAAATTGTAAACAATGTTTTTCAGAAAATCATTAAGTGGTTCCCTGGAAATGGGCTCTCATTAAACTTTGACAAAACACACTACATACAGTTCCACACAGTAAATAGAATGACACCATTAACAAACATAGACTTCGATCAGAAATCGGTAGCTAAGGTAGAATATTCAAAATTTCTAGGTGTATGCATTGATGAGGGGTTGAACTGGAAGCCGTGCGGGATTAGCCGAGCAGTCTCAGGCGCTGCAGTCATGGACTGTGCGGTGGAGGTTCGAGTCCTCCCTCGGGCTTGGGTGTGTGTGTTTGTCCTTAGGATAATTTAGGTTAAGTAATGTGTAAGCTTAGGGACTGATGACCTTAGCAGTTAAGTCCAATTAGATTTCATACACATTTGAACTGGAAAAAACACACTGAAGATCTTCTGAAACGTTTGAGTACAGTTACTTACGCTATTAGGGTCTTTGCAAATTTTATCGATTTTCATCTCAGTAAATTAGCTTACCACGCCTATTTTCATTCTCTGCTTTCGTGTGGCATCATATTCTGGGGTAACTCATCATTGAGTAAAAGATTGTTCATTGTATAAAAACGTGTAATCAGAATAATTGCTGGAGCTCATCCAAGATCATCCTGCAGACACTTATTTAAAGAGCTAGAGATCTTCACTGTAGCCTCACAATATATGTATTCACTTATGAAATTTGTTATTAACAATCCGAACGAATTCAAAAGTAATAGCAGTGTACATGGCTACAACACTAGGAGTAAGGATGATCTTCACTACTCAAGGTTAAATCTAACTTTGGCTCAGTAGGGGATAAATTATGCTGCCACAAAAGTCTTTGGTCACTTACCTAATAGCATCAAAAGTCTGACAGATAACCATATAGCATTTAAAAGGAAATTAAAAGAATTTCTTATTGGCAACTCCTTCTACTCATTAGATTAATTTTTGGATATAGTAAGTGGGAAATTTCCCCAATCCCCACCAAAAAAAATTAAAAATATCAAGTCTCATGTAATATTTTGTGTAATGTAATATCTTGGATAGACACCTTTTATTAACCTGACGCATTCCACATCATTACGAAGTGTCGTATTCATGATCTATGGAAGAAATACTAATCTAATCTAATAAAAGCAAGTCTTGTGATCCACACTGTATACCAATTACGTTCCTCTCGGAGTATGTTGATGCATTAGCTCCATACTTAACAATCATGTAGAACCGTTTGCTCGATTAAAGATGCGTACCCGAAGACTGGAAAGTTGCACAGGTCACACCAATATTCAAGAAAGGTGTTAGGAGTAATCCACTAAATTACAGGCCAATATTGTTAACGTCGATATGCAGCAAGATTTTAGAACGCATATTGTGTTCAAACATTATGAATTACTTCGAAGAAAACTGTCTATTGATACACAGTCAACATGGGTTTAGAAAACATCGTTCCTGTGAAACACAAGTAGCTCTTAATTCACATGAAGTTTTGAGTGCTATTGACAAGGATTTCTGATTGATTCCGTATTTCTGGATTTCCGGAAGGCTTTCGACAGTGTACCACACAAGCGGCCTGAAGTGAAATTGTGTGCTTATGGAATATCGTCTCAGTTATGTGACTGCATTTGTGATTTCCTGCCAGAGAGGTCACAGTTCGTAGTAATTGACGGAATGTCATCGAGTAAAACAGAAGCGATTTCTGGCGTTCCCCAAGGTAGTGTTATAGGCCCTTTGCTGTTCCTTATCTATGTAAACGATTTGGGAGACAATATGATCAATCGTCTTTGGTTGTTTGCAGATGACGCTGTAGTTTATCGACTAATAAAATCATCAGAAGATCGAACAAACTGCAAAACGATTAATAAAAGATATCTGAATGGTGCTAAAATTGGCAGTTGACCATAAATAACGAAAAGTGTGAGGTCATTCACATGAGTGCTAAAAGGAACTCGTTCAACTTCGGCTACACGATAAATCAGTCTAATCTAAAAGCCCTAAATTCAACTAAATACCTAGGTATCACAATTACGAACAACTTAAATTGGAAGGAACACATAGAAAATGTAGTGGGGAAGGCTAACCAAAGACTGCGTTTCATTGGCAGGACACTTAGAAAATGTAACAGACCTACTAAGGAGACTGCCTACACTACGCTTGTCCGTCCTATTTTAGAATACTGCTGCGCGGTGTGGGATCCTTACCAGATAGGACTGATGCAGTACATTGAAAAAGTTCAAAGAAATGCAGCACGTTTTGTATTATCGTGAAATATGGCAGAGAGTCTCAAATAAATGATACAGGATTTGGGCTGGACATCTTTAAAAGAAAGGCGTTTTTCGTTGCGACGGAGTCTTCTCACGAAATTCCTATCACCAAATATCTCCTCCGAATGCGAAAACATTTTGTTGACACCGACCTACATAGAGAGGAACGATCACCACAAAAAAAAAGGGAAATCAGATCTCGTACGGAAAGATAATAGGTGTTCATTCTTTCCGCGCGCTATACGAGATTGGAATAACAGAGAATTGTGAAGGTGATTCGATGAACCCTCTGCCATTCACTTGTATGTGTTTTGCAGAGTATCCATATAGATGCAGATGTAGATGAGAGCTCTGGCACTGTGCACAGTTCGTGGTACACATTTTTGCAACATGGTACGCAGTTACAGTGTTTTTGCAGAGCTTCATTCTCTAAATCATGTTTCTTTAAATCTGTTGGCAGGATAAGGTTTTGCAAAATACACTTTTGTCTAGAATTGGGATGAGAAATAGCATGTCGACCACCAAACGCTGCATTTTTTTCTTCATTCTGTATATTCCTAAATGTCTGGAGGAACATGTGGCACAAATGAACTAACAAGTATATATCGAAGTTTTGGCAGAACACATGGTTGCTCGTAAATTATGAACATAATTCTTCTGATGAACACAAGTCACTGAATGAATCAAAATATCAGATGTTGTCTGTGATTTTTTAACATATGTCACCCAGTGGGTTCCAGGTCCTGCTACTACACCTAAATTCACAATCCCCTTTGGCAATGTGTACTGCATAAACACCTACAAAAATCTCAGGATACCGAATTGTTTGACAAATTTAAGCAGCTCGGTATTTGCAGATGATCCATTGATTAGTATAGCTAGGAGCTTATTGTATGAATAACCGAAGCCCCTTTCCTGTATAGTTTTAAATATAGTCCTTTCCTGACAGCCACAGATTCCAATGCCTTATTGTGTCTTTTCACTTTGTCAAGCTGTGCCTGGGCACTTTAAGCAATTTTCACAGTTCAGGGGCAATGGCTGTAGCACCTCTGGCTAAGGAGCTAATTACTGTTAGAAGCACCAGTCCAAGGATTAGAAATGGAACAATTTCATCTGATGTCTCAGTTATTGGTAGAAACCTAGGATTTTTAATCGATCTCCTTCTTATTATTCTTCTTTTTCACACTCCTTTCCACCTGAGGGCACTTTTTGATGCTGGCAGCCTTGATTAGATACAATTAATCAACCACACCTGAATTTCTTTCTTGTCCTTTATGATGGGCAGCATTCATAACTTCTGGAAATTTATCCACAAACCTTTTCAAGGTTGGTGCACTTTGTTTTATCAGCTTCAAATGTGGTAATGTGTTGTCCCATGCCAATGTCTCTACTTGAACTTATGGACTTAGCTGAATCAGCGAATATTTGATCAGTTGTGTGATGGTCTGCCAAGTCTTGATTGGCAGTGTATACAATATTGTGCTCCTTGCACGCCTTGTCCAACAGATTAATCCCCTTATCATCACATGCTAGCCATTTTTGAAGCTTTGTTCTTGCCCCACAGAAGTTATAGATAAGGATATGTATTTTGTGCATCCTATCATGTTATGCTACTGCACTGTTTGAGGTTTGTGTGCATTATTCTACAGTAAATCCTGGGCATTCACTCTAATTTTGTGTGATGGAAGGAAGCCAAGACATTTACGTAAAGGCTTGTTCCCTCGATGTTCTATGATATGCACTTTGAGAAACACAGCCAGTTCAGAGTTCTTTTGCAATTCTTCTGTGTAAAAACTCCTGGCAATTTCTTCACTTTTGACATCCTTCAAGATCTAAGTTCTGGGATTCTTACTCTACACGTTGTAAACAATAAATTACTCTGTTGACCAATTCGGAAAGTATGATTTCTGGATTGCAGTCTTATACCGTCAAATATGTGCTAAATCACCTACATTAAATTTCTGTTGCATGGAGTCATCATTTTGATACGATTGTATACAGCATTTAGAAGTTCATTATCATGAACATCAATAGGTCTCATTTTAATTGTATGATTGTATTTCAGCTATACTCATCAATTATTTGTGGAAGAAGGTCTAGTCATTTGTATGATCCCTGAAGATTAAAATACACCCACATTTGGTTTTTGACCTTACCGTTCAAATTTCTCACAACACTTGCTTTCAAGTGGGAGAGAGTCGAATAATGGTTTATTCAACATTGCTCCATTACAATCTCGAAAAATCTACTGTAAAATTTACCTCTGTGGTCCGGTTGAACAATGTCTGGATATCGATTCATTCTCATTTGTGTCAATTGTTCAAACTTCTGTGCAACATCCATCCCCATCTTTATTTTCACAGGTATGTCCAGGCAAATTTAGAATGTATATAAGTAACGATTAAGACAAATTTCAATCCTTTATTCACTCTTGAATACTGCTGCATATCTACAAGATTAGCCTGCCATAAGTCATCCAACCCACTACAACATAGCTTGCATTGGTCTCAGAAAAGTTCTGATAGAATTTTCTGTGTGGGATAAATTACAAGAACTGCTGTGGGAGTGAAATTGGACTCTGATTAATTTTGAATTGGTATATGTTTTGAATAAAATTCACATTGTAGCTTTTCCTTCATGTGTTACTGTTCTTTTGTCCTATTTTGGTGAAGTCAGGAGAAGAGATCACTGTTGGACACCAGTAAGTTAGGTGACATGTCACCATGTGAAAATTTAGAACTGTGTGACAAAATGTGTCGTAGTGTACATCAACAATTATCAGACTTTGAATTTAACACAAATCAGATTGCTGGTTCTAAAATAAATGATGTAATAAAGCATGTGGTAGTGCATGGATGGTGCATAATCATCAGTCACAAGGAAAATAAATAGCTGAAGTACAAAATGCACTTATACACACAATTAGTTCAACATAGCAGTTAACTGTACTGAGTATTAATTCATTGTGTTTCAAAATATGATTATTTTCAGCAGTTAGCTTAAGAGTACAAATACAGACATCTTACTTTTAAGAAAATAGATGAGACAATCATGAGTTCAAAGGTCTCTAAGGAAGCTCATTTATTTTTTAAAAAGGTGAATGGAAATATGACATTGATATTACATCGAGGTCTGAGATGTTTCTTCATAATACTCACATTAATGAAAATTAATATTCTGCACCACATAACATGCCTATGTGAGAATATTTTGCATGCTGGTTCATGTAGTGCTGAACAAATGTCTCTATGACTATTCAGTGATTTGTCTTTCCTTAAGCTCTGAAATGATTGATATCATTTCTTCTTATGAGCTATATTCCCTGTGGTGACTGATGCTGAGAGCAGTTGTAGCCGTTCTATTATTTCATTTGTGTCATCATAATATAAATACTCCAGAGATAGTGTTCATTCTTTTGTGCTGAATATCGATATATTCCCCCCCCTCCCCCCACCACCATGAACCATGGACCATGCCATTGGTGGGGAGGCTTGCGGGGCTGACCGGAGTGGCCGTGTGGTTCTAGGCGCTGCAGTCTGGAGCCGAGCGACCACTACGGTTGCAGGTTCGAATCCTGCCTCGGGCATGGATGTGTGTGATGTCATTAGGTTAGTTAGGTTTAATTAGTTCTAAGTTCTAGGCGACTGATGACCTCAGAAATTAAATTGCACAGTACTCAGAGCCATTTTGAGGCTTGCGGCCCTCAACGATACAGATAGCCGTGCTGTAATTGCAACCACAAGGAGGCGTATCTGTTGAGAGACCAGACAAACGTTTGGATTCTGAAGAGGGGCAGCAGCCTTTTCAGTAGTTTCAGGGGCAACAGTCTGGATGATGGACTGATCTGATCTTGTAACACTAACCAAAATGGCCTTGCTGTTCTGGTAATGTGAACGGGTGAATGAAAGGGAAAACTACAGCCGTAATTTTTCCCGAGGGCATGCAGCTTTACTGTATGATTAAATGATGATGGTGTCCTCTTGGGTAAAATATTCCGGAGGTAAAATAGTCCCCAATTCGGATCTCTGGGCAGGGACTACTCAAGAGGACATCGTTATCAGGAGAAAGAAAACTGACATTCTACAGATCGGAGCATGGAATGTCAGATCCCTTAATCGGGCAGGTACGTTAGAAAATTTAAAAAAGGTAAATGGATAGGTTAAAGTTAGATATACTGGGAATTAGTGAAGTTCGATGACAGGAGGAACAAGACTTTTGGTCAGGTGAATACAGTCTTATAAATACAAAATCAAATAGAGGTAATGCAGGAGTAGGTTTAATAATGAATAAAAATTAAAGAGTGTGGGTCTGCTACTACAAACAGCATAGTGAACGGATGATTGTGGCCAAGATAGACACGAAATCCACGCCTAATGCAGTAGTACAAATTTATATGCCAACTAGCTCTGCAGATGACGAAGAAATTGATGAAATGTATGATGAGATAAAAGAAATTATTCAGGTAGTGAAGGGAGACGAAAATTTAATAGTCATGGGTGACTGGAATTCGATAGTAGGAAAAGGGAGAAAAGGAAACATAGTAGATGAATATGGATTGGGGCTAAGAAATGAAAGAGGAAGCGGCCTGGTAGAATTTTGCATAGAGCACAACTTAATCATAGCTAACACTTCGTTCAAGAATCATGAAAGAAGGTTGTATACATGGAAGAACCCTGGAGATACTATAAGGTTTCAGATAGATTATATAATGGTAAGAGAGACATTTAGGAACCAGGTTTTAAAATGTAAGACATTTCCAGGGGCAGATGTGGACTCTGACCACAATCTATTGGTTATGAACTGTAGATTAAAACTGAAGAAACTGCAAAAAGGTGGGAATTTAAGGAGATGGGACCTGGATAAACTGAAAGAACCAGAGGTTGTACAGAGTTTCAGGGAGAGCATAAGGGAACAGTTGACAGGAATGGGGGGAAAGAAATATAGTAGAAGAAGAATGGGTAGCTTTGAGGGATGTAATAGTGAAGGCAGCAGAGGATCAAGTAGGTAAAAAGACGAGGGCTAGTAGAAATCCTTGGGTAACAGAAGATATAATGAATTTAATTGATGAAAGGAGAAAATATAAAAATGCAGTAAATGAAGCAGGCAAAAAGGAACAAAAGGTCACAAAAATGAGATCGACAGGAAGTGCAAAATGGCTAAGCAGGGATGGCTAGAGGACAAATGTACGGATGTAGAGGCTTATCTCACTTCGGGTAAGATAGATACTGCCTACAGGAAAATTAGAGAGACCTTTGGAGAAAAGAGAACCATTTGTATGAATATCAAGAGCTCAGATGGAAACCCAGTTCTTAGCAAAGAAGGGAAAGCAGAAAGGTGGAAGGAGTATATAGAGGTTCTATACAAGGGCGATGTAGTTGAGGATAATATTATGGAAATGGAAGAGGATGAAGATGAAATGGGAGATATGATATTGCGTGAAGAGTTTGACAGAGCACTGAAAGATCTGAGTCGAAACAAGGCCCTGGGAGTAGACAACGTTCCATTAGAACTGCTGACAGCCTTTGGAGAGCCAGGCCTAACAAAGTTCTAGCATCTAGTGAGGAAGATGTATGAGACAGGCGAAATACCCTCTGACTTCAAGAAGAATATAATAAATCCAATCCCAAAGGAAGCAGGTGTTGACAGATGTGAAAATTACCGAACAATCAATTTAATAAGCCACAGCTGCAAAGTACTAACGCGAACTCTTTACAGACGAATGGAAAAACTGGTAGATGCCGACCTCGGGGAAGATCAGTTTGGATTCGGTAGAAATGTTGGAACACTTGAGGCAATACTGTCCCTACGACTTATCTTAGAAGAAAGATTAAGGAAAGGCAAACCTACGTTTCTAGCATTTGTAGACTTAGAGAAAGCTTTTGATAATGTTGACTGGAATACTCTCTTTCAAATTCTGAAGGTGGCAGGGGTAAAACACAGGGAGCGAAAGGCTATTTACAATTTGTACAGAAAATAGAAGGCAATTATAAGAGTCGAGGGACATGAAAGGGAGTGAGACAGGGTTGTAGCCTCTCCCCGATGTTATTCAATCTGTATATTGAGCATGCAGTAAAGGAAACAAAAGAAAAGTTCGGAGTAGGTATTAAAATCCATGGAGAAGAAATAAAAACTTTGAGGTTCGCCGATGTCATTGTAATTCTGTCAGAGACAGCAAAGGACTTGGAAGAGCAGTTGAATGGAATGGACAGTGTCTTGAAAGGAGGATATAAGATGAACATCAACAAAAGCAAAACGAGGATAATGAAATGTAGTCGAATTAAGTCGGGTGATCTTGAGGGAATTAGATTAGGAAATGAGACACTTAAAGTATTAAGGGAGTTTTGCTATTTGGGGACCAAAATAACTGATGATGGTCGAAGTAGAGAGGATATAAAATGTAGACTGGCAATGACATGGAATGCGTTTCTGAAGAAGAGAAATTTGTTAACATCGAGTATAGATTTAAACGTCAGGAAGTCGTTTCTGAAAGTATTTGTATGGAGTGTAGCCATGTATGGAAGTGAAACATGGACGATAACTAGTTTGGACAAGAAGAGAATAGAAGCTTTCGAAATGTGGTGCTACAGAAGAACGCTGAAGATGAGATGGTTAGATCACATAACTAATGTGGAGGTATTGAATAGAATTGGGGAGAAGAGGCGTTTGTGGCACAACTTGACTAGAAGAAGGTATCGGTTCGTAAGACGTGTTCTGAGGCATCAAGGGATCACTAATTTGATATTGGAGGACAACGTGGAGGGTAAAACTCGTAGAGGGAGACCAAGAGATGAATACACTAAGCAGATTCAGAGGGATGTAGGCTGCAGCAGGTACTGGGAGATGAAGAAGCTTGCACAGGATTGAGTAGCATGGAGAGCTGCATCAAACCAGTCTCAGGACTGAAGACCACAACAAAAACAGCATCAATATATTTACTGGTGTTACTGGATAACACCTGCTTAATAATGTTTCTGTATCTGCCACAGATAGGACTTTTTATTTTTCCTGTTTTTCCTACATACGTTACTTATGCATACTATATCACTTTACATTTTTAAGTCTTTAGGTATATAGTTGTTTTGGTTTGAGGTCTTTAAAAATATTAAACCCACTAAACATGGGTTTCTTTCAAAGTACTTATACCAAACAAATAGTACATGCCTGATTAAATTTATAGGCTGCGTACCCAACATAGGGTTCTTTCTTGTTGATTCAATCTGTCCAATCTACTTCGCCATTTCCGTGATGGTAAATGAAATTGTTAAAAGTATATCATTCTTCTTCACCACCCCTATCCCCCATGCGTGAGAGTCATTCAGTGGAATCGGTGAGTGGCTTAAACGTTTCTCTGAGAGACTGATCTCGTTTCAGATGTTGTAACTTTAGCAATCTCAATTTCTATTGAACAGACTTCTGCACCTAATCACTTTACATTTTGTCGACATGTTATCGAATACTAAACTGACTTTGAGATAGTGTACAGCTTATACAGTTTTTTTCCTCATGTGTCTATAACTTCTTCAATATCTTTAACCTTCGCATTTAATACCTCTATTGTTCTCAAAACCGCTCTAACATCACTGATATTGATACCTTGAAACATATTTTCACATGAACAAGTATTTTTAATTCCCTCACTCATATGCTTCGAAAAAGCTTCACTGCTGATGGTATCTTCACGATCCTTGGCAGCAAGTCTTCCACTGAGAAATATAATGTGCCTAGTATGCTTTCTGAGAACTTCATTGAAGATCTGAATATTTGTAGCAATATTTTTCTGATTCCCACTGTCGAGTTGGATACTATCATTTACTGCTGTGATTCTCACAGCATGGTTTCGTAGATCGACTGAATTTCCGCAATATTTACATCCACATTTGGATGAATATTCTGTTCATACATGCCCTCCTCGGGAGCTGAACACCTGATATACATACGAATTTGTCCACTATGTAATGTATGCTGATATACTCACCTCATTCGTTGCTATATATAGAGAAACTCCTGGAAATTACGTCGTATCGACCATTATTCAGTTTTCTTGTTTTATCGATACCCAGAAACCTAAACTGCATGTGATACCAGCAATCTCCACATATCTTTATAAACTGACTGATTGTCACGTCATTTGCCAGAAACGCTTGATAAGTGCATTTTAAGTTCACGTTGTCCTGTTTGGAAGCAATAGTGAGGTTTACATTATCCGTCACCAACTGTTTTTGCATCTTAGAACGTACCTGATGGAAATAAAAGACTTAAACCTCTATATGAAGGCCATATTAGAAACATGCTCGTATTTGATCCCGGTTTTTCACAGTAACATTGTGAAATATAAATACCATGTTCAGCTTTACTCTTTCCAGTGGTGGCGTACTGCCACTTTCACTGAATGCTGTGTATTTACATCAGCTATGCCGTGCAATACCTTCCATACTAGCTGGTATTTGGGCAGAAATAGTGTTTTTGAAAATATTTACACATGTTCGAATTGGATTCCATCTGGATTTGCTAGCAATGACATGATAACATTTACCTTACTGCAGTCAGAGAAACAAACAATTATCTCCTGTACATTATATGGGAGTAATGTTACATTCTTCTTCCGGTCTTTAGTAGTATGGCAGTATCAGTTATTACTACAAAATCCTTGTGACGAGGGTGTTTCTCTCACTCAGCCATGTTGGTGACTTTATAACATTAACACACAGGGGTTTTTATAGAGAAAAAAACACATATATCATAAACTTTTTTAAAAACTCTTACATATTATTAGGTATAGGTACATGCTTAAATGGCTACATAGCACTATGTCTATGTTCAGCATTCCTGGTTCATACACATTTGCATGTATTGATCCATTGCAGTAATCATAATATCGACCAAAATCTTCTTTTGATGGATGTGTAGCTCTTAGTGAAAACTTCATCAGCTTGATCCATATTTCATCATAAAATTTGTACCCATACGGCCGCCAGCTTAGTTGTTCTTCCAGAAAATGCTGGATCACATAACAGGTGTGCATTGAGCTTTCTAACGTCTGTTGTTATAGATGAGTGTATCTTTCTCGTTAAAAAGTTTAATGGTTTGTAGGAAGTCCCCAGAGGAGACCTTGTGAACACCTAACATCAATGAGAAAGCTTGAGTAATTCTATCGAACATGGCAGTGATTTGCATTAATGCTTACCATAGACAACATCACACATCTGAGGGTTATATGAGGGGCGTTCAATAAGCAATGCAACACTCTTTTTTTCTGCCAGTTTTGGGTGTAAAAATGCGGAATTTGTTGAGGAACATCCTCGAATACTCCCAATTCAGGCCCTATAATTTCATGAAGTTCTGATTGGTGGCGGCGCTACATACAACCTTAAAAGTGACGTCTGTAACGGAGGTGTGTCCCAAATAGAAAGCTGTCACTGAGTTTCTTTTGGCGGAAAACCAGAGCATCACGTATATTCACAGGCACTTATAGAATATCTACAGAGACCTGGCTGTGCGCTAAAGCACGCTGAGTCATCGGATGAGGTATCTGTCATCATCGCAACAAGGTCGCGCAAACCTGTCCGATCTCCCATGTGCTAGCTGGACGCACACAGCTGTGACTTCTGCAATGTTGGAATGTGCAGACACTCTCATTTGAGGTGATCACAATCTAACGTCTACCTGCCGGATCACTCATTCACCAGTTGGGATTTCTCAAAAGAGTGTGCGCACTGGGTTCCTTGCCACCTAACGGTAGACCATAAAGATTAACGATGGACCATCTGTGCAGAATTATTTGCACATTACAAGGCTGATCATGACAATTTTTTGATGAACATCGTCACAGGCGATGGAACAGGGGTTTAAAACTTCGAACTGTTGTCTCAGGGCATTGTGTGAAATGTACAGAGTAGTTTTTAGTGTTTCTTTAATCTTTTCTTTATATTTTGCTGACATTCCAAACTGAATAGCACTATTTGAGATCTTTTTTTACACACTACGATATGGCTAGGTTCAAATGGCTCTGAGCACTATGCGACTTAACTTCTGAGGTCATCAGTCTCCTAGAACTTAGAACTAATTAAACCTAACTAACCTAAGGACATCACACACGTCCATGCCCGAGGCAGGATTCGAACCTGCGACCGTAGCGGTCGCTCGGTTCCAGACTGTAGCGCCTAGAACCGCGCGGCCACTCCAGCCGGCTGATATGGCTAGGAACTGTGCTTGTTGTAAGCGGTCACAAGGAGAATTAGCTGCTGTCTTTAAACAGCTGGAAGCTGGGACTTAACATCTGAGGTTATCAGTCCCCTAGAACTTAGAACTACTTAAACCTAACTAACCTAACTTCATCACGCACATCCATGCCCGAGGCAGGATTCGAACCTGCGACCGTAGCGGTTTCGCGGTTCCAGACTGAAGCGTCTAGAACCGCTTGGCCACACCAGCCGGCCACTGCTTCCGGGATGGGGAGGTGTACCACACCATGATCGAATTAGCCGACGGATTAACGACAAGGGTCGCTGTGCCACCCAGTTTGGATGTGCTTTTTAGACGGTTTTCCACTAGATTAATTAGCAGGCTGATACCCAGTTCTCACGTCTGTTACACGATTCACAAACATTAAAAAACGTTGTCCCATTCTCATGTGAATATCACTACTTGCAGACAGTTGGGGTATACATAGGCAGAACTCAATTAGTGTTACTCCTCTCTCATTCCTGCTACCAAGCACATATTCTCCCATAGCTCTTTCTTCTGTTCCTTTGGCTACAGCCACGTTCCAGCACCCCATGATTATTGGATTTTCATCTCCCTTTACAGTTTACACACTCAATTACCTGTTTGGTATCCTCATGCGGTTATGGTCTTCAGTCCAGAGACTGGTTTGATGCAGCTCTCCATGATACTCTATGCTACGCAAACTAAATAATATGCAAGTAACTACTGCAGCCTACATCCTTCTAAATCTGCTTAGTGTATTCATCTCTTGGTCTCCCTCTACGATTTTTACCCTCCACGCTTCTCTCCAATATTTAATTGGTGATCCCCTGATGCGTCAGAATGTGTCCTACCAACCGATCCCTTCAAGTTATGACAAAAATTGCTCTTCTCCCCAATTCTATTCAGTAACTCCTCATTAGTTCCGTGATCTACCCATCTAATCTTCAGCAGTCTTCTGTAGCACCAAATTTTGAAAGTTTCTTTTCTCATCTTGTCTAAACTTTTTATCGTCCAAGTTTCGTTTCCATACACGGCTACAATCCATACAAATACTTTCAGAAAATACTCCATTACACTTTCATCTATAATCGATGTTAACAAATTTCTGTTCTTCAGAAACGCTTTCCATGCCGTAGCCAGTCGACATTTTACGTTCTCCCTACTTCGACCGCAATCTGTTATTTTGCTCCCCAAATAGCAGAACTTATCTACTACTTTAAGTGTCTCATTTCCTAATCTAATTTCCTCAGCGTCACCTGATTTACACTACTGGCCATTAAAATTGCTACACAAAGAAGAAATGCAGTTGATAAACGGGTATTGATTGGAGAAATATATTATACTAGAACTGACATGTGATTACATTTTCACGCAATTTTGGTGCATAGATCCTGAGAAATCAGTACCCAGAATAACCACCCCTGGCCGTAATAACGGCCTAAATACGCCTGGGTATTGAGTCAAACAGAGCTTGGATGGCGTGTACAGGTACAAATGCCCATGCAGCTGCAACACGATACCACAGTTCATCAAGAGTAGTGACTGGCGTACTGTGACGAGCCAGTTGCTCGGCCACCATTGACCAGATGTTTTCAATTTTTGAGAGATCTGGAGAGTGTGCTGCCCAGGGCCGCAGTCGAACATTTTCTGTATCCAGAAAGGCCCGTAAGGGACCTGCAACATGCGGTCGTGCATGTTCCTGCTGAAATAAAGGGTTTCGCCGTGATCGAATGAAGGGTAGAAAAAATGGTTCAAATGGCTCTGAGCGCTATGGGACTTAACTACTGAGGTCATCAGTCCCCTAGAACTTAGAACTACTTAAACCTAACTAACCTAAGGACATCACACACATCCATGCCCGAGGCAGGATTCGAACCTGCGACCGTAGCGGTCACGCGGTTCCAAACTGAAGCGCTTAGAACCGCACGGCCACACCGGCCGGCCATGAAGGGTAGAGCCACGGGTAGTAACACATCTGAAATGTAACGTCTCTCTTTTCAAAGTGCCGTCAGTGCGAACAAGAGGTGACCAACACGTGTAACCAATGGCACCCCATACCATCACGCCGGGTGATATGTCAGTATGGTGATTACGAATACACGCTTCCAACGTGCGTTCACCGCGATGTCGCGAAACACGGATGCGACCACCATGATGCTGTAAACAGAACCTGGAGTCATCCGAAAAAATGACGTTTTGCCAATCGTGCACCCAGGTTCGTCGTTGAGTACACCATGACAGGCGCTCCTGTCTGTGATGCAGCGTCAAGGGTAACCGCAGCCATGGTCTCCGAGCTGATAGTCCATGCTGTTGCAAACGTCGTCGAACTGTTCGCACAGATGGTTGTTGTCTTGTAAACGTCCCCATCTGTTGAATCAGGGATCGAGACGTGGCTGCACGATCCGTTAGAACCATGCGGATAAGATGCCTGTCATCTCGACTATTAGTGATACGAGGCCGTTGGGATCCAGCACGGCGTTCCATATTACCCTCCTGAACCCACCGATTCCATATTCTGCCATCAGTCATTGGATCTCGACCAACGCGAGCAGCGATGTCGCGATACAATAAACCGCAATCGTGATAGGCTACAATCCGACCTTTATCAAAGTCGGAAACGTGATGGTACGCATTTCTCCTGCTTGCACGAGGTATCACAACAACGTTTCACCAGGCAAGGCCGGTCAACTGCTGTTTGTGTATGAGAAATCAGTTGGAAACTTTCCTCATGTCAGCACGTTGTAGGTGTCACCACCGGCGCCAACCTCGTGTGATTGATCTAAAAAGCTAATCATTTGCATATCACAGCATCTTCTTCCTTTCGGTTAAATTTCTCGTCTGTAGTACCTCATCTTCGTGGTGTTTCAGTTTTAATGGGCAGTAGTGTTATTAGACTACATTCCATTATTTTCGTTTTGCTTTTGTTGATGTCCATCTTATATCCTCCTTTCAGGACACAGTCCATTCCGTTCAACTGCTGTTCCAGATTCTTTGTTGTCTCTAACAGAATTACAATGTCGTCGGCGAACCTCAAAGTTTTTATTTTTGCTCCATGGATTTCAAATCCTATTCCATATTTTTCTTTTGGTTTCCTTTACTGCAAAGATTGAATAACATCTGGGATAAGCTACAATCCTGTCTCACTCCCTGTTCAGCAACTGCTTCCCTTTCATGCTCCTCGACTCTTATAACTGACATATGGTTTCTATACAAATTGTAAATAGCATTCTCCTCCCTATATTTTACCCCTGCCGCCTTCAGAATTTGAAAAAGAGTATTCCAGGCAACATTGGCAGAAGTTTTCTCTAAATCTACAAATGCTAGAATCATAGGTTTGCCTTTTCTTAATCTATCTTCTAAGATAAGTCGTAGAGTCAGTATTACCTCGCGCGTTCCAACATTTCTACGGAATCCAAACTGATCTTCCCTAATGTCGGCTTCTACCAGTTTTTCCATTCGTCTGTAAGGAATTCGTGTTAGTATTTTGCAGCCATGACATATTAAACTGATAGTTCGGTAATTTTGGCATCTGTCAACACTTGCTTTTTTTGGGATTGGAATAACTATATTCTTCTTGAAGCCTGAGGGTATTTCGCCTATCTCATGCGTCTTGCTCGCCAGATGGTATAGTTTTGTCTCCCAAGGCTATCAGCAGTTCTAATGGAATATTGTCTACTCGGGGGCCTTGTTTCGAGTTAGGTCTTTCAGTGCTCTGGCAAATTCTTCACGCAGTATCATATATCCCATTTCGTCTTCATCTACGTCACCTTCAGTTTCCATAATATTGCCCTTAGATAGACCCTCTATATACTCCTTCCACCATTCTGCTTTCCCTTCTTTGCTTAAAACTGTGTTTTCATCTGGGCCCTTGATATTCGTACAGGTGGTTCTCTTTTGTCCAAATGTCTTTTCAATTTTTCTGTATATAGTATCTATCTTACCCCTAGTGGTATACGCCTCTACATGCTTACATTTGTCCTCTAGCCATCCCTTGCACTTTGCACTTCCTGTCGATCTCATTTTTGGTACGTTTTTACTCCTTTTCAACTGCTTCATTCAACGCATTATTATATTTTCTCCTTTAATCAATTAAATTCAAATCTCCTCCCTTACCCAAGGATTTCTGCTATCCCTCGTCTTTTTACCTACTTGATCCTCTGCTACCTCCACTATTTCATCTCTCAAAGCTACCCATTCTTCTTCTACAACATTTCATTCCCCCGTTCTTGTCAGTCGTTCCCTAATGCTCTCTCTGAAACTCAGTACAACCTCTGATTCTTTCAGTTTATCCAGGTCCCATCTTCTTCCTACCTTTTTGTAGTATCCTCACATCCTTTCTCTATATCGTCTTCTGCTTGTGACGTCGACCTGTGTACCTCAACTATTGTTGTTGGCATTGGACTCCTATTGATTCTGTTGAGCATGGCCCTGCCACTGAACTGTTTACAGCAACTTACTCTGTCCTACCTTCATATTCATAACAAATCCTACTGCTGTTCTATCATTTTCTGCTGCTGTTGATATTACTCTAAACTCGTCTGACCAGAAACCCTAGTCTTCTTCCCATTTCACGTCTCTGACCCTCACGGTATCTAGTTACTACTATCAATATCAATTTCATGTCTTAGCTTTCTTCGGGCTGATACTGAACTGATACGTCTGTCTGTATGGCGAGGCAGTGTACTAGTCACTTCTTGAAGAACCAATTTCTTTTTAGTGGGCCGGAGGGGGGGAAGGGGGGGGGTTGGATAGTGTGTTTGTATGTTTGTTGCTGCTGTCCCTTGTCCATCGCCTGGGATAAAGGTTTTCAAATTAAAATGGTATCCTATCTGCAGTCCCAAAAACTTAGCCGATTCTATTCCGCTAGTGTTACACTGTCAGAGTATGTTATGTTTACAGCTTGTGGAGATCTATGCGTAGTGTTCGACTGTATTCACTGAATCTCGTTAGAATTCTATAATAGTCCATTTGGGACTTACATGTTGAATTTAATATCTCCTTTACAGGTCAACCGTGATGATGTGAGTACATAATTCCATTACCTTCGCCGGCCGGAGTGGCCGAGCGGTTCTAGGCGCTCAGTCCGGAACCGCATGACCGCTACGGTCGCAGGTTCGAATCCTGCCTCAGGCATGGATGTGTGCGATGTCCTTAGGTTAGTTAGGTTTAAGTCCCATAGTGCTCAGAGCCATTTGATTTTGAACCATTACCTTCAGTATTTTTAATTGTATTCCATTACAAATTACTCTCGCGATGTAACCATATTTATTGGTATGTACGTGGGTATAAATAAACCTTGCAGCTTATTTCATACATTGATTCACAACTGTATCTTACAACATTGCGTTATGCACTTGTTAAATATGAATTTCTTTGTCTGTAAACTTGTTAGGAGACTGTAAAGGTTTGTCATGACGAGATTTTGAGCCTTAACTTGCCTTTTTGATTTTCATAGACCATCTTCCATTTCAAGATATGATGAACATTTTTCAGTGTGTCTACAAGGAGAGCCGGACGGTGTGGCCGTGCGGTTCTAGGCGCTACAGTCTGGAACCGCGTGACCGCTACGGTCGCAGGTTCGAATCTCGCCTCGGGCATGGATGTGTGTGATGTCCTTAGGTTAGTTAGGTTTAATTAGTTCTAAGTTCTAGGGGACTGATGACCTTAGAAGTTAAGTCACATAGTGCTCAGAGCCATTTGAACCATTTTTCTACAAGGAGAACAGCACAATGCTCAAAATTGAAGAATGTAGCAACAGTCTGAAAGTATTGGACAGCGCAGGAGCGCAGTTTGTTGTAAAAATATTTATCTTACATAGACACGAGCGATATTGAAACGTATAATTCTGGGATTATAATCTTGATGCCTGACATTAAATGATCACGCAACAAAAGAAATCGCAGTTCTTGTCATTTACAGGTCCGGTGGCCTCCAAATTGACAGCGAACGAGATCGACCGTAATAGTGTAATCATACTGAAGGTGAAATTAATTTAGTTATTAATACATACCTCAATTCCTCCGTGGAATAGGAAAATCCATTGTACAGAGAGGAGTTGCAATTCGAAACTGTTAAAAGAACTGCTGCCGCAGCAAAGATGGAAATCGTAGACGCTCTGCAGGTCATCGTACAACGAACACGTGTACAAGAATGGATGAATATTATCTAGAAGTCCGTCCCATAAAGCAGCGCTAACTGACAGGACAATAATCTTCTCGCAAGTAGTGCGTATGATAAGAGAATTATAATGACAGTTAAAATGGGAATACAAAGGGCAGTTTAATCAACATGTAAACACTGTTTTGGCCAATGGTGAGTGCATACAGACATATTTGCAGTAGCACCATTTATGAAAAAAAATTTAACTCGTCATCTTAGCTATAAAGGTAAAAGCAATTCAGTATTCAACTGCCCTGTCCCAGCAATGTTAAAGCAATGTTTTCAAGTATTTGCTTTTCTTAAGTGACAGCTGCGCATCACTCATACGCACGTGTCCAGTCCCGAACCATCGATCGACTTAAGTGGCACGTGGGTCAGTGTGCGCAGCGTACACGTTTGTGTTTCGAGAGTACTGCACTACTTTACAGAAAGTGAATTACGTCGCTATTCTGTTGTTGCTAATATGGAGTATTGTTTTACCTGAATTTTCGTAATTCCAGCTGTTCTGTGAGGGAGAATGGAAATGGAACTACTTCTTATTGGACAGAATTTTAACAAATATGTACTGTAGAAAACGTGTTTCCGAACACGAACTGGGCTGTCTTCCGTAATACAAAGAAAAACCTCACGAATGTCAACAAATCCTTAAGATAGGTATTTTTAGTACCTCTGTTTCTCCTTCCTCCGACGTAGCAAAAAATCATGTCGACATCTGGATATTAAACAGATTTTACTATCTACATTAAGGTAGAGCAAAGGTTACGTTATTCTCTGTGCGCTTTTTTTTTTGTCTCCCTAATTTCGAAGATGGAATGAAACAAGGGAATCAGTTCTAATTCACTGAAAGCAATAAGACGTTTTTAGTTAATTGGTCCGCCATTATTATATATCCGAAATTACAGGAAATTGCTATAAGAGAATAAATCTATTTAAGTGCAAGGGCATGCTCGCAATAACGTTACACACCAAGGAAAATAAAATCACTAAACTAATTTGAAAAGTTATTCTGTGCCCTCTGTGTGTTATTAATTCGAAAGAATTTTATGTTCTCAGTACTGTGTTCACTGAGGAACAACGAAATATTTTATTACTGTGATAATCTATATCATAAGTCAGAGGCAACACGGTGCTTTCGTCGTGTCCCAGGATCAATGGTCAATATTCAGGGATGTGACAGAAACGATCAATCGAAAAAATAATCTACACTATTGGCCATTAAAATTGTTACACCACGAAGATAACGTGCTACAGACGCGAAATTTAACCGACAGGAAGAAGATGCTGTGATATGCACACAAGGTTGGCGCCGGTGGCGACTCCTACAACGTGCTGACATGAGGAAAGTTTCCAACCGACTTCTCATACACAAACAGCAGTTGACTGGCTTTGCCTGGGGCCGGCCAGGTTGGCCGAGCAGTTCTACAGTCTGGATCCGCACGACCGCTACGGTCGCAGGTTCGAATCCTGCCTCGGGTATGGGTGTGTGCGATGTCTTTAGGTTGGTTAGGTTTAAATAGTTCTAGGGGACTGATGACCTCAGAAGTTAAGTCCCATAGTGCTCAGAGCCATTTGAACCATTTTGGCTTTTTTCTCTGCCTCGTGATGACTGGGTGTTGTGTGATGTCCTTAGGTTAGTTAGGTTTAAGTAGTTCTAATTTCTAGGGGACTGATGACCTCAGAAGTTAAGTCCCATAGTGCTCAGAACCATTTTTGAACCATTTTGGCTATGCTTGGTATTATGATGCCTCGTGTAACGAGGAGAAATGCGTACCATCACGTTTCCGACTTTGATAAAGGTCGGATTGTAGCCTATCGCGATTGCGGTTTATCGTATTGCAACATTGCTGCTCGCGTTGGTCGAGGTCCAATGACTCTTAGCAGAATATGGAATCGGTGGATTCAGGAGAGTAATACGGAACGCCGTGCTGGATCCCAATGCCCTCGTATCACTAGCAGTCGAGATGACAGGCATGTTATCCGCATGGCTGTTACGGATTGTGCAGCCACGTCTCGATCCCTGATTCAACATATGGGGACGTTTGCAAGACAACAACCATCTGCACGAACAGTTCGACGACGTTTGCAACAGTATGGACTATCAGCTCGGTGACCACGGCTGCGGTTACCCTTGACGCTGCATCACAGATAGGAGCGCCTGCGATGGTGTACTCAACGACGAACCTGGGTGCACAGATGGCAAAACGTCATTTTTTCGGATGACTCCAGGTTCTGTTTACAGCATCATGATGGTCGTATCCGTGTTTGGCGACATCGCGGTGAGCGCACATGGAAGGGTGTATTCGTCATTGCCATACTGTCGTATCACCCGGAGTGACGGTATGGGGTGCCACTGGTTACATGTCTCGGTCACCTCTTGTTCGCATTGACGGCACTTTGAACAGTGGACATTACATTTCAGATGTGTTACGACCCGTGGCTCTGCCCTTCATTCGATCCCTGGAAAACCCTACATTTCAGCAGGATAATGCACGACCGCATGTTGCAGGTCCTGTACAGGCCTTTCTGGATACAGGAAATGTTCGGCTGCTGCCCTGGCCAGCACATTCTCCAGATCTCTCACCAATTGAAAACGTCTGGTCAATGGTGGCCGAGCAACTGGCTCGTCACAATACGCCAGTCAGTACTCTTGATGAACTGTGGTATCGTGTTGAAGCTGCATGGTCAGCTGTACCTGTACACGCCATCCAAGCTCTGTTTGACTCAATGCCCAGGCGTATCAAGGCCGTTAATACGGTCAGAGGTGGTTGTTCTGGGTACTGATTTCTCAGGATCTATGCACCCAAATTGCGTGAAAATGTAATCACATGTCAGTTCTCGTATAATATATTTGTCCAATGAATACCTCTTTATCATCTGCATTTCTTCTTGGTGTAGCAAGTTTAATGGCCAGTAGTGTAGTAAGCATGGGCCTAAATGTGTACTTTCAGAGTACGGATCGTCAAAACAACAGACCCTCATGCAGCGAACTCGGTTTCGATTCCCAGTACTGCTACGGATTTCCGCCTGGTGGGAGGACTGGACAGGTGTGCTCTCAGCCTCGTGATGCCAACTGAGGAGCTACCTGATGGAGAGGTAGCGGCTACAAGGTCAAGACGTCGACAACTTTAGGGAGTGTGGTGTGCTGACACTATGACCTTCCATACGGCATCCGATGATGAATGACACGTCGGTCTCGTATCGCGTGTTCTAGACACGATAGCGTTCGGTGTTTTTTCTTTTTTCTTTTTTTTCATTGTATGGAAGTAAACTTGTGTTCTAAAGAGGTCTGAGCACCTGTGCATCTTCACTACTGTGAAACACACGCGTTCTACTCTACAGGTACTCATAGCTCTTTAGGTATACGTTTAATAGATAAGTTGTTTCCTGTTTTCACTAATGCTAACTCATGCCAAAATATGGAAAGCAAACAGCTTGCAGTAGAAGAAATTTGTTTCACAATGTCGAAGATGAAGTGCCCATAGGCCTTAAGGTATGTATCTCAGAGTCCATGTTTACGAGACATTTTTGCTTCGAATGATCGTTCCTCTCATAATCCTGAGCATTGACCGTTTCACCTGAAACGCTCTGTGCAGTTTATATACGAGAAGCAAAATAGAAGAAATACGAGGGTCGTTTGAAAAGTTCTCGGAATCACCACGTGCAGTTAGCGCTAGCGCAACGAGTTTTTCACGTGATATTCGTTGGACTGTTGCCTGTAGACACGTGCCACGTCACTGCTCTTGGAAGAGAGCTGTGGCGGTGACGTGGCTCTGTTGTTATTCCCGCGAAGTGATTTGCGAAGATGGAAAAAACCGAGATTCGAGCAATGATTAAGTGCTTCGTAAAGAAAGGTATGAAAGCAAAGGACATTCATGCCGATTGCCAGAATACATTGGGGGACTCCGCTCCTTCATATTCAACTGTTGCCGAGTGGACAAATGAATTTAAATTTGGTCGAGAGGGCTTGATGATAATCCACGCGGTGAACGGCCAAGATGTGTCAGTACTCCAGAAATCATTGCAAAACTGCATAAAATGGTCATGAAGGATCGCCGATTGAAAGAGCGTGAAATTGCTCTTGCTTGCCAGATGTCATCTAAAAGGGCATATCACATTTTGACTGAAGAATTAGAAATGAAACAATTATCTTCAAGATGGATTCCGCGGCTGGATTAAATACGCATGAGAATGGACATATCGTAACAATGTTTGCCTCATTTTAGGATAAACAAACAAGATTTTTTTGAGCCGGTTTGTGACTACAGATGAAACTTGGGTGCACTGCTATGCCCCAGAGACAAAACAACAGTCAAAGCAGTGGACACATGCTGATTGTCTGGCATCAAAGAAAGCAAAGACAATTCCTTCGGCGGTAAAGGTTATGGCATCAGTGTTCTGGGATGTGAAGGGGATTCTGTTTGTAGATTACCTCCCCACTGGGCAAACAATTACTGGAGAATACTATGCTAACCTCCTGTACAAATTGCAACAAAAGATACGCGAGAAAACTCCATGTTTAGCAAGGAGACAATGCACGGCAGCACACATGTGCCATCGCCATGAAAAAACTACACAAACTAAGGAATGAATTGTTGCTACAGCCGCCACATTCATCTCATACGGCTCCATCAGACTTCCATCTCTACCAAAAACTGAAAATTTTTCTTGGTGGACGAAGACTCACTTCAAACGAAGAATTGATAGCGGGAGTTGACAACTGTTTTGCAGGCCTGGAGGAAACTCATTTTCGAGGTTGGGTCAAGGCACTGGAACATCGTTGGACCAAATCCATTAACCTACAAGGAGACTACATTGAAAAACAAAAAAGTTTCAGTGATGTAAGTACTTTTTTTTCTATTCCGTTCTGATAAATTTTCAAACTATCCTCGTATTCTGGAAGACATAACGTAGCAAAAGAGAGCGAGTGAAAGGAAAGAATACTATATAAGGGTCAGTCAAATGAAAACTGAACACTCGCCACAATGAGACATGGGATAGTTACATTCAAAAGTAGGCACCATACATGTTGTTTATCCCACTGGTAGGTGAGACGATCAATTCCTGTTTTGTAGGACGTGGTCGCCCACTGATTGATCCAAAACCGCACCCACTCTTGCACTTCCTCGCACCACTGAAACCGACATGCGTGTATATGTTTCTTCACGTCACCAAAGATGTGAAAATCGCACAGTGAAAGATCTCGGCCGTACAGAGGATTCTGCGGTGTTTTCCAGCCAAATCACTGAAGTGTAGCCTTCGTCCAATTGGCAGTGTGGGCGCAGGCATTATCGTGCAACAGGATGACTCTGTCCGACAGCATTCCTGGGCGTTTTGACTTTATGGTGAGTCGCAGTTTCTGCAAAGTGTCTTCATAGTGTTGCACGCTGATTGTAGTTCCTCGCTAGAGGATCTCGACGAGCAGAGGGCCCCTGCAGTCGAAGGAGACCATCATGACCTTCTACATCTACATCTACGTGATTACTCTGCTATTCACAATAAAGTGCCTGGTAGAGGGTTCAATGAACCACCTTCATGCTGTCTCTCTACCGTTCCACTCTCGAACGGCACGCTGGAGAAACGAGCACTTAAATTTTTCCGTGCGCGCCCTGATTTCTCTTATTTTATCGCGATGATCATTTCTCCCTATATAGGTGGGTGCCAACAGAATGTTTTCGCAATCGGAGGAGAAAACTGGTGATTGAAATTTCATGAGAAGATCCCGTCGCAACGAGAAACGCCTTTGTTTTAATGACTGCCACTCCAATTCACTTATATCTGTTACACTATCTCCCCTGTTTCGCGATAATACAAAACGAGCTGCCCTTCTTTGTGCTTTTTCGATGTTATCCGTCAGTCCTACCTGATGCGGATCCCACACGGTACATCAATACTCCAGAATAGGGCGGACAAGCGTAGTGTAAGCAGTCTCTTTGGTAGACCTGTTGCATCTTCTAAGTGTTCTGCCAATGAATCGCATTCTTTGGTTTGCTCTACCCACAATATTATCTATGTGATCGTTCCAATTTAGGTTATTTGTAATTGTAATCCCGAAGTATTTAGTTGAATTTACAGCCCTCAGATTTGTGTGACTTATCGCGTAATCAAAATTTAGCTGATTTCTTTTAGTACTCATGTGAATAACTTCGCACTTTTCTTTATTCAGGGTCAATTTCCACTTTTCGCACCATATAGATATCTTATCTAAATCATTTTGCAAGTAGTTTTGATTATCTGATGACTTTACAAGACGGTAAATGACAGCATAATCTGCAAACAATCTAAGACGGCTACTCAGATTGTCTCCTACGTCGTAATATAGATCAGGAACAACAGAGAGCCTATAAAACTTCCTTGGGGAACGCCGGATATTACTTCTGTTTTACTCGATGACTTTCCGTCTGTTACTACGAACTGTGACCTTTCTCACAGGAAATCACGAATCCAGTCGCACAACTGAGGCGATACTCCGTAGGCACGCAGTTTGATTAGAAGATGCTTGTGAGGAACGGTGTCGAAAGCATTTTGGAAATCTAAAAATATGGAATCAATTTGACATCCCCTGTCGATAGCAATTATTACTTCATGAGTATAAAGAGCTAGTTGTGTTTCACAAGACGATATTTTCTGAATCCGTGCTGACTATATGTCAATAAATCGTTTTCTTCGAGGTACTTCATAATGTTCGAATTCAGTATATGTTCAGAAACCCTTCTGCAAATCGACGTTAGTGGTATAGACCTGTAATTCAGCAGATTACTCCTACTTCCCTTTTCGGGTATTGGTGTGACTTGAGCAATCTTCCAGTCTCTAGGTACGGATCCTTCTGTGAGCGAGTGGTTGTATATAATTGCTAAATATGGAGCTATTTTATGAGCATACTCTGAGAGGAACCTGACTGGTATACAATCTGGACCGAAGGCCTTGCCTTTATTAAGTGATTTAAGCTGCTTTGTTACACCGAGGATATCTACTTTTATGTTTCTCATCTTGGCAGTTGTTCTTGATTGGAATTCAGGAATATTTGGTGAAGGATTCTCGGAAAACCGTGTTTAATAACACTGCTTTAGCGGCACTGTCATCAGTGACTTCACCGTTGTTATCGCGCATTGAAGGTATTGATTGTTTCTTGCCACTGGTGTGCTTTATGTATGACCAGAATCTCTTTGGGTTTTCTGCCAGATTTCGAGACAGAACTGGAACTTGAGAGAACAGCCTGCGATTTCTTTGGCAGGGGAAATGTGGGATGTTTCCATTCTTGGCTTTGCCCTATGCCCTCGGACTGCCAGCAACCACCTTGGTGCTCTTCGAGAGGAGTAGGCTATGTGCAGGTACAAGGTTTCATCCTCCTCTTTCTCTCATCATCTCCAACACGAGATTACTCTACACACCAATTTTACTCACCTACACTTAACAATTACACTTACATAAACAGTTCATAGTTCGTGACAGAAAGGAGACTCTCGGTGTGATCGGGGTCTCCCAGTCATTCATTCCATGCAATTCTACTTAGTGACACAGTGACTCGAGACGAATGTCACGTTGTGACAGTGACATGAGAGATTGCAGGACATTATCACTCCTGATTCAGTGTCATGCCGCTTAATGTTCTTAGGGAAGATGATCTGACTTCATACATCTTCTTGCAGCGGTGTACCGTAGGTCTCTAGAAGAGCGTAGCGTTCAAAGGATTGGAAAAGGGTACAGGTCATCCCCGTTTTCAAGAAGGGACATCGAACAGATGTGCAGAACTATAGACCTATATCTCTAACTTCGATCAGTTGTAGAATTTTGGAACACGTATTATGTTCGAGTATAATGACTTTCCTGGAGACTAGAAATCTACTCTGTAGGAATCAGCATGGGTTTTGAAAAAGACGGTCGTGTGAAACCCAGATCGCGCTATTCGTCCACGAGACTCAGAGGGCCATAGACACGGGTTCACAGGTAGATGCCGTATTTCTTGACTTCCGCAAGGCGTTCGATACAGTTCCCCGCAGTCGTTTAATGAACAAAGTAAGAGCATATGGACTATCAGACCAATTATGTGATTGGATTGAAGAGTTCCTAGATAGCAGAACACAGCATGTCTTTCTCAATGGAGAGAAGTCTTCCGAAGTAAGAGTGATTTCAGGTGTGCCGCAGGGGAGTGTCGTAGGACCGTTTCTATTCACAATATACATAAATGACCTTGTGGATGACATCGGAAGTTCACTGTGGCTTTTTGCGGATGATGCTGTGGTATATCGAGAGGTTGTAACAATGAAAAACTGTACTGAAATGCCGGAGGATCTGCAGCGAATTGACGCATGGTGCAGGGAATGGCAATTGAATCTCAATGTAGACAAGTGTAATGTGCTGCGAATACATAGAGAGAAAGATCCCATATCATTTAGCTACAAAATAGCAGGTCAGCAACTGGAAGCAGTTAATTCCATAAATTATGTGGGCGTACGCATTATGAGTGATTTAAAGTGGAATGATCATATAAAGTTGATCGTTGGTAAAGCAGATGCCAGACTGAGATTCATTGGAAGAATCCTAAGGAAATGCAATCCGATAACAAAGGAAGTAGGTTACAGTACGCTTGTTCGCCCACTGCTTGAATACTGCTCAGCAGGGTGGGATCCGTACCAGATACGGTTGATAGAAGAGATAGAGAAGATCCAACGGAGAGCAGCGCGCTTCGTTGCAGGATCATTTAGTAATCTCGAAAGCGTTACGGAGATGATAGATAAACTCCAGTGGAAGAATCTGCAGGAGAGATGCTCAGTAGCTCGGTACGGGCTTTTGTTGAAGTTTCGAGAACATACCTTCACCGAAGAGTCAAGCAGTATATTGCTCCCTCCTACGTATATCTCGCGAAGAGACCAAGAGGATAAAATCAGAGAGATTAGAGCCCACACGGAGGCATACCGACAATCCTTCTTTCTGCGAACATTACGAGACTGGAATAGAAGGGAGAAGCGATAGAGGTACTCAATGTACCCTCCGCCACACACCGTCAGGTGGCTTGCGGCGTATGGCTGTAGATGCAGATATAGATGTAGTGGATCATGATTAAATGGTGGGCAGTAGTTAACGCTCTTGCTTATGTGCTCTAGTGAAGGAATAGCGGCAAGCTTTATCTGCGTTCAAAGGAATAGGATATCGATTTAAACGACTGCATTAAAAGCATATGGTGATTGAGAGCCGAGGGGAGAGTTTTTTCCGTGGAACTCGAGTGAAAACATTTCCGGATGGCCGAGTTCCACAGTCTCATTGTGCAGACACGTTGGATGGCGCTTGTGGGTCAGGGGCCGCGTCTAGGTGGGCTGACTAGCGCCAAGGAGACACTGCTGCAATGGGCAAAGCATTGAAGACCGGCAATAAGGCAGAGGATGGGCCCTTACTATGGCGTAGGGCTCCAATATACACTACTGGCCATTAAAGTTGCTACACCACGAAGATGACGTGCTACAGACGCGAAATTTAACCGACAGGAAGAAGATGCTGTGATACGCAAATGATTAGCTTTTCAGAGCAATCACACAAGATTGCCGCAGGTGGCGACACCTACAACGTGCTGACATGAGGAAAGTTTCCAACTGATTTCTCATACACAAACAGCAATTGACCGCTGTTCTCTGGTGAAACGTTGTTGTGATGCCTCGTGTAACGAGGAGAAATGCGTACCATCACGTTTCCGACTTTGATAAAGGTCGGATTGTAACCTATCGCGTTTGCGGTTTGTCGTATCGCGACATTGCTGCTCGCGTTGGTCGAGATCCAATGACTGTTAGCAGAATATGGAATCGGTGGGTTCAGGAGGGTAATACGGAACACCGTGCTGGATCCCAACGGCCTCGTATCACTAGCAGTCGAGATGACAGGCACCTTATCCGCATGGATGTAACGGATTGTGCAGCCATGTCTCGATCCCTGAGTCAACAGTTGGGGACGTTTGCAAGACAACAACCATCTGCACGAACAGTTCGACGACGTTTGCAGCAGCATGGACTATCAGCTCGGAGACCATGGCAGCGGTTACCCTTGATGGTGCATCACAGACAGGAGCCTCTGCGATGGTGTACTCAACGACGAACCTGGGAGCACGAATGGCAAAAAGTCATATTGTCGGATGAATCCAGGTTCTGTTTCCAGCATCATGATGGTCGCATCCGTGTTTGTCGACATCGCGGTGAACGCACATTGGAAGCATGTACTCGTCCTCGGCAAACTGGCGCATCATCCGGCGTGATGGTATGAGGTGCCATTGGTTACACGCCTCGGTCACCTCTTGTTCGCATTGACGGCACTTTGAACAGTGGACGTTACATTTCAGATGTGTTACGTTCCGTGGCTGTACCCTTCATTCGATCCCTGCGAAACCCTACATTTCAGCAGGATAATGCACGACCGCATGTTGCAGGTCCTGTACGGGCCTTTCTGGATACAGAAAATGTTCGACTGCTGCCCTGGCCAGCACATTCTCTCACCAACTGAAAACGTCTGGTCAATGGTGGCCGAGCAACTGGCTCGTCACTACTCTTGATGAACTGTGGTATCGTGTTGAAGCTGCATGGGCAGCCGTCCAAGCTCTGTTTGACTCAATGCCCAGGCGCATCAAGGCCGTTATTACGGCCAGAGGTGGTTGTTCTGGGTACTGACTTCTCCGTATCTATGCACCCAAATCGCGTGAAAATGTAATCATATGTCAGTTCTAGTATAATATATTTGTCCAATGAATACCCGTTTATCATCTGCATTTCTTCTTGGTGTAGCAATTTTAATGGCCAGTAGTGTATGTTTCTCAGCACCCAGTTCTTTCGAACCATATTTTCCTTTTCGGAATAGTAGAGTATAGATGCTTGATGGTGGCGTAGTTTTTGTACTATATCCTGGATTCACTTGTATGAAGTCAGATAAAGCGATTAGTGTTGTGGTTAGTATTGTGTGTCGATCCCCAGCTGATCACTTTGTCCACCATAGACCTCATATTAGTGAAAGCATTTGTCAAATGAAAATGTTTTTGTGACGTTCCTTAGCCTTTTTTTTGTCTTGTGATGTTAAAAATGAATAAAACTGTTGTTATTTAGATCAAAACTCCTCCCTTTGTTCTACTAACATTACCTTTGCCATATTTATTAAAGTCTTGATTACAAAACAAAGTAGTAAACTTGTAGACAGTCGGTTTAAACCTGACAGGGACTGATGCTGTCAGCTAACGCAGGCTCAATGCAAACAGTTTTAGAGTACCATTGTGAGAGCAACTGCATGGAAAAAGAGGATATGGAGCCGGGCGCTTCGCAAAAAACCATTCCTCACAGCAGCACACAAAGTCACATTGTCAAACAACACAAATACTGTACAACAGTTGACTGGATGCATTTAGTGAGATCAGACAGATCGCGATTTTACCTCGTTTCAAATGATCTAAGGTGTCGCATGTGCTGAAGGCCCAATGGTGCAGTGTGAGGATGTAGTTCAGGTCAGTGGTTCTCCAATGTCTTGTGACGTATTTTTCGCACCATGACTCAGGCTCACTCCTTCAGGGTCCCATGAAATGAAATGTCATGTGGCAAGGGCCTCCCGGTTGGTAGACCTGATCGCCTGGTGCAAGTCTTTTGAGGTGACGCCACTTAGCCGACTTGCGCGTCGATGAGGATGAAATGATGATGATAAAGACGACACACACACCCAGTCCCTGAGTGGAGAAAATCTCCAACCCAGCCAGGAATCGAACCCAGGGCCTCCAGTATGACAAGCCGGCACACTGCCCACTCAGCTACGGTGGCGGACAGGTTCCCATAGGCATGATGTTTATTTCAGCATTGTCTATGACCAAGAGTCACCCTGTCTTCCATAGCTTTGTGGGCATGATGTGGCTCCTGCAATCCAAGACGACAACAGTCATGCGCAAAGGCCTGCACACATACCATTCTAGTCTTGTGAACAGTAAGACAGCATATCGTACTTCAACTGGTCCGCTAAATAATCCAATTTTAACTTCACAGAAAATGTATGGGAGTTTGCAACAGTGGCTAAAATGTAGTAATCAACATCCCTACAATCTGATAGCTGTACGGGATCTAATCTACATCTGCATCTATAGTTCTATACTCTGCAACTAGTGGAGGCTATACCTTGTGTGCCAGTCTCATGTGCCCCTTTTCCTGCTTCAGCTGTGTATGGTTTGCTGGAAGAACGTTTGTTGATAACCCTCTGTGTGGGCTCCAATCTCTCTAATTTTATCTTAAAGGCCTTTCCTGAGATATAGGAGAGGGCAATATATTGGTTGATTCTGGAACTTTAACAGTAGACCATAACGTGATGCAGAACACCTCTCTTGCAGCGACTGCCACCAGAGTTGGTTGAGCATCTTCGTGACCTTTTCACAGTTACTAAATTAACAAGTAATGCAACGTGCTGCTCTTTTTTGGATATTCTCCATTTCCTCCATCAATCCTGCCTGGTATGGTTCCAAGACTGACAAGCATTATTCAAGTATTGGTCAGTCGGGTGTTTTATAAGCTATTTCCTTTGATGATGGACTACATTTCTACATCTACATCTACATTTATACTCCGCAAGCCACCCAATGGTGTGTGGCGCAGGGCACTTTACGTGCCACTGTCATTACCTTCCTTTTCTGCCGGCCGGGGTGGCCAAGCGGTTAAAGGCGCTACAGTCTGGAACCGCGTGACCGCTACGGTCGCAGGTTCGAATCCTGCCTCGGGCATGGATGTGTGTGATGTCCTTAGGTTAGTTAGGTTTAAGTAGTTCTAAGTTCTAGGGGACTGATGACCTTAGAAGTTAAGTCCCATAGTGCTCAGAGCCATCTGAGCACTATGGACCTTTTCTGTTCCAGTCGCGTATGGTTCGCGGGAAGAACGACTGTCGGAAAGCCTCTGTGCGCACTCGAATCTCTCTAATTTTACATTCGTGATCTCCTCGGGAGGTATAAGTAGGGGGAAGCAATATATTCGATACCTCATCCAGAAACGCACCCTTTCGAAACCTGGCGAGCAAGCTATACCGCGATGCAGAGCGCCTCTCTTGCAGAGTCTGCCACTTGAGTTTACTAAATATCTCCGTAACGCTATCACGGTTACCAAATAACCCTGTGACGAAACGCGCCGCTCTTCTTTCGATCTTCTCTATCTCCTCCGTCAACTCGATCTGGTACGGATCCCACAGTGATGAGCAATACTCAAGTATAGGTCGAACGAATGTTTTGCAAACCACCTCCTTTGTTGATGGACTACATTTTCTATGGACTCTCCCAATGAATCTCAACCTGGTACCCGCCTTACCAACAATTAATTTTATATGATCATTCCACTTCAAATCGTTCCGTACGCATACTCCCAGATATTTTACAGAAGTAACTGCTACCAGTGTTTGTTCCGCTATCATATAATTATACAATAAAGGATCCTTCTTTCTATGTATTCGCAATACATTACATTTGTCTATGTTAAGGGTCAGTTGCCAGTCCCTGCACCAAGTGCCTATCCGCTGCAGATCTTCCTGCATTTCGCTACAATTTTCTAATGCTGCAACTTCTCTGTATACTACAGCATCATCCGCGAAAAGCCGCATGGAACTTCCGACAGTATCTACTAGGTCATTTATATATATAGTGAAAAGCAATGGTCCTATAACACTCCCCTGTGGCACGCCAGAGGTTACTTTAACGTCTGTAGACGTCTCTCCATTGATAACAACATGCTGTGTTCTGTTTGCTAAAAACTCTTCAATCCAGCCACACAGCTGGTCTGATATTCCGTAGGCTCTTACTTTGTTTATCAGGCGACAGTGCGGAACTGTATCGAACGCCTTCCGGAAGTCAAGGAAAATAGCATCTACCTGGGAGCCTGTATCTAATATTTTCTGGGTCTCATGAACAAATAAAGCGAGTTGGGTCTCACACGATCGCTGTTTCCGGAATCCATGTTGACTGCTACAGTGTAGATTCTGGGTTTCCAAAAACGACATGATATGCGAGCAAAAAACATGTTCTAAAATTCTACAACAGATCGACGTAAGAGATATAGGTCTATAGTTTTGCGCATCTGCTCGACGACCCTTCTTGAAGATTGGGACTACCTGTGCTCTTTTCCAATCATTTGGAACCTTCCGTTCCTCTGGAGACTTGCGGTACACGGCTGTTAGAAGGGGGGCAAGTTCTTTCGCGTACTCTGTGTAGAATTGAATTGGTATCCCGTCAGGTCCACTGGACTTTCCTCTGTTGAGTAATTCCAGTTGCTTTTCTATTCCTTGGACACTTATTTCGATGTCAGCCATTTTTTCATTTGTGCGAGGATTTAGAGAAGGAACTGCAGTGCGGTCTTCCTCTGTGAAACTGCCGTACGTAATGGAACTCTACAATGGCCATTCCTCGTAGTCCAGAATCTAGTTACTAATTGAGCTGCTCGGGGAAACAAAATGGTAAGCGCCAAAATCACAGTTTCGAGATACAGCGTATCTAAAGTTTCAAATGATCTGCAAATCTGAATAATTTTTTTTAACAGTCCTTTTATTCTGTAGTGATTCTAACATCTATCTTCTACTATACAGACATAAATGAAACTCAGAACTGACTAAAACAAATGAAATATACAAAAATTATTACATTACCGTACACCATTAACAACACATAGTGATAGAACATTACATATTAAATTTTACAGTAAGTCTTCAACACTTTACTGAAACTGCAAAATCATTCATCACTCTCATTACTAATGTCTTTTTCATCCAAAACTGTTGGATTTAGTGACAGGATAAATCCATGGTTGACAGGAGGTATGTAATTTAGGAGCGACAGGACGTCAGCAACTTTCTTCTTTTCAATAAGCCTTGGCCCATTGTATTTAAGTCGAAGCGTAGGAACTGGCCCTTGCCTTCCACGTTTACTGAAGCTTATTTCATGCCAAATGTCATGACAAAATGTCTCGCTGATGAATAAAGATGATGGATATTCGGAGGTCACCTTCCACCTAAGTACTTTCCTTAGGTTGACATCTCGACCATCAACTGTCTTCTTTCTGAAGACAAACGCTTATTTAGAGTATCGTATTTGATAGAAATCCTCTCTGAAAAAAGCAATGGATTCTTCTTAGCCGACTTCTTGATGCTCTCGCACCACTGATCTGGACTGTACAATCTTGTACTTGTCGGCGAACGTAATTTTCAATTGTCGCGAAATCTCTATCGGACGGCAACATTGTGTGCCCACTCATGGGGAAGTGGTGTTCAATCACACGAAATCTACCAGTTGAAATTAGATATTTCCAAAACAGTACCATGTTCCAGTTCTTATTTTGGCCACAGCAGCACCTTTTCCGAGACGACCTCTTTGTCTGTTCCTGAATGGTTTCTGCAGGAGCGATACACTGTTCGTTGTTTTGGGCAATATGATCTGATTCGCTATTAACATGTATAACAACGAAAACTACTATTACCGTTACCATTATTATTATTAGATGTAACAATATAAATGAGAAATGCATATTCACACACCACTTAGCAAAAAAATGTAGCCATTCTAAAATAACCTCAAAATTAACGTACTTCAGGAACATAATGGTATGTACATGCACTTACCATTATGTTCGTGAAACGTACTAAAGACATATTTACAAAATAACATACCTCTGAGTCATCTGAATCGTTAGGAATGTATTCTGGATCCCTCTCGAAGATATTAGTATCATTGGAAGTATATTTCTCGTCTTCTGCCATGTTCACTATTGCCATAATCTCGGAGATGTTTTTACTTGCCGCCATTCTCTCTGTCACTTACCATTATGTTTCCGCAACAGACGGACAGTGGCGCTTACCATTAAGATCGGCCCTGACATCTGTTGAGTGAATTTGGAACTACTAGTAAGTTTACTGCCTTGTGCATCCCACGGGTGGTGTCATTAGCCATCTACCGCATAATACACGGCGATGGCGCTTACCATTGTGTTCCCCCGAGCAGCTCAATTGTATTATAGGTTTAGATATGTTACGTGAGAAGGACAGTATTATTGACTTCTCGAAACGTTAATGTTTCCTTGGACAAAAGGGCAGTGAAATCACAATTGACTTGGATACCAGGACTCTTAAATATGACAAGCATTGTACTGGATACAAAATTCAATTTTTGCAAGGGAGTGATGAAACACACAGACACTCGCTCCTGATGCCGAATATGATGATTTTAAAACACCGATTAGCCGTAAGTTAAGTGAAACCACTGCTATTGCTGGTGATGAACTCTATGAACTTTATGAAGTATTGGTTAAATACATACAGGTCTTTACTATGCGACCAGGTGTCATTAAGATATGTATTTACGAAACTGAAGTCAAGCCTCGCCAAATTTTTTATTACAAAATCTATAATGTACCACTATCTCAACGACCTGCAGTGTGGCAAGAACTTAAACAGATGTTACCGTGGAAGGTCATCGAACCTTTCACATCTACATACTGTAGTCTATTAGCTGTTGTCAAGAAACCTAATGGAAATATTAGGGTGGTGTTGGACTCACATGCCCTAAATGAAATTATACTACCTGTACGCACTAAAACAGAAAACTAAGAGGAACAATTGAACAAATTTTTAGATGCTAAGTACTTTTACACGATCGACTTGACAAATTCGTTTTGGCAAGTGGAAATCACTCCTGATTACAGAAAATATACTGCTTTCATATTCAGTGGGTGAACATATCAATTCTGTGTACTTACTTTCGGATTGAGCGCCAGTTCAGGCGTATTTATTACCGCTTTGGATACTGTGCTTGGTGACGAGTTAGTGGAGACTGTTACACATTGTGTCGATATTTTGATAGCCACTAAGACTTGGAATGAACGTCTTCACACCCTTGAAAAGATTCTGGATAAATTTTCACAAGCTGGTGTAACAGCTAACCTAAGGCAGTCAAAATTTGCTTGTTGTGAGATTAGGTATCTCGGATACGTCATTAATGCACAAGGTATACGCCCTGAGCCAGGTAAGTTGGACGCTATTAGGAACTTTCCTAATCCTCGCACTAAAAAACAACTAAAGTTATTTCCATGACTGTTCTTTCTTTCGACGTTTCCTGTCACAGCAACTATTGATCAGTAAGCATGTCCTAGATTTACTTAAGAATCTGGTATGGACCTGATCTCAGCAGTGGCAGCAAGATTTTGAGAACAATAAGCAGGCATTGCTGAATGCAAACATTTAGACCATCCAGACTTTAGATTTTTGTATGACGCGTGACGCATCATGCCATGGCTTTGGTTGTTGCCTATTTCAAGTGGTTAAAAACGGAGAAGAGGAACGGGTAAAAATCATTGAATTTGCAAGCCGTAATGTACGTGAATGCGAACTTACTTATTAAACAACTGAACTTTAACCTCTTTCTGTTGTCTGGGCTTTCAAAAAGTTTAACTATTATTTGTATGGTAAACACACGAAAATTGATACAGATCACCAAGCTCTGACATTTTTGTTAACATGTAAGTTAGTTCATCCTAGATTATCCGCTGGGCTTTATCTCTGTAGAATTACTCATTTGAGATTGTATACATTAAAGGTAGACCGGCCGGAGTGGCCGAGCGGTTATAGGCGCTTCAGTCTGGAACCGCGCGCCTGCTACGGTCGCAGGTTCGAATCCTGCCTCGGGCATGGATGTGTGTGATGTCCTTAAGTTAGTTAGGTTTAAGTAAATCTAAGTTCTAGGGGACTGATGACCTCAGAAATTAAGTCCCATTGTGCTCAGAGCCATTTGAACCATTAAAGGTAAAGACAGCATAATTGCTAATGCTTGTCTCGTTTTCCACAAGGTTTGAATGATTGTAAATCTTGAAAATGTGAACGACTACAGAATACTCATAATGCAGGACAAACAATATTACCAATATTACAATGATTTGTTTAGAAATAAGGTAGCTTTACAAAATCCTGATCTACACTGAATCAAGGTAAGAACTTTAGCCTTAGATCAACCTGACCGTCCACTGTCTAGCCTTTATCGGATATTTAATGATGTGTTATTTTATCGTCGTCACCTTGATAGCTCTAACTGGCATGTATGTATTCCCAAGGACTCTGAACACAACCTGGCACACAGTTTGGGGACACTATGGAACGAAGAAGTGCATTGCAAAACTTGGTACGTATTTTGTTTCACTAAATATGAGCCGAAAGATTCACAATGTACTTAAAACTTGCGTATCTTGTCAGAAATATAAACTTCGGAACCTATCAGCAAAGACAGATCTACATTCCATGCTACCAGCAAACCTCTGGAGACTTAAGTACGGATGTAACAGGTCCACATCCAACAAGTAGGCATCGATGTAAGACTTCGGATGACAAAATGCCTTCGTGCGTCACGACCGTAAGTCCAGTGGTTTACCAGTTCCTTATTTTGCACAGTTGCATCGCGATACATGTCATTAGGCTATGCACTACAAACGTTATTCCGCTTCACATCCATAGTTCCATTCCGCTTATAGTTTATCTGGCTATCTATAAAGAATGTTAACAAGTTTTTACGTAAATATTTCATCGCGATCATTCTCATAGTGATTTACAAAGAACAATTTTGCATACGTACTTAATCGCGGTTACAGGCATTGCAATGCATGCAGTGTCTAAAGCAATTCCTCACATAAATCTCGTGGCTTTACACATTTTGATACATCTTACAAATTCCGATCACTTTTACATATAAACACATTGCATTATGTTTTAGATCAATATAGATTATTACACAAATATATTACATTTTGGCTTTGCATGGTTACAAGTATCTACATAATCTTACAAAAATTACAGATTATTGAACCAAATTTTGCATTCGGTATGATGTCACGTGAAACTGAAAAGATTAGACGCAACATCTTGATACATCAGTAAACAAGCACAAACGCAAATATACAAATGGACAAATGTCTAAAACAACACACGAAAATCAAGCTTACAGAAATCTCGCGTTAAGAATGTATATGCCCTTGGCTTCACATAAACAGGTGTTATACAGTATGAAGTGCATCTAGTCCGTTGCTAGGCGATAGTGTTTGGCTGTTGTGTGGTTTTGTGTACACGTCAATCAGTCATGAAGAATTTATCGCGTCCGTCGGTCGTCGTAATTTAATATATTATTTGTTAGTAACGTTGATTGTTGCCGACTTACGTGGTGGGCCTTAATCAAAATATTTCATTTTATTTTGATTTACAATTAAATGCTTTTGTGACGTTCGTTTTTAACAATAATAATCTTAAAGCATGAACATCTAAGTTGAACAATGTAATAAACTTTTCATATTAATTTCCTCGGCTAGTCAGTTCACATTAAAGCAAAAAATCTTTAGTTATTAATTACTATTGCGGCCCACGCACGCTCGAGAGTATTTCTTCTTACCTCCGAACCATTGCACGGTAGTCGGAGTCCTGGACCTGGCTCTCGGCTGTGGTACTGAAAATAAGAATCTTAAAGCTACGTATTTTCTGCGACGTCTGACGGCTGTGGAGAAAATGTATATTATGTTAATAGATGGCGAGTTTTTCGCTTCCGCTAATTTTTATAAGTTAATATCGGCACGTAATGGCGTCGTTGGCTGCATCGGCCGCTGCGATTGTTGCACTGTAAATTACTCGAATGCAGGTTAATTCAAGGAAGGCGGACATGAAATCAGGATCACCTCTTATAAATTAAAAGTGAACAATAATATTAAATCAATATATTATCTGCTTAATTAGTACAAATATGATTACATTGGCCAGCACTCTCAAGATGTCCGTCTACACGCAACCAAGACAAAAGAAGTGATGAAGACTAAAAAATTAACAAAAGAGCGTATCTTGTCTCTTTAGAACATTTTGTTATATTTATTTGCCCTCGAAAGTTACACATAGAAATTATTATAATACGGATACATGAGAAAAATATATTATTCAATTTTTAAATATCTCTTCTTTATAAATACTGTTTAAGTCTTTTCTTATTATTTCGCTGGGGTCGCTATAAATTCCTGATCAACGCTACAGTTAATCATGTCTCAAAATTTTTTTCATTACACTTGTGTAAATATGATGACATTTGTGTTAAAGTTTAGGCTGATGTTATTTATTTACGTTCAACGAAGTCTAAATCTCTTCTTTCTTCTTCTGCTGCTGCTGGCTGGATCAGCTGAAATAAAATTTCTTACGCTACCTGATTTCCTTGCCGTAGGATTGAGAGGTACGTGTTTATAAACATACGGCTTAGGGAAATAGAGAAGCGTCCGATTCCACCCGTCTGCTTTGGCCCATGACGTCACAAATATGGCGGAAACGACCATACACTACGACTCCAATATGGCGGAACACTTCCCTTGACCTGTTACCGTTCCTGGTCCGAGGCGCCGGAACTTCAGTAAGCCTCATTTCTTCACGACACACAGAACACTCCACGACTTCATCCAAAAATCCGAATAGTTGAAGAAATTTTATTAGAGACAACGCACTGTCTCCCATTATCGCCGACAACCGAAAACTGTTGTCAGTCATATCCATACCTACCAAAGACATAAAAAAAAGCAATTTACCAAAATTCACACACGATGAACAGAAAAAAAATAACGTCGACGTAACAAAATCAAAATCGTTAACTCACTGAAAAATATTCCACTGGAAGCACAGTCACTACCGATACCACACATGTGCAATGCTACCACGCAAATGAACCCCATATGCCACGTAACACGCTACCCATGAACACATCACCAGAAAGAACCACCGACCGCAACAATACGCCACCTATAAACACGCCACACAAGCAAAATAACCCAAAAACATCACCTAACACACAATATATAAACACCACCGATCACATCAAAACGACACCTACAAACACGCCACTCTCACAAACTAAATTCCGCGCCGTCGTGACTTCACACACAACAGCCTTGCGTCACGCATCAAAGCCACGGGTGGGATCGGACGCTTCGGTCAACCCATAAAATCAAAGAACCTTTTACAACAGTGCTTTTAGATTTTACCCAAGAGACAAAATCCAATAATAAGTTAACTTGGCAATAAAACTTAAGATTATTTACAAAAAAGATAAGAATGACACTTGGCACCATAAAATCTGAAAACATTAAGAGCAGTAATAACTTAAAAAAATAATGGCAACTTGGCACCATAAAATCAAAGAAACGCAACACAACCAATAAATATAACAAAATAATAAATTGATACAACCAAAGGGCAATTGCAACTCCCAACGCAATCACAGACGAGCGAGCGCTCAACACTTTGGAGCCTTCGCACTAGAAACGGTCCCCGAAATAAACCGCTGAGAGCTCCCCGACATGCCTCCCACAACTGCCCATCACTAACGCACCTTGGTTATGCTCTGTAACACACGACAGATAATAACACAAGACAAAATTCAAAAATCAATTAATATAACATCCCGACAGCACATGATAACCACGGCGCCGTTAACTCGGGCACTCTTAACAAGTGCAGGAAGCCAATACACAAATCTTAATAAACAATAAAAGCCAAGCCCACATGAATAGTCAAACCACAGTCTTAGAAGTGCCTTAACGACACCAAACGCGACTATTCCATCAAGTTGATAACACAGTGAGCTAAAAATACAGAACATACCACTAAATGCTGTTACACAAACCAAATTGACGAGATCGTGTTGTTCAGGTCCCAGAAGACTGCATATACCAAGTGATTCACTATGAATATACTGCCCAAAACCGTCTTTCTTAGGCAGACCTTACCTAACACATCAAATTCCAAATATACCATACATGAACACAACTCCGGGCAGGTAACAGGAACCTCCTACGTGAATTCCTTCAAAAAGGAACAAACAGGCACCACCAAAGGTAACGCTGAGCAGACCGGGTGGGCAACGACCCAATCAGCGGGATAACCAAAAGACACTCCAGTTGAGCAAATAAAGTAGTACCAAAAAATATCGTAATGTGCCCCCCACACACACAGCAAAAACTTCCTACAGCGCCATCCCACATCAGAATGAAGTTTACAAACCGCTGCTGGAACTTCCAGCGGAAAATCTGACGCGCCAACCGAGCCCACACCATAACCTGGCAGACGACTCCAAAATTCAGCAACTAGTTGTCTCCGGGCCAGAGTATCACAGGACCCCACCGGACCGCAGAACAAGTACGCCGACTCCAATTAATCACCACCGCATGGCCAGCACAGCAGCGAGTCGCCTCCGCCCCAGACCACTCTGCTCATATTGCGAGGCACAACAACCTTAGCGCTAGTCACCAGCAGGTCAGGCAGAGCGAACTTCACGTTCCGTGCAATACCCAGAAACCAACTGCCCTCTCGCTTTCCGCCGGCCACCGCAAATGCACGCCACCGACGTAATAGCTAATCACCACCGGAGCGCCACCCGCACCAGAACAGCGAACTATAATCGATTTTAGCGCGCGCTCTAAACGAGATCACAGGATAGCGGCGCGCCATATCAGGTTTTAGATTAGTGCATATTTTTTTTGTAAAAACTTCATGGAATGTCCTGTTACAGTGATGTCTTGCACACACGCACATATGAACTGTACATAAACTGTGATCAGCGTGTAGTAAGTTCAGCTAAAACTGTAATGGTTACTGTCACACTGAAATCCACGCGACTGCGAATGCGCGGCAGCAGTAATACCAACATTGAAATGTTATGGGCGCACATGCCTCATTCAAATATTGTATACCACGAATTGTATTTGAATATCTACGTAAATATTGTACTGAATGTGCTTTAGGGTGCATGGCTCGCCTGCAGGTGCGTCCTTTCGCCTCGCAATTCAGGGGGCAATTTAAAGGTAGATTTGAAGGGTGGGCGTTGATGTATTGCAAAAACGTAGATGCCAAAACGTAGATAGAAGTTGAGAATATAAATAAAGAATTACTTAATATATTAATTAGTGTAAGCGGTTGTACCGATTGTGCCGTGCAACGGCTGAACACTAGAATAATTACGCAGTTCAGTTGTCTTGCCAAGAGGATGGTGCCTTTTTTGTTCTTGCAGCGGTCCAGGTTGGAGGTATATCTGCCACCGCTACCGATAATTATTTGGCACAACGTTATTATTACTATTACTATTTTATTGAGGTGAAATTTCACTAGGTATACTCATAGTTACACACAGCAACACAATTAATGTAAGTATCTTTGTAATTTAATATAGTGAAATATTTCGTGAATACTGTGATGTTATTTAATCTTGTTTCTTTTATGTTGGAAGCTATTTTCCACTTAACGGCGCCTTTCCGTGGCTAAAGGTTCCATGTTACAAATCTTATGAATGGTCCAGCACGAGTCAATGCTTTGGAATTTTTCAGTCTGCCAATCTACGAAGTGGTGGGAGCGGAGGGGGGGGGGGGGGGGGGGAAGAGAGAAAACTATCAACACGTAGCATTTAAGTGGTTAAATAGCGGGGCTCTCGCAACATAGATTACAAACAAAGCAAATTTTCAATATTATTTAATTATTTTTGGCACGCTGAATACTTAATATAATTTTTGTCTAGTACAAATTGTCGGCATACGTACAGATACCGACAGTTTCACAGAGTTTCACACTCAAGGTGCCACGTAATAGTGACTTATTTATTTCATAACCTAAAAAAGATTCCAGATAGATAATATAATGGGAAGACAGATTTAGGAACCAGTTTTTAAATTGCAAGACATTTCCAGGGGCAGATGTAGACTCTGACCACAATCTATTGGTTTTGAACTGTAGATTAAAACTGAAGAAACTGCAAAAAGGTGCGAATTTAAGAAGATGGGCTGTGAATAAACTGACAGAACCAGAGGTTGTAGAGAGTTTCAGGGAGAACATTAGGGAACGATTGACAGGAATGGGGGAAAGAAGTACAATATGAGAAGAATGGGTAGCTTTGAGGGATGAAATAGTGAAGGCAGCAGAGGATCAAGTAGGCAAAAAGACGACGGATAGTAGAAATCCTTGGGTAACAAAAGATATATTGAATTTAATTGATGAAAGGAGAAAATATAAAAATGCAGTGAATGAAGCAGTCAAAAAGGAATACAACCGTCTCAAAAATGAGATCGACAGGAAGTGCAAAATGGCTAAGCAGGGATGGCTAGAGGACAAGTGTAAGGATGTAGAGGCATATATCACTAGGGGTAAAATAGATACTGCCTACAGGAAAATTAAAGAGACTTTTGGAGAAAAGAGAACCACTTGTATGAATATCAAGAGATCAGATGGAAACCCAGTTCAAAGCAAAGAAGATAAAGCAGAAAGGTGGAAGGAGTATACAGAGGGTCTTTACAAGGGTGATGTACTTGAGGACAATATTATGGAAATGGAAGAGGATGTAGATGAAGATGAAATGGGAGATATGATACTACGTGAAGAGTTTGATAGAGCACTGAAAGTCCTGAGCCGAAACAAGGCCCCGGGAGTAGACAACATTCCATTAGAACTACTGACGGCCTTGGGAGAGCCAGCCCCGACAAAACTCTACCATCTGGTGAGAAAGATGTATGACACAGGCGAAATACCCTCAGACTTCAAGAAGAATATAATAATTCCAATCCCAAAGAAAGCAGGTGTTGACAGATGTGAAAATTACCGAACTATCAGTTTAATAAGTCACGGCTGCAAAATACAAACACGAATTCTTTCCAGACGAATGGAAAAACTGGTAAAAGCCGACCTCAGAGAAGATCAGTTTGGATTCCGTAGAAATGTTGGAATACGTGAGGCAATACTGACCCTACGACTTTTCTGAGAAAATAGATTAAGGAAAGGCAAACTTACGTTTCTAGCATTTGTATACTTAGAGAAAGCTTTTGATAATGTTGACTGGAATACTCTCTTTCAACATCTGAAGGTGTCAGGGGTAAAATACAGGGAGCGAAAGGCTATTTACAGTTTGTACAGAAACCAGATGGCAGTTATAAGAGTCGAAGGGCATGAAAGGAAAGCAGTTGTTAGGAAGGGAGTGAGACAGGGTTGTAGCCTATCCCCAATGCTATTTAATCTGTATATTCAGGAATTGAGCAAGCAGTAAAGGAAACAAAAGAAAAATTCGGAGTAGGAATTAAAATCCATGGAGAAGAAATAAAAACATCGAGGTTCGCCGATGACACTGTAATTCTGTCAGAGGCAGCAAAGGACCTGGAAGAGCAGTTGAACGGAATGGACAGTGTCTTGAAAGGAGGATATAAGATGAACATCAACAAAAGCAAAACGACGATAGTGGAATGTAGTCGAATTTTATCAGGTGATGCTGAGGTTATTAGTTTAGGAAATGAGACACGTAAAGTAGTAAATGAGTTTTGCTATTTGGGGACCAAAATAACTGATGATGGTCGAAGTAGAGAGGATATAAAATGTAGACTGGCAATCGTAAGGAAAGCGTTTCTGAAGAAGAGAAATTTGTTAACATCGAGTATAGATTTAAGTGTTAGGAAGTCGTTTCTGAGAGTATTTGTATGGAGTGTGGCCATGTATGGAAGTGAAACGTGGACGATAAATAGTTTGGACAAGAAGAGAATAGAAGATTTCGAAATGTGGTGCTACAGAAGAATGTTGAACATTAGACGGGTAGATCACATAACTAATGACGAGGTATTGAATAGAATTGGGGAGAAGAGGAGTTTGTGGCACAACTTGACTAGAAAAAGGGATCGGTTGGTAGGACATGTTCTGACGCATCAAGGGATCACCAATTTAGTATTGGAGGGCAGCGTGGAGGGTAAAAATCGTAGAGGGAGACCAAGCGATGGATACACTAAGCAGATTCAGAAGGATGTAGGTTGCAGTAGGTACTGGGAGATGAAGAAGTTTGTACAAGATAGAGTAGCACGGAGAGCTGCATCAAATCAGTCTCTGGACTGAAGACCGTAACAACAACAATCTAAAAAAGGTATTTCTCACAAATACGACGATCGAAATGTTGTATAACTTTTGTATCCTCATTATAGACACTTGGAAACTCTACCTGAGGAAAGCAATGTATACGTCCTGGACAGTTTCAACATAAAAAATATTAAAACTGGAATTACCATGCATGTCAGTCGGTTACATCTGCACATGCATAGGGATGCTTTCAACTGAAATGGCAAATGATCTTGAAAGCAGATATAAGATTGATAGTGTCCTCAAAACCATTATGAAACTATCCTTGCGATTCTTTCAAGGTCGCGATGAATTCTTCACACCTCTCGTTTTCTTCAGCGCCAGTGATCGTAGGGAACTGGACTGTCTTTGTCATAATGTATCCTTTCTACAACGCTAGATTCTTTTTGAATGCATTCCCTAAAAATCAGGAAGAAGTTATCTTTGCAATGTCTTACTGTAGGCTGTGTGCAGTCAAGTCCACTTAAAATTCGAAGACTGCAATGCATTCCAAATGTTGTTATTTTTGTATTTTCACTTCTTTTAACTTCATAAATTCAACAATGTTGTTGTTATTGTTGTTGTTGTTGTGGTCATCAGTCCTGAGACTGGTTTGATGCAGCTCTCCATGCTACTCTATCCTGTGCAAGCTTCTTCATCTCCCAGTACCTACTGCAACCCACCTCCTTCTGAATCTGTTTGGTGTATTCATCTCTTTGTCTCCCTCTATGATTTTTACCCTCCACGCTGCCCTCCAATGCTAAACTGGTGATCCCCTGATGCCTCAGAACATGTCCTACCAATCGATCCCTTCTTCTAGTCAAGTTGTGCCACAAACTTCTCTTCTCCCCAATCCTATTAAATATCTCCTCATTAGTTATGTGATTTACCCATCTAATCTTCAGCATTCTTCTGTAGCACCACATTTCGAAAGCTTCTATTCTCTTCTTGTCCAAACTATTTATCGTCCATGTTTCGCTTCCATACATGGCTACACTGCATACAAATACTTTCAGAAATGACTTCCTGACACTTAAATCTATACTCGATGTTAACAAACTTCTCTTCTTCAGAAACGCTTTCCTTGCCATTGCCAGTCTACATTTTATATCCTCTCTACTTCGACCATCATCAGTTATTTTGCTCCTCAAATAGCAAAACTCATTTACTACTTTAAGTGTCTCATTTCCTAATCTAATACCCTCAGCATCTCCCGACTTAATTCGACTACATTCCATTATCCTCGTTTAGCTTTTGTTGATGATCATCTTATATGCTCCTTTCAAGACGCTATCCATTCCGTTCAACTGCTCCTGCAAGTCCTTTGCTGTCTCTGACAGAATTACAATGTCATCGGCGAACCTCAAGGTTTTTATATCTTCTCCATGGATTTTAATACCTACTCCGAATTTTTCTTTTGTTTCCTTCACTACTTGCTCAATATACAAATTGAATAACATCGGGGAGAGGCTACAACCCAGTCTCACTACCTTGCCAACCACTGCTTCCCTTTCTTGCCCCTCAACTCTTATAACTGCCATTTGGTTTCTGTACAAATTGTAAATAGCCTTTCGTTCCCCGTATTTGACCCCTGCCACATTCAGAATCTGAAAGAGAGTATTCCAGTCAACGTTGTCAAAAGCTTTCTCTAAGTCTACAAATGCTAGAATCGTAGGTTTGCCTTTCCTTAATCTAGCTTCCAAGATAAATCGTAGGGTCAGTATTGCCTTACGTGTTCCAATATTTCTACGGCATCCAAACTGATCTTCCCCGAGTTCGGCTTCTACTAGTTTTTCCATTCGTCTGTAAAGAATTCGCGTTAGTATTTTGCAGCCGTGACTTATTAAACTGATAGTTCGGTAATTTTCACATCTGTCAACACCTACTTTCTTTGGGATTGGAATTATTATATTCTTCCAGAATGAGATTTTCACTCTGCAGCGGAGTGTGCGCTGATATGAAACTTCCTGGCAGATTAAAACTGTGTGCCCGACCGAGACTCGAACTCGGGACCTTTGCCTTTCGCGGGCAAGTGCTCTACCATCTGAGCTACCGAAGCACGACTCACGCCCGGTACTCATAGCTTTACTTCTTGAAGTCTGAGGGTATTTCGCCTGTCTCATACATCTTGCTCACCAGATGGTAGAGTTTTGTCAGGACTGACTCTCCCAAGGCCGTCAGTAGTTCTAATGGAAAGTTATCTACTCGCGGATCCTTGTTTCGACTCAGGTCTTTCAGTGCTCTATCAAACTCTTCACGTAATATCATATCTCCCACTTCATCTTCATTTACATCCTCTTCCATTCCCACAATATTGTCCTCAAATACATCGCTCTTGTATAGACCCTCTATATACTCCTTCCAACTTTCTGCTTTCCCTTCTTTGCTTAGAACTGGGTTTTCATCTGAGCTCTTGATATTCATACAAGTGGTTCTCTTTTCTCCAAAGGTCTCTTTAATTTTCCTGTAGGCAGTATCTATCTTACCCTTAGTGAGATAAGCCTCTAAATCCTTACATTTGTCCTCTAGCCATCCCTGCTTAGCCATTTTGCACTTCCTGTCGATCTCATTTTTGAGACGGTTGTATTCCTTTTTGTCTGTTTCATTTACTGCATTTTTATATTTTCTCCTTTCATCAATTAAATTCAATATTTATTCCGTTACCCAATTATTTCTACTAGCCCTCGTCTTTTTACCTACTTGATCCTCTGCTGCCTTCACTACTTCATCCCTCAAAGCTACCCATTCTTCTTCTACTGTATTTCTTTCCCCAATTCCTGTCAATTGTTCCCTTATGCTCTCCCTGAAACTCTGTGCAACCTCTGGTTTAGTCAGTTTATCCAGGTCCCATCTCCTTAAATTCCCACCTTTTTGCAGTTTCTTCAGTTTTAATCTACAGTTCATAACCAATTGATTGTGGTCAGAGTCCACATCTGCCCCTGGAAATGTCTTACAATTTAAAACCTGGTTCCTAAATCTCTTTCTTACCATTATATAATCTATCTGAAACCTGTCAGTATCTCTAGGCTTCTTCCATGTATACAATTCCATGTATACAATTCAACAATAGCGACTTTTAAATCGGAAAATCGTTCCGCGCGTTCTCCTTGACTTGATAAACGTACTTTTCTGTAATACACTCCTGGAAATTGAAATAAGAACACCGTGAATTCATTGTCCCAGGAAGGGGAAACTTTATTGGCACATTCCTGGGGTCAGATACATCACATGATCACACTGACAGAACCACAGGCACATAGACACAGGCAACAGAGCATGCACAATGTCGGCACTAGTACAGTGTATATCCACCTTTCGCAGCAATGCAGGCTGCTATTCTCCCATGGAGACGATCGTAGAGATGCTGGATGTAGTCCTGTGGAACGGCTTGCCATGCCATTTCCACCTGGCGCCTCAGTTGGACCAGCATTCGTGCTGGACGTGCAGACCGCGTGAGACGATGCTTCATCCAGTCCCAAACATGCTCAATGGGGGACAGATCCGGAGATCTTGCTGGCCAGGGTATTTGACTTACACCTTCTAGAGCACGTTGGGTGGCACGGGATACATGCGGACGTGCATTGTCCTGTTGGAACAGCATGTTCCCTTGCCGGTCTAGGAATGGTAGAACGATGGGTTCGATGACGGTTTGGATGTACCGTGCACTATTCAGTGTCCCCTCGACGATCACCAGTGGTGTACGGCCAGTGTAGGAGATCGCTCCCCACACCATGATGCCGGGTGTTGGCCCTGTGTGCCTCGGTCGTATGCAGTCCTGATTGTGGCGCTCACCTGCACGGCGCCAAACACGCATACGACCATCATTGGCACCAAGGCAGAAGCGACTCTCATCGCTGAAGACGACACGTCTCCATTCGTCCCTCCATTCACGCCTGTCGCGACACCACTGGAGGCGGGCTGCACGATGTTGGGGCGTGAGCGGAAGACGGCCTAACGGTGTGCGGGACCGTAGCCCAGCTTCATGGAGACGGTTGCGAATGGTCCTCGCCGATACCCCAGGAGCAACAGTGTCCCTAATTTGCTGGGAAGTGGCGGTGCGGTCCCCTACGGCACTGCGTAGGATCCTACGGTCTTGGCGTGCATCCGTGCGTCGCTGCGGTCCGGTCCCAGGTCGACGGGCACGTGCACCTTCCGCCGACCACTGGTGACAACATCGATGTACTGTGGATACCTCACGCCCCACGTGTTGAGCAATTCGGCGGTACGTCCACCCGGCCTCCCGCATGCCCACTATACGCCCTCGCTCAAAGTCCGTCAACTGCACATACGGTTCACGTCCACGCTGTCGCGGCATGCTACCAGTGTTAAAGACTGCGATGGAGCTCCGTATGCCACGGCAAACTGGCTGACACTGACGGCGGCGGTGCACAAATGCTGCGCAGCTAGCGCCATTCGACGGCCAACACCGCGGTTCCTGGTGTGTCCGCTGTGCCGTGCGTGTGATCATTGCTTGTACAGCCCTCTCGCAGTGTCCGGAGCAAGTATGGTGGGTCTGACACACCGGTGTCAATGTGTTCTTTTTTCCATTTCCAGGAGTGTATGTGAAGTCTCCATACCCTTCGTTCCGTTCCATTGAAAACTGTTGCGATTGTCAATGGAATAGTGTAAACGACTTCAGAAATTTTAGTCTTCGTACTACCAATTTCTTCACGTATTCCATGCCTGCAAATTTAGCACAAGTGCTTCATTATGTACAGAACAAAGAATCCCACCTGCAATCATTGTAATTTTTTGCTGTTTCATTGTCAACAAAATCTCTGAATTCTTTCTGCATGGTTTTGTAATGTCGTTGCACAGTAAAAAAGGAGTACCCGCCGCTTATGCCAATTGATAATTCTTATCTCCCTATTCTACCATTACCATTCATTTTAAATGATTGTGAAGATAGATCGCCAAGCAACACTATGTGAAAAAGTATCCGGACACCCCCAAAAACTTACGTTTTTCATATTAGGAGCATTGTGCTGCCACCTACTGCCAGGTACTCCATATCAGCGATCTCAGTAGTCATTAGACATCATGAGAGAGCAGAAAGGGGCGCTCCGCGGAACTCACGGACTTCGAATGTGATCAGGTGATTGGGTGTCACTTGTGTCATACCTCGGAACGCGAGATTTCCACACTCCTAAACATCCCTAGGTCCACTGTTTCCGATGTGATAGTGAAGTGGAAACGTGAAGGGACACGTACAGCACAAAAGCGTATAGGCCGACCTCGTCTATTGACTGACAGAGACCGCCGACAGTTGAAGAGGGTCGTAACGTGTAATAGGCAGACCAACACAGAGGAATTCCAAACTGCATCAGGCTCCACTGCAAGTACTATGACCGTTAGGCGAGAGGTGCGAAAACTTGGTTTTCATGGTCGAGCGACTGCTCATAAGCCACACATCACGCCGATAAATGCCAAACGACGCTTCGCTTGGTGTCAGGAGCGTAAATATTGGACGATTGAACAGTGGAAAAGTGTTGTGTGGAGTGACGAATCGCGGTACACAATGTGGTGGTCCGATGGCACGGTGTGGTTATGGCGGATGCCCGGTGAACGTCATCTGCCTGCGTGTGTAATGCCAACAGTGAAATTCGGAGGCGGTGGTCGTGTTTTTCACGGAGGGGGCTTGCACTCCTTGCTGTTTTGCGTGGAACTATCACAGCACTGGCCTACATTGATGTTTTAAGCACCTTCTTGCTTCCCACTGTTGAATTACGAACAAGTTAAATTGGAAAGAACACACAGAAAATGTTGTGGGGAAGGCTAACTAAAGGCTGCGTTTTATTGGCAGGACACTTAGAAAATGTAACAGACGCACTAAGGAGACTGCCTACACTTCGCTTGTCCGTCCCGTTTTAGAATACTGCTCCGCGGTGTTGGATCCATACCAGGTAGGACTGATGGAATACATCGAAAAAGTTCAAAGAAAGGCAGTACGGTTTGTATTATCGCGAAATATGGGAGAGAGTGTTACAGAAATCATACAGGATTTGGGCTGGAAATCATTAAAAGAAAGGCGTTTTTCGTTGCGGCGGAATCTTATCACGAAATTCCAATCACCAACTTTCTCCTCCGAATGCGAAAATATTTGGTTGACACCGGCCTACATAGGACGGAACGATACCAGGATAAAATAAGGGAAATCAGAACTCGTACGGAAATATATAGGTGTTCATTCTTTCCGCGCGCTATACGAGATTGGAATAGTAGATAATTGTGTATGTGGTTTGATGAACCCTCTGCCAGGCACTTAAATGTTATTTGCAGAGTATCCATGTAGATGTAGATATAGAAGAGCAATTCGGGGATGGAGATTGCATCTTTCATCACGATCGAGCACCTGTTCATAATGGACGGCCTGTGGCGCAGTGTTTACACGACAATAACGTCCCTGTAATGTACAGGCCTGCACAGAGTCCTGACCTGAGTCCTATAGAACACCTTTGGGATGTTTTGAAACACCGATTTAGTGCCAGGCCTCACCGACCGACATTGATACCTCTCCTCAGTGCAGCACTCCGTGAAGAATAGGCTGCCATTCCCCAAGAAAATCATACAGCACCTGACTGAGCGTATGCCTGCGAGAGTGGAAGCTGTCATCAAGGCTAAGGGTGGGCCAACACCATATTGGATTCCAGCATTACTGATGGAGGGCTCTACAAACTTTTATGTCGTATTCGGCTAGGTGTCCGAATACTTTCGATGATATAGTGTACTTCTTTTTGGGCAAAAAGCCACTGGATCTGTGAATGTCCTTCATATCACGAACAAATAACAAAGGTTAAATAGCGCTGACACCATGAGTCTAACGACCTCAGATGACAGAGAAAAGCCCCACCGCTATGCCCAATGAAATGTTGCGCTGTTCCGGGTTCTTCCGAGAAGGACCGAGCAGAGCCCAGTGACAGGTGCACACGCTGCACTCCGTGGCCAACTGTGCCTTACAAGCACAGCAGTTCCATAGTTAAGGGTAGGCAGACAAACAAAATGATTTAATTGTTAATTTCATGCTGTTAAAATTCACAATATTTCGAAGTAAAACTTACAGAAATGTCGATTTTACATTTCGTAAGTGCCAAAACGTGGGATTTTTGATGCTGAAGGACGGTTTTAGCCGAAATCGCGCTTCGCTCATGGCCTCTAGCTTAGACGGGATTTGCAGACCAATTTTAGGCTGTTTCCAGGCTCGAAAGACCATAAGTCTCGTACATCAGTTTGATCACCTGACTTCACCTAAACTTCTGTGGAGTATTGTAAACACATGTCGCTTACATGCCGTTTACGAACCAGTGCTATCACTGTCATATTTCGGTTCCACAATACTGAGTTAGTGTATCATATTTTACAGAGAAACCGGATACGTGTCAGAGTATTCAACAATGGAAGAAAACTTTCTGTAAGAAAGTTCTAGTAAACGTGGGTTCGCAAATGAGCCGTCTGGGAGATCACTGCGAATGTATGATTACGAACTGCCACTGATTTTGCAACGGGTCTCTTTGACCCAATCTTTCTGTGTGTCACTATACTGTTTTTTCGTCATTTCTGTATTGTTTTTCTTTACATTACGTATCTTTTTTGTATTGTGATAATTTTGTGTAATCTATCAGAGTGTATTTTATATGTTTATGTAATTTCATTTTAATTTAGCCCTTAGCTCGATACGAGAATTAATGTCAGTGCTAAATGTTAATAACGCAGAGAGAGAAAGAGAGAGAGGGGGGAAAATGGTTCAAATGGCTCTGAGCACTATGGGACTTAACATCTGAGGTCATCAGTCCCCTAGAACTTAGAACTACTTAAACCTAACTATCCTAAGGACATCACACACATCCATGCCCGAGGCAGGATTCGAACCTGCGACCGTAGCGGTCGCGCGGTTCCAGACTGAAGCGCCTAGAACCGCTCGGTCACAACGGCCGGCAGACAGGGAAAGACAGTTGAAGAGCGTTATAGGGAGTTAGCGAACGTGGAGATAAAAAAAGGAAGTTGTCATTACGTCACAAACTTGACGCCAGCGTCCGCAATCTCACTTAATCCCAAAACATTAAGTTAGCCACATTTATACCTCCATGGTTCACCGAGGTGATAGTTCCTCGTGATGTTACTTAGACGTGCTCGTTCCCAGTTTCGGCTGTTTGGGGTATCTATCGACCTTTGTTGTCGTAGTATTAATCGACCTGATCGTAGTCTAAAGTTTAAATGAAACATATTTCCTTCATAACTGGAGCCGTTCAAGCAATAATTGCTATTGTACACATGAAGCAAGGTTGAGCTGTTTACTTTTATTCTTTCCTGTGTTTTTCGTTGCTTCCAAACCGTAAACGCTCAGACGTCCGAGTCACACTGTATCAACGGCCTCGTCCACGCACAACACACGGCTACCTGAGCGCGTTAATTGTTGGTGCAGCATCTCATGCCCCAACTTCTGCCGCCGATAATTATTCATTGTTCACATTTCCTCTCTCTTTAAAAATGATTATGGCTAGAACGGCCGGAGACAGTTATCATGTGTGTGTATTTTGTGCGTATGATTGTATGAATGTGTGAGAGAGATTCACTTCCGTTCTGGGAAGGCTTTGGCCAAGAATTACATGAACACTCTTCTCATCGTGCCTGCCTGCCGCTCCGCGTGTGTAGCCACCCACCCGCTTCACATTATAATTATTCCTCATGAAGTTTTGTTGTAAATAATCCATTGCACATCAACAGGAACAATATGTGCATAATTACAATGCCAGAAGAAAATGACAGTCATTACGCCGGATTAAGGTGTCTGCAGCACAAACTGGGGTTCACAGCGCTGCAACCAAACGTCTTGATCACTTACCCAGTGATGTGAAACGCCTGACAGACAGCAAAGTAACATTTGAAACTAAACCGAAAACGTTTCTCTGTGACAGCTCCTCTCATTTCGCAAAAGACCATCTGTTGTTATAATGTGTAAATGGCAATGCATTGGAATTATTAACATATGATTGTCGTTAATTTAAAAATAAGAAAAAACGTAATAAATGATCGGCATGGAGGCATACTTACGAAACAATTGATGTTCATATGAAATGGCTCATTTCACATCATTACGACTTATCGTGCGAATGATGAATGGAATATGAACCTAACTATTGGATATCACGAAACTTCGTATAGACTTATATACTTTGAAAATCTCAAAAAGAAATTCAAAACTAAAATGAAGCACACGATCAAAGTTGATGTACATTCTAATAGTGATTTGTTTGGCTATGCCAGCCAGAGTGGCCGAGCGGTTCTAGGCGCCACAGTCTGGAACCGCGCGACCGCTACGGTCGCAGGTCCGAATCCTGCCACGGGCATGGATGTGTGTGATGTCCTTGGGTTAGTTAGGTTTAAGTAGTTCTAAGTTCTAGGGGACTGATGATCTTAGAAGTTAAGTCCCATAGTGCTCAGAGCCATTTGAACCATTTTTTTTGTTTAGTTATTCCTGAAACACTGACAGAGTTACTGGCGATGAGAAATATTCACAGGTTAGGCTATAAAAAAACAATGCGCTCTCTTAATCACATTTCTGCAACTGCACGATGCTGGAGCAGCTATTATTGCTCATACACTGATTGATGTATCATAGGTAAGGTATCAAAGCCGGGAGATGTGTAATGTGTAATTTACTGTGAAACTAATGCCCTGACAGTCTAATACAACAAGAACTCTATTCTGTATAGAGTTATACATTAAACATTTAGTACATACGAGTTGGAAGCTGAAAATGTAACCAGTAAGCACACAAGCATTGGTTTCAGAGCCTCAGCTTCGTTTGCTACCGATGCAAATACTGTAAAAATGGAATTAAATGAATTATGAGAGCACGCTTATCATATCACCTACTTCTCTTCTTGGTGGCTCAAAATATATCAACAAAATACTAGTTACATAAAAGAGGCCAAATGTGTCGTATTATTAGAGCAAATACGCATTCAAGAATAGAAAAACGTTCGAAATTGTTTTCCTGACACTATGTTATTCAAGTAAGACCGGATGGTTTTTGTATTTAAAACAGTTGTTGAGTGCAAACGACGGAAATAATGAACAAGAAGCAAACAACAGTCTACTAAGGTTTTGGGCTGTTTAAGATGGGGGCAGGCCTCGCCCACTCTGCCCTCAAAATAACGTGCAGCGTAAGTGTATAGCGCCTTCTACCTTTTTTTGTATCTCCCCGTCAGCGGAGAACTAAGAATTATATTATGGAAAAAGCTCGTTAATTTTATTGAGAAGAGAACTGCTTATCGGTAAGAGTTTTGATTAATATTGTTTGTTGAAGATAAAAGACGAGGACAGTGATACCGAGAGACGAGGCGATATTTATATTCCCGATATATTCATTCTGTGGCTTGCAGTAAACAGTAATTTATACAAGAAGGCGAATTTGTAAAAGGAGAAGATCCATGGAAGTACAAAAAGGAGGGAAATGGCGCTGTGGACTTACGCTTGTACTGGTTGCCCCGGGGAGAACAATATTTATCAACTTACCTTCCATTAGGAATGCGGTTGCCTCAACGACTGTTATATGACTTTCAAGTGACAGAGCACAGCAATCAATCGTCCTTTTCTTTCAGGTTTTATTAGGCAAATCTAGATTTCGCTAGTGCCTAGCCATTATCAATGCACTATTTCGTAGTATCAGTGCATGTCCTAGTAGGTCGGTCACCTGGTGTTCGTTCAAGTCTTTAACGAACTGTGACAGAAACCCGAAAAATTGGGGGCTACCGTACTAGGACGTGCATTGATACTATAAAATAGTGCATTGATAATGGCTAGGCACTAGCGGCAATCTAGATTTGCCTAATAAAATCTGAAAGAAAAGGACGAGTGATTGCTGTGCTCCAGCACTTGAAAGAGAACAGTTCTTACTCAAATGGAATTACGAACAGATCTATGAACTAAAACTTTTATGATTCTTGAAAGATGTGCAAAAAATGTACAGAAACAGCATTTATCAATCAATGTAATTGTATTTAAAAACAATATCGATTTATTATGTACAGTATTTTTATTCTCTGTTAAAAATATTAATAGCTGTGAAACAGTCGAATGATTTAAGTAAAATACTCTGGTCTTTATATTGGATGGAGACCTTGTAAGTGTACTTATGTTGCATTTTGGTTAAACATACGTGTTTATTTGATCCTAAAACCTTTACATATCTTTAGCATCCCTATGTGTTGGGAAACTAATAACTTTATTTTTTCAGAGTGTCAAAACGCGCAATACAACGCGAGCCTATGATTGAACGTCGGCCATTTGCTCGACCGTAAAATCTTATCTGAGTATTGCCAATATTAAACGGCACAGAGCCGCAGCAATAACTTACAATGCATTTTTATTATATTATTTAACTTCACTGTCCTTTTGATCGAATTGCAAAGATTAATAGTAGTTTTCATTAAATTATTGTGTTTGCCGCATAACGGCTATGTTTAATCTCAGATACGTAAAATCACAGAAAATAACTTACTCCGAAATGATCAGTGATAAATATGCCACACAATGATATTTCTCTACGCGAACCTACGCCATTAAAGCAGTTTTAATTTCAATGAAACTGAAGAAATGCAAAAAAAAAAAAAAAAAAAAAAAACTTGGGATGTTTTGTTAACAAACTTGCTAGTACGATGTTTCACACCGCTCTTTACGTGTTTCATATTGCGGGCATTAAGCCATCAACTAATATTTCCATAAAAAAGACTGTGAAATTTGCCCGTGATAAGTCATCACTTTAGTGTGAGTTGCGTCATTTGATGTGAAATTAGAAGTGTATGTACCAACACATTTTACAGTTTAATGAACTGCATGTGTACACATTAATTGAAGCACACTACTTGACGTACAGAACGGAAAACAACACGCGCTGTACGTTGTTTTGAAGCTAGAGTGACCAGGGCCTGCCGCCTTCTTCAGTAGCCCAAAACGTTGGCACACTACCGTTTACGATTGATTTTTGTTCATTATTTCTGTCGTGTGCACGCAAGCTGTTTCAAATACTAACAATTGCAGTGCGTAGGTGAATAACATAGTGTCACGAAGGCTATTTCTAAAGTCTTTCTAGTCCTGAATGCGTATTTGCCCAAGTAATACGACACATTTTGCCTCGTTCTGTAACTTGCTTTTTGTTGACGTATTTCGAAAACCAAGAAGAGAAGAAATTGATGTAAAAAGATACTTACGTAATCAATGTAATTCCAATTCTACTCGATTTGTATCGACAGCAAATGAGCTGGAAGTCCGGTACCAGTGCTTGTATGCTTACTGGTCTCTTCTTGTTCGTTACATTTTCAGCTTTCAACTCGTATGCACAATATTTTTAATGTTCACAATTTCAAAGAACTACTTCAGTGTTCTCTGCTAGCTCATAAACGTGTGCAATGGGGAAGAAAGCAAGGCATGCTATCGTGTCTTGTGAACGATTATTGAAATGCAAAGAAACAGAACTGCATAGAGGTATACCTCCAAGTAGAACAGAGTTCTACATCTGTGATTTGAAAGTACTGACCAACCTTTCAGCTGCACCGTTGGACTGTGGCGAAAACGGCGTTGACGTCAGATGTTGAATACCATTGGTTTTGCAAAATGATTGAAACTCTACGGACATGAATTGCGGCCCATGGTCAGAGGCAATTGTCTGTGGAAGACCTTCAATACAAAAAAATTGCAGATAATGCTTGGATGGTGGCTGATGACGTCGTGGAAGACATACGGACAACAAAATTACTGTAAGAATCAATCACAACCAACCATCGAGCATTCCAGAATGGGCCAACAAAATCGATGTGTAGGTGCTGCCAAGGGAATGTGGCTTTCGGCCATGAAAAGAATTTCTGCGGTGGTGCTGATTGTTGTTCTGCACAAACCGTGCAAGAGCAAATGTTTGTAATCGCCGCATCGATTCCGAACCAAGTACAGAAAGTTGTTTCGTCCGCACTATACCCCAGTGTCATTGACGGAGAAGATTTAAAACAGATGACTGTAAAGAACGGGGCACTACTACCCTGGATTGATCATTATCAGTATGCAACAACAGCACACCACGGCGAACAAAAAGCCTCTGTGAGCAAACAATCGGCGAACCAACGGGTCCAAGATCGGTGACTTTGTCAACGGCCGTTGCGTTGTAACATATCGCAGAACAATAGAAACGTCAGGGTCGGCAGCCGTGGCTGTGGCTACATGACGAAAATTTATCGGGAAAAATTCGACCACGTCATCGGTTTCAGTGTGGATGCACATACAAGCAAGTTCGGAAGAATCGAATGCTTAATCCCTCAGCAACAGGTAAACGGGACAACGCATCGGCGTTTCCGTGCTTAGCAGTGGACCGATACAAAATATCGTAGCGGTACTGCGAGAGGAAAATAGACCACCTGATAAGTTTCTGCTCCGTACGTGGAGCTACAGGCTTGTTCGGATGAAATAGCGATGTCAATGGTTGGTGGTCGGTGACTATTGTTAAGTGACGACCATATAAGAATTCATGAAACTTCGTCAAACCAAATATGAGAGCTAAAGTTTCTTTCTCGATCTGCGAATAATTTCTTTGCGCAGATGAGAGCAATTTTGACGCAAAGGTAATAGATCTATCGCGCAAACTATCTTTATGCTCAAACACAGCACTGATCCCGAAATCAGATGCATCCACCATTAACAGAAGAGGTTTCTGGGGATCGAATGGCGTGTGAAAAGTATTAGAAAGCAACACCGATTTCAAACGGTGAAAGGCGCGTTCGCATTTCGCCCATCAGACAAATGCCACCTTTACGCCTCAACCGAAGAAGCGGAGCAGAAATGAGGTGCGGAATATATCTGTGATAATACGCTACCGGCCATTAAAATTGTTACCCCACGAAGATGAATTGCTACAGAGACGAAATTTAACCGACAGGAAGAAGATGCTGTGATATGCAAATGATTAGCTTTTCAGAGCATTCACACAAGGCTGGTTCCGGTGGCGACACCTACAACGTGCTGACATGACGAAAGCTTCCAACTGATTTCTCATACACAAACAGCAGTTGACCGGCCTTGCCTGGTGAAACGTTGTTGTCATGCCTCGTATAAGGAGGGGAAATGGGTACCATCACGTTTCCGACTTTGATGAAGGTCGGATTGTAGCCTATCGCGATTGAGGTTTATCGTATCGCGACATAGCTGCTCGCGTTGGTCGAGACCCAATGACTGTTAGCAGAATATGGAATCGGTGGGTTCAGGAGGGTAATACGGAACGCAGTGCTGCATCCCAACGGCATCGCATCACTAGCAGTCGAGATGACAGGCATCTTATCCGCATGGCTGTAACGGATCGTGCAGCCACGTATCGATCTCTGAGTCAACAGATGGGGACGTTTTCAAGACAAAAATCATCTGCACGAACAGTTCGACGACGTTTGCAGCAGCATGCACTATCACCTCGGAGACCATGGCTGCGGTTACCCTTGACGCTGCATCACAGACAGGAGCGCCTGCGATGGTGCACTCAACGACAAACCTGGGTGCACGAATGGCAAAACGTCATTTTTTCGAATGAATCCAGGTTCTGTTTACAGCATCATGATGGTCGTATCCGTGTTTGGCGACATCGGGGTGAACGCACATTGGAAGCGTGTATTCGTCATCGCCATACTGGCGTATCACCTGGAGTGATGGTATGGGGTGCCACTGGTTACACGTCTCGGTCACCTCTTGTTCGCATTGACGGCACTTTGATCAGTGGACGTTACATTTCAGATGTGTTACGACCCGTAGTTCTACCCTTCATTCGATCCCTGCGAAACCCTACATTTCAGCAGGCTAATGCACGACCGCATGTTGCAGCTCCTGTACGGGCCTTTATGGATACAGAAAATGTTCGACTGCTGCCCTGGCCAACACATTCTCCAGATCTCTCACCAATTGAAAATGTCTGGTCAATGGTGGCCGAGCAAATGGCTCGCCACAATATGCCAGTCACTGCTCTTGATGAACTGTGGTATCGTGTTGAAGCTGTATGGGCAGCTGTGCCTGTACACGCCATCCAACTTCTTTTTGACTCAATGCCCAGGCGTATGAAGGCCGTTATTACGGCCAGAGGTGGTTGTTCTGGGTACTGATTTCTCAGGATCTGTGCACCCAAATTGCGTGAAAATGTAATCACATGTCAGTTCTAGTATAATATATTTGTCCAATGAATACCCATTTATCATCTGCATTTCTTCTTGGTGTAGCAATTTTAATGGCCAGTAGTGTAGTTTATCTTTCCGAGGATTCTCTGCAGCTGCTTGACGTCCGTCGGCGATGATAAGTCTCGTATGGCACGGAAGTGCGTGGGACTGGGATGTATGCCTTGGGTATTAAGTACATGTCCCAGGTACGGCAAGTCACTGGCAAAGAATACGTATTTGTCCTTGCGTAAGTGAAGACCGCTCTGTCGCAGAACCAGAAATAAGGCCCGTAGATTAGCTAAATGTTCTTCCTCCGTCCTTCCCGAGACCACTATATCGTCAAGATAATTAACGGCTGTGGGGACAGACGCACAAACAGTCTAAAGGTATTGTTGGAACAATGCAGGGGCCGAAGCGCAATCGAATGGCAGATGTCTAAACTTGTATAAAACCGGATGCGTGTTAAATACCAATACACGTTGGGATTCTTCGTCCACCGATATTTGCAAGTACTCATCGGAGAGGGCCAACTTCGAAAAATATTTTCCCGGACATAGTTTATCGAAAAGATCTTCAGAACGTGGCAAAGGAAATGTCGCAATCACAAGCTGTGGATTCACAGTTGCCTTGAAGTCCACACTTTTTTTTTTGGTCATCAGTCTACTGACTGGTTTGATGCGGCCCGCCACGAATTCCTTCCCTGTGCTAACCTCTTCATCTCAGAGTAGCGCTTGCAACCTACGTCCTCAATTATTAGCTTGACGTATTCTAGTCTCTGTCTTCCTCTACAGTTTTTGCCCTCTACAGCTCCCTCTAGTACCATGGAAGTCATTCCCTCATGTCTTAGCAGATGACCTATCATCCTGTCCCTTCTCCTTATCAGTGTTTTCCACATATTCCTTTCCTCTCCGATTCTGCGTAGAACCTCCTCATTCCTTACCTTATCAGTCTACCTAATTTTCAACATTCGTCTATAGCACCAAATCTCAAATGCTTCGATTCTCTTCTGTTCCGGTTTTCCCACAGTCCATGTTTCACTACCATACAATGCTGTACTCCAGACGTACATCGTCAGAAATTTCTTCCTCAAATTAAGGTCGGTATTTGATATTAGTAGACTTCTCTTGGCCAGAAATGCCTTTTTTGCCATAGCGAGTCTGCTTTTGATGTCCTCCTTGCTCCGTCCGTCATTGGTTATTTTACTGCCTAGGTAGCAGAATTCCTTAACTTCATTGACTTCGTGACCATCAATCCTGATGTTAAGTTACTCGCTGTTCTCATATCTACTACTTCTCATTACCTTCGTCTTTCTCCGATTTACTCTCAAACCATACTGTGTACTCATTAGACTGTTCATTCCGTTCAGCAGATCATTTAATTCTTCTTCACTTTCACTCAGGATAGCAATGTCATCAGCGAATCGTATCATTGATATCCTTTCACCTTGTATTTTAATTCCACTCCTGAACCTTTCTTTTATTTCCATCATTGCTTCCTCGATGTACAGATTGAAGAGTAGGGGCGAAAGGCTACAGCCTTGTCTTACACCCTTCTTAATACGAGCACTTCATTCTTGATCGTCCACTCTTATTATTCCCTCTTGGTTGTTGTACATATTGTATATGACCCGTCTCTCCCTATAGCTTACCCCTACTTTTTTCAGAATCTCGAACAGCTTGCACCATTTTATATTGTCGAACGCTTTTTCCAGGTCGACAAATCCTATGAAAGTGTCTTGATTTTTCTTTAGCCTTGCTTCCATTATTAGCCGTAACGTCACGATTGCCTCTCTCGTCCCTTTACTTTTCCTAAAGCCAAACTGATCGTCACCTAGCGCATTCTCAATTTTCTTTTCCATTCTTCTGTATATTATTCTTGTAAGCAGCTTCGATGCATGAGCTGTTAAGCTGATTGTGCGATAATTCTCGCACTTGTCAGCTCTTGCCGTCTTCGTAATTGTGTGGATGATGCTTTTCCGAAAGTCAGATGGTATATCGCCAGACTCATATATTCTACACACCAACGTGAATAGCCGTTTTGTTGCCACTTCCGCCAATGATTTTAGAAATTCTGATGGAATGTTATCTATTCCTTCTGCCTTGTTTGACCGTAAGTCCTCCAAAGCTCTTTTAAATTCCGATTCTAAAACTGGATCCCCTATCTCTTCTAAATCGACTCCTGTTTCTTCTTCTATCACATCAGACAAATCTTCACCCTCATAGAGGCTTTCAATGTATTCTTTCCACCTATCTGCTCTCTGCCGGCCGGTGTGGCCGTGCGGTTAAAGACGCTTCAGTCTGGAACCGCGTGACCGCTGCGGTCGCAGGTTCGAATCCTGCCTCGGGCATGGATGTGTGTGATGTCCTTAGGTTAGTTAGGTTTAATTAGTTCTAAGTTCTAGGCGACTGATGACCTCAGAAGTTAAGTCGCATAGTGCTCAGAGCCATTTGAACCATATCTGCTCTCTCCTCTGCATTTAACAGTGGAATTCCCGTTGCACTCTTAATGTTACCACCGTTGCTTTTAATGTCACCAAAGGTTGTTTTGACTTTCCTGTATGCTGAGTCTGTCCTTCCGACAATCATATCTTTTTCGATGTCTTCACATTTTTCCTGCAGCCATTTCGTCTTAGTTTGCATGCACTTCCTACTTATTTCATTCCTCAGCGACTTGTATTTCTGTATTCCTGATTTTCCCGGAACATGTTTGTACTTCCTCCTTTCATCAAACAACTGAAGTATTTCTTCTGTTACCCATGGTTTCTTCGCAGCTACCTTCTTTGTACCTATGTTTTCCTTCCCAACTTCTGTGATGGCCCTTTTTAGACATGTCCATTCCTCTTCAACTGTACTGCCTACTGCGCTATTCCTTATTGCTGTATCTATAGCGTTAGAGAACTTCAAACATATCTCGTCAATCCTTAGTACTTCCGTATCCCACTTCTTTGCGTATTGATTCTTCCTGACTAATGTCTTGAACTTCAGCCTGCTCTTCATCACTACTATATTGTGATCTGAATCTATATCTGCTCCTGGGTACGGCTTACAATCCAGTATCTGATTTCGGAATCTCTGTCTGAGCATGATGTAATCTAATTGAAATCTTCCCGTATCTCCCGGCCTTTTCCAAGTATACCTCCTCCTCTTGTGATTCTTGAACAGGGTATTCGCTATTACTAGCTGAAACTTGTTACAGAACTCAATTAGTCTTTCTCCTCTTTCATTCCTTGTCCCAAGCCCATATTCTCCTGTAACCTTTTCTTCTACTCCTTCCCCTACAACTGCATTCCAGTCGCCCATGACTATCAGATTTTCGTCCCCCTTTTCATACTGCATTACCCTTTCAATATCCTCATACACTTTCTCTATCTGTTCATCTTCAGCTTGCGACGTCGGCATGTATACCTGAACTATCGTTGTCGGTGTTGGTCTGCTGTCGATTCTGATTAGAACAACCCGGTCACTGAACTGTTCACAGTAACACACCCTCTGCCCTACCTCCCTATTCATAACGAATCCTACACCTGTTATACCATTTTCTGCTGCTGTTGATATTACCCGATACTCATCTGACCAGAAATCCTTGTCTTCCTTCCACTTCACTTCACTGACCCCTACTATATCTAGATTGAGCCTTTGCATTTCCCTTTTCAGATTTTCTAGTTTCCCTACCACGTTCAAGCTTCTGACATTCCACGCCCCGACTCGTAGAACGTTATCCTTTCGTTGATTATTCAATCTTTTTCTCATGGTAACCTCCCCCTTGGTAGTCCCCTCCCGGAGATCCGAATGGGGGACTATTCCGGAATCTTTTGCCAATGGAGAGATCATCATGACACTTCTTCAATTACAGGCCACATGTCCTGTGGATACACGTTACGTGTCTTTAATGCAGTGGTTTCCATTGCCTTCTGCATCCTCATGTCGTTGATCATTGCTGATTCTTCCGCCTTTAGGGGTAATTTCCCACCCCTAGGACAAGAGAGTGCCTTGAACCGCTATCCGCTCCTCCGCCCTCTTTGACAAGGCCGTTGGCAGAATGAGGCTGATTTCTTATGCCGGAAGTCTTCGGCCGCCAATGCTGATTGGCCCCTAGACCACGGATACTGAATGAAGTCCACACAAAGTCTCAATTTTCCTGAAGATTTCGGCAAAATGACTAAGGGCGATGCCCAGAGGGAAGCCTGAATACGTTCCATTACGCCTTGGGCTTCCAAAGCGTGTATTGTTTTTGTGATCTCGTCACGCAATGCGTAGGGAACCGTGCGTCCTCTGAAAAATTTCGGTTGCGCGTTTGCTTTAAGTTCCAAATGTGCTTGATAATTCTTGGTGCAACCCAGGTCCGGTGCAAAAATGTCGGCGAATTCATCACAGAAACGTGAAACACTGTCTGAAGGCACAGTCTGGTTCACTAATAGGACATTACCCGAAACGGACAAGTTAAACAAATGAAAAGAATCCAAACCAAACAAGTTCACTGAAGAAGTAGAACGAAGTACGTAAAAAGACACAAGTTTTATTTGTCCTCCGTGGCAAGAAGGCTGCACTGCCCTAATACAGGGAGCTTCTGTCCTGAATAGCTAGTCAACGCAACGTTTGCGTCACGCAAAAGGGAGTTTGTCCAATAGTTTGTAAGTCTATTGATTTATTAAATAAACTGCAGCTCCCGTATCGAGCTGGAATGGAATCACTTTGCCGTGAATGTCCAAGTCCACTAAAAGTTCATTGTCTTTCCTACTACACAATCTACTTGAACCGTGATTTACTTTCAAAGAATATTCTTAAGAATTTATTTTATTTACTAGAGATTCATCAAGAACATTAACACATTTAACCACATTATGTAAGCATGGAAGTAATTGCCAGGGAGTTACTGATGAAACCATAGCCAAATTACTTTTAACAAATGGGAATTTTATTCACTTTAATAGTGCCTAAAGCATCTTTTTTAAAAAGAAACAGATTTAAAATTATAATCAGAAAGCATCCTCTAAATATCAAAGTTACAATGTATTGAGAGGCAGAAAGAAACAAGTTTTGACTGTATGAGCTTTCGGGCAGAGAACCTTGCCGCTCCCTTTTGACATGGCCGTAGTTACGACCGCTCACAACAGCTTCTGAAAGACTACACTGGAGCAAATCTGCAACACACCAGATAATTTTAAACTGAGAGTTTTAACAATTTACACCAGCACACAAACAATGAACCCCCCGTAGGAGGGATGGAAATGGTACAAAACACTAACAATTAAAATATTAACCTTGCCACCGAAGGTGCAACTTGATTTTTAACTTCTAATAAAAGTCTTACGGTGAAAGGGTGGCAACTTTATATACTAAAATGATCACTTGCAATCTTATATAAAATTCTACAATGTTGCCCAAACAATAGTTAAGGTGCTCTACAGTACACAGATACCGCCTCTCAAGATCATAGGCAATAATATCAAAGTTTCCAAAGATCAAAACATATTTCAGATATTAGGCCGTTACACTCCAAGCAATAACTTCGTTAACACACCAAATCCGACAAACATGACAGAGGCAGCTACTAACGTACGGTAGATTGAAAGGGAGATTACCAGACAACCCGAACCGCATGTTGCTCTAACCCGCCCCTAGTCCACAAAGGAAAAACGATCATCCAATTTATAAACAACCACCTTCCCGCGGGTGGGCAAACGGAGAACAATGGTGGGACGACCCCAAAGCAAAACGGCTGGTGACCTCACCAAGAAAACAAGTAGAATTTAACAAGAGTAAATCAAACAAGGTATCACCAATCGTTTAACTTCTAATAACTGCGATTTCTCGAGAAGACCTGGTGCAGCACCCCCAAATCGCTCTCCCGAACCGTCCGCTGCAAGCCGCTTCAACGGACGCAGGAAGGCGCGCCGATCTCCCGTCTCACGGCGTCGCAGCTCGCACCGGCCAGACTGATGTCGTGGGTTGACTCCTGTCGCTCTCGACCGCGAAGTCACTACCCCTCGCTATACGCCGCGGCCCACTGGACTCACGTAGCGACCTCACATGCGCCGACGCTCAAGACGGACAAGTCATCTTGTGTCTCAGTGCGCGACCGACCAACCGATTGATCCAACCGCCAGTGACAATTGCCTGAGCAAACTCGAGCAGACTGGCGGCCTAACGCGCAGACTCAGATGCAGGAACAAAGCCCCTACCGGGCGACCACTGAATTCTCTTACTGGCAGAGTGGAAAGTCTCTCATTTTGCCGGCTTTAAAGGTTGATCCGAACGACAGACATACTAGAACTCTGAACAACAGGCAGACTCTAACTGCCTGACAAATGCGGACCAGAGACAGACTAGCAAGCTGGGAACGAGAGACTGACGCAGACTGACCGACTGGCGAGCTCATAGCGCCCCTTAAATGCACGTGAACAAGCAGCCTTTCCCCTTTCCCACCAGAGGGAGACACCAAAGCTGTGATTGCCACAGCGGCACCACCGCCAGAAACGGAGGGCGACTGCTTCACGCTACGCGCAGAGGCGCGCTTTTCAAAACAGCAATTTTTACCACGGCTCACTATTCTCACGTGCAACATAGACAGACACAGGCACAAAATCACAAGCAGTGGGGCGGGACTTCCGTCTATGTCTACGCGCACTATTGGTAGAACGAACACAGTCACTATCTAGTAGAGTGTCACTGGTCGCTGTGGAAAGCACTCTCGAGACACAGCATTCTTAGTTTGATTCCGATTCCGGCGAGAAGCAACGGGTCTGGAATGATTTTGAGTTTCCGTTTTGAGCTTTCTTTGGCAAACAGATTGAACACCTCCCTTTTTCTTGCAAAAATAGCAAACAACCTGACGTGACGGGCAAGTTTGGCGCGTATGCTTAGCAACACACCGCGGGCACGATTTCAAAACGGCATTTGCCTGCCGGTGCGGCACACCTGGCGTAGAGCAAGACGGCACAGGCGCGATCGGGCACGAGAGCCGTTTACGGCGCTGCAGGCTTGTTTTTTTTTTTTTTAAAAAAAAAAAAGAAAAAAGTTCAAATGTGTGCGAAATCTTATGGGACTTAATTGCTAAGGTCATCAGTCTCTAAGCTTACACACTACTTAACCTAAATTATCCTAAGGACAAACACACACGCCCATGCCCGAGGGAGGACTCGAACCTCCTTCGGGATCAGCCGCACGGTCCATGACAGCAGCGCCTCAGACCGCTCTGCTAATCCCGCGCGGCGCAGGCTCGCTAATCTGACAAACTGCTGGGGAAGTTTCAAACGACTCCCGAGCAAAATCCAGAGTGTCTAGTCGATCCAATATGTCGATCACTTGGGCAAGGGAGGGACTGACAAGTTTCAAAATATGTTCCCTGATACATGTATCAGAAACGTTCTGTGCAATGGCGTCACGTACCATGGTATCCGAGTACGTGAGGCCACATTGACATTCAAAGACGCAATCGTGAATGAGGCCTTGTAAATTTGCCACCCACACCCGATTAGTCTGTCCCAGCGCACGTCTTGTTCGGAAAAATTGGTACCTCTTTGCTACAATATTAATAGTCTGTTTGTAATAGGCATCCAATGCTATCTCTTCGTATGACAAAGTAGCTATTTCTCGTCGGGGAAACAACTTGACTGTCGCACGACATGTGGACACTCCGACACACGCTAATAGAAAAGTGTGCCGCGCGTTCCCTTGAATCCTGTGGGCGGCGAGGAGAAAGCCAAATTGTCGCGACCGTCCAGCTTTCCAACGCAGAATCAAAGGCTCGAGACAGCGATGCTACTGCGTGCTGGGACTGCAATGGTGGTGGCGCGCTGGCGGCCGCATCTTGTTGCACCGCACGCTGACCCTGGACGAGCTGTCCAAGTGCATCCAGTAACGCTTGCGTTTGCTGATTCAGCAAGCGGTAAAATTCTGACAGTACATCTGGTGATTGTGGCGTAGCCATTGTACAAATGAAAACAGGGCAAACTCAACTAGGCAGTATGGGAGCTACGCAAACCACTGTCACACACATTCACTCGTCTGTCCTGCGTTCAACAGTATAGTTCGTTAGAAGACAAGAGAAAAACTTTTTACCTTTGTATCGCAGCGAACCAATTAGCTGCAGACTCGTCGCCATTTTGTTGTGTATGTGGCGGAACTATGGGCCTCATGGAAAAAGGGCGACCAAGCTGAGTCACGCAATTTGACTTTTAGTCTGATTAGATTAGATTAGTACTTGTTCCATAGATCATGAATACGACACTTCGTAATGATGTGGAACGTGTCAGGTTAATAAAAGGTGTCTATACAAGATATTACATTAGACAAAATATTACATGACACTCAATAATACTCTTTTTGTGGAGTTTGGGAAATTACCTACTTACTATATCCAAAAATTCATGTAATGAGCAGAAGGAGTTGCCATTAAGAAATTCTTTTAATTCCCTTTTAAATGCTATATGGCTATCTGTCAGACTTTTGATGCTATTAGGTAAGTGACCAAAGACTTTTGTGGCAGCATAATTTACCCCATTCTGAGCCAAAGTTAGATTTAGCCTTGAGTAGTGAAGATCATCCTTTCTCCTAGTGTTGTAGCCATGTACACTGCTATTACTTTTGAATTCGTTCGGATTGTTAATAACAAATTTCATAAGTGAATATATATATATATATATTGTGAGGTTACAGTGAAGATTTCTAGCTCTTTAAATAAGTGTCTGCAGGAAGATCTTGGATGAGCTCCAGCAATTATTCTGATTACACGCTTTTGTGCAATGAACATTCTTTTACTCAATGATGAGTTACCCCAGAATATGATGCCATACGAAAGCAGAGAATGAAAATAGGCGTGGTAAACTAATTTACTCAGATGTATATGGCCAAAATTTGCAATGAACCTAACAGCATAAGTAGCTGAACTCAAACGTTTCAGCAGATCCTCAGTGTGTTTTTTCCAGTTCAACCCCTCATCAATGCATACACCTAGAAATTTTGAATATTCTACCTTAGCTACCAATTTCTGATCAAAGTCTATATTTATTAATGGGGTCATTCCATTTACTGTGTGGAACTGTATATACTGTGTTGTGTCAAAGTTTAATGAGAGCCCATTTGCAGAGAACTACTTAATGATTTTCTGAAAAACATCGTTTACAATTTCACCAGTTAATTCTTGTCTGTCGGGTGTGATAGTATACTAGTATCATCGGCAAAAAGTACCAGCTTTGCATCTTCGTGAATATAGAATGACAAGTCATTAATATATATTTAGAACAGCAGAGGACCAAGACCGAACCTTGCGGCACCCCATTCTTGATTGTGCCCCAGTTTGAGAAATCATTATTGCACACGTTGCTCTTGTAGGCTGATGTGAGGATCAATTAACTATACTTGACGGGATGTATCTGGAACATCTTAGGCGATTAGAAACTTAGCAGACAGGAATGCAATTAAATACTTGGCATTAATTCAGCATCAGCGGTGAGCGTCGATCTTGACTTTGTACAATAATATTTACAAGTGCAGTTATAAACTGAACTGCGAATACTTCTTTACAATTCTGATTGCTTCACACATATAGATCAATTGGCAACGCATAAACTGTATGTGGCGCCTGGCTAGGTCGTAGCTACTGACTTAGCTGAAGGCTATGCTAACTAGCGTCTCTGCAGATGAGATCTCTGAAGCTATAACAAGTGAACCATTCCTATTCAAGTCGGCTGTAGAACTGGGCAGTGCGCTAGCTTGTCTCGTAAGACCAGCCGAGAGGCGGCGCTCGGTCTGCTAAGGTCGACAGTGGCGACTCGCTGGTCCGATGTGTACTGACGGACTGCAGCAGATTTGAAGCCCACAACCTTGTGTCTTGCGGTTACACCACAATTGTGTTACTCTGGATACTGCCCAGCTGCTGTGTGGTTTTATGTTGTTTCAGTGGTATAATCAGCGATGCGCGTCATCCGTTGTAGGTGGTCGTTGAACTGGCTGACGACGCCTTGGCGGCGGCCAGTTTGTACTGTAACAGATAGTGCTGTCGCTGTGTTTATCAGTAGACTCCAGTTCTTTGGCGAATTTAAGTGGAGTATTTTACTATTTGTTCCTGGTGACGCCGAGGCGTCCGTCTCTCTTCTTCACAGTTCCTTTCAGCATTCATTCAGACTCGATCTGAGTTGCAGTTTCCGCGCACCTCTGATGTGCAATTACTTGTCACTGAAATTTTGTAAAACCTGAAGGATGCTTTTTATTGTACTGGGGTTTCAATATCTTATTCAGAGAGAGAAATTGTGAATTGTTTCTGCTGTTATGTCTTAAAAGGTGTCCTCCTTATGTGGGAGTTTTTCTCGGTAAACCATTTATTGTCTGTATGGTTCTTAAGATTTATGTAAAGAGGGTTTTGAAAATATTTATTGTTTGGGTGGGCTTTGACACCCGTAGACATTTTGTCTGTCTAGTAATGTTTCAAGTTATGCAATTAAGTATATTATTCTGAGGTATTGTTAAACAAAATCTGTTGGAAATTACGAGCCAGAATTTGTGTTTGATTTATTATATACTGCTTTGTCTTTACTGAGTTGAAGTATCATTGAGCGCGTGTCCCACGTTCCAGCAGTTTAGGGCGTGAGACGGTGCACAAACAATGAGCGCGGTTACGTAGCCGTGTGTTGAGCGGTAACGAAACCGTTAATATAGTATGGCTCGGATGTCGGAGCTTTTGCGGTTTAGAAAGTAACGAAAAACACAGAAAAGAAGAGAAAGAACGGACACTGAAAAAAATAAAACTTTAGAGGATAGTGACAAAGAAAACATCACTGGTTTGTGGGAGACAAGAAAAGCTGTTAGGCAAAATCGACGGCCAGCATTTTCCCTAACAAGCACTGCCGAAACTGATGTTTGCTCTATGTCCTCTTGTGGAAAACGCTTTGAATATATTTCGTTAAATTTGCTTGGTTGTCAGTCTTTCCTTCCCACAGCGTCTACCCAGAGAACTTTATGCGTTGAATTGATAGAAATCTAAAGTCAAATGACAGAAACGAAACCGTTACAATAATTGTGAACAGCACAACCATAATTCACGTATACAAAATAAAATATAGCCCCACTTACGAATGAAAAGCAGTTTCACTAAACTTTGGGTTACGATCGGAACGATTAATACACCCAAAAACGACGCAGGCTGGCAGTTTTGATGGAACAATTCTGTCCCCACACAATCAAAGCACCGCTATTTAGGACGCGACCACGAAGCCGATAGATATCCCCAATGTTCGAAACTGGACGCGAGAACGTCAGAGTGACATCACGGAGAAATGCCACCGCGCTGAACAGTGGAGGTATCAGTGCGGTGAACATAATTAGTTTGGGCTACATGAGATTGCGGACGTCAACTTCAAGTTTGTCACATAATGACAACTCCCTTCTTTTTTTACCTCCATGAGAAGAAAGTAGCAGAGGACAGAAGATTTGGAAGAGAGAAGAGATTGGGAAAGATTCATCGTAGAAGACGACATAATACATTTTGTTCACATTACAGCCACAGAACACGTTAGACAGCCGGTGGTAAACTGGAGTAATGCCGTAAATCATTCCAGAGTACACAGAACCACATATATGAGCGTAATTTGTTTTTGGAAAGAGACTCTGGCCTGTGTTATGCTGCCCAGACAAGTACGTAAACTATTCTCGTTAGTGTATTTAACCATATTGCATGGTTCGACGCAGTCATAATCGGTACTGTATCTACGGACAGAGTGTCAAATACTATATGAGAAGTAGAAACAAATGGGCGAGCTGTGTAATAAAGTATTTCTTAATCAGCTGCCCGAGGTTAATATTGAGTGATTTTTCTATGATTAGCGGTCGGTTGAGTCTTATTACGTTTTACGGTGAAGCAGTGAAAATTGTTTTGACAGTGTGGCCCTTCGGAGCAGACGTCGCAGTATTATTAGGTTCTAGAATCACTCCATGTGATTTATGGGATTTAGCATCGCTGTATTCACTCCAGACAAGCGATCAACGAGGCGACGAAGCGTGGCACCAAAGATATTGCAGCAGTCATCGCAACTAGGGAGCAGCTGAAAACACGTCTATCCGATCACATCACCAGGTGTTATATGGCATTTATCAACACAGAATTCCCGAGTATAAACTAAATGTGTCACATGCGTTTATGTCAGCTTTGAATTTATCTCTTTTGCAGTTCTCTAGCAGTAACTTAGCAGGTCAAAATTACATGTGTGTTATAAGTGACCATCTCAGTGGAAGAACTTTACATAATTTTTCACGTAACGAAGTGTGTAGACCAGTGACGGATACATGTTGGGGGCGCTCGCCCCCACCCCTTACGGGCCCACCCACATTGTCACCTGTGCCGCCTCCATCAGTAGGCGCATAGAATTCATCATTTAAGGAAGTTAACCACAATTGTAACTTTTTTATATCATAAGATGGCATTGTATTGTATATGTGTATAATCTGTTTAAATAATACGGTAATTTCTTAAATTTTGCATGTGACTTGATTAAGGTAGCTCAAGATATCTTTAGTGACCCCTCCTTGAGTTTTTTCTGTATGTGCCACTGGTGTTGACATAGTGATTTACATAAAAGACGCTAGTTTTACTACTTTATTAGTCTTCAGACATTACAAAACTGAAGTTTAAAGAACGATTTTTAAAATTATTGGAGATGGACTGCTTCCTCGCTTTATTGATACTTTGGGACACTGCACAGTCACAATACTAGGGACATTTATCATCACACCTACACTTACTCTCAAATATTAATACGCAATTCATCTACTTATGTAAATAACTTATACATATTTACTTCGTTCCTGATATTTGTGGTTTCTTCCCGCAAACTCGTTCAGACGTGTTGACGAAGTGTAAAAAATGACATGTTCGTTTGCTTGTAGGCTCCTGTAGAATAGGATGCATAGCTGGGCTACAACAATATTAACTTTTCATAGAACAGTATATAAATATAAATGGCTTGTTCGTATCTGAACTTTACACACCCAGAAGAGAGAGAACAGTACGCAATATTAATTATGTATAATATTTTACAAACTTTGCTTTTTGATGTGGTTTGGCAAGGCATCTTTGTCCGTTATGTTAATTATGACCGCGCTCTTGCAGATTCACCTTTTATCTTTTATATCGGACTTCGTATTTCAGATCAGCACCCGAAGACGTCGATGGTTCGTGCTGGACGACTATCTTTTCAGTTTACGGATCCTTTCTTTGCCAAGCCAAGACACTCAACAATCTTACAAATAACTAATGACACAAAATAAAACGTACATGGATTAGTAATAATTACATTCTGAAATAGAAACATAGTTTAAAAATACACTTACATCTTGTGACTACGAGTGCCGGTGATTGCAACTCGTGAATAAAATATTGAAATAATACAATGTTAACGGCGGTGTGCCACACAAGTCGGATCTGTACAGGACCTATCCAACCAAAAAGTAACCTATACCTTCGTCATCTAACGATCGTAATTCTTCTTCTGTTTTCCAGCGGCTGCAGGCAATGTTTGCATAGCCGTTGATTTCATCTGTGGTTTTTTAATGTATCTTTAGTTTTCAACTTATAACTACGACTTTTTCCTAAATAACCGCTCAGCGTGCAAATGTGCCTTTAAAAGTATTAACTGAACACTAACAGCAATAGGAATCAATTAGAGGAAAATAGAAGCAGTTATACCGTTATAGCTTAAGTACGAAATATTGTCCTAGTTAGTAAAAAAATATTCGAAATGTAAACTCTCCAGTGAAGTCCCAAGTTATTTGGCCTCGAACCGAACGTAAACTCACGTGATGCTCACGAGTCAGCAAGTTAGTAACGCTTCTCATGGAAAATATGATTAGGAGTACCAGAAGATCATCTTATTTGACCAACATTCTTCCATGAAAACTTGATGGAGCTGGCTTCCAAGAACGCTTGAAGTTTTTCTTCTTGCGAACATTTCGCTGCTGCTGTAAGACGACATCTAACGGGCCAACATGGCCTAAGATAGATATAAACAGAACAAAAGGTTCACTTCAAGAGTCAGTAATTTCTGATTTATTCCACAACCGGCCTTGGAGCCTAAAGATGCATCTTCAGGTGTCACCAGTTGTTGTTGTTATGGTCTTCAGTCTGAAGACTGGTTTAATGTAGCTCTCCGAGCTACTCTATCTCGTGTGAGCCTCTTCGCCGAATAACTACTACAGTCTACATCTTTCTGAAAATGCTTACTGTATTCATCTCTTGGTCTCCCCCTATAGTTTTTACCCCCCTACACGCCCTCCAGTACTATACTGGTGATCTCTTGACTGCTCAGAATGTGTCCTATCAACAGATGCATTCTTCTGGTCGAGTTGTGCCGCAAATTCCTTGTCTTCCCAATTCTGTTCAGTACTTCCTCAGTAGTTAGCTGATCGACCCATCTGATCTTCAGTATTCTTCTATAGCACCACACTCCGAAAGCTTCTATTTTATTTTCATCTAAACTGTTTATCGGTCATATTTCACTTCCATACACGGCTACACTCCAGACAAATGCCTTCAGAAAACACTTCCTAACGCTTAAATCTATACTCGATGTTAACAAGGAGGGCTTCGCGGTTGCTGGTCCTACGCTCCCACACTTTTATTTGACTTTAACAGGTAAATGTGTACAGTTAACTGTACCATGTACCGTGCTGGAATAGTATTTTATTTCTTGTTATGGTATGCCATTGCTGAAATTTGAGTTCAGTTGGATAGGGACTTAATTTAAAAGTTGTTTTGAATACATTTGTACTAACAACAACAATACAGGGTGCGTCAAAAAATGTATACACACTTTGAACTGTCATAGACAATTTATTTCCCGTTCTACAAGGTTAAATATCTGTGAGAAAGTAACGTTATGTTTCTTCAACAGGTGGCAGCAGTGGCTAGGAAGTAACTGCAAGATGGCGGACGTGCGTTTGAGCTTTGAAGCGCGGAAGCAGATAATTAAGTGGTACTGGAAGTTTGAGAATGTAGCTGCGGTTCAAAGACAGTGGAGAAGTGAGTATGGTACAGAACCACCTTCAAGGTTAACAATTACACATCTACGATACAAATTCGAAATTCATGCAACAATGAGTGACGTGCATAAAGGTCGATCATGGCGACCTCGTACAGCTACAAGTGATGATTCCACAACTGCAGTCTTGGAACTGTTTCAGCGTTCGCCTCAAAAATCTTCAAGGCAAATGGCACGTGAGAGTAATGTAAGTGCTAGTAGTGTGCTACGCATTCTGAAGAAATGCAAGTTTCGTGTGTGCATTTCAAGGCTGGTGCAACAGCTAAGTGACGACGATCCATATCGAAGGTTAGAATTTTGTGAATGAGTTCAGGAGATGGTGAGACATGAACTGGGATTTATGGGTAGCATAATTTGGTAGGATGAAGCCCAATTCAAACTCAATGGAACTGTCAATAGGCACAATTGTGTGTACTGGGCTGAATATAATCCTCACATTACAGTTGAAAAGGCTGTGAATTTGCCTGGTGTAAATGTGTGGTGTGGTTTGTATGCAAGGGGACTCATTAGGCCTTTCCGCTTTGAAGGTGCTGTTACTGGAGAAACGTACCTAACAATGCTTGCTGACTCCATATTCCCTGCCATTCGTGCATTATACGGTAATGATGAGTTTTATTTCCAACAAGATGGTGCCCCGCCACACTATCATAGGGACGTTCGAGCATACCTGGATCACAACGTGCTAGGCCAGTGGATAGGACGCAGGGGACCAATCGAGTTTCCTGCACGCTCTCCAGACCTCACGCCGCTGGATGTCTTCTTATGGGGCACGGTAAAAGATGAGGTGTACAAACGTAAATCACGTAACCTGGACACACTTTGGAATGAGATACAGGCAGTGCGCGCAGAAATCTCATTGGACACTTTGATACGATGTACGGAATCAGTGGTGACTCGTATTGAGAAATGTATTGATGTCGAAGGCCACCAGTTTGAACATTAATCACATTTGCAAAGTACATTTATTTTTCCAATTGGACTTTAAGCTTTCCATTTCCAGAAATTTAACATTGTAGAGGGGAAAATAAATTTTCTATGACGCTTGTAACCTCCCCACACAAAAAATGTTAAATAATAATGAAAATGAAGCCAAGCGTAGCCTGCCCAAAGAATAATAATTAAATAATAAATGAAAATGAGCCAAGTGTAAACTCCCCACAAAAATAATAATTAAATTAATTTTAAATAATATTGTAACCTCTGAACAAAATTGGCTCCCATTTATTGTCTGTGTGCAGAAATTCATTCACATTTAATGTTACCACAAAATTCTTTTCTCATTTAATCTCAAGTTCGAAACAGAAAAATTCCTAAACACCAAAATAATAAAAAAAGTTTTATAACCTGATGAATTTATAAGGACAGTGGTGCTGACCTTCGGCCCTGTATTCTGAATAAAAAAAGCAAAAATTCTTACCTCAATAAAACTGCAATTATATCTGTTCTTAATTAGTCATTTTTCGACACAGCTTCGTGCTATGCTGGCGTATATTTTTTTTGATTCTTGGAAGCAATGATAATGTATTGGAAAAATTCTTTAAATTGAAATGAATGCTTTTCTTTAAAAGAGTTGCTTTATATTATAAAAATTATTATTGGGGCATTTTTTTTGAACAAATTAAATTACAATTAACATACATTAATAAATATGCGCAAGGCTGCTTCTTTACCTTCTACAACAATACTCATCCTACAGAATCCTGATCAGAGTCGCGAGCAGAGCGCACAGCCGACACATGCCGACTCCCGCAGACTCATGCAGACTACTCCAGCCTACTACTCAGACTACTACTGTCGACTCGCGCAGTCAAGCGCAGACTTGCGACAAGCAACAACTAACGATAAACTACTCTCTGGTCAGAGATTCTGTCATGCCTCGCCCATCGCTGGCAAAGCATACGTCTTACATAGCCCTCCACTGGGGGGGCAATAATTTGGCAGCGATGGTGAGTCAATTGGACTTGCCATGAGCTACAAATTTTTCTTAATTAACTAACTTTACAATCACAGAATATGTACATATATATAGGTGCAGAACATGAAATAAAATATAGTGCACATGAACTGAGTACAGAACATATCAGGCAATGACAAATGTATAGGCAATGAGTACAAATCATATTGACAAATGACAAAAGTGCACACGCACTGTAGTTCAGAACATATCAGCAAATCACAAAATGTATATGCAATGAATACAAATCATGTTAACAAAATGACGAAAGTGCACACGCACTGTAGTACAGAACATATCAGGAAATCACAAAATGTATATGCAATGAATACAGATCATGTTAACAAAATGACGAAAGTGCACACGCACTGTAGTACAGAACATATCACAAAATGTATACGTAATGAGTACAAATGGCATAAAGTGCACGTGCACTATATAACTCTCTAGCATTTTTACAACAAATAAACACATCAAGGAGTGAAATAAAGTGCACACGCACTGTATAAGTCTTTATCATTTTTACATACCATATCATAAAGTGAAATAAAGTGCACATGCACTGTATAATAAAAGTGTTTACCATATTACAAGAACTAGGAAAGGAATGGGAAGGATTGCACCATGATTGTAGCACTTTAGGTTGCACGCAGTTGCACTGAAAGTCCATATCTTTCTATACAAGCACAAGACCAGATGAGACACTCTGTAGTTCTTTTCCTTGAAGTATTAATCAGTGTTGCCAAAACACTGAAATGTCATAATAATATTCCATGCTATTATTTTGGTAGTACACTAGGTACACCAATGAGTGGGACCATAATAACATCTCCATCGCTCAAGGTGGTGGACAGCATGTCGTGTCAACACCATGTTCTTGTAAAGTACACCAACGTAGAATTAGTGCAAAAACCAAATATAGTGCTCCATGATCATGAGGATAGACAGGACAAATGGATATTGCAGTAATTTCTGGTAATTAGGTCAGAAGGTGAAGGACATTAAGTCACATACTAGTCTTCATTGAGAATTACATTAGTCTAACAGCTGATTTGAGTAATTGGTGGCACTCATCGCCCAGTTACTGAACATTTCTGTACCATGTATGTAGTATTACAGAATAATGTTCATAAATTATATGGATATAATAATTATTGGCATAGCATTTGTACATAATTAATCTACTTATAGTAATCATTGGCATCATAGGTCATCTTATTACAGTAATCAGTGGCATTCATTGGCCAGTTACAAAGCATTTTTTTATGCATTATTCAGAAGTCATCATTCAAAATGAATTAATTATTGGTATAGCATTTATACATAATTAATCTAATTATAGTAATCATTGGCATCATAGGTCATCTTATTACAGTAATCAGTGGCATTCATTGGCTAGCTACAAAGCATTTTTTTATGCATTATTCAGAAGTGATCATTCAAAATGAGTTAATTATTGGCATAGCATTTATACATAATCAATCTAATTATAGTAATCATTGGCATCATAGGTCATCTTATTACAATAATCAGTGGCATTCATTGGCCAGCTACAAAGCATTTTTTTTATGCATTATTCAGAAGTGATCATTCAAAATGAGTTAATTATTGGCATAGCATTTATAGAGTATAACAAAAATATTATTTACAGAAATTATGCGCATACTATTTATGCATTATTACAAAGCATCATTCAGTATTATTCAGAAGTCATTATTGAAGTGACATACTATTCAGAGCTGATCAGTATTACTCAGATCCTTTTCTTTTTTTTTTTTTTTTTTTTTGCTAGCAACGCATTGCGTTGGGATCGATAATTAATTACTGGGGGATAACAATATTTGCTTTTGAGTTATTGCTGCAAATGATGATGTGTAATGTCATTCGTCATGAGTTAGCTGTAGCAAGGTTATGAAACAAGTAGAGTATATGTGAGCACATTCGTAAATGACATAGGTTTAATGAACAACTGCTTATAGCACATTAATTTCATGAATAATTTCTCCTGCAAAATATACAAAATGGATTATTAAACTGAAAGAAAAAACGCATATTATGCTGAAAAGTAGTGAACTTCGAATTAACAGGTAGTGAAATGTGTATAAAAAATATATATGTTCTCTAGCTGTCCTTTCCAAAACCTTCAGTCATCATACCATGCGATATAAGACATACTGTCAAAACGAACTGCAACAAATACTTAAATAACTACATAGCATCTCTTAACTAACAGTAAATATATAAACTTCATCATTATTTTCATCTGCAAAGAAAAAAACTTCATTATCCATATTACCATAACTCCATTATTATCATCACCTGTAAAGAAAAACTTCATTATCCATAGTAGCATATTCTTCATCATTATTCATCACCATTCATTATCATCTGCAAAAAAGTCACTTCATTATTCATTATACAACTATTCCTTATTTCTAGCATATTTCATCACTAAAGACTAAGATGTGTAGTTCTGTCTGACAGCCTGCATCAATCACCTCGTATTCTGAAAGAAAAAATTAGTGAAGACTGCTATTCTACGGTGTGTATAGTATATTCTTGTTAATGATTGTTAATTCTGATCCATTTACTCTTCGTCATGAGGTATTGCATCGTCTTTCGTTCATTCCGAAGGTGAAATTCCCATCTCTGTTTAATTTATTTCGTTTACACGTTATTTCTTTCTGAAAATGATGAACAAAGATTAATGTCTTGCATTTAATTCATATACCCATTAAATAAAAACTGGTTTATAGTAACATAATTGAGCAAACAGCATTGCATGACAGAAAACGTAATATGTCAGAAAAAAAACAGACAGTGTGCAGGTGCAAAAATGTACACAGTGTATCACAATGTAGCAGCAAAAAAATGTAAAATAGTCACGATGTTGAGATATCATAAGACGAAATGTTAAAGTCAACTGGTGTTTGTTATATCTTAAATATTTCATAGTGCATACAAACAAAACAGGAAAACAATCATACATACACAAAAAATGGAAAATATGCACGGTCTGATGTGTAACGACAAGAAGAGCGACCTGCTAACCTTACCTTGCCGGGCACTTGCCAAGAAAAAATACGACAATCATCAGTAAGTAGTCACATAAATATAATTGCATAAGTGGCCAAAAAATGTGTAAGTTCATCTGGAAAGATATGCACGGTCTGATGTGTAACGACAAGAAAAGCGACCTGCTAACCTTACCTTGCCAGGCACTTGCCAAGAAAAAATACGATAATCATCAATAAGTGTTCATGTGGATATAATTGCATAAATGGTCATAAAAATTAGGAAATGGCATTACAGTGTGATAAATCATAAAGTATGTTCATTCAATAAAAGGTTTGATGTTGGATATGTGGTTGTTCCCTTTGGTTTTCCTGGTTCTCAAAGTTTCGACGTGTACTACATTGGGGTGAGGAATGCTGGGAATCCGATATGGACCTGCGTATAGAAGCTCAAATTTACTGTACCTACCTTTTCCTCTGTTGGATAAATAATGTGTGCGTACTAATATCTTCTATCCAATGTGAAAGTCACGGCGTGTACAAACCTGTTTTTGCTGTCTTCTCCGACGCTCTGCGGCACGTTTGATGTTGTTCAGCGCAATGTCAATTATTTCATGGTGTCGTAGTCGGTGAGATGTAGGAAAGGTTACTAATTATTTAATTTTGTCGGGTGGTTCAACATTTTTCAGTATAACAGACGGAGATAGCATAGCAGATTCATTTGGTATGGAATTAATTACATCCTGGAATGAGATTATGTGTGTGTCCCAATCAATATGTCTTTTATGGCAGTATATTCTACACAGTTTACCAATTTCTTTCATTAATCGTTCACTAGGGTTCGAAGAAGCATGGTACCTGGATATATAGATCGGAGAAATGTTTCTAGCTCGTAACATACGTGTCCATATAGCAGATCGAAACTGTGATCCATTGTCGGAAATTACTTTCAACACATGCCCTACATGAAATAGAAAATGTTTTACAAATGCTTTCGAAACAGTTTGAGCAGTAGCTTTGCGTAACGGAGTGAAGGTAACAAATTTTGAAGTGAGTTCAACAGCGATAAAGATGTAGCAAAAACCTCTATTAGTTCTGGGAATTGGACCAAAAATCTCTACAGCGGCCATATGTCTCAATTTAACGGGTACAATGGGATGTAATGGAGGAATATGTGAAGTCGTGTCTGATTTAGGTTTCTGGCAGATTTTACATGACGCTAAAACTCGTTGTATACGTTTCTCCATGTTGGGAAATAACAGTTCTGTCTCAGTATAAGAAAACATTTTCTGGCTCCGTAATGTGCGTAACTTAAATGAGTATACCAGATTAATTTGTTAACAAGTTCGTCAGGAATGCATAATAACCAATTGTTGCTGTCAGGATGAGAGCGGCGAAACAGAATGTCATTGCGTACAGTGTAATGGTTTCTAATGGTAACATTATTCCTATCTTGCCAAAGGTGTTTAATTTCTTTCCATACGTTGTCTTTACTCTGCTTTTGTGCTATGTCTTGTAATGACGACGAAATGAAATTTTCAAATGCAACTTGCTGAATGTACATGACGCTGAAATTTGCTTTGCAGAAGTTGGTTGCGATGTCTTGCTGATTGTTGTTAAGAGAACGGGATAGTGCGTCTGCTACAATATTTTGTGTGCCGGGAATGTGAACAATTGTAAAATTAAATTCCTGCAAATAAAGTTTCCATCTACTTAATCTGTCGTGTGTAAATTTATCCGAAAGTAAAAATTGTATCGCTCTATGATCTGTGTAAACGGTAGTGTGTCTTCCATAAATAAAATGCCTAAATCTGGTAAAAGCCCATACAACACATAATGTTTCAAGTTCTGTAACAGAGTAATTTCGTTCAGCAGGTGACAGAATGCGACTTGCAAAAGCGATGTTTTTAAATACTGTACAACCATCTTCTTCAATTTCCTGAAAAATATGTACGCCTAAAGCGGTGTTAGAACTGTCGGTGGCAACGGAAAAATTTCTGGTAAGATCTGGGTGCGATAAAAGTGCTGCATTCAACAAAGCATGTTTCAAATAACATTCTCGTGAACAAGATTCTGCGGGTCAAAAGTATTGCTTGCGTTACTGGAATATGCAACCTGTACTGTATGTAGTCAAATTCCATCTGACGTGTCATTATTTTCGGGAGGATACTGTGGTATTTCCACTATTTGTATTGTCCTGTTATTTCTTCCTGACGTCTTACGTTCTGGATGATACCTACTGTCTGGTTCATTCATGATAATATGTTGTTACTAATGTTCTTGCTGTTGATAAGATAGACTGTTATTAAATGTACGCTGAAAATTGTGCTCATTATTTTTACGTCTGTCGTGATAGTCATTTCTATACGGCGCATTGCGATAGGAATTGAAATAGTGTGTGTTCTGTACGTACTGACTTCCTTGTTGCTGTGCATTACTATTTGTTGGAGCTGATGCTATACGTGTACGCGGCGAAACATTAAAGCTTGGTTGACCTTGTAGACTGCATTGTTGGTTAGGTATGCTAACCGGTTGGTTTTGTTGCTGTTGTAGTGAGAAACGTCTATTGTTACTAAAATGTGTTTGCGACTGCTGAAAATTTTGCACATACTGATGATTACAATTTTATCTGTTATTAAAGTTCGCGTGGTTATCATTTCTGGAGCGTCTAATGATAAAGTGTCACTTTCGGTAAAACTTGTCTTATCGGTTTTTCTTTACTCATTCTTAACCCTAGATAGAGCAATAGTTGAAGAGCTGTTTTGATAGATATAAAGGGTAGTAGAAGAGAAGGCAGCAGTGCAGAAAACTAAAGATGAAACAGCACTACTACGGCTCGGGGCCCTGTGCACGCTACGGCACATATTCATCGAAGCGTAATGAATCCCCTGAGGTCGATTACGAGCTGCAAACAAATTTTAGCTTTTGCGTTACAGGCAATGGCGATAAAAATTCAGAAGCAAATTGCTGTATCCGTGCTAATTCTAATTTCTGCATTACAGGCAATGCTGATGAAAGTACAAAAATAAATTGTCGTATACGGTTCAAAGCGTGTACCTGTGCTCTGTCATTTTCAAATACCTTAGATTTTCTCACGGATAAAAATTGCTTATAATCAACGTTCTCGTCACTGAATGTGTGAACAGGTTCACGATTACATACGAATCTGTTTGTCTGTATCTTTTCGGATTTCAAGTCGCGTACTCTCTGTAAATCACCTGAGTTACACTGGCTATGTGAGTGTGACAAATGTTCGGAATGTGCCGTATGTTGTGACGTGTTAGTGACTGAAACAATTTTCCTTTCTGTCACTTTAATACGTTCGTCAATTTGGCTGATCTGTTCTTCACATTTCTTATCGACTTCCGTATCCAAAGTATGTGAAAGTTGTGGTGACTTTAAATTAAATTCGTCGCATATCTGTGTTGCGTTTTCTGAACATTGTTCACTGACTGCATTAATTTCGTCTCTATGTGATTCTGTTGTGGCTGCATGCGTATTACTTAATTCTTGTGTAACAGATCTAGTTTCTTCACTATTGTTCGTAGCACAAGTCTTAGTTTCCTCACGTAATTGTTCTTTAGTATCATGACGTTGCACGGTAACAGCTGTAATCTGTTCACTAAGTTGTTTGTTCTGTTCGTTAAGGTTGTCGTGTTTTTCATTCGGCAGTTTGAAGCTTTCATTAAGTTGTTTAATCGATCTGTCATATTTTTCATTGAGTTGTTTCACGATTCATTAAGTTGTTTGAAATGGTTGTTTAGTTTTTCACTGAATTGTTTAAAATTTTCATTACGTTTTTTGTACGATTCCTGAAGTTGTTCGAAATATGCACTATGTTGTAGCAATACTGCCATAATTTGATCCAAGCCAATACTACCTACTCTATTCTCTGTGCTGTTCGATGGCGTACCTGCAATTGTCACGTTTTGTGTAACCATTTGGTCATTCTGTGATTCTCGAAATGGTTTCCCAATCGGATGGGCACTGTTAGTCACTACCTCGGAATCAAATAAATCTGCCGTACTTTGAGTACACTGTTCATTTTCGTTAGAAAAATTTGTCTGTTCATTACGTTAATTTTGTAAACCGGGTGTGTCAAGCTGGCCAGCGTTCATTGTAACAGAACATGCCGCGTCATCCATTGTCGTTAAATTAACAGACGACACAATTGAATTTATTTGCTCTTCACTAGGATCAAAATCAATATTAGTGGTCGGTACGCACTGATTGTCTGTAAACGGAGGATTGCCCTCATTACTCTGAGTGTCGCAAATATTATCGGTCAAATTATTAGAGTCGGCTATTTCGCTCGTTGCACATCTCGATGTATTGCTAACAGTTTTTCGCGGCATTTTCACTAATCAAAATTATTCACAAATAAAACAAAGACAATGCAAAATGCAGCAAACATAAATACAACAAAGAGCAACAAATTGCCGATGATCTGTGAAAGAAAAAGCGGCAAATTAGCAAATGCAGCAAACTACGTTTAAGTAAATAAGAGCAGATTCATGACTACTTATCAGAAGATTCACAAGGAAATACGATCCTGGCCGGATGTCGCCAAGTGTAACCTCCCAGCAGAAATATTTAGATGGAAATAGAGCCATATGTAAACTCCCCACAAAATAATAATTGAATGAATTTTAAATAATATTGTAACCTCTGAACAAAATTGGCTCCCATTTATTGTCTGTGTGCAGAAATGCATTCACATTTAATGTTACCAAAAAATTCTTTTCTCATTTAGTCTCAAGTTCGAGACAGAAAAATTCCTAAACACCAAAATAATAAATAAGTTTTATAACCTGATGAATTTATAAGGACAGCGGCGCTGACCTTCGGCCCTGTATTCTGAATAAAAAAAGCAAAAATTCTTACTTCAATAAAACTGCAATTATATCTGCTCTTAATTAGTCATTTTTCGACACAGCTTCGTGCAATGCTGGCGTATATTTTTTTTTATTCTTGGAAGCAATGATAATGTATTGGAAAAATTCTTTAAATTGAAATGAATGCTTTTCTTTAAAAGAGTTGCTTTATATTATAAAAATTATTATTGGGGCATTTTTTGAACAAATTAAATTACAATTAACATACATTAATAAATATGAGCAAGGCTGCTTCTTTACCTCATCCTACAGAATCTTGACTAGAGTCGCGAGCAGAGCACACAGCCGACACATGCCGACTCCCGCAGACTCACGCAGACTACTCCAGCCTACTACTCAGACTACTACTGTCGACTCGCGCAGTCAAGCGCAGACTCGCGACAAGCAACAGCTAACGATAAACTACTCTCTGGTCAGAGATTCTGTCATGCCTCGCCCATCGCCGGCAAAGCATACGTCTTACACGCTTCAAAGTGTGTATACATTTTTTGACGCACCTGTATTTCATAATAAAGTCTGTGGCAACCGTTATGGTGCAAACGGGTTGTTCACTGACGCATGTTCACCGAAACGTTTTTCCTTCTACTGTCGAGTACTTGCACCCGTGACAGTTTCCACGATTAATTATCACACACCCATTACATCATTAAAACGCCTAAAAATTAGTTGTAAGAAAAATGATGAATAACATGGATTGTTTGTTATCACATTACGATTTAGAGCTCTAAAAACCATAATCATTGCACATTTCCAGAATGGAAACATCCCCCAGGCTGTGGCTAAGCCATGTCTCCGCAATATCCTTTCTTTCAGGAGTGCTAGTTCTGTAAGGTTCGCAGGAGAGCTTCTGTTAAAGTTTGGAAGGTAGGAGACGAGGTACTGGCAGAAGTAAAGCTGTGAGGACGGGGCGTGAGTCGTGCTTGGGCAGCTCAGTTGGTAGAGCACTTGCCCGCGAAAGGCAAAGGTCCCGAGTTCGAGTCTCTGTCCGGCACACAGTTTTAATCTGCCAGGAAGTTTCATAGCACATTTCGTTAAGAAGTAATTTCGTCATTCACTTGTTTCGTCTTATACGTCTACATCTACGTGGCTACTCTGTAATTCATATTTAACTGCTAGGTAGAGGGTTCATCGTAACACTTTCATTCTATTCTCTACCGTTCCACTCTCGAACAGCGTAGGCAAAACATTTAAATCTCTATGTGCGAGCGCTGATATATCTTATTTTATTGGGATGATCGTTTATCCTTATGCAGAGTGCGTCAAAAATATGTTTTTTTATTTGGAGGAGAATACTGGAAACTGAAATTTTGTGGAAATATCTCTCCGCATCGAAAAATGACTTTGGTTTAAGTACTGCCACGCCAACTCGCTTATCATATCCGACTCTCTCTCTCCCCTATTTTTCGATATTACAAAACGAACTGCAATTATTTCAGTTTTTTCGTTGTCCTGTGTCACTCCTGTCGGGTAAGGATCCCCTACCGTACTATAATACTCTAGTAGAAGAAGGCCAAGCGTACTGTAGACGGCCGGCCGGGTGGGTGAGCGGTTCTAGGCGCTTCAGTCTGGAACCGCGCGACCGCTACGGTCGCAGATTCGAATCCTGCCTCGGGCATGGATGTGTGTGATGTCCTTAGGTTAGTTGGGTTTAAGTAGTTCTAAGTTCTAGAGGACTGATGACCTCAGAAGTTGAGTCCCACAGTACTCAGAGCCATTTGAACCATTTCGTACTGTAGGCGGCCGGCCGGGGTGGCCGAGCTGTTCTAAGCGCTTCAGTCTGCAACCGCGCGACTGCTACGGTCGCAGGTTCGAATCCTGCCTCGGGCATGGATGTGTGTGATACCCTTAGCTTAGTTAAGTCTAAGTAGTTCTAAGATCTAGGGGACTGATGACCTCAGAAGTTGAGTCCCACAGTGCTCGAAGCCATTTGAACCATTTCGTACTGTAGGCAGCCTTTCTGTTGTATTTGCTGCATTTTCTAAGAGTTCAACCACTAAAACGCAGTTTTTGATTCGCCTTCTCCGCGTCATTGTCTATGTGCTCGTTCCAGTTTAAGTTGTTCGTATTTGTTATACGTAGCTATTTAGTTGAGTGATTTATCGTGTCAACGAAATTTAAAGCATTCGTTTCAGAATTCAAGTACAGGACCTCACACTTTTCGTAATTTAGACTCAATTGCCATTTTCGCTTCATGCAGATATCTTGTCTAACTCATTTTTCAATTGTGGTTTTCGTATTCTAATGACTTTAAAATACCGTAAAACGACAGAATCATCTGCAAATAATCTAAGAGGGGTGCTCAGATTGCCTCCTAAATCATTCGCCTTGGGGAACGGCAGATATCTCTCCCTTTTCACTCGATCACTTTCCATCAGTTACTACGAACTACGATCTTTCTGATAGGGAATGACGAATCCAATCGCACAATTGAGGCTTTTCTCCATTGGAAAGCAATTTGATTAAAAGCTGCTTCTGAAAAAACGAAATCCAGAAACTTGGAATCAATTTGAGATCACCTATACAGGGTGTTTAATGAAGAGCCCGCAAAAATGTAAAAGAACACAGAGAATGCTCCACTGAACAATTTAAGGTAGGGAACCTGGGGACATACATGAAGGTGCACCGCCTCACTTGAGTGTAGAAGTCCGCAACAATCTCAATGATGTATTTCCCGGTCCTGGATTGGAACGGATGTTCCCATTCCATTACCTGAAAGGTCACTTGACCTGATTCCTCTTGGTTATTTCCTGTGGGGGTATCTAAAGTCACTTATCTATGAGACCCCAATGGATATGTCAGAATGGAGCTGCCTGTGATGTGATTCGAAACAAACCAGTAATAGCTGCCGGGGTGCATCATAATCTTGTTCGCCGATGTCATGCTTGCATTGTGGCTGATGACCGTCAGTTTCAGCACATCTTGTAAGATGCTGTACAAGTGGTAAGTTCATTTTCTCAATGTATCTGCAGTTAACTGTAAGTAATGTAAATAAAGTACACAATAACGTGATTTTATTCCTACTATCTCCTTAAGATGGCTTCTCCGTCCTCAGGTACACTACATCAAGTTCTTCAGTGGAGCATCCTCTACGTGCTATTAGACTACTGGCCATTAAAATGGCTACAACAAGAAGAAATACAGATGATAAACGGGTATTCATTGGACAAATATATTATACTAGAACTGACATGTGATTACATTTTCACGCAATTTGGGTGGATAGATCCTGAGAAATCAGTACCCAGTACAACCACCTCCGGCCGTAATAACGGCCTTGATACACCTGGACATTGAGTCAAACGGAGCTTGGATGGCGTGTACAGGTACAGCTGCCCATGCAGCTTCAACACGATACCACAATTCATCAAGAGCAGTGACTGGCGTGTTGTGACGAGCCAGTTGCTCGGCCACCATTAACCAGGCGTTTTCAATTGGTGAGAGATTTGGAGAATGTGTTGGCCAGGGCAGCAGTCGAACATTTTCTGTATTCAGAAAGGCCTGTACAGGACCTGCAACATGCGGCCGTGCATTATCCTGCTGAAATGTAGGGTTTCGCAGGGATCGAATGAAGGATAGAGCCACGGGTCGTAACACATCTGAAATGTAACGTCCACTGTTCAAAGTGCCGTCAATGCGAACAAGAGGTGACCGAGACGTGTAGCCAATGGCACCCCATACCATCACGCCGGGTGATACGCCAGTATGGCGATGACGAATACACGCTTCCAATGTGCGTTCAACGCGATGTCTCCAAACACGGACGCGACCATCATAATGCTGTAAACAGAACCTGGATTCATCCGAAAAAATGACGTTTTAACGTTCGTGCACCCAGGTTCGAGGTTGAGTACACCATCGCAGGCGCTCCTGTCTGTGATGCAGCGCCGGCCGAAGTGGCCGTGCGGTTAAAGGCGCTGCAGCCTGGAACCGCAAGACCGCTACGGTCACAGGTTCGAATCCTGCCTCGGGCATGGATGTTTGTGATGTCCTTAGGTTAGTTAGGTTTAACTAGTTCTAAGTTCTAGGGGACTAATGACCTCAGCAGTTGAGTCCCATAGTGCTCAGAGCCATTTGAACCATTTTGTGATGCAGCTTCAAGGGTAACCGCAGCCATGGTCTCCGAGCTGATAGTCCATGCTGCTGCAAACGGCGTCGAACTGTTCGTGCAGATGGTTGTTGTCTTGCAAATGTCCCCATCTGTTGACTCAGGGATCGATACGTGGCTGCACGGTCCGTTACAGCCATGCGGATAAGATGCCTGTCATCTTGACTGCTAGTGATACGAGGCCATTGGGATCCAGCACGGCGTTCCGTATTACCCTCTTGAACCCACCGATTCCATATTCCGCTAACAGTCATTGGATCTCGACCAACGCGAGCAGTAATGTCGCGATGCGATTAACCGCAATCGCGATAGGCCACAATTCGACCTTTTTCAAAGTCGGAAACGTGATTGTACGCATCTCTCCTCCTTACACGAGGCATCATAACAACGTTTCACCAAGCAACGCCGGTCAACTGCTGTTTGTGTATGAGAAATCGGTTGGAAACTATCGTCATGTCAGAACGTTGTACGTGTCGCCACCGGCGCCAACCTTGTGAGAATGCTCTGAAAAGCTAATCATTTGCATATCACAGCATCTTCTTCCTGTTGGTTAAATTTCGCGTCTGTAGCACGTCATCTTCGTGGTGTATCAATTTTAATGGCCATTAGTGTAAATTTTTGCATGCGCTTACGGAAACACACTGTAGATAGCACTTGTGAGAATAAAGAGGTAGTTGTGTTGCTGAATAATAAATTTTTTTGAATTCGTGCCGACTGTGTGTCAGTAGATCATTTTCTTCGGAGTAACCTTAAGTGACTTTGCCTGGCGATTACCAAAAGACGAAGTCAAGGTGAGGAGTGTGCAGTTGTGCGTGATGTCTGCGGTGTTGGGTCAGGGAGGCGGGACCTCCGTTGCGTTAGGCGCGCTAATTCTGAGCCCCCGCTATCAGCGACCGTGTCCTCGCGGAGGGTCGTCGACTGTCCCCAGTGTCAAGGCTCCTGTGGCCATCAGATGCGCCACGCCTTGGCAGCGTCGTCTGTAAGCGAGGTACTTCTGCTGTTTGTCGATGGTTGACGCTCTTGTGATCTTCAGTGTCTGAAGACTGGTTTGATGCAGTTCTCCAAGCTAGTCTGGCCTGTACGAATCTCTTCATCTCGTCTTCAACCTACTTACTGTAGTAAAGACTTCGTCTCCCAGTACATCTTAACCCCCCCCCCCCCCACCCCCTTTCACACTCACAAACGCACACACACTGTAAGTAGGCTGTTTAGGTTTTTATGTTGGTAACACCACGTAGCGCTCTGTATGAAACTCACTGACATGTGCTGTGTGTTGATTTGATTCTGATTTTGTATGAATTTTCTAATTTGTTCATACTCTTCTGTGTCAGTGAAGGCTACGGGTCTTGTTCCATTCAGCTCATCATCTACCTTTGTAGATAAGTTAGTGAACTGATACGAAAGTTCGGCTACTTTCTCCGATAGTGAACTGATTTCCTCAGTATGTTTTTCTGACCAAGTTTCATTGTGTCCATTTGTGTTGAAATCGTATCTACTGTGTCCTTTAAGTTTTCCTGAGTTTTTGCAAGTTGCGTACCCGAATCGGTAGATGCAACTGAGTCAATTTTGGCTTGTAAGAAGGTGTCGTGATTTTCATGAACAGTAGTTTGCAGTTCCTTTATGGCTGCTTCGCGATTCTGTAATGCATTTTCATGACGCGAAAAAATGGGTTGAAAATGCTCACGTCATTACAGACTTTTTGACATTTCGATTCGATTTTAAGTAACTCAACAGTTAAACCTTCACGTGTTTGTTCAAGCGTTTGTTCCGTTGAGTCTAACTTTTGAAGCTGTTGCTGTTTGTTTTGAAGATTTTGTTCCATTGTGTCTAACTTTTTAAGCTTTTGTCCCATTTTTTGTATTAATTGTAATAGCAATGCACTGGTGTCTGAAACATGTTCCTCAGTGCTATTCGGCAGTGCATTTGAAAAGCCAATATTCGCATTTTGAAAAGCAAGAAATGTGTCTTGACTTGATTGAAAAACGGATAATGACGCAAAACGTGAATCTACGGTATTTGCAAAATTGTGTCCTGTCATTTCGGATCCCTGTGGCGAGCTGTTGCCGACCGACCGATCGACAATACTACCCTCTTTACTAGCTGTTTCACTGTCTACACGATTATTTATTGCCTGATCCATTCCCCTATGCACAATTACAAAATTACTATGTTGAACGTTAGTTAATTCATTACACGGTAGCACTAACATACTGCTTTCGTCTTCACTGTCATTTCTCAGTTTTCTTTGGAGCCTAGTATTGCGTTTTTCACACGCCATTATTGTCACAATATTTCACACAATAACACAGAAAAGCACAATTTGAAGAGCAAAATAAGAAAATACATTAACATAGCATTGAAAATAATATCTAATTAATTGCAAGCACAGCTGCGAAATATTTGGTGCAAATTTACGTGCATGGCACATCTGTTGTGTACAACAATGAAAAACTACAACTACAAAGAAGATTCTCTCTACAATTACGCGGTAGCAATAAACAATAGCTACACTAATTACACAAACTACAAGAAAAAATCAGAAGATTCCAGTGTGGTACCCTCGGCTAAGGGTCGACATATGAAACGTCCCCTTACAAAAATTAATGAATTACTGTGCTGATAAACCCCTTACGTTATTTGATTTTCAAACAGCTGATCAGAACTGAACGTACTCAAACATTTCTCTCTTTACTTATTCTGTATTTACCTTAATAATATTCAAAAGTCATCATATATATATCAGTTCATGATATACAGTATTACAAATTTACTCTTTCTGATGGACACACGTCGAGATCGTCCGCTCTCAAAATTCTGCTATCTCTCTCCCCACATCCACCACTGCGGCTCACCTCCAACTGCCCAACACTACAATAGCGAATATTTCAACAATGCCAACCAGCCACAGACTGCACACAGCACAGTCAGTGATTATTATACAGAGCGCTACGTGGTGTTACCAACATAAAAACCTAAACAGCCTACTTACAACAAACTGCCCTCCTCTACTAAACTGAAGATTCCTTGGTGCCTCAGGATTTGACAAGTGAGTTGATCCCATCTTTCAATAAAGTTGTGTTGGTTGGTTGGTTGATTTGTAGGAGGGACTAAACAGCAAGGTCATCGGTCCCGTAGGATGAGGGAAGGATACCGGCCGTAAAACCTAAATCGGGATCTCCGGACGCGGGTTTGCACCGTCGTCTTTCAGAATGCGAGTCCACTGCGCCACCTCGCTCGGTAAAGTTGTGCCCATAATGAAATGACTATATGGCATTGATGGCCGGGAGTCCCCACCTGTGGACGTTCGGCTGCCGAACTGCAAGTCTTTTCAGTTGAAGCCACATTGGTGACTCGCATGCCGATGATGATGACAGCAGAACACCCAGTCCCCCCGAGAGGAGGAAATCTCCTACCTGGCCGGGAATCGATCCCGGACCTGCTGTTGGCAGTCAGATACGCTGACCACTCAGCTAACGGGGCGGACAATTGTTCCATAAATTTCATTATCCCGCAATGTCCACCACATCTACGCAATATTCAATGTTCGTATATAGTTCCATAAGCTTTTTTTTTCTCAAATGGTTCAAATGGCTCTAAGCACTATGGGACTAAACATTTGAGGTCATCAGTCCCCTAGACGTAGAACTACTAAAACCTAACTAACCTAAGGACATCACACACATCCATGCCCGAGGCAGGATTCGAACCTGCGACCGTAGCGGTCGCGCTGTTCCGGACTGAAGCGCCTAGAACCGCTCGGCCACAGCTTTTCCTTCTTCTCTGGACTTATCTCGTCCACGTTTCACTTCCATACAGGACTATACTCCCGACAAATAATTTAAAAAAAAACTTTCTAAAACTAAAATTTGTATTAGATGTAAAAAAAAATTTTTTCGCAGTGTTAGAAGTCGTTATCAAGGAAGCGTGACAGTGGACATCTAAAGATTTCAGAGATGCATTGAGAGTACGGTGATACGTCCGTATAGACTCTGTTGAAGTTTTTTAAATGATTTTATGATGCCTTCAGCTGAAATTTTCTTTATTTGCTGTCCGATTGTAAAATTTGTACTTTAGAACGTTTTCAAGTATCTTAACGGAAGGATTATGCAGTAAATGCATTAGTATAACTGCTGAATTTAACACAAGCGCAAGTCACATCACAAGAGATACGTTCTGTTTGCGAGTGTAACAGGAACGGAAATGACTAGTAGTGGTACAGGGTACCCCTGTGTCAAGCACCATACAGTGGCTTCCGGAGTATCTATTGAGATGTAAATGTAGGCATCAGGCATGAAGAGATGCAGGCTGTCAGGAGCAATGCTCATGTGATCCACAGCTGTCATTTCGACTTAGATTACTACCACAGGTCCCACGATAGCTCAAGTGAATGTCCCTCGTAACATAATACTGCCCCACGGGCCTGAGTTCTTGATGTAATGCATATTTCGAATAGCAGTTCGCCTGGATGACGTCATATCCGGGCACGACGATCGACATGATGTATCAAGTAATGTGATTCACCCGCCCAGGCGACGCCTTGGCTTTGACCGACGGTCCAATCTTGATGACCCCGTGCCCATTGCCATCCTAACTGACACCTTCTTTGGCTCAACATGGAAACATATAGCAGTCCTTTGCTGCGGGGCCCACTTTCAGCAAGGTGCAGTAAAAGCTGTGCTCGGAAGTATCCCCAGTGTATTCTGTGGTGATTGCCGCCTGCCCCGATTTACAGAGGGGGAATCCTACTGCCTGCGTGTTGTGTGATAAGACGTGGACATCAAACAGCTTGCCACCTACTCGTGGTCTCACCGTCCTTTCAGGAACTTCCATAGATGCCGACTACAGTGGCACGTGAACAGCTGACCAGCCTTGTCGTTTCCAATATTCTGGTTCCCAGAAGCCACGCCAGAACAATCTGTCCTTTCTCACAGTCACTCATATCTGTAAATTACCCATTTGTGGCCTGTCTTGTCACTTGACTGATTCTCCATTCGTTTCTGCTCCGCTTGCAAAGGCTGTTAGGTGTATAAGTGCAGATATTGAGGTCACTGGTATCTTTACGCGTACCCACTTTAGTTTATTAGTTGTTTTTTTTCTCTGCATCTAATGGTCTTCCTGCAGACACGCCACATAGTTTACTATCTGATGTTTCCTGCAAGGTCGTAACAGCACCACTAAGTGGACAACGCCTGTCAGCATAGACTTCCAGTTATGCGCCCCTGCGTCCACGCTTCAACGCTTGGCTTGTCGCCCAGGGGAAAATAAACATTAATGGCTTGCTCTTGCCACATGTACTTGGAGCTACGAACCAACCTAAATACATGCTGCTCCTAATAGGTATAATTACTGGTCTCCACATGAAATCAATATTGATATAATGTTGTTCAGTACACCATCCTTATCATCAATAAAAGTATCTGCACTTGTAACACTCTGTATAACTTCCTTACAATGTCGCATAACCACGCTGTCACCAAGCGGAGTTCAGTCTCGTGGTAGTAACGTTTTGGCTCATTAATGTATATTCGTCTCTTCAAATTTGATGTAAATAAACTATTACAGCTCTGAAAGATTAACTACGTCAATATTTACAATACAGGAAGAAGGAATTATCCTCATTACTCTTGATTAAAACTGGATTTATCTCAGAAAGGAAGAAATAACTCTGGCAGCGATACCTTTGATTACTTGCCCAAAGTAAGAAGTAAATCAGAGAGCAAACTGAAGTTCTTTCATGTTAATTTGTTCTATTTCGTAGAGGAATTTAGAACCGTGTAGATTATTAGGTTCTTCATGCGACTCAACATCAGAAAGTATTTTAAGTCATCTGATCTTTTCGCTGTTAGTGGATTACTTAGTGTATGAGATGGAGTAAAATGAAACATTAATCCCCCATTAGGATCATATCCGAAAACCAGAATACGCTACAGCTTACAGTTCAAATGGCTCTAAGCACTGTGGGATTTAACTTCTGAGGTCACCAGTCCCCTAGAACTTAGAACTACTTAAACCTAACTAACCTAAGGACATCACATGCACCCACGCCCGAGGCAGGAGTCGAACCTGCGGTCGCGCGGTCGCACGGTTCCAGGCTGTAGCGCCTAGAACCGCTAGGCCACCCCGGCCGGCGCAACAGCTTACAGTATCATCATGATTTTTTATAAGAGTTTTCAACCTAATCATATCATAATTAGGTGACTACACATGGAGAGATGTTCTTAATGTCCTATGTACTGGCAGATGATATTACCTTAATCTCTGCCTTATGGAAACCACAGTGTAACTAGAAGATTATGCAGCAATATTGCTTCAAAAAAATAATGTGCTTGTTCGGTGCTTTAGTATGTTCCCTTCAATGATCTGAAAAAATCGTGTTTGTTGCTAGTTTCCATTATGCTTTGTGGTGTATTTACACATTTTTAAGAAGAAACAAATGTCCCGATTACGTTATTATGGGCTAGCTAATTTTTGTTTAATTTTCATCGCTGTTTTCTCTGTTTCTACGTTTATTGAGATCGACATGACTTTGCAGTTATGTAAAAGATACACATTTCAATAATTTTTCTTTTACATGATACAATATAGCGCGTAACAATACGCACTACAAAATTGCACTGCTTGCAACAGTAACAAAAAAGACGTAAAATACACTCTTTACACTTTCATTACGTTGGCTCATTTAGTATAATGAAAGCTGCTCCATTTAGCAGATGAGAACAGTGTGTCTCTACTAAGGAAAAATAGGACTTAGGGAAAGTGTGCTTAGAACAGTCAAATTGTAATATCCTTTCAAGATTTCCTTTTACACATTTCGCCCCCTTTCCCATTTTGCGGCCTCTAACACGTGCTTCTTCTTCTTCTTCTTCCGCTTGTTATTTCGTCCTCCCGTTCCCGCTTTTCTTTCTCTCTTCCTCATTTTGCTCACATGTTGTAAAACCGAGCCGCTGGAGCGGTGCCCAGGTCAGAAGCCGCAGCTGTCATACATCATTTACGACACTGATGGTATGTACAAGAACAGCAAACAATTTTTTAAATTATGTCTAAAAATATTTGCATAGCTCAATTGCATATTTTCTTGATCAAACGGATGACAAAAGCTTGCATACAGCCTAAGGTCGAAACAGTACCATGGTGCAAAAATTAGCTGAGCAGGTAACACTTAATCATTCCAAAACAAAACAATCTGTCGTAATACGAGGTGCATTCAAGTTCTAAGGCCTCCGGTTTTTTTCTCCGGACTGGAAATAGATAGAAACATGCGCATTGTTTTAAAATGAGGCCGCGTTCATTGTCAATACGTCCCAGAGATGGCAGCACCGTATGGCAGATGGAATTTTACCCCCAGCGGCGAGAATGAGAACTGTTTTAAATATTTAAAATGGCGACGTTTTCCTTACTTGAACAGCGTGCAATCATTCGTTTTCTGAATTTGTGTGGTGTGAAACCAATTGAAATTCATCGACAGTTGAAGGAGACATGTGGTGATGGAGTTATGGATGTGTCGAAAGTGCGTTCGTGGGTGCGACAGTTTCATGAAGCCAGAACATCGTGTGACAACAAACCGAAACAACCTCGGGCTCGCACAAGCCAGTCTGACGACATGATCGAGAAAGTGGAGAGAATTGTTTTGGGGGATCGCCGAATGACTGTTGAACAGATCGCCTCCAGAGTTGGCATTTCTGAGGGTTCTGTGCACACAATCCTGCATGACGACCTAAAAATGCGAAAAGTGTCATCCAGGTGGGTGCCACAAATGCTGACAGATGACCATATGGCTGCCCATGTGGCATGTTGCCAAGCAATGTTGACACGCAATGACAGCATGAATGGGACTTTCTTTTCGTCGGTTGTGACAATGGATGAGACGTGGATGCCATTTTTCAATCCAGAAACAAAGCGCCAGTCAGCTCAATGGAAGCACACAGGACGCGCAATGACAGCATGAATGGGACTTTCTTTTCATCGGTTGTGACAATGGATGAGACGTGGATGCCATTTTTCAATCCAGAAACAAAGCGCCAGTCAGCTCAATGGAAGCACACGGGACGCGCAATGACAGCATGAATGGGACTTTCTTTTCGTCGGTTGTGACAATGGATGAGACGTGGATGCCATTTTTCAATCCAGAAACAAAGCGCCAGTCAGCTCAATGGAAGCGCACAGATTCACCGCCACCAAAAAATTTAGGGTAACCACCAGTGCTGAAAAAATAATGGTGTCCATGTTCTGGGACAGAGAGGGCGTAATCCTTACCAATTGCGTTCCAAAGGGCACTACGGTAACAGGTACATCCTACGAAAATGTTTTGAAGAACAAATTCCTTCCTGCACTGCAACGAAAACGTCTGGGAAGGGCTGCGCGTGTGGTGTTTCACCAAGACAACGCACCCGCACATCGAGCTAACGTTACGCAACAGTTTCTTCGTGATAACAACTTTGAAGTGATTCCTCATGCTCCCTACTCACCTGACCTGGCTCCTAGTGACTTTTGGCATTTTCCAACAATGAAAGACACTCTCCGTGGCCGCACATTCACCAGCCGTGCTGCTATTGCCTCAGCGATTTTCCAGTGGTCAAAACAGACTCCTAAAGAAGCCTTCGCCGCTGCCGTGGAATCATGGCGTCAGCGTTGTGAAAAATGTGTACGTCTGCAGGGCGATTACGTCGAGAAGTAACGTCAGTTTCATCGATTTCGGGTGAGTAGTTAATCAGAAAAAAAATCGGAGGCCTTAGAACTTGAATGCACCTCGTACGAGTGTCATATCTTAAACGCAGTGCCAGCCCGTTCTGTGATGCAGTGCAAGGTTAACCGACAGTAAAATGGAACAGGTTATCTTTTTTGTCTCTCTGTTTTTTTTTTTTTTTTTTTTTTTTTTTTGTTCAGCTCACAAGTAATTTGCTCATTATTGGTTTTTGAAGGTATCACTCATCTATTGGTACCTCGTAGTCTGCTGAGCCTTTAAATCTACGGTCTTTGTAAGTGAATGCAAATGTGTAACACAATAACAGCTCCTTAAGACCCGCAACCATACCCAAAGCTGAAGTCGAGCCCAACACACAAAACAAGCCCGTTACCTCGAGATCGCTAGTTTTCATCCGCTCCGATCTCTCTCGCCTTTATTAATAGCGCAAGTACAACACTACACTAAGATCTTAGCACTATAAATAATAACGCTTAAAATACAGTGGAATTGCTTCACAAAAGTGAAATTTGATAAGACTCACCAATAGGGAATACTGGTGATGAAATTATTTTACTCTTTATTCAGTACACCCTGCTTTGAGCAGGCATAAAAGACCGAGTCGTGATCTGGCACGCTGATGTAATTCTGCTACATTCTACATTACTTCTCGCGTTGCTTCCAGTTGGTATATTTCAACTCAACTTGTCCATTGTGCAGCTGTACGGTGCGATTTCTCTGATAATAAAGCCGTGTAGTACTGTTAGCTGTGAGACAACGAGGGGTAGATTGAGCCGCTTTTTATACCATGACTTTCTTTGGTGCTTTCGTGTCTTTCTGTTCGGTAGAAATCTCGCAACTGATTTTAAATTAAATTCTCGAGGAAGTAGCGGCTTGAAATTTTAAGTATACACTACTGGCCATTAAAATTGCTACCCCACGAAGATGACGTGCTACAGACGCGAAATTTAACCGACAGGAAGAAGATGCTGTGATATGCAAATGATTAGCTTTTCAGAGCATTCTCATAAGGTTGGCGCCGGTGGTGACACCTACAACGTGCTGACATGAGGAAGGTTTCCAATCGATTTCTCATACTCAAACAGCAGTTGACCGGCTTTGCCTGGTGAAACGTTGTTGTGATGCCTCGTGTAAGGAGGAGATACGCGTAGCATCACGTTTCCGACTTTGATAAAGGTCGGATTGTAGCCTATCGCGATAGCGGTTTATCGTATCGCGACATTGCTGCTCGCGTTGATCCAGATCCAGTGACTGTTAGCAAAATATGGAATCGGTGGGTTCAGGAGGGTAATACGGAACGCCATGCTGGATCCCAACGGCCTCGTATCACTAGCAGTCGAGATGGCTCAAATGGTTCAAATGGCTCTGAGCCCTATGGGACTTAACAACTATGGTCATCAGTCCCCTAGAACTTAGAACTACTTAAATCTAACTAACCTAAGGACAGCACACAACACCCAGCCATCACGACGCAGAGAAAATCCCTGACCCCGCCGGGAATCGAACCCGGGAACCCGGGCGTGGGAAGCGAGAACGCTACCACACGACCACGAGATGCGGGCCAGTCAAGATGACAAGCATCTTATCCGCATGGCTGTAACGGATCGTGCAGTCACGTTTCGGTCCCTGAGTCAACAGATGGGGACGTTTGCAAGACAACAACCATCTGCAGGAACAGTTAGACGACGTTCGCAGCGGCATGGACTATCAGCTCGGAGACCGTGGCTGCGGTTGCCCTTGACGCTGCATCACAGACAGGAGCGCCTGCGATGGTGTACTCAACAACGAACCTTGGTGCACGAATGGCAAAACGTCATTTTTTGGATGAATCCAGGTTTTGTTTACAGCATCATGATGGTCGCATCCGTGTTTGGTGACATCGCGGTGAACGGACATTGGAAGTGTGTATTCATCATCGCCCGGCGAGATGGTATGGGGTGCCATTGGTTACACATCTCGGTCACCTCTTGTTCGCATTGACAGCACTTTGAACAGCGGGCCTTACATTTCAGATGTGTTACGACCCGTGGCTCTACCCTTCATTCGTGCCGTGCGAAACCCTACATTTCAGCAGGATAATGCGCGGCCGCATGTTGCAGGTCCTCTACGGGCCTTTCTGGATACAGAAAATGTTCGACTGCTGCCCTGGCCAACACATTCTCCAGATCTCTCACCAATTGAAAACGCCTGGTCAATGGTGGCCGAGCAACTGGCTCGTCACAATACGCCAGTCACTACTCTTGGTGAACTGTGGTATCGCGTTGAAGCTGCATGGGCAGCTGTACCTGTAGACGCCATCCAAGCTCTGTTTGACTCAATGCCCAGGCGTATCAAGGCCGTTATTACGGCCAGAGGTGGTCGCTCTGGGTACTGATTTCTCAGGATCTATGCACCCAAACTGCGTGAAAATGTAATCACATGTCAGCTCTAGTATAATATATTTGTCCAATGAATACCCGTTTATCATTTGTATTTGTTCTTGGTGTAGCAATTTTAATGGCCAGTAGTGTATTAGTCCGCCTGTGAATTGCTTAGATGTCGTCCTTCAACCCGACTTCGTATGATCCCAAACACCCGAGAGGTACTCAAGAACAGGTTTTCACCAGCGACCTAAATGCGATTTCCTTTAAAGGCGAACCACTGTTTCCTAAAATTCTCCCAAGAAACCGAAGTCGACTATTCATCTTTCCAACCACGACTCTCAAATGCTTGTTCCATTTCATGTCGCTTTGCAACGTGACGTCCAGATATTTAAACGACTTGACTGAATCAACCAGGTCGCTGGTAATACTGAATCCGAACGTTACACGTTTGATTTTCCTACTCATCCGCATTAACTTATATTGTTCCACATTTAGGGCTAGCTGCCATTCATCACACCAACTGAAAATTTTGTCTAAGTCGTCTTGCATGTTCCTACACGTTCGGCACGTTACCGTACACGATGGCATCATCAGCAAACAACCGCAGATTGCTGCCCAGCGGTCCTATCACAGTTCCCTGGAGCACTCCGGACGATATCGTTGTTTCTGATGAACACTCGCCGTCCAGGACAAGTTACTGGGTTATCACAAGCTGCGACATGGTCGCGAAAAAACAGTGAGCCGTATATGCAATAAGTTTCCTTTAATTTACGTTTATGGTCACAAACTTTTTGTTAACAGATTAACGGTTTCGGTCTTTTATGGCCATCATCAGATCTGCAGCAAAAATGGGAAAAACATAAATACAAATGGTTCAAATGGCTCTGAGCACTATGGGACTTAACATCTATGGTCATCAGTCCATTAGAACTTAGAACTACTTAAACCTAACTAACCTAAGGACATCACACAACATAAATACACTCTCAAACTGTAGACAGCTTAAGAACGATACATAGACCATAATGTAAAGTAGTACTGACAAAATTTTCAATTGTTCGCTTTAAATATGAAAAGGCATTCCTGTTACATAAAAACAAAGTCCTAAGTACTGCAGCCATAGTGTCATGGTCAAATGTTAAATGCGGAATCAGCACCAGCATCGTCAAATACATATAAATAACATCACATGCACGAGTCATGTTGTCAGTAGCACTACTGTTCAAAACGAGCTGCCGTACAGTAGCCGCAAGATGTTTGTGTTGTAAGATCACCAGATGTCGCTAATGTCGGCATACACTAGTTTTCAATAGTTAATTGAAACAGCGAAAATAAAGGTTCAAATGGCTCTGAGCACTATGGGACTTAACATCTATGATCATCAGTCCCCTAGAACTTAGAACTACTTAAACCTAACTAACCTAAGGACAGCACACAACACCCAGCCATCACGAGGCAGAGAAAATCCCTGACCCCGCCGGGAATCGAACCCGGGAACCCGTGCGTGGGAACCGAGAACGCTACCGCACGACCACGAGATGCGGGCGAAAATAAAGGGGGATACAATAGTTGAAGTCTGTAATAAGGTATAACGTAAAAAAGGCATTACAGTAATAAAAAACAATAAAAAGAAGAACACGACAAAAGTAATATTGTTAAAAAGAGGAAGAGTTAAGAAACATTGCTTGACATGTGCTCTAGAGCCAATATTCTAGATAATGACATAAATATTAAACACCGTTGGTAGTGCACCAGGTAATATTAATCACCCATAAAACAAATCGGTAAAGGAGCCACAAATGAAAGAAAACATAGTGCTGCACATATTGGGCTGTATTGCTTAAGAAGTCTTCAAGCCACTAACATATCTGTGAACCTATTCCATATGCCCCTACCTTCGTCAACAGCCTGCAATGGGACACCGTGTCAAATGCTTTCCTTAAAGCTAGAAATATGGAATCTGTCTATTGCCCTTCATCCATAGTTCGTAGTATATCATATGAGCAAAAGGGAGAGCTGAGTTTCGAAAGAGCGATGCTTTTAACACCATAATGATGCGAGGACATAAGCTTCTCAGTCTCAAGAAAATTTATTTTAGTCGAACTAAGAATATGTTCAATGATTCTGCAGCAAACAGAAGTTAGGGATATTGGTTTGTAGCTTGGCGGATACGTCCCCTTACCTTTCTTATATACTGGAGTCACCTGTGCTTTCTTCCAGTCGTTTGGCGCTTTGCGATGCTCGAGAGATTCACGATAAATGCAAGGTAGGTAAGGGGCCAATGCCGTAGAATATTTCTTGTAAAATCGAGATGGGATTCCATCCGGACTCAGTGGTTGATTTACTTTCAAATCTTTGAGTTGTTTCTCAACGCCAGGGATGCTTATTACTATGTCCTCCATAAGGGATTCTGTCCGATGGTAAAATGATGGTACGTTTGCACGATTTTTCTGTGTGAAAGATTTGGGGACGTGAAATGTAAAACTTCATTTTCTGTTTTGCTATCTTCAACTGCCACACCAGACTGGTCAAGAACGGACTGAATGGAAGTCTTAGACTCGCCTAGCCATTTTACGTACCACCAGAATTTCCTCGGGTTCAGTGGCAGATCTTTTGCTTAGGTGTGACAGTGGTACTTGTTGTCTGCTTCGCGCACAGGTCTTTTCACAGACGCCCGAATCTCTACTTACGTTCGCCTGTCATCATTTGTGCGTTCCCTTTTGAACCGAGAGTGCAACAGCCTCTGCTTCCTGACAATCCGCAGAATTTCGTTATTGAGCGATGGTTGGTTTTTTACATCCTTTATCTAGCCCTCGATTTACAATCTGCTTAAACTTTGCCCATAATTCTTCTACATCCATCTTACTGGAACTAAGTGATGCCAATTCACTGTCTAAGTGAGATACTAATAACTGATTACCTTTTCTATCTAGCAGAAACACTCTCCTAGCTTTCTTGACTGATTTATTAACTTTCGTAATCATAGTTGCTATAATAACATCATGATTGCTAATCGCCGTTTCTATACTGACGCCGTCGAGAAGGTCCAACTCATTTGTAGCTACAAGTTCTACGATATATCCATTATGTGCGGGCTGCCGAGCTAGCTGCTCAAGACAGTTTTCAGACAACACGTTCAAAAGTATTTCACGTGACTGTCTGTCTAAACCCACCTCCCTCCCACCTTCCCCCACTTCCCCCGCCCACAATGAGTCAATAGACATCCGAATCTACGCTAGGTATGTTTCCAGAATGAGATTTTCACTCTGCAGCTGAAACATCGCATTCTGGAAACATCCCCCAGGCTGTGGCTAAGCCATGTCTCCGCAGTATCCTTTCTTTCAGGAGTGCTAGTTCTGCAAGGTTCGCAGGAGAGCTTCTGTAAAGTTTGGAAGGTAGGAGACGAGATACTGGCGGAAGTAAAGCTGTGAGTACCGGGCGTGAGTCATGCTTCGGTAGCTCAGATGGTAGAGCACTTGCCCGCGAAAGGCATAGGTCCCGAGTTCGAGTCTCGGTCGGGCACACAGTTTTAATCTGCCAGGAAGTTTCTTTACGCTAGGTATGTTGAAGTCCTCCAGCTAATATTGCATGACCCGTGTATTTACACGCTATAGACCCTAGAAGTTCTTTGAACGACTCTAGACCTGTCACAGCAGAATCGGGTGGCCGGTAAAAATATCTAACAAATATCTTGGTTTCATCCACAACTGGTATATGCGACCAGATGGTTTCACTGTCACACTCAACTTCGACCTCAATAGAGACAATATTTTTGTCAACTGCAATGAACACTTCCTGTATATGACCTCTAATTTGTCTTCCATATATACGTTCCACGACTCGCTAAATATCTCAGAGCTTTACGCCTCGGGTTTCAGCCAGCTCTCGGTCCCAAGAATAATGTGAGTGCGAGAGTTTTCCTGGAGGACAGTAAATTCTGGAACTTTATTACGAATACTTCAACAGTTTACTGATAAAATTGTGACATTATTCTGAACGCCGTTTTACTTCCCTTGCTGCATATTGATTGGCGAGTGTTCATCAGAGTACCTAACACCAGGACCTAACCTAAAAGACCCTTAAGTGGACCCCATAAGTGTTACCCAAGTCCCGAGGAACTGCTTCCTTTGTGTCTCTCCCATGAGGCACCGCCTTATCGTAGCACTGTCCCTGTGGGCGGGAAAGTTTGCGTGCTCCAAGGAAGCTGAGAGCTATATCGGCGGTAGCGTAGCTACTGGCAGGTCGAACCTAGCCAGGCAGGTCTCAGCAGAGGAGCCAGACAAAGTGTGCCTCACAACGATCCGTCTTATATCCTATATCCTGTATATCCTATTCCCTACCCTCTCCTCAGTTACCATTCCTTTTCTTTCTCTAATTACCTTAACACACCACTGCCTTGTGGTTGGTCTCGGGAAGGATGAAGGCTAAGGGAGAAAACACTGAAAGAAAATCTGGAGTGGGGCCCCAAAGGCGGTTGGAAGGCGTACTACATCCCCTTCCGGCAGCTCCTGCAACCGAAGAGATACCAAACGTATTGGCTTGCCTTTCCTCTGGAAATTATCATTTAGGTCGAGAGGGAGACCGTAATGATTGGGCAACTCACGTGTCTTCATGTTTATCGCTCAGGCTTGTAGCATCCTGGAGAGGACACTTCAGCGACGTCCAAGGATTTCGGCACAACACGGGAGGAACGGCGTCAAGCTCTCATCGGACGAACGCACACAGGAACAAATCAGGAAGAGGACCAAGCGAAGAGACAGAGCGACTTCTGTTCGAAGTCCCTCAAATTTCACATGTCCAAACTGCAGTTAGGACTGCCACTCTCGAGTGGGACTTTTTAGCCACAGCAGACGCTGCAGACTCTGAACCAAGCATGTTACATCATCATCCCTCAAGGATGGAAGGATGCCATTATGTGTAGTGTACCCTTCACCTACCAAGTGGAGTCCTACAAATCCCAACACGATAACGCAGGTCTAGAACTCTACATTCAAGACTGTCACAGAGTCGACGAATCCTATGGTTGAGATCCTCCATTCGGCTCAAAACCAAAGGATCCCGACCCACTCTGGGAACGATGCTACATATTGCAAGCTCTGCCTGCATCCCCCGCGCTTCGTCGCCAGTCTTCACCACTTCCGCCAGCCACCCGTACGAACTGAGGATTGCCTCAGAACCTATGCGGCAGACGTCTTTGGTGCCGGCGTGAGACACAATTAACAGACGACTGCATCCTCCACGCTCGATAGCCACAGGCAAGGCCGCTTCCACATCTCGGATGAGGCATCCGGCAGACTTACCCAATCTACACTCCTGGAAATGGAAAAAAGAACACATTGACACCGGTGTGTCAGACCCACCATACTTGCTCCGGACACTGCGAGAGGGCTGTACAAGCAATGATCACACGCACGGCACAGCGGGCACACCAGGAACCGCGGTGTTGGCCGTCGAATGGCGCTAGCTGCGCAGCATTTGTGCACCGCCGCCGTCAGTGTCAGCCAGTTTGCCGTGGCATACGGAGCTCCATCGCAGTCTTTAACACTGGTAGCATGCCGCGACAGCGTGGACGTGAACCGTATGTGCAGTTGCCGGACTTTGAGCGAGGGCGTATAGTGGGCATGCGGGAGGCCGGGTGGACGTACCGCCGAATTGCTCAACACGTGGGGCGTGAGGTCTCCACAGTACATCGATGCTGTCGCCAGTGGTCGGCGGAAGGTGCACGTGCCCGTCGACCTGGGACCGGACCGCAGCGACGCACGGATGCACGCCATGACCGTAGGATCCTACGCAGTGCCGTAGGGGACCGCACCGCCACTTCCCAGCAAATTAGGGACACTGTTGCTCCTGGGGTATCGGCGAGGACCATTCGCAATCGTCTCCATGAAGCTGGGCTACGGTCCCGCACACCGTTAGGCCGTCTTCCGCTCACGCCCCAACATCGTGCAGCCTGCCTCCAGTGGTGTCGCGACAGGCGTGAATGGAGGAACGAATGGAGACGTGTCGTCTTCAGCGATGAGAGTCGCTTCTGCCTTGGTGCCAATGATGGTCGTATGCGTGTTTGGCGCCGTGCAGGTGAGCGCCACAATCAGGACTGCATACGACCGAGGCACACAGGGCCAACACCCGGCATCATGGTGTGGGGAGCGATGTCCTACACTGGCCGTACACCACTGGTGATCGTCGAGGGGACACTGAATAGTGCACGGTACATCCAAACCGTCATCGAACCCATCGTTCTACCATTCCTAGACCGGCAAGGGAACTTGCTGTTCCAACAGGACAATGCACGTCCGCATGTATCCCGTGCCACCCAACGTGCTCTAGAAGGTGTAAGTCAACTACCCTGGCCAGCAAGATCTCCGGATCTGTCCCCCATTGAGCATGTTTGGGACTGGATGAAGCGTCGTCTCACGCGGTCTGCACGTCCAGCACGAACGCTGGTCCAACTGAGGCGCCAGGTGGAAATGGCATGGCAAGCCGTTCCACAGGACTACATCCAGCATCTCTACGATCGTCTCCATGGGAGAATAGCAGCCTGCATTGCTGCGAAAGGTGGATATACACTGTACTAGTGCCGACATTGTGCATGCTCTGTTGCCTGTGTCTATGTGCCTGTGGTTCTGTCAGTGTGATCATGTGATGTATCTGACCCTAGGAATGTGTCAATAAAGTTTCCCCTTCCTGGGACAATGAATTCACGGTGTTCTTATTTCAATTTCCAGGAGTGTATATACTCAGTAGGTTAAAGTCGCTTCCAGCTAGTACTGCATGATCAGGGTATTTACGCTGTATTGATCCTAGAATTTCTTTGAATGACTCTGTAACTGTCACAGGTTAATCGGATGGCCGGTAAAAACGTCTAACACTGCTTATACATTGTGTGATCAAAAGTATCCGGCCACCCCAAAAACATATGTTCTTCATGTTAGGTGTATTGTGCTGGACTTCGAACGTGGTCAGGTGATTGGGTGTCACTTGTGTCATACGTCTGTACGTGAGATTTCCACACTCCTAAACATCCCTAGGTCCACTGTTTCCGATATGACAGTGAAGTGGAAACGTGAAGGGACACGTGCAGCACAAAAGAGTACAGGTCGACATCGTCTGTTGACTGACCAGACACCGCCGACAAAGAGGGTCGGAATGTGTAATAGGCAGACATCTATCAAGACCATGACACAGTAATTCCAAACTGCAAGTACTACGACAGTTAGGTGGAAGGTGAGAAAACTTGGATTTCACGCTCGAGCGGCTGCCCATAAGCCATATATCACGCCGGTAAATGCCAAGCGACGCCTCGCTCGGTGTAAGGAGCGTGCATGGGGGCTTAATTAAAAGAATAAATGCAATAATTTTAGTAGCTGTATGACCGGTTACGAAGTCTCGTAACCGGTTGGCCCTGACTAGTATTAGCACACAATCTGACTGTATAAAATAAAAATAAAGAATGACAAGGAATTTTCATTAAAAGAATTGATTAATTAAGTCCCCTGCAACTATAAAAGCTTTGAAACAACAAAGCACAAATGTAACTGTTCTGTGTGTGGTAGTGTGACTCAACGTACATGTATCTGGCTCGGTTCTTTCTCAATACGACAAAATGAACTAACTGAAAAACCAGAAATACTATAACTGCACATAGAAACCAGAATTACAAGTCTAATAAATGAACACGAGCCAGATGCCTTGTTGACTGTACCTGTGAGCAAGAGGCATTGTCATTAAAGAAAACTGTAATACCTTTTTACCTCATTATATATTGACGAAAATTTTCCATTACACCAGCATCATAAATCAAAAGCCCATCTCCTCAAATACACTCTGACAATTGCAACTTCTTCCATATATACATTACACCAACCGGACAGCATCTACTCTCTCGCCCAACAGAACAACAACTGCCCTTGACATCTTCTGAACTACTACTACACCAGTGGAGGCAGCGGAATAATAATCTTTGGTGCAGCCTCTGGCGCTGTGAGTCAGTGTAGCCACCTTTCAAGCGTAAACATTGAACAGTGGAATAACGTTGTGTTGAGTGACGAATCTCGGTACACAATGTGGCGATCGGATGGTAGGGTGTGGGTATGGCCAATGACCGGTCAACGTCATCTGCCAGCGTATGTAGCGCCAACAGTAAAATTCGGAGGCGGTGGTGTTATGGTGTGGTCGTGTTTTTCATGGAGGGGGCCTGCACCCCCTGTTGTTTTGCGCGGCACTATCATAGCATAGGCCTACATTGATGTTTTAAGCACTTTCTTGCCTCCCACTGTTAAAGAGCAATGCGTGGATGGCGATTGCATCTTGCAACACGATCGAGCACCTGTTCATAATGAACGGCCTGTGTCGGGGTGGTTACACGACAATGACATCCCTGTAATGGACTGGCCTGAATCCTAAAGAACACTTTTGGGGTGTTTTGGAACACCGACTTTGTGCCAGACCTCACCGACCGATTTCGATACCTCTTTCAGTGCAGCACTCCGTGAAGAATGGGCTGCCATTCCCCTAGAAACCTTCCAGCATCTAATTGAATGTATGCCTGGGAGAGTGGAGGCTGTCATCAAAGCTAATGGTGGGTCAACACCATATCGAATTCCAGCATTAACGACGGAGGGCGCCACGAACTTGTAAGTCATTTTCAGCCAACTGCCCGGATACTTTTGATCACATAGTATATGTCTTGAGTGTGCATTTGCGACCTTAGTTATGAAAACGGGTGGTTTCCTTATTGACTGCACGTATTCTGTTGTCGTTGCGCTGTTGATGCACAAGGGAGAAAGGATAGGACCACAACAGCGGGATCATCATCAACATTGTCACAGGACCTGGTCTGAAATGTGAAGTGTGTATCTCATTCCTCGGGATCAGTTCTGGTACGTTTTGTTGTCGTGAAATGAAAAGAAGATATAAGCCCAGTTTCAGCACTCGCCTACTTCTCTTGGATACCACTAAGGGAGTTGCTGAGCTGAAGATCGCTATCCTACGAACAACATGGTGTCTCAAAAAGGGTCATTCCGTATTACAAGACCACACATGGTGAACTAGAACTCCACCGACGTACTTTCAAAGGTTGTTCAGCGATACCTTCTGAGTATTTTAGCACAATAGGCCAACGGTCTCCAACGGCTCATTACAGCGTTATTGTATTTCGTCTGGTTTCTTGGCCCTGTTAGCTCTGCATCTGTATAGTACGTTACAGTGATACAGAGTAATATAGATACGTTTATTGATTGACATGCACATTGTGCGTGGCTCTACCTAACAAATCTAGCAGCTCGCTTCAGAATTGCTTCGATGTCTTGCTTCAATCCGGCCTGGTGGGTATCCCAAACACTCGAGCTGTACTTAAGAATAGGCCGCACTAGCGGGTTGCTTTACAGATGAATTACACTTTACTAAAATTCTCCCAATAATCCGAAGTCGATCACTAGCCTTTCATACCACAATGCTCACGTGCTCGTTCCATTTCATATCGCTTCGTAACGTTACGCCCAGATATTTAAACGATGTGACTGTGTCAAGTAGAACACCACTAACGCAGTATCCGAACATTACGGATTTGTATGTCCCACTCATCCGCATTAACTTATATTTTTCTACATTAAGAACCAGCTGCTGTTCATCACACCAACTAGAAATTTGGTCTAGGTCCTCTTGAAACAACGTACAATCACTTGTGTAAACGTAGGTTTCCGCGGCCGTTGTCATAGTCAATAAAATTCTTCCGGGTTTGGATCCGCATTGTCAACTGTAAAATTCCGAAGTTTTGGCTACTATTACAAGACGCCTTTCTCAGGGTGTATTGCTAGCCCCGAACAATACACCCCGAGGAAGGCGTCTCGCAATAGTCGCCAAAAAGTTGGAATTTTACAGTTGACAATGCGGTCCCAAACCCACAATAATTTTATTGACTATAGTCATTTGTCTTCGACACCTTCCTGTAGACCATAGCATCATCAGCGAACAAACGCAGATTGCTGCCCACACTGTCTGCCAGATCATTTACGTATACAGAAAATAGCAACGGTCCTATCATACTTTCCTGGGATACTCCTGTTGTTACCTTCGTCGAGAACAACATACTGGAGTCTGTTACTTAAGAAGTCTTCGAGCTACTCACATATCTGAGAGCCTATTCCGTACGCTCGTACCTTCGTTAATAGTCTGCAGGAAGGTACCTTGTCGAATGCTTTCCGGAAATCTAGAAATGTGGAATCTGCCTGTTGCCCTTCATCATATGGCTCTGAGCACTATGGGACTTAACTTCTGAGGTCATCAGTCCCCTAGCACTTAGAACTACTTAAACCTAACTAACCTAAGGACATCACACACATCCATGCCCGACGCAGGTTTCGAACCTGCGACCGTAGCGGTCACGCGGCTCCTGACTGTAGCGCCTAGAACCGCTCGGCCACTCCGGCCGACTGCCCTTCATCCATAGTTCGCAGTATATCATGTGGGAAAAGAGCAAACTGGATTTCGCTCGAGCCCTGCCGATTAGTGGACATGACCTTCTCAGTCTCTAGGAAATTTACTATACCTCAACTCAGCATATGCCCTAGAATTCTACATTAAACCGATGTTAAGGCTACTGGTCTGTAATTTTGCTGGTCCGCTGTTTTACCCTTCTTATAAACAGGAGCCACCTGAGCTGTGTCCAGGCACTTGCCACTTTACTCTGGTCGAGAATTCCACCCAGAGTTCAATACAGCAGTTGACCTCTGACTGCCAAGAAGTGTTCTAGTGTTGAGAAATGGAGTTCACCGAGACCACCAAAGGGAAGCTTTTGCTGATTCACAACAGGCATCAGTATGTATGCTACCAAACAAGACGTGGCTTTTTTGTGTAGATTTCCAAAAAGAATAAATGCAAAAGAAGACTATCCGCAAAAAATAACACAGTTTTAGGGGAAGGAAGCCATGTTTGTATTCCAGATGAAGCTTCAAACGAAGTGTGTAAACATTTTGTCAGTGAAAAGAAGCGGGCAAAAGAAGCGGACGCTACAGTTTCATCAGTTTACGGCAAAGAAGCAGGACAACTTCAGACGAGGATACGACTTGGTAACATCGGGCCATCACACAGTACGTAAACAACTGTTTCATCATATTAGGGGAAAATATATGGAAACTACACAAGATCCCACCGATTCTGGAGAAATATTCTTCCAAGAAAATAATTTGCTGATGAATGATGGTGGCAATATTTTACTTGTAGGCGATAGCAGGAGACCAAATGACAGAATACTGGTGTTCGCCAGCAAAAAGGGAAAAGCGTGTTTATCAACCTACGAATCATTCTTCGTGGATGGAACATTCAAGAGCTCGAGCAAGCAGTTTGGACAGTTGGTTATCCTCCACGACGACCTTAATATTTCTTGGGAAGAAATAAACTCCATTACAGTTGTTTACTTTTTGCTGTCAAACAAAAAAGTGATAAACTTATGAACGCTTTCTTAAAGCTATTAAAAGTAACATGACTGCATTGAACCCTTCATCTCTGATGATGGACTTCGAAGTTGCCATCGTCAAAGCAGGTAACAGTTTGTAATAGAGATTACTGGTTACAATTACTATTTTAATGAATATTTGTGGAAACAAATTCAGTGTTACGACCTCGTTCCAGCATATAATGAAAACGAGGAAGAATGTGTTCTGCTCTAGCACGTCTTCCGTTGGAAATGTGGGATGACGTTTGGCTGATAACCAACAGCTTCAAGTCTTTTATGACTATTTTGTGCATCCGTGGCTCAATAATGAACATATGCCAACAGAGATGTGTAACTTCAGTGGGAAGAGTCATCGCACTAAAAACTTCTCAGAATGATGGAGTCGAAGAATAAATTCATCAATATCAAAAGTTCATCCAAATGTTTACTCAGTGGTGGAAAATCTTTGAGAAGATGCAGAGTACCTCGGCCACCAGTTTTACCGACTAATTTTAAACTTTGATGGGTAAAGAAGACGAAAGTCAGTAATGAAGACTGACGATACGATTGCAAAGGCTTTAAAGAAACTCCAAACTGATGGGAACTTAAAATCAAAAATTGGTTCTGCCTTGTGTGACCTACGTACAGAAGTTATAATGGCGAAAAAAAAAAAACGTCAGAACCATTGTAAAATTTGTAAATATTGAAAAGTAGTTTAATTTAATTATTAGAAATTTTGTAAATACTGTAAATATATTTAATGGTGGACGAAAAGAGACCACCTCCTCACAGTGTTCACTGGAAACGACGCAAAGTCTGCTGAATGTCTCTTGAAATTTGTAAAATATTCCCTGATGAGGACTGATAAGAATGTCTCAAAGGACAAGCCTTTTCTAAGGAATAATCACAGCATTCAGCTTCAGAGGTTCTTGGAACAAATTCTGTTTGGGCGGACGCCGAATACAGAATTTCTGAAGCGGAAACGCAGGCATGTGACATGCAATTAAATCCATATTTTCTCAGTCCGTTAGAAGGTGAGCAAACCTCCTTGAAACTTGTAAAGGCAAATAAATTGTCATACAAAGTGACTGGTCGCAGTTTTGCAACCCTTCAACGTATGTTAAAACCAATTTCTAGTAACGTATCTTTTCAGGATGTGGCTAGGCGAGCAAAAGCGCTCACGTTCGCTTGTCGTCTGGCTCGCGGTAAAAAAGAAGTCAGACGTCGTTCCGCAGCGCTGCCAGGCCAGCTGGTAGCCCACGAAAATTGCAAACAAATGTGCTTGTGCTGCCTCCAGAGGAATGACCAAAATTAGGTTCGGCGTAGCCTTAGATACAGACATACAGTACATACGGCGTAGAGCTTATGAGGAGGCTCAGCCCATAAATTTAACTTTTCTTCTACTTTGCCGATAGAAACCAAATTTAAAAACAGTGTGTATTACGTAAAGACGCAACAATACCCAAGTTTTGAAGTACATAACTTAATTGGTTTCGAGTTTTGAATTTTTAATATGATTTTAATGGTATTCTTGAAACCCAACTTTTGGTAATTACACCACAATTTTCACCCATGAGATTTTGTAGGTACATTCACAAGATATAGTTCAGCGATTTTGTGCATTCATTTTACGTGAAATATTAATAATTTTGGAAAAAACGACAACGCATGAACCTGTGTTCAGTGTATGCCGCCTTTAGAATCTGAAGATAGTCATTGTATGGCCGAAACCGGTTATGAATGTGTCATAAACATGTGATTGCGTCTATAAATAAACAAAAAATTAATAATTAGCTTTCAGTGTTTATTTAAGATTTCAGCCTAAAATTTTCTTAAATTGTTGATAAATAAATGTGACGATAAAATAAAAAGCTTACATTTTCATAACATTAATGCATAGAAGTATGAAAACGTATCAAGCGTACTTCCTTTAAAAATTTCATTCAGACTGGTTAATATTTATGACAAAAAGTCGCACTAAACTAAAGAAAACAAACTTATGATGAAATGGATTTTAAGGCTTTATCAAAAAATGAATGTTACTACGAGACACATACCCTTTAAAATTCACTGGCACCATAACGTTCTCCCTGTTTGCTTATATCAGGCTTCTTCTTGTAATTTCAGTATCAGGGTAACCTCTTTCTTCAAATTTCTGAATGAAAATCTGCTCATAGTCTTCTTGAGGAGGTGCAGTGGTAGTGATGTCTGATTGTATGCCAGTGCTAATTTCCTTGGAGCCTGTTGATTGTATTAAACATGACTTCAGTGTATTCCGTAAATTTACATTTACTCAGTGAACATCCAAAGTAATAGATTTCCAGCGACTGGCTGCCAGTTGTTTCGCTATAGTTCTGCTGGAAATCTTGCAACTTGTTTTCCCCTCTTTGACTTTATGCCAAGTTCACAGTAAAGGTGTTTTTTTATGGTGATAGAAATCAAAAATTGTCTTTGGCATCTTAAGATATGCTACAGCCTCTTAAGTAGTCTGTATTTCAAACATTTCTTAGATAGACTAGTAATTAGAATACCGCCAAATCATTTTGGGATCTAAGAGTGAACATTCCAAAGATGTTAAAACGCCATTTTTTTTTAAATTTAAGTTTTAGGGTGGAGTCCGCCTTTAAAATGGAGAATAACATGACGGTCGGGTTGGTCTACGCGTTTACTGTGTTCGATGCTGTCTTGATACGCTTAGGGTTCTATTAATGTGCTTGAGACATTTGAACACAACAAAAAAATCAAGTTTCCAACTTCATTACAATAGATTCCATGGAAAAGATTGTGGACACTTGGAAGGCGAACAGAGAGAAGCCGATGTGGAAAGAAAAATGAGAAATTCGCCATACTACTTTTCAGCTTGCAAAGAGTTGCGGAGTTTCATCGATTTTCGGGGTACGTTGACAATGTGGAAACTCGTCTACAGCTAGGACTTATGCACCTACAGCGTAACGTTTGCGTGATTAGTTTCACAGCAAAATTAGTCTCGTAGACTTCTGTTTTCTCTGTGTACATTTTCACGAATTTAAAAGTTTGCAGCTAGAATTACGTCGGGTATTAGACTTACATGTTGCTGCTATTTTTGTGCAATGAAGAGAACGAAATCTATCCACAAAAGCTCACTGAGAGCTTTCCTTTGAATTAGTATTACTCGAAAAGTGATACCAGAAATTGATCCTTTAGAAAAAAAAGCAAGATAAGTAATATTCAATGACATTCTGTGTTTTTTGTTTCACGTTCAAATAAAATGGTAACGAAATATAAATTTGTCAATTTAAAGTTAGTTCTTAAACTGCAGCCGTCATAAGGTTACCACTAACGTAAGTAACACCATGTTTCTTACCTACCTGCCCCCGTTCTTTGCATCATCAAAATATTAAAAGAGGTGTTGAATTTCATTGTCATTTCTTACTGTGATAAACTTCATTGTCATTTCTCATTAATACAACAGTATTACAAATAAATTTGCCACGAAACGCGTTAATGAGCCACGCTGAAGCGATACATGTTGTTTCCCGCTGTGGTGCGAGCGCGAGCCAGCTCACACGAGCGGTTGTTCTTTGCACTTCTTACAACGGAGACTCTCTGTCGCACCCCCACCCCCTCATATTTAGTGGCGAGAGGGCTCAGTGAACAGTCCTTCAAAACCTGAACACAGATCAAGCATGAAAACAGGAAGTAGGTATACCGAACTGTGAAAAAAAAAGCAAAATAGAAAGAGTGAAAGGTCCAGTTACAGCAAGTGCAACATACAGTGTCGCTTAGCAGCGGTAGCGTCGTCGTTGAGTGGTCATGGTGTTAGACTACAAAGCGAGCGACCTGTGTTCGAAAATCCATGGTGTTAGACTTTTTTTTTCTTTTTCTTTTCGCTGTTCGCTGTATTGTAATTTGTGTCTGTGTCGTGGTGTAACATCCATTTGCAACAGCGAGGTGTAAGATAGGACCTGTAATTATAGTTAATTCTGCACAACTACTCTATTAACGGCCGATAGCAAATGGCTTTCGAATGGGAACCGCAAACGTTTGATGAGAAGACGACAGGTCAACCGAATCCTCCACCGGAAAATACGTCTGCTGTGTCATACACGGTATAAGTGACAGTACGTGTGTCATATGATAGGGATCTCTAATAGACGTATCTAATTTGTACGCCTGCGGAGTGTGTGAGATATGCCTCCTTTCCCGATTTAGGTGTTCGTATGAATTCAAGGAAATTATGAAAACATAGTAGTTTGTCACATAAAATGCAACAAATGATCGCAACAGTTTCACAATCACACAATTTCTATGTGCTCTGTCAAAACATATGTTTTAACGTTTTTGAAATTGCGTTCCGCTTTGGAAGTTTTGACTCCTGAATTCCTTTGTTGTAACATAGTTCACACCCGTTTATTTTTTGTTTTCATTTCAAGACGACTATGTGGTATCTCGCCTGCTCTCACTATTAATCACATTTACGTGCGACGGTAATGTATGCTTAGCACATGACTCATATTCTATAACTAATGCATAGTATGACAACTGGCGAGACTACAGAAGGAGAACAAACATTTCAGTTACTGGACCAAGAGTTCATAATGATAGAGAAAAAGTACAAAAAAATGGTACCACGAAGTTTTGCACCCTGCTCGTCCGCTATGCGACCCAAGACGTTGAGTATTTTTTTAAATTTTTTTTTAAGGAACCTTCCCGGCGCCCAAAAGGAGGGGTGGGGGCAAAATGGGAAAATGAGCAGGGGTCGAAATCCGAGGCCTGGCCAGCATGTCCGTTCCCACCCTCCAGGAACCGAGGTAAGCGTAGGAAACGAGGGGTAGAGGTACATAGTTTATTTATTTATTTTTCTTTTCGTTCTTTTTTATTTTTCTTTATTTATTTCTGTCATTAATACCACCGAGAATTCCAGGAAACCGGGCGTCACACTAGGAGGAGGGCGCAGCAAGGCGTCAGACTAATTGAGACTATCAACGCATAATTTTTCCGAAAGAATATTCCGATTTCCAGTGGTTGTATAGGTTCTAAACGTGGAAGAGGCAGGGATCAACACTTCATGACAGGAAAACCCCAGCTCTGGGTTGGGATAAGGTAGACACTGCAGAGGAAATTGGAGAAAAATTGCGGGCAACTGGACAATGACCGTCATTAAGGAACTGCTAAAAGTCAAGTATACTTTTCTCGTCATCATCAAACAAGTAACAAGTAGAATGAGAGCTTCTGTAAAGTTTGGAATGTAGGAGACGAGATACTGGCAGAAGTAAAGATGTGAGGACGGGGCGTGAGTCGTACTTGGGTAGCTCAGTTGGTAGAACACTTGCCTGCGAAAGGCAAGGGTCTCGAGTTCGAGTCTCGGTCCGGCACACAGTTTTAATCAGGAAGTTTCATATCTGCGCACACTCCGCTGCAGAGTGAAAATCTCATTCTGGAAACATCCCACAGGCTGTGGCTAAGCCAGGTCTCCGCAGTATTCTTTCTTTCAGGAGTGCTAGTTCTGCAAGGTTCGCAGGAGAGCTTCTGTAAAGTTTGGAAGGTAGGAGACGAGGTACTGGCAGAAGTAAAGCCGTGAGGACGGGGCATGAATCGTGCTTGGGTAGCTCAGTTGGTAGAGCACTTGCCCCCGAAAGGCAAAGGTACCGAGTTCGAGTCTCGGTCCGGCACACAGTTTTAATCTGCCAGTAAGTTTCAAGTAACAAGTAGTGTGCTGAGTGTCCACAAATCCATCACACAGAGTTCGTCTTCGCTTGCGGGAAGTATCCCGCGTCCGGAAAGAGGAGCAGTTGAGTAGGTATCTGATGAGGAGTCGTACGGGTCATTAGGGACAACATCTGTCGCACCAAGAACCAGACACCCCTCGACGATGTGCACGTCAGGTGGTGCTCCTCTGTGTCCATAACATTACAGTCGACAAAGCGGGGTGTCTGCGAGGTGAATCCTTCGAAGGCGTGACCGGCATACTTGCTTCTCATTGACAACAAGGTACCATGCCGACTGGACGTCAGTGTCAAGACAAGGAGCGCACACGGATGCCAAACGGCGCCCCAGTCGACACGGGGAAGCTTCCCTTCAACCACATTCGGTGATTTCTGCTCCTGAAAGAAATCATAGATCGCCTTCGTGGGTATTAATTGCGCTGGCAGTATCATAGTACGGACGTAGCTCAGTTCAAGATAAAAGTGGGGGAAGTAAAAGAGGGCGGCAAGACTTCCGAAAGTTGCATAGGTGCTGAGAAAGAGTGTGGTGAAAGGGCCTCCAGCAACCGGCTGGTAAGGCACGTAAGACTACGGTGCCACAACGTCATGTGAGAGCCGATGAGAAGGGCTACCGCTCTGTCAGGCACGTGATACTGACATAAACCGTTCCTGCACCGCGGTTAAGTGAGGGTTTCGTACCTTATCTTGAACAGCAAGCCGTGGGAAACAAATGAACCCAATGCCGCTAGCATGCGGCGTGCCATGGATGGCGGAATAGGAAGTCTCTCTGCCACGTGGAGGATACGTGACGCCAAATATACATTTTCGTATTGTTTGCGTTGCAGAAGATCGAGCGCTCGTAAACAGTGATCTAAGAGCCCAGCTCGTAGTTGGAAAAGTAAACATCGGCAGTTGAGGACAACTGTCCGTCGCAGATCACTTGCGAAATCGAGTCCCAAGCATCGCAGAGATTCAACTACATGAAAAGGAGCAGCACTGTCTGCAGGAAGTCCCGCACCTATAGCCATGGCGCTCGATTTGCGGACGTTAAGGCAGCTACCAGAAGATCCGTGGCAGGTGGTAACTCATGCCAGTGGCTCCCTGATCTCAGTACCGCTACGAAGAACGATGACGAGATCGTCTACATATGCAGTGCACCTGAATACATGGCCACTGAGAGACATCCCAGAGAGGCGTCGACGGAGGCCGCATAGCAACGGTTCCATGGCGAATGCTTACAACAGCGCAGAGAGATGGCAGCCTTGTCGCACTGATCGAGGGATCGAGATGGGAGGAATAGCACGCCCATTACAGAGTACACGAAACATATCTACATCTACATCCAGACTCCGCAAGCCATCTGACGGTGTGTGGCGGAGGGTACCTTGAGTACCTCTATCGGTTCTCCCTTCTATTCCAGTCTCGTATTGTTCGTGGAAAGAAGGATTGTCGGTATGCCTCTGTGTGGGCTCTGATCTCTCTGATTTTATACTCATGGTCTCTTCGCGAGATATACGTAGGAGGGAGCAATATACTGCTTGACTCTTCGGTGAAGGTATGTTCTCGAAACTTAACAAAAGCCCGTACCGAGCTACTGAGCGTCTCTCCTGCAGAGTCTTCCAATGGAGTTTATCTATCTTCTCCGTAACACTTTCGCTATTACTAAATGATCCTGTAACGAAGCGCGCTGCTCTCCGTTGGATCTTCTCTATCTTTTCTATCAACCCTATGTGGTACGGATCCCACACTGTTGAGCAGTATTCAAGCAGTGGGCGAACAAGCGTACTGTAACCTACTTCCTTTGTTTTCGGATTGCATTTCCTTAGGATTCTTCCACTGAATCTCGGTCTGGCATCTGCTTTACCGACGATCAACTTTATATGATCATTCCATTTTAAATCACTCCTAATGCGTACTCCCAGATAATTTTTGGAATTAACTGCTTCCAGTTGCTGACCTGCTATTTTGTAGCTCCACGAAGGAGACGCATTAGGACGTGGACTGTAGTATCAGGGTAACCCATACATATATGGCGGAGCACCCCTTCCAGGAAGTCGTGATCGACTCGACCGAACGCCTGGCTGAAATCAATAGCTGCTAAAAGTCCAGGCATACGATGAGCGTGAGCAAGACCGATTATATCTCGATAGAGGCAAAGGGCGATGCAGATGTTATTGGTAACATCAGCATGAATACTCCTGTACTAATACTAGAACATATTTCGTCTGCATATCTACTTCAGTTGAAGACTGAGGAAAACCATGTACCGAACTGTCCGTTTAAGGAGTGCAGCCAACAGCTGGGTAAAGATCTTTGTATATCCGTGAGGTTCCCCGACGCCTGCGGATGGGAATCAGGAAACCATCGAGGAAACTGTCTGGAATCGGCACGAAAGGTGACATAACGTCTTGACAAATTTCTGTGCACACTGGTACCAAGGGGACGAAATGTCCGATAAAACTCCAGTGGGAAGCCGTCAGGGCCATGCGATCAGTTCGTAGAACCTACCTGGATTGTATCATGGACTTCGTCCGTGACGTTAGCAGTCAGATCCATCGTCGCGTTCACGGGAACCGAACCAAAGGAGAGTCTGTAGATCGCCATAATGTTGGTAGGTCGATGACGTTCTTCAGAGTACAGCGTAACATAATGTGCATGGAGGGCAGACCCAATGTCCTGTTATGTATCAAAACGCTGCCCATCGTTACCGTCATAAGTACATTAATCAGATTCCTCCGACAGTGGCGTCGTTCCGCTCTGACATGATACATAGATGGACGCTCTTGCACTAACCCATCGTGTGTGCGCGCCTTGACCATAGCTCCTTCAAGGCGGCCACGACAGAGGGATGTGAGCTGTGTCTTGGCACGATCCGCCATTGCCTGGCGCTCTGGCGAATACGGCACCATAGTACATTTCTGGAGAATGGTGAATAGAATTCCTGAGTCCGTCACCGACACCCTGCAACCTCCCTTCCGTAACCAATCAAGGCCTTGGGGAGAGCTGGCTTTGCACAGAGCATCCACCAGGTCAGGGCAGACTGATAGCCATCAGTACGTCGACGACAAGCTGTCCACTTGGTGTCGATGAGCTGCCGGCAGTCAAGCGAACAAGGTGGATCGTGTTCAGTTTCCATGGTCCACGGACGCTCCACTCTCTTTGGCGGCAGAGACTGATGGTGTAGATATATGCGTCATGGTCAGGGAACGCAGTGGACCAGACTTCAGCAGCCTGCACCCCACTGACAATATAGCAAGAGATGTAAAAACTATCGAGTCGGCTGGAAGAATGGCTAGCGAAATGCGTAAACCCCGGACGATCGCCATGAACATGCTCCCAAGAATCCACTAGTCTGAGGTGCTACAGAACTGTCGCTAGCGCCGGGCGCGGAGAGTGTCGTGGTAGTTAGTCTTTGGTTTCCTGGGTGCAGTTGAAATCACCTCCCATGATCACTGCATCCTGACGAGCCAGGAAGAGTGTCTCTAAGAAGAAGGTGGAACTTTCACGGCGGCGACCCGAACCAGACATTGACGATCCTGACGCCACTAAACGTGAGGGCCACATATCTGGCATCAGAGAGATAGGCAACTGCATCAGCGAGGATATCGTCACGTAAGAGGATCATCACCCCTCTACCAGTAGGGGAAGCGTGAGAGACATGTCCTGTGAAACCATGAGGAGCAGAGAAAGTTGCAACATGCATTTCCTGAAGGGGAGCTACGTCAACGTCCTCGGCTTACAGCATGTCATGGAGTAAAGCCAGTTTGTAGCGTACACGAATAGCGTTGACACCTGACTATGGAATAAGTCTGGATGGCAGTCGCTAGAAGGACTAGGTAACGTTTAAGACTCTTCATTCATTTTTGTAAATTCTATTGACAATCACTAGGTACAACACCACACAAATCAGCACCGGCTCAAGGTATTTTACCGCCTCGCGCGAACACGTGAACATGTCAATGCCGCCCCCCCCCCTCCACCCCCACTTTTTTGACATAGTCAACTTTTCCCACAATATATTTCATACATGACGCTTTATTTTCACATATCACACTCATTCGACTCTTTGTTGTGAATATGTCTTTAAGATCAAAGCAGCAGTCAGTGATACGTTTACACTGCAATACATTTTAAGCCATTTTTGATGGAGGGAACCGGCAATTACAAAGTAGGTAGGAAAATGTTTCCGCAGTTCAATTTTTATCTGACGAACACCATTGAGGACACGGTACGTTTCGATCGTCTTCCACGTTTCAGCCACGTGACTGAAGACGTTTCCGTAAGGTTTAGAAGAAGCCACCACAGCGTCCGACAGCACATCAAACGGTAGTTCGAAAACCCGCAACGTTCGGAGGCCAAAATTTGCGTGATCAACCATTATAGTCCCGATATGTCCATCACAGTATCGAAACTTGAGATAGCGTGGCGCCGCACAACGCTGGCGCACAGCTCGTCATTCGCCAGCTTTATGTACACGGTAGTATTGAGGGTCGAAAAATGTTTTCCGAGAACGTCTTGTGGTGGTGGACGCATTTCATCCGGTATAGAGCGTTCAACTTCATTCGTCTTCGGTCGTTCGTGATCTAATGGAAACGTTAATTTAATTGTGGCTTGGCAGTATGAAAACGCCATGATGGTCAATGAAGAAACCGCTATGCGGAAGTAAACAAACGCGCTCTCGCTCGCAAGCAGCAAAACAGGCGAAACGCAAACAAGGCGACTTAAACCACGACGCCATGGGAATTTTTGGTTTACTCAGTCTTGCACTTGTAAGTTTGAATCGGTCACTGTTTCTATTTTGTTTTGTTGTCATAATTCAGTACACATTATTACTGTTTTCATGCTTGATCTGTGTTCGGATTTTGACCTGCTGTCCACTAGGCCATCTTACGACTAAATCTGAGAGGGGTACGGTGGGGAGTTTCCCACATTAGTGTGCCTGTAGCTGCGAAAAGGCGATTAGCTGGGCAAGAGCCCCAGCCTCCGTGCCAGTGTCACTCCGTGAAAATATCACTCTATACAATCCCGTTGATAATTTACCTCCTCCCTTTGGTGTAGTGGATAACGACCTTTCTAGTGGATGAAGCTGTGCATTGTAGCTTGCCTCCTGCCATCTGAAAACATTTTATTATCCTGTTTTTGAGAGCGTAAGGGACTTTTCACTGGCTATAATTTACAAATTATGCATGAAACACAAAAATGCGAGTAAATATTCAACAATTCATTGATTATCTGGTAGCAACAAACTACCACGAGAAACAAAAAAAATATAGAAAAGACTGACACATGTGAGAAAGAATTAAAAGGTAACTTGGACTCAGGCGCCTATAAAGTGTAAAAAAAATTTACAACATAGTTATTTTAGGAGACTTCTCTTCCAAACAAGAGCGTCTTCAAAATGGTTCAAATGGCTCTGAGCACTATGGGACTTAACATCTATGGTCATCAGTCCCCTAGAACTTAGAACTACTTAAACCTAACTAACCTAAGGACATCACACAACACCCAGCCATCACGAGGCAGAGAAAATCCCTGACCCCGCCGAGAATCGAACCCGGGAACCCGGGCGTGGGAAGAGCGTCTTCAACTGAAGTACATATGCAGACGAAATATATTCTCGTATTAGTACAGGAGTATTCATGCTGATGTTACTTTTCGTTGATTCACTAACTTTCAGATGCGAGGGAAGAAGTTTACTTTTCCGGCAGTGAACTGTAATTTTTCCCCACACAATTAGAACACACATGTTAATGGTGTGACGTCACGTGTGCTGCACTGCTGTTGAAATAGCTCGTTAATATTTTATAAATTTTAGTCTTCATTTACTTATTTTAAAGTTTATTTGTATTAATACTTGCCGTAAAGGTAACTTATTAATGGATTTTCATTAACCTCAGTCTTTCTTTCTGTGTTATTGACTCGAGTGGTCTATTAATTGTGAGTGTGCTTTCGTCGTTCGTCTAAGCCTCGCTCCTCAGTAGTGTGTTTACATTTTGCGGCGTGCACTGCAGCTGAAGCGGTTATAAGCTAAGTACTGACAAACTTATTTGTGCTCTGTAATACAATTGTTAAATTTAATAGATTTCAGCGGTGTTGCGTGCCGTTTGTGGCGAAATAACGACTTAATAAACTTTTGTAATCGTTCGCTCGTTGTGTTTTTTAGACTTTTTAGTGTGTTGAAGTCGTTTAGTAAATTTCGTGCTTTAGTTTTCAACTGACGTTTATTATTCTTTCTAGTGAAATATTTCAGTAAAATTTTCATTCAGTGTTTTGACTTCGCTTAGTGTTACAGTGGCCGATTTAATTTTTTGTTTTTAGCAAATAATTTTGTGAAGTTTTTCTGGTATCGGTATTGGCTGTGTTGTAGTAGTATTAATACAAATAGCTGCTTTCTTAGTAGGCAGAAAATTTCGATACCATTATTGTTAGTTCTTAAATAGTTCTACTGGTGTAACTAAACTTTGGTAACATAGACGTATAGTTTTTTTTCAGTAACTGTAAAATTTTACCATGAGTGAGAAGTGTGGGCTCTGTCGTAGGTTTGTGAGTAGTGGATTAAGGTGTGGGATTTGTTCAAAGTATTTTCATTGGGGGGAATGCAGTGGGGAAGCCAGTGGTCATTTTAGGGAGATCCTCTCCTCGGAATGTAGAATCTGTAGTAGAAACAAGTTAATAGAGGAGCAGGAGCGTAATATCTGTGCCCTTCAGGTGCAGTTACAATGTGAAAGGAGGAACTAGATAGGTTGAGGAGGGTGAAGAATGGTGGGGTATGGGAACTGGCAGTTGGCAAGAAGGCAGCTAGGAAGAGGAGGTATTCAGACAGTTTTACTTTGCATACATGCAATAGACACGACCAACTGTCAGAATTGAGTGGAGAGGAGCCTCGTGTAGCTGTAGATGTAGGGAACCTGCAGCAGTCCTCAGCAGTTAGGAGGCCTAGGTTAGTTGCAAAGTCTAGCAGTAAGAAGGTTCTGCTCCTAGGTAGTCCACACGGTAGAGGTGTAGCATTGTGAAGCCTAGTGCAGGGTTGGCTCAGGTGACTGAAGGCATAGGGGAGTTACGTAAGAATTTTACGGAGGAGGATCAGGTAGTGATATTGGGTGGAGCAGGGAACAGTCTCGATAGGGACGTGGAATATGATGTCAGTGGTGACTTGGTTAAGATAGCTACTCAGACTGGTGGCACTAATGTGCATTTCGTGCAACTGTTTCAGCGTCATGATCGGCCTCACCTTAATGCGGCTGTTAGGCGCGTTAATGTGGGGCTGGGGAGGGCACTGATGGCGGAGGGCATGGATCACATCTCAGTGGTGCCAGTTGGGTCTATCAGTAGATTGGGTTTCACTAGGCATGGCCTGCACCTCAATATTTATGGGAAGGGGAGGCTGGCTAAGCTTATAGGTGACAGTGTAGTGGGTGGTGGTCGTGGTGGTAGTGGTGTTACTCATGGAAAAATTCCTGTAGTAGTTGGTGTTAGAGCTGCACCTTTTTTAGATTGCACCTGTTTAAAGGAAGTCCCTCTAACTAAGGACTCACCTTCAGAGGATTTAATGTTTCCAAGTAGAGATGGAATTAGCATGTTTCATCAAAATATAAGAGGTATTAGAGATAAAGTTAGTGAACTGCTAATAGATGTTAACTCTGGAATTATTGGTATATCAGAGAACCACTTAAATAATTTGATAATTCAGAGGCTTCCTTTACCAGGCTACAGATTAGCTGCCTGTTTCTGAAGGAGTTCCTTGCGGGGTGAGGGAGTGGCTCTGTATGTAAAAAACAGTATTTCATTTGAGTCCATAGACGTATCATGACACTGCACTGAACAGGTATTTGAAAGTTGTGCAGCATTAGTTGAATTTAGTGAAACTAAATTTCTGATTGTTGTTGTTTATAGGTCCTCTAACTCAGACTTCAGAGCATTTTTGCTTAAGCTAAAGAGGGTTCTTGATTCACTTTGTAGGAAGTACCAGAAAGTAGTTATATGTGGTGACTTCAATATTAATTCTGTATATGATTGTGCAAGAAAAAGGTTGTTGGTAGATCTCCTAAATTCATATGATCTGATGCAAACTGTGTTCTTTCCAACTAAGATGCAGGGGAACAGTAGCACAGTCATAGACAATATTTTTATTCATTCTTCATTACTAGATGGGCATTCTGTTAGTAAAAGTGTGAATGGCCTTTCAGACCATGATGCACAAATTTTAACACTAAAAGGCTTTTGTAGTCAAACCAATATATATTTAATAACAAACTATGTAGGAAAGTTAATCCAACAGCAATAGAGAGTTTTTTAAAACTTGTCAAGGAACAAGAGTCTCAAGATGTTTATAGTGCCGATAATATAGATGGTACAATGCCTTCCATAACACATTTCTCATGCTCTTTGAGAGTTGCTTTCCATTAGAACATTATAAACAGAGTGCTAGCAGTAATGGACAGCCTGGGTGGCTGACTAGTGGGATAAGGATATCATGTTGAACAAAGCGGGAATTATATCAAAATGTTAGAAGTATTCACAATCAAGCTACAGTAGCCCATTATAAACAGTATTGTAAGGTGTTTAAAAATGTTATTAGAAAGGCAAAGAGTATGTGGTATGCAAATAGAATAGCTAATTCACAGGATAAAATTAAAGCATTATGGTCAGTTGCGAAGGAAGTGTCTGGTCAGCAGCACAAGGTCAGTGATATAAAGTCAGTTCGAAGTAGTAATATTTCTGTTACTGATAAATCAGATATATGTACAGTATTTAACAATCATTTTCTGAGCATTGCTGGTGAATTAAATAAAAATTTAGTTTCTACAGGAAATCATAAAAATTTCTTAGCAAATGCCTTTTCGAGATTGATGTCTGAAATACTCCTCTGTGACACAGACAAGAGGGAGATTGAGTCAATAATTAAATCACTGAAGACTAAGGACTCTCATGGTTATGATGGAGTGTCTAGTAGAATATTAAAGTACTGGGCTTCATATGTTAGCCATATATTTAGCCATATTTGCAATTTTTCCTTTAGGAATGGTCAGTTTCCTGAGCGATTAAAGTACTCGGTAGTAAAGCCGCTTTATAAAAAGGGAGAAAGGGATAATATAGATAATTTTAGACCTATTTCTATGCCATCAGTGTTTGCAAAAGTTATCGAAAAGGCTGTGTATGTAAGGTTAATTGATCATTTTACATCACACGATTTGCTATCAAATGTACAGTTCTGCTTTAGAAGTCGTATATCAACTGAAAATGCTATATTCTCTTTTTTCTGCGAGGTACTGGATGGGCTAAACAAAAAGTTTCGAACGTTTGGCGTATTTTTTAATTTAACTAAGGCATTTGACTGTGTTGATCACCCAATATTGCTCCAGAAGTTGGACCATTACGAAATAAGGGGAGTAGCTCACAGTTGGTTCAAAATGGTTCAAATGGCTCTGAGCACTATGCGACTTAACTTCTGAGGTCATCAGTCGCCTAGAACTAATTAAACCTAACTAACCTAAGGAAATCACACACAACCATGCCCGAGGCAGGATTCAAATCTGCTACCGTAGCAGTCGCTCCGTTCCAGACTGTGGTGCCTAGAACTGCACGGCCATTCCGGCCGGCCACAATTGGTTCACCTCTTACTTTAGCAATAGGCAGCAAAAGGTCATTATTCACAATGTTGATAACGGCTGGGATGTGGGATCTGAGTGGGATACTGTCATTTGGGGCGGGGGGGGGGGGGGGGGGGTGCCCCAGGGATCAATGTCGGGGCCGCTCCTGTTCCTTATTTATATAAATGATATGCCCTCTAGTATTATGGGTAACTCTAATATTTCTGTTTGCTGATGACACTAGCTTGGTAGTAAAGGATGTTATGTGCAACATTGACTCGGTTTCAAACTGTGCAGTACATGACCTCAGTTCATGGATTGTAGAAAATAAACTAACGTTAAGTCACAGTAAGACTCAGTTTATACAGTTTCTGACACACAATTCAACAAGACCTGCCGTTTTAATCTCACAAAACGGGCATAAGATTAGTGAAACTGAACAGTTCAAAATTCTAGGTGTTCAGATAGATAGTAAGTTGTCGTGGAAAGCCCACGTTCAGGACCTTGTTCAAAGACTTAATACTGCTATTTTTACTATTCGAACGGCATCAAAAGTGAGTGAGACTTCGACATGTAAATTAGTCTACTTTGCTTATTTTCATTCACTTATGTCATATGATTTTATATTTTTGGGTAACTTTTCCCATTCTATAAGGATATTTTTGGCTCAGAAACGGGTGGTTCGGGTAATAAGTGGTGTGAATTCACGATCCTCTTGTCGACCTCTGTTCACGAGTCTGTGTATTTTGACATTGGCCTCTCAATATGTATATTCCTTATTGTCGTTTCTTGTTACCCATATTAGTTTATTCCCAACAATAAGCAGCATTCACTCGGTTAATACTCGGCGGAAATCAAACATCCATTTGGATCGGACTTCCTTAACTCTTGTGCAAAAAGGTGTGCAGTATACTACTGCATCCATTTTCAATAAGCTGCCACTCGAATTCAAAAATCTTAGCAGTAATCTACGCGGTTTCAAATCGAAACTGAAGAGTTTCCTCATGGGTCACTCATTGTATTCTGTCGAGGAGTTCCTTGAAAAATTAAGCTGATTCTTATTGTATTGCAGATAGCATTTACTTAAACTTATGGCCTGACTTTTTGTCAGCCTCATGAACATTTATTTCAATCTGTTATTACTTTTGTGTTGTACGTTCATGTACCAACACGTTCCATGATCTTGGAGATTTGCTCCTCAATTTGGTCCTACGGAACTTGACGTGTAAATAAATAAATAACATTTATTTGTCAGTGGCTGAGCTTCTCCGTAAGTATTCTCTGTAAGGCATATCACTATGTAAATAACTAGTATGTAGTTTACAGGTTCTCACTTTAAAAGAAAGAAAGTGGAGCGACAGTTGTAATTTGGTAAACAAATGTGAAGTGGGATTACCATCACAGGTACAAGGATAGCGTACCAATAGGGACAAGAAAGGAGGCATGAAGGGGGCCAAAAACAGAAACAACAATCATCCATTTATAGCATCATTACATAAGCACATCATGATATATGAGACATTATAATTGCCGTACTCAAATCTATTATGACAAACAATATGTATCACGAAGGGCATACTCAATGGAGTTTAAGAAATCACAATGGCACATCAACTCCGCTATGACAAACAGTGTGTATAATGAAGGCCGCACAATTATACCAATGTAAGAAATTAAAATAATACTAACATAAAATTAACTAAAATGCCTCTAAGGAAATGTTTATGAGAAGAACACGACGGGGCCGCAATGGAGGTGGCAACACAATACTTAACTCAAGTGCACCAAAACAAACAACGGACACCAGGCCGCGCCAACAACGGACAACGTAAGGCACGCAACTACTCTCTCCGTTGCGGTTCCGCGCGTTTCACCCAAGTAATAGCTACCTGAAATATTTTAATACTTGGAACAGTACACCAGTGATCAGCAAATTAAAAGAACAACATGACATAAAAAATACTATAATTTAAGAAAATCACATTATATGACTATGAGCTTGAGGTCTTTCGGCTATTAACAGATTACATAACAGGTAAAGGGGCATGTGCCACTATTAAATCTTCCGTAATTGCACTACTAAATTTCTCAGTACCCAAGCTGCAATCAACGCAACAAGAATTAAATCATTTAAGTGGTAATGTTACTTCAAAATACCCATGTTGCAATTAACGCAACAAGAATTAAATCATTTAAGTGATAATGTTACTTTAAAATAATAATAAAATCATTTCATACAGCAGAGGACCAAGAATGGCCCGATCAGTACTCCCCAGTGAAGCTGTTCACACAAATGGTACTCCACGGCTCCGAGCACACAGCCCCATACAAAACGCAACACAACCACAGCGACCCGGCGTACTACCAGAACTACCAGGCAGTAAACCAAAATCGTACTAAGCCAAAACAAGGACCGACCTTTAAAATAACGAGACCTAGCCCAGGCCGGACAACAGACCAAATGTAGGGAAATCCATAAGAAACCTCAGCCAACTTAATACCAAAACAACAATTTATGAACAATATGCAAAACACAAGACCTATCAGTCCAGAGGCTTCCGTTTAGTCGCGAAGGTGGCTCCGACCCGCCTGCTGAGGTGCCAAGCGTCGTACGGAGTGCCAAATCAAGCTTAACCTTCGTTAACGGAAAGCGGAAGCACCACAAGACAAAATAAAGTCCAATCTAACTGCGCAAGGCAAACTCTAAGGAGTGCCACTCGAAGACTATGCACTTGAAGATCAAACATAAAGCACCCAGACTAACGAGCCGCTGAACGACACACTTCCATCACCAGCGTCTAGTAGAGTACAGAGAGCAGTGTACCCCATCGACATACATCCATGGGACGGTAAACGAGGATAGCAATCCCAGCGATGGAGAGAGAGGAGGACGAAATGACATCCCGCCGCACATAGAAGGTATTTCAAACTCAGGCTTGGCAAACTACAACAGGCGAGATTTTTCTCCCTTTGCGAATCAAGTTAAACGGCACACCACGCCGCTGTCCACACTATTAACCGTAAAATCACGGTCCGGCCTTCCCATCGGGCCCCACTCGGTGTCCAGACGCAAACAACCCCAGCCGAGCCGAACTGTCTTCACGCCAAGGCAGCCACCTCTTCCCAATTCACACGCCTCCAGCTAAGCTCCGGCCAGCGATCACACAGGGAAACAACCGCCAAACGCCAAAGCGCCGTCTGAGTGACAACTCTGCACTAAGATCGATACGGACTTGGAAGTAAGCGAGCACCGTAACAACCCCCCCCCCCCCCCCCCACTAAACACACCCAGGGGATGTGTGCAGAAAAGGAGAAACGGCGAGAGAGAGACGCAGAAAGAGGAACAGGGATATCAGCACCCTCCCTCTGGCTCAACATTAGGAGCAAACTCAATTTGAGAGACGTGGACACGACGAGTCTTCCGCGATCCTGGCTGTTTAACGAGGAGGTTGACCGGACCCAACATGTTGTGTCTAGACAAGACAGCCTAGACACAATGAGAGGAAGCCGAAAGGCACGCGCTAAGCCAAAGCAGGGTGCGTGAGGTCTGAAACAGGATACGTAATGAATGCTATAAAGAAAAGTACGTAGCTTCTGGAATACTTAACTTTAATCCATCCTTTTGGTACATCTGGAGATTGTGGCGATACAAGTGATACTCTTTAGATACATGCAATGTTACTAATGGCGCCTTGCTAGGTCGTAGCCATTGACTTAGCTGAAGGCTATTCTAACTATCTGCTCTGCAAATGAGCGAGGCTTCGTCCATGTAGTCGCTAGCAAAGTCGTCCGTACAACTGGGGCGAGTGCTAGTCCGTATCTCGAGACCTGCCTTGTGGTGGCGCTCGGTCTACGATCACACAGTGGCGACACGCGGGTCCGACATGTACTAATGGACCGCGGCCGATTTAAAACTACCACCTAGCAAGTGTGGTGTCTGGCGGTGACACCACACAACACCCTCAAAATATGGAAGGGGCCTTGATAAGGGGGTCTCAACTTCCCTTTATCAGCACTCGCCCCTGAGGACTCAAAATGACGAACAAAAACCAGATCTCCCACTTTGCCCCTGGAGGGGCGCATACCCCGATTGTAGTAACAGGCTTCCCTCTGATGCGCCTGTAACATATTGCGACGCGCCCGTTGCCAATTCTCTCGTAGACTAGCGGAATCAATTTGCTGCGGAAGAAGATAATTAATACTCCACAGGTTGGACATGGGAGAATTCACCGAGTACCCAAACAGAAGAGCATTAGGGGTGCTACCCTTTGCTTCATGAAGCGCCGAATTAAACGCTTGGTTGAACCAGGGCAGGGTCAAATCCCAACCCTTGGGAGAACGGGCATGAAAAATACAGAGGGCCGCCTTAAGATTCTGATTAACACGTTCAGCATAGGATGCCTTGGGGTAATAGGGAATAGTAGTGACGTGGCGAATCCCTTGAGAAAAGAGGAATCCCTTAAAAGCTGCGAGCTGCGGAAAGGAAAGCCGAAGCATTGTCAGTAACAAGTGAGCGAGGTGGAACAAACCAAGAAAAAACCGAGGTCAGCTGTTTGATTGTGATATTAGCAGTGACTGCCCTGATGGGCAGGAGCGAGGTGAACCGAGAAAAGGCATCAACAACTAGCAACATATGTCTATGACCTCGCTTGGTAGGGGGAAGGGGTCCCAAATAATCAATGAACAATCGCTCAAGAGGCGCGAAACATCTCTCTGACTGCAACAAACCCACAGGCCCCCCGACATCCGGCTTTGCCCACTTACAAGCCTCACACGATGCCACAAAACGTTTGACATCACCATACATTCCTGGCCAAAACATCTTTTCCCGTACCCGATTCAAGGTTTTTTTAAACCCGAAATGCCCACTAACGCGGTTCCAGGCGCTACAGTCTGGAACCGCGCGACTGCTACGGTCGCAGGTTTGAATCCTGCCTCGAGCATGGATGTGTGTGATGTCTTTAGGTTAGTTAAGTTTAAGTAGTTCGAAGTTCTAGGAGACTGATGACCTCAGAAGTTGAGTCCCGTAGTGCTCAGAGCCATTTGAACCAACCCACTAACGGCCGAATCATGGAAATATTTGAGTACCATATCTACTAGAGCCTTAGGGATACACAAACAACTATGAGCATGACTCTACCTTTTACACAAAACCCCACGACATATCCCATAATCGGGAACCATTTCACCTCCTTTAACACGCTGATAAATGGTTCCCCAATAGTGATCTTCAACCTGTTTCTTAGAGAGATTGCAAAACAACTCGGGGATATCAGTCAAGATGGCACCTACTTGCACCTCCTGCTTCTGCTCAGTAAATATATGGCTCAGAGCATCGGCCACCCAATTATCAGATCCTCTGATGTGTCTGACCTGAAAATGGAAGGATGAAATTCGTACTGCCCATCGGGCAATGCGTCCCGTTTTGCGGGGGCAGGCTAGGACCCAACTGACCGCCTGATTATCCGTCTCCAAAATAAAGGTGGAATGTTCTAAATAAAAGGCGAATTTCTCCAACGCGAATAATACCGCGAGGGCCTCACATTCATATATCGAACAGTTACGTTCCGCCTGAGATAAACGTCGTGACGCAAATGCCAGCGGACGTCGCTCGCCTTCCTCATCTTGGAGAAGCACAGCAGCCACACCACCTCGAGAAGCATCGGTCTGAACAATAAACAGCCGGTTAAAATCCGGTAAAGCTAACACCGGCGGATTAGCAATGGCAGTCTTCAAGGCCTGAAAGGCACACTGTTGCTCTTCACCCCAACGAAACTCGACATCCCACGCAAACTATTAATATGTGCCGGCCGGAGTGGCCGTGCGGTTCTAGGCGCTACAGTCTGGAACCGCGAGACCGCTACGGCGCAGGTTCGAATCCTGCCTCGGGCATGGATGTGTGTGATGTCCTTAGGTTAGTTAGGTTTAAATAGTTCTAAGTTCTAGGGGACTGATGACCTCAGAAGTTGAGTCCCATAGTGCTCAGAGCCGTTTGAACCGTATTAAGAGGTGCGGCTAATTCAGCGAACTGCGGCACAAATTTCCTAAAAAAATTACACATGCCAATGAACGGTGTTATCCTCTGTTTGTCCTTAGGAGGGGGAAAATCCCTAATAGCACGTGTCCTCTCTTGATCAATCTCGACTACCCGATCCGAGATAATGTGCCCCAAAAAGGACATAGCTCTCTTACACAAACTAATTTTAGACGGCCTAACCGTGAGCCCTGCCAGTCTCAGCCGCTCTAACACGAACCTAAGATGCTGCCAATGGGCCTCGAATGATTTACTACAAATAACAAGATCATCTAAATAGTTGTACACACAATTAAACTTCAAGTCACCAAGCACTCGCTCTAACAATCTACTCAAAATCGCGGCTCCCGTCGCCAAACCAAATGGGACCCAGTTAAATTCAAACAGATTCCAATCTGTAGTAAATGCCGTGACTCGCTTGGGACTCTCCACAAGAGGTATTTGGAAATAGGCCTGATTCAAATCCAATACGTTGAAATAGCTCGCACCCTTAAACCAGGTGGAATAATTATGCAGGTCGGGGAGCGGGAGCGATTCAAACGCCACTTTCTGATTAAGCAGCCGGTAATCGACTACAAGCCGATAGTCATTCTTGTCTGCCTTAGGTACGAGGAAAACAGGAGAAGCGTACGGCGAGGTGGAATAGCGGATTACCCCGTCCTTCAACATCTGCTCAATTTTGGCCCGCAGCACCCGCAATTTAGGAGGTGACAACCTATACGGATCCTTACGCCCCGGGATCTGATCGGTAAGAAGAATTTCATTCTCGATCTGATTGGTTACTCCTAATCTGTCTGTAATAACTTGAGGGTACTCACACAACAGCTCCTTTAACTTTGCTTCTTGGTCGCAAGGGACATGTGATACATCCAGACAATCCTGTGTTACCGCCAAAACAGTACTTCCTCCTCCCCTGCCACACTCACAAAAGGCAATTCTAGTAGTTGGTCGGAATTGAAAATAGAAGGTACCCCTTGAAGGATCGACAATTAGACCCGACTTACTAATAAAGTCCCAACCCAAAATGAAAGGCGTGCTTAAATGCTCCGCAACCAACAACTGAACAGGCCATGAAAAGGTGCCAATAGAAAACTTGCTGTGCACTCCCCCAGAATAGGCAACATTTCACCATTAGCAGTCCGACATCTACTTCTAGTAGAACGCACACTAGACAAGCGAGCTGTTTTACCAAACTCCAAATACCATGGCTTACTAATGAAAGACCGGGCACTGCCTGTGTCTAATAAGGCACAAATCGGTTCCTCCCCTAATTTCGCACAAATAAAGGGGAGAGAAGGGATCGACCGAGCTCGAATTACACGACAATTTACCAGCCAGTTTCGCTTTCTTTTCCCGCACCTTCTTCCCCCCTTCTCCTGGCGTCATTTTTGATAACGGGTCGTGCGAAGAACCGGACAGGACCGGACCGGACCAAATGATCTGGGGATCCGCAACGATAACATTGGCGTTGGTTAGGGACGTTCCGGGGAAACCCAGTCGGCAGTGCTTTCGAAGGCGTAGTATTATGAGAACGCTACTGGGTAACTTCCGGAAATTGGCGGACATCTTATTTGTCAACAACTGCCAACAACTCTGCATACGTTCGCGGTCTCTCAACAAAGATAAATTTTCCCTTTTCTGATGTAGAAGGACCATCAAGGATATGGGTGACACAATCGCGTTCTGAAATTTGTATGTCGAGAGCCTCTACCGCAAGCCTAACACGTTACACAAATTACATTAGTGGTTCCCTATCTCCTTGCACCCGCCAAAATTTTTCCTGTTCCAACGCTCTACGCGCGCGGTCAGTGAGCTTAATATTCAAAATCTTATCTCTCAGGTGGGTGAGCGAACCGCCTTCTTGCAACGTTTCGGCTATTATCAAAGCTCAACTGCCGCGAGCCATTGAATGCAACGCCGTCAATACCATAGCATGTGGGAGAGATAGAGCCTCCGTATGTCGCCGTAAACGAACAATTAATTCCAACACCTTTATAACTTGATCTACCGACTCAATAGTAATGTCAGTGACATCATGCAACAGTCTCAATAAAGGTTGGGGGCAATCTCGCAAAGGAATTAGACCTAATTCGACTCGCTGGGACGCACGCTCCCTTACATCATGACGACCCTCAAGATCGATATTACTCTCCTTCCCCCCCCCCCCCCCCCCCCCCCCAGGCAAGCGCCAGGAGGCGCGAATTCAGGGTGGAAGCGTGCTGGGCCCATAACCCAGAGGTCTGTGGATCGTAACCACGCTCTGCTACCACTGAAGAGGGATTACCAACACAAGTACAAGGATAGCGTACCAATAGGGACAAGAAAGGAGGCATGAAGGGCGCAAAAAACAGAAATAACAATCACCCATTTATTGCACCATTACACACGCACATCATGATATATGAGGCATTATAATTGCCATACTCAAATCTATTATGACAAAAATATGTATCACGAAGGGCACACACAATGGAGTTTAAGAAATTACAATGGCACATCAACTCCGCTATGACAGACAGTGTGCATAATGAAGGCCGCACAATTTTACCAATGTAAGGAAGGATTCGAACCTGCGATCGTAGCGGTCACGCAGTTCCAGACTGCAGCGCCTAGAACCACACGGCCACACCGGCCGGCAATGCATTTTCAGCTTTGAGTGACGTAAACACCTATAACAAAGAGAACGGCACTTATCAGATCAAAGAAAAATAAGCAATCAATTCAAACAGACGAAGCACGTGAAAAAGGAAGGGTACCCGTATAAATACGGACGGAGCGCCTGACGCATAGTAACGGCTACCTGGTAAAGCTTAACTGCTAAGCTTACGACTCGAACCAAACTACTGTAGCTCTATCGTCATGCATTCGACCTAAATTGTGTCTCATATTACAATGGACCAACTTTGTTTCGATTTGGAGGTGCGGCCTAAAACTTTTCTCTCCCCTTGAATTTCGAGTCTCAAATTTCAGGTGCGGCTTAGATTCGGGAAATTTTTTTTTTTGACCGATTTCGAGTCTCATTTTTCAGGTGCGGCTTAGATTCGAGTGCGGCTTAGATTCGAGTAAATACGGTATTTCTTTGAAGGGAGTTCAGCCATATTACCTCTCGTGATGTATATATGAAGATATGCAAATATTTTAATATGTTATTCTACAAGTAAAGCTAAAGAAAAAAGTTCATATAAACATAGGTCCGAAAATGTTTAGTTACCGAGTTACGGCTAATAAAAGATTCTGCCTCAAATTTAGCAACTTTGCTAGTATGGAGCCATCGCAAAACTGTACGAGATTAAAGTAAATCACTATTTCCATTTATTTTGTTGTTATTGGTCTCGTGAATCTAATAAAATATGTCCCATAGGTGTATCTGCAATAGTTACACAAGTAAATTTCTCTGCTTTCCATTAAGAATGTGGAAACGTTTATGTCATTATTGGCAACCGTTAGTTGTTTCAGTTGTTTCCTAAACTTGAAACGAGTTAATATTCTGTATTGTTTAGCGAAAGAACATAATAACAACAGTGTATTTAAGTGGAACCACATAGTATCTGTTGTAGTTTGTAGATTATTTATGAAATAGGGATGTCTTTGAAATTTACGACAGGGAAATACGCCGATATGGTGTTTATCGCAAATGCGATGGTAATGCTACGGCTGCAGTTAACAATTGTTGCGTACGTTATCCAACTCGGAGGATTCCGAATGCACGAACCATTAGTGGAGTATTCCGAATGTTACGGGAGACAGGTTCTCCACCTAGAGTTCATAATCAGTATTTGCCCTCGATACGTGAAGACTATCATGAGGATATTAAGGATTCACAATATATATAAATGATCTAGTAGATAGTGTCGGAAGTCCCATGCGGCTTTTCGCGGATGATGCTGTAGTATACAGAGAAGTTGCAGCATTAGAAAATTGTAGCGTAACGCAGGAAGATCTGCAGCGGATAGGCACTTGGTGCAGGGAGTGGCAACTGACCCTAACATAGACAAATGTAATGTATTGCGAATACATAGAAAGAAGGATCCTTTATTGTATGATTATATGATAGCGGAACAAACACTGGTAGCAGTTACTTCTGTAAAATATCTGGGAGTATGCGTGCGGAACCATTTGAAGTGGAATGATCATATAAAATTAATTGTTGGTAAGGCGGGTACCAGGTTGAGATTCATTGGGAGAGTCCTTAGTGTGGTGTCACCGCCAGACACCACACTTGCTAGGTGGTAGCTTAAATCGGCCGCGGTCCATTTAGTACATGTCGGACCCGCGTGTCGCCACTGTGTGATCGCAGACCTAGCGCCACCACAAGGCAGGTCTCGAGAGACGATATAGCACTCGCCCCAGTTGTTCGAGGAGATTGCTAGCGACCCTACGGACGAAGCCTTCCTCTCATTTGCCGAGAGCCAGTTAGAATAGCCTTCTGCTAAGTCCATGGCTACGACCTAGCAAGGCGCCATTAGCCTTACCTACTTTGAGAGTTATAGTATAAATGTCTCAAGAAGAATGCTGTAGTCATCAAATAATAAAGTTAAGTATAAAGCAGCTACGTACTTTTCTTGCTACCATTCAATAATTATCCTGTTCCAGAATTGACGCCCGTCGGCGTGAGTGTGTACGCGTGCCTTTCTATCGGCTACCCGTCACTGTGGACTGGCTGCCTTGTCAGTCCACTTCACTTAGAAAATGTAGTCCATCAACAAAGGAGGTGGCTTACAAAACACTCGTTCGACCTATACTTGAGTATTGCTCATCAGTGTGGGATCCGTACCAGATCGGGTTGACGGAGGAGATAGAGAAGATCCAAAGAAGAGCGGCGCGTTTCGTCACAGGGTTATTTGGTAACCGTGATAGCGTTACGGAGATGTTTAACGAACTCAAGTGGCAGACTCTGCAAGAGAGGCGCTCTGCATCGCGGTGTAGCTTGCTCGCCAGGTTTCGAGAGGGTGCGTTTCTGGATGAGGTATCGAATATATTGCTTCCCCCTACTTATACCTCCCGAGGAGATCACGAATGTAAAATTAGAGAGATTAGAGCGCGCACGGAGGCTTTCAGACAGTCGTTCTTCCCGCGAACCATACGCGACTGGAACAGGAAAGGGAGGTAATGACAGTGGCACGTAAAGTGCCCTCCCCCACACACCGTTGGGTGGCTTGGGGAGTATAAATGTAGATGTAGATGCTGTTCAACGTAGCCCGGGTAACAGGACACGACGTATCTCTCAACGATTAGGCATCTCACAATCTAAGGTAGTGGTTGCCAAGCAGAGGGATCCGCAAGATGCTATTAGAATAAAAAAAAATATTAAATATATTTCGTATGATAACAGATTTTTTGTTTTGGCCACTTCCTGCATGAGCAGAGCTTTAGCGAACGCTAACTTCCGCGCTAGCGTCTTCCTAGAGCCACCTGACACTAGCACACACTAGCGCAAAACTAGAATTAGATAGCTGCAAATAGTTCTGCCGTATGCCGTTAGACTGCGCGCGCTGCCTCTTTGCAGCTGACAACTGACAGTCACTTTACACAGAAACTCGCATTTCAGACGACAATCGGCCATTGTTAATTTATTGCCAGTGCTTTCAAAGACCGTGTTGTTTACATATTCAACATTCTGTTCTAAAACAGTAGTGTTTGTAAAGCGTTGTTTTTCGCGGAAGCTACAGTCCGCGTAGTTATAAATGGACCGTTGGTTGAAAAGTGGTGCGTTAAAACGAGAAAGGCCTACAGGTGAAGAAGAAGAAAATGCATTTGATGTTCAAGCAAGTAAGTCAGTGACTCTCGAACCGAAGTTGTCAGTGTCCATTAAACCTAAATCGTCGGCATCCCTTGAACCTAACCTTTCCAAGATCAGTGTTAAGCTTACTGAAAAAATTATAAAATATAACTCTGATTACTTGAAAATCGGTTTTACGTTCACTGGACCTGAGCAACAGCCTAAACCTCAATGTGTAATTTGCTATGAAAGCCTTTCGAATGACTGTATGAAACCTGCAAAGCTCCGGCGCCATCTTGAAACAAAGCACCCAGAGTACAAAAGTAAGTCATTAGATTTTTCAAATATAAATTAGGAGAGTTGAAAACATCTCGTAAAACAATTACAAGCACTGTGGTGCAAATGTAAATGAAAATGCAACCCTTGCGTCCTACGAGGTGGCTCAGCTTGTTGCTAAATGTGGGAAAAACCACACAATTGCTGAGGAACTTTACTGCCATCAGCAATAATATTTTGCAAGATAATGTTAGGTAAAGCAGCTGCTAAGGTAATAGGAACTGTCCCACTCTCAAATAACACTGTTCAAAGACGAATTACTGATATGGCAGTTAACATCGATGAAATATTGCTGGCTAGACTTTGCATGAGTGACATGTACGCTCTACAATTGGATGAAAGCACAGACATATAAAAAAAAACTATAATGCTGGTTTTCGCACGATTATTATGGGAGGACCAAGTGTTCGAAGATTTTCTTTTTTCATGCGAACAACTGCATACAACAGCAGACGATATTTTTACTACATTAAATAATTATCTCAATGAACACGATGTCAACTGGAAAAAATGTGTAGCTTGTCGACGGGATGGAGCAAAGTCAATGGCTGTCAAAAAAACGGACTTCTAGCTCGTATCAAAGCAGTAGCATTTAGAAGACGTGAAAAGGGTGCTGGACGTGATGGACAGAAACGAAGCAGCAAGTATCCCAGTTGCAATTAGCGCTTGCAATGAGGAGAGTCTCCAGAATAAATTACTGTTTATTAGTACCTATTTCAGTAAACTCCCAGTCACAATCACACGTTTGGAAGAAAAAGCAATATCTCTAATTTCTGCCCTTGAGGTCTACGAAACAGCTGTCGTCGGAGACATACCAGGAGAAATAGGAAAGTGTCTTCGCGACAGAATTGAGAAAACTGAAGCAAGGAATCCAAGTTTAATGTTTGTTCGAGATGTGAATAAGGTGTTACAAGGAGAATCTGAAAAACAGTTTAATGGTTATTCTGTAAGTGACATAGCCTCTTTTCGGTACTGTCCTGTGACTTCGTGTGATGTAGGGAGATCTTTCTCTTCGTATAAAAACATTTAAGTGACAGAAGGAAATAATTTCTTCCAGAAAACTGAAAAATATTTAATTGTTTACTGCAATAAAAGCAACTGATGCAAAATAGACTAAGAGGAAGAGACAACCAGACAGTAATAAATATTAACTTTGTTAATTAATGTTTCAAGAATAATTGTATGATCAGATTACTTTAGGAGGTTTAAAAGATGTGAGGAAGTTGAAATAATGAATTTTATTTATTATGCATATTTTAAAGTTTTTAGAGCATATTTATCAGATTTTTAATGCATAGAAGCATGCATATATTCATACTTTTCAGTGCATATAAATCCGAGTTCTAATGATGACTGTGCAATCCTCCCCACTGAGGCTGACTGTTATGAAAAAGTGGAACAAACCTTTTATAAATCCCTACTTATAATCACCTGAAGCCGAATCCTGCAATAACTCAGACCTGTCCACCTCTGGAACAAACAAGCTGTTAAAACCCTTCGAATCATCTGGGAATAAATTATTCTTGAACACTGTCTCACACTGGAGTATCTGGCAGTGACTCTGGACCGTACGCTTCCAAATAAGAAACACTGACTAAAACCGCAACAGAAAATGTCTGCCCAAAACAACATAGTGCGTAAACTGACCGGAATCACATGGTGAGCTCAACCATGCATCGTGAGAACTAGCACTCTAGCGCTATGGTACTTCAGAGATTGGAATGCATGTTCGGCATGGTACAAGACCAGCCTTACCAGAAACATGGACGTGGCGCGTAATGAGACCTGTCGCAGTGTCACGGGTTACGACCTACACTCGCAGACAAACTCCAGTGTCTTGCTGGCATAACTGCTCCTGAAATTAGACACGATGTAGCTGCTAGATGCGAGGAAAGCAAGGCTGTTATTACAGAAGCCCACTCTTGATGCTGCCGTCAGCCGGCACATCCTGAAAGAGCGTGTTGGCATTTAAAGGAACACCACAGCAAGCAAACTGAGAGGGGAAACGTCAACATTTGAAGAAATGGATGGTTCCGAAGGAACAGCTTTCTCCTGGTCATTCAGAGACGTGGACAACATGGAAGGCTCTCAACAGCTACGCTCTGACATCACGAGATGCAACACTAGCCTACAGAACTGAGGTTTAGCTGAGTGATAACGTGTTTGCCTACCGTGCAGGGGGCCCAGATTCGATTCTCGGCCTGGTTGGAGATTTTCTCCGTTCGTGGACTGGGTGTTGTGCTGTCCTGATCATCATCTCATCATGGACGCTCAAGTCGCCCAATGTGGCGTTCCCTGAAATAAGACTTGCACCCGGCGGCCAAACTTCTCCGGATGGGGCCTCCCGGCCATCAGTGCCACACCATCATGTTTTTGGGTACAAAACTCTTTTTTCAACATAATATTCGTTCGCTGAGATAGTCTTATGCCATTTTACCGGTGATGCCGGTATGACCGCATCCTGCCACTCTACTGATCGACGGAACCACCGTCTTGCTGTGTCAGTAACCCCTCCATCATCCATATTTGCCGCTGTGTACATCGTTCTTTTGGGAAAACAGATGGAAGTCGAAGAGTGAGATTTTCGAACCGAAGGGTGGCCGAGGAAGAAAGTCCAATGAAATTTTGCGAGCTCCTCTCGGGTACACAGACTTGCGTCGTTATGAAGAAGTTCGTTTGCAATTTTTGTGGCGACGAACACGCTGGAGTCGTTTCTTCAGTTGCCTGAGGCTGTGTGTGGCTAGCCAACACGCGAGAAATCGAACAGGTCTGCGCGACCTTGTTGTGATGATGGCAGACGCCACGCCCAATGACTCGCCGTGCTTTTGTCCTCTGCCAGATATTCGCAGGCATTCCGCAAGCACCTGAGGATATCTGCGATGCTCTAGTTTTCCGTCAAAGGAAACTGAATGACAGCTCTCTGCTTCGAACGCACTTCCGTTACAGACGCCATTTTGGAAACTATGTATAGCGCCGTTACCATTAGAACTTCATGAAACAATAGGGGCTGAAGCGGGAACATTTCACGGTTTCCCACAATAAATTCCGCATTTTTCAGTCGAAAGTGGCCCAGAAAGCAATATATTGCATTACTTACAGAACGCCCCACTTATGTGGTCAAACAAATTTGCAATTTCTTGTTACTACCACTGATGATTGACTAGATACTTTGTATCGATATTGCACAAACCCATTTGACTTATTACGGTATATTGACAATCTTTACTTATGGACCGTCTGATAGCAACTGAATAAAACACAATTTTAGTGCCATACGCGTTTTGCCTTTATTTTCTGCAATGCATCATCGTTATTGTTGTTGTGGTTTTCAGTCCTGAGACTGGTTTGATGCAGCTCTTCATGCTACTCTATCCTGTGCAAGCTTCTTCATCTCCCAGTACCTACTGCAACCTACATCCTTCTGAATCTGCTTAGTGTATTCATCCCTTGGTCTCCCTCTACGATTTTTACCCTCCACGCTGCCCTCAAATACTAAATTGGTGATCCCTTGATGCCTCAGAACATGTCCTACCAACCGATCCCTTCTTCTAGTCAAGTTGTGCCACAAACTTCTCTTCTCTCCAATCCTATTCAATACTACCTCATTAGTTATGTGATCTACCCATCTAATCTTCAGCATTCTTCTGTAGCACCACAGTTCGAAAGCTTCTATTCTCTTCTTGTCCAAACTATTTATCGTCCATGTTTCACTTCCGTACATGGCTACACTCCATACAAATACTTTCAGAAACGACTTCCTGACACTTAAATCTATACTCGCTGTTAACAAATTTATCTTCTTCAGTGGCCTGGAATAAGTACATATGTTTACTATTTAATTTACATTTGACTTATTACCGCCGGCCGTAGTGGGCCAGCGGTTCTAGGCGCTACAGTCTGGAAGCGCGCGACCGCTGCGGTCGCAGGTTCGAATCCTGCCTCGGGCATTGGTATGTGTGATGTCCCTAGGTTAGTTAGGTTTAAGTAGTCATCAGGGGACTGATGACCTAAGAAGTTAAGTCCAATAGTGCTCAGAGCCATTTGAACCATTTTTTTGAACTTATTACCCACGAATGATGTTATGTACTTCTTCTTTTGAAAATGGCAAAAGTCGAAACGCTTGAAGCATGCTAAGTGAATAAATACTGAGGTCAGTACACATAAAGGAGTTTTAGTACTATCAATGGCCGCACCATCTCATAGTGCATTTCTGCAATTTATAAATTTCTTGTCAGACTTCTGAATAATTCCTCGGGCCTCATGGCCAATCGTGTCATACTAATTCATTTTAAATGATCTCGATGTTTACACAGAGAGTGTGCACATTAGTCGATCTAATTGGAGGGACGTCCTGCAGTTTCCTTTTGGCCCGTGGATATCTGCGGTTATCGCTTCGCTCACGCATTCTGTGCGTGTTGTCAGGCGCAGAACACTGAAATCCCGGTCGGTTGCGAAGCAGCAGTAGGATCTGTAAACAAACAAACTGGCAAGAAAAAAACGAGTAGACGTGGTACTTACGAAACATTTGGGAAAATGCATGATAATGCTTCAAGGTTGAATATTATACGTAACTAAAAGAATTTACGTAGAACAAATTACTCGACCACCAAATCGTCGCAGTAGTACGCAGATACAAAAAAAGGCTAACAAAACAAGACCAGTTTTGATGTTCTGTGATTTATGAAGCTGCGTCCTGCTTAAAACGGGGATACGCTGTTGAGATCCTGGTGCTTAAAAAATTCTCACGTTAACACTTGATCGGGGGAGAGATGGAGTGATGTATTCTAAGGCGCACCAGTTACCTAGATTATGTCCTAAAGTTAACATTATTGACAGATCTCACATTGCTGAATGCATATGGTATTTTATGCACAACATAAGTGTTGGCTCAGCGTTGCGAAAGAAGCAGAACCCCCATACCCACACTATGACCACCGCATGATGCTGTGGCTCGTTTCTCGGACATTGTGGGAAGCAGCGCAAAGGCTTTAGCAGGGTGTGGGGATGCTGGGCGATTTATGAACGGACTAGGCAGGAAGTACGAGAAAATCGCTGCGCCATTTAGCACTTCACACTGGTGTGCCAGCGACATCTGATAGCAGGTCTGTGCAGGAACTCACACTTAAACCCTACAAAGCAACGGTAGCGCATCGACTGACCAATTCAAATACTTTTACTCGACGTCGATACTGCAATCGGCTACTGCGGTTGCAGGATGATGGAGAGGTTGATTCTGAAACGCTTTCTTTCTATTTAGCTGTCCCCACGGACTTTTTCCTGTCCAGATTTCAATAAATTTATTTGTGATCTTATGTGAATGTGTAAATCAAATAAAAATTATATAATGGTCGAAGATTTTTCTGTTCGTTTTTTACCCATAAATGTTTCAGAGAAGTTTATGTCTTATCTGTTGAACAGTATACAAAGAATTTATGCCTCATTATATTTATCAAATTTTGAGGTTATAAAATCGTATCTGCATTACTGTAAGTATTGACATAAATATTAACGGGAAGTAGAAATATATACCTTATTATTACATATTTGTGTTCACAAGACTGTTTAATATTTGCGGCACAGATACAATTACTGCCGTCCAGTATCTGCAATTAATAAGTGTTTATAATTGTTTCCTTACGTAATTTCTCACAACTTTTTAAGGCCTAATATATGATCGTTTTTTCTTTTTTCTACAGCACTATTGTCGTTAAATTATGTTATTTTGTAAATAGAGGTTCACTATCTTACTCTCTGACTAGCATTTTTTTACGTTGCAGTACTATTTTTTTGTAAAATGTGATGAAACGTATGCTGATTGTAATTAGGTTTTATGACATGTTGACTGGGATGGAGGAGCAGACTACGTAACCAATTTGCTTGATTCCCAATTTGACACTCAGCTGTCATACAACATTTGCGCATGCAGTACAGAAATAAATTGGAATTAGAATAGAAATAAAATAATTATATTTTTTGGGCAGATAACATACAACACAAAAGAGAAAAAAATGTAATGTTATTTTCTTTTAGGAGGAAATGCATTTTTCCAGATTTTTCTCCAGGTTTTACAGATTTTTTTTTTAACTGAAAACATTCAGTTGAGCTACATTCATGCTAGGACGATAACGAACAGAACAGAAAAGGAATCAACGGACCGCTGATCACACAAACACCCAAAAACACTTGAAATCTTGTGTGATGTGGTTGGTGTTAGTGAGGGTTCTTGTTTTGGTCTAGTCATGCTGCCTCTCGAAGGTTTCCAACTTCTTAGCCGCACACAAACACCATCTCGGCTTGTTCCCGACATGAATACCGCACATTTCTGCTTCTTCTAGTACGCCGCATCAGTTACACAGCCAGTAACACACAAAGGACACACACACGACACATGCTCAGGGGGTCTGTCATTCGTCAGCACCATCTTCCGTGGCAACGATGCATTTAGTTGCACATATTCATAACACCTTTTTTCCTCTATTCAGGAATCCGTCATTGCAGTTTGTCGGTTTCATAAATGTTCACCCTTTATAGACGAAGCACGCCTGCATTTGTAGAGAAACGTAAACTAACAGAAGAGTCGACGTTGAAGTACTGAAAATCTTCTTCAGCTATATCAAGAGACTGTATTTTGTGAAAGCAGGACTGCAGAATTAAAGGAACACGAAATACTGGACCGATATTTTATCCACCTATCACAACGTCTTATATACTGAGGTGAGAGAAGTCATGGGGTAACGGTATGCACATATGCCGATGATGGTAGTATGTCGTGCTCTTACCAAAGGCGCTCGCAGCGCCTCTCCTGGGCTCATGACCATATCGATTGGACCCTAGACGACTGAAAAACGGCAGCCTGGTCTGGTGAGCCCCAATTTTAGTAGTTGGTAAGAGCTGATGGTAGTTTTAGAGTGTAGCCTCGACCCCACGAGGCCATGGACACAAGTTGTCAACAAGGAACAATGCGAGCTGGCAGGGGCTCCACAATGGTGTGGGTTGTGTTTACATACAGTGGATTGGGTCCTCTGGTCCAACCGAACCGATCATTGACTGGAAATGGTTATGTTCGGCTACCTGGAGGCCATTTGCAGCCATTCATGGATTTCATCTTTGCAAACAACGATGGAATTTTTGTGGATGACAGTGTTCTGCGTCAATGGGGCAGAATTGTTCGCGGCTCGTTTGAAGAACATTCCGGACAGTTCGAGCGAATGATACGGCCATGCAGATCGCCAGACATGAATCCCAGCGGACATTTATGTGACATAATCGAGAGGTCAGTTTGTGCACAAAATCCTGCACCTGTAACATTTTCGTTGTCATAGACTGCTATAGAGCCACCATGGCTCAATATTTCTGCTGGGGACTTCTTGTCTCTATGCAACGCCGCGTAAAAGGAAGTCCGACACGAAATTAGGGGGTATCTCATGACTTTTGTCATCAAACTGTTATCATGTGGACAATGTACTTTAAACAACGCTCATCCATGGCCGCGATCGCTAATCGACCGAGGGTAACCTGGTTCGACCCCTGGTGGTGGAAGAAATTTTCACTGGCAGCGTTTGACTGGCAAGGGAAGGAGAAATGGTTGTGTAAAGTTCCTGAACACCAAACTTTGCGCCAATGTCCTCGTGCCAAAGCTCTCCGCGTTGTCTCATCAAGTGAGGCATGTGGCACTGTTAATGGTGAGCCGTCCGTCGGCTGGGGACGTCAAGCTTCGCGGCCATCTTGGTGCTATTTGCGAGGAGTAGGCCATTGACGGCACCGGGTTTCACCCTCTCCCTTCTGTCATCATCATCTTACGGCATATACGTTGCGCTACACTCCACACACACACACACACACACACACACACACACACACACACACACACACACACACACACAATACATACACGTAATGTTGCAAAGAATACAATGGAGCATGTTGTACGTTCCCAGAATGAGATTTTTACTCTGCAGCGGAGTGTGCGCTGATATGAAACTTCCTGGGAGATTAAAACTGTGTGCCGGACCGAGACTCGAACTCAGGACCTTTTCCTTTCATGGGCAAGTGCTCTACCATCTGAGCTACCCAAGTACGACTCACGCCCCGTCCTCAGGAGTGCTAGTTCTGAAGGTTCGCAGGAGAGATTCTGTAAAGTTTGGAAGGTGGGAGACGAGGTACTGGCAGAAGTAAAGCTGTGAGGACGGGGCGTGAGTCGTGCTTGGGTAGCTCAGATGGTAGAGCACTTGCCTGCGAAAGGCAAAGGTCCCGAGTTCGAGTCTCGGTCCGGCACACAGTTTTAATCTTCCAGGAAGTTTCATGTTGTAAGTTAATAAAAAAAATACCATAAACGTTTTTTATGAAAACTAACGAAAGTTCAAAGGTTATTTTATGCAAGACAATTCAAGAATACACGCCGCTAAGGTATCTATGATAGTCTTAAAAGCTGCTCATACGATTTTACGATATTCTTGGAGTTTTTTTTTTTTTTTTTTAAAGTGGCTCTGAGCACTATGGGACTTAACTGCGGAGGTCATCAGTCCCCTAGAACTTAGAACTACTTAAACCTAACTAACATAAGGACATCACACACATCCATGCCCGAGACAGGATTCGAACCTGCTACATACGGGTCGCGCGGTACCCGACTGAAGCGCCTAGAACCGCTCGGCCACACCGGCCAGCGATAAAGTTCTCCTCGCTAGTCCATTCCACCTCTTCATCTTTGCATACCAAACTATTTCTTGATGCCTCAGATATGTCCTATCAGCCGATCCCATCTTTTGATCAATTGCAGTACCTTCCCATTAGTTAGCCAATCTACCCATTTAATATCCAACATTCTTCCGTAGCACCACTTTTCAAAATCTTCTACTCTACTCTTGTCTGAAATGGATATCGTCCAGGTTTCCATTCTATGCAAGGCTATGCTCCAGACAAATGCCTCTTTCTTAAGGAACCATAAAAAAATCTATAAAGACAGTTTTGGTTTATAAGTTGCGTTGATGTTAAATTTGCATTAGACCCGACGTCCACTGCTTCAAATTCCTCAATCTTCAAGGCAGTAAGAAACACAGTTAGTTTAGAAACTCACCTACATCTACAAAATTACTATGCAGTTCACATTTAAGTGTGTAACAGGGCGTTCGTGGAAACACTTTCAGACTATTTCGCAACCATTTATCTACCAGCACAAGACAAAACTTATTACCTAGATCTCTCCCTATGAACACTAATTTCCCTTATTTGATCGTGGTGACCATATCTTTGTAAGTACGTCGGTACGAAAAAGTCATTTTGGCATATAGAGTAGGAAGTTGGTTACTGAAATTTGTGACGGCACAAACCCCCGTCACTAGATGAATATTTCCAGCGCGCGAGATTTGCAACGGCGGTGGGATGGTCACCGCCGCCGGGCGGCCAGGTGGCCCGTAGCTTGGGGCATTGTTTGGTTTTTCGCGCATTACGCGAAAACTATGTAACTTACGGTGAAGACCGATGCAGCAGTGGATTGTGGTCAGCAATATGCACCTTCTGAAAGATCGATCTTCATTTCAAGTCACGACAGGCAAAAGTTATAGTAACTTCAAAATCGGTTAATATCACGAATAATGAAAGATTAATAAAAATAGTGAATAACAACTTACAGGGATGAGTGAGCACTCATTAAAAACGTTTCATCATAGTGGATCGAGTGCAGTAGTCATATGTTAAGATTCATAAATAATTCAGCCCGTAAAGAGCAATAAACAAAGTATGAGGAAAATTGTTTTAAAATTCAATAGAAAATTCATGACGTAAAGAACGGCACTATACAATATCTTGGGTGGCATCACACGTATTTTAAACTAGTTAAGTTATACTATACACTTAACTTGCAATAGTTTTCATTGTTTGCAAATTATTATTAACATTTGTCGCCCATAATTAATTAATTATTATAGATACAAAGATTTTGAGCACCGCAATGTGTAGGTCGCTATAGATTACGTCTAAAAATGGTGCTATATGCAGTTCTATGTTAAAACTTTGCAGCACAGGTGTGAACAAACAAATTTTCGTTAAGTGCCGAAATTTTGCAAAAACTAAAACTTGATTTACGGGCGAGAGAATAATCCTAGAAATTAATGTAACAATTAAGATGTACTTTTTAGCGCGGTTCTGATGGTGTACTTATGTCTGTCGAGGGATGTATGTATCAAAATTTGTAACCTTAACTGGTGAGATTGGTACTTGCATAACCAGGGGGTGGACATCCGAGCCTATATAAGCGAGCTGCCTTCTTGGCCAGGGGTCAGTCGTTGGTCAGTCGTTTTGGAGGGCGGGTGGCGAGCAAGCCCCACTTGAGGGTGGCCCATATGGTCGTTTGAGAGTTTTTTTCGCGCCTATTTATTTCGACAAAGAATGTCGTTTAATAGTGCAAGTGTGCAAGTATATATTTGGCGAACTGGAAGTGCTACCATTATTTGTGTGAGTACGATTTACGAGGTAAACATCGACGTAAATGAGCATGTGGCTAACTGTGATTTCGCGCCAAAAGTGTTAGAACAAAGAGGACAGTGGGACTTGTGGTTCTGCTCGAAATGATTGAGTAATTTTCGTTTTTAGCAGCCTCTCAGACTACTATTGGGACCTCGGAGTCAAATAATTATTAAAGTTAAACTGTAAACCGTCTCACCAGTGCTAATTTCATTGTGCGGACGAAAAGGACAACGCCAATAAATAGTGATTGAACTGTGTCATGAAAAACTGATTTTGCTATAATAATCGCCTAATTTTTGTTCTCTAGCATAAACAGTACTCATGTCTAAATGAATAATTAATTCAAAAACCATAACTAATGCATGGGTGTGGAACAGTGTAATGTAATAGGATGACCGGAGCGGGTGACGTGCTTGGGGTTGTAGGGCGTGGCTGGGTAGAAGAAGGTGGCTGTTTTTAGCAATCTTCCTCTTTACTGTTGGTTCTTCCAATACATTTTCTGGCAGCTCAGCCCCACCGCTCGTGTCGTGGTGGAGACATGCTGATGCTCACAGCCCAGGGAACACCACGTCGTGCTCGGTCAGCAGCTGCGTAGGCGGTAGGAGGTTAGCGGCACGAGGCCTGGCCCAGCTCGCCCTCTGCAGACGCGGCGGTTCGTGACGACGCTGGGAGTCGCCGGTGCAGCAGCTGGCTACGCCCTCTGCTGGCCGGTCCTCGGGGACGGCGTCACTGATGACGACGACGTAACAGCGACCGAACGCTCAATCGGTCGAACCAAATGCCAACGCTCATCTCTGATGCCCTTAAATAGTGCAGACCGCTGCTGGATCCGCCAGTTACGCGGCGCTGTGTTTATTAGAATGTTCTCGATGAGTTGGCTAATGCAACCGCGCCACATGCGGCCCGCGCCTACGTAATTCTGCTAATGCTGCGTTCTGGCTGTTGATGGCTGCCACTCACGTACACGCATACCGACACTCATTGCAAAACTGTGTCACCTGCATAACATGCCGGCCAGCCTTCATCCACCGTCTGCCGTGAGGCTGGTGCATCGCACACTGAAACACACTAAATCACCACTTTGCACCATATTTCCTAAAAATAACCCCTTGTCCTCTACAGTACTAATTCACCAAGTGTGGAAATCATCCCCTGAAACTTTCGTGAGAGCCAAAATTTGCAATAACATTTTTAACCAACATTTATATATGCACATTCGTGTGAATGCTTCAACCGCACTTCATTATTTACTGCCCCATCGCATATTCCGTGCAAAAATTGTTTTAATGATTTTTGGAGGCCAGAGATGGAAGGCTTCTTTGATGGAGGTGGAAATGGATTAGCAGATGTCAGGAGGCTAGTAGTTCATCAGTCTGGGTGGGGTTGCAGTGGAGCTGCGAGCAGGTGCCCAGTAGTCGTCTTACGTATCATCATGAAAACTTCATTGTTAAAACATTCATCCATTGATCACAAAATTACAACAGTCATGACAAACAAGCCGGTGCCCCAATGTTGTAAACTGTACAAGTCCAGTGAACAGATGCAGCTCCCATGGTCGGTGGATAGATTTCCTGCCACTGCAGGCTATGAAACAGCTAAAGTCATTTTCGGATTATCAAATTATTATAGAAAGTTTGTCAATGGGTTTACTTACTTGCCAGACCACTGGCTTATTGTACTGCAGGCTGGTAGTGGGAGTAAGAACTGGGTAAATAATGTACAGAATGAATAATATTTATTAATTAAAAATACTATACGTGATGTTTAAAGCTTTCCTGGCGTACTGATTGCTCCATAAAAAAACGGGAGAACTGCCGGATATCAGTAACGTCCTGCCACGATATTTCGGCGCAGAGTCTTCTGGCCATCTTCAGGTGAGTGCCACTATAGTAGTACTGGTGAGTACGCGCTGAGCTCCGCTATTTAAAGCCGTACTGAGGTGACATTGCGCATGCGCTGCTCAGCGTGCGCGTTCATAACGGCTCCGTGCGCTGCGCCTCGCGCCCTCCACTGTGAAAGCATGGCATATCGGTGTCAGGTCGATTTCCATCGGTATGCAGATAACTACGTCGACTACGAAGGATTCCAAGCAGAGTTTAGCTGATAACCGCTGTCTCGATTGATGAGAGTCTCGTTGTCAGACAATCTTATTTCCACAGATTCATTGATAATCGAGCTCCAAAAGTTTGATGTATGGGACAAAATTTTTGTTTCGTTGTAATTCATGGAGTGGGCTGTGTAAATACGATGTTCGGCGATTGCGGACTTGGTGAGTTGGAGAAGGCGAGTATGCCGTTGGTGTTTCACAATGCGTTCCTGCACGGTTCGTGTTGTTTGCCCTATATATGATTTGCCGCATTCACACGGAATCTTGTAAACACCTGGTTTACGCAGGCCCAGGTCGTCTTTAACGGATCCCACCAGTGATGAAATTTTGGAAGGAGGGCGAAAGATGACTCTCACTTGATACTTTCTCAATATTATGCCTATCTGTGAAGAAATATTCCTAATAAATGGTAGATAAACAGTCGACAGTATTTTGGCGGTACGTTGACGACACTTTTATAGTGTGGCCTCATGATCTGGACCGTCTCCAAGAATTTTTACGTCACATGAACTCCATACATGAAAACATAAAGTTTACTTTGGAGATAGAGAAAGATGGTTGTCTGCCATTTTTGGACGTCTTGGTGCGACGGAAGAGTGATGGCACACTTGGTGACTCGTTGTAGAGAAAGCCCACTCATACAGACGTGTATCTACAAGCTGTAAGTAGGCTGTTTAGGTTTTTTATTGGTAACGCCACGTAGCGCTCTGAAAATCACTGGCTGTGCTGTGTGCAGTCTGTGGCTGCTTTCCATTGTTGTAATACTCGCCATTGTAGTGTTAGGCAGCTGGATGTGAACAGCGCATAGCGTTGCGCAGTTGGAGGTGAGCCGCCAGCAGTGGTGGATGTGGGGAGAGAGATGGCGGAGTTTTGAAATTTGTCATGAACTGCTATATTTATATATGATGATATCAAGGTAAATACATTGTTTGTTCTCTATTAATATCTTTCATTTGCTAACTATCCCTATCAGTAGTTAGTGCCTTCAGTAGTTTGAATCTTTTATTTAGCTGGCAGTAGTGGTGCTCGCTGTATTGCAGTAGCTTGAGTAGCGAAGATTTTTGTGAGGTAAGTGATTTGTGAAAGGTATAGTTTACTGTTAGTCAGGGCCCATTCTTTTGTAGGGATTATTGAAAGTCAGATTGCATTGCGCTAACAAAATATTGTGTGTCAGTTTAAGCACAGTCATGTATAATTGTTCAAAGGGGACGTTTCATATGGCGACCCTGCCAGGATACCTCACTGGAATCTTCTGATTTTTTTCTTGTAGTTTGTGTAATTAGTGTAGATTTTGTTTATTGCTAGTGCGTAATTATAGAGAGAATTTCCTTTGTAGTTGCAGTCTTTCATTGTTGTACAGTAAAACAGTTGTGGCATGCATGTAGATTTGCAGCAAGTTTTTCGCAGCTGCGCTTGCAATTAACTAAACATTATTTTCAGTGCTATGTTAATGTGTTCCCCTATTTTTGCTCTTCAAATTGTGCTTTTCTGTGTTATCGTGTGAAATATTGTGACAATTATGGCGTGTGAAAAACGTAATACTAGGCTCCAAAGCAAACTGCGAAATGATAGTGAAGACGAAAGCAGTGTGTTAGCGCCGCAGAGTAATGAATTAACTAATGTTCAAAGTAGTAATTTGGTAATTGCGCATAGGGAAATTGAGCGGGCGGCAAACAATGGCGTAGGCAGTGAAACAATTAGTGAACCGGGAAGCATTATCGATCGATCGATCGGCAACAGCTCGCCTCAGGAATCGGGAATGACAGAACACAATATTGCAAATACTGTAGACTCAGGTTTTGGGTTCTCACCGTTTTCTCAAATGAGTCAAGAAACATTTTCTGCTTGTCAAAATGTGAATGTTGCCGGTGCAACTTCACTGCCGAAAAGCACTGAGGAACATGTTTCAGACACCAGTGCATTGTTATTACATTTAATGCAACAAATGGGACAAAAGCTTGAAAAGTTAGACACAATGGAACAACACCAGAGACAAACACAGCAACAGTTAGACACAGTGGAACAAAATCTCAAAAAGTTAGACACAGTGGAACAAAATCTCAAAAAGTTAGACACAATGGAACAAAATCTTCAAAAGTTAGACACTACACTTGAACAAACACGTGAAGATTTAACCACTGTGTTACATAACATCAAATCGAAATGTCAAAAGGTCTGTAATGACGTAAAAACACAAATTTGTGAGCATTTCCAACCTATTTTTTCGCGTCATGAAAATGTATTACAGAATCACGAAGCAGCCATAAAAGAACTGCAAACTATTGTTCATGAAAATCATGAGACCTTGCAAGCTAAAATTGACTCAGTTGCATCTACCGATTCGGTTACGCAACTTGCAAGAACTCAGGAAAACTTAAAGGACACAGTAGATACCCTGAAAATTGGTTCAGAAAGACACATGGAGGAAATAAGTACACTATCGGAGAAAGTAGCCAAACTTTCGGATCAGGTCACTAACTTATCTACAAAGGTAGATGATGATCTGAATGACACAAGACCCGTAGCCTTCACTGACACTGAAGAGTATGTAGAAATTAGAAAATTCAAACAAAATCAAAATCAAATCAATACACAGTACAAAAGAGAAATCCGGAAAGTGCAAGATCAGCTGGCACAAGTAGTACAAGAATTACGTATTTCAGAGGACACTCGCGCCCCAATACGGGAAGAGGGACACAGAAATATGGAACAACCACAAAATAATAACACAGCGCATTTCGGAAATTATGAAAGAAATTGGCAATGTGCACCGAATTTTGAGACTGAACAGCCGACACGACGTAACAATGACCGACATGCGACTCGCCGACATGATGATTTTGACTATAAGCTGTTCATTACTACACGTAAATTCAAAACATTTACGAATTCCGGCAACGACATTCATCCACAAGCGTGGCTCCATCAATTCTCTCATTGTTTTCCTCCCAACTGGTCATTGGAGCACAGGTTAGAATTTATGTGTGGCTGCTTAGAGAATGAACCAGCTGTAAGAATGCGATCGGTCATTCACGATTGCCACACTGAAGGAGAATTTTACCTTGCCTTCCTCTCAGCATATTGGTCTCAAGCCACACAAGACTGAGTAAAACATGGCATCATAATGATGAAACATTTCGAACAATCGGAATTTTCCAGTTTTGTGAAATATTTTGAAGACATGTTGCGTAAGAATCAGTATCTTTCAAACCCATACAGCCCCTCAGAACTCATCCGCATTTGCTTACTCCAATTGCCTGAACATTTACGACATATTATTTTAGCAGGACGTTGCAAAGAAGACATTGAGGCTTTTCAGGGACTCCTACAAGAATTAGAAATTGACACAGACAGTCGCGGGATGCGAAAACAGGAAAACAATCACTACAGGTCACATCCGTCACAATTCCGTGACGACAGAAACAATAACTGGCCACGACAAGCCTATTCTTACAACGCAAATCGTGACCAAAACAGACACCACCCATATGACAACCATTGGCAGAGTAATAGTTACAGAGAAAGATCGCATTTCCGTAGTAATGAATATGACAGAGATAACCATAGAAACAGACAATATGGTAATCAGAACTATTACTATCAAGGGAGACAGAATAATTTCAGACGCAACAGTTCAGCGCGCAGTTACGATTCAGGGAGAAATTCTCCACCATGTGACCGACAAGAAAGAAACTATGGAATCTACCGACATGACGACAGACGATATGATCGTAACGACAGACCTGAATTGCATCAGAACTGGCGGGATTCAAACAGAGCAGGGCCCTCTCGTCACGGTGAATTTGTAGAAGCTAGGCCTCCTAATCCCAGTAACGACGCGCGGCAACAAAGAGACAGACAATGACTCGCACCGCAGGCATACACGTGCGCCGGCTGGCTCCGAGAAAAATAACATTATATCTGGTACTGCTAATGAGATTTTAATGCAACATTTTGGTTTACTTGAAAATATATTCTGGATTTAAAGTACTTTCTGTGAGATACCAGATGACACAGTGGTTAGTTTATGTGGCAGCTACACGATTTTATCACGACGCTACTAATGAGTGACAATATACAATGTTGCTTTTGCGGTGTTTCAGTTTTATATCTGCACAGTTTTTCTGTTTTATTCTGGAAAGTAAAACAGGTTTTAGTAGCAACTTTTGTGGTATAGCTACAATGAGACTGCCTTTTCCGTAGCACAACAATACGTCACAGCACAGTACTTTCTTCATCACGGTAATAAGCGTAATAACTAAGATATCTATACGCAAAGCATTTCACTTTTGTTTATCATGAGGTAAGTACATTGACTTCTGCAGAACTTATCTTTCAGAGGACAATAACTACGACACTTTCACAGAGATTATCTTACAGCAAGACGCACATTTAGCGCTACAGTACATGTGTTTGAGTGATTAATTTTGTACTTAAATCATTTATTTTTAAAGATATTTAAAGGACAATGATACAAAGGTTTTCCGTAATACATTTCATTCCATTGTTGTAATCTGTAACACCTGAGGGTATAATTACATTAATCCTCAGGGGGGTACATGCTTACTTTGTGTACCATGTGTGTGGCAACCACAAGGAACCCTAGCTAATATGGTATTTGCTTATACAACTTTACACATCGGTACCATATTTCTCTAACACACAAATTACACAGCTATCTGATCATGTAACTGAGAGATAAACTTTTTTTATTACATCAGTGACAGATGTTTATGCAATTACACAGTTGGATAACTTCACACTTATGAAATTGTATTTTGTCTGTACTTTGTGAACTGTTCATATTTTTTCGGAACCATTGTGATATTATGAGAGCTTTGAATGTTGTATTTGGTATGAGATCATGATTTTTAAAGTACGTTTGAGGCAGATGACACTTTTGACATGAGCAGAGAATTTTTTTAGGTTTTGACATTAATGCAGAAAGCTACAACGTTTTTGAGATTTGACTGAGGTGTAATGATGTTATTTTTACGACGACGATGTGTATTATGCTGTTGAGGTATGTTTATGATCAATAAGCTGATGTTATATGAGGAATCTGATTATGCTATGTAGTTATTATGTGTTGATGAATACGAATATGTATATGTGCAATAAGGTAAGGAATAATGAATAGTGGGTAGGGACCCTTGATTTGTGAAAAAGGATGTTGGAAACCAAGAATCGTATTTTAAGAGTTATGAAATGTGTGTAAATGCGTGAATGTATCACAATGCCGGCGAAAATTTTTTGGACACTGTTATATTCATAGGATTTTGTTTCTACACATTTGCAACGTAAATTCTCGACCTGTGAAATTTTTATATGAGACTGTCACTGTAGCGGAAACTGCTGTCGTAAATATTTCCGTAAGAAAGTTAAGTGACCACCTGCACGTGCGTCGTCGGCACACCGCTGTGTCAGACACCTGGAGAACAAGCCATTAGGGTGTGCCTTTCCAGAAGCACAGGTAGAAAAAGAAAGGGAGGCCATTATCCTCGCTATTGACATTTCCTTGTTGAAAGCATACTGTGGAGCTCATAATTTATGATATTTACTGAAATGCCTAATGAAATGATGAGAAATATTTTTACATCTGCACACCTGATTACGACAAGCGTCTTTCTATGAGAGTTGAGAGAATTTCTACTAATTTATGAAATGTCACATGACTATGGAATGATATTTTTATGCTTTGCTTTTTGTAGTTGCTTATTTCACTTGATATCTGGTTTCCAGCTGTGTTGCAGCATTGCTTTTATAAAATAAAATGCATTTGCTAATGTGAACACTTTCTGTCAACAGATCTATTAAATAATAATTTTGTAATCCACATTCTTTAAAAAAGGAGCACTTGGAAAGGAAAGAACAATAAGAAGGGACTAGTAACAGTAACTGGACACATAATTTTCTTTTCAAGTACATGGTAATATTTTTTACAATAAGTTGTTGTGGTGCACCACTTTAATTTACATAGACATTAAGATGTGAATATACACTTCCCTTATCTGCATTGTTGCTTTTACTGTAATATCTTTTCTGCTTGAGCTTTGTCGTGTATAGATATAAGTTTTATATTTTTTATATTTGCTGCTGCTGTTTGCCAGGCATAGTGCTACTAAATTTTAAATTGTGTTACTCTGTTAAGCTAGTTTTACTACTGACTTATTTTTCTTGTTACTGCACATTGGCTCATATTAGTTGTAATGTTGCATTGCTTGGTAATTTATATTTACTGTTGCTTGCTTTGCAATTTTCCATTTTTTTTGCATTGCTGTTTGTGTTAATTTGTTATGTGCTGCTGCATTGCCTCGTCCCTTAGTTTAGCATCTGAGCTCAGTAGATTTAAGTTAGCTTAAGAGGAGTAGACTATATAAGAAACTAACTATTATAAATTTATAAGAAATGCATTGAGAAGCTATCAGAAAATGGTCTGGCAAAATAAAAAGGATATTGTACAGTGAAGAAAAACTATTATTGACAGAGGATGTGAACAGAGTACAGAAAGCAGGGAGAAAAACTATTTTTGACAGAGGATGTGAACAAAATACAGAAGGCAGGCTTAGATAGGACTTTTGGGAATAATGATGAATGAAGGGAGATCTCCAAGAAGCAAAGAAAGTTTTGTTTGCAAAATACTGCAATGAAACAAACCCTGTCCTTTCCTTTTGTGTTATCCCACTATGTGTTTGGGTACCCTTGTGTATATATGTTCTTCCTGTCTTTATATGTTTACCTCATAAGACTTATGTTGTAGAATTTTTCTCATACTCAGCTACATGAACTATGATGAGGAATACTGTTATCCTCAAATATAATTTGCATTAATAATATGTTATTTACTTTGTAAAGATGTTAGACATTATTAATTCTGTTCTGTTTTAATGCTCATGTGTGAAGTTGTTGTTTCCAAAGCTATTCTGATCTTTATGTAGGTACTTATAATTCCTATAACACTGATGTATATGTTATTTCCATTCTTTTGCAAAGCCTATATTACTACAAATGTTATCTGTATTATTATGTTTTTAATGATGTATTTTGTACCTTTGTAATTGTATTCTTAAGTTATAAAATTGTAATTGTCACCAGTTCATCATATTATTAACTTGTAAGTTACATTTCACTGCACACGTTTCTGTTGGTCATAGTATATGGACAATATGTGAGAAGTAGGGACTGTTAGTGTTTGAGCGTGTGTTAATAATTCAGCAAGGGACTGGATAACAGCATTGCTGGTTCTAAGGACAATTCCAAAAACTTTGTGAGTGCACAAGTGGTGGTTATGGACTTGCTATACTATCCGCAACACTCTTCAATGGTGATTGTGCACCTGCACAGTCACAACAGATGGCTGCTGGCCATCTCTACAAGGACTACAGTGGGTCTGCATCTTTGATGACCCACCAATACCATTATCTCTACAAGGACTACAGTGGGTCTACACCTTTGCTGACTCACCAATACCATTATTTCTACAAGGACTGCAGTGGGTCTGCACCTCTGGTGGCCCACCAATACCACAATCTCTACCAGGACTACAGTGGGTCTGCTCTGTGATGACCTACCTACCAATATTCTTCAAAACTTCGAATGACTCTGTTGTGGGTTTGCTCTGTTGTGACCCATTACTTGTCTGCATGTCGAGAGTCTTTCCGTTGGAAGGACAACACTACTTCTTCAAGACTGCATGGAAATCCACTACTTCCATGTGCATTTTCTTCTACTGCTCAGACTTTGAGAAAAACACTACTATTTTACCGTGATGACCGATCAGGACTGTCTTTATGGACTGTGAGAAAATTTGAGCTTTTGACCAACATTGTATCAATAAGTGTGTGCATTTGATTTCTTTGTTATTGTAATTATGAAAAATTTTTTTCAAATCTGTATTGGGCACTGCCCAAACCAATTTGTAAAATTTTTTGTGGGGAGCATGGGGGCTATGTAAGTAGGCTGTTTAGGTTTTTTATTGGTAACGCCACGTAGCGCTCTGAAAATCACTGGCTGTGCTGTGTGCAGTCTGTGGCTGCTTTGCATTGTTGTAATACTCGCCATTGTAGTGTTAGGCAGCTGGATGTGAACAGCGCGTAGCGTTGCGCAGTTGGAGGTGAGCCGCCAGCAGTGGTGGATGTGGGGAGAGAGATGGCGGAGTTTTGAAATTTGTCATGAACTGCTATATTTATATATGATGATATCAAGGTAAATACATTGTTTGTTCTCTATTAATATCTTTCATTTGCTAACTATCCCTATCAGTAGTTAGTGCCTTCAGTAGTTTGAATCTTTTATTTAGCTGGCAGTAGTGGCGCTCGCTGTATTGCAGTAGCTTGAGTAGCGAAGATTTTTGTGAGGTAAGTGATTTGTGAAAGGTATAGTTTACTGTTAGTCAGGGCCCATTCTTTTGTAGGGATTATTGAAAGTCAGATTGCGTTGCGCTAACAAAATATTGTGTGTCAGTTTAAGCACAGTCATGTATAATTGTTCAAAGGGGACGTTTCAAAGCTACTAGTTGCCACCGTCTAGCACAAACAATGGGCGTTCTCAAAACCTTGATCCACCGTGCCCATACTATCTCTGACGCCGACAGTCTTCAAGCGGAACTGGAACACCGGCAAAAAGTATTTTTGAAGAATGGCTTTTCACCTAGGCAAGTGAACAGAGTGATGAAGACCTACAAACGATGGAACAAGGAAAAGGAAGAGGCCTTCAGGTCGACTGTTTATCTACAATTTATTGGGAATATTTCTTCACATATAAGCATAATATTGAGAAAGTATCAAGTGAGAGTCATCTTTCGCCCTCCTTCCAAAATTTCGTCACTGGTGGGATCCGTTAAAGACGACCTGGGCCTGCGTAAACCAGGTGTTTACAAAATTCATTGTGAATGCGGCAAATCATATACAGGGCAAACAACACGAACTGTGCAGGAACGCATTGTGGAACACCAACGGCATACTCGCCGTCTCCAACCCACCAAGTCCGCAGTCACCGAACATTGTGTTTACAAAGACCACTCCATGAATTACAACGAAACAAAAATTTTGGCCCATACATCAAACTTTTGGAGCTCGATTACCAATGAATCTGTGGAAATAAGATTGTCTGACAACGAGACTCTCATCAATCGAGACAGCGGTTATCAGCTAAACTCTGCTTGAAATCCTGTGGTAGAGAAACTTCATAGTCGACGTAGTTATCTGCATAAAGATGGAAATCGACCTGACACTGATACGCCAGGCTTTCACAGTGGAGGGCGCGTGGCGCAGCGCACGGTGCCGTTATGAACGCGCACGCTGAGCAGCGCATGCGCAATGTCACCTCAGTAGGCTTTAAAGTCCGCAGCTCGTGGTTGTGCGGCAGCGATCTCGCTTCCCGCGCCAGGGTTCCCGGGTTCGATTTCCGGCGGGGTCAGGGATTTTCTCTGCCTCGTGATGACTGGGTGTTGTGGGATGTCCTTAGGTTAGTTAGGTTTAAGTAGTTCTAAGTTCTAGGGGACTGATGACCATAGATGTTAAGTCCCATAGTGCTCAGAGCCATTTTTTAATTTGAAGGCTTTAAATAGCGGAGCTCAGCGTGTACTCGCCAGTACTACTACAGTGGCACTCACCTGAAGGTGGCCAGAAGACTCTGCGCCATAATATGGTGGCAGGACGTTACTGATATCCGGCAGTTCTCCTGTGTTTTTATGGAACAAAAATACTATAATTTCTGAGAAACTATTATTTAAATAATCTTATGCCACAATAAATAGTGCATAGACAGTTCGTGTTACATACAATGAGTAGCTTCAGGTTGTCCTTTGAAATGAACATTTCTCCACAGGTATAAGTAGCCAAAACGTAGGGTCCTTCTTGAGCACTCACTTTAAATAGATAGTCTGCTCATCTGGAAAATAAAATAACACTAGAATGGTACAGACATGTTGTTAAAATTCCTATACCAACTAAGCTCTCACACCTGTGCTAATTACATTCCATCTACCCACATAATTAAGAAATGCCCAACTCTTAATTTAAAATTTAACAGCATGCTAGTGAACAACTAGCATTACATAACAAGCTTTAAACAACACCCTCACAGCCCAGAGTTTAAAATTAACAGGTATGTTAATAAACAAATTAAAATAACACTTCATAACATAACTAGCATATGGAGCTCCAATTAACTTCTAAACCACAAGACAGCATCATATATAACCCAAAACATAATTAATAACAACAAAAAAGCTCTTGTTTAATTTAAATACAATGAAAAGCCAAAGATACTGGTACACCTGCCTAATATCTTGTAGCGCCCCCATAAACACGCAGAAGTGCTACAAAACGACGTGGCATGGACTCAACTGACGTCTGAAGTAGTGCTGGAGGAATTGACACCATGAATCGTGCCGAATGTCCATAAATCCGTAAGAGTACTAGGGAGTGGAGATCTATTCTGAACAGCACATGGAAGGCATATCAGATATGCTCAATAATATTCATGTCTGGGGAGTTTGGTGGCCAGCGGAAGTGTTTAAACTCAGAAGAGTGTTCCTGGAAACGCTATTTAGAAATTCTGGACGTTTGGGGTAAAGCATTGTTCTGCTGGAATTGCCCAAGTCCGTCGGAATGCACAATCGACGTGAATGGATGCAGGTGATCATACAGGATGCTTATGTATGTGTCACCTGTCAGAGTCGTATCTAGACATATCAGGAATCCCGTATCACTCCAATTGCACACACCCCAAACGATTACAGAGCCTCCACCAGTTCGAACATTTCGCTGTTGACATGCAGTGTCCAGGGAATCATGAGGTTGTCTCCATACCCATACACATCCATCCGCTCAATACAATTTGTAACGAGACTCGTCCAACCAGGCAACATGTTTCAGGTCGTCAACATTCCAATGTCAGAGTTGATGGGCCCAAGTGAGGCATAAAGCTTTGTGTCGTGCAGTCATCAAAGGTACATGAGTGGGCCTTGGGCTCTGAAAGCCCATATTGATAATGTATCGTTGAATGGTTCGCACGCTGACACTAGTTGATGGTCCAGCATTGAACTTTGCAGCAATTTTGCGGAAGGGTTGCACTTTTGTCAAGTTGAACGATTCTCTTCAGTCAATGTTGGTCCCGTTCTCGCAGGATCTTTTTCTGCCCTCAGCCATGTCGGATATTTGATGTTTTACCGGATTCCTGATATTCACAGAACACCCGTGAAATGATTGTATGGGAAAATCCCCACTTCATCACTACCTTGGAGATGCTGTGTCCCATCGCTCTTGCACCGACTATAACACCACGTTCAAACTCACTTAAGTCTTGACAACCTGCCATTGTGGCAGCAATAACTGCATCAGACACTTCTGGTCTTATTTAGCCATTGCCGACCGCAGTGCTGTATTCTGCGTGTTTACATATCTCTGTATTTGAATACACATGCCTATACCAGTTTCTTTGGCGCTTCAGTGTACACACATTCTTGCCCCTGCTGTGGTCCTGAATTTTAAGTAAATTTGATACAGGAAGCACCGGAGAAAACATTGTGTCAATGTACCTTTTCTTACAAATGAGCCATCTACCATTCACCCAAAGCAAGCACATTGGCAAAAAGCTCCAGCAGCATTGACCCCAGTGCCTAACTAACTGCATCCATAATGATATAACCAATCTAGAGCGGCACCAACTGTGAGCTCTGAACCAAGTTACTAACACAAAGAAAATACCATGAGTGTGAAAATGAATCCATAGAGCAAACTGGGAGTTCCAAGCCCACATGCTACAGAGAGGAGACACATTTGAAACAATCTGCCCCCTCAGCTGAGTGGTCAGTGCATCTGACTGCCACGCAGCGGCTCAGATTGGATTCCTGGACAGGTTGGTGATTTTCTCCGCTCAGGGACTTGGCAGTGGGTTGTCCTCTTCATCATTTCATCATCATTGACACGCAAAATCGCCCAATCTAGAGTCAACTGAAAAGATTTGCAATTCGGCCGCCGAACTTCTCCAAATGGAGACTCTCAGCCATCAATGGAATACGATTATTTCATTCATTTCATTCCACACTTAAAACACAGTTTACAATTAAGCAGCCTTCAGTACATAACATCTAGGATGTACCATATGCGTTCTATATTTTGTTGAGTGCAGTACTTCGATCCACGATACACTCCCTCCTGGCTATTCGACTATTAACTACTAGATGCGTCAAGGTTTCATGAAAAGTTTGGTTCCATACATCCACAGCACCAGGCGTTAATCCAGATTCGAGGACAGATGCATGCTGCAGATACCATCACAAACAGTAAAATCACTACGCCATCCAACTTCATCTGGAGTGCAATAGTACTCAAAGCTCACACTGATAACTCCAGAAATCAGTTTATTAGAACTCCAGGCCACGTTTCAGTTCATAAGCTCACAGCGGCCTGCCTTTACAGCCACTTCAGCAACCTAAGTCTGTGGCTTCACCACACAGTGCGTGCCACCACACAGAGCCAAAGATCACAATGACCCACATTAATGACAATGTGTTGTAAAGTGACACAACAGTTATTTATGAAGGATAGACATTCTAGTGGATAACAGAGTGTCAACTTCCATTCAAGAAATTAAGGGAGGTACTGATGACTAGTTCCGTATTAATACTTTCAAATTATGAAAAGAATTTTGTTCTGCTCTTTGACATAAGTAACTAGCCAATAGAATGTGTCCTATGTCAGGAAGTGAATGGGAAAGAGCACTGTGTAGCAAACACACCAAGAAAGTTAAGCAAAGCTGAAAAATTTTACTCTACCATGGAAAAGGAAGGGTCACAATTTTATGTGTTACCTGTATGACAGGAAATTTTAAGTCATAACAGACCATGCAACTTTAAAATTTCTGTTAGTGTTCAAAGATAATTTCAATAGCTTGACCTGACAGACACTGAAATTAAGCGAATTTGTATTTGATGTAGTTCACAAGCTAGGCAGGAAGCATGGCAATGCAGATGGCTTAAGCAGAAAGATTGGTGTCATACAGGAATTTGGTCAAAGACCTGCAGACCTTTAATGCAGCCTTCCAGCTATTCAAAATGCATCCCCAATTCAACATGCACAATCCATTGCTAAGTGGGACAACGAAGCTTGGGCCACACATCATGGTGCCTGCACCACTAAAGGAAGAAATATTAAATGAAACTCATGACCATGTCTCCACATGTTATCAGGACATGAAAGATGAAGGGTAACATATCATAAGATAGCTGAACAATATTGGTGGAAAATGCAAAGACAGGACATTGACCAATAAGAGAGAAATTGTGAATTATGTGCACAACGTTATGATTTAAGCAAGCCACAAATACCACTCTCAGGATTACCAGAGACATCCAAGCCATTTAAAATAGTAGGTACAGACATCTTGGGCCAATTTACTTATGCACTGGCAGGTAGCTGCTGTCTGGTAACTATCACAAACCAGTTTTTGTGCTTCGTCATGATGGTTGCCATTCCATATCAGTGAGTGCAGCAGCATGAGCAATGCTGAAAAGCTGGATGTCGAAGTTTAGCATTCTGAACATGATAAATACTGATCAGGGCACGAACTTCATGTTGCAGTTAATGAAATAACTATACGATCTGTTATGAATCCGGTAACTAAGAGCCCTTCCACCTGCAAGCTAACAGGACTGAAGATATTCACTGAATCATAGGTAAAATGTTAAGCTATCACATAAATAGTTGCCACAATGAATAGGGTATTTACATACCATATGATGTGGCTGTATACAGTTCAAAGGTGTGTGATAGTACTATCTTTTTGAAGTTATTAAACCTAAAATTGGGGAGAATGGGAACTACACAAAATTATGTGAAAATGTTAACAGACTGCGAGTGAAAAAAGAAAATAATAAGGCACTCACACAACAAGAGAGAATGGGATGGTTTACTCTAGGTTATCTGAATATAAGATTGGGAGAAAAAATTAATAAATTTATTACGCAACGCCAGTGGCAGTACCAAGTCTTAGAAAGGACATCACAAGTAAACATTAAGCTGAAACTACCAATGTGGACAACCATTGTCCATGTAGAGTACATTAGACTTATTAATTGTACTCCAGATGCCTTACCAAGGGTTTCGGTATTACTAGCTACGAAGAAGTTAGGGGGCAAAGGGGAAGGAAGGGACCAGAAGCTATCATGCAGGCTGCATGTGAGGTACCTTACACACTGAAGTCATGCCAATAATAGATGAAGCTTGTGGAATACATGATGAAACTCTGTAGCGAATTATGTTATGTTCATATAGCTGTGTTTTTCTGTTGGCGTTATGATGTTTTATTAGTCATGGGTGTTTGTGCACTTCAAGAACAACATGGGTGTTTGTGTTTTTATTTAGGTTTGGATGGGAGTATAAGGCATAGATCGATGATGGGAATTACAGCGTTGCAGAATGAGTTGTGTCGTTGTTGGTGTGTGATGAATCATGTGAGTCCAGGCTTTCAAAGGGGGAGGTAAATCGATGTAGATTTCTCTCCATCAGGGAGTGTCACCACTGAGGACAATCATGGTGTATGCTACAATTCCAGTGATGCTGCACCTCTGTGGTGGTGAAATGGTAGTGTGCGTTACGACTATTTGACTGTCCATTTATATCTGGTAAAATGGGAAGTTCTGGGGAAGTATGTTCATGTAAAAAAGCAGAAGATAGAGTTAATCTCAAAGGAGAAGGGGAGCTACGTTTTGGTGATGATGGAAGAGTTTTGTCACCTCAAATAGGCATTATAAATTGTTAAAATCAGGGACGACCCAAGGGAATTGCAAAATAGAATGTATTATTAACGATACAAACTATGATGTACCAGGAACTACTTTTTGCCTCCCAGCTACTATAACTGGGAGTAGTGTAGGTTATTGATTAACAGTACTAGCTATGAAATACCAGGAACTACTTTTTGCCATCCAGCTACTACAGCTGCGACTATCGTAAAGAATGTGACAACTCTTGTTGTTGTACTAGCCTGTAAAACCCTTGGAGGTGCTAGCATCATGGAGCCTAATTTACTCAAACAATACTATAAAACCTGATCTTCTCCATTCACCAGATGAATTAATATCTACACAGAATGAACACATTACTGCTGAACAGTTGCTCCAGCATGCAACATCATGATATACAGCACAGTACAATCATGACAAGGATTGTCTTGGGTTTCTGGTGCTGTTGTGGTTCTGACTCTACTTTACGTAGGCTGTGTGTACTTCAGGTGAGAAATATTCGAACTAACAATGCTACCAACAAACTGGATAAATTATAAAAAATAGAACTTAGGTTATCAGGGAGCCAATGAACCAGTGTAAGGAGTTGTGGATACTACTGTATTGCTTATGTCAACCCATGAAGCATGTGTTTACATCGTTTTGTCCAGAAATGCAAACAGGCAACAATCCAGAGAACAGATTTTTTGAAGGAAGAGGAGCGATGCACCATGGATTAGCCTGGCACAATGAACTGTTCCTGCATCAATCAACGGAACGACGTCATAGGAGGAAAAGTGCCTGTCAGTCCAATGACCAGGCACTATGGAGCAACAACACATATACTGTACAAAAGAAAACTTCTTTAACATTCTGATGAAGCAAAAGAGACCAGCTATCACCTCTGAAAGCAAAAGCTGCGATATATTACAGCTCTACCAGGACTTCTGAAGGAGCCCAATGGCGATGCCCGGCTGCTCCATCCTGCTCTTGTTTCCAGGATGAAAGTGCTGCTGTTCGAGGAACATTAACCAACCAACTCACATATATACCACGCAAGACATAACCTCTCTCTCAGATTGTTCTCAGTAGTATCCAGGTATGCATGGTATTCTGAGTACCGATGCCAGACCAAAGTTGCAAGAAGTACACCGCATGCAGTTCAAAATGAAGCAGCCAGTCACTGTCAACAGATTTTACTGACATTGACTGCAAGCCTTTGTATGAGCTGAAGTCTACATGCAGTGACGCCGTCGTACTATCCTGCTAGATGAGTACCATCTGCTTACAACCGTCTTCCTGCTGAGCTGTTGGTTCAAGCCTGACCAACTGGCTGTCCAGTCGCTCCATCACTTACTGCCAGCCCGTGTGGGCATACATTGTTGCTGAAACTTCCTTGCAGACTAAAAACTTCCTGGCAGGTTAAGACAGTGTGCCAAGTGGGGACTCGACCCAGGACCTTTGCCTATCATGGGTTTTTTGCCAACTCATCTACCTCAGCACGATTCACGACCTATCTTCGTAACTTCATTTCGTCCAATACTTATACCTTCCAAACTTTGAAAAAGTTCTCATGTGTAACCTACATGACTAACGCTCCAGAAAGGAAGGAAATTGTAGAGACATGGCTTTGCCACAGCCTGGGGGATTGTTTCCACAATGAATTTTCACAATGCAGCGGAGTGTGCGCTGTTATGAAACTTCCAGGCAGATCAAAACTGTGTGCCGAAGTGGGACTCGAACACGGGACTTGTGCCTTTCGTGGGCTAAATTGTGAGGCTAAGTCATGAGTCATGCTCGGATAGCTCAGTTGGCAGAGCACTTTTCCATGAACTGCAAATATCCTGGAACCGAGTCCCAGTGCGTTACCCATTTCTAACCTGCAAGGGAGTTTCATATCAGTGCACACCTCGCTGCAGTGTGAAAATTCATTCTGAACCATTGTTACCGTCCAACGCCCAGACCGGGTACACGCCATCATCTTCGGCCATGCCGAAAGCACAGGCCTATCACCACCTGTTCCGGTGTGCTGTACACTGCCGGTACGGGAGAGGGCGAGCAGCCCGGGAGTTCCCTGTCATCGGTCACTGATATCGTGCCGCCTCGAGTCAGCGTTAACACCAGCGCACGTCACCCACAGCTTGCGCTGCCTTCCTATCAGACTACTGCTGACACCAGCACGCACCAGCGCCCTTGGGAACCACCGTCACAGAGGGCACCGACCTGCTCTCCTCCTTTTATCTCGTCACTGTAACTGTCATGAACAAAAGATTACCTTCACTAGGGATATTTAATTGACGTTCCGCCATTCAACTCCGGCTCATCATCATCACTGCAATCACGTCTTAGATGGGAGAACGACATCCGATCCTTAGATGTCACCAGCCAATCAGTTGCCATCCTAGCTGTAACGTCTGACGTCTGCAAACGTAATACTGGGTAGGTCAGTCAGACGGGTAGGTTTGAGGACTGGCTGGATGTTGTGGTGGGTGGTTATGTGAATGGGGGACTTACCTTAGGACGTGTAGACAGCACTTTGGATAAAATTTTGACTTGAAAATTAGAGTTAACTATCTGAAATATTCTGAGGCCACTCCCATGAAGTTAGATAGCCTTAACGAAAGTCAGAATAATATTATGAGCTTGAAAATTTAAACTGACTCACTCTCAAATCTATTCTGTGTAATGAGGTTTAACGTTTGTAAATAGTAAAAACAATTAAGTCCCTTGGCATCAAAATTATGGCAAAATTGACTCATAACCTCTTATTAATCAACGAATAGATCTATGCATTCTGAACAATTATAAATAGCCCATAGTTTCTGGGGTTGTTTTCAAATCACCAGCCAAAATCTCGTACAGCTGGAATAAGATTTTCCACACGGCTAAAATTCTCTTCTGCTCCAGCCTACTGCAGCTGCTGAACTCTCTCGTTCCAACCTAGCACTATAAACAGGTGAGAGGTCGCGATAGTGCAATACGATTTGCTCTCCAGAATAATAGTATCCGACTGCGACTACATGAACTGGAACAAAACAGAACACAATTCCGCTCAAATACAATTTCCAAGTCAATGCATCTGGACCGCGTGCAGGCTCGTACCTGTGATCACTTTTCTTGGAGTCCAACTATCTGTACTTGCAGGCATCCATTTCTTCAATTTTCCATATGTCGTGACATATTTAGTAAATGTCTCACCTTTGAACAATATCTCTGTTTATTTGCACAAGTAATATTGTTTCGTAGCATTTATAGTAATTCTCTACATGAAAGGACACCCTAGCACTTCGTTACACATTTAGGGGGAAAAACAAAATCAGTTCTGGCGCTCGATTAAGCAAGAAAATTCTCTGAAGGAGCCATGCATACAAAACGTCTTTTCGCTTCCTCTCCAAAAAAACCAACAAGTTCAAATTAAAGTTCACTCTTCTTTTTTACACGCAGAGTCAAGAACACGATGGGAGCGCGAAAGAATCTATATGCACACATGTTTTGCATCACATCCGTTCGGAGAGTTCCGTAACCTGTACAGAAAATTGGAATAGAGATCGACATAAACATCGTTTTTGCTCTTTTTGTTGCTCATGAAAACCACACATTGCATGTTGTACCACCATACAGCGAGATCTTCAGAGGTGTTGGTCCAGATTTCCGTACACAAATTGGGTGTTGTATGATGTCCTTAGGTTAGTTAGGTTTAAGTAGTTCTAATTTCAAGGGGACTGATGACCATAGATGTTAAGTCCCATAGTGCTCAGAGCCATTTGAACCATCTGTACACGACTGTATCTCTAATGTCCAGTAGCACGTCCTCTTCCACTAATGCATGCCTGTATTCGTCGTGGCATACTATCCAAAGTTCATCAAGGCACTCTTAGTCCAGATTGTCCCACTCCTCAACGGCAATTTGGTATAGATCCCTCAAAGTTGTTTGTGGGTCACGTCGTCCATAAACAGCCCTTTTCAATCTATCATAGGCATGTTCGATAGGGTTCATGTCTGAAGAACATACTGGCCACTCTAGTCGAGCGATGTCGTCATTCTGAAAGAAGTCATTCACAAGATGTGCACGATGGGGGAGCTAATTGTCGTCCATGAAGACGAATGCCTCGCCAGTATGCTGCTGATATGATTGCACTATCTGTCGGAGGATGGCATTCACGTATCGTACAGCCGTTACGGCGCCTTCAATGACCACCAGCGGCGTACGTCGGCCCCACATAATGCCACCCCAAAACAGCAGGAAACCTCCACCTTGCTGCACTCGCTGGACAATGTGTCTAAGGCGGTCAGCCTGACCGGGTTGCCTCCAAATACGTCGACGACGATTGTCTGGTTGAACGCATATGCGACACTCATAGGTGAAGAGAACGTGATACCAATCCTGATCGGTTCATTCGGCATGTTTTTGGGCTCATCTGTACCGCGCTGCATGGTGTCGTGATTGCAAAGATGGACCTCGCCATGGACGTCGGGAATGAAGTCCGCATCATGCAGCCTATTGCGCACAGTTTGAGTCGTTACACGACGTCCTGTGGCTGCACGAAAAGCATTATTCAACATGGTGGCGTTGCTGTCAAGGTTCTTCCGAGCCATAATCCATAGGTAGCGGTCATGCACTGCAGTAGTAGCCTTAGGGCGGCCTGAGCGAGGCATGTCATCGACAGTTCCTGTCTCTCTGTATCTCCTCCATGTCCGAACAACATCGCTTTGGTTCTGTCCGAGACGCCTGGAAATTTCCCTTGTTGAGAGCTCTTCCTGGCACAAAATAACAATGCGGATGCGATCGAACCGCGGTACTGACCGTCTAGGCATGTTTGAACTATAGACAACACCAGCCTTGTACCTCCTTCAAGGTGGAATGACTGGAACTGATCGGCTGTCGGACCCCCTCCGTCTAATAGGCGCTGCTCATGCATGGTTGATTACATCTTTGGGCGGGTTTAGTGACAACTCTGAACAGTCAAAGGACTGTCTCCGTTATACAATATCCACAGTCAACGTATGTCTTCAGGAGTTCTGGGAACTGGGGTGATGCAAAACATTTTCTTGGTGTGTATATAACTCACAGTCGATTACAGCGAATGTGCCATTAAATAAGATGTTTCTGTCGTTATTGTCACTTTACCACAAATGACACATTAGATCAGGTTGTTTAAATGCACAATGTGCGCTTCCTCAATCCTCCTGGCTGATGTGCAAAGGGAATATTGCGGAAATAACAGTGTTATTGATGTGCAGTTTTCACTGATTTGATTGATAGTCAGTGTCTCGTATCGTTAGCAAATCAACAGATTGTAATAATACTTACAAAGTGTATTTTTTGTGCAAACATACACTTTTTAGAACAATGAATATAGACATTTACAAACTAAAAGTAGGGTCAATTAAAATGTTAGTGGTCTTCATTTCGGGACTCTAGTGCAAGTCGTTTACGAGGTATCGTATTTTGAAATGTTGTACAATAGCTGTGGTAGCACACCGAAAGAACGATATAAGTGTATACACAAGTTACGTTGATTCTGATCAGTAACGAGACAGTTGACCATAATAGGTTGTGCTCAGAATGTCCAAATGTGCGGAATACACGCTCTACAGTCTGGTATGGAACGACTGCTGCTCACGTGCTAACATTTCAGCGAAGATGCAGTGATACGTCGTTACATATCAAAGGGTGTCCTTGTAGACAGCGTTTTTCAGCTTTCCTCACAGAAAAATGTCTACAGGTGTCGAATTCGGGGAACCTACCGGTCACGGTGCAGGTCGTCTGCGTTCAGTCCAACGATTCGGAAACAATTCGTGAAGACATGTTGTTGTGTTTCCTGCACTATGAGCAGGACAGCCATCATGTTGGTCCCACAGGTTCCTCCTAGTCTGCAGAGCAATGTTTTCTAGTATCCGTGGAAGACGGTCTGTTACGAGGCTGAGATACTTGTGCGCGTTCAGTGTTCCGTCTCTGAAATGCGAGCCTATGTGCTTATAGTTTACTATACCACACCACACGTTTACACTCCAAAGACACTGACGTTATACCTGACGAAGCGAATGAGGATTGCCAACAGACCAATAATGCATATATTAGCTGGTCATGATTGGTTAATGTGGATTCATCACTAAACAAGACACATGATACTCCTGAAGTGTCCTGCCTTAATACCCATGTACAGAAGTTGACACGATTCTCATAATAGTTTCCATGCAGCTCTTGATGGAAAGAGATGTGATAGGGATGGAACCCATGTTCATGGAGAATGCGTAGCATACTTGCCTGACTCAAGCCACCTCCTCGTACGATTGCGGGAGAATACGTGAGGATCAACTGAAACAGTAGTAAGAACACTAATTTCACCCTCTTCTGTCGTCACTTGTTCCCTTCTGTTGGGTTGGGTTGTTTTTGGGGAGAGAGACCAAACTGCGAGGTCATCGGTCTCATCGGATTAGGGAAGGACGGGGTGGGAAGTCGGCCGTGCCCTTTCAAAGGAACCATCCCGGCATTTGTCTAGAGCGATTTAGGGAAATCACGGAAAACCTAAATCAGGATGGCCGGACGCGGGAGTTCCCTTCTGTTACACTCTCTATGTGCTACTCTACCACTTACACTTAACTGACGTTACGATATCTGTTGAGATATCGTGCAGCATACACGGTACAACAACGAACTGCGTTCTTCCTACACTCTCCACATAGTGTGAGCATTTCGGCTTTTTCTGAATTAGCAAATCCCATCGTCCGCTCACGCCTTACTGCTTGGACTGCCACACAATAACTGACTAGCAAGTTGGAATGCACTCAAGGAACACACAGTCACGCTGTAAGCACACATAAGAACATTGTACCCAGCAATTACGTAGCTTGAACGGCAAAAACAAGTGTCGGTGTGCAAACTTTTCAAAACGCGGTATCTCGTTAATAACTCGCACTAGAATCCTGCAACAAACATCATTTACATTCTAATTTACCATATTTTTAGCAAATGTCAATAGGCATTATTCTATTTAAGAAGTGTCTTTTTGCACAAAATGTACACTTTATATGTATTATTAAGATTTGTTTATTGGCTAACAGTACAAGCACTGACTACCAATCCATTCTGTGGAAACCGCACATCAATAGCACTTTCCATTTCCACAACATTTGCAGTGCAGCTTTTAGGCGATTGCCGGCCGCGGTGGCCGAGCGGTTCTAGGCGCTTCAGTCCGGAACCGTGCGACTGCTACGGTCGCAGGTTCGAATCCTGCCTTGGCCATGGATGTGTGTGATGTCCTTAGGTTAGTTAGGTTTAAGTAGTTCTAAGTTATAGGGGACTGATGACCTCAGATGTTACGTCCCATAGTGCTCAGAGCCATTTGAACCATTTTAGGCGATTTACCCTGTAGATAGCTTCCGACAGAGTGCGCCGCTTATAGAGTACTGGTGAAATGTTGCAGGAAGAATTTGCAGTGGTAATAAAACAGCATTAGGCTATATCGCATATGACGAAAGACAAGAACTCTCCAACATCTCAGAAAGATCAGAACCGACGTCGAAATAAGCAGTACTCGATAATGGCTACACATTCTTCTGCCAGTACAACAGGGAGGTGGATTTGTGATTGAATAGTTGTGGGCAATCAAATGTTGATTAAGTTTACCTCGATTTGCATCTAGAAGTTTTGCACCTGAACCTTTTATAACATAGAAACCCATATTGTGGTTCTAGCGAATTTCTCCTCAACTCCATTTATTTTATTTATTATTTTGAAGGTGTAATTAATTTGATGTTATCACTCGGCTCTTCCTGTGTTGTTTAATCTTTCCATCTCTAAACATCTGTCACACACAAAATTCTCAGGAACCTGTCTTAGATATTCCAGTCTTTGCCTGCCACTGCAAACTCGCACCACCACTGATCCTTTAAGTAACAAGTTGATCGCCGCTGTATGTCTCAACACGAGTTCCACTTGCCTGAAGCGCTGAAGTTCTTACCGCCAAGAGGATAGGATGTCTGTCATACATGTACACGTCACATTTCGTGTGCATCGAGGCAATTACTAGTTTTCTGGTTCTATACGGTGCAAGTCCTTCACTTACACGTCACTGCAATAGCCTTATACGCGGAACCAAATGTACGTTCACAATACGTCAAACTACATGCGCGAATGGCGATCAATATTCGATGTTCAAACTCCATGACTTGGCCAAATGGGTCATCTGACGTCAAAGAGGCGCTGCGACTTCTTGCGTCACTCCCACCAGGCAACGGCAAGCTGTATTCAGCGCTCGTTCAGAGGGCTGTACATTCAAAGGGGCCTAGCATAATTATATGAGCACTGTTAGAGATACGCACATACCTAAAGCACGCAATGACCTTGTATCCCCTCCTGCTCTTCTTAATGGGTATTGTTCTGTGATTTGTCTTGTGATGCACAAATCTGCATAACCCTGCTGTTCTGTTCGCTTCCACTATCCGAATGTAGCGTTCGGGTCAACATGACCCGACACTAAAATACTGCAAAAAACTTGTAGGAAAATGCATTGTTCCCACAGTTGTTGACAATGTTATATTCCAGTATTTTATTTTATTTTTATTTATTTATTTAACTTGATCTGATTGGGACCATCAAGTCCTCTTTTGCATCGGACCAGGGTTTTGCACCTGCAGTACCTTTTTTATATCGTAGTTACCTAAGAAATGACAAATAGTATTAAAATTGTTTGAGTGTCTATAGTGGCAAGTGGGTAAATAATGCTGTTTATGAACTAATAAAGGTAATACTGGTAGTACTTTTACTACTGCTGGTGCTGGTGCTGCCCTAGTAGTGATACTACTACTACTACTACTACTACTACTACTACTACTAATAATAATAATAATAATAAAATAATAACGGCAATGATAGTGACACATATAGAAAATACTCTTCAGGTATACAAAATAGATGTTTTCTGATATAGTTAATTCAGCCGAATGGAAATTTTAGGAGACAACACCAGCTAAGCACATATTGTTGAAGATAATAATAATATTAATAATAATACTACTAACAATTTTATGTAAGAAAATTTCTTATTTAAATATTCTCATAGACAAACTGGAAACAACAGACAGTTTTCAATACGGCATTTTTCTTAGAAAGCATTATATTATTTTTCTTTTACTACTTTTTAGTTACTTCACAGATTGCATTTTGGACACAAGTAGTCACATAAATATCGTCAGAAACCGTATAAAATGTTTTTAATACAGGCCATTATTTTTGGAAACATTAACGGTTACTTTCTAACTTTTGTTCTTACTCATTACAGTGTGGACACAAGTATTTGACAAGTGTTTTGCAAATATGTTTATCACAATTCTCTCACAGTATGTTTGTTTTATTGTCATTGCTTGCTGGACAGAACTTAAAGCGTACGTGTTTAGTTGGTTTCCTTGTAGATCCTTATTCTGACACACTTGCCACACTTCCATACTTTTGGATGCTCCTGACCATTCTCAGTTAATCTTCTCTTCTTGTGAAATGCATCGTTGATGAAAGATGTTTTACCACCAATGACTTTCCAATTACCTCCAGTAATGTTCTCCAGCTATTCAGTTTTCAAGCATTTAAGTTCAGGTCAACTGAAGTCCACAGGACATAAGCATTATAAGGATGAACATTAAGAATATTGTGGAAGATTGTCATGAGCCACCTACTGGTTTTAGTTTGACTGTGTAGCTACTTGTTATCTGCTGAAGAGTATCCACAACCTTTTTCATTGAATTGCAATCCAAAATCATTTTTGGCTTCTTATCAGTCCCATCACTAATTTCATCATAATGATAGAGTGTTTTCATTAGTTCATCCATCTTATTTCTCATGGGAATATAATTGACCACATTAGCGTCAGTTGTAAAGTAAACCGGACAGCTATGAACCCACTTTTTTCATGATATTTTGTTGAACCTCTAGTTTATTTTTACATATAGTTCTCGACCTTGTTAATTTCATTTCCAGGGGCAGCTGTCTCAAATTCTAAGACATAGAAAAGTTGTCAATTGTGATACTCTGAGCTCGCAGTTCAAAAGTGAGTTCAGCAGCTACCCACATTCGCTGACTTTTCTTTCTGGTGCATCTCGGGTCTTCCTTCTCTTACAAATTTGGACTTTCATTACGTATGAAAATTAGTGTCACACAGAGTCCGCACTTTGATTTTGCGATATACTGTTTGATGGACACCGACCTATAAATGGTACCAACTGTTCGCCGATAGTAACATTTTCTTGGGGATTATAGAGTTTAGGAAGGACTTCTACACACTTCTCCCAAATACTACAATCCAGGGAAACTGCAGTATATATTTCCTCTCTAGTGGATTTCTTATCAAATCGCAGGGCACTAGGTATTTTACAGAATGTTTCATTGGACATGTTTGCTTGAAATATGATCCGCCCAGTATCTTTATCCTACAAACATTTTGTAAATTCCTCATGTGATCGCTTTACATCCAAAAGGAATAAGAACCCCAAGTGTCTGTAAAATACGGAATCATCAGTGTATGTCTATGGTTGACCATAAAATCGCTGTCCTTCAATATTTGACATCTCTATGTAACTCTGTACAATGTACTATTTCGAATGATGTTTTTACGTCACTTCTTCTGCTGGATGCACGTTCGTTAACTCATGGGGTATTCTTAATGACATTCAAAGCTGGTCGGCGGCTGTGTTGTGCTGGTGAGTTTAAAAGCCATTCTATATTCTCATTTTTAGAAAGATAAGACTGTAGACTATTTTGTAAACGCCTTGTACTCTCGTCACTGTCATCAGAACAACTACTTTCACATATGTTACTGACACGATCTTCATAGTCGAAAAGTGTTCCTTCATCCATCGAGAAATTTACTAATTCTCCTAATTCAGTCAGTGATATAACTACCATGGTGTCAAAATTCAAACTAAGTAGAAACAATAAAGATTCAAATAATTAAAAAGTTCCAAACAATTTCTTGGAAAAAGTAAGAAACAAACCCACTCTTGCCATTCTTGTAAACATAGAAGCTTTGTTCATTGTTCATAGTAGGTTGGGGCACTAAAAATGATTATTAACGTAACGTATAACATAAAAAAACTGATATTTCAGTAATAATGTTAATGCTTGGTCATTAGGAACCATTTGTTACTTATGACATTAATAAGATTTAAGACCAAATTAGTTTCAAAAATTTAAAGCATTTTTGTAGAAGTATTGCCCATGCATTTTTGACACTGACAGAATTTTATAACTTTATCTTGCTATTTACGAATGATAATTTATTACCATTTCGGATTGTACACAACAACAGGGGTAATGTTGGATTTTGCAGATCTCCAAGCAGCATTACTTGTCGACGCTATTTAACTAGTAGGTCCATGACAACGACATCAAGGTTGGAAAGGGCGCCAGCAGTTACTCAATTTCATGTCATGATAGCACATAGTTAATGGGGTAACTTCAGCCGATAATCACAATAGCTGGAGAAAACCGTAACTTACTAAGTAAAGATGTCATTAAAGATAATACACTTATGCTTATAAATTAAGGATAATTGCAGAATGTGGTGTCACACAACGTGGCACTACACAAAACTGGTGCTAATAGCATAGGCACATAGGGAATACACACGACACAGATCTGTAAGTTGAGAAAACCGTCCCGAAACACATATTCTACGAAGCGGCACTGTTTCCTGAGCATGTACCCCGACATCAATATGGGATATGATCACCATGCACACGTACACAGGCCGCACAATGAGTTGGCATACTCTGGATCAGGTGGTCGAGCAGCTGCTGGGGTATAGCCTCCGATTCTTGCACCAGTGCCTGTCGGAACTCCTGAAGTGTCGTACGGGTTTGAAGACGTGCAGTGAAACGTCGACTGAGAGCATCCCGGACGTACTCGATAGGGTTTAGGTCTGGAGAACATGCAGGCCACTCCATTCGCCTGATATCTTCTGTTTCAAGGTACTCCTCCACGGTAGAAGCTCAGTGGGGCCGTGCGTTATCATCCATCAGGAGGAAGGTGGGACCCACTGCACCCCTGAAAAGGCGGACATACTGGTGTAAAATGACGTCCCGATACATCTGAGCAGTTACAGTTCCTCTGCCAAAGACATGCAGGGGTGCACGTGCACCCATCATAATCCCACCCCACACCATCAAACCACGACCTCCATAAAGGTCCCTTTCAAGGACATTAAGGGGTTGGTATCTGGTTCCTGGTCCGCTCCAGATGAAAACCCAGCGAGAATCACTGTTCAGACAATACCTGGACTCGTCCGTGAACATAACCTGGGAGCAATGTTCCAATGAACATGTACTGTGTTCTTGACACCAGGCTTTACGGGCTCTCCTGTGACCAGGGGTCAGTGGAATGCACCTTGCAGGTCTCCGGGCGAATAAACCATGTCTGTTCAGTCGTCTGTAGACTGTGTGTCTGGAGACAACTGTTCCAGCGGCTGCGCTAAGGTCCCGAGCAAGGCTATCTGCAGTACTCCGTGGCCGTCTGCTGGTATTAATGGTGAGATATCGGTCTTCTTGTGGTGTTGTACACTGTGGACGTCCTGTACTGTAGCGCCCGGACACGTTTCCTGTCTGCTGGAATCGTTGCCATAATCTTGAGGTCATACTTTGTGGCACACGTAGAGCCCGTGCTATGACCTGCTGTGTTTGATCAGCCTCCAGTCGGCCTAGTATTCTAGTATTCAATATGTGTTCTTTGAGCCATTTTCAACACACAGTCACCATTAGCACGTCTGAAAATGACTGCACACTTACTCTCTGCACCGTACTCTGACATGCACCAACACACCTCTGCGTATGTGAACTGCTGCCAGCGCCACCGTGCGACGACCGCAGGTCAAATGCACCGCATGGTCATACCCCGAGGTGATTTAAACCTGCAAACCGCCAACCAGAGCGTTGTTTCACCATGTGTCAGCATCATCCTTAATTTATGAACGTGAGTGTTTTTAGCTGTAGTACTGTTAATGAAGATCTGAAAGTGAATGTTGAGGTTAATATACCTCCACAGAACGGAATGGCAACATCCATATTGGGACGGGAAGTACATATAAAAGACACTCGCTTCGAGTTTTTACTGCTAGATCTGTTCTAAAAAACAATCTAATAGTGGAGCTGAGGCTTGAGTGATTCAAGGTGCACAGACGAAAAGATATTCCGACGAGTCGGAGTATATGCTGTTCCTCACGAAGGGAGGAGTTTACACGTGGGAAACACCAGTGAAAACGCTATATGGAGACTTTTCTTCCAGCTGTGAAACACCGTTGATATTCTGTAATGATGTAAATATTTTGTTTCTGTTTTTATGTGCGTTTTCCAGTCACACTTAAAGGAAAGGTACGCGTAATTTTTATCGCCTATGTGCCATTTCTGAGTTTCTCCTTAGCAAGAAACTGAATCTTCCAAGCTGATTATATTCCCAGTACCATTGCAGGAAATGGTCTAGATCGGTTTCATTAGCGTGAGACCTCCTCTTTCCGCCACAGTTATCAATTACAGAATAGTCTATATTGGAAGAGAACAGTTAAGGGTCCGTTATCCTCCCCCAGCATCTCTAACCCTAAAGTAATAGGGTAGTTAATTAAAGAAAAAGTGTGTGTGTATGTATTTGTGTGTGTGTGTGTGTGTGTGTGTGTGTGTGTGTGAGAGAGAGAGAGAGAGAGAGAGAGAGAGAGAGAGAGAGAGAGAGAGAGAGAGAGTCAGACAGACAGACAGAAACGGCGTAAAATCTTGTCAGTTAAATCCAAAATCTACTTGTGTCAGTCGCCAGAAGTATTTAGGCTGTTTTAGATGACAAATGTAGTCTTACACCATACTACACTACTGGCCATTAAAATTGCTACACCACGAAGATGATGTGCTACAGACGCGAAATTTGACCGACAGGAAGAAGACGCTGTGATATGCAAATGATTAGCTTTTCAGAGCATTCACACAAGGTTGGCGCCGGTGGCGACACCTACAACGTGCTGACATGAGAAAAGTTTCCAACCGATTTCTCATACACAAACAGCAGTTGACCGGCGTTGCCTGGTGAAACGTTGTTGTGATGCCTCGAGTAAGGGGGAGAAATGCGTAGCATCACGTTTCCGAATTTGATAAAGGTCGGATTGTAGCCTATCGCCATTGCCGTTTATCGCATCGCGACACTGCTGCTCCCGTTGGTCGAGATCCAATGACTGTTAGCAGAATATGGAATCGGTGGGTTCAGGAGGATACGCTGTGCTGGATCCCAACGGCCTCGTATCACTAGCAGTCGAGATGACAGGCATCTTATCCGCATGGCTGTAACGGATCGTACAGCCACGTCTCGATCCCTGAGTCAGCAGATGGGGACGTTTGCAAGACAACAACCATCTGCACGAACAGTTCGACGACGTTTGCAGCAGCATGCACTATCAGCTCGGAGACCATGGCTGCGGTTACCCTTGACGCTGCATCACAGACAAGAGCGCCTGCGATGGTGTACTAAACGACGAAACTGGGTGCACGAATTGCAAAACGTCATTTTTTCGGATGAATCCAGGTTCTGTTTACAGCATCATGATGGTCGCATCCGTGTTTGGCGACATCGCGGTGAACGCACATTGGAAGCGTGTATTCGTCGTCGCCATACTGGCGTATTACCGGGCGTGATGGTATGGAGTGCCATTGGTTACACGTCTCGGTCACCTCCTATTCGCATTGACTGCACTTTGAACAGTGTACGTTACAATTCAGATGTGTTACGTCCGGTGGCTCTACCCTTTATTCGATCCCTGCGAACGCCTACATTTCACCAGGATAATGCACTACCGCATGTTGCAGGTCCTGTACGGGCCTTTGTGGATACAGAAAACGTTCGACTGCTGCCCTGGCCAGCACATTCTCCAGTTCTCTCACCAACTGAAAACGTCTGGTCAATGGTAGCCGAGTAACTGGCTCGTCACAATACGCCAGTCAGTACTCTTGATGAACTGTGGTATCGTGTTGAAGCTGCATGGGCAGCTGTACCTGTACACGCCAACCAAGCTCTGTTTGACTCAATGCCGAGGCTTATCAGGGCCGTTATTACGGCCAGAGGCGGTTGTTCTGGGTACTGATTTCTCAGGATATATGCACCCAAATTACGTGAAAATGTAATTACATGTCAGTTCTAGTATAATGTATTTGTCCAATGAATACCCGTTTATCATCTGCATTTCTTCTTGGTGTAGCAATTTTAATGGTCAGTAGTGTATTTTATGGGTTTACATTATTGTGCTATCCCCTTTATTTTCAATAAATCGTTTAAATCTTGTATTCTCAATTTACCCGTTCAGAGAGCTCTGTTAAGTAGAACTCGCGTACATCTAGTCGTTTACATGTCATATTCTATAGGTAACTTCTTACTTGCATATTCTTTCCGCGGAGTTGCAATCCCAGGAACCTTGTCGACGTGTATTTTCAAAATCTAGTATTTTAACTGTAATTAGTACGGTTAAGTTAAGAATAGCTGTTTTTATGAGAACATTGCAGCCAACCATAGATCGTTGTCTACATCAACTTAATACAAGAACGAAACAGAATTACTATATTACTAGCTTCAGAGCATCACAGTATGAGAAGAGTTCACTGGGGGCAGAAACCGAACGAAATGGCACAGAGGTTAGCATACTGGACTCGCATGAGGGTGGACGGCGGTTCAAACCCACGTCTGGCCATCCAAATTTTGGTTTTCTTTGATTTCCCTAAATCGCATCAGGCAAATGCCGGGATGGTTCCTTTGAAAGGACACGGCCGACTTCCTTCGCGATCCTTGCCTAATCCGATGGTACAGATGACTTCGCTGTCTGGTCCCCTTCCACAAATCAACCAACCAAGATCTTGAATATTATTATTTTTGTTATATAGTAGTCCACAAATGCACGCACGTAGCTCTCCTCGTTCTGTATGTTACCTCCAAGAGGCGTGTAAATACCACAACAGTAGATGCTTCTGCGGAACAAATAATTGTAAGCCAAACAGAATTCGTAAGATATTTCGTTTATTTTGTAAACATGTGTTTAGGTATCATAATTTAATGTACAGCATTAGACTACAGCAGTTTACGCCCGTGTTGCCTTCTGTTTGTTAGTAAGTTTCTGAACACAAATCAGAAATCGATCTTCCGTTTACCAAATAATTTTTTGAAGCCATCAATATTGTCCTTGCTATTTGAATTTGTCTGATATTCATCTCAGAGACAGTAATACTTGCTCTCCAGTATTGCAAATCATCGTTTTTCGCAATCGATATTTACATCTAAATCTACATCAGCATCTATACTCTGCAAAGCATCGCGAGGCGCACGGCAGAGGGTACCAGTTATTTTGGTTTCTTCCCGTTCCATTCACGTATGGAGCGCGGAAAGAATGATTGAATCCTTCAGTGCGTGCTGTAATTGTTCTAACCTTATCCTGATAATCCCTATGTGAGCGATACGTAGGGGATTCCAGTATATTCCTAAAGTCACCATCTAAAGCTGGTTCTTAAAACTTTGTTAACATATTTTTTCTCGGAATAGTTTACGTCTATCTTTAAGAATAGCCCAGTTCCGTTCCTTCAATATGTCAGTGACACTCTTCCATGGATTAAAAAAACCTGAGACCACTCGTGCTGCCCTTCTCTGTAATGTTCAATATCCCCTGTCAGCCCTATTTGGTACAGGCCCACACACCTGAGCAATATTGTAGAAACGGTCACATGAGTAATTTGTAAGAAATCTCCTTTGTAGACTGGTTGCACTTCCCCAGTATTCTACCAGTAAGCCGAAGTCTATCGCCTCCTTTACCCACGACTGAACCTATGAGATATATCCATTTCGTATCCCTACAGAGCGTTACACCAATGTATTTGTATGAGATGGTCAATTCCAGCTGTGACTAACAGATATTATAGTCAGAGGCTACTACGTTTCTTCGTTTTATGAAGTGGACAGTTTTACATTTCTGAACATTTACAGTAAGTTATCAATCTTCGCATCACTTTGAAATCTTATCGAGATCTGACTGAATATTTATGCAGCTTCTCTCAGATAATTGTTCATTGTAGATAACTGAATCATCTGCGAAAATTCTGATATTACTATTAATATTGTCCGCAAGATCATTAGTATACATTATGAAGAGAGGGGTCTTGACATACGTCCCTGGGTCTACGTCTGACGATGACTCTCCAAGATAACATGCCGTGTTATCCCTACCAAAAGTCCTCAATTCAGTCACAAATTTCACTTGATATCCCATACGATTGTACTTTTGACAATAAGCATACGTGTGGTACTGAGTCAAATGCTTTCCGGAAATTAATAAATAATGCATCCATCTTATGGCCTTGATCCAAAGCTTTCAGTATGTCATGTGAGAGAAGCGCGAGTTGTATTTCATATGATCGATGGTTTTGGTATCCTTACTGGTTCGCATTGAGAGGGCCATTCTGTTCAAGGTACCTCATTATGTTTGAGCTCAGAATATGTTCTATGATTACACAACAAACCAATGTCAAGGATATTGGACGGTAGTTTTGTGATCACTTTGACTGCTCTTCTAGTACACGGATGTTACCTGTGCTTTTTCCAAGAACTGAGCATGGCTTTTTTTCGAGGGATCTACAATAGACTATAGATAGAAAAGATGCTAACTCAGCCGCAAATTCAGTGTAGAATCTGACAGGGATTCCATCGGGCGCTGGTGCTTTATGATTATAATTAAAAAAAGTCAAGAAAGCCCGTAATACACAAGGCGTAAATTTTAACTTGACAAAACAGAATAACTCGAAAAATAAGCTTCACACGAAAAAATGTGTAGAATCCGAAGTTGATTATTTTCGAGGGGGCATTTGCTGGTGCTAAAATTAGCCAGCCACCCCAGCCCTCTGGGGGTGGGGCGGGAGGCAACTTTTAAAATTTCAAATAGGAACCCCCCCCCCCATTTTTTATTGCAAAATCAGATTCTACATAAAAAACTACGTACATTTCGTCTTAAACTTTTGTTTTGATTCTTGGTAGTTGGCGCTGTAATTCAAGAAAATCCATGTTCTCATTTTTGTGTAGAAAATAGTTACGGATAGTAAAAAAATACTTATTTACTTCGTAAATTTTGATTCGCTAAAACTAAACTCTCACTCTCTCCCCATTGGGTGGGGTTTGAGAGAGAGGAATTAAGAGTTTTACAAATGTTGACTCAAATATTTTTTCCGACGACTCCGATACGTTTTGTTTGTTTCGTGGTTATGAGGCCACACAACTTTTAATTACTAAACAAATCATCTGACTAGCTAACTAACTAACCAAACACCCTACTTCCTAACGAGTGAACTCATTAAGTCACAGAGTAAACAAAGTAAAAGAATAACTGAGAAAAAGACTAACCCACTCTCTAACTAGAGATGAATGTGTTGCCGTTTAAGATTTGGTGCTCCTGAAAAGGAACGATTGGTTTAGTTTTATTGTGTTGCCATTAGAGAAAAATGTCACAGTCGCATGAACACAAAACTGTCTGATATGATCCACACAGGTTAAATATACAAGAAATAGGAGGACCAACTCAAATTGAAAATTAAAAAGAGGCTCAAGTCAGCCTCCCTGAATCTATTGATGTATTGATAAAGATTACAGTTGAAAAGAATGAGACGGCAACAGAAGAAACTAACACTATTATTACTGTCGTTAGCCTACATTATTGTTTCATGAAACAAGTAGTTATTGGATTTTGTAAGGACTCTCGCAGCCCACGAGCCAAACAGAAGCTAAGAACTGTATGTAATCAGAAAAAAATACTCTGGAGATATAAGAAGTTATCTCTGGCATAAACAGCGGAGTTCACGCCCTTGTTTTTATTACGGTCATGTTATAGTTACTTCATGTTTAATGATAATACACAATGGTAAAGTGAAGGCTAAGAAATGTAATCAAGTATTTCGTGAGCTGTGATAGATATCCACAAATACATTAATATCATTGGCAAAGTGTTTTCATTTGCTTCATATAAAATTAAATTTACTGTACGCCTCAGGTGAAAGTACAGTCTCTAACACATAGTGATAGAGTGGTGTTAACAACATTACCACTGAAATAAATTTAGATCAAAGGATACACTTGACTGGAGGTAAAACAATATTAGCATTCAAATTAATCACAAACATCGCATCGAAATAGGCTGGGAAATGGTTAGAAAAGTGACTCGCATTCGGGGGCTCAAATATCCGTCCAGCCATCCATGGTTAGGCTTCCTAGTACTTTCTTGAATCATTTATGGCTAGTTCGAGTGGGGTTTCTACGGAAATAACACGGTGATTCGCTTCCACATCCTTGTAGTATCTGAGCTTGAATTTCGTCACAGTAAACCTCGTCATCGACAAGACATAAATCCATAACCTTCCTATCTTCCGAAGGTATGCTCCGTCTCCAATGACCTCGTTGTCGACCTAAAACCGTAATCTTTCTTTTCTTGTTCTTTTCACGTATTGCGTGCCTGCGCTGAAACAACCGCAACAGTTACAGCATCACTCATAAAATCATCACTAGCCAACACGTAACGACTCTCGAACCGAATAAAAATCAATACAGCGTTCACATTCCCAGTCGAGAAAATTGTAAGAGCTAGCTTCACTGAGCGTAACAGTAATGAAGTACTGGCTATCTATAATTAAAGTGCAGCTACTCACCGAATTCCTATATGGGCTGTAATTATTGTATGGCAACGAAACTTGGTAGATATACAAATGCGTTAATGCGGAACCGATTTACAGTGGAAAAAATTATTTCTAATTTTGGTCACTAGGTAAAAATCTCGCACTGTACAGCATCTAGTCGCGTCTCCGGTGTTCATACTACGCATATTGTGTAAGCGCCGATTAATAATAAAATCAACTTTATGCTCTTCTCACTTGTTTCAACCTTTCTGTCCACGCCCCGTATCTAATCCATTACATATGGAAACATTTCTATTCGCTTTTCTTGCATTCACAGCGCCATATTTGCACCTGTTGGCCAAAACTGTAATTTTTTCCCGTTTGTAAATCGGTTCCGCATTAACGTACTAGAATATCTACCAAGTTTCGCTGTCATACGATAGTTACAGCTCCCACTGCACCGATGTGAGTAGCCGCACTCTAATTATAACTAACAGCTAGTAGCCATTAATAACGGATACGTACACAACGAAATAAAAATGAATGAAGAACCTGTCATTGCAACAATATTTAAATAAAAACAAAATACAGTTTGTCTGCCAAATAATGAGCTTCTAAAAAGAAATTAACTTCTTTCACAATACCTTCAACAGCTCAGAGAAACTTCAGAAAATAGGCACTTGAGTGGAATAGAGAAATATATTATTACGCAATATTTCCGAAATTCGCTTGAGTCATCTGTGGCCATCAGGTAACTATGCGTCTGAAAATGGGACGACGGTTGGTTTTGTGGCGAGAGAGAAAACAACAGCGATAGCCAACATGGTCTATTGACCACGAAGTATCATTTATAATGCAGATTCCTATGGAGGTTTATTGCCAGATTATGGGCACGGAATTATCCCACTAAAATTCCGTGCACAAGCTATTATTTACTAGGAGAGACAGTACGTTCTTTTCTCTCATTGAATACTGTAGTAAGCTACGTGACTGACGACCAGACAATGCTGAGTACAACCTACAACTTTTATAATTGACAGTTTGGAAGTTTATCGGTCTGAATCCAGAAACTATTAATTCATTCAATAAAAAATTGACAGATGGTGCTTGTATTCCCAAAGGTACTGCAAAGGGAGTTCTTATGTCTGTCTCCTGGGCCCACAAGCATTCCTTGTGAATTAGTCTGTTTATTAGTAGAAACTGTGTCAGAATCCCTACATTATTTCATGATATACAGGGTGTCCATAAAGCCACTTCACAACTTCAAAAGTTTATTACAACGGCAGTTGTTGAAATATATATATACCTGAAACACAAAATTTTTGTATATATATATATATAAATGTTAGTATATATATATATATATATATATATATATATATATATATATATATATACCTGAAACACAAAATTTTAGTATATAAATGTTAGTATGTATATATATATATATACCTGAAACACAAAAATTTTAGTATATATATATATATATATATATATACACTAAAATTTTGTGTTTCAGATACTCTGTTCATGGAAGGAACTGAACCTCTACAAAATGGTAACTCCTCAAGAGAAGGCACAATATGTCTCCTGGTTTATTGAGACAAAATCGGATTTCAGACTCAACGAATCTTCAGAACAAAGTATTGAAGAGATTCACCATCGTTCCCTTCACGCCGTGCATGGCACAAAAAATTTGTGGTGACAGTGACAGTGTTGGATAAAGAGAGGAGCGGGCGACCAAGAACATCCGAGGAAAACATCAAAAATGGCTCTGAGCACTATGCGACATAACTTCTGAGGTCATCAGTCGCCTAGAACTTAGAACTAATTAAACCTAACTAACCTAAGGACATCACATACATCCATGCCCGAGGCAGGATTCGAACCTGCGACCGTAGCGTTCGCCCGGTTCCAGACTGTAGCGCCTAGAACCGCACGGCCACTCCGGCCGGCAGGAAAACATCAATCGCGTTTTAAACGTCTTCACTCGTTCACCTACGAAGTCCATCTGCACTGCTGCCACATAGTTGCAACTACCACTTGAACTGTGCATAAGGTCCTCCACAAGAACTTACGGTTGTACGCTTACAAAGTGCAACTGTTACAGACACTTGAGCCAAATGACAAACGAAAACGGACAGAGTTTGCACTCAACATGCTGGAACGTCTTTCGGTGGATGAGACACTCCTCAAACCAGTTTGTTTCAGTGACGAGGCAACTTTTCATGTTTCTGGGACACAATGTGGGAATCTGGGGATCTGGACACCCCCATGTGACTAGGGAGATTCACCGGGATAGTCCAAAAGTGAATGTGTTGTGTGGAATCGTGGGCAACCGAATAATTGGTCCATTTTTCTTCAACGAGTCAACAATTACTGCAGATGTTTACCTCGACCTTCTGACCGAATATGTAGCACCACAATTGATTGACACAACCAGCTATCATTTTCCAGCAAGATGGTGCACCACTACATTGGAGACTGCATCCTCGTTAGTTTCTCAATGAAACATTTCCAGGCAGATGGATTGGGAGGGATGAGACAATTCCTTGGCCACAGCGTTCGCCAAATGTCAATCCCTTGGACTTTTTCTTATGGGGGCATGTAAAAGACATCGTGTGTCAAAGACAGGTATGGGACATTGCTGACTTGAACAAAGGGAGCCGCGCGGGATTAGTCGAGCGGTAGACCGGCACGGTAGCTCAGCGTGTTCGGTCAGAGAGCTGGTTCGCCTCTGTAATAATAATAATTAAAAAAAACTGAGTGGAAGGATCAACAAACGAACTTGAACGGATGTCATGTGACGTTCGCAACGACCAAACACTACGATCAACAACGAACAAAATGAAAAAAAGGAAAAAAAAGAGGTCTAAGGCGCTGCAGTCGTGGACTGTGCGGCTGGTCCCGGCGGAAGCTCGAGTCCTCCCTCGGGCATCGGTGTGTGTTTGTCCTTAGGATAATTTAGGTTAAGTAGTGTGTAAGCTTAGGGACTGATTACCTTAGCAGATAAGTCCCATAAGATTTAATACACATCTGAACATTTTTTTTAATAAAAGGATTCGTAATACCATTGCCACCATTGATGACGCTATGCTACAGCGAACATGGCAAGAAATCGACTACCGTCTTGATGCGCTTCATGCAACTAAAGGCACCCATATAGAGGTCTATTAAACACTGACAAATAAACTTTTATAAACTGTGATTACAATGAAAGAAATGTTGTTAAAATATTTCATCAACTGCCGTTATAATAAAGTTTTGAAGTCGTAAAGGGACTTTATGGACACCCTGTATATTAACTGGTGTTTTTGTCTGATGTGTTATCTAGTAAATGATGAACAGGAATTTTCAACTCCACTGAAAATATAACAGATTTAGTAGACCGAAAATAATAAATACTAATGTAAAACAAACAGTTTTAATCTGCCAGTAAGTTTCATATCGGTGCATACTCCGCTACAGAGTGAAAATTCATTTTGAATACTCATGTACTTCGACTTACGGCGCAAACTGGCGACCTGCCCTGGCTTCGTATGTGTAGAACTAACAAGGAACCCCTTGAGCGCGAGGTCGTAAAAGGCCAACGATGTTTATGGCATTCGACGCCCCATATATTATCTACTATGTAACCTCGATATTGACTGGTGATGGCAACAGGTGGTGCGACTGGAGATATCCAATGTTGAGCACAGCAAGAGGCTGTGTGGCCTAGGTGAAGTGCTTAGTCGACGAGTACCTCACAACAGTGCTATAGTGCTTGTGGTGTTGATTCAAAGCAGAACAATGCGAACAACAAACAAAGCAAACATTGCATTATATCGACAACAGTTTTCGAAGTTGACATTTCGTCAGAAAGGAACCCAAGGAAATTCACACAGTGAGATTGAAGTGGCAGATGAAATACTAGCGTTTCGGCAAGATGGATCCGTGGAATGTATGTTATGTTATACCCTCTACTGTGCGGTCAATGTACGAGGGCTATCCACAAAGTAAATTACGTTTTGGAATTAAAAATAAATAAAGTATTGGAAACTTTTTTTATTATATACAGATGAAAGCCACACTTAAATTCTACTTTTCTACACAGTTGCCATTTAAATTAAGGCACTTATCGTAGCGATGGACGAGCTTGGAAATTCCTTTGTCGTAAAATTCGGCCGCCTGCGCCTTTAACCTCGTGGTTACCTCTTCTTGAAGCTGTGCGTCGTCATCAAAACGCTGCATAGCCAACCACTTCTTCATTGCTGGGAATAAGTGGAAGTCGCTCGGTGCCAGGTCGGGACTGTACGGCGGATGAGGAAACAACTCCCACTTAAAAGATTCGAGAACTTCACGAGTGGCATTTGCCGTGTGGGCCCGGGCGTTGTCGTGAATCAGCAAGATCTTTGAGCCCAACTTTCCCTTGCACTTGTTTTGTATTGCTCTTCTGAGGGTGTGCAGAGTTTGGCAATACCTTTGAGAATTTATTGTAGTGCCTCTTCCTAGGAAATCCACAAAAATCACACCTTTTCTGTCACAAAAGACAGTCATTACGTGGTTGAAGGCGCAGGCGACCGAATTTTACAACGAAGGAATTTCCAAGCTCGTCCATCGCTACGATAAGTGCCTTAATTTAAATGGCAACTATGTAGATAAGTAGTATTTAAGTGTGGCCTTCATCTGTATACAATTTTTAAAAAAATTTCCAATACTTTATTTATTTTTTATTCCAAAACGTTATGTACTTTGTGGATAGCCCTCGTACACGAGGGACACAATGATTACGATAGGTGCTTAGTAGGTGAAAGTGATACTGAAAAAGGTGGTCTTTGTCGGGCAGGGCGTCACAATCCCCGTCTCCAGTGGAACATAGTAAAGGACAATTAAAGGGAGGACAAGGGACACTTGTAACAAAAACTGGTGTTTGCTCTTTCAGTGATGCTCGTCACAATATACAGGATGTGCATGTCCTACTACGTTATGCACATCAAGTAGCGCGTGACACAGATTACAGTGATTTGAAGGGGAGCAGTGCATGTTTGTATAATGTCAAATAGTGCTGCAGAATTGGAAGACGAAAGATAACGAAACTTCAAACAAAGCTCAACTTGACAGTGCGCAGCAGACCGAGAGCCAGTCCGAAAACTTGTATATGAGATAAACAAACTTATCCCATAGTTCAGTACGGAATTTGTTTTCAGCTCCGACCACTCGGGATTTAAAGATGAAATGCATGTGAAAGGAATCCAGGAAATTAGAGGTGCTACGAGAGTTGTATCAAGATCAACTAACATCAATTCTCTAATACATTTGTATACAGTTATGCCGACTGTTCATTGGATGGTAGTTTCGCTGGAAAGTTATTTATTGTGCTGCGATAAGTTGGAGGTGCTCTGCCCTTCAATTCTTTCTCGTGTGCATGATCTTTCAAGGGCAGCAGTGAATATTTACGTCATAACAAGCAGGAGTGGGAAAATGAGCCGCCGGCCGGTGTGGCCGAGCGGTTCTAGGCGCTTCAGTCTGGAACCGCGCGACTGCTATTGTCGCAGGTTCGAATCCTGCCTCGGGCATGGATGTGTGTGATGTCTTTAGGTTAGTTAGGTTTAAGTAGTTCTAAGTTCTAGGGGACTGATGACCTCAGATGTTAAGTCCCATAGTGCTCAGAGCCATTTGAATCATTTTTTGAAAATTAGCCTAAGAGAACTACAACTATGGTATGAATACTGGTTTTGATCAATAGCTGGACAAAATAACTTACTTCTTTGGATCAAGCTGTCCCTCCTGAAGATAGTGTGACATTGCAATTCATGCCACTTGGAACCGCTGGACAACTCAGCCTCTGGATGTTTCTTTCCGTGCATATAAAGCATATTCTCGCGTTATTTGCAGCTACGCCTTAAAGGATAGTCAATTTCACTAAAAGTTCCACGACAGGATGTTCATGGTGCAAATTAATAGTTTGATTTGTAAATTTCTTGAATGTCGACTATATCCATTTTGTGAAGTGTAATGCGTACAACAAATAGAAGGATGATCTTTGCACCTCGCAGACACTCATTTCCTGTCGCCCTCCTGATGCAATGAATGAAGACATTGGCAGCTAAATTTTTTTCTGTCATAATTACTAAAACAACACTTTCAATTGAGCCTTACTAGAGACTGAACTTGCGACCTCACACTCAATGTGCTCTTTGTAAGTATTTATTACCGGACAACTTGTCCGATTTAGCGGTAATTTCGCTTATGGGGCATTGCGTGTAGTTATGATTAAATTTCTGAGAACAGAGTTACGCAACTGAATACCATCGCTTCCATACAATTTATCCGTACCACGTTCGCCCACATTTCCCTCCCGCCTCTAAGACACTAACTCTACATCAAAAAACGTGTTCCTATCATCTTAATGTCTGATACCTCCTGAATCGTATGTAGTATAGTTCACAGCAACCTCCCGACAGCTGTAGCTAGCGCCAACCTGGCACTGCAGACTTAAGTCTATCTTCTGGGCCCACAAACTTTCCTCATGAATTACTCTGTCTATTAGCAGAAATTGTATCAAAATCCCTACAGTATTTTTCAGTATTAGCCTTCACACACAGACAGAAAAACGCAGCGAATGAATTTAATTTATAATAAGCATGGATAATTCCAAGGAGAGCTGCCATTTATCACAAGATCTCAATGGCATTGTTTCCACAGCGGTGGGGGACTTTACTTCATCATATTTTAGGAATGGCTCTGAGCACTATGGCACTTAACTTCTGAGGTCATCAGTCGCCTAGAACTTAGAACTACTGAAACCTAACTAACCGAAGAACATCACACATATCCATACCCGAACCTGCGACCATAGCCGATGCTCGGTTCCAGACTGTAGCGCTTAGAACCGCTCGGCCATCCCGGCCGGTCTTATTTTAGAAAGTTAACACAAAATATTGATTAGTTATATGCACAAACCTACCTTCTGAATCAGTCTACGTATTCGTGAAAAATATGTCCAACTTCATTCAGTAGTTTCTGACATTAGCCTGAAAAGGCAGACAGGAACTGCAGCAGGGGACTTTAATTTATGTGTCTTACTAGCAACTCGTTCCAGCTTTGTGTGGCCAGCGCTGAGTATTTACTGCTGGACAAGTTGAATCTAACTGTTGCAAATGAGAGCTATAATTACAGTTAACTATGATTTAAGCATAGTATTTCATGAAGGCTCTCAGAACGCACGAATGTTATCTGTTCGATATTTAAGGGTAGGTTTACTAACTTTTGGTTAAAAAAATCGTTTTTTGGATCAATAAAAGTATTTATAATCCACCCCTGAAACGGTTCATCCGAATACGGAACCGAAATGTTTGTTATCCGCGGTTGAACAAAAAAAAATGCATCTGCCTGAAATCGGCCTTTTTCACGTACCAGTTTGTATCTTTTGGAGGACGAGTTATTGTACCGGTGCTTAGGAGGAAACACACAAAATTCAAATGAAAGTTTGAACGCTTGTGTTTGGAAGTTAGCCCCCAAGCATTTGCATTCTGGCGCGAAAACTGTGGAGATTGCGACTTTCCTGGCAGTGAGTAGCTTCAACGAAGGCTTCAAAAATGGTTCAAATGGCTCTGAGCACTATGGGACTTAACAGCTGTGGTCATCAGTCCCCTAGAACTTAGAACTACTTAAACCTAACTAACCTAAGGACATCACACACATCCATGCCCGAGGCAGGATTCGAACCTGCGACCGTAGCAGTCGCACGGTTCCGGACTGCGCGCCTATAACCGCGAGACCACCGCGGCCGGCTCAACGAAGGCTATTCAGCAATTCTGAAGACCATGACAACCATGGACGTCATCGTGGGACTCTATTCGACCAGTTCGTCAAGCGTTCGGACGACCACCAGATTCAAACGGCCGAAAACCGCTTGTCACCGGCCGTACGAGCGGCTCTGGAGCAGCGCAGGATGGCCCAGATCGAGCAAAACGCCCCCTATGAGGAAGAGGAAGGACTAGTTTATGGACCCGGAATATCAGATTGAACGTACGTTGCATAATTTTGCATTTATATGTAGTGAAAACTTCAAACGCGTTTTTCTCGAAATGACTTTTTTTATCGCACACAGTGGTAACTTCAAATCTACTGAACCGATTGGCATGATTCTTTGTTTCCGACGAAGCTAACTAAATTATCTAGGAGTTGTACCACTTTTATTCCGATCCATCAACCATAAATATTTTTACTTGGCCGACGAAGTCGAAAAATCTGTGAAAAAACCCTATTTTTTCAAATGGCCGCCATTTTGTTTCATATGGTCCAAATAACTTAAGCGACGTACAACTCCTAAGGAATCTTATATACTTCGCTAACGTGAACTCAATTTTGATTTCAGAGGAGAGGGCTGACCTGTGACATACCGCGCGTGGAGGTCTACATCGAAATTTTGTTTCGTTCCGACGGCACTTCCGCCTTCGCTCTTCGATATTCCCGGTCGAAAAAATTCCAGTTTGTAGGAGAAATATCAATAAACAATTTGAGCAAATTTGACATTGATATTTATAACACATCCCGAGAAAAAAAATTCTCAAAGAGCATGCTTTTTTCGGGCCAAAGATAGTAAACCTCCCCTTAAGAGGCATTTGTAGTAACGCCTCACAGCAATGCAATAGCAGCTGCGAGCTACCATACCACCTGGTCTGCCCAACTGCGGCACCAGTAGGCTATTTGCCTGCTGCATGTCGGGCGGGGTAGCTGCGGCGTCTAGGAGTTTTGCCACGGTTCGCGTGGCTCCGCCCATCGGAGGTTCGAGTCCTTTCTCGAGCACGGATGTGCTATCCTTGGAGTAGGTTAGTTTAAGTTAAATTAAGTAGTGTTAAGCCTAGGGACCGGTGACCTCAGCAGTTTGGTCCTATAGGAACTTACCACCACATTCCTGCATGATTGCAGCGGTTTTCCGATGCAAGCTATATTTTCTTTGTAACCATTTGTCACACTTCCCTTCGCTCCACTAAACCACTAACTCTATACTAAAAAATATGTTCTTATGAGCTTAAAATTTTATATTTTCTGCATCGCAGATCGTTTAGGAAGTTGCCTGTTACTACCACAAGCATTTTGGTAGAGGTAGGCTGGCCGTTCAGTCAGGGAGCCTTATACCTTTGCCGGCCGCGGTGGTCTAGCGGTTCTAGGCGCTCAGTCCGGAACCGCGCGACTGCTACGGTCGCAGGTTCGAATCCTGCCTCGGGCATGGATGTGTGTGATGTCCTTAGGTTAGTTAGGTTTAGGTAGTTCTAAGTTCTAGGGGACTGATGACCACAGATGTTAAGTCCCATAGTGCTCAGAGCCATTTGAACCATTTGAACCTTATACCTTTCTCCGCTAGATGACAATGGCATGGTTTTCACAATGGCGGGAGAATTTATATCATCATAGTGTAGCCAGTTTCCATTAAATATTTATAAACTGCATACACAAACCTTCCCTGTGAATCAGTCTACATGTCAGTGAAAACCCCTGCATACAGTAGACCTGAGATGAACCCAACCATATAGACAAAAACTGCAGAGGAGTACTTTAATTGTACGGGAGAAGATAACAATTAGCTACGTTTCTATAACTGGCTATTCAAACCTCTGTTCTTTTAGTAAAAACTTCAATTCCAAATTAAGTAATCTCTGGGAGTGTTAATTATTTTTTGGAATTATTGTTACGATTTTTTGCAATGCTTCCTACAAAATAAAATTTCTGGAAACATTATGTACCCAACAACGACGTTTCATTTTTTCCTTTTTTTCTCTTTTGTACCTATTCTTGAAATAGGCACTTTCATTTTCTTTCTATACTTTTCCTAATGCAATCCAAACTGGAAAGTTCATAATATTATTTTATTATCGTGAGTCATGGTTGGGTAGCTAAGCTGGTAGAGCACTTGCCCACAAAATGCAAAGGTCCCGAGTTTGAGCCTAGGTCTGGCACACAATTTTAATCTGCCAGGTAATTTCACATCAATGCATACTCCACTGCAGAGTGGAAATTCATTCTGGGTTATTTATTTTGTTTGACACAGGAATACTTCTTTTCCTTCCGCTCCTTTTTCGTTCTTCTCTGACCACCGTTTTCGTTTAGAATATGATTAGATCAGTTTTTTCTATTTCCTTTCGTGAAATAGGTTCAACTAAGGCAGAATACAATAACGAGACGAACACCCAAGATTTGGGATTGAAATGAAATAAATCTTTTATTTTAATTTTCGCGTACTTTGCGATGACTTGCGAACCGTCAGTTACAAAGCCCCAATAGTTATCCATATGGCATGACAACGAAATAATCACAAAACATAAAACAAATATAGTAATCGCCCTTTTTTTAATACAACAAAAAATAACACTTCAACAGTTCAGCTGTTAGTTTCCTACCTCAGTAGTTTTCTGGTCTAAACTAAACTCCATCCGAACAGGCCTTGGAAGGCCAATCGGTACCGACCGGCCGCCGTGTCATCCTCACCCACAGGCGTCACTGGATGCGGATATGGAGCGGCATGTGGTCAGCACACCGCTCTCCAGACCGTATGTCAGTTTACGAGACAGGAGCCGCTACATCACAATCAAGTAGCTCCCCAGTTTGTCTCACAAGGGCTTAGTGCAGCCCGCTTGCCAATAGCGCTCGGCAGACCGGATGGTCTTCCATCCAAGCGCTAACTGAGCCCGCCAGCTAACTTCGGTGATCTGACGGGAACCGGCGTTACCACTGCGGCAAGGCCGTTGGCAGTTTTCTGGTCTACTTTCTGCAATACGTATGTGATTCTACATGAAAGTGCTCTTCATGTTGTGAGAATACAGTTCCTTAGAAATATTCCGCACTGAACCATCTACATAAACACCGCCTTCGTTGTGTCTTTACAGTACACGTATTGCGCTGTAGTAATAACTCTCACAGCCGATGACACTGCCTATGTTGTGTGCCCATTGGCCGACACCACTTCCCTGTGAGCTCGCGGCATGCTGTAAGCTTTCCTCTACAAAGTGTGGGTGTCATTACCGGATGCTCAGGATTCCTCCCACATGGCATCAAACTGAAACAACCCCAGTTACAGAACAATTACAACCTGTATATCACATAATGTCAATGCTTATGGTATTCTGATGTACGACAAAAATGCGATGTTTATAATCTAGATGTGTCCAAAATTTTTGGACTGTCATAGTCAGGTAATTGTACTAGATAGTTACGTGCCCGTCCATTTCTTGATCGTTAACTTTGGCAGCAACTGTAACCCACAGACATGGCATTCAATTTTCGCTTCTGACCGATAGTTGCTATAAAATGTCTGACGGAATAGGACTGCGACCTGATCCTTGCTACTGTCAGTCCATTCTGCAGCAACCGCAGCATAATATTACCAGTGGAAATATGTTTCTGTCGAAACAAAAAAAGGTGAATCTGTTCTTCTTTAAAAGACTGACAGAAATGTGGCGAACCAGCTATATCAATCTCTATTCTGCTTTCCTCACCAAAAAATTTGGCATTCGTGCTCTTTTACCACAAAAATTCTAGATCCTTTTATCCAGTTTCTCTATGTCGTTAACCCTTCATACTCAGCACCTTTCTCTCACTGCCACTGTTCGTATACGTCTCTCGGCCACTGTCTCCTTTTTCTAGCATTGATTTACAGTATATCACTGTTTCTGTCCCCTCTCACACTTACACTGTATCATTTTGTCTTTCTTTCCCATTGCCACTGTCTCCACCATACCTCTGCAGCTCAGAAATTCTGGGGGTTCCAACTCATACTTACGTTTAGGTCCAAAATGCGCGCCTCCTACACCCACGTGTTAAACTTCGCCCATCTGGAGGGGCATAGAACCCCCAAGCCTATGTATGGTCCATTCATCTGTATTTGTCATTTCCACTTCTCCTCTTTGTTTTTCTCACACTACTTCTATCTCTATCCATCTCTCTTTCTCCTTCGATGTCACTGTCTGTCACTGACCATCAATACCTCCTCTCTCTTTGGCTCTAACTGTTATTGCCTTCATCCATCTTCCGTTCTCTGTTACTGACACTTTTTCTCTTCCATCACCATTGAATCCTCTCTCTCTCCCTCTCTGTTTATCATTGACACTGTCTCCTCGTTCTTCCACCGTCACTGTCTTTCTGCTACTCTCTTTTAGCAAAAAAAGCGCGATAATGTTCGCATGCCATAATTTTCAGTGAGGAAGGCTGAATGAGGATTGAACCAGCTGATTCCTCACACTTCTGCCGGTATTTTAAAGAGGAACATATTCGTCTTTTTTGGGCTCGGAAAGAGAATTTTTCGGCTAGCTTCCTTCTTTTCCCTGCTACAGTAGTGTGTGTAGCTTAACAATAAACGATTTTTAGAGGTCAGTAAATTTTTTACATTTTTTATATACTTCTACACATTTATATACTTTGACACATATAAATAACTAACATGTATGCGTAGTATAAGGTTAACACAAAATCGTTTGGTTTATATTTTTTCTGGATACTTTGCTGATCGAACGCAATTTATCGAAAACGCCCAGCTTATGATTTTTATCTTAAAAGAGTAAAAATTTTATCAGATATATTTTATCGAATTTGCAGTCTTTCCAGACTTCCACGATTTTGGGCAGTCATTGAAAGATCGTCTCAGGCATGTTCAGCCCATTTTCAGCCCATTTCTGTCACTACAGTACCACTTTGGGCATATCTGTGTAGACGTGATGTGTCCATTATGCAGAGACGGTGCGCTATAAAGTTTTTTGGTGAAAAAATGGTGAGTAAAAACACAGTTTCGAGACCTCGGAACCCTTGCGATGACCCTAGAACGCCTTCCATGTGTTCACTACGCCAGTTAAAGGTACATTTACGCCTCAGACCAGATATTACGGGCGTATGCAGGGGAACTCTGAACCTCTGGGTGTCGGTAAAGGATGATGATAATAATATCATCTTAAGAACATATTGTTAAAAATAAAAAGTAAAAATAAAAAAATCTGTCATAAACTTTAATTTTAGAAATGCCATCCCCACAACTGGTACTTCTCACACTCAAAAAATCATGGGTTTTCTGGGTTTTCTCAGGAAGCGCCCATGAACAAATGGTGCTTTTATAAGCCACCTAAGGTCCACCCTAGACCACACGTAGTGCAAGAGAGCCGACCGATTTGCTAAATTTGGCTGGGATGAAGTAAGTATGTAATATTTAAATTCTGGCACTGTACTATGGGATAGCTATAGTGTTCCCCTTCTTCCGATAAGTATGCAAATAATCGCTAGGCCAAGGGCTATCCAAAACACTTGACCACTTTTCTCTGTGATCAATACAATCCGAGATCTGACCCGCTGAAAAATTGATAGAATGTAGAATCATAGAAAATGTCTTATGCTAAAGCTTTATGACCTGTTTGGATAATGAAAACTTCCTGTGCAAAAATCAACATGGATTCCTCACAAAGGTCCTTCGAAACTCAGTTAACTATGTTCGTACGTCGCAACAGGAGCGCCGTAATATCAACACTGTCGTTTGCTGAGCAAGGTACTAGCCTCAGACTTCCCTGGTAGATTAAAACTGTGTAGGGCACTGGTGTTCGGACCCGGAACATGTATGAAGTTTGGAAAGCAAGTGGGAGGTACTGGTGGAGCGACAGCTCTGTGGACCGGTCGTGAGTCGCATCTCGACAATTTACTCAGGAAGAGGAAACGTCAAGAAAGACAAGCTTCCGGGCTCGAGTTACAGTCCGGCTCACAGCTTTAATCTGCTAGCTAAGTTTCCAAGCAGCACATAACCGCTGCAGAGAGAAGGATTCGGTCTTAAAATAAGAGCTTTAGTGTACTTGGTTGGATTTTTTTATCAGGACTCCTAGCAGATCCAAAATAAACTGTCATTTTAAAGAGATCTAAAAGTAATGTCAGGATAAGGCAAGGAGTGTTATTGGACCGTAACAGTTTACAGTATATACAGGGTGTTACAAAAAGGTACGGCCAAACCTTCAGGAAACATTCCTCACACACAAATAAAGAAAATATTTTGTGTGGACATGTGTCCGGAAACGCTTAATTTCCATGTTGGAGCTCATTTTAGTTTCGTCAGTATGTACTGTACTTCCTCGATTCACCGCCATGATTTCATACGGGATACTCTACCTGTGCCGCTAGAACACGTGCCTTTACAAGTACGACACAACATGTGGTTCATGCACGATGGAGCTCCTGCACATTTCAGTCGAAGTGTTCGTACGCTTCTCAACAACAGATTCGGTGACCGATGGATTGGTAAAGGCGGACCAATTTCATGGCCTCCACGCTCTCCTGACCTCAACCCTCTTGACTTTCATTTACGGGGGGCATTTGAAAGCTCTTGTCTACGCAACCCCGGTACCAAATGTAGAGACTCTTCGTGCGCGTATGGTGGACGGCTGTGATACAATACGCCATTCTCCAGGGCTGCATCAGCGCATCAGGGATTCCATGCAACGGAGGGTGGATGCTAACAGAGTACATTTTCAACGTTTCGTGTAACAAAGTGTTTGAAGTCACGCTGATACGTTCTGTTGCTCTGTGTTTCCATTCCATGATTAATGTGATTTGAAGAGAAGTAATAAAATGAGCTCTAACATGGAAAGTAAGCGTTTCCGGACACATGTCCACATAACATATTTTCTTTCTTTGTGTGTGAGGAATGTTTCCTGAAAGTTTGGCCGTACCTTTTTGTAACACCCTATATAGATGATGTAGTGAGTAACGTCATAAACTCTGTAAAGTTGTTGTGTGTACAAGGGATGAACAAAAATACGGAACACCGCGAGAAACGCATGCTTGAACATAAATGCAGATGTTAGACAAGCCTGCAGGTGACGCTGACGTATTTGACCAAGAACGGTACCCGTGGAGTGTCCTCAATACGTTGGAAATGCTATCTGTGGTCAGAGCAATGTTCTGTGTACTTGTGAGTGGATTATGCCGGAGCTAAGTGAACTCGAAGATAGGCAAATTGTTGGTGCTCGAATGGTGGGTGATTCCGTAATTAAGATATGTCTGGTGTGTCAAGAGGTACAGTATCGAAGATTTATATCGCATACAGGAAAAGCGGAAAAGCATCATCCGCTGAAGTGAGTGTTGAACGATCTTGACACACTGTCATTGAGGAGTACTGAGACGAAAAATAAGAGAACGACAACACCAAAAAAAATGAAAAAGGATACAGGAAGTAAGCATCGTAGACAGGGCTAGCTGGAATTTCAATGCCATTCATGAGCGACGCACATGCCCGTAACAGGAAGACAGTGTGCCGAAGCCTTAAAACTTGGACTGTGGAGCAATGGTCGCATGAATCTTGTTTCACGCTGTTTACAACTTCTGGCTGCCTTTTCGTCCAGAGACAGAAACATGGTGGAGGTTCGGTGAGGATGTGGGCGGTAGTATGGCTGTATTTTGTGGGCCCCATAGCTACTCTGCAAGGCCACACTACTGCCAAGGATATTGGGACCATTTTGGCTGATCATCAAAGGGTACAATGGTTTTTCCCCAATGGCGATGCTGCGTGTTCACACTGCTCACATCGTCCAGGATTGGTTTTGTGAACACGATGATGAATCGTCGCATATCTGCCGGGCGCCACAGTCACCAGACTGCAACATTTTGACCCCTTCAGGTCTACCTCGAAGAGGTAGGGACCTCTGCTGTTCCTGATCTATATAAATGACCTGGGTGACAATCTGAGCAGTTCTCTTAGGTTGTTCGCAGATGATGCTGTAATTTACCGTCTAGAAAGGTCATCCGAAGACCAGTATTAGCTGCAAAGCGATTTAGAAAAGATAGCTGTATGGTGTGGCAGGTGGCAGTTGACGCTAAGTAACGAAAAGTGTGAGGTGATCCACATGAGTTCCAAAAGAAATCCGTTGGAATTCGATTACTCGATAAATAGTACAATTCTCAAGGCTGTCAATTCAACTAAGTAACTGGGTGTTAAAATTACGATCATCTTCAGTTGGAAAGACCACACAGATAACGTTGTGGGGAAGGCGAGCCAAAGGTTGCGTTTCATTGGCAGGACACTTAGAAGATGCAACAAGTCCACTAAAGAGACAGCTTACACTACACTCGTTCGTCCTCTGTTAGAATATTGCTGCGCGGTGTGGGATCCTTACCAGGTGGGATTGACGGAGGACATCGAAAGGGTGCAAAAAAGGGCAGCTCGTTTTGTATTACCACGTAATAGGGAAGAGAGTGTGGCAGATATGATACGCGAGTTGGGATGGAAGTCATTAAAGCAAAGACGTTTGTCGTCGCGGCGAGATCTATTTACGAAATTTCAGTCACCAACTTTCTCTTCCGAATGCGAAAATATTTTGTTGAGCCCAACCTACATAGGTAGGAATGATCATCAAAATAAAATAAGAGAAATCAGAGTTCGAACAGAAAGGTTTAGGTGTTCGTTTTTCCCGCGCGCTGTTCGGGAGTGGAATGGTAGAGAGATAGTATGATTGTGGTTCGATGAACAATCTGCCAAGCACTTAAATGTGAATTGCAGAGTAATCATGTAGATGTAGATGTAGATGTAGATAGAAGAAGGCATGCTCGCTAACGACCTCCATTATCGCTACCAGAACTTGCTACTGTTTTGCAGGAAGACTGGCATAAGATTCGTCTGAAATTCAGGGCCTGTTTTCATCCGTTCCGAGACGACCGGAAGCTGTTTTGAATGACAACGGATTTCCTGTACACACTCGTGTATTACACTCATACGCATAAATTAAGGATAACTGCAGAATGTGGTGCCACACAACATGGAACTACGCAAAACTGGCGCTAATAGCATAGGCACATAGGTAACAGATCTGTAAGTCCACGGTGTTGGTGATAAGTTGAGAAAACCGTCCCGAAACACATGTGCTACAAAAAGCCACTGTTTCCTGCGCATGTACCCCGACATCAATATGGGATATGATCACCATGTACACGTACACAGGCCGCAGAAAGGGTTGGCATGATCTGGATCAGGTGGTCGAGCAGCTGCTGGGGTATAGCCTCCCATCTTGCACCAGTGCCTGTCGGAGCTCCTGAAGTGTCCTAGGGGTTTGAAGACGTGATACGTCGACCGAGAGCATCCCAGACGTGCTCGATGGGGTGTAGGTCTGGAGAACAGGCAGGCCACTCCATTCGCCTGATATCTTCTGTTTCAAGGTACTCCTCCACGATGGCAGCTCGGTGGGGCCGTGCGTTATCATCCATCAGCAGGAAGGTGGGGCCCACTGCACCCCTGAAAAGGCGGACATACTGGTGCAAAATGACGTCCCGATACACCTGACCTGTTACAGTTCCTCTGTCAAAGACACGCAGGGGTGTACGTGCACCAATCATAATCCCACCCCACACCATCAAACCACGACCTCCATGCAGGTCCCTTTCAAGGACAATAAGGGGTTGGTATCTGGTTCCTGGTCCGCTCCAGATGAAAACCCGAAGAGAGCCACTGTTCAGACTATACCTGGACTCGTCCGTGAATGTTCCAATGACCATGTACTGTGTTCTTGACACCAGGCTTTACGGGCTCTCCGGTGACCTTGCAGGTCTCCCGGCGAATAAACCATGTCTGTTCAGTCGTCTGTAGACTGTGTGTCTGGAGACAACTGTTCCAGTGGCTACGGTAAGGTCCCGAGCAAGGCTACTAGCAGTATTACGTGGCCATCTGCAAGTACTGATTGTGAGATATCGGTCTTGTTGTGGTGTTGTACTCTGTGGACGTCCCGTACTGTAGCGCCTGGACACGTTTCCTGTCTGCTGGAATCGTTGCCATAATCTTGAGATCACACTTTGTGACACACGGAGGGCCCGTGCTACGACCTGCTGTGTTTGACCAGCCTCCAGTCGCCCTAATATTCTACCCCTCATAATGTCATCAATATGCGTTCTTTGAGCCATTTTCAACACACAGTCACCATTAGCAAGTCTGAAAACGTCTGCACATTACTCGCTGCACCGTACTCTGACATGCACCAACACACCTCTGCGTATGTGAATTGCTACCAGCGCCACCGTGCGACGACCGCAGGTCAAATGCACCGCATGGTCATACGCCGAGGTGATTTAAACCCACATACCGCCCACCAGAGCGTTGTTTCACCATATCTCAGCATTACCCTTAATTTATGAGCATGAATGTAGTGGTGGTAATGCGCTGTGTTTTTGATGCTTCCAAAGTTTTGCCCACACCCTGTAGAAAGGTTACAACGCCAGAAGGATCTAAAGAATTCCAGGAAGCCTACACATGATCGTTGATTGGCGCAGGAAGTGACAGTTTGTCCTGAAGGTGAAAAAATGTAGCATATTACGTGTAAACAGGCGAAGTCGGCCATTACTATTTAATAACTGTATTGCCGATTAATCACTGAAAACATTAACATCCGTAAAATATCTAGAAGTCTGGAACGACTAATACAGGTATGATGGCGTAAAACTAAACGGAGAACCAGATCCCGGACTGAGAGTCATCGTAGGGGAACACAATTCACATTCGAGAAAAGCGAGTAATAAATACAAAAGTGTTAAAGCTTTCGAATCCACTTGTTGTCAAATTTCCTGTAGACTTCTGTCTCGGGCTATTCGGCCGACGTTTGTTTGATGATGATCCTGACGATTCAGCAGCACGAATGACTGGCGTTGTCAAAGCTTTACCCTCCCTCCATTACTGGTGGTGGATTGGAGTTGTGCTCGCGGCCTCAATTGTATGTACTTGCAATGTCAGTAATACACCACATATCGTCAACGTGTGGAAAAAAAACTGTGCTGGAGTGACTGGACGATTAAGTATCAGCGAATATAAGCGGCTTTGCAGGCTGAGACATACGGAGAAATCGGCTGTGACGGAGCACGCGCTTTGTGAGACCGACCACATAGTAAAATTCGCCGATACGGAAGTTATTGCTGTAGAGATGAACTATTACGTCTGCTTGTTCAGGGAAGCTATTGAAATATACGAACATGACAACAGGTTCAAAAGACAGAAGAAAGCCTCCACGTGGTTCCTGGATTCCCGTACTACAGCGAAAGACCGTTGCAGGTAGGAAGGGAAGAACCGCGGCGGTAGTGATCACGGAAAAGCCTACGGACGTTGGCGCGCCAGATACTGCGAGCTCGATTGCAATCCACCACCAGCAATGGAGGGTGAAGCTCTGACAGCGCGAGTCACTCATGCTGGCGAAATGTCAGAAAAACCATCAAACAAACATCTACTGAAGAACCTGAGACGGAAGTCGACAGGCAGTTTGTCGATTAATAAATACTTCATTTCCAGCGACTCTACGTCCCTTATCTAGCTGACTGTCCGCCCTGACAGCTGAGTGGTCAGCGTGACGGATTGCCGTTCTACGGGCCCGGGTTCGATTCCCGGCTGGGTCGGAGATTTTCTCCGCTCAGGGACTGGGTATTGTGTTGTCTTCGTCATCATTTCATCCCCATCCGGCCTACAGGTCGCGTGCGGTTCTAGGCGCTTCAGTTTGGAACCGCGTGACCGCTACGGTCGCAGGTTCGAATCCTGCCTTGGGCATGGATGTGTGTGATGTCCTTAGGTTAGTTAGGTTTAAGTAGTTATAATTTCTAGGAGGCTGATGACCTCAGATGTTAAGTCCCATAGTGCTCAATGTGGTGTAGAATGTATTAAGACCTGCACTAAGGCGGCCGGACCTGCCCCGCAAGGGACCTCCCGGCCAATGACGCCAAACGCTCATTTCATTTTTTTTCTAGTTGACGTAACACAAGACACAGAAAAGGTCCAACGAAGAGCTGTCCGTTTCGCAGAAGTATTGTTTAGCAAATGTGAGAATTATGGAGGTGCTTAAGACACTCCACAGACATGCGTCACCGAGAGGTTTCCTATTGAAATTACGAGAGCACATTTTCCAAGAAGACTCAAAATGGTTCAAATGGCTCTGAGCACTATGGGACTTAAGTTCTGAGGTCATCAGTTCCCTAGAACTTAGAACTAGTTAAACCTAACTAACCTAAGGACAGCACACACATCCATGCCTGAGGCAGGATTCGAACCTGGGACCGCAGCGATGGCGCAGTTCCAGACTGTAGCGACTAGAACCGCACGGCCACTCCAGCCGGCAAGAAGACTCAGGAAATATATTATTTCTTCTTACAACGACTCTTGAAGTGACTACGACGGGAAGAGTAGAGAAATTGAAGCTTACATGGAGCATTTTCGACAGACATTCTTCCCAGGTGCGAGTGAAGTAGAGAAGGGGTACTGTAATTACCCTCTGCCAATCACAGAAAGGTGTGTTGTGAAGTGTAGATATAGATGTATAGATGTACAGATATAGATGTAGATGTAGACTATCATCCACGAAGGCTTCTTGAATGTGATATAGTGTTTACATTGCTGAACGTCACATTATCCACCTACTACGTTGTGCTTTCTTTTGAATCCCAGTTATTTAGTGACTTTCCTGTCTTATCCGCCATTGTAATGTTTGCTGGGTGTCAGATCGCTGAAAACCAACACCAGTCATATTTAGGACATTACAATGGGATCAATAGCTCCATTCTGCCTTACTGCCACGTGCCACGCCCGCCGATAGTACTGTGCTGATTACGTACAACCGAGCGGCATATTCACAACACTTCACTGCCAAGTCTTACGTCAACTTTCGAAGGCCTGTGGCGCCCTAGTGCCAACTGTGAACCATCTGCTGCACACCAATGCGGCAAGTGTGCTTTCATATTTTTTTTTTTCTTTATTGTGATTTCATTCCCCTGCCCCATATGGGCAGGGGAGGGCTGTCAGCAGCACAATCCGCCGCTCTTCAGCCGAGTGACATGACAACTAAAACAAGAATAAAATAATACATACATAAGGAGGTAAAAAAGGGGAACATAAAACAGAGTAAGGGGAGAAAATGGAGGTAAAAATACACTGACATGTAGACGTTCATTGGGGACAGTTAAAAAAGTCACCAGAAAGTTAAAAAAACATAGTTGGCGATTCTTAAAACACAGAGAAGACACTGGATGCGCATGCACAGGTTAAAAGTTGGCCACAGAATTAAAAACACTCCGAAACAACACACTTAAAACCCACTTGGAGCACACACGACGAAGAATAAAACTACCAGGTGGGACCTGCCGAGGGAAAGGTCAGAGAGGATGGAAAAGGAGGGGAGAGCATGGGGCAGCTGGGGAAGCGGCGGTATGAAGAGAGGAGGGGCAACTGTGGGTTCACGAAGAGGCAGGAGACACATGGGGTGGGAGAGGAAAAGGCAAGACAGGGCAAGAGGGAGTGCAGAGACACTGAAAGAAGGCACAAGAGATGGAGGGGGAGTAGGAGGGAATCCGCTCAGAAGGAGGGAGGGGGAGGAGAGGGAGCCCTGAGGAGGAGGAGGCAGGAAGAGGGGGTTAGAGTTGGTAGGAAGGGTAGATGTCAGGGCGAAGCTCATCATCCGGGAGTGGTAGATGGTGGAAGTTGTGTTGGGAAAGGAGATGGAGGGTGTGGAGATGGAGAGAGGGAGGGATACAACGGTAAAGGCGCGGCAACTGGTTGGGAGTGGAGAGGAAGGGAGACACCAGGGGGTGAGGGGGATCAAGGCGGCGGACAATATATAGTGTGCGGATGTATTCAAGGAAAAGGAGAAGGTGGGGGAAGGGGATGAGGTCATAGAGGATGAGCGTGGGGGACGGAACGCGGATGCGGAAGGCGAGGCGGAGTGCATGGCGTTCGAGGATTTGGAGGGCGTTATAGAACCGGGGAGGGGCGGAAATCCAAGTGATGCTGGCATAACAAAGGATGGGGGGGATCATTGATTTGTAGGTGTGGTGGATGGTGGAAGGATGCAGACCCCACGTCCGGCCGGAGAGGAGGTTCAGGAGGCGGAGGCGGTTGTGAGCTTTGTTTTGGATGGTAAGGAGATGGGGAGTCCAGGTGAGGTGGCAGTCGAGGGTGAGGCCAAGGTATTTGAGGTTAGGAGTGAGGTGGATAGGACGGCCATAAATGGTGAGGTAGAAATCATGGAGACGGAAGGAGCGTGTGGTGCAGCCTATGATGATCGCCTGGGTCTTGGAGGAATTAACACGGAGGAACCACTGGTTGCACCAAGCGGTGAATTGGTCAAGGTGGGTTTGGAGGGTACGTTGGGACCGTTGAAGGGTAGGATAAAGGGCTAGGAAGGCGGTGTCATCAGCAAACTGGAGAAGATGAACAGGAGGGGGAGGTTTGGGCATATCAGCAGTGTACAGGAGATAGAGGAGAGGGGAAAGGACAGAACCTTGGGGCACGCCGGCAGAGGGGTAGAAAGTACGGGAGTTGGAATTGTGGATAGTCACATAGGAGGGACGATGGGAGAGGAAGGAAGCAACGAGACAGACGAAGTTGATGGGGAGAGCATAGGTCTGGAGTTTGAAAAGGAGCCCGGGATGCCAGACACGATCATAGGCGTTCTGGAGATCAAGGGAAACAAAGATAGCAGAGTGACAGGAGTTAAGGTGGAGGGAAAGAAGATGGATAAGGTTAAGGAGATGGTCATCAGCAGAGAAGGAAGGCCGGAAGCCACATTGGGTAAGAGCAAGGAGGCGGTGCTGGTTAAGGTGGCGGTGGATACGGCGAGAGAGGATGGCCTCAAAGACCTTACTGAACACGGAGGTGAGGCAGATGGGACGATAGGAAGAGGTAGCAGGGGGGGGGGGGTTTGTTAGGCTTAGGGAACAGCAGGACACGGGAAGTCTTCCACAGGTCAGGGTAAAATCCAGTGGAGAGGAGGACATTGTACAGGGTAGCAAGGACAGACAGGAAGGATGGAGGGGATTCCTTGAGGTGATGGTAAGTTAGGTGATGCCATCATGACCAGGGGTGGTGTTGCGTTTGGAGCAGAGGACGAGTGTGATGTCTTGCATGGTGATGGGAGTGTTGATGTCGGAGGGGGGTAGCCGATCCAAGTACTGGAAGCTACGGGCGAGCGGGGGGACAGAGGTGTCAGTGCGGTCAAGGACGGTGGGGAAGAGGGAGTAATCAAAATGGGGATCGTCAGGAATGGAGAAGACCTTGGATAGGTGGGAAGCAAAATGGTTAGCCTTACTGAGGTTGTCAGGAAAGGGTCGATCGTCATGGAGGATGGGGTAATGCGGGATGGGATGGCTACCAGTAAGGCGGTGGAAGGCTGACCAGTACTTGGAGGAGTTGACAGGGAGGGTGGAGTTGAGGCATGTGCATGTCTGACGCCAGTCCCGGCGTTTCTTTGCTGTAAGGAGGTTCCGGATATGTTGCTGTAATTGCCGGTGGCGGGTGAGAGTATCCCGGTCACGAGTGCAGAGGAAGGAGCGTTAGAGCCTGCGGGATTCACGCAGAAGAAGGACGGCCTGTGGAGGAAGCGTAGGGCGGTGAGGGTGGATGAGTTTGGTAGGGACATGAGCCTCCACAGCATCAGTGATGGTCTTCTGAAGGAAGGAAGAGGCATGGGTGATGTCATCAGGGTGGTGGAAAGTGAGGGGGTGGCTTTCGACCTGTAAGGCAATGGATTCCCGGTAGGCATCCCAATTGGCACGGTGGTAGTCATGGACAGACTTTGGAGGGGCAGTTGGGCGGGTGGCTGCAGTGGCAGGACGGGTAGAGGAGATGGTGAGAAGGACAGGGAGATGGTCACTACCGACGGGATCGAGGACATCAACGGCAATGCGACCAAGGAGGTTGGGGGAAGCGAGGATAACATCGTGCTTTCATAAAGAAGTTACTGTATTTTATCCAGTGAGTTACACGTACAGAAAGCGAGAACTGCGTCTAACATTGTTTTAAGATCATAATGCTGCAAGCGCTATACAGCAGACGAACTACCGGAATGGGTATTAACTGCACCTGACAATGTCTGGTGACCTGATACACTATGTGATCAAAATCATATGGACACCTGGCTGAAAATGACTTACAAGTTCGTGGCGCCCTCCATCGGTAGTGCTGGAATTCAGTATGATGTTGACCCATCCTTAGCCTTGATGACAGCTTCCACTCTCGCAGGCATACGTTAAATCTGGTGCTGGAAGGTTTCTTGCCGGCCGTTGTGACCGAGCGGTTCTAGGCGCTTCAGTCTGGATCAGCGCGACCGCTACGGCCACAGGTTCGAATCCTGCCTCGGGCATGGATGCGTGTGATGTCCTTAGGTTAGTTAGGTTTAAGTAGTTCTAAGTTCTAGGGGACTGATGACCTCAGCTCTTAAGTCCCATAGTGCTCAGAGCCATTTTGAAGGTTTCTTGAGGAATGGCAGCCCATTCTTCACGGAGTGCTGCAGTGAGAGAGGTATCGATGTCGGTCGGTGAGGCCTGGCACAAAGTCGACCTTCCAAAACATCCCAAAGGTGTTCTATAGGATTCAGGTAGGAGCTCTGTGCAGGCCAGTCAATTACAGGGATGTTATTGTCGTTTAACCACTCTGCCACAGGCAGTGCATTATGAACTGGTGCTCGATCGTGTTGAAAGATGCAGTCGCCATCCCCTAATTGCTCTTCAACAGTGGGAAGCAAGAGGTGTTTGAAACATCAATGTAGGCCTGTGCTGTAATAGTGCAACGCAAAACAACAAGGGGTGCAAGCCCTCTCCATGAAAAACACGGCCACACCATAACACCACCGCCTCCGAATTTTACTGTTGGCACTGCACACGCCAGCAGATGACGTCCACCGGGCATTCTCCATATCCACTCCCTGCCATCGGATCGCCACATTGTGTATCGTGATTCGTCACTCCACACAACTTTTTTCCACTGTCCAATCGTCCAATGTTTACTCTCCTTACACTAAACGAGGCGCTGTTTGGCATTTATCGGCGTAATGTGTTGCTTATGAGCAGCCGCTCGACCATGAAATCCAAGTTTTCTCACCTCCCACCTAACTGTCGTAGTGCTTGCAGTGGATCCTGATGCGGTTTGGAACTCCTCTGTGTTGGTCTGGATAGATGTCTGCCTATTACACATTACGACCGATTCCAACTGTCGACGGTCTCTATCAGTCAACAGACGAGGTCGGCCTGTACGCTTTTGTGCTGTACACATCCCTTCACGTTTCCACTTCACTATCCCATCGGAAACAGTGGACCTAGGGATCTACTAATATTTTCTTCAACACTGTTTCAGCATCACAACGCAGCAAGCAGTATGCAGCAGCGACAATGTTGTTATTGTTGTGGTGGTCTTCAGTCCTGAGACTGGTTTGATGCAGCTCTCCATGCTACTCTACCCTGTGCAAGCTTCTTCATCTCCCAGTACCTACTGCAACCTACATCCTTCTGAATCTGCTTAGTGTATTAACGATGTCCTCTTGAGTAGTCCCCGCCTGGAGATCCGAATGGGGGATTATTTTACCTCTAGAATATTTTACCCAAGAGGATGCCATCATCATTTAATCATACAGTAAAGCTGCATGCCCTCGGAAAAAATTACGGCTGTAGTTTCCCCTTGCTTTCAGCCTTTCGCAGTACTACAACAGCAAGACCGTTTTGGTTAGCGTTACAAGGCCAGATCAGTCAATCATCCAGACTGTTGCCCCTGCAACTACTGAAAAGGCTGCTGCTCCTCTTCAGGAACCACACGTTTTTCTGGCCTCTCAACAGATACACCTCCGTTGTGGTTGCACCTATGGTACGGCTATCTGTATCGTTGAGGCACGCAAGCCACCCCACCAACGGCAAGGTCTATGGTTCATAGGGGGGGGGGGGGGGGGCTGGGCATTAACTGCACCTCACGTCGTCTGATGTCTACCTGCAGTCGGAGCGGTTGTATGAGGACGATGGATGGATATAACAGATGAAAGCAAAGTGTTCCGCGATGCCACTGTTGTATAAACATTTTCAGACTTCTTGCCGTATCAAGTGAGGATAAAACCTCGAGCTTTCGACGATTACCTCCATCGTCTTCGTCAGGAGCAACGACTGTCTAAACTTCTGCTGCGGCGGTCTTATATAACCGATAGATGGCTTGTAATTGGTCGGCAATACGTAATGCTGTCACAAATGGCGTCAATGTCTGCGCTAATGGCACCAATGCTCCAGTAGCAGCGAAAACACTGCAATGAATATCGCTGCCTCTTCCCTGCATCGAGACCTCGCTTCCGTGCACCGCTAAGATTGTATCCGCTGCAACCGTTGAAGTTCTTCTCACACGTTCTTATTTCTACAACCTCTTTAATTACAGAATCTCAGTATTAAGAGGCTGTGACAAAACTTTCGTTTCGGCAAAAAAAAATTTCGTGTTTGTTTGTAAGGCTGTGCTCAGTAACTGCAGATTTCTCCAGTTCTCGATTTTTAATATGCCGTTGATGTTCTGCTCAGTGATTGGAAACTGACCGATGTAACTGCCTGCATACTCACAAGAAATGTTACGAATTTCAGGGATCCTGAGGCCAGTACTGTCCTTAACAGGGCATAGCATCTCCTTTATCTGTTTATTATTGTAATTATGATATGTAAGTGATGTACTGATACGTTTAGGCATAACAGATGTGATGAAAAGTAAACAAATAAATACGGACGTGTATAGGTAACGTAAGAAAAGGAGAAAAAAGTATTTCATTTCTTGTGTATTTGTATCTGTAATGTAAAAAAAGGAAAAAGTTAATTAGCTAATGATTTAAATTTATATTCCATGATTTTGTATCTTCTTGAAAAATGTTGCCAAATGACTGTCAACAAGTTGTTCCCACGGGGGATGTATATTAACGACGTAATAACTTGCACATTGTTACTCTTAACCCTTTCGTGGGCAAAATTATTGAGCAGTTTTTTTAATGAATTGAGAGCAGGTAGTAGTTAACAGATAGGTATATTTATCATACAGAATATCAAATTTGCTCCAACTGTGAAAGTGAGGTCACACAACAAGGTGGGAAGTACTCTTCCCACTGCCCTTCCTTTGAGTTAAATGACAAAAACATCTTTTTCAATATATGTCATATTTATTTGTTAAATTTACTTCTCTTGTTACAATGATTGTCCACAATTACTTGCCATAAAATTATCTGAAACATGGGTCTATGCAAAGTGGTATTTGACAATATGTACAAACACAGCGAGTGCTCTTTTCCGCAAGTTTGGTACTACAATGACGGCACGTCCAATAGGTTTCTCCTAAAATGGGTTGATGCTCCCCTAAAGTGACATGACGAAAATATTCAGGTACTTTACCCCTTTTTGCGAGAAAGACAGGTTTTTGTCCACGCCCTTTTTGGGATGAGAAGCCAGAGATCAATTGTCTGGCTAGATGGAGCCTGTATGTGTGTTGATCATGCTGTCCACTTTCTCTTTTACTTATTTTCCACAGGATAAAACTGTTCACTGCAGCAACGGCCACCAGGAAATAAAATATTCTGTGCCACCATTTTACAGAACGTCTGCCAATAGCGTACCTTTCCCGTAATTGATCAAACTTATCGACACCACCCATTATTTTGTTGTATTCTGCCACAACTTCAGGAAAAGAAATCTCTGTACATGTACCATCCTTGTTTTTCCTTTCCACTGTGGCTGTTTCTCATGGGTAATGAATTGAGGACAGGAAAGTGACTGGACGGTTATCCATCCATTTTACTGCAGAAATGGCTCCTTTTGTTTCAAACTGGAATTCTCGTCGTTCCAATTTTACGTTTTCCTTCATAAATTTGGGTAAATCAAAAGAATTTACCTTATAGTATAGCTCTGAGGAAAAAATCACAAAATGTCACGCAAACAGCACTGAAAGGCTCGTCTACAGAGCATCACTCAGCTATACAATGCCTCTGCGCGAAGGTACAGCAAAAACGGCGGGAACTTCCGATTGGAAGTAGTACCCTATACGGTTCACTAGGTGGTAGCACCGTACAGAGGTGGGAACTGCGAATCGCACGGGACTAGGAGCGAGTTCATTGTAGTGGGAAGCATGTTTCCCACGGCTCACGAAAGGGTTAAAGCTGTTGGCAGCTATCAGGGGCACTCCAAGATAGAAAATCAGAGACACAATGCGGAGACCAGGCGTAAGTGGTAGCATTTAGATTATCGAAGCTCTGGGCAGCTGTCCCAGAGGAGACGTTTCACTCAGAGCGTTAACTGGTAACGCCATCCACCGTGTGGACGCTGTTGTAAGGCGTCACTGTAGAAGACAACCACTAAAAGATACGTCTTAGCACAGGCAAAACGCTTGATACTTGCTCCTGAGAACTCCGACGTCAGTGGGTTTACACAGGTTAGAGTGCTACTACAACAGTCCCCACCCACCAAAGGACTGAGGGCTGGGCCAAGTGGCGTAAAACACTATTGTTGCTGGCCGTAATAAGAGTAACAGTGAGTTTCAGCTTTCAGCTGAACGCTGTTGCTACCGAACTTGGGGTTTGTTGACGTTAAGTCCAGAAGTATCCCTACCTACCGAGTAGAAGAGTAGGAACCTAAGTGAGGTTGGCCAGAGGCGCCCTACAGGTGCAGAGCGACTCAGGTTGGCCGAAGCTTGTTGAGTGCAGGTGGATCGGTGGATCGACTATAGGAAGCGAGACACAGTACGCTGCCACCACACTCTAAAATCTCATGTTTTTATAGGTGGAGAGGGTTCTCAGTCGGATCGTTGGGGCACCGACTCCGTGTCGCTAGTGGACAGCCTTGGTAACCTCCGACATGTCTTTTTTTCTCGCTTGGAGTGCTGAAGTTTTTACTTAACATGCTGCTTGTGTTCGCTACTTCTAATCACGACTTATGACTAGGCGGGCGCCACATTTCAGCTATGATCACTGGTACGACCTTACTTAAGTGAGAACAACCTATGTTGTACTGGCTCGAGAAGCCGCAGGAAGTGGCTGCGTACACGAAACTTGTTGTTGTGGTCTTCAGTCCTGAGACTGGTTTGATCCAGCTCTCCATGCTACTCTATCCTGTGCAAGCTTCTTCATCTCCCAGTACCTACTGCAGCCTACATCCTTCTGAATCTGCTTAGTGCATTCATCTCTTGGTCTCCCACTACGATTTTTAACCTCCACGCTGCCCTCCAGTACTAAATTGGTGATCCCTTGTTGCCTCAGAACATGTCCTACCAACCGATCCCTTCTTCTGGTCAAGTTTTTCCACAAACTCCTCTTCTCCCCAATTCTATTCAATACTTCCTCATTAGTTATGTGATCTACCCATCTAATCTTCAGCATTCACACGAAACTTAACCTTCCTAAATAATACCCTTAGTCCAAAAATTCACTATATGAACTAGTAGCAACGCAAAACTGGAGAATTACAGTCAAACAAATGTTCCAGGACACACAGGACTACCGCTATAGACAACATCATAGTATCAAGAGTATAAACGTCTTATACTATCAGTGCTGAAGTCGTTCTGATTGCTGTTTGTGTAATCTTCTTTTGTTTTAAACGGACGTAAATATACCGCTCAGATTTACCTGCGCGCCAAATACCCGTTGACCTATATATAAAGCTCAGTCATATTAAGGGAATTCCTTATAAACTGATAGGCGAGCCTACAAGTAAATGAATAACTGTTTTCGTGTGTAAGAATTGTCTTATGTACCGATTCGATGTATCAATCGTTGAAAATCATATAAGGTAGCTGTATGGTAATGGAAGGATAACTGAAGTTGTATAATGTGTAACTAACTACCAGTGCAAAATGTGTAGGAGTAGGCTATTGTGGGTACTCCAAACTGAAAAATTCGAGATTATATTCTGATGGAAGGGGTAGATGTTACACCTAAGGATAGTATTCCTGGCAGACACTAAAAATTCGTCCAAGTTCTACCTCGGCCGCTCCCAGAAGCCAAGCCGCCTGTGTCAGTGCCCAATGGACTGCCAGCTAGGGAAAAAAGCTGCGAGTTGTGGCAGACAGAAAAGCTATTGCAGTACGTGGAATGACTGAGTGCCCAAGTCTGCAAGTGAAGCATAATGACATCGTGGAAGCCGAGAGATACCGTCAGATTACTGATAAAGACAAGTGTCGTAAGGAGGCCTAGGTACAACGCAACAATAAGTATCATGGTGCAGAAACAACAGGAAAGAAACTCCGAAAAGTGCAGCTGCGAGGGAAAACCACGACACATAATGTCCCTGCCATCCTCACCACCGCATACCGCACGGAAAGTGCCAACATAAATACCCCACCCTTCTTGATAAATGCCTGATTGTGGAGATTACAGACTGCTCAGTTTGTAGCCTCATCCCTTGTGTTAGTTCTAGAAAGATCTGCTAATGATATTTTCATGGATATTAATAAATGGTTTAAAGTCAACTCACTGACATTAAACTTCGAAAAGACTCACTATATGCAATTCAGAACCTGTAAGAGGTTTCCACCCAGCATATGCATAAAGTATGAAGAAGAGCAGATAGAAGAGGTTGACAGTCTTAAATTCCTGGGGTTACAACTTGATAATAAATTCAGTTGGGAGGAGCACACAACAGAACTGCAGAAACGACTTAACAAATCTGTATTTGCAATTCGAGTGTTAGCAGACATAGGCGACATAAAAATGAAAAAACTTGCATACTTTGCTTACTTTCATTCCATAATGTCATATGATATAATATTTTGGGGTAACTCTTCAAGTCAAACAAAAGTTTTCAGAGTCAAAACGCGTGTAATAGGCATTATTTGTGGATTAAATTCACGGACGTCCTGTAGATACCTCTTCAAAGAACTGGGTATACTAACTATTGCCTGTCAGTATATTTACTCCTTAATGAAATTTGTCCTAAATAATATATCTCTTTTTCCAACAAACAGCTCAGTTCATACATACAATACCAGGAACAAAAATTATCTGCACAAGAACTTAAAAGCACTTACTTTAGTTCAAAAAGGGGTCCACTACTCAGGAACACTCATCTTCAATAATTTGCCAGCAAACATAAGAAAATTAGTTACAAATAAAGATCAGTTTAAAAGGAGCCTGAAAGACTTACTAGTGGCCAACTCCTACTCCACTGACGAATTTTTTAATAGAAACAAATGATGTATTGTATATATATTCATGCTATCCTACTCCATTGACGAATTTTTTAATTGAAACAAATGATGTATTATATATATATTCATACTATTAGTATTGTTATTTCAGCTTTTTATTAAAAAAATATGACATGTTCCACATCCACGAGGATCTCCTCAGCACGGATCTATGGAACGAAAAACTAATCTAATCTAATTTAATCAGTTGTAACTACCCGGTGAGAGGGTAGCTATGGAGGTCAACCCTAGGCATGCCTAGCTGTCCTCAACCGTCTATAGCATCACCAGCCCCGCTGGAAGGGCTCTGCTGCTGCCAGTTGCACTGCCAGCTTCCGAGGCAATGCTGATGGGGAGCGGACGTCGCCATCACCCTACGGACTTGCTCGAGGCTTGACTTGCGTGACCAGGACCCTGTCCGTCGTCCGCCTTAAAGAGGGAGGACCATTGCTGCTGCTCATCCCATTCCTGAGGCCAACGCCGCTGTTGCCGGCTCCTGTGTCCTAAATGGGGAGTTGAGAGCTGGCCCCTGAGAGAACTTCTGCTGGACCTGAGGGCACGACTCGCGAGTGCAAATCTTCGACATCAACGAGAGCGCTTTGCAGATCGATACGTAGAGCTGGAGACCGCGGGCGTCCATGGTTCAATGGCCGTCGTGTGACGTAATCACCTGCCAACACTTCGCTGCTCTGTCGGAACTTCGAGCACGTATCAGCTCTCATTTGCTGGCGGGGCCGCCACTCTGCCCGCCAGGCTGTGGCGTGGCTGTTTGGTAGACAATCCTGTACAGCTCTACTGTGTTATTGTCAATGACGTTTTCTTGGCGCTCTCAATCGCAGTTAGCTCCTCATCACCGCGTCCCGCCGGGCTCTCTCCTGCTGACAGCAGGAGTTTGGCACCAGACTCATATAGTCAGTTGGCTACATGTTCCATACATCGTATAAGTGATAGACGTTATGATGTAGAAGGCTCAATTTTTTTATATACATAAAAAACTGCACAAGTACGAACTTAATAACATACATAGATCATAATTTCGTGTGCCTCGATGAGTGCAAGTCTACCAATTCGACGGCTATTCAGTGATTTGCGTGTCCTAACCTACCCCAGTTATCCAACCACGGAGATGGTGAAACATCCCCATAGAAAAATTAGACTGCTCAGACTTTGAGATAAACACAGCAATTTTACTGTGATGAACGATCAGGACTGTCTTTATGGAGTGTGAGAAAATCTTTGCTTTTGGCCAACAGTGTTTCAATAAGTGTGTGCATTTGGTATCTTTGTTATTGTAATTACGAAAAATTTTAACAATTATGTATTGGCCACTGCCCAAAACAATTTGTAAAATTTTTTGTGGGGATCATGGGGGCTATGTAAGTAGGCTGTTTAGGTTTTTATGGTGGTAACGTCACGTAGCGCTCTGTATGAAAATCACTGACTGTGCTGTGTGCAGTCTGTGGCTGGTTTGCATTGTTGGAATTTGCGATTGTAGTGTTGGGCAGTTGGCTGTTAACAGTGCGTAGCGTTGCGTAGTTGGAGGTGAACCGCCAGCAGTGGTGGATGTGGGGAGAGAGATAGCGGAGTTCTGAGAGCGGATAATCTGGACATGTGTCCATCAGAGACAGTAAATTTGTAAGACTGGATGTCATGAACTGATATATATATATATATATATATATATATATATATATATATATATATATATATATATATATATATATATATATAATGACTTTTGAACACTATTAAGGTAAATACATTATTTGCTCTCTATCAAAATCTTTCATTTACTAAAGTGTGTCTATCAGTATTTAGTGCCTTCAGTAGTTAGAATCTAACGTCCCCATAGAAAAATTAGTGAATTACTGTACTGATAAACCCCTTACGTTATTTGATTTTGATACAGCTGAGCAAAACTGAACATACTCAGACATTTCTGTCTTTACTTATTCTGATCGTCACTAAACTGACACACAATATTTTTAGCGCAACGCAATCTTTCAAAAATCCCTACAAAAGACTGGCCCTGACTAACAATAACCTATACTTTTCATGAATCACTTACCTCACAAACATCTTCGTCACTCGAACTACTGCAATACAGCGAGCGCCACTACCGCCAGCTAAATAAAAGATTCTGACTACTGAAGGCACTAGCTACTGATAGGCATAGTTAGCAAATGAAAGATTTTGACAGAGAACACACAATATATTTACCTTAATAGTGTTCAAAAGTCATATATATATATCAGTTCATGACATCCATTCTTACAAATTTACTGTCTCTGATGGACACATGTCCAGATCATCCGCTCTCAAAACTCCGCCATCTCTCTCCCCACATCAACCACTGCTGGCGGCTCACCTCCAACTGCGCAACGCTACGCGCCGTTAACAGCCAACTGGCGAACACTACAATAGCAAATTCCAACAATGCAAACCAGCCACAGACTGCACACAGCACAGTCAGTGATTTTCATACAGAGCGCTACCTGACGTTACCAACTTAAAAACCTAAACAGCCTACTTACTATGGGATTTACTGTTGAACGTGGAATTCGGATCACATGTAATTTCTGGCGACTTCTCATGTTGTTGGGAGTCGAAGGTTCGGTTAAAACGAAGACTGAAAGATATGTAGCCCGACTGAGGATCTACCCCGCCACCTCTCGGTTCCCAGGCATGCGCTTTACGGCTAGACCACCATGCCTGACATGTTTGCTGACGAGTGAGTTTGAGGGTACCAAAATATACGCTTGTGAATGGCTGTACCTTTTCATTGCATTGGATTAGGAGCTTAAATTTTTCACACCGTCGAGGAATCATAGACCTTAGTGTCTGACATAAATTTCAACTTGATACATCTGCCATTTCCTGAGAGAAAGAACGCTTAACAATCTGACAGATAGGCATACGGACAATAAAGTGATTCTATAAGGGTTACGTTTTTACTAACTCAGGGAGGGAAACCTAAAAAAGACGGAAAAGTACTTATGGCTAAATGCATGCCATTTAACAGTTCTTTTTCGGTGAGAATGAGTAACTACTTCTATTCAAGAATTCCTCTGTAGTACAGAAATAGTTGTTAAGGAGAAACATTTTAAAACTCTCCTGCTATGTGCCGGAGAATTTATTTTCGTATTTGCATGGGTAAACCGTCAAGGACTTTTATAACGGCATATTCACTCCTTTCTGTGCCAGATTTACATTCAGTAAATTATATCGCAGCACATTTTTCGTTCTATTGTTATACTTATGAATATCTCAGTTACTGTCTATCCTATATAGCGTCCCCAGTGCTATATTACGAAAAGATTTAAAAAACAGTACTTATAAAGAAGAGACATTTAAAAATTGAATAATATATTTTTATCATGTAGCCGTAAAATAATAATTTCGCTATGTAAGTTTCGATTCCAAAGAAATAATTTATGACAAAATGATCTAAAGAGGTGACAAGATACGCTCTTTTGTTAATTTTTTAGTCGTCTTCACTTCTTCTCTTGTCTTGATTGTGTATAGACGGACATCTTGCGAGTGCTGGCAAATGTGAGCATATTTGTATGAGTTAAGCATACAATATATTCATTTAATATTATTATGCACTTTTAATTTGTAAGAGGTGATCCCGATTTCATGTCCGCCTTCCTTGAATTAACCTGCATTCAAGTAAATTACAGTTCAACAATCGCAGCGGCCGATGCAGCAAACGACGCCATTACGTGGCGATATTAACTTATGAAAAATTAGCGGGAGCGGAAAACTCGCTCGATATTAACATAATATTAATTTTTCTCCACAGCCGCATGAAGTTGCAGAAATACGTAGCTTTAAGATTCTTATTTTCAGTACCATAGCCGATAGCCAGAGCCAGGACTCCGACTACACTACAGTGGTTAACGGAGGTAAGAGAAATACTCTCGCGCGTGTGTGGGCCGCAATTGTAATTAATAACTAGAGATTTCTTGCTTTAAAGTGAACTGACTAGCCGAGGAAATTAATATGAAAAGTTTATTGCATTGTTCAACTTATATGCTCATGTTTTAGGATTCAGCGAGTCTAACATTCATTAACGTAACAAATAATTTGAGATTATAATATTGTTAAAAAGGAGAACTTCAGGAAAGCATTTTATCGTAAATCAAAATTAAATGAAATATCATTTTTATTAAGGCCCACCATGTAAGTCGGCAACAATCAAAAAATAATAACAATAAAAATATATTAAATTACGACGGCCGACGGACGCGAGACCTAGACGGATTCTTGATAGTAAATTTCACGAATGAATAAATGTAATGTGAAGCTGTGATTAATACTCCCAGCAGTTAAAGAGACGCTTGCATGATTCGTGCCTGTGAATCCCCCACACAATTCTAAATACTTTCTTTTGTGCAATGAATACTTAAGCCTAAGTGAGATGTCACCCCAGAGTATTACCCCCATATGACAACACCGGCCGGAATGGCCGAGCGGTTCTAGGCGCTACAGCCTCTAACCGCGCAACTGGTAGGGTCGCAGGTTTGAATCCTGCCTCGGGCATGGATGTGTGTGATGTCCTTAGGTTACTTAGGTTTAAGTAGTTCTAAGCTCTAGGGGACTGATGACCTCAGAAGTTAAGTCCCACAGTGCTCAGAGCCATTTGAACCATATGACAACAGTAAACGGAAATATGCAAAATACGTTAACTCATGCGTTTTGTGGAAACGCTGGAAATTGTTCTCATAGCAAAATACGTGAAACTCCACATCTACACTGATGATTCAGTAATGGAAAAGGAACGCAACACTGGCGTACGAATAAATAGGAAAATTTTCCCTTCCTATCAGCCAATGTGACCGCACCACTCAAATTTTCAAGGTGAAGGTGAAGACATCAGAACTGCAGCAAAACAACTATTTACACCCATTCAACACTGCAGTTATATTTTGTAATTCCAGAGCAACAATATGGAAGTTATCAACACAAAAGATCAAAACGTTGCTCAAGTGAAATAAGTCCATAATGAGTATAATGTCTACGTAGAAGAACAATAAGACTGCAATTCAGTGGATAGCATTACACTGTGGCTTAAATCATAATGAAAAAGCCGATTTTATAGCCAAAAAGGGCACAAAAATTAAACAGACTTGAAGAACTAGCATGTTGTGTTTTGCAGTGAAACGCATTTCAAGAAGATTTAAAACGATCCATAAAATATCATCTGAAGGAAAGATCTGGAAAACTCTCATGGACAACCCGTTAGTGCCTGATGGACCAAGAAGAGAAGCAGTAGCCACATTCCGCTTGACTACAGGACATGACTGTCTGTCAACCCATGTGCATAAGATTTCCATCCTGTCGTCTCCAGAAGGTGTTCTGTGTCACAAGAATGTTCCTATCAAGAACAAAGAACATTTAAAGGAGTGTACAAAATTAAGTGATTGTAATTCAGACTTAAAAACATTGTATAGGGGACCAGGAAGGCGAATGTTAATGAGTCATGTGCCAGAACATTAAAATAATAATAATAATAATAATAATAAACGTTTTAACAGGTCTACTCTGCGGCTTTTCCACAACACGCACACCTAAAAACTTGCAACTTTATGTCCTGTTTATTTTTTTTTGTTGATAAACTGGGTTAATATTTTTTTGTTGATATATTTTTTGTTGATGTACTGGGTTAGTATTTTTGAAAGCACAGAATTGTATGTTTTTTCCAAGTTTGAGGTTATCCAATATCTGGAGAACCAGTCAATAACTTGCACTGAAGCATCATTTACTATGTTTTCTGTTGGTGGTTCTTTGCTCAGGTCCACAACAACGACTGTGTCATCTCTAAATAGGACTAAGTCAGCCTCCTAGTTAAAATAAAATGGTAAATAGTAAACATAAAGCAAGAACAGTGCTGAGATTGAATCCTGTGGGATTGCCACTGCAATATCTCCCTATGTAGATGGCGTGGCGACATTTTCTATTAGTCGAACTGCGCAGAGTAATTTTTTTCTTAATGAAAAAAAGAACTTATTACATAAAAACTTATCTAATGCACTATTACGACTGACACAATATTAACACTAAAGCAGAAAATAAACAGATGTACGGCTTTTGCGCAGTGTTCAAAATGCAACATTTGTATTCGCTACGAACATAAACTGCCAGACAAAATATAAAGTGAGACACCCAGACGGTGAGAAGGAAACGGAAAGAAAATTCACGTGTTGGAAGAGTAAGTGATGTTATTTCAACGATTACAACATCGATTCTAACTTCCAAAGAAATTGACTGTATGAGCCCACTTATCACTATGACTATGCGCCGCTTCTGGTCTGGATGCATACACTGATTCGATTCGGAAGAGTGTCATAAATCCGTCGTATCTTCTCCTCAGACAATACTGCCCGCAATTGTTGTAAGTGATCCTTGATAGCCTAGAGACTGGCTCTGGGACGGTGCCACATATGTTCTGTCGGGCACAGATCTGGAGCCCTTGCTTGCACGGGAGTACCTCAGTATCACTCGGGCATTTCATACAGACACATACCTTGGGTGGACGAGCACTGTCCTATTCAAAAATGGCACAACAGCATTCATGCGAGGAAATTTTGGTTACACAGGATGTCGGCGACGTACCGTTATGGCATCAGAGTTCCAAAAATCAATATCACCAGATACCTGAAGTCGTACTCGATAGCTGTCCAGGCCGTGATGTCAGGGCTAACACTATTGTACCTCTCTAACACATTGGAAGAGCTGGACATATCCGTGGGTCCCCGCAATACTCGCTGATGACGATCGTGCAAAGTGACGCCATTTATAAGTAGCCACGATGCAACTCCAAATACCGCCGTTTGTATTGTGGTGTTAACGTCAACCTACGTACGGGCAAGGGGTATATTGCAGCATGTCGCTTCCCGAGTACGGGGTCCCGGGTTCGATTCCCGGTGGGGTCAGGGATTTTCACCTGCCTCGAGATGACTGTTTGTGTCCCTCATCATTTCATCATCATACATGAAAGTGGCGAGATTGGACTGGGCAAAGGTTGGGAATTTGTACGGGCGCTGATAACCGCGCAGTTGAGCGCCCCACAAATCAAGCATCACCATCATCATCATCATCATTACTCGTTCTCGGATGGCAGGCGCAGATGTGAAGGGGTTACGATATGTTTTGTGCACAAAATGGCGAACCTCCTTTGTGGTGGTCAAACGTGGCAGACTCAAAACTTGACGACAAGCGTGCCTACCCTCAAATTCCTATACAGTTCAACATTAAGCCACTGTCATATCCGAATGCCCCACGAATCTGGATTTTGCACCATTCGACCAGCCTTCCAAATGGAGTCCCACAATGAAGCCACTTTCAAACCCTGTTATCTGAAGATAAAGCTGACTCACACCAGTGTTGAATATCCCTAAGTCCTTCACAGTAATAATTCAATATCTGTCGCTGCTCACGCCCCTTGCAAATCCTACCAGGCCTGGCAACAACACAAAACACGAACCACACAAACAAACCCTGGTGGCCGCGCGGAATGGCCGTGCGGTTTGAGGCGCCATGTCACAGACTGCGGAGCCCCTCCCGCCGGAGGTTCGAGTCCTCCCTCGGGCATGGGTGTGTGTGTTGTTCTTAGTATAAGTTAGTTTAAGTAGTGTGTAAGTTTGGGGGACCGATGACCTCAAATATTAAGTCCCATGGTGCTTAGAGCCATCTGAACTCTGGTGGAGGTTCTATCAGTCACAGAGAATTACAGTTTGCATCAATTACATACCGCCGATGTTTTGTGTGTTTACAAAATTTCATTAGTGCTTCACTTTTGTTGTCAGATGGTGTAATTCAAATCTGAGCCCAGTCAACGTTATTCACGTTTTCCTTGGTTTCCATAAATCCATAAATCATTGGAGGCAAGTAACGAAATACTATCATACGGAGGACGAAGGTACTGCTTCCCCCGGAGCGTATTTGATTGGGTTAGAGGTCCGTGTCTAATGACCACGACACCTTGAACGCTGCCTGTTTCTTTAAAAAAAAATGTTGACTACACAAACAGCCTGTGAGCACATCACTCATAAGTATTATCTGTGAGAACAAGCCTACCAACACGTTTTGACGGATAGTCAGACACACCAGGAGATACAAACTTGAAACTAATTACCTAGCGGTAAAATATAATTTCTTGAGAAGGCTAGACGGAGATCAGACCACAAACTTTTGTTGTGAAGTAGAAATAAAGGCATTTAGTAAAAACGCTCGAGACAGTTACGTTACCCTTCAATGATATCTCATCTTAGTCGATATCATCTAGCTTATGTAGTTCATTCCCATCAGTTATTATTAGCCTCAACTTCTTCCATTCGAGAAAGGAACTGTTGACAGATGAGCAATGCCATTTATATAGGGTATAACAAGAAGGTATGGCCAAACTTTCAAGAAACGTTCCTCACACATAGAGGAATAAGATGTGTTATACTGACATGGGCCCGGAAACGCTTCATTTCCGTGTTATAGATCACTTTCTGCTTTTCACCATAATACATTAATAATCGGAAACACAGAGAAACAGAACGTACCAGCATTACATGAAACGTTTTCTTGCAAGATATGTTCAAAATGCCCTCCTAGTTACGTTTGGTTAGAATGTACAATAAGTTTCAGGAATTACTGCAGCCAATCGCCGTTTTTTCTTCAATTTTTATTTATTCATGACCGGTTTCGAATCGCCTGGCGATTCATCATCAGATGATACAATGTACTTTGAAATATTGTGGGGGTCGTGCATTGCTTTTATTCTCGTTGCAAGCACTGCTCAGGAAAACATAATGTATGCATTCCAGTATCGTTAAATATTAAGTGAAACAGGCACTCTTTCACCGATGGCGACTCCCACATGCTTTACAAAATGTAAACAAACCAATGAGTGTGGCTGTTGTTGTCTCCAAAGAGTTTTTACGGCGGCAGAGATTTTCTTTGCTCAGTTTTCGTTTTGTGTGGCATTCGTAATAAAATATATATTTATTACGTTACTTTCTTTACAAAAATTAGTATTATTTTTAGCATTGCATTTTTTCTCTTATGCTATTTACAAAATATACAACAAAGTGTTTAGGACAATATTCCTGGTAGTGAAGTTATGTTTGGCATGTTTCTCATTGCTCAATTCAGAGGGTAGTATACGTATGGGGTGGGGAGGGGGGGGGAAGGGGGAGGAGGGAGGGAGAGATAGGAGGGGGAAAGTGAGGGAGGGAAAGAGAGAGAGAGAGAGATTGAGAGAGAGAGAGAGATTGTGTGTGTGTGTGCGTGCGAGTGTGTGTGTGTGTGTGTGTGTGTGTGTGTGTGTGTGTGTGTGTGTGTGAAAAAGAGGTAGAGAGGATGGTGTTTAGGTGTGGTATGAGCGAGATGGGGAATGGGTATGGGAGTGGATGAGTACAGGATTTATTAGTTTTTCAAATTTAAGGTCTCTCTAAAATTTTGGATGTTGTAATTCCTACGTCCACCGCCATTGTTTGTTTTTCCAATGGAACGAAGGTAATGTTGACATGTGACTCACTTCATTGCTTGTACCGGCATGCAACTAACTTTATTGCTCTATTAGCATCAAGCACGTAGTATCAGCTGTTTAGTGTTTATCACGAACTTGGCTCCGATACAGCGCAATGGACGTATACTGAAATGCAAAGTTGACAAACGTCCATTTGCTGCACGGATTAGCAGATGGTGATGGATGTGGAACGTTTGTATCGGGAGAGTTTTCCGGAACTATAATGCCCCGACAGGAGGACATTTCAAGCAACACATCGCCGTCTTAGCGAACACGGGACGTTTAAGTCCACTAGTCGCGACTGGGGGAGCCTAGAAGGACGAGGACGCCTCAGCTGGAAGAGGCACTTCTTCCTACAGATGACGACAACCGTAGTCTAGGCGTAAGACAATTAAGTGCAACAAATAATGTTGACCACATGTAATATTGTGCTGATTGAGAACGATTTTACAGTGTGTGCAGCCATTATCATCAGCTGATTTTCCTGCATGGGTACGCTTCTCCGAATGGTGCATTAAATAGTGTGTCGATCCTCACTGTAGTAGATATGTTCCGTTCGTGGATGAGGCATCGTTTCTAAGCTGATGGTTAATGTGTTGAAGAATTGTAAAAACCGAGCTCTATCATGGAAATAAAGCATGTAAGGACCCATGTCCAAATGACACATTTTTTTCCTGTGTGAATGTGAGGAATCGTTACTGAAAGTTTGGCCATATCTTTTTGTCAACCATTTAAATGGTGTGAAATGAAGGTACACTATCATTCAGTTATGAAATATAAGTGTCCTACAAGTGCTTAGTTATGCTGCACAGTTTGCTATACGAGAAGAGATTCACGTGCAGAAGTAGAAATACTGTAGCATAGCAACACTCTTTATATTGTGAGTAACCACTACTGTAAGAATGCATTCTTGTTAAACAAAACTGCAGCAGCTGTTGAATAATCCTTTAGAAATACAGCCGGTTTCGCAACCTAAAGTTGTATCATCAGGTACATTGCCGCGCTGCCTATTTTCAGATCTGCCCCGCACTTCCCCGTCAACTCTACGCTCTTCCGTGTGTTCAGTATTCAGCTGGTATCGGCACGTCCTTTTTCTCGTCTGATATGTCGGGTGTATATGGCAAGAGACAGGATTTTTTCTTTCTATTTATTTGTTTTCCATGCCACTCTTTTTTTATCTTCTGTCCATCTTATTTTCATTATAGGTTCCTGTATTTCACTACAGTTTATATGATTTTACTTCTTTTATGTCAGTTACATGGTCCCACACGATAATACTGTTATTGCCCTCCTCCAGATAGCTTGGTACAGCCCCCTTTTACGAGTTTTATTCATCCCTTGATCCGGATGATACATTGTTCTTATATCGTCCTTCTTCTTTCTTTTTAGAACTTGAGGCACTTACCAATTTGGTTCAGTTGATATATTTTTATGATAGAACTTAGGGCATTTACCATGGCCGTCTCCATTCCGCCATTTGTATTGTGACTACTGCTCCTTCGGCGTAACACAACTTTACTGAGCGCAATGGGGCCGTCCAAGAATCTCTATGTGTTGCTGTAATTATTTTAATATGAATATCTACATCTACATCTACATGGGTACTCTGCAATTCACACGTAAGTGCCTGGCACAGGGTTCATCGAACCATTTTCATGCTACTTCTCTACCATTCCACTCACAAATGGCGCGTGGGAAAAAGGAACATCGAAATCTTTCCGTTCGAGCTCTGATTTCTCTTATTTTATTATGATGATCATTTTTCCCTACGTAGGTGGGTGTCAACAAAATATTTTCGCATTCGGAAGAGAAAGTTGGTGATTGAAATTTCGTAATTAGATCTCGCCGGAAAGTAAACCGCCTTTGTTTCAGGGACTGCCACCCCAACTCGCGTATCATAGCAGTGACACTCTCACCCCTATTACACGATAACACAAAACGAGCTGCTCTTCTTTGCACTTTTACGATGTCCTCCGTGAATCCTACCTGGTGAGGATCCCACACCGCGCAGCAATATCCAGCAGAGGACGGACAAGTGTAATGTAGGCTCTTTAGTGGGTTTGTCGCATCTTCTAAGTGTTCTGCCAACAAAGCGCAGTCATTGTTTCGCCTTCCCCACAATATTATCTATGTGGTCTTTCCAATTTAAGTTCAAAATGGCTCTGAGCACTATGGGACTTAACTTCTGAGGTCATCAGCCCTCTAGAACTTAGAACTACTTAAACCTTACTAACCTAAGGACATCACACACACCCAAGCCCAAGGCAGGATTCGAACCTGTGACCGTAGCGGTCGCGCGGTTCCAGACTGTAGTGCCTAGACCCGCTCCGCCACCTCGGCCGGCCCAATTTAAGTAACTGTAATTGTAATTCCTAGGTATTTAGACGAATTGACAGCCCTTAGATTTGTGCGATTTATCGTATACCCAAAATTTATCGGATTTCAATACCCATGTGGATGACCTCGCACTTTTCTTTGTTTAGTGCCAATTGCCACTTTTAGGAACATACAGAGGTTCTCTCTAGATCATTTTGTAGTTGGAATTGATCGTCTGATGATTTTACTAGACGGCAAATTACAGCGTCATCTGCAAACCATCTAAGGGGGCTGATTTACCGTCTATCACTACGAACTGTGACCTCTCTGAGAGTAAATCACGAATCCAGTCGAACAACTGAGACGTTACTCCATATGTACGCAATTTGATTAATAGTCGCTTTTGAGGAACGGTATCAAAAACCTTCTGGAAATCTAGGAATATCGAATCGATCTGAGATTCCTTGTCGATAGCACTCATTACTTCATGGGAATAAAGAACTAGCTGTGTTGCACAAGAACAATATTTTCTGTATCCGTCTTGGTTATGTATCAATAAGTCATTTTCTTCAAGGTGATTAATAATCTTCGAGTGCAGTATATGCTCCAAAATCTTACTGCAAATTGAGGTCAGTGATATGGGTCTGTAATTCAATGGGTTACTCCCATTTCCTTTCTTGAATATTGGTGTGACCTGTGCTACTTTCCAGTCTTTAGGAGCAGACCTTTCGTCAAGAGAGCGGTTGTATATGATTTATAAAAAAGGCGCTATTGTGTCTGCATATTCTGAAAGGAACCTGATTGGTATACCATCTGGACCGGAAGAGTTGCCTTTCTTAAGTGATTTGAGTTGTTTCGCAACACCTAAGATATCTACTTTTAGGTCACTCATGCTAACAGCTGTTCTGGTTTCGAATTCTGTAATATTTACCTCGTCTTCTTTCGTGAAGGAATTAGGGAAAACTGTATTTAGGAACTCCGCTTTAGTGGCAACATCAGCGGTAACATTTCCATCGCTATCGCGCAGTGACGGTATTGACTACTTTTTTGCCACTGGTGTACTTTACATACGACCAGAATCTCTTTGGGTTTCCTGCCTATTTTGAGACAATGTTTCATTATGGAAACTATTAAAAGCATCTCGCATTGACGTCCGCACTAAATTTCGAGCTTCCATGAAACTTAGCTAGTCTTGGGGATTTTGCGTTCTTCTGAATTCGGCATGATATTTTCGTTGCTTCCGCAACAGTGTTCTGACGTGTTTTGTGTACCATGGTAGATCAGTCCCGTCTCTTATTAACTTATGCGGTATGAATGTATCTATTGCTGCCGATACTGTATCACTGAATTTGAGCCATATCTGGTCCACACTTACATAATTAGATTGGAAGGAATAGAGACTCTCTCTTAGGAAGGAATCAAGCGAATTTTTATCTGCTGTTTTAAATAGATACATTTTGTGATTAATTTTAGTGGTTTTGGTTAATATGGTTTTGAGCCTCGCTACAATGACCTTGTGTTCACTAATCCCTGTATCCGTCATGACTCTCTATTAGATCAGGATTTTTTATGGCTGATTGTTGAATACTCGATTCTTGTGAGGATTACTGTCTCTTCCGAATGTTTAGTATATAAACATAATTGACGTTACATACAGATTTCACTGGACCGCATCTGAATTTTTTCAAAATTTTCTCGCCAATCTCTGTTTTTTTCTATTCAGATGTACCTGATGACGCAATTTTAGGCTGGGCAATCGGTTAAACTAATAATGAATTAATCAACAGCCGCTGCGGTTTTGTTTAGCAAGAATGTACTGCAGCATACGCTCATCAAGCGAAAATAGGCAGATTACTGTATCTTGCTCTCCAATTGACACTGCTAAGAAAATTATTAATCACTCGCTATTTAAGAAAACGTTGGGACACGTCCATAGATCCTGACTTTTAATCTACATTTACATCCATAATCCGCACGCCACCTGACGGTGTGTGGCGGAGGGTACTTTGAGTACCTCTATCGGTTCTCCCTTCTATTCCAGTCTCGTATTGTTCGTGGAAAGAAAGATTGTCGGTTTGCCTCTGTGTGGGCTCTGATCTCTCTGATTTTATCCTCATGGTCTCTTCGCGAGATGTGCGTAGGAGGGAGTAATATACTGCTCGACTCCTCGGTGAAGGTATGTTCTCGAAACTTCAACAAAAGCCCGTACCGAGCTACTGAGCGTCTCTCCTGCAAAGTCTTCCACTGGAGTTTATCTGTCATCTCCGTAACGCTTTCGCGGTTACTAAATGATCCTGTAACGAAGCGCGCTGCTCTCCGTTGGATCTTCTCTCTCTCTCTTCTATCAACCCTATCTGATACGGATCCCACACTGGTGACCAATATTCAAGCAGTGGGCGAACAAGTGTACTGTAACCTACTTCCTTTGTTTTCGGACTGCATTTCCTTAGGATTCTTCAAATAAATCTCAGTCTGGCATCTGCTTTGCCGACGATCAACTTTATCTGATCATTCCATTTTAAATCACTCTTAATGCCTACTCCCAGATAATTTATGGAATTAAATGCTTCCAGTTGTTGACCTGCTATATTGTAGCTAAATGATAAAGGATCTTTCTTTCTATGTATCCGCAGCACATTACACTTGTCTGCATGTGATGTTCCTTGTGGATCAAAAACTAACTGTCAAATTTAAAAAAAGTTAGCCCACTTGCTAAATATCTGAGCATGATTTAAAATCACAGTTCACATAGGTCCACAGCCTCTTTCTAGTTTGAAAGTATAATTATATAGTTCTATGTGTACTGAGTTTACGTTTTGGTCTCCTACATCGATGAAGTTGTGATCGATGAGGAAGCTACATATTTTCTTTAGTAACGCGTTTTTATAAAGGTCATTAGATCGGCGAGAAATCAACAAGCCTGATGGGGAAACGGACGTATGCCATAACATTCAACTCGCGATTCGTTCTCTTTTGAATCACGTGGCTTTTCGGGATGTGTGTAGTCCCATTTACTGGACAACAAGTGCAACTTTTTTTCCTTCATTACGCGTATAATTTCACATCTTAACAACAATATCTGCAAGTTATTTGACAACAAACATTATACGACAAAACTGGAGAGAGCTCCTTTTCAACGCTTCATCTGTATTATTCAGTAGTTCCTTTGTGTATAATACTGAAGGTGCTATTTATCAGTAAAGTTGGCAAAGACGTAAAAAACAATTTTATTAGGAGGTATCGCACAAAACAGAAAACGAGAAGACTTTATGCCAATGAAATGCTGAGCGCTGTTAAGCTTTAAAGTCCACCAAAGAATGCTACAGAGCATGTCAACATTAGTATAAAACACGGTGGGGAATAGATTGAGACCCCAGAGGACGGTGCATATGTATCGAAATTTATCTGGGTGTTCCGAATCGAAACAACGTGTATTCCTGACGAGCGTAGACTTACGAAAATAAAAAATTGTTTCTGGTTTGTGGCCATTGGCTTCATCTTGCTGAACGATGTAATCCGTGGAATCACTGTCAACCTATAGCATCACCTATTGCTCAAGGATATAAAAGTTTGTTGACATACATTCCCGCTACAGAAAAATGAGCAGTACAGTTTTTTCAATGGCATTGCTCAGAACATATTAGCTTTCGTTTAGTCACTCTAATGTTTAGGAACGCAAAAGGCATTTCTATTCCCGGTATTCGAATGTTGTGCAGATTAATCTTGCAACTTACGTGGAAGTTGGCCTCTTGCTAAGGAAATGTATCTTTCGCCATCGCTTCCGGCATTGCCATAACATAATTTCGATTGATTACGCTTGTGTAACGATTGGAACATCTAACTTGCTTATACACTATTAATGTATCGCTTCACATTACATAGTTATAGTCGTCTTGAACTTCTCTGTATAAGGAAAAACTTCCGTTCTAAGAAATGATTCTTCCTATACACAATGATGAACCCAAATATTTTGACGATTTATGTGTGAATAAATATGCAACCAGTCGCTTTCTTGGAATTTGATACGCTTTAGTGTATGATTAACATGTTTTCTACCTACACAGCATCACGATGCAATGCACTGTAAGTACCACGAACATAACAACTTCTCCGTTCCATAAATGCTTCTACACCGGTAGCTAAATTTCCGTCATTTTCGCCAGCACCCTCACCGCAATATCTAGCTACACTTTGTCCTCGATATAATGTTCTTGCAACACCCCCATCCGATGAGGAGCCTGCAGTGGCCCGAAAACACGTGCACTACAGGCCGTTAAAATTGCTACACCAAGAAGAAATGCAGATGATAAACGGGTATTCATTGGACAAACATATTATACTAGAACTGACATGTGATTACAATTTCACGCAATCAGTACCCAGAACAACCATCTCTGGCCGTAATAACGGCCTTGATACGCCTAGGTATTGAGTCAAACAGACCTTGGATGGCGTGTACAGGTACAGCTGCCCATGCAGCTTCAACACGATACCACAGTTCATCACGAGTAGTGACTGGCGTATTGTGACGAGCCAGTTGCCCGGCCACCATTGACCAGACGTTTTCAGTTGGTGAGAGATCTGGAGAATGTGCTGCCCAGGGCAGCAGTCGAACATTTTCTGTATCCACAAAGGCCCGTACAGGACCTGCAACATGCGATAGTGCATTATCCTGCTGAAACGTAGGGTTTCACAGGGATCGAATGAAGGGTAGAGCCACGGGTCATAATACATCTGAAATGTAACGTCCACTGTTCAAAGTGCCGTCAATGCGAACAAGAGGTGACCGAGACGTGTAACCAATGGCACCCCATATCATCACGCCGGGTGATACACCAGTATGGCGATGACGAATACACGCTTCCAATGTGCGTTCACCGCGATGTTGCCAAACACGGATGCGACCATCATGATGCGGTAAACAGAACCTGGATTCATCCGAAAAAATGACGTTTTGCCATTCGTGCACCCAAGTTCATCGTTGAGTATACCATCGCAGGCGCTCCTGTCTGTGATGCAGCGTCAAGGGTAACCGCAGCCACGGTCTCCGAGCTGATAGTCCATGCTGCAGCAAGCGTCGTCGAACTGTTCGTGCAGATGGTTGTTGTCTTGCAAACGTCCCCATCTGCTGACTCAGGGATCGAGACGTGGCTGCACGATCCGTTACACCCATGCGGATAAGATGCCTGTCATCTCGACTGCTAGTGATACGAGGCCGTTGGGATCCAGCACATCGTATCCTCCTGAACCCACCGATTCCATATTCTACTAACAGTCATTGGATCTCGACCAACGGGAGCAGCAGTGTCGCGATACGATAAACGGCAATGGCGATAGGCTACTTCCGACCTTTATCAAAGTCGGAAACGTGATGGTACGCATTTCTCCCCCTTACACGAGGCATCACAACATCGTTTCACCAGGCAACGCCGGTCAACTGCTGTTTGTGTATGAGAAATCGGTTGGAAACTTTCCTCATGTCAGCACGTTGTAGGTGTCGCCACCGGCGCCAACCTTGTGTGAATGCTCTGAAAAGCTAATCATTTGCATATCACAGCATCTTCTTCCTGTCGGTTAAATTTCGCGTCTGTAGCACATCATCTTCGTGGTGTAGCAATTTTAAGGGCCAGTAGTGTAACTGAATGTACAGTCAGTGATCGGTTTCACTTGGACCAGAGGCCCCAGTCCATTCCATAAGAACACAGCCCACACCATTACGGAATCACCACCGACTTGTATGGTGCCTTTTTGACAACTTGGGTCGTTGACTTTGTGGCATCTGCACCACACTCAAACCCTCCCATCAGGTCTTACCGTCCCAAATCGGGCTCATCTGACCAGACCACAATTTACCAGTCGTCTTTGGTGCAATCGATGACGTCGCGAGTCCAGGAGAGACGCTACATGCGACTTCGTGCTGACAGGAAAAGCACGCACCTCGGTCTTCTACTGTGATAGCCTATTAACGCCAAATTATGCCGTACTGTCCAAACAGATATGTTCGACGAACGTCCAGATTAATTTCTGAGATTATTTCACGCGATTTTGCTTGTCTGTTAACGCTGACAGCTATTATAAACGCTTTCCCGGCGGGGTCAGGGCTTTTCTCTGCCTCGTGATGACTGGGTGTTGTGTGATGTCCTTAGGTTAGTTAGGTTTAAGCAGTTCTAAGTTCTAGGGGACTGATGACCATAGATGTTAAGTCCCATAGTGCTCAGAGCCATTTTTTTTATTATAAACGCTGCTGCTCTCAGTCGTTAAGTGAAGGCCGTCGCCGCTGTGTTGTCTGTGGTGAGAGGCCTGAAACATGATATTCTCGGCACGCTCTTGACACTGTGGATCCCGAAATAATGAATTTCTTTACCATTTGTCAACTGGAACGTCTCATGCGTGTAGGTCCAGCTACCATTCCGCATTCAGAGTCTGTAAATTCCCCTGGTGCGGCCTCGTCAGAAACATTTTCAAATGAATCACCGGACTAAAAATGACAGCTCCGCCGATGCACTGCCCTTTTATATCTCGCGTACGCGATACTTCCATCATCCGTATATGTGCATATCGATATACCGTGACTCTTGCCACCTCAGAATTTAATGCTTCTGCAACATTGTAAGACATTGTGGTTTCCTGGCCTTCATTGCTTACATATTCCGCCCTCAAAATCGTATTCCCCTCATCAAGACGCTTCATTCAAACCCAAACTCGATAAGATAAAGTCAATGTTGTATGAATTTATGTAAACGATACGCAAATAACAAGTAAGCGCACAGTGGTTGAAATACTCGAGGCTGGCGTACACACATATATTCCAGACACAACGGTCTCAGGAGCCTTTAGTTCAATAGAGGCAGACCGCACGCCAGGGGGCCGGTCCCTTCAGAGGACGACCCAGCCTATGTATGTTGGCCGGTGAGCAGACAGCGTTGGCCCGAGTGAAAAGGGGGAACGACCCCGTGTTCGGCTTAAAAGCAAATTCCGCTACATTGTGTGGGAGTGGCCAGCCTACACATCCTTTACACATAGCACGCAGTTTCAGAGATTTTCACAGGGAGACAGCAAACGCCAAACGCCGATACTACAGGTTTCCGGATTGGTCGCCTTAAACAAAACGTCATTCTCCCGTTTTAGAAGAGCAATGCTGATTGGCGGAAGATATTTGTGACGCCTTGAGTTGAAGGAGTAATTTAAGAGACCGAAAGATTTACCCCTTCACGTCGGGCGTGGTGAGGGGCAGTTCCGTTGTCGCTCTTGGAGCGAGAACACGTAACAAGAGCGTGCGCGCTAGTACGTGTACTCAAAGAGCGAGGAACAAGTCTCTCCTCAGTACTTCACTGGGAGAGCACCTCTGTCGAGAGTGAATCGAAGTGTGACTCTACATTGAGTCCTTGCGATTAAGTGTTGTTCACTGTGTTGGCCGACACTTATTGTGTGGTGTGAATGGACAAAGTTATAGTTAAACGCCTGCGAGCGAATTTTTGAGTGGCATCTCAGTGGACTGGTTATCTGACTGGTGTACCACGCCAATAGTTATACTAGGGGCGAATAGGAGTCTTTGACTTCATCAAGGTGTAGGGAGAGTTTGATTGGCGACGGTCGATCCAGATAGAACGAGAGTTATCTTATTTGTCAGCAGCGAGCCGCGCAGACAGCAGTCATCGCAGCTTACGGTATTGTGCGCTACAGCCCTTGTGAGCCCCATATTTCCTTCACAACAGTACACTTCACTACATTTCACACACAACAGCCTGGACCATTCCTAGCACATTCTAACAGATAATTATTCAAGTTGAGTAGGTGCGGCTCTCAGCCATTCTGCCAAGTGAATAACAATCTTAAACTTTGTACAGAAATTTCATTAGCGAATCCTATCCTTGAGAGGTAACTTCACACTCCGAAAAGAGCCAGAATATAAGTTGTTCAATTCATAACTAAAGGTGCCATTGTGATTTCACAGAATTTTTGCGAAATAAATAATAATTTTCGTTAGTTTCATGTTTTTCTTTCATTAACTAGCACTACTCCAGTACCCAAGTATCCCACTAGTTACGTAAGAAATTTTGTTAATTTTTGTGTCATTTCCTTACAGTGGACGACTCCAGAAGATATTTACTGCTGAAAGTTTTTCAGGCATTTCTCTTTAGAACGTTAGGAGCTTCTGTCTGACTTCTGTAGTAGTGTGGGGGTGGAAATTGCAACTTGCAGGAGCCACAGGGTAAAGGGAACATCTCAGATCAATCCGTTGCGCAGTATAACAGAATAAAAGCAACCCACACGCTCACAACATCTCTATCTGATGATGAACCTGCAGTGGCTCGAAAACATGTTAGCGGTACAATAAATCGTATCAAAAATCTAAAAAAGCGACTGGTTGAATATCTATTCCCATATAAATCGTCAATTTAAATCACAGTTGCAGTTATACTGAGAAAGAATACATTAAACGGCCATCTTTATAGTTCGTTAGTCCACCTTTGAGACAAAATTGTGCAGCGTTTTGTTTGGCTTGGATTCCACAAGTCGTTGGTAGGTTTCCGGAGGTATATACAACGCGTGTGTACTCACAGATCACGCAAGCGCCGTAAATTACAGACTGGTGGTTTCTGGGCGTCCGAGGTGTGTTGCATCGGATTCAGATAAGGTGAATTTGGTGGCCAAGGCAACAACTTAAATTCATTAACATGCTTCTCAAATCACTGCAGCACGAGTCTGGACTTGTGACACGGACAGTTATCGTACTGGAAGGTACCAAAATCTTCGGGGAGGCCATCAACCAGGAGAGGATGCAGATGGTCCGGAATAATCTGCACGTAATCCACAGCTGTCAAGATGACTTCGATTATTTCCGCAGGTCCCGTGCAAACCCAGGTGAATTTTCTACGGTGGCCTGCATCAAAAGCAACTTGCGTCTTTCTAACAGCTGACTGTCTGGATGATGGAGCATCCAGACACTGTAATGCATATATGCCTTCCCTTCACGTGTTTAAGCCAAGCATTATGCATATTTATGCGATCGGGAATGCTCAGTAGCACTCAGGCTACATGTACATTTAACAATTAAGCGTCAGCAAGGAGCATTAGTGCAACCTTAGTAGGGACAAGATCCGACTATTTGGGAGTAGGATCTTACAATCTGAGACAGTGTTCCGAGACAAACTTCCGTCACAATGTCCGCAAACGTGACGTCAAATCCACCTAGCAACAGCGATCTGAACGCCCATTAGCTGAAGGTTTCGATTTATATATATATATATATATATATATATATATATATATATATATATATATACTCCTGGAAATTGAAATAAGAACACCGTGAATTCATTGTCCCAGGAAGGGGAAACTTTATGGACACATTCCTGGGGTCAGATACATCACATGATCACACTGACAGAACCACAGGCACATAGACACAGGCAACAGAGCATGCACAATGTCGGCACTAGTACAGTGTATATCCACCTTTCGCAGCAATGCAGGCTGCTATTCTCCCATGGAGACGATCGTAGAGATGTGGATGTAGTCCTGGGGAACGGCTTGCCATGCCATTTCCACCTGGCGCCTCAGTTGGACCAGCGTTCGTGCTGGACGTGCAGACCGCGTGAGACGACGCTTCATCCAGTCCCAAACATGCTCAATGGGGGACAGATCCGGAGATCTTGCTGGCCAGGGTAGTTGACTTACACCTTCTAGAGCACGTTGGGTGGCACGGGATACATGCGGACGTGCATCGTCCTGTTGGAACAGCAAGTTCCCTTGCCGGTCTAGGAATGGTAGAACGATGGGTTTGATGACGGTTTGGATGTACCGTGCACTATTCAGTGTCCCCTCGACGATCACCAGTGGTGTACGGCCAGTGTAGGAGATCGCTCCCCACACCATGATGCCGGGTGTTGGCCCTGTGTGCCTCGGTCGTATGCAATACTGATTGTGGCGCTCACCTGCACGGCGCCAAACACGCATACGACCATCATTGGCACCAAGGCAGAAGCGACTCTCAACCCTGAAGACGACACGTCTCCATTCGTCCCTCCATTCACGCCTGTCGCGACACCACTGGAGGCGGGCTGCACGACGTTGGGGCGTGAGCGGAAGACGGCCTAATGGTGTGCGGGACCGTAGCCCAGCTTCATGGAGACGGTTGCGAATGGTCCTCGCCGATACCCCAGGAACAACAATGTCCCTAATTTGCTGGGAAGTGGCGGTGCGGTCCCCTACGGCACTGCGTAGGATCCTACGGTCTTGGCGTGCATCCGTGCGTCGCTGCGGTCCGGTCCCAGGTCGACGGGCACGTGCACCTTCCGCCGACCACTGGCGACAACATCGATGTACTGTGGAGACCTCACGCCCCACGTGTTGAGCAATTCGGCGGTACGTCCACCCGGCCTCCCGCATGCACACTATACGCCCTCGCTCAAAGTCCGTCAACTGCACATACGGTTCACGTCCACGCTGTCGCGGAATGCTACCAGTGTTAAAGACTGCGATGGAGCTCCGTATGCCACGGCAAACTGGCTGACACTGACGGCGGCGGTGCACAAATGCTGTGCAGCTAGCGCCATTCGACGGCCAATACCGCGGTTCCTGGCGTGTCCGCTGTGCCGTGCGTTTGATCATTGCTTGTACAGCCCTCTCGCAGTGTCCGGAGCAAGTATGGTGGGTCTGACACACCGGTGTCAATGTGTTCTTTTTTCCATTTCCAGGAGTGTATATATATATAAAAGAAACGAGAGAAGCGTCTTTGTTGGCTGAGGGAGAAAGGGGGGAGGTCTCTCTTGCCCTTCGGGAAGACAGAGCGAGTTAGTCGCGAGAAGTCACTTAAAACGCGCGGTCGAGTAATCGGGGCGGCTCTAAAAGAACGATCGCGAGTGCATATCTCAGCTATTAAACAAGATATAAAGTGAAGGTATTAGTTATCAAAACTCCACGTGTCGTGGGCAGCGTCTATCATTATGAAAAGTGAGAATACGGAGTTAATGTGTGTAAAGGGTCGAATATAACGGCGTAGTCCAGAGCCAGTATATTGCAAATTCTGATTCTGTGACGTTTGTGACAAAGCAATTTCTATATTAAAACAAGTATGGCACAAACGTTGTTGACAATTAACAACTGGCATTCCTAAACACTCCACTTCAGCAGGATCACCACCTACATGGAACCTGGCGACTGAGCACTACCACTGTGCTACGAGGGACTTACCGAAGCAGCAAGACACCAGGCTAGTGATACCGCCCAGAGAAGTACTTCCTTCTCGCTACAATGCCACTGAGGGTGTTGTAAGGTGATCACTACAGGTGTACGTAAGGGTGCAAGAGGAGCGACACGCCCCCTCCTGTAGTATAGCTACAGACTTTATTCACTACAGAATATTCACAGATTTCTGCAAACGATGGTCTGTGATTCTACTAGAATTTTTAGCATCACCGAATGTAACGAGAAACACTGTGGCTTTAGCAAGCGCCACATTGCACCGAGCGGGGTGGCGCAGTGGTTAGCATACGGGACTCGCATTCGGGAGGACGGCGGTTCAATCCCACGTGCGGCCATCCTGATTTAGGTTTTCCGTGATTTCCCTAAATCGCTCCAGGCAAATGCCGGGATGGTTCCTTGGAAAGGACACGGCCTACTTCCTTCCCCATCCATCCCTAATCCAATGAGACCGATGACCTCGCTGTTTGGTCCCTTCCCCGAAACAACCCCAACCCCCAAGCGCTACATTAGTTCGTTACTTGGGTTTTATTTGAGTTTAGGCTGTTCATGGTAAATTATACCAATTTCTTTCCACGGCAGCGGTTTCGGCGCTGTTTTTCAGTAATGATGGATGTGAACATTTACAGAAAATTGCCGAAATAGGATCCCAAGTGTTATCTCTGTCTGTTCATCGTACATACCTTTCGAAGTTGCAGGAAGGGAATGGTGAACACCCATCACAAAGTAAACATGGTCCCAGTTACCCTCCCCTCGCTGCACAACTTAACCACAGCCGTGTTGTTGTTGTTGTGGTCCTCAGTCCTGAGACTGGTTTGATGCAGCTCTCCATGCTACTCTATCCTGTGCAAGCTTTTTCATCTCCCAGTACCTACTGCAACCTACATCCTTCTGAATCTGCTTAGTGTATTCATCTCTTGGTCTCCCTCTACGATTTTACCCTCCACGCTGCCCTCCAATACTAAATTGGTGATCCCTTGATGCCTCAGAACATGTCCTACCAACCGATCCCTTCTTCTGGTCAAGTTGTGCCACAAACTTCTCTTCTCCCCAATCCTATTCAATACTTCCTCATTAGTTATGTGATCTACCCATCTAATCTTCAGCATTCTTCTGTAGCACCACATTTCGAAAGCTTATATTCTCTTCTTGTCCAAACTATTTATCGTCCATGTTTCACTTCCATACATGGCTACACTCCATACGAATACTTTCAGAAATGACTTCCTGACACTTAAATCTATACTCGATGTTAACAAATTTCTCTTCTTCAGAAACGCTTTCCTTGCCATTGCCAGCCTACATTTTATATCCTCTCTACTTCGACCATCATCAGTTATTTTGCTCCCCAAATAGCAAAACTCCTTTACTACTTTAAGTGCCTCATTTCCTAATCTAATTCCCTCAGCATCACCCGATTTAATTTGACTACATTCCATTATCCTTGTTTTGCTTTTGTTGATGTTCATCTTATATCCTCCTTTCAAGACACTGTCCATTCCATTCAACTGCTCTTCCAAGTCCTTTGCTGTATACATGGAAGAACCCTGGAGATACTAAAAGGTATCAGATAGATTATATAATGGTAAGACAGAGATTTAGGAACCAGGTTTTAAATTGTAAGACATTTCCAGGGGCAGATGTGGACTCTGACCACAATCTATTGGTTATGACCTGTAGATTAAAACTGAAGAAACTGCAAAAAGGTGAGAATGTAAGGAGATGGGACCTGGATAAACTAAAAGAACCAGAGGTTGTACAGAGATTCAGGGAGAGCATAAGGGAGCAATTGACAGGAATGGGGGAAATAAATACAGTAGGAGAAGAATGGGTAGCTTTGAGGGATGAAGTAGTGAAGGCAGCAGTGGATCAAGTAGGTAAAAAGACGAGGGCTAGTAGAAATCCTTGGGTAACAGAAGAAATATTGAATTTAATTGATGAAAGGAGAAAATAAAAAAATTGCAGTAAGTGAAACAGGCAAAAAGGAATACAAACGTCTCAAAAATGAGATCGACAGGAAGTGCAAAATGGCTAAGCAGGGATGGCTAGAGGACAAATGTAAGGATGTAGAGGCCTATCTCACTAGGGGTAAGATAGATACCGCCTACAGGAAAATTAAAGAGACCTTTGGAGATAAGAGAACGACTTGTATGAATATCAAGAGCTCAGATGGAAACCCAGTTCTTAGCAAAGAAGGGAAAGCAGAAAGGTGGAAGGAGTATATAGAGGGTCTATACAAGGGCGAGGTACTTGAGGACAATATTATGGAAATGGAAGAGGATGTAGATGAAGATGAAATGGGAGATATGATACTGCGTGAAGAGTTTGACAGAGCACTGAAAGACCTGAGTCGAAACAAGGCCCCCGGAGTAGACAATATTCCATTGGAACTACTGACGGCCGTGGGAGAGCCAGTCCTGACAAAACTCTACCATCTGGTGAGCAAGATGTATGAAACAGGCGAAATACCCACAGACTTCAAGAAGAATATAATAATTCCAATCCCAAAGAAAGCAGCCGTAGTTTACCATTTATCTGTGGAGAAAAATGACCCTGAAAGTATGCTGAGACTACATTCGCGGCAAAGAGACTGTAATAGGACACCGCCGTAGTATGTTTTACGTGCGTTAATCATTTATGCACTCAAAAAAGGTGTGAAATTTAAAGGCTGAAAAGATGATATCTCTAGGAGATGGTTCCTTGCTGTATGGAGTGAAACAAACAGCAACACACAGTCATGGAGCTACGAATTTTTCCGCCCAACTGGTCTGACTTCAAAATAACGTGTCAGACCCTTTAATTGTTTAGTTTTGAATGAAATGACCCGCAGTGGCTGTGAAATACTTTAAAATAACATGTTAAAGGTAGGTTCTGACGGCCCATTTGAGGGTTGTGTTGGGAGGATTCGTAAGATATGGCTTTAAAAACACATCTGTGTCAACTTTTATTATACCAGTCAGCATTGAGAAACAGAAGACATGAAAAAAATGCATAAATCCAATGACCTGATCAAATGCTAACTTTTACAAAAAGTGCTATAGATGGCATCAACTTTTTTAAAACTTAGCTGTTAGTCATATCTGCGTAATATTAATCACTGGCATTTATTCAGGCTACAGTTATTGTTATCTAACAGAATTTCATGAGCAATCACATTTTTTTCCTATTTCTGATGTTTAGTTTTCATTATGAACCCAACATTATTAGTATACGAATAAAAATACTTTTGTGAACATTTTGTAACTCATTGGAAACGTTGAACGTGGCGTCCACATTCATATTAATAATATAATAACGATGGACTTCGAATAGGCTAGTGAAATACGCTTCCTTTTTTTTAAAGAAACGAAGTAATCTACATAAAAATTGTTGAATAACAATCAGATGTTTGAAATAGAATACGTTTCTTGCACTTCTTGTCAAATTTAGTTGCTCAAACTCGACACGCTATCAAGCTCATCGAATCATTTACATAAAAGATGGCTATTATAGAATTTTGTCCCCTCTTGGATAAATTTCTAAGAACAGCCATGACGGCTATCGACTTGGTGCAACAAGTAACATGATTCATCCAACCGATACGTTTATATTGATCCACAGTTCATCCTCGGTAATGCCGTGTCGACTACAATCTTAATTGACGGTTTCCTTGGGTCAACTCAGTACCACGTAAGAGTAGTCTGCTGCTTCGCCACGTTCAACAATGTGCGCTGGACGCAGTGCTCCGAAACACTTTTGCATGCACTGGCATTGTTCTCTGCGCCAGATCCACTTTCCATAGATCCTCACGACAGTAGCACGCGAACAACCTATCTCTTTCGCCATTTCCAAGGTGCTCGTTCCCAGGCGTCAGGCCACAACGGTCAGTCTTTTGTTCATGGCCACTTCGCCAACATTTTTCATACTGGCAACGTTTTATTTGGCGCTCTCCCACCGTTACCAAAGATATTTATTGGCTTTTTTGAGCTTTTACTCATTCCACTAATGTCACAATATAGTTGTCCGCCTCCATACCTGAAGAATAGCATTCACCGTTTTCACCCGGTGGAGCTTGATTAAATTACAAAGTGACAGCGCCAATTTAAGCTAACACATCCCGCATTGGCAGCCGCTGTGGCCGAGCGGTTCTAGGCGCTTCAGTCAGAATCCGCGCTGCTGCTACGGTCGCAGGTTCGAATCATGCCTCGGGCACGGATGTGTGTGATGTCCTTAGGTTAGTTAGGTTTGAGTAGTTCTAAGTCTAGGGGACTGATGACCTCAGATGTTAAGTCCCATAGTGCTTAGAGCCATTTGAGCCATTTGATATCCCTCAATTAAATGGCGTTAGATGAAAGTATTTGCGACAAGCTGCGAGCCACACGAGTTTTATTATTTATTTAACTATATATGTTTTGTTGTTGTACACACAGCTCAAAAGAATTAGGGAACTTGACTTTGGGCATCTGCCATACTCCACTGAGCAATAATTGAAAACTTGGTATGTTACCAGCATATACCTTTATCTTTCATAAATTTAGTACACAACAAAACCTCATTGCATACTGGTTCATTTACATAACAAGAACAGAAATGTCCGACAAGGGTCGAAAACAAAGTGTAAATAATCATTCTCCCTGTCATCGTAGGTGGTTTTCATTGGACTCTGAGTGCATCAATAACGTGTATGCCCTCAGTGAGGGTTTGTCACCGCCTGACACCTATGTGGCATACAATGTAGGCTTTCACGGCCGGTGTTGTCTTCAGTTAAAACTTCCGGGCTGAGAGGCCGTGGTCGATGTATAAAATTTCCATCTGATGTTTCGTCTCCATCTGTGGGAGACATCTTCTGAGGTCGTCCGGCTACTGCCACTGAGGCTGCTGGTACTCTCACATTTATAGAGCGCATAGAGGACACCACCATTCGTCATGTGATGCCGACGGTATGCCTATCTTTGGAAGGCGTCATCATTCTCGATTAAGAGTAATCGAGTGTCATTCTGCTGGCGCAACGTCGACATCCATATTTTGTCCAGCTTTAAAACTTCCTCTTTTCTATTGAAATTGTTGTGGTGCTTGTGAAATTCTATTGCTTCTCTATACATGCGCTTATGATAATGGGATGTTCGTGCTAGAACGCTTGTCTCGTTAAATTTAATTTCATGATTTCCATCTCGAAAAACATGCTCAGCTACGGCCGATTTTTCTATGTGTCCTAAGCGACAGTTTCTTTTATGTTCGGCTAAGCGGGTGTTTACACTTCTTATCGTTGTTCCAATACATACTTGTCCACAACTGCATGGAATTTTGTATACCCCAGGTGTTGCTAGGGGATGTCGGGCGTCTTTTGCAGTTCTTAAATGTTCCTTGATCTTCTTGGTGGGTCTGAAGATTGTTTCGATCCCATACTTGGCCAAAACTTTCCCGACACGGTCCGTAACCTTATTAATAAACGGTAGGAAAACTTTTCCAGTAGGTGTCCGTTGTTGCTCTGGACTTCTGGCTTCTTTTCTTCTTTGATGGAGGGCTCGATCAATTTCCTTACTTGTATATCCGTTTTTGATGAAGGCTGACCGTAGGTGATTCAGTTCATCTTGTAAGTAAGCCGGCTCGCAGATTTTGTTGGCTCTGTCCACCAAGGTTTTAATGACACCTCTTTTTTGCCTTGGATGATGGTTAGATTCCTTGTGGAGGTATCGATCCGTGTGAGTGTTCTTTCTATATACCTTGTGGCCCAGCGTCCCATCCACCCGTTTAATTACCGACACATCCAGGAAATTGAGTTGACCATTGCTCTCTTTCTCCATCGTAAACTGTATCTTCGGGTTAATGCTGTTCAGGTGCACCAAGAAGACATCCAACGCTTCTTCACCATGAGTCCACACTACAAATATGTCATCAACATAGCGGTACCATTTAGCAGGCTTTTTACTGGCAGTCTGCAGAGCTCGCTGTTCGAAGATCTCCATAAATAAATTGGCAACAGCTGGGCTGAGAGGGCTTCCCATCGCCACCCCGTCGATCAGTTCGTAAAACTCGTTGTTATACTGGAAATGTCGTCAGGCAGTGTTTAAATAAAGCCACTATGTCAGTCGTAAAAATATCTGATATATATGAAATAGCTTCGTTTACAGGCACCATGGTAAACAATGACACTACATCGAAGCTCACAAGAATATCACTTGGACTGACGTTAATCTCCGTCAGTTTTTCAATAAAATGCGCCGAGTTTTTAATGTAACTGTCCGTTCTGCCGATGTGTGGTTGCAGCAAGCAGGCAAGATATCTGGCCACCTCTTGTGTTGGAAATCCTATGGCACTCACAATCGGTCTCAACGGGACCTGTGGTTTATGCACCTTTGGGAGTCCATAAAGTCTGGGTGGATAAGCTTCCGTTTTTGCAGAGTTGTTTTTTATCATCCGAAGAAAGAGAAGATTGTTTCACCAGTTGATTAGTATTTCTCAAAATTTTGGTTGTAGGATCCTTCTGAAGCTTTTTGTACGTAGTGGGATCCAAAAGGTCACTAATCTTCTTGTGATAGATAATCTTCGGTGTTCAGCAAAACCGTAGCATTTCCTTTATCAGCTGCAAATACAATAATGCTCTTATCCGCATTGTACGTAGTGGGATCCAAAAGGTCACTAATCTTCTTGTGATAATCTTCGGTGTTCAGCAAAACCGTAGCATTTCCTTTATCAGCTGCAAGTACAATAATGCTCTTATCCGCATTGCTCAAAATGCCGCCATCTCCCTCCCCACATCCACCACTTCTGGCGGCTCACCTCCAACTGCGCAACGCTACGCGTTGTTAACAGCCGACTGCCCAACACTACAATGGCGAATATTACACCAACAATGCAAACCAACCACAGCCTTCACACAGCACAGTCAGTGATTTTCATATAGAGCGCTACAGTCTCAGGACTGAAGACCACAACGACAACAATGTCTCATTCATAATTGTAGGTGTCTTATTCATATCATCTTCCTCCTCCTCCTGTTCCTCTTCTGTGTCATTGTTGTCGCTGTCATTGTGAGTGTTGCTGTCCATCCTCTAGAGATTATTGTTAGGTTCCAAACAGGCGTGTATGTTACATCTTGTCAGCAAGTACTCTTCACGTGTTGTTTTTGAAATACTATCTGTTAATACATTTAATTGTGCCCACTGTGCTGGCCTTTTACTAGTGTGTACATATGTTTGTCTGTCTCTGTGTAATCAAAGTGTAGTGTCTCTCTGTTGTTAGCGTACTGCCCGCAGAAGAAGATATTGTAATCTGGGGAACTTTCTTGCCTGCACGTGAATGTACAGGGTGGCGCACGAGATGTTTTACCAATTGTTTCTTTCGTAATTTACGACGCACATTAGATGTCCCGCTGGGATCTCTACAGCAGTACCACCAGAGCTTGGAAAACCAAATGAGTTACGAAATGACGTCTAATACACGATCCTGCCGCTAGGACACTAGTAAGCAGCAATGGCTGACAATGGAAGACTGACGACACAGCAATGATCGGCAATTGTGTTACTTTTTCATGAAACGAAAAGTCTTGTGACTCAGAGGCGTTTTCGACAACAGTTTAATACACGATGGGTCCCTTGCAAGAAGACCATCCACAGGTTGTACAGTAAATTTGTACAGGAAGGAACAGTAGTGGAAGCGAAGCGGCTTCGTCCTCAGCCTGTTTGTTCGCCGGAGAATATTAAAGCGGTACGAGTTGCTGTACAGAGAAGTCCCGGGAAATCGCGTAGAAAGGCAGCAGTGCAACTGAGAATATCCAGACGCTCCGTTCAACGCATTCTTAAAATTGACCTCCATATGTACCCATACAAGATGACCTGTGCACAGAAGCTCACTGAAGAACACAAGCAGCAGAGACTACTGTTTGCTCAGTGGGCGGAGGATAGGAAAGAAACTCTCAACAAGGTTTGGTTTTCAGACGAGGCGCATTTTCATTTAGACGATGTGGTTAACAAACAAAATGTACGCTCTTGGGCCACTGAAAACCCACTAGTGCTTCATGAACGACAACATTATGCTCCGAGGATTACAGCGGGGGCAGCAATTTCCAGTCACGGACTTATTGGGCCCTTTTTCTTTGAAGAAACCGTGAACAGCGAGCGTTATTTGAGCATGCTTCGCAATAGCTTCATTCCACAGCTTCTTGCTACTGCCTTGTCCTTCAACACCCAGAACAAGATTTAGAAAACGACGGATTTCGACTTCTAGACGTAGACAACCGAACAATTCATGCAAGATGGAGCAAAGCCACATACTGCAAAACACTGTGTTGGAGTTTTTACACGAGCATTTCGCCATGCAGATCATTTCACTCAGGTTTCCAGGTCGCGTCAATGAAGGACAAAATTGGCCCCCCAATAGTCCAGACCTCAACCCATGTGACTTTTTTCTTTGAGGGTACCCAAAGGAAAAAATTTTCCCGGAACGTCCACGTGAATTAATGTAGCTCAGAAGACTTATTCTTCAAGCTTGCCATGAAATTACGGAAGACATGTGCCGTAGGGTAATCACTAACTTCAGTGTTCGTTTGAAGGAAGTTAGGAAACGAAATGGTGGACATATTGAGCATGTGCTGAGTTAGAACAAATCTCCATGGACGGCTATTCATTGTACACTACTGGCCATTAAAATTGCTACACCAAGAAGAAAGAAATGCAGATAATAAACGGGTATTCATTGGACAAATATATTATACTAGAACTAATATGTGATTACATTTTCACGCAATTTGGGTGCATGGATCCTGAGAAATCAGCACCCAGAACAACTACCTTTGGCCGTAATAACTGTCTTGATCCGCCTGGGCATTGCGCCAAACAGAGCTTGGATGGCGTGTACAGGTACAGCTGCCCATGCAGCTTCAACACGATACCACAGTTCATCAAGAGTTGTGGCTGGCGTATTGAGACGAGCCAGTTGCTCGGCCACCATTGACCAGACGTTTTCAATTGGTGAGAGGTCTGGAGAATGTGGAGACCAGGGCAGCAGTCGAAGATTTTCTGTATCCAGAAAGGCCCGTACAGAACCAGCAACATGTGGTCGCGCATTATCCCGCTGAAATGTAAGGTTTCGCAGGGATCGAATGAAGGGTCATAACACACTGTTCAAAGTGCCGTCAATGCGAACAATAGGTGACCGAGACGTGTAATCAATGGCACCCCATACCATCACGCCGGGTGATACGCCAGTATGCAGATGATAAACGGGTATTCATTGGACAAATATATTATACTAGAACTGACTACATTTTCACGCAATTAGAGTGCATAGATCATGAGAAATGAGTACCCAGAACAACCAACCACCTCTGGCCGTAATAACGGCCTTGATAAGCAGGGGCATTGAGTCAAACAGAGCTTGGATGACGTGTACAGGTACAGCTGCCCATGCAGCTTCAACACGATACCACAGTTCATCAAGAGTAGTGACTGGCATATTGTGACGAGCCACTTGCTCGGCCACCATTGACCAGACCTTTTCAATTGGTGGGAGATCTGGAGAATGTGCTGCCCAGGGCAGCAGTCGAACATTTTCTGTATGCAGAAAGGCCCGTACAGAACCAGCAACATGTGGTCGCGCATTATCCTGCTGAAATGTAAGGTTTCGCAGGGATCGAATGAAGGGTAGAGCCACGGGTCATAACACACTGTTCAAAGTGCCGTCAATGCGAACAAGAGGTGACCGAGACGTGTAACCAACGGCACCCCGTACCTTTCACGCCGGGTATGGCGATGACGAATACACGCTTCCAATGTGCGTTCACCGCGATGTCACCAAACACGGATGCGACCATCATGATGCTGTAAACAGAACTTGGATTCATCCGAAAAAATGACGTTTTGCCATTCGTGCACCCAGGATCGTCGTTGGGTACACCATCGCAGGCGCTGCTGTCGGTGATGCAGCGTCAAGGGTAACCGGCGCCACGGTCTCCGAGCTGATAGTCCACGCTGCTGCAAATGTCGTCGAACTGTTCGTGCAGATGGTTGTTGCCTTGCAAACGTCCCCATCTGTTGAGTCAGGGATCGAGACGTGGCTGCACGATCCGTTCCAGTCATGCGGATAAGATGCCTGTCATCTCGACTGCTAGTGATACGAGGCCGTTGGGATCCAGCACGGCGTTCCGTATTACCCTCGTGAACCCACCGATTCCATATTCTGCTAACAGTCATTGGATCTCGACCAACGCGAGCAGCAATGTCGCGATACGATAAACCGCAATGGCGATAGGCTAGTATCCGACCTTTATCAAAGTCGGATACGTGATGGTACACATTTCTCCTCCTTGCACGAGGCATTACAACAACATTTCACCAGGCAACGCCGGTCAACCGTTGGTTCTGTATGAGAAACTGGTTGGAAACTTTTCTCATGTCAGCACGTAGTAGGTGTCGCCACCGGCGCCAAACTTGTGTGAATGCTCTGAAAAGCTAATCATTTGCATATCACAACATCTTCTTCCTGTCGGTTAAATTTCGTGTCTGTAGCACGTCATGTTCGTGGTGTAGCAAATTTAATGGCCAGTAGTGGAGTATATGTTCCTTTCAGATTGTATTGACAATATAGTTTATATTCAAAAACAAAGTGGTAACACATTTCGTGCGCCACTCTGTAGGTATCTGTCACGGACTCGCGCGGTTTTAGCGCGTGAGGTTAGGTTCGTGTACGCCAGGAACAACAATTCGCCAGTGATGAAGAGGAAAGAACTGCTACGTGAGGCAGCTCTGTGCACCACACCCGTGTCAAGGCCGAGCGCACGGCGCGACCTGCAGCGACCGCGATCCGCGGAGACCTGAAGGTTAGGGGCGCGCTGCAGAAATAGTGAGGTCCGGGGGTGGCGGCCGAGATGCCGGACGCTGCCGAATAGCAATAACAGGAGCGATAAACAGACGCTGCAGCAGCCAATAGTTCGACAACGATGTGGCGTGTTGGCGGCGGGAGGCGCGATAACCCCGGGACCGATACGCGAGGCGGGCGGAGCGGCGCGGAGCTGCGCCGAGTCTTCCCCGGGACAGAACGCACAGCGGCCGACTGCTCTGCTCTGCTGCGTTACCCGAGACATGTCGGCAGCGAGAGCCGACTGCGCCGCTGCGGCAGCCAACTACTCCCACGGCCGCGTGCGCAAGAGGGCTCCTCCGGGCCGACCCCTCGTCTGTCGTGAGTACCGCAGCCTTCATACTCACCTGTACTCCCCAGAGCGAGTGATCCGACAGCGGCGTGTAACTAGTGACCTACGTATGGACTCCTCAGTGCACGGCGTGCTCGCTGCGTTTTCTATAATATTATACACCAGTGTTGTTGACATTAAGGTGTCAAGATGGTGCCGACCGCCGTGCGTCGCTGTTTCGAATGGTGAAGGTCACATGTCCGAATCTCACTTGGAGAATACGAAGGGAAGCGGAGGGGAGTTACAGTGTGGACGTAATGTTTTTCTGTATCCCGAAAATATACAGAATGCGAAATTAGGCAAAGCAAATAAATAATTATAATAAACAATACGACAATGCTTTTTTATTCCAGTCTCAGATCATAAATGAATTCTTTAGACGATTACCGGTTTCAGTCTGTAATGACCATCTTCAGATCTATCTTACACCATCCGGTAATCGTCTAAAGAATTCATTTATGATCAGAGACTGGAATAAAAAAGCATTTTACCGTATTGGATCACTGTTTGTACACGCGATTATGTCGCAGTTGGTGGAAAAATACAACAGATGGTGAGTGTATTCAAAGACGACTCGATTATAAATCTGGAGTACCTGCCGTAAGGGCTTAGGGTTCAAAAACCACATTAAATAGTAATCTAATATATAAAAATGATTTTGTTTCTTCGTCTTCTATGTGTCCCTATAGTAGTCACCTGTTTACGATGAAACTAAGGTGAGTTGTCGCGCTCACGCCTGCGAAGGTTTCTGTGGGAGTAAGAATCAACTAACGCCAATAAAGGTGCGTGTCAAAAGGTGGTGAAATAGAAGCTTAACTAGGGTACTTCTGAGGCAAAGCAATAATTATAAAAAACAATACAACAGATGGTGAGTGTATTCAAAGATGACTCGATTATAAATCTGTAGTACCTGCTGTAAGGGCTTAGGGGTCAGAAACCACATTAAATAGTAATCTAATATATAAAAATGATTTTGTTTCTTCCTCTTCTATGTGTCCTTGTACTATTCACCAGGTTACGATGAAACTGAGGTTGAGTTGTTGCGCTCACGCCTGCGAAGGTTTCTGTGGGAGTAAGAATCACTTACCACCCATAAAGGTGCGTGTCAAAAGGTGGTGAAACAGAAGCTTAACTCGGGTCCTTCTGGGGCAATTTCAGTCAAATTTTGTGTATAAATGATTCGTTATTTGTATAATTATTTATAAGAAAACATTGTGGGGGTAATATACCACTGTCACTCCTGAAAATGGGAGTGGGTGTGACATGTAAAAATATTCGATATCGACCGATATTTGTGTGAAGTCCATAGTTCCCTGTTTTGCTAGTCTTATTAGTCTTGACGGAGTTCCACCCCTAGAGTTGGAGGTAGAGCGGTTGCAAAGACAGGGAGCTATCGACGTAGCCTATATCTGTAACTCCTGCAAGAATGTCTACCAGAACCGGCACACGTACCAGTTGCTGCCGACACAAAATATATTTCACTTCCACTAAACTTTTGTGTCATGGTTCCATCGGTTGAAGAATTAAGAACCTTTTCCCATAAATTGTCGGCAAATACAGAAATCACCTTCGACTTTTGAAAAGCGCCATTTTGGCAAGAAAAAACACCGACGTCAATGAAATCAGTTGCGCAATCAAGAAACAAATTGTGGGCGAAAATGGTTCAAATGGCTCTGAGCACTATGGGACTTAACATCTGACGTCATCAGTCCCTAAGACTTAGAACTACTTAAACCTAACTAACCTAAAGACATCACACACATCCAGGCCCGGGGCAGGATTCAAACCTGCGACCGTAGCAGCAGAGCGGTTCCGGACTGAAGCGCCTAGAACCGCTCGACCGGCAAATTGTGGGTGGGTCTGTAACCTAAAAACGATTGACAGCCCCATGAATGCGGATGAGATTTTAAATTATTCAACTGAGCTCCACCTGCCTCACTGTAAATCGGAACACCAGTATTTCTTTTGCGCGACATTAATCCACCACTGCTGTGCAGTGGAACCAGGCTTCCTGTCAAAAAACTGATATCAAACGTCATCGAAGCGACACTTCTGAACGGCGAATCGAAAGCAGAAAATGTGCTGCTTCCATGTACTCCCATCATTTCCACCGACATACCATTTGATTTCAAACTACTGCATTTCCCCGGTTTCCTTTAGTTCTCAATTACCATCAAAAAGGCACAAGGTCAGTCCCTCCAAGTGTCTGCATTAAATCTTGAATATCCATGCATTTTTCATATCCTGTAAATTGATTCTTTCATACTGCTTCGAAAAAAGAAGTGGTCAAATGAGCTAGGGAACATGTTGCAAATTAACTAACATGATCCATTATATGTTCCATTCTCACTAGAGCGAGAGCCGAAAAAATCGTTTTTGCAGAAGATGGAAACTCAAAAATATTGTATATCCCAAAGCACTTGAATAATATTTTTCAAAGTGAAATAAATGCACAAAATATCACTTTCTTTCATTTATTTTTTACACGTAAATGTGTTTGCTTTGTAAATGTGTACCTACATAGAAAGAAAAAGAAGCCCTGCTATGCATGCCGGGCTCAAATAGAAATAATCGTAATGATAACAATAAAACAAACTGGTTGCTGCCAGTCTTAGTTTCAGACAAGACCAGAGTTGATGATATTGATTCAATACAATCCGAACTTGACATTGGAAATTTGTTTTGGGAATGATCTAGTTGCCTGTGGAAACAAGGTGTGACGGTACAGCAGAGATTCCAACACACCTTCGTGGATGTCGGAATGATCAGCATCGCTTGGAATGGCCGATAGATCGCTCGGGCTTACATGCGTTTAATAACAAAGATGTCACACAACGGAGAAGTAACAGGACAGCGGTGGCCCTAGGAAATAGCAGACATGGGAGTTGTATTTCACAAAGAATAACAGAGTGATCATCTAATTGCGAAATGAATTAATCCCTGTTTATTATAGAGTTCGCTGATGACAAAAATGAATTACAGATTATTACAGGACATTTCGATCACCAGAAATGGGGACAATAAGAAAATTAACAACTGTTGACAAGGGATATTGCTAATCTATCACTTGAATATCCTGGCAAACATTGGATAGTTTAGGTGAATCAGACAAGACCGTAATCTACGCATATGCTATGGGTGGATAAATCTGTGTTGGGCAGGCAGTGATCACCCGAGTCCTCCAGAAGAGTGAAAATACTGTACAAGCAATCAACATTTCTGACTGAGCCTTGGACGAGCCTTCATTCGCTCGAGAAAAGTATTCGATTCGTGAAATGTGGTAACCCTAACAACGCAGTTACAAATTCACGGCATTTCTCATACCCTGCTCGCTAAGATACTGTTTCTCAACCACATTCACCTCTCAGCCGTGTGGAGCGTAGTGAGTACGGTGACCTCTTGCAGATACGATACAGCAACACTAGCAGGTCAGCGTACGATATTCCCCTCAAGGTCCTCAGACAAAGTCTCCTCCACCGCATCCCAAACAGAAGTACCATCTCCTCCCTTCAAGCCAGCGAATCTCGTGTGCCAATGAAACAGGCTCTGCAGAGTGCTGGACAATGATACTTTTGTAAACAAGACAATTCTTTGCTCCCCAATTGAAGATTTTCCGATATTGACCAATCGTTACTCACACATACATGCCGTTCTTGAGCAGTTCTGTGTTACTCTCCCACTCCGCAACTGAGTTTACTACTTGAGCCAATACGGTCTCTGGTGACCTCAACTCCTGCTTTTCTGTTTTTTGTATTAGCGAGTGAGGAGCCTTATTACAACTCTTTAGGCCATGTGTTATTCAACCCATGAAAAACGGCGCCGAGAAATCGGCCCATCGCATTCCAAAGAGGAATCGCTGTCTACAGTGCAGGTCTCTCGCTTCTCACGCAATGCGATCTTTATCTAACTTCCCAGAAGACGACTTACCAGCGAAAAAAACAAGGGGTCTTTGGAGTATGTTTTGGGCGTATGGCGCGGCTTATATACTGTCTAGTCACATTAATGTGACCACCTGTGTGATACGTTGTATTGTGCTGCTGTTAAAAGCCTGAATAACCACCTGGTGCAGTGCGAGACGTGCGGGAAGGAAGGTACCGACACGAATGTGGAGCCGTGCCAACTCCTGCGCAGAGGCGAACTGCGCCAGGTCTCTCGACTGAGAATAGATAGCGTGAACAGCCCGATAGAGGTGGTCCCACAGAATCTAAATTGGGTATAAATACGGAAAATTTGGTGGCCAGGGGAGTACAGTGAACTCATCCTGGTGCTCTTCGAACCATGCTCGTACAATGTGATGTGACAAGTTGTACTTTCCTGCCGGAAAATGCCATTGTGCCGAGGAAAAACAAAACCGCATGTGGGGGTGGTCATAGTCCCAAAGGACACGTGCATACTATCGTTGATCCTTTGCGCCTTCCAGAATGACGAGATCATCCAGGCAATGCCACAAAACGTTCCACGCAGCATTACGCTCCCTTCTGGTAGCAGGGTGTGTTAAAATGCACTATTAGACACATTCTCTAACAGTCTAATAGTGTATTTTAATACGACAGTGTGCCATCTTAGGCAATTTATAACACCTGTAAGTAAGCATTACAAATATGGATTCTCATACTGTTATATCACTCGTTATGTCTTTCACTGTTATTGTCTAACCTGCTTTCAGAAAACACTTGATAATGGCACTTTGAAGCCGAAATCGTGATTGTGTGAGTGAAAATGTAACACTGTAAATAAACAATAGTCTAATGGGGGTACTGACTTTAAAGAAATATATTATGACTGTGGCCCCGCATTCTCCACTGTACGTATTGCACAATACTGTAATTCTGTTTCATATCCTGCCCCACTTAGTGCTTCCTGAAGCTCAGTAAGGGTATCATCCGGCACCGTCGAAAAGCATCTACACCTCCTTACTTCTTTTGTGCCACTACACATGATGGAATGTAACATTGTCTAGACGTTCGCCTAACCCAAACCATTCTATCGGATTTCCACATGGTATAGCATTATTCATTACTCCAAATCACTCGCTTCCAGTCATCCACTGTCCAGGAGCGTTGCTCTTTTCACCAAATTGAGCGTCCCTTAGCATTGGCTACACAAATGCATGGTTTATGAGCAGACGCTAGACAGCTGTATCCCATTCTTTTAAGTACCTAAGCGCAGTTGTTGTGCAAGCTGGACTGCTGGTAGCACTTTAGAAACCATGAGTGGCTGCTTCCACTGATATGCAATTTTTTGTACAACCACCCTCCGCGATGCTCGTCTGTCCCAGTCCGTCAACACATACGATCATCCTGCTCTCGGTGTAGCTGTGATTTTCTTCGAGTTTCCACGTCACAGTCACAACACCAACAATTAACTTGGGCAGCCTTAGGAGGGCTGAAATGTTTCTGATGGATTTGCTCCTCAGGTGATGTCCAATGCCCAGTTTACCTCAATGAGCTCTCTTGAGCGACGTATTCTGCTGTACTCTACTGAGAACACAATTCCCTCCCCACCTTTTATACTGGCGGATCCGCCACTGGTGACATCTAGTGACCAATCCCGCAGTATATCGGGGTGCCCGGATACTTATGATCAGATATTTTATTGATGATTTTACCTCAGGACAGTCTCTGTGCAGCTAATTAAGGACCCTATTTGTTTTGCTGAACGCGTCTCTCCTCATTTAAGGCAGTACTACTGGCTGTTGGCGTTGATATCGCTCTGGTTCACCAGCAGCACAACAAAAACACTTACAGAGCAATATCATCACATTCAGCCACTGAAGATGCCTTAATAAATTGCGGCGAAACGCGTCTGAAAAAATAAATATTGTTTATTTAGCTGTATACAGGCAGTCTTAACCTGAAAAGCATTCATAGAATATTTTCTAAGCAACTTCATCAATATTTTGACCTCTGTTCCATCTGGGAACCGACCAGATAAATGTGAGACAATCTTCGCTTAAAAGAGTGTTAAATGCAAATTAATTTGAGACGGCTTATTAGCAAGCACTTTTTCCAGTAAATGATAAATTCACCAACTGCGCCGACCTCCAACCTGGAGGACCACTTAATATTTTTTGGTGGTTTCTTCCTTTACAACTAGTCCAAACTTGAAACTGCAAGATAGAAAATATTAGGTTTGGTCTGCCTCAGATGTTTTATTTCCCTAGTACTCCCCGTACAACGGCGGACGTTCCCCTATCTGTCATCTGAGTTTGGTTCCCGATGGGAGACTAACAATGGGAGTTTATTTGATGGAATTCTCCGGTATAATGCCCTATCTCGCCAATGTTAAATTTGCTAACTTTGTGTACCTTTTTCTTTGGAACTATTATCTTCAGAACTTTGAAATTCTGGCAGAGGTTTTCAGCATATATTGTGAGCCCACTGAACTAGAACCAATGTTTTCTTTTTGTTGGTATAGTATTTATGAATTTTTTACCATTAAGCCATTTTTTATTGGAAAAAGTATAACATAAACTTCCCTAGTTCAGAGAATAAGCCAGTTCTTGTCATGATTCTAGTTCAGTGGCCTCTTTGAACTGTTTTGCAGCATTTCTGAAAATTTGAATGTTGTTGGTTGAGTGGTTTATGAGATAAAGGTACATGTAACACTAAAAATGTCAAATGCCAGAAAATGCGATTAAAGTAATTTATTATGAAAATTCACAAATACCTTTTATTCTATTATCAAAAGTGTCCAGCAGAGTAATCAGGGTCATCTTCTAGTTCTTCTTCTTCACCTAGAAGCTTTCTTCTCCTTGCTGCCCTTGCTTTTTTTGTATTAAATTCAGCTGCATACTGAGCCTTCCTTACTCGCACGCTGTCCAGAAGCTGAAGACCTCTGATGGTGTTGATACCAGGAGCAATGCCGAGCCTTGCCATGACCTTTAGCCTACCCATATGACCATCATTGAATGAAATAACAGCATCACTGACTCCCCATTTCAATGTTTTTATCCCAACAAATACATTCTTAGGTACACGAGTCCAAATGAGGTTGTTGAACGACTCGTTTTGATTCTGGGTACAACCATGAAGACATTTTCGCAGAAGATCAGGATGCCCCAAGTCTCTATATATTGGTTTAATTACTTCCATAACAGCCAATGGAATATAATTTTTATGGTGATAAGGATCCCCAGTAGCTTGAGATTTTCTATAATTGCACCATGACTGAGGACCATCTGGACAAGCAAAATGTTGAGGATTATCATCAGTTGATGATCGATGTAAATATGTGGCCCATACAGCTTGTCTCATTTCCTGCAAATTATTTGCATTATTTCTTATTGCCATACCATAGTATTGTTGTAATTCATTTATAATTTTATCTGACAGGCGACCTCTAATGGTTTTACCATCTGACAAAATTTTGTCCTTCAGATTCTGTTTCAGTTTCCTTAGACGAGTGCCCATTCGTTTCTGAACATGACCGACACATTCTAGTTTAGTTATTGTCTTATTGACATATGGCATGGATTCTGTAACACTTTTGTATGCCTTGGAGTCCCCATCTCCAAGGAATTTTGTGTAAAATACTCCCCGTTCTTTTTCTGATCTGCTAAACATTTTCACAGCAGCGGCAGCCTCCATGCCTCCACTCGTACCTTCATAATTCTTGCTACATATGTGAGCTGCTTCTATCTTACCAGATGCACAATGGTAACAATGTTTAGTGAGCACTTCATAGTCCAAAACTTTACCGCTGTCCACACTAGTAACAGTAGCAACAGCATTTTTGGATGTGTGACCCCTTTTCTGCCAGGTTCCATCAAAAGCAACAGGGATATCTGGGTTTCCTTCATTTATATATTTTGCTTCACTGGCAGCAGCTTTCATTGATAAATCTGCTACAGACTGAACAGCATCTCCTATCACTTCAGTGTAATTGTCAATTTTAGCAGGTGGAGGTGGAAGATTCATTATGGCACAAAATGTTTGAGCAGCAGTATGTCCTTTACCAATTGCTCTCATTGCATACATTAGCCTGATATTACTCTCAAACAAATTGCTACTGCATGTTTTAGAGCTCCAAAAACAGGTCTCATTTTCACAACTGGCACAAACTATAGCAATTTTGCAGGAAAGTCCTATAGATTTTGTTATGTTCATATCAAAAGAACCTCCACAAAGATTACAACACAAACATTTCTTCATAAACTCAGTAAAAACAGGAAAGTCGACTAAAACATATTGTTCATTAGAAGCTTCATCTGTAATTTCACTTGCACAGTTTGATAACTTCTTTTTTGATGCACTGGTGGGCGTGTCTCCTTCACACATCTCAGCTGTACAAACGTCAGAACTTTCACCAGCATCAACAGGTGCTGAAGCAGAATCACTTGAACAAACGTTATTTGTAAATCTATTACCGCGAAACTTTCGCTTTTTAAATAATGATGCACTCCTAGGCATCGTAGAAACTACGCACTCACCACTGAAAGTCAAAACAAGACAGATAACAAACTCCAAATGAGCGACAAACTAAACTCGAGGCTCAAAACAAACACTCACAGATCAAAAACTGAACAATAAACACAGCTAGTCGTAAAAACAATGGTACCTATGGAAGGATCAAAGATTCTACAACTGAAGAGTGAAATCCACAGCCTTCTATATGTAATGTTTTCGGAAATGCGAAGATTTAAATGTGTACAAATCACAAGATGGGTAACTTTGCTGGGCGCACATGTAATTTTGAAAAATTAAATAAAAATACTTCCAATTGGAATTTCTTAACAAATTTTGCACCATTTTAAGCAGAAAATTTCAAATTAAGTTATAAGGTTAAAAACTGAAAATGTGAATTTTTTCCATTTTCCGGCATTCCAACTCCCCTTACTCTGAAAAGCATTCATAGAATATTTTCTAAGCAACTTCATCAATATTTTGACCTCTGTTCCATCTGGGAACCGACCAGATAAATGTGAGACAATCTTCGCTTAAAAGAGTGTTAAATGCAAATTAATTTGAGACGGCTTATTAGCAAGCACTTTTTCCAGTAAATGATAAATTCACCAACTGCGCCGACCTCCAACCTGGAGGACCACTTAATATTTTTTGGTGGTTTCTTCCTTTACAACTAGTCCAAACTTGAAACTGCAAGATAGAAAATATTAGGTTTGGTCTGCCTCAGATGTTTTATTTCCCTAGTACTCCCCGTACAACGGCGGACGTTCCCCTATCTGTCATCTGAGTTTGGTTCCCGATGGGAGACTAACAATGGGAGTTTATTTGATGGAATTCTCCGGTATTAGCACGTTCGAACTGATGCTATACATAGAATATTTAAAACCATAGTTAAGAGGATTATTACACACGGTTCAGAGTTTGGATGATGACATGGTAACCAAAGTCATAGTTAGTAGCTACAAAGATGGGTTTGTGCAGTCAATCGTCAGTGATGGAAAGAAAAGAAGAAAAAACAGATGAAGTCGTTAGACACAGGATGAATGTTCAAAATTAGGTTATTGATTTCATGTCAACGGAACGTAGGAAGAAAAACTGCCAAAGTGTGTAATGGAGTGGATTCCAAATAGAAGTAGAAAAAAGGGACGACCACTTAATAGTTGTGTCAAGGGGATTTTGTCATTGATATTGGAGAAGAATATTCCTACACAGCTGTAGGGTAATACAGAAGAACGGAGAAAAATTACACAACCTATAGAGGGTGCTATAAAAAAAGTATTCCATATTTTGGAGGCGATAGTATGGATAAAAACAAGACAAAAGGTCCAGCAAACAAGGGCTCTAAAATGTGTACCTTAATAAATATGAATACCGTTATTTTCAATTAATGTATGGGCAGGAATATTTGATGACGGACTAATAGGACCTTACATATTACCAAACAGGCTGAATGGTGCATGGTATCTTCAGTTCCTATTAATCGACTTGCCTGTCCTGCTAGAGGAGGCATCGTCCCGGCAACTGCTGGAGATTTCATTCACACACGATGGAGCAGCAGCCCAATTTCTCAGACATGTAGGAGAACAAATCACACAGACGTTAAGTCGGCCATTAATTAATTGGTCGGTGATCTCCAGTACGTTAGCCATCTCGTTCCCCGATCTTAATCCCTTGGATTTTTGATTCTGGGGATACTTGGAATCTTGGGTGTAACCAATTCCGTTTAATGAGCTACAAGATAGCATCATCAAGGCGTTCCAGCACAGTAGCGAAGAGCTCTTAAAGTATGCATTTTAGAGCCCATTTTTAGTGGGCATTTTTTCATGTGTTCGTGCGTGCTGTCGACTCTTAAAATATGGAATATTTTTTAAACACTCTGTATAGATGTAAACGTTGTCAAATCAGAAATAATGTTTTTGAATTTTTTTGGGTGTTTATCACGTAACCTGTTGCTTAATGTCACTCACAAAATTGTGGGCAACATCACCTGTAGACAAAAGTAGGCACATTCATATCTTAAATCGTACACTCAAAGTTCACTTGTTCATTTGTTTCATTACTACAATACGTCGATAATTTTTTCAGCCGTTAAGGGCCCTAACATGACAAATTGACAGACGAAAAGACAGACATCGCCCACGTCATATCACCAGGGTTCGTGCCGTATTGTTCAGGCTGGAAAAGCTGATAAAACGTTTGCAGCGTCAAATTAAACTGTTCGAGCCTAGGAAAAACAAGGAAGGGGAAAAAGTACGAGCTGACAGTATATTTGTAAACAAGGAACGTTAATTAGTGCAGCGACATGAAAAACATGTTTTTATACATGGAACAGAATAAAGTAGATGGCTTCGCCACTACCTCCAAGGATTAATCTTCCCTGTCGGTTTCTCAAAACAAACAACAGTGCTGATCAAAAGTATTTGGCTTGATCGTCCAAGAGGAAGCAAACGTCGTCAGTTAGGGCTTTCAAGATTTCAAATAACAAAACGTGATTTTTTCCCTGATCACTTTGAAGAGAAATTGTGGTTCATAAGCTTTCTTGCTAGCTGCATACCCTGTACCTTAATGTCGTGTATTTTCTAGCCGTTGAAACCTTATAATTTTTTTTACGTACTCTTTTCTCACAATGTGACCTTGTTGCAAACTGCAAAATTAATTAAAGACATGGAATTAGAATGAATACTAATCTAAGTTACGAGTGTGAACAAAGATATTAATCTAGCACATTATTACACTGGAATTACGTGTCCATTCGGTTATACCTCTTTTTGTCTAGATGAAGAGACTAACAGTAGTCTCGCATCATATTTGTATTCCAGCGACTCTGGAACCGCATTTCCATCATTTTGACAACTAAATGAAAGCATTCGCCTTGTTCTCCACTAACATTGTCCAAATTTGCAAGAAAAACACGAGATGAGTGTTCAGAAATTGAATCTTAGTTCATCAAAAAACCTCACAGCTTGAACATTCAAGAATGTTGGCTATAACAGAAATAAAGTATAGGACTTTTTGTTGCCTAAAAACTTAGTGCGACCTCCTTGAACAATTCATAAGCCTACCTGAAACTCAAGATAATTTCCAATTCAAAGTTGGGTCCGAAAGGAAATTTTCAGAGGTCAGGTCCAACAGCCACGACTTCAGTTTCATGTCTGATACGCGAAGAAACTTCTTACAGAGATATTTCAAATATTCTCCAAAAGTGGTTAAGGCTTTCACAAAGTGTTTCATTAGGCCCATCTTGTTATGTACAGGGGCTAATATAATTTTTTTCACAAGTTATCTTGGAAGAAACGGTACTAAGTGATGCGTGACTGCTTTTCATGGTGAATCTTGTCCACTGTGTTGTGTTTTCCAAAGGTAAAGATTGGAAACAAATATGAGATTGACTCAATTTTCTAGACAATCTGTGAAATTTTCACAGACCTATGATTTCGTCTTCGTTGCCATCAACATACTTACAGATATAGCATTCACTGCAGCTTTTCCCTGGTAAAAGAATGATAACGGATCCAGTTAAATGTCCGAATTTTCCTCGTATGTTTTTTTGGAGATACAGAGCCACCAGGTTGCACATATGCTATATGCAATGAGAGAAGGCCACATCACCCTTTGTGACTCTGCGTATTGGCTCATTCCGCAAGGCGCCCGAGCTTCTTGTACACAGACTATCAGAATTCCGCTGAATTGTGACTTCAGACGCGTCTTAACATTCACGAGAGTTTTATGGGCATTCCAGCATGAGAAATACATAGAGAAGTTCTACACTGAAGCGCCGAAGAAACTGGTATAGGCATGCGTATTCAAATACAGAGATATGTAAACAGGCTGACTACGGCGCTGCGGTCGGCAACGCCTATTTAAGACAACAGTTGTTAGACCCGTTACTGCTGCTACAAGGGCAGGTTATGAAAATTTAAGTGAGTTCGAACGTGGTGTTACAATCGACGCACGAGCGATGGAACACAGCATCTCCGAGGCACCTATGAAGTGATATTCCGATACGACTGTTTCACGAGTGTACCAAGAATATCAGAAATCCCGTAAAACATCAAATCTCCGACAGCACAGCGGCAGGAAAAAGATCCTGCAAGAACGGGACCAACGACGCTTGAAGAGAATCGTTCAACGTGACAGGAACGCAACCCTTACACAAATTGCTGCAAATTTCAAGGCTGGGCCATCAACAAGCGTGAGCGTGCGAAACATTCAACGAAATATCATCGATGCGGGCTTTCGGAGCTGAAGACCCACTTGTGTACCCTTGACGACTGCACGACACAAAGCCTTACGCCTCACCTGCGTCCGTTAACACTGACATTGGACTGTTGATAACTGGAAACATGTTACCTGATTGTACGAGTCTCGTTTCATATTGTATCGAGCGGATGTAGATGTGCGGGTATGGAGACAACCTCGTGAATCCACGGACCCTACAAGTCAGCAGGGGAATGTTCAATCTCTTAGAGACTCTGTAATGGTGTGGGGCGCGTGCAGTTAGAGTGATATGGGACCCCTGATACGTCTAGAGACGACTCTGAAAGGTGACACGTACGTAAGGATTCTGTCTGATCACCTGCATCCATTCATGTCCATTATGCATTCTGGCGGACTTGGGCAATTCCAGCAGGACAATGCGACACCCCACACGTCCAGAATTGCTACAGAGTGGCTCCAGGAAAACTCTTTTGAGTTTAAACACTCCGCTGGACACATTATTGAGCGTATCTGGAATGCCTTGTGACTCTTACGGATTTATGGACAGCACTGCAGGATTCATGGTGTCAGTTCCCTTCAGCACTAATTCGGACATTCGTCGAATCTCTGCCAAGTCGTTTTGAGACACTTCTGCGTGCTCGCGGGGGCCTACACGATATTTGGCAGGTGTACCAGTTTCTTTGGTTCTTCAGTGTAATTTCCCATCCCTACCTTAGTGTCGACACGGAAACGCTGCATGAGCCGGCATTATGCAGAGGCCCTGTTGTGGACAATCGTAGCGCCAGCTATTTGCCGCCCGGCGAAAACGGTAGCGTGTGCAAGTAGCCAAAGGCGTGGGTATATCCACCACATAAATCGATGGCCAAGTTGACAACTCTGTGTTGTGAAAACCAGAATAATTCTCCTGTGAGACATCGGTGAAGGAATGAGGTCAGATACTCGGCAGGGCTGGCCATGGCGAGTGCATTTAGGAAAAACCAAATGCAGTTATCGAAACAGAACAAACACGCCGGCCTTGTGCTCACGTGTTGGTTATCACTGCCTCCTAAGGCACATTCCGCGTGTTCAAACTGTGCCCCTGCTATGCCTGTATTGGGTGGCTATACACAGTAATTATACACTCCTGGAAATTGAAATAAGAACACCGTGAATTCATTGTCCCAGGAAGGGGAAACTTTATTGACACATTCCTGGGGTCAGATACATCACATGATCACACTGACAGAACCACAGGCACATAGACACAGGCAACAGAGCATGCACAATGTCGGCACTAGTACAGTGTATATCCACCTTTCGCAGCAATGCAGGCTGCTATTCTCCCATGGAGACGATCGTAGAGATGCTGGATGTAGTCCTGTGGAACTGCTTGCCATGCCATTTCCACCTGGCGCCTCAGTTGGACCAGCGTTCGTGCTGGACGTGCAGACCGCGTGAGACGACGCTTCATCCAGTCCCAAACATGCTCAATGGGGGACAGATCCGGAGATCTTGCTGGCCAGGGTAGTTGACTTACACCTTCTAGAGCACGTTGGGTGGCACGGGATACATGCGAACGTGCATTGTCCTGTTGGAACAGCAAGTTCCCTTGCCGGTCTAGGAATGGTAGAACGATGGGTTCGATGACGGTTTGGATGTACCGTGCACTATTCAGTGTCCCCTCGACGATCACCAGTGGTGTACGGCCAGTGTAGGAGATCGCTCCCCACACCATGATGCCGGGTGTTGGCCCTGTGTGCCTCGGTCGTATGCAGTCCTGATTGTGGCGCTCAGCTGCACGGCGACAAACACGCATACGACCATCATTGGCACCAAGGCAGAAGCGACTCTCATCGCTGAAGACGACACGTCTCCATTCGTCCCTCCATTCACGCCTGTCGCGACACCACTGGAGGCGGGCTGCACGATGTTGGGGCGTGAGCGGAAGACGGCCTAACGGTGTGCGGGACCGTAGCCCAGCTTCATGGAGACGGTTGCGAATGGTCCTCGCCGATACCCCAGGAGCAACAGTGTCCCTAACTTGCTGGGAAGTGGCGGTGCGGTCCCCTACGGCACTGCGTAGGATCCTACGGTCTTGGCGTGCATCCGTGCGTCGCTGCGGTCCGGTCCCAGGTCGACGGGCACTTGCACCTTCCGCCGACCACTGGCGACAACATCGATGTACTGTGGAGACCTCACGCCCCACGTGTTGAGCAATTCGGCGGTACGTCCAACCGGCCTCCCGCATGCCCACTATACGCCCTCGCTCAAAGTCCGTCAACTGCACATACGGTTCACGTCCACGCTGTCGCGGCATGCTACCAGTGTTAAAGACTGCGATGGAGCTCCGTATGCCACGGCAAACTGGCTGACACTGACGGCGGCGGTGCACAAATGCTGCGCAGCTAGCGCCATTCGACGGCCAACACCGCGGTTCCTGGTGTGTCCGCTGTGCCGTGCGTGTGATCATTGCTTGTACAGCCCTCTCGCAGTGTCCGGAGCAAGTATGGTGGGTCTGACACACCGGTGTCAATGTGTTCTTTTTTCCATTTCCAGGAGTGTAGTAAAGCAGATACTCACGGAGGCAAAGTGTGAGTTATAATTATCATGTGGTAGCGACACGTTGTAGATATGTTAATGCGAAAATGCGGAACAGATCTACGCTGGAAAAAATTAAAAAATGGTTCAAATGGCTCTGAGCACTATGGGACTCAACTGCTGAGGTCATTAGTCCCCTAGAACTTAGAACTAGTTAAACCTAACTAACCTAAGGACATCACAAACATCCATGCCCGAGGCAGGATTCGAACCTGCGACCGTAGCGGTCCTGCGGTTCCAGACTGCAGCGCCTTTAACCGCACGGCCACTTCGGCCGGCTGGAAAAAATTAGTTTTAATTTTGGTCACCAGGTGCAAATCTGGCACTGACAGCATCTCGTCGACCTCTGATGCTCATATTGAACAAACTGTGCAAACGACGGTTAATTATAAAATCAACATTACGCCTTTCTCACTTGTCTGACTTTTTCTGCCCACGTCTGTTTCTAACCTATTACACATGGAAAAATTTATATACGTCTTCCTTGCAGTCATAGATAAAATCGGGACTAATGTTTTCCTGCGTAAATTTGTTCCATATCAGCGCATTAGAATATGTACCAAGCTTCGCTACCATACGACAGTTACAGCCTACACTGGACCGCTGTGAGTAGCTGCACTTAGCTTATAACCACCGTCATAACCACCCGGTACTACAAGGTATTACAGCGAAGCCCCTTCTGCCTCCAGTGCTTCAGGTTGGCTGGTTCTGGGTGCAGGGTTACTTATGTGGGAAGCTGTGGTGTGGAACCTCCCGAACTGCAGCGAGTGTGGAGTCGACATTGGTTACTCAGCAGTAACATTCTGTATTACCTGGTGCCTTCCGTGTAGTACTTCGATGATAGTGGCCCAAAAGCTGATTGTGTCTAGTAGGTAGCCTATGACATCCCCTGCTGAGACAGCGGTGGCTGGTGCAAGAAGAGGCCTTGTTGACACAAGTCGTCTCTTCATCTACATCCACATCTACACTACTGGCCACTAAAATTGCTACACCAAGAAAAAATGCAGGTGGTAAACGGGTATTCATAGGACAAATATATTATACTAGAACTGACATGTGATTACAATTTCACGCAATTTGGGTGCATAGATCCTGAGAAATCAGTACCCAGAACAACCACCTCTGGCCGTAATAACGGCCTTGATACGCCTGGGCATTGAGTCAAACTGAGCTTGGATGGCATGTACGAGAACAGCTGCCCATGCAGCTTCAACACGATACCACAGCTCATCAAGAGTAATGAATGGCTTATTTTGACGAGCCAATTGCTCGGCCACCATTGACCAGTCGTTTTCAGTTGGTGAGAGATCTGGAGAATGTGCTGGCCAGGGTAGCAGTCGATCATTTTCTGTATGCAGAAAGGCCCGTACAGGACCTGCAACATGCGGTCGTGCATTATCCTGCAGAAATGTAGGGTTTCGCAGGGATCGAATGAAGGGTAGAGCCACGGGTCGTAACACATCTGAAATGTTACGTCCACTGTTCAAAGTGCCGTCAATACGAACAAGAGGTGACCGAGACGTGTAATCAATGGCACCCCATACCATCACGCCAGGTGATACGCCAGTAGGGCGATGACGAATACACGCTTCCAATGTGTGTTCACCGCGATGTCGGCAAACACGGATGCGACCATCATGAAGCCCAAAGAGAACGTGGATTCATGCGAAAAAATGACATTTTGTCATTCGTGCACCCAGGTTCGTCGTTGAGTACACCATCGCAGGCGCTCATGTCTGTGATGCAGCGTCAAGGGTAACAGCAGCCATGGTCTCCGAGCTGATAGTCCATGCTGCTGCAAACGTCGTCGAACCGTTCCTTCAGATGGTTATTGTCTTGCAAACGTCTCCATCTGTTGACTCAGGGATCGAGACGTGGCTGCACGATCCGTTACAGCCATGCGGATAAGATGCCCGACATCTCGACTGCTAGTGATACGAGGCCGTTGGGATCCAGCACGGCGTTCCGTATTACCCTCTTGAACCCACCGATTCCATATTCTGCTAACAGTCATTGGATCTCGACCAACGCGAGCAGGAATGTCGCGATACGATAAACCGCAATCGCGATAGGCTACAATCCGACCTTTATCAAAGTCGGAAACGTGATGGTACGCATTTCTCCTCCTTACACGAGGCATTACTACAACGTTTCATCAGGCCACGCCAGTCAACTACTGTTTGTGTATGAGAAATCTGTTGGAAAATTTCCTCATGTCAGCACGTTGTAGGTGTCGCCACCGGCGCGAACCTTGTGTGAATGCTCTGAAAAGCTAATCATTTGCATTTCAGAGCATCTTCTTCCTGTCGGTTAAATTTCGCGTCTGTAGCGCGTCATCTTCGTGGCGTCGTAATTTAAATGGCAAGTGGTGTACATATACATCTCGCTGCCATAAGCCCAAGCCAGGTGACGGAATACCGCTGGCGTCGGTGATTCTGCCTGGAAGTGTTTTTGTAAATTCTTCAACTAAAGAGGTGAAATAGGGAATGAAAATTTTCATCATGAAAGCATTTTGGAAATTAAACCCATGAAAATCTGTGTTTGACTAACTAAAGCAAAGAAAGCTATTTAACGGTCACCATGACAAATAGGCTTCGTTAGAATGTTGTGGTTGTGGTCTTCAGTCCTGAGCATAGAAAAAGAAACGGATCTTTAGTACTTTAATTTTTCAGCAGTTCTAACATAGGTTTATAAAATTATTTTTGTTGTAACCACTACGCAAATTGATCATCACTGATGACAAAGGAGATACCACGTTTAAATTCAATTCCATGTACAGGAATATCCGTTTGAGATGAGAGAATTCAGTACCTGGCGTTAGACTAGTGCTAATAAATATAGCACCACCTACTCGATTTGTTTCCTTCTTTCTATAACTCGCTGTATGGAATTAAACTAAACCGTCGGAACACTTTAATTATGCAAAGACTGGCTGCCATGTAAAGTGTCACTAACTATTTTATAATGTGTAGATTTACACGTGAGCAATAGGCATAGAAATACACAAATTCGATAAAAAAAAACATCTATGTAGACTATACAGTCCACGTGAGTGAAGCAGTGGGCGTTCAGCTAGTGAAACATGAATAAATTAATAAATTAGCAGTAATCAATAACTAAAATCTGTGTTGAATGCGCGTAAACACTTACAACTGAAACGCCAGTTGCCAAGTATACACACCCTATCATCAACAGCAACAGATACGATGACGCTACATGGTTTAAATGGCTCTGAGCACTATGAGACTTAACTTCTAAGGTCATCAGTCCCATAGAACGTAGAACTACTTAAACCTAACTAACCTAAGGACATCACTCACATCCATGCCCGAGGCAGGATTCGAACCTGCGACCGCAGCCGTCGCGCGGTTCCAGACTGTAGCGCCTAGAACCGCTCGGCCACCCCGGCCGGCACGCTACATGTACTGACGGATGAAGTCCATTACTGGGCTTTTCAAGACATTGTTGCCCCAGATGCACGTATTCATGTGTCTTTTATATGGCTTTTAGTGTCTTTAACCTGCCCGCGAAAGGCAACGAGCCCAAGTTCCAGTCTCTGTCTGGAACACAGTTGTGATGGGACAGGAAGTTTCAAATCAGAGTTTCTGGAAACATTCCCCAGACAAAGCCTAAGCCATGTCTCCGAAATATGCTTTGTTCCAGGAGTGCTAGTTCCGCAAATTATGCTAGAGAACTTCTGTGAAGTTTGAAGGATAGGAGATAAGTACTGGCTGAAGTAATGTGTGAGGGCGGATACTGAATCGTGCTTGAATAGCTTAGTCCACAGAGCACTTACCCCTGAAAGGAAAACGTCCTAGCTTCGAGACCCCTTCAAGTACCAGTTTTAATCTCCCAGGACGTTTCAAATCTTCACACACTCCACTGCGGAGTGAAAATTCATTTTGTAAACTAAGTCATTTCTCGCGCGTTTATACGGAATCATTTGAAATAGAGCAATCATTATATCTATTAGCAATCAATATATTGACCTTTCATCTGGGGTCAGTGTGTACATTAGATATCTTCCAATAAAAATTAAAAAAATCACGGCAAGGCTTGTCCAAAGTTTAATATTATTTCCAACCATTTTTAACTTTCACGCTATGTCCAAACATAATTATCTGCTGACAAGGAGCTGGTAAGCGGTGGATGAGTACAGAGTTATATTCTTTGGAAACAAGGGTTTTGACAAATAAAATATTTTATCAGTGCTAGATCAGTGCAACATTTTTGATGACGAAATGGCCTAAGTTGAACAAAATATGCATTTCAGTCCCTTTGATGTCCGCCCCCGGTAGCTGAGAGGTCAGCGCGATAGAATGTCAATCCTTAGGGCCCGGGTTCGATTACCGACTGGGTCGGAGATTTTCTCCGCTCAGGGACTGGGTGTTGTGTTGTCCTAATCGCCATCATTTCATCCCCATCGACGCTCAAGTAGCCGAAATGGCGTCAAATGGAAAGACTTGCACCCGGCGAACGGTCTACCCGACGGAAGGCCCTAGTCACACGACATTCATTTAGTCCCTCTGATGAAGCTTACAAAATATTTGGATTTCACACTAATAAGAAGAGAAACGGAAAGTAAAGCAAAATCATTCAAAGTAATCCGCAATGTTTCATTACCTAGTTTTGAATAAAACTGCTGTTCCCAAACAGAAATATTGGGAAACATTGTTTTGATGCGTGTGTTTAAGTGCCATAGCATTAAAGAATACGGGACATTCGAGCCGCACTTACAATCTCGAACTTTCATCTGTTCATAACAGACCAGATTCAAACAGCGTTCGGTGCGGAATCCTTTTAGCAGAGTAGGAAGTGTACTGGATTATTTCGTATTTATGATCTTTGATTCTAGCAGTTACGTCCTTACCGTTTAAGCACCACTCTTATAATATCCCAACACTGCGGTACATCAGAAACGTGATAAAACGACACATCATGAAGTAGAAAACGTTGTAACAGCTATGTCGATTAACCCTAGATCATTACACGCTCTAACAATTTACGATTCATTTGGTACGAATTGGCGTTTCCCGCCAATCAGGTATTGTCAGTATAGAGTGCAAAACAGGACATTTTGTACTTATTTTGTACGTGAAAAACCACTGGAAACTTTGTAATTAATTATCGTATGAACTATAAACTATGACCCACTTTAAATAAAATATGGAGCAGTAAAATTTACGATGATTTAGTAACAACGTAACATTCCCCTCCCCCCATTGTTTTCTAGGGTTAAATGTCATAAATATTTAAGAATGTAATATAACTGCGAATGTTTTACGATAGGTCTATATATTTTTTACCGATCATATACTTGTAATTCAGCCAGTAAATGACCATCCACGAGGTGGTTACACTACTAACGCAGATCGTCGGTCTTTTATTCCCTGTGACCACCTTGGGTTGTTCTGACGACGTAAGAGCTGGATTAGGGTCCACACAGCCGAGTAAAGCCAAATGAGTAGCTGCTTGAGTAAAATAACCAGGCAAGATAACAATCAAACATCCAAAGTGACATACGTTTCAGATGCTTGGAGCCACACGAATTACACGGAAATGGCAAAAGTCACGAGACACCTCCTAATTTCGTGTCGGACTTCCTTTTGCCCTGTGTCGTGCAGCAAGTCGACGTGGTATCGATTCAGCAAGTCTTCGGAAGTCCCCTGCCGAAATATTCAGCAATGTTGCCTCTGTAGCTGTCCATAATTGCTTAAGTATTGCAGGATTTTGTGCACGAACTGACCTCTCGGCTATGTCCCATAAATGTTCCACGGTCTTCACGTCGGGCGACCTGGGTGGCAAAAGCATTCGCTCGAACTGTTCATAATATTCTTCAGACCAACCACAAACAATTGTGACCGAGGTCATGGCCCTCTGTTATCTATAAAAACGGCATCGTTGTTTGGAGACATGAAGTCCATGGATAGCTGCATATGATCTCCACAGCACAGCACAGCACCTTGTTGACCACTTGGGTCCATGGCTCCGTGGACTCTGCTCCTCACTCGAACCCTACCATTAGCGGTTACACACTAAAATCTGAGCTTATGTGACCAGGCCACGGTTTTCCAGTCGTCTAGGGGTAACGTCTTTGATAAGTAAACAGAACGTCCTCGGTCCCGGGTTCTAATCACATCCCTGCTTACATTTTGATTAACAATCCATAAGGGCGGCCGATGACTTCCGGCATAGGAAGTCACACTCATTCTGCCAACGGCCTTCCCAAAAAGGGCAGGAGGAGCGGACATAGGTTCAAGGCACTCTCTTATCCTTGGGGTGGGAAACTGCCCATAAAGCCGGAAGAATCAGCAATGACCAACGGTATGAGGATGCAGAAGGCAATGAAAACGACTGCATTAAAGACACGTAACGTGTACCCACAGGACATGTGGCCTGTAATTGAAAAAGTGTCATGATGATCTCTCCATTGGCAAAGGAGTCCGGAATAGTCCCCCATCTCCGGGAGGGGACTGTCAAGGGGGAGGTGAACATGAGAAAAAGATTGAATAATAAGCGAAAGGATAATGCTCTACGAGTCGGGGCGTAGAATGTCAGAAGCCTGAACGTGGCAAGGAAACTACAAAATCAGAAAAGGGAAATGTAAAGGCTCTGACTAGATATAGTAGGGGTCAGTGAAATGAAATGGGAAGAAGACAAGGATTTCTGTTCAGATGAGTATAGTATAATATCAACAGCATCAGAAAATAGTATAACTGGTGTAGGATTCGTTATGAACAGGAAAGTTGGGCAGAGAGTGTGTTACTATGAACAGTTCAGTGATAGGGTTGTTCTTACCGCAATCGAGCAGCAAACCAACACCGAGAACGATAGCTCAGGTCCACATGTCTACGTCGCAAACTGAAAATGAAGAGAGAGAGAGAGAAAGTTTATGAGGATATTAAAAGCATGATACAGTACATAAATGAAGATGAAACCCTAATAGTCATGGGGGACTGGAATGCAGTTGAGAAGAAGAGTAGAAGAAAAGATTACAGGAATATATGGGCTTAGGACAAGGCATGAGAGAGGAAAAAGACCAATTGAGTCCTGTACTCTGTGCAGGAACCACAAGAAGAGGATGTATATTTGAATAAGGCCAGATGATACTGGGAGATTTCAGTTAGATTACATCATGGTCAGACAGAGATTCCGAAATCAGATACTGGATTGTAACGGGTACCCAGGAGCAGTGATAAAGAGTAGGCTGAAGTTCGAGACATTAGTCAGGAAGTTGGAGAGGAATGTAAATCTCTATAAAAAGGGCCAAGTTGGAAAGAAAAACATTGGTACAATTAAGGTAACTGTGAGCAAACCATGGATAACACAAGAAGTACTACACTTGATCGATGAAAAGAGGAACTACAAAAATGTTACGGAAACTCAGGAATACAGAATTACAAGTCGCTGAGGAATGAAAAAAATAAGAAGCGCAGGGAAACTAATACGAAATGGCTGCATGAAAAATGTGAAGAAATCGAAAAAAAGGAATGTCGGAAGGACGGACTCGGCATACAGAACAGTCAAAACAACCTTCGGTGACATTAAAAGAAAGGTAGTAACGTTAAGAGTGCAACGGAAATTCCACTGCTAAATGAAGAGGAGAGAGCGGATAGATGGAAAGAATACACGGAAAGCCTCTGTGAGGGGGAAGATTTGTCTGATGTGATAGAAGAAGAAACAGGAGTTGATTTAGAAGAGATAGAGGAAACAGTATTATAATCCGAATTTTAAAGAGCTTTGGAGAACGTAAGATCAAATAAGGAAGAAGGGTTCGATAACATTCCATCGGAATTTCTAAAATCATTGCGGGAAATAGCAACAAAACGACTATTCACGTTGGTGTGTAGAACGTATGAGTCTGGCGACATGCCATCTGAGTTTCGGAAAAATATCATCCACACAATTCCGAAGACTGCAAGAGCTGACAAGTGCGAGAATTATCGCACAATCAGCTTCACAGCTCACGCATCCCAGTTCCTGAGAACAATAATATACAGAAGAATGGAAAAGAAAATTGAGGATGTGCTAATGACGATCAGTTTGGCTTTAGAAAAGGTAGAGGCAGGAGGGAGGAAATTCTGATGATGCGGTTGATAACAGAAGGAAGACTAAAGAAAAATCAAGATACGTTCATACGATTTGTCGGCCTGGAAAAAGCGTTCGACAGTGTAAAATGGTGTAAGATGTTCGAAATTCTGAGAAAAGTAGGGATAAGTCATAGAGAGAGACGGATAATATACAATATGTACAAGAGCCAAGAGGGGATAATAAGAGTCGGCGGCCAAGATAATACAAGGATGTAGTCTTTCGTCCCTACTGTTCAATCTGTACATCAAAGAAACAATGATGGAAATAAAAGAAAGATTCAGGAGTGGAATTAAAATTCAAGGTGAAAGTATGTCAATGATACGATTCGTTGATGACATTGCTGTCCTGATTGAAAGTGAAGAAGAACTGCATGATCTGCTGAATTGAATGAACAATCCAATGAGTACAGAATATGGGTAGAGAGTAAATCGAAGAAATACGAAAGTAATGAGAAGTAGCAGGAGCGAGAACAGTGAGAAACTTACCACCAGGATTGATGATCACTAAGGCAGTAAAATAACCAATGCCGGACGGAGCAAGGTGGACGTCAAAAGCAGATTAGCTCTGGCAAAAATGGCATATCAGGCCAAGAGAAGTCTACTAGTATCAAACATAAGCCCTAATTTGAGGAAGAAATTTCTGAGAATGAACGTCTGAAGTAAAGCATTGTATGGTACTGAAACATGGACTGTGGGAAAAGAAGAGAATCGAAGCATCTGAGATGTGGTGCTACGAATGTTGAAACTTAGGTGGCCTGATAAGGTAAGGAATGAGGAGGTTCTGCGCAGAATCATAGAGGAAAGGAATATGTGGAAAACACTGATAAGGAGAAGGGACAGGATGATAGAACATCTGCTAAGGTATGGTGGAAGGGCTTCCATGGTACTAGAGGAAGCTGTAGAGGGCAAAAACTGTACAGGAAGACAGAGACTGGAATATATCCAGCAAATAACTGGGAGCGTAGGTTGCAAGTTCTACTCTTAGATGAAGAGGCTGCCACGTGAGAGGAATTTGTGGCGGGCCGCATCAAACCAGTCAGAAGACTCATGAGGGAAAAAAAAAGAGACAGGCGCTGCTGGCAAAGGCACTCACGTATGTCGTCAGATGCCATAGCCAATTAACGCCAAATTTCGCCGCACTGTCCTTGGGATGCGTTCGTTGTAGGTGGCGTACTAATTTCTGCGGTTATTTCATGCAGTGTTGCTTGTCTGTTAGCACTGAAAACTTCACGACATCGCTGCTCTCGGTTGTCAAGGAAAGTCTGTTTGCCAATGTGTTGCCGGTGGTGAGAGGTAATGCTTGAAATCTGGTATTCCCGGCACACTCTTGACACTGCGGATTTCGGAATATTGAGTTTCCTAACGATTTCTGAAATGTCCCATGCGTCTAGCTCCAACCATCATTCCGCCTTCAAAGTCTGTTAGATCCCGTCGTGTTGCTACAATCACGTCGAAAACGTATAAACGATTGTTCCGCCAATGCACTGCCCTTTTCTACCTTGTGTACGCGGTACTACCGTCATCTTTATATATGTTTATCTTTGTCACCTCAGTGTATATCAGACGATAACTGAGTGAGACGAAAGCCGGTTACTAACTTACGAGGGTTAAGTCAATTATTATCCGCAATTTAGTTATATTTTTATTTATTTTGGTAGTACTGTCGTTTTATGTTCATGACGCATGCTTTGTTTATTTGCTGTTATATCTTTGCGACTTTCAAGCTGCTAGGTTAGTTTCGTTATCGCTGCCATGCTGTTAATCATGGCTGCTCCGCTGTCTATTTGCACCAAAGAAGAGCAACGTTCAGTGCTCCGTTTTTTGTGGTCGGAAGGCGTATCAGGGGCCGAAATCCATCGAAGACTTTCGATACAGTACGGGAACACTGTTGGAGTGTCTACCAATGGATTGAAAACTTCCGAAATGGTGGCACAAGTGTTATGCACGATGAAGGAGCCGAACGACCGTTTACCGCCACAAATGCAGAAACCATTGAGCGTTCACGTGAAATGATTCTCTTAGACAGACGATTAACTGTTGACGAAGTGGCACATCGTCCGCAAATTAGTCATGGTTCCTCCTACGAAATCATCCTCAACAGACTTGGATTTCATAAAGTTCGTGCAAGACGGGTCCAAAAACAGCTCACACAGTTGCATAAACAAACGCGCTTGGACATCTGCCAAAAAACATTTGGATTGCTATGGTAATGAGGGGGGCAACTTCTTAGACAGAATCATTACTGGTAACGGAACATGGATCCATCATTACGAGCCGCAGACTAAACGGCAGAGTATGGAATGGAAACATCCAAATTCGCCGTGCAAGAAAAAGTTCAAGACCAACCGTCAGCAGGAGAACTGATGCTTACAGTTTTTTGTGACGCACAAGGTCCAGTACTGGAACATTATGGGGAAAGAGGCACAACGATAAACAATGTACGTTACAGTGAAATGCTGACTGCCAGGCTAAAGTCTGCAATGCGAAGCAAATGCCGAGGATTGCTGTCAAAAGGTGTTGTGTTGTTGCACGACAATGCCCGTCAGCATACTGCTACCCACACTGCTGAAACGCCCCAGAAACTCAAATTTGAAGTACTGGATCATCCTCCGTATAGGCCAGATCTTGCCTCTTCTATCACTTCTTAGGTCCACTCAAAACAGGCATTAAAGGGCCGTCGATTTGCCTCAGACGAAGCAGTGAAAGAAGCGGTGCTCCTGGCTCGCAGCTCAACCAAGAACCTTCTTTTATGAGGGCATCAGGAATCTTGTACAACGATGGACCAAGTGCGTTGAAACGCAGGGAGACTATGTCGAAAAATGAAGTTCTTGTAGTTTCCTATTTGATTACAATAAAATTTTATAACTACTTTGCGGATAATAATTGACTTACCCTCGTACATCAGCAGAGTGTAACATTCGCATTTCGTGTTCACATTCTTAAACACGAAATTTTTTCTACCCGAAAGGCCGGCCGAAGTGGCCGAGTGGTTCTAGGCGCTACAGTCTTGAACGCGCGATCGCTACGGTCGCAGGTTCGAATCCTGCCTCGGGCATGGATGTGTGTGATGTCCTTAGGTTAGTTAGGTTTAGGTAGTTCTAAGTTCTACGGGACTGACGACTTCAGAAGTTAAGTCCCATAGTGCTCAGAGCCATTTTTTTTCTCCCCGAAAGAGCGGGAAATAATTTACGTTTGGTGGTATCTGGTCAAACCGTTGCAAAGTGTCAGATACACAGGAGTAGTACAAAAATATAGAAAGAATGCGAGAAATGCATGCTGAATCATAAATGCAATAAAGCGTGCATGTTGAGTTGTTGTATCAGACAACAAACGGCGCCTCTGTAATGCCCTCAACAAATTGCGAGTGTTAGTCGTGGTCATAACGGTGTTTCTGTGTAGTTGTGCGACCATTATATTGGAGCCAAGTGAATTCGAACGTGGACTAATTGTTTGTGTTCGTGTGGTAGGTGCTTCCGTAACCCAGGTAGTCAAAATGTTTGTGATTTAAGGGGAACCGTACCAAAGATTTATACCGCGTACAGGGAAAACGGAGAAATATCATCCGCTAAGACACAACGCGGCGAAAATTTGTGCAGAGTGACCGTGACGGACGGGCATTGAGAAAGATTGTGACGAAACATAAGAGGTGAAGCCGGCCATGGTGGCCGAGCGGATCTAGGCGCTTCAGTCTGGAACCGCGTGACCGCCACGGTCGCAGGTTCGAATCCTGCCTCGGGCATGGATGTGTGTGTGATGTCCTTAGGTTAGTTAGGTTTAAATGGTTCTAAGTTCTAGGGGACTGATGACCTCAGAAGTTAAGTCCCATAGTGCTCAGAGCCATTTGAACCATAAGAGGTGGTGGTGGTGGTGGTTTTTGGGGGAAGGAGACCAGACAGCGAGGTCATCAGTCTCATCGGATTAGGGAAGGACGGGGAAGGAAGTCGGCCGTGCCCTTGGAAAGGAACCATCCCGGCATTTGCCTGGAGCGATATAGGGAAATCACGGAAAACCTAAATCAGGATGGCCGGACGCGGGATTGAACCGTCGTCCTCCCGAATGCGAGTCCAGTGTCTAACCACTGCGCCACCTCGCTCGGTTAAACATAAGAGGGCAACAGTTGCAAAAGTCAATGCAGAAGTGAATGTCGTACTCGCAAGCCCTATCGGCAGCAAAACAACTCAAAAAGAGCTCCATAAGCAGGCAATTGCAGGGCGAGATGGAATTCCAAAATTACACTCAGTGGTGTAAAAGCCTGAAACAGGAAAACGAAGCCGTAAAACCAAGACTATGCAGCAATGGAAGAAAATCAATTTGTGAGTGAGTCTTGAGTCTTGTTTCATACTGTTTCCAACTTAAAGTCGAGTTTACTTTCCAAAAGTGAAAAATGTCGTGGTTTCGGTAGCAATTTGGGCAGCCATATCGTGGTATTCCATGGGTCCCACGGTTACTCCGCAAGGTTGCATTACGGCTGAGGTATACGTGACCATTTTGGCTGATCGCGCCCATCACATGGAACAATGCTATGGTGGCGCTGTGTTCTAAGACGACAGGACGGCTGTACATGAAGTCTTCACGGGTTGTCAGCCGAGTAGCGTCGCCGTCTCGTAGCAACGTTTCTATGGAATGCGTCTCCCTCGCATCTCCTGAAGATGATGGAGACGCATTCCATTGAAACGTTACCACGAGACGACGACGCTACTCGGCTGATAACCCTTGAAGACTTCACATATGAAATTCGCCGAGAAAGCCTGCACTCACACATGGCAGGATGGCTGCTCACACAGCTGGCTTTGTGACCATCACATCTCCCGCGACTGCCACAGTCGTCACATCTCAATATCATTGAGCCTTTATGGTCTACTTTGGAGAGAGGAGTCCGTAACCTCTATTCACCTTCGTCAGCGTTACCTGAACTTACCACTCTTTTTCAGGGAAGGTGTTATAAGATTCCCTTGAAAACGGTAAAGGATCTGTATTTGTCCATTTCGATATGACTGGAAGTTGTTTTGAATGCCAACGGTTTTTCTGCACTTTATTTTTCTCCACTTCCTGTTCACCAAAGTAACTAAGTCACTTTCCTTAAAATTAACTGATAGTCAAGAAGACTACACTCTGCATATGCCTCATACTTATTTTAAATAAATAACTAAGAAAGTAATGTTGCCAAAGTTTTGTTTCGTTCAGTACAAAACCGGATCACTTATAAACAAATGAAGTTACAAGAAATAAAAATGTTCAAATGTGTGTGAAATCTTATGGGACTTAACTGCGAAGGTCATCAGTCCCTAAGCGTACATACTACTTAACCTGAATTATCCTAAGGACAAACACACACACCCATGCCCAATGGAGGACTCGAACCTTCGCGGGACCAGCCGACAAGAAAGAAAAATATCTCCTCTAACTGCGCTTACTACACCTTGTGTTCTCTCGATCAGTGCATACTGAGAGGCCCGCCTTGATAAGGTTTTCATTCGCCTCTCGCTGACTTCTAATTGGCGTCTTCTAAAAATTTTTGTGAACGTCTCGTAGGACATGTAACTAACATTTTGTTTATCTTAGTGTGCTGGCTTAGGACACGAGTTGAAGATTACGACAGCAAAAACAACTAACTTACATAACACATACACAGATAACCTCACTGCTTACAAATTGCATAATGACCACTATTATATCAGATGCAGCCATCTGTTTACAACAGCAAGTTACCCATTTCCCAGGAACAAGAGCAGACTGTGTGCTTAATAATTAAGACTTGCGATGCTTACGTATCCGAGAGGAACCCAATTTTGCCATGTAAGATGTTTCATTCGAAAGACAGGCTCGAAAACTTACAACATTTGTGACACATTTATTATATTTTTCATAACCCATTAGTAAAGGCAAACCATTGTACTTACTTGGGAGAAATATGCATATTACGAGTACTTCATTACTTCGAATTCTAAGGCTATGACTTTTCTTATTCTTGTTTGTTAATTATTCAATTGAAGTCATCATCTTAGAGCGATTCAGCACTCTGGTTCCTTTCTCTGTCACTGGTACTACAGTTTTCACAGTAACAAACACTCCTCAACAGAGTCTCCCCAAAGCATGGGCGAGTGTTCGTAATGAATTTGGAAGGTAGGAGATGAAGTACTGGCGGCACAAAAGCTGTGAGGGCGGGTAGTGATTCGTGGTTGGATAACGCAGTCGTAATTGGCGCGGTAGCTCATCGTGTTCGGTTAGGGACTGGCCACACCTTGTAATAAACTGAAGTTTGCACCGATGGATTCTGACAGGTGTCGTGTGACATCCGCACAGAACTGCTGACGAAAAACGACGAAGAACTACGTAGTTACAACTAAAACAAAAGCCAGTAGAGCTGTTGCGCACGAAAGGTAGATGACCCATGTTCGAATCCCGGTCTGGCACACGGTTTCAATGCGCCAGGAAGTTCTAATATATCTAATATAGTTCCTTAGTTGCTTTCCTCGATTTTTTTTTCCCTTGCAGCCTGACTTCCAACACGTCTTGAACAAGCCCTCTCGTCAGTGTATGTCCAGTCCAGAGGAGTCAGCTACACTTTAATTCCTTCACAGGCACTGGTTCTTCGTCTGAAATTGATATTCAGTTTATTAAGGCAATATGACTAGCTGAAACTGTGGTGTCACCTCCAGACACCACACTTGCTAGGTGGTAGCCTTTAAATCGGCCGCGGTCCGCTAGTATACGACGGACCCGCGTGTCGCCACTGTCAGTGATTGCAGACCGAGTGCCACCACACGGCAGGTCTAGAGACACTTCCTAGCTCTCGCCCCAGTTGTACAGCCGACTTTGCTAGAGATGGTTCACTGACAAATTACGCTCTCATTTGCCGAGACGATAGTTAGCATAGCCTTCAGCTACGTCATTTGCTACGACCTAGTAAGGCGCCATTATCATTTGCCATTTATCTTGTGATGCATGTACCGTCAGACCGATGTTCACCAATTATGGATTAAAGTTAAGTATTCCATCAGCTACGTACTTTATTTGCTACTATAAATTCCCTTAACTGTTCCAGACCTCACGCCAGCCTGCGTGAGCTTAAACGCGTGCCTTTCGGCTTCCTCGCATAGTGGCTTGGCTGTCTTGCCAAGCCACAACAGAAACAGATATACATTTCATTTGTATGCAGTCCTATTAATTTACATATTCTGCTACTGTACATGTAAGCCACGGCTCTGACCTAGGCACCTTATGTTCAGTGTGTGTGTGTGTGTGTGTGTGTGTGTGTGTGTGTGTGTGTGTGTGTGTTGTCTGGCCATGATTATTAGTGAGTTTTTGTTTATATGCATCTGGTCATTTATCCACGACTCAAATGGCTCTGAGCACTATGGGACTTAACATCTGAGGTCATCAGTCCCCTAGAACTTAGAACTACTTAAACCTAACTAACCTAAGAACATCACACACAGCCATGCCCGGGGCAGGATTCGAACCTGTGACTGTAGCGTTCGCGCGGTTCCAAACTGTAGCGCCTGGAACCGCTCGGCCACCCCGGCCGGCAGGTCATTTATCGGTCGTTTGTTCTCTGTTAGGGCTTCTTGAATGTGACAGTTTTCTTGTGTGGGGACAGGAATTTACTGTGGTTATTTATTCTGATAATTCTCAGGCGCTGCAGTCATGGACTGTGCGGCTGGTCCCGGCGGAGGTTCGAGTCCTCCTTCGTGCATGGGCGTGTGCGTTTGTCCTTAGGATAATTCAGGTTAAGTAGTCTGTAAGCTTAGGGACTGATGACCATAGCAGTTAAGTCCCCTAAGATTTCACACACATTCGAACATTCAATTCTTAGGCCTTCCTCCGTATTAACAAGGCGATGGCAGTATTGCTTTAAATATTCTGCAAATGTGTAGTGCTTAGTATAATTATTCTAATAACTAATATGGTATTTATATCTTGTGCTAAAATTTCCGCTTGTCATACCATGCATTGCAGCTTTGACATTTGAGTTGGTAGCCGGCCGGAGTGGCCGTGCGGTTCTAGGCGCTACAGTCTGGAGCCGAGCGGGCGCTACGGTCGCAGGTTCGAATCCTGCGTCGGGCATGGATGTGTGTGATGTCCTTAGGTTAGTTAGGTTTAATTAGTTCTAAGTTCTAGGCGACTGATGACCTCAGACGGTAAGTTGTATAGTGCTCAGAGCCAATTGAACCATTTTTTTTTTAGTTGGTATGTACCTAACTCTTGGATCTGTTTCTCTTCTTGAAAGGAATGGAAAAGTTATGTACCCTTTTTATGCAAATCAATATTCACGAATTCTATCGTTACTGTACTGCAGCTCTCAAATGAGAAGTTAGAAGAACACGAAAGAAACCATTTCATACGTAAAATGACATATTAAAGAGATATTACGCAGCTGCTACGACTAAAAGGTGCACGTTGTCGCGAAAGGTTGTAGTAATGGACCAAAAGATATGTCGTCGTAATTTTGGAAACGCTGTTCTTCCTCCGGGATTGGACAGCAGAGGCTACTTGGAGGATGTCATCGAGCGAGTGTGGCCCGCTTCGCCTTGAACGTGTACACCGCGTATTGTCAATACTAAAAAATCTTACACTATTCCAGACGATAGGCGATATCCGTAACCCATTTCTATAAACACAAAAAATGATAGTAATTATTGAGTACACTATTGGAACTGGCTTGTAAGTTTCCGCCTCAAATTTGTATGCACTTGCAACAGGTGAAATTTCAGTACTCATCCAAAAGTCACCATGTAAACAAGTCCAGTAAACCAATAATAATTTCAGAAAATATTTTCCCCTCTCAATTTTATTGTGTTCGTACAACATTACTTTCTCCGCTCATGGACGTACCGTGTTTTTCTGTTGACAGTGTCAATCGTTTGTTATTACTCGGTTAAGATGTTAACCACATGTTTCCCCTTCTAATGATCCCCGGAAATCGATTTCTCATGTCTGTATGTGATTTTTGTAGCTACTATTACTCACAACTTTGCTGTATCATTCACATTTTTCAGAAAGTATGTTTATTCCTTATAGCAGCTTATTCAGTGCGCCAAAAAACTACTTACCAATCTCGATGCTACGTCTTCCAATTTCAGAGCACACATTTTCTTGTCTCCCACCTCCACAGACCAATCTCCGTCTCACCATATGCCATCCGTGTAAACGCTGGAAGAAGAATTCTGAAAACTAACCATAATGAGCTCCCTTACGAGTTCAAAGTCAGACTACCCGACTGCGATCCTACAGACTACACATTAGCAATGAGTGTAATTTCCTTGTTTTGCCAACCGCACGTCATCATAAACGTAAATATAGAGTGAAAATGGTTCAAATGGCTCTAAGCACCATGGGACTTCTGAGGTCATCAGTCCCCTAGACTTAGAACTACGTAAACCTAACTAACCTAAGGACATCACACACATCCATGCCCGAGGCAGGATTCAAATCGACTGAAGCTCCTAGAACTGCTCGCCCTTAATATAGAGTCACAAAGTACTTACACTTATAGTCAATACAGCATGCGAGTAGTTTAAATCGGTTTACTCTTAAATTTCAGGACCTTACGAGAAGATGATTGAATTGTTCATAGAGCTGCTGTTTGAGTTCCAATAACAATTCTGCAAGCAAATACATATATAGGGAAAATTTCATGTTAAGAACCAGTTAATGTAATCTAGAGTTACAAAATCGTTAACACTTTACATCAGTTTTTTAGCTGATACGTAGTGGATGGAAAAATTGATGTCATCACGAAATATATCAAAATTTTGTCGAATGACCAGTCTTCATATGGTGTACTAACAACGCATTCGGTGGCTTGCACTTGCAGTGTCCAGATGAACATTGAGAGGTTGATACAGGTCAAATGTTTGGATTCCCAATGTTCCAGTCGATTTCTTCCAGTGGGGCCACTAGAAGCACGCAACTGAAACCACTAGAGGAGTTCCATAAATAATACAACACCTTTTTTCTGAAAGCAGGATGACTTCATTCATGATTCCAGTACATCATATTATTCCCCACTCTTTTGGCTAAAAGAATTGTTTTTCAACATAAACTCTCTTCAATGCGATACAGTACGACAGCCTTAAACCACTTTCCTGTGAGGGCCTGGCCGGCCTTTGTGGCCGTGCGGTTCTAGGCGCTACAGTCTGGAACCGAGCGACCGCTACGGTCGCAGGTTCGAATCCTGCCTCGGGCATGGATGTGTGTGATGTCCTTAGTTAGGTTTAATTAGTTATAAGTTCTAGGCGACTGATGACCTCAGAAGTTAAGTCGCATAGTGCTCAGAGCCATTTGAACTATTTGTGAGGGCCTGTATGCTCCATTGATCGACGTCGGAGCCAATGTCTTGCTGCACCAATAACCTTCCCATCATCCACGTGGAGTGCATCCTTCATTGGGAGCAACAGATGGAAGCATCCACGTACTCCTTCCTGTGGAATGCATCCTTCATTGGGCGCAACAGATGGAAGACGGGAGGTACGAGATCCGGGCTGTAGGATGGATGAGCAAGGACAGAATCTTCGGCAACTCCTCTCGGGTACGCAGACTTATGCGAGGCCTTGCGTTATCAAGCTGTAGAAGAAGTTCGTTTGCATTTTTGTGGTGACGATCAAGCTGAAGTCGTTTCTTCAAGTTCCTGAGGGTAGCACAACACACTTCAGCGTTGATTGTTGCACCATGAAGGAGGATACCAAACAGAATAACTCCTTCAGAGACCCAGAAGACCGTCGCATGACTTGAACGGCTGAGGGTGCGATTTTTAACTTTTTCTTCAGAGAAGAGGTGGTGTAGCGCCAATCAATGGATTACTGTTTTGTTTCCGTTGCGAAGTACTGAACCAGTGTTTCATCGTCTGTGTCTCTAAGTTGGTTGTAGGTTGTGTTCCAAAAATGAACAGCATAGAGACAGAAGTGATGACACTATTTGCAGGACCTGACCATCATTTTGCAGGACAATGCTCAAGCACGTACAGTGCAAGCTGTTACTGATTTGTTTGACCGTTGGGGCTGCTAAGTGCTATACCACCTACTGCACTCCCCTAACTTAAGCCCTCGTGAGTTCAACCCGAATTCTAAACTGAAGGAAACACTTCATGGCATTCGCTTCAGAAGTGCTACAATAGACCGCGCCGCTCTGTCAACACAGCCCGCATCTCGTGGTCGTGCGGTAGCGTTCTCGCTTCCCACGCCCGGGTTCGATTCCCGGCGGGGTCAGGGATTTTCTCTGCCTCGTGATGGCTGGGTGTTGTGTGCTGTCCTTAGGTTAGTTAGGTTTAAGTAGTTCTAAGTTCTAGGGGACTGATGACCATAGATGTTAAGTTCCATAGTGCTCAGAGCCATTTGAACCATCTGTCAACACAACTGGCACTGCTAAGAGTATCCTACGACTTCCACATCTCTGGCAACTGGTTGTACACAATCCGCGTCACTACTTTGAAGGTCAGTAAAACTTTGTAACACGTATCTATTTTGTACGAGCTGTAAATAAATAGTTGCCACTATTAAAGTTCCAAAACTCGTGTGATCTCCGTTCAATGCGACGGCCTTACGCCATCTTACTGGAAGGGCCTGTATGACTGCATAATACCACTCTACCTATCGCCGTCAGAGCCAATGTCTTGATGCATCAATAACCTCGCCATCACACGGATCCTTCATTGAGCCACACAGATGTAAGCCTTCTGTTAAGTGGCCAGGAACCAAGCAGGCACACGTCTCTGAGTACCCCGAATAGTGGAAGACTGTATCAGCGCAATCAACAGAGACATTAAGTTGAGCAGCGAGGTATGTGACCGTGATCCGTAGATCATCTCGGGTAAGACTGTCCGCAAGCTCCACATTTGCAGGAGTCAGCTGTGTGCGGCCTGCCGACAAGTGAAAGACCGGACACGTCCGCGGGACATTGTTGCGTTGATGACAGAAGCCTGGCTTTTGTTCTCTGCAAGATTTCCGTAGGCATTCCGCAACCGCCTGTGAATATCTGCGATGTTCTGGTTTTCCGCCAAAAGAAACTCAATGACAGTCGTCTGTCTGGAACGCATCTTCGTTACGGACGCCATTTTGAGGGCTGTGTACAGAGTCGCCACCTGTCGGAACATCATGAGACTATAGGGGCAGAGGCGAAAATATTCCGCGACGTCCCACAGCAAATTCCGCATTTGTTCAGACGAAATTGGCCGAGAAAAAAATGTGTTGACCGCCCCTCGTTCTTATCTTTATTTATATTAAACTCGAAAACATTCCTCACAGTAATCCACAGCTTACTGACACTTGACTTTTCTGAGAAATCTGAGGAGGCAAATGGCGAACCACGTCCGCAATAAACTTCATCACAATTGTACAGAATTCCGCACGTCTCCTGCGTTCATTACTCGACCTACGGCGACGATTGTCATTCGTGACAACGATGCAGGCGATGTGACAGCGAGATGAGTGAGTCGTTAGTGAGCGACACAAATTGCAAGGCAAGTGTCGGGAATCAGAGCACATCGAGAGGCGACCCGTGTCCGGTGTTTTGCCTCATGTTTTCTCATAAGCTTCCCGCCCTTATCGCCTAGTAATAACACTGCAGATAAGCGCTCTGGATCCTGAGCTCTAGCCTGCAGTTTCGGGCGTGGGAGGTCGGAAGGATACTGTTGCGCCGGGGGTTCGCGGCTCGAGGCCCAGACTACATTTTAGAGCATGTCTCAGTGCGTCGGTGTTAAAGGATAAGCATTGCCAGAAGTGAAGGTAGCATCAGATGCACCTCGAGGTAGTGTGATTGTATATCTGCTGTTCACTACACGCAAAGTATAGATGACGTGGAGTCGCAATGGACTCACATTCCGGATCCCCATCGTGCCATCGCTATGCGGATTTACAGTCACTCCCCTAAATCGCTTAAGGCCCATGCCATGCCAATAAGTACCTTTGTAAATGACCTGGGTGGCTTCTTTCCGCCATCCTACCCCTGTCCGAACTTTGACAAAGGGCATGACTTGCGCTGACCAACTTATTACCCATGGCTGGCTGCGTAAAATACATTGACCTTAACATGTAGATGTTATCAGCTATACACAGCAGCCCCACCGCGCTACATTATACAATATGCCACAGCATATGGGGGGGGGGGGGTCTGAGGTGAGGGGCCTCCCCCCATGGATACTACACATTCATCTTGCGAAAAGCCAACAGGCTTAGTATAATATATTATGGTACATATTAAGTCCCAATTAAGAGCAAGAGCCAAAACGACAAAATCATGCCACCCTTATATATATGTTTGAAGCATGAATTACTTCATCGTTTGTCAAGAATTAGACATTGATCTTGTCAGAAGCCGAGCAGAGCTCTGTAACGACCTCATCATAGCCGGGGCGTTACGAGAGCCGCCTTTCAAATTTTAACAGAAGCAATGAAAGAAAAATTGTTTGGTACAAATGATTTTCTAGTTTCTCAAGTTACACTGTGTTATCAAAAGCATCCAGACACCGCCAAAAACATACGTTTTTCATATTAGGTGCGTTGTGCTGCCACATACTACCAGGTACTCCACATCAGCGACCTCAGTAGTCATTATACATCGTGAGAGAGCAGAATGGGGTGCTCCGCGGAACTCACGGCCTTCGAACGTGGTCAGGTGATTGGGGGTCACTTGTGTCATACGTCTGTACGCGAGATTCACATACTCCTAAACATCGCTAGGTCCACTGTTTCCGATATTATAGTGAAGTGGAAACGTGAAGGGAAACGTAGAGGCCGGCATCGTCTGCTGACTGACAGAGACTGCCGACAGTTGAAAAGGGTCGTAATGTGTAGTAGGCAGTCATCTATCCAGGCCATCACAAAGGGATTCCAAACTGCATCAGGATCCATTGCAAGTACTATGACAGTTGGGCGAGAGGTGAGAAAATTTCGATTCTACGGTCGAGCGGCTGCTCGTAAGCCACACACCACGCCTGTAAATGCCAAACGATGCCTCGCTTGGTGTAAGGGGCGTAAACACTGGACGATTGAACAGTGGAAAAACGATGTGGAGTGACGAATCACGGTACACATTGCGGCGATCCGATCCAAGGGTGTGGGTATGGCGAATGCCCAGTGAACGTCATCTGCCAGCGTGTGTAGTGCCAACAGTAACATTCGGAGGCGGTGGTGTATCACAGCACAGGCCTACATTGATGTTTTAAGCACCTTCCTGCTTCCCATTGTTGAAGAGCAATTCGGGGATGGCGACTGCATCGTTCAACACGATCGAGCACCTGTTCATAATGCATGGCCTGTGGCGGAGTGGTTACACGACAATAACATCCCTGTAATGGATTGGCCTGCACAGAGTTCTGACTTGAATCGTATAGAACACCTTTGGGATGTTTTGGAAGGTCGGCTTTGTGTCAGGCCTCACCGACCGACATCGATACCTCTCCTCAGTGCAGCACTCCGTGAAGAATGGGCTGCCATTCCCCAAGAAACCTTCCAGTACCTCATTGAGCGTATGCCTGCGAGAGTGGAAGATGTCATCAAGGCTAAGGGTGGGCCAACACCATATTGAATTCCAACATTACCGATGGAGGGCGCCACGAACTTGTAAGTCATTTTCAGCCAGGTGTCCGGATACTTTTGGTGTGTATTAAACATTAAAATTTAAATTTCCGAACCCTCGAAGCACCTCTGAGACCATATCCCGCATTCTAATAAGGGTAGCCCAAACAAATACTTTCGAAGAGATTCTACAGCTGCTTTATCTCCATGATTACTCCGCAGTGCACAATTAAATGGCTGGCAGAGGGTTCATCGAACCACCTTCAAGCTGTTTTTCCATTGTTCCACTCTCGAACAGCGCGCGGAACAACGGACACTTAAATCTTTCTGTGCGAGCTCTAATTCCTCTTATTTTATAATTATAATCATTTCTCCCTATGCAGATGGGCGCTTACAAAGTATTTTCGTATTTGAAGGAGAAAGTGGTGATTGAAATTTCATGAAGGGATCATGCTGCAACGAAAAACACCTTTGTTCTAATGATTCCCATCCCAATTCAAGTATCATATCCGTAGCATTCTCTCCCCTATTTCGAGATAATACAAAACGAGCTGCCCTTCTATGAACTTTTTCGATGTCCTCCGTCAATCCTATCTGATGCGAATCTCGTGCAGACAAGCGTAGTGTAGGAAGTCTGTTTAGTAGATCTGTTGCATTTACTAAGTATTCTGCGAATGAATAACAGTCTTTGGTTCGCTTTCCCCACAACATTATCTATGTGATCGTTCCAATTTAAGTCATTCATAATTGTAATCCCTAAATACTTTGTTGAAATCACACCCTTTAGATTTGTGTAATTTATCTTGTAACCACAATTTAGCGGATTCCTTTTTAATATAATGTTTTCGCAGTGAAGACTGACAGGACCTTTTGGTTGTTTTTTTCTGGTTTCGTCGATTACTTGCGTCAGACAAATGTCTCTATGGCAAGGGTTGTTAGACCTACATATGTAAATTGTTTTAAGCAGCTCAGGTAAAGGAGAATACTTGTTCATAGGGACAAGAACTGCTCTCACCGACTTTCAGAGGCCACTCTCACATTCGTCCCAGCTGGCAGTCTCACCAAAGACATCCTGTTAGCACAATCTGGTTGGAATTTGATTTCAGTATTTGTAAGTACAGGTGCAAGATGCAGTCCATTTGATATTTGGACGTGATTGTGTCCTTACTTACGTGTGTGTATGTGTGTGTGTGTGTGTGTGTGTGTGTGTGTAAGTTGAGTGGGGGAGGGAGAAGGGCGAAATATCTTCTTTTTCTCCTATTTGACCTTGTTTCGACCTTACCAGAGATGTGTACTTTAGACAAGCCATGAATGCTGATTTCGAATTTATCATCGACGTCTGCCGACCGCTTTGGCCGAGTGATTCTAGGCGCTTCAGTCTGGAACCGCGCGACCGCTACGGTCGCAGGTTCGAATCCTGCCTCGGGCATGGATGTGTGTGATGTCCTTAGGTTGGTTCTAAGTTCTAGGGACTGATGACCTCAGATGTTAAGTCCCATAGTGCTCAGAGCCATTTGAACCATTTTTGTCACCGACGTCTGAATATCGATAGACGATAGCAATGGACCAGAAAACACAGCTGTTTTTAAAGCCGATGTCAAAAGATGAATACATAAAATGGCATAAAAACTAACATAGCTGATCGATGGATCTAGTATTTTTATTAATCAATAAATGAGAGTGTTTAACCAATATCAAAGATGATATGAAGAGAAGGATGAACTTTGCGTTACGTCCTGAGGCTGGAGGGAAATACGTTGACCAGGAAGATATGGGTCGAAGCTTGCTTAACGTGAAATAACTACTTGAAAGAAGTCAAGGGAAAGTTGGAGAAGAATTAAAATAAGAGAAAAAATAATCATTTGCCTCAGAGGGGGGGAAGGTCCAAAAATAGGAGTGGTGTAGGTCACAGTTGGACTAATAGCAGAATCAAAATTAAAATTACGAAAGCAGAGAGAACCAGGAGAAACGAGAAACTGAAGAGGTTTTGGGAAGAAAGTAGATGTACTGAAGAAATCACCCTTGATTCTAAAGCGCCGAAGGAACCAAGTAAATAAATAAATACAGCAATAATTATACATATCCCGCAATGTTTTTTCTGCAGACCGTAAAAACAAAATTTTTGAGAGAATTTCGCTTTCAGTCCATTACGTTCTTGACAGAGAACATATCCAGCTTTTAAGAATGGCTGTTCAGAAGCTCAAAAAGTGCCCATACAGCTGAAATATTTAAGCGAAATTTTTTGTAGCTTTGCGTAGGTTGCACCGATGATGTCATTTCTTATTTCTCATAGATCTTATTTAAGACCTACAAGCTGATCTTTCAAATAATAACTGAACTGTGATAATAGGTCTGTTTCTATTCCGGTTTTCAAATTGTTATTCTATTCTGCTATTTTATAATGTTCACTGCTAGCAATGTACTTTTCTGCGCAAATTTCAGGAGCAGCTAATTTTATAAACCGCAGGATGTCACAAAAATCTCCCATATCTACAATATCTCCGGCTGCTAGGTTCAAAAAATGGCTCTGAGCACTATGGGACTCAACTGCTGAGGTCATTAGTCCCCTAGAACTTAGAACTAGTTAAACCTAACTAACCTAAGGACATCACAAACATCCATGCCCGAGGCAGGATTCGAACCTGCGACCGTAGCGGTCTTGCGGTTCCAGACTGCAGCGCCTTTAACCGCACGGCTACTTCGGCCGGCCCGGCTGCTAGCACGGGTGGTTCACTGGAATGGCAAATAATAGCATTTCGAATAATTGGCTGCAGCTTCGAAAATTTTTCGTTGATATAGAACGTTGAATTACATGTGGTGGGTACTGCTTGATTTACCTTACAGCCTAGAGTCTGTTAAGCAAGATTGTGGTCGGGTTAATCAGTAAAAAATGTATTTCACAGTAAACTAAAACATATACGTATATCATATAAGAAGAAAACAAAAATGCATTTGCAATTAAGAATACGTCAAGTCACCCGCAGCGTCGATAATTGCTTGGCATTTCCGGGGCATGCTTGAAACCCAGCTTTCCGCGTACTCACATGGAGGAGGATTCCAAAAGCGTCGAATTTGCGTTGACAGCTGTTTAAAAGTGGATTTTGCTTCTGCTTGACGCAGTGTTAAAAATACGTTTCCCAAAAAAAGGTTAGTAATCAATTTTTTCGACTTTTGGAGTTACTTTACTGATTCTTCAAAGGCATCCACATTTTTAACCAATTTATAGCGTGTTACCCACTTTTGCACAAGTTACTTTGGTTTCCCCTTATATCTAGACGGCGCGGCATGGCTCATTTTCGTACCTTTGGGGTGTCTACAAAGAAAAATAGCTTCAAAACGCGGTTCATAAGCTGCACTCATGTCTCTTTTTGTGGATCTCAATCAAGAACTCAAAGTAAATTAATACTTTATGGACAAGGACAAAAGTTCCCTCTGATGACTGTGAAAGAACTAAGGCGATATATTTTTCCATCTTTGTGTAATGCCGACCACGCTTTTACTTAACAGACTGTAGTTCTTTTCGTAGCTCACCACTTTCTACTTTACAGACCACATTACAATCCTTTTCACATAGTCAACTCATTCAGTGAGACAGTCCTTTCTGTAGATTTTTTTGCTACAAATTGAGCATTTGGGAAAAATATGATTTATGACTTTTTCTTCCAATTGTTATCTGCACTCCTTCAACCATACTTGCTCCTGCATCAGTCATCACTACCAGTGTTTTGCTGATATTTATTACCCGTTCGTTACAAGTCTGCAACACACATGCTCGAAATACACTGCCTAACAAAAACGTTTAGCTGCGCTGGGGAGCCGCGCGATCTCAGACGCCTTGCCACGGTTCGCGCGGCTGCCCCCGTCGGAGGTTCGAGTCCTCCCTCGGGCGTGGGTGTGTGTGTTGCCCTTGGCGTAAGTTAGTTTAAGTTAGATTAAGTAGTGTGTAATCATAGGGACCAGTGACCTCAGCATTTTGGTCCCATAGGAACGTACCATAAAATTCCAAATTTTCCAAAAATGTCCGGCCGGAGTGGCCGAGCGGTTCTAGGTGCTACAGTCTGGAGCCGCGCAACCGCTACGGTCGCAGGTTTGAATCCTGCCTCGGGCATGGATGTGTGTGATATCTTTCGGTTAGTTAGGTTTAAGTAGGTCTAAGTTCTAGGGGACTGATGACCTCAGCAGTTAAGTCCAATAGTGCTCAGAGCCATTTGAACCATTTTTTTCCAAAAACGTTAAAAGCACCCAGAAAAAAAATGGTTCAAATGGCTCTGAGCACTATGGGACTTAACGTCTGAGGTCATCAGTCCCCTAGAACTTAGAACTACTTAAACCTAACTAACCTAAGGACATCACACACATCCATGCCTGAGGCAGGATTCGAACCTGCGACCGTAGCTGTCACGCGGTTCCAAACTGAAGCCCTTAGAACCGCACGGCCACACCGGCCGGCCACCCAGAAAACATGGCTGAATGACAACGTAACATCGTACACGTTCACAGCATCGCCGCCTGTACAAATTATCAGACTTGTAATTCTCTGTGACAGGCAGAACGGCTACGGCTGCGTTGTTCTGTTTAGTCTTGTTACCGGGCTGGGTAGGACATATAAGAAGCGCGAGCAGCGTCAGATGTTACGTGATCGCTGTGAAGAACACGGAGATCCTGCGTACCCGTGTGAGACAACGGTACCTGACTGTTTGAAAGCTGCCTCGTTTTGAGCCTCCATTTGGTCACCTGATCGAATCCTGAATATCCGGATTTGTGGACTTTCGGATGTGGCAGTGGTTCGACGGTGAACTGCGTGGGAGCCTAAGGGCAGGTAGAAATCTTCATCAGGGTTCCAATCGACCACGTCTGACCACCACAAGGGACGATCACCGTATTGTGCACAAAGCACATTATAGGCCCGTTTATGTCTACGCCTTCCTCCAAAAACATTCTGTGTGATCGCGCACCATTGGTCGAAAAATGTTGTAATAGCAGACGTATTAAGGAATTGTCGTCCTGTGCATAGCCTGCTGTTAACACCGCCTCACAAATGGCTACGTTTGGTGTGGTCCTCTGACGGCGAAATATGAACTGCTGCAAACTGGCGTCACTGCGGTGACCAAGTGAGAGGTCCCATTCTTCCAATATTCTGGAGGTACACAGCGATGTTACTTCACATCTTGACTGACGGGACTCTGACTATACAACGGTACGTCACCGAAGTTCCGTGTCCACAGTACCTTGGTGCCATTTTTCAACAGGGTAATGTTCGCAGACAAAGCGCACTTGTCTCTATGAACTGTCTACGTGATGCCTGTGGTACGCCTGTTGCTAGCAATATCACCTGATCTGTCTCGACACAACATGTGTGGACCACCTGGGACGTCATCTCTGTCCCGGTGCAATTATTGAGAATACCGAGGAACAGTTAAAACAGCTGTGGGCCAGCTTGCCTCAGAAGAGGATACAACGGCTTTATAACAGCCTTCCTGATTGAATTCGTGCCGGCATCCAGGCCAGAGACGGGGCAACGTAATACTGATGAGTAGGTTCATACTGCTAATTGTTTTGTCTGATTAGTGAAGTAACATCACATACCCTCCCAACCCGTGAAGTTTCATTTCGTTTCCTTTTCTTTTTTTTTTCTTTTTTTTTCCAGGCAGTGTATAGTCACCTACGTGACATCGTTTAAATGACGAAAACATTATTACCAATAGTAGCAACATCGACACCTCTACATCTGACATACTATATAAATATCATAATTACAGCACATATTCAGAAAATGTTCACCTGTGTCGACATACTTACATACATTCTCCGCATCTACGATATATCCACATACATCATAATCCTTAATGTTGTACTTACGCGTAAGCCACCATAGAGGTTTCTTTTTGCACCTGATTTCCATTTCTCCACCACACCCTCTGCGATAATAGAGTTCGACAATAATTTGAAGACCCTGAAGTCGGCTAGCCACAGAAATGTTGGGATCCTTTCCCCTGTTGATTCCAGGTTCAGCAACTGACGACGTAGGATGTTCCTTTTGTGTCTTGTCGGTGACAAGAAATAAAAATGTAGTGAATTTTACGGACTATAAGGCACTACGGGGAATAAGACACGCCTTAATTTTAAGCAATTTTTTAAAAAGATTACATTTTTACTATTTCTATTATCAGATTGCAAAGCCGACTACACAGAGGAGTTCTTAGGTTATAAAACCGAACTGACCTCTAAAATCCCTGAAACTCCTCATTTGAACTTTCTTCCTCTTCTACGTCCTGTTCCTCGACATCGTTTGTCCTCTTCATGTATCAGATGACCTTCACTGCCATCGAGAGCGTTTCTTATGCCGCGCTTCTTGAAAGCTTTAACAATAATGTCTCCCCCAATTCTAGACCACAACTGTTTTATTCACTGACACACTTGTTTGATTGTAGGTTGTTTTAAAGGTCTCTCCAGTGTTAATTCATGCTGGGTTTCATCCAACTTCCATTTGCTCCATTCTTCTCTCATATACACGTTAAATTGTTAGTTTATCGATACATCAAGAGATTGTAATTGGGAAGTAAGTCCTCCCGAATTAACAGCAAGCTCTGCATTTCTTTGTCTCAATTTGACAGAATTTTTCAAATGACTGCTAAACTGATGTAGCACGTGAAGAGAACTCTTCTTGAATAAAGCCCCTTTCCCTCTCTGCCATACCCTGTTAATCCATAATTATACCAATCTAGTCGATGCAGCCCTTTATGTGCGTCAACAACAAAACCTGGTGGTATTTCAGAAGGATTTGGCATTGTTTTGTGCTTGAAAATTATCACTGGATTGAGTTTCGTACCATCAGTTCAGCTTGAAAGGGCAACAGTGCAGTGAATTTTTTCGTGTCCACTTGTTTTTATAGTTACAGTTTTATCACTTTTCATGGCAACATTTCTGTTACTCGGCAGATCAGATGTCAGAGCAGTTTCATCCATATTGGCTGTTTACTTTAGTTCCACATGGTTTACTTTCCATGTCGAATAACAAAGCAATGGAAAGATAATACAGGGTGGTCCATTGATCGTGACCGGGTCAAATATCTCACGAAATAAGAGTCAAACGAAAAAACTGCAAAGAACGAAACTTGTCTAGCTTGAAGGGGGAAACCAGATAGCGCTATGCTTGGCCCGCTAGATGGCGCTGCCATATGTCAAACGGATATCAACTGTATTTTTTAAAAATAGGAACCCCCATTTTTATTACATATTCGTGTAGTACGTAAAGAAATATGAATGTTTTAGTTGGACCACTTTTTTCGCTTTGTGATATTTGGCCCGGTCACGATCAATGGACCACCCAGTATATTCCCTTCATACTCTCTTGGCATTTTCTGAGATAATTTTGTTTTAGTTCACGTGCTAAGTCCAGGACGCTTCATAAACCTGCAGCACCCATCAGCTCCACCCTTAAAGTCTGTTAAGTTCCACTGTAGTGGTAACTTACGACCGTGTATTTGAATCTTTTTTGTATTAATTCCATTGCCATTTTGACAGTGTCCTTGAATCCATTTCAATACGTCTTCTTCTAGTTTTGGCCATTATGCGTTTAGTCCTCTATTAGCACATTTAGTCTTCCTTATTTTTTTCAGTTCTTCTTTACTAGCCCTCCAATCGCGAATGGTTTTTCCTGTTGGTGGAGGACCGAAATGCCGCTCAGCTGCTCTGTTTCCATGTTCTTTTGCAGATGCTAATACTTTCATTCCATTACGAAACTAGCTACTTACAAAAATATTGTACTGTTATCGATAACACAAGCGACTTTCGATTCAAGTCACTGACACAGTAGAATGCAATGACGGATCATAGACCAGACGGCGTTCTGATGGCGTGGCTGGATGCAGACAGTGTTAGCAAACTAGTGAATCCCCGCAACTCGTGTTCGTCGCATGGCTGCACTGCTGCTGCCAGTTGAATCCATTGTTGTCAGCTTGAGATAGGTTTCCCGCGGCATCGAATATATGGCAGTTTTTAAGACTTGTGGGAATTTTAAATCAAACGCTGGATATTTTTACATTAATTTCGAGTATAAGACACATCTGAATTTTAGAAGCAATTTTTCGAAGAAAAAAGTGCGTCTTACAATCCGCAAAAGATGGTATAAGTTCCTTGTTCTCTGTACTCACAAAACGGTGAATTCAGTGCGGATGTTGTTTAAAACGGTCATGATGTAATTTTGGGTGTGTTATTGTTACGCAAAATCTTCGTGGTACTGACAGCATACATACTTCTCCTTTAGAGGTAATGCTGCCATATGGGTACGACGTGAGAGGTGTGGCGTTAGTTCTCTTGAGGCCTGGCCAGATAAATAACATCTGCCGCTGGCCGCCGGCCAGTATTGCTGACATCAGCGTCATTTGGCAGGCAGATAAACCGCAGAGGAAAACTGCGTCTCCAATCGCGACACAGCATGGATCGCTAGTAAACACCAGTACTGAATTCCCAGTACCAGCAAGACACAACGCTTCACTGCTTCTCCTTACCGGCCTTGAGCAGCACGATAGCAGGAATTTTCCTGCATACTGTTGTCGTGACCTAAAATTAAATGGAGCAGTGTGGTAATTCCTATCTCTGACATGGTAGTCAACATCATGCCATGCACCGTTTAACTAAGAACAAACAGGACAATAATTACGACGGTCGGACTTTTTTTTTTTTACTTGCTCCTAATCACATACAGCGCCCGATCCTATCACATGCTTCTATATCGTGCCCTGCCCTCAAGTAAAGTATTTCGAGTTGTCTTCCTTTATTTTTCACACCATTGTTTTCTATATGATATAAATTAGTATGCAGTTAAAGTCGCTAACATTCATATAGTGCAAATGACTGAGTTGTACACAAAAGTTTCACTCATTTGCAGAACTACAAACTTCTGCTGACACACTTGACATGTTATGATACGAGTTTCTTGAATTCTGAAAAGCCTTCGATACAGTTCTACTCCATCTCATAGGAAAAAATCAGTCATCACAGTTTTCTGCTATACTGGTTTACATCTGTATTCGTATTTCTCTTTTAGACGACAGTTTTTGACACAACAATTTGATTGGTTTTGTGAGCTTGGTTTTTAGAGAATTCGTATGTCTTAATTCATACCGAAAATGTTATGGTTTTGTTTTAACCACACTTTCGGCATGAGAGATTTTCGTATGACACACCGTGGGCCCAAACAAACATTTCCTCATCAATCAAACACAATCCAAACAGGTACGCAGTTGGCGTGAATACTTCCTACTAAGAGAAAATGAAAATTTTTACGAAGGGGAAGACATCGCCATTAACGAAAGTAGCATCAAAGTGATCTTCTGCCGCCTCCCTAGGACGTATGATGGGACCATCGCTGTGTGCGTTATATATAAATGAGCCCTCAAATAATTTTTCACCTGTATAAGACTATTCGAAGACGATTTAATTGCGCGCAAGGAGGTCAACTACCATCGACAACACAGGCGAATTGTTATACAAAAAAAAAGGTTCAAATGGCTCTGAGCAGTATGGGACTTAACATCTAAGGTCATCAGTCCCCTAGAACTTAGAACTACTTAAACCTAATTAACCTAAGGACATCACACACATCCATGTCCGAGGCAGGATTCGAACCTGCGACCGTAGCGGTCGCGCGGCTCCGGACTGAAGCGCGTAGAACCGCTCGGCCACACGAAGTGTTATACAGTATGAGTCACTATTTCCACCAAGAATAACTCCGAAAGTATGATAGGAGCTGGAAAGTTTGTGGGACAAATGTTGCATGGGAAACGGGGGCCATAATATGACGTTGGTTTTTTATTGCTAAGTGGTGTCGCTTCAGAGATATGAAGATCGAATTTGTTTTTAAAATGGGATGCTATTGTTTGGTACTTATTTTGTGATAGCGATTATAGCGACGAATCCGGTGATGTGTAACAGTAAGGTCTTTGAAGGTCAACGAAGGTCACAAAGGTGGCATGAACGTCCATTTACAGAAGATGTTCGAAGTGATGACCATTGGTATCAATGCAGTACTGCAATCTTCTTATCATGGACTGAGTGGTGTTCCTTACCACTTCGGCACTTATCGAAGCACATTCTCTGACAATTCTCTCTCGTATATCGTGCAAATATCCATCTCACGTGCCAGTGTCATGTAAACACCATTCGACGTGTTCGCAGTACAGCACTAATAGGAACGGTAAGACTAGTATCGTCGAACCAAGCGAATGTGAATGATGTATTCCTTCGAAAAACAAGTCGATATGCTTCTCATTTACGCAGAATGCTAACGATTTTCAGTGAGAGCTAGAGACTTATACGAATGCTGAAAGATATCCTCAACGTATTAACCCTGCACGTCGTACATTTAAATATCTGTATGATAAACTGAGAACAACTGTATCTTTAAGGCATCGGAAACATATCCGGCAAAGGAAAGTTACTAACGAGGAAACTGAAATTGATACTCTTGCCACTGTGGTCCGAGATCCTTCTGTTAGTTCGCGTCAAATCGCAAGGGAATCTGGCATGAGCCAGAGGGTTGTTGTTCGTGTTCTGCATCGCCATATTATCCTTACCATATCAGTCTCCACCAAGAATTCGCTGGTACGGATTGCATGCGTCGCTTTGAATTCTGCCGATGGGCTCAACTTCAGATACAGTGGGGTGACACCTTTATTAATTTGATTTTGTTTACTGACGAGGTTACACTGATGAACCACGGAAATGTTAATACGCATGACATGCATTACTGGAGAACTGAAAATCCATGTTGGCTGCGGCAAGTTGCACACCAAAAACCGTGGTCAGTGAATGTATGGTGTGGGATTCTGGAGGACAGAATTATAGTCCCCTATTTCATCGAAGGAAATCTTAATGGTTGAAGTACACCACATTCGTGCAAGAAGCATTAGGTCTGTTATTGGAAGAAATACCTTTAGGAACAAGGAACAGAATGTGGTATCATCACAATGGGTGTCCGGCACATTTTTCGCTGATGGCTAGAAATGAGGTGCAAGTCGTTGGATTGGATGCGGAGGAGACGTGTCGTGGTCGGCTAGATCGCCAGACTTGACGCCTCTGTATTTTTTCTTGTGGGGATTCTTAAAAGACATTATTTATGAAGTCGTTCCAACAACATTTGAAGATATTTTAAAAACAAATTTGATCTACATATATCTGACGCGACCCCACCTAGCAACAAAGAATCAACGTCATCTCACGGTCCCCGTTGTCCCAAGCAACATTTGTCCCACAAACTTTTCAGCTACTATCGTACTTTCGGAGTAGAAACCTTTGTAAATGGATGGAGGAACATCTGTGAATCGGAGCTGCTCGACATCTCCGAATATATCACCAATGCGTTGCCAAGGAATGGATACTCGTCCACTGAGATAAAAAAGAGCGTTAGGAGAGCCACGAAAATATCACAGCAGTGTAAGGGCTTCTGCAAAATCCAAGTTGTTCCTGCCGTTCATAAAAGACGTTACTAACTGAATAGGAAATATATTGACGAAATGGAATGTCACTGTAATCTACAAATCCACCCGGAAGATGGAGGAAAACCTTAAATCGGCCAAGGATGCTCGCAAACCGCTGGAACAAGCAGGAATGGACAGCATACCGTGTAGTCGTGCAGACGTGTACGTGGGTGCTACTAAACGAACCGCCGGAAAACGACTTGAAGACCACAAGGACATCTTGAGAATGGAGGAAACTGCAGCCAGGACAACGCCGGACTCTCTTTGATAAGGCTCAGGCACAAGCGGGTACTATGAAAAGCTAAACAGAGAGACCAAAGAAGTTAGTGAACGCCCCAACAACTGTGATCGGAAGGAGTTGCTGAAGAAGATGTGTACCAGTCTTATACCACGGAATGTTTAACGATAGCCGACGACAGCAACTGATATCAGCTATCTGCGCTGAAGTTTTCAAACCATGTGACGTCGTGGCTGTGCACGGGAGTACGTGGAAACAGAATTTTGCTTCAGCCTGTAGCTAGTCAGGTTCTACATCGGACCTTCGAAAGAGCTGCAACCGACCTTGAAGATGTCCCTTGCAGATGGGGATGATTCGTTGGGTTTCAACAACAAATTCATCCGACCCCGACTAAAAACCAGAAATATTTCAGTAAATGTAACATTTCCGGCCATGGAAGTTTACATTTCGCTGTCAGTAAACTGCGTCGAAGTGCAGGAAGACCTGAGGATTATCAGCGCTTGGTGCTAAGACATCTTGGACTGTAATGGTAAGGCTACAATTGTGAGGAACAATACTGGAGGATCTATCGAACGAGGGTTTTGTAATCTCCCTTCTTTACGTCAGGTCTTCACTTCGTCATGATTCTTCCACTGCATCTCAGTATGACACCAGTCTTTCCTACAATTGGTTTTAAGTGGTCGTTAGACTGTAAGCCGCATAGTACTCGCGTACGTTGCATTTTGTGGCTGTTTACACTGATTGTCAAATAGTAATGGGTCTTATCTCCTGTTTGTGAACCCGAAAGCTAACGATGGGAACGATAAATGCGAGACTGGAATTAATTGGTGAAATTCTCAGCAAATATGGTCCAGAACCGAAGGATCTAGCTTACTAAACGCCCCCGTTCCATCGATATTTGCAGTATGACTCCTCAGTGTGGGACCTTTAACACGTAATACAGAACTTGGTTCCAAAGAACAGTAACGCATTTCGATTAATAACTGCCAAAGCGTGACGGAGACTTTCATCCATGTCTAGTGGCGGAGACACGTCGTCAATCATGAAGACGTTTACTACTAAAATTCCGAGAGCATGCGCTCCTAGGAGGCCCAACCAGCACGTTGCCTTCTCCTACATATATATCTCGCGGAAAAACCATTGTGACAATATTAGACAGACTCGAAGTCATACGAACGATCCCCAACAGCCATTATGCCGATGCACCATTCGCGGCTGGAACAGAAAGAGGGAGCTGACGTTCGCATACAAACTACCACGCACAGCGTAGGGCGAGTTGTGAAGTATGCCCGTAGATGTAAATGTTGTAAATACTCGAAAACCCGCGATGTCATTTTACTCGAAAGCGGTAGTCACTCACTAAAATCATTGACAACCGTCGCCTATGAGAATCTACCATGAAATACTTAACGACCTCGGAAATCCAGCCGTGTAGAATGCAAATGTCAGCCTGAGAATTGTTGGATGAGTTCCAAGGTCGTAGGATATCACCTACGCAGGATTCATTTATCACGGCCCCTACTGACCAGTTCTTGAATATTGTTTGTCGGGCTAGAACCCTTGCTAAGTACGACTAACAAAAGAAGGAGAGAGAGAGAGAGAGAGAGAGACCAAAGATTCTAAGAAGGGCTGCACGATTCCCGTAGGTTCATTTACCCAGCAAGAGCGAGTTACAGACGTGCTGAATACACACCATTCAGACTTAGTGCAAGTAAGGCATTGTGCATCGATTAAAGCCGGTTAAAATACGAAGAGCTCACATTCAAAATCGCTACGTGACCAAAAATATCCGGATACCTATTGTGGACATTAATAAGGGGTGTCCACCCCGATAGCTGAGTGGTCAGCGTGACGGATTGCCGTCCTACGGGCCCGGGTTCGAGTCCCGGATGGCTCGGGGATTTTCTCCGCTCAGAAACTGGGTGTTGTGCTGTGTTCATCATCATTTCATCCCCATCCGGCGCGCAGGTCGCCCAATGTTGGGTCAAATGTAATAAGACCTGCACCAAGGCGGCCGGATCTGCCCCGCAAGGGGCCTCCGGGCCAATGACGACAAACGCTCATTTCATTTCCATAAGGAGTGTGTACCCATCGCCTTTATGACTGCTTGATATCTGCTTGGGACATTTTCAGTGAGCTGTCTGAATTACTTTCGAGGAATGGCAGCCCATTGCTCCTGAAGAGCCGGAAGAACAGACACCATGGTGTATCGTGACAGCGGTGAAGAATGAAATTTCTATGAATTACACACATCAGCTGTGTATGGGACGTTGATAGAACCCAGGATCTCCTGCTTTCTACGCAGGGGCTCTAACCCCTAAGCCACCGAGCGCATAACAATTAGTGTGGCTGCGCGGACTTATCCCAAGCACGCCCCCCAGCACATCCACATAATCTATTTTCAACTGACTCCACACACTACGAAAGTAGCGCTCCCTGCAAATTAATCTTAATGGTCGTGGCAAGGACTATTCCCGCATGAGTTCGAGCGTATGTGCGCATTCCCCCAGAAATGATCCTTGGCTTGTGATCGGTGTAATTATTTGTGTATGGTGTCTGTTCTTTTGGACATGTCCGAAAGAACAGACACCATCGTGGGTCGTGATAACGTGAAGAATGAAATTTCAATGAATTGCAAACATCAGCTGTGTATGAGACGTTGATAGAAATCAACGGAGAGCGCCCTAATTCCTGTGTCCTTGGTGGCTTAGGGGTTAGAGCGCCTGCCTTGTAAGCAGGGGATCCCGATCGCACACACGTTTTCAACTCCCCCCGTTGATTTCTATCAACGTCCCATACACAGCTGACGTTCGTAATTCACTGAAATTTCCTAGTTTATTAGCTTTAGGACGTGATTCTGGACAGGGCAGTCCATTTCTGTCTCACAGATGGTACTATGTTACACTTACTCCTCTGTAGTTTGAGCATACTTCCTGTCGTACTTTTTAAGGATTTTGGATATGTACGATGTCATGCGTTTCTCTGGTAATTCGCCCCCCCCCCCTTAAGAAAAGTAAATGAAAACATAGACCGTTAAGAGCTTACCTGTTTCACTTCTCAAGAATTCGATTAGCAATCCATGTGGATCTGAAGCTTGTACATTCTTCGTACTCGCAAGCACTCTTTTGACTTCTGCAGGCACAATAATTTCGTTCTCTTAATAAGATGCAGCCGAGAAGAAACGTCATTTTTTTTTCAAAGAAAATATCAAATGCTAATTTCATGCTGCACCTCTCTCCGCAGGAAGAATCCCATAAAATTTCTCTCTTTTGGCCTCCAAAATGCATAACTGAGAACACAGCACTGTGGTCTTATTGCGCTCCAAACTTCCTTAAAAGCGTAGCACGTTCTGTATTACAAACCTACACTACTGGCCATTAAAATTGCTACACCACGAAGATGATGAGGTGCTACAGACGCGAAATTTAACCGACAGGAAGAAGACGCTCTGAAATGCAAATGATTAGTTTTTAAGAGCATTCACACAAGGTTGGTGCCGGTGGCGACACCTACAACGTGCTGACATGAGGAAAGTTTCCAACCGATTTCTCATATACAAACAGCAGTTGACCGGCGTTGCCTGGTGAAACGTTGTTGTGATGCGTCGTGTAAGGAGGAGAAATGCGTACCATCACGTTTCCGACTTTGATAAAGGTCGGATTGTAGCCTATAGCGATTGCGGTTTATCGTATCGCGACATTGCTGCTCGGGTTGGTCTAGATCCAATGACTGTTAGCAGAATATGGAGTCGATGGGTTCTGGAGCGTCATACGGAACGCCGTGCTGGATCCCAACTACCTCGTATCACTAGCAGTCGAGATGACAGGCATCTTATCCGCATGGCTGTAACGGATCGTGCAGCCACGTCTCGGTCCCTGAGTCAACAGGTGGGGACGTTTGCAAGGCAACAACTAGCTGCACGAACAGTTCGACGACGTTTGCAGCAGCATGGACTATCAGCTCGGAGACCATGGCTGCGGTTACTCTTGACGCTGCATCACAGACAGGAGCGCTTGCGATGGTGTACTCAACGACGAACCTGGGTGCACGAATGCCAAAACGTCAATTTTTCGGATGAACCAAGGTTCTGTTTACAGCATCATGATGGTCACATCCGTGTTTCGCGACATCGGGTAAACACACATTGGAAGCGTGTATTCGTCATCACCATACTGGCGTATCAACCGGCGTGATGATGTGGGGTGCCATTGGGTACACGTCTCGGTCACCTTTTGTTCGCATTGACGGCACTTTTAACAGTGGACGTTACATTTCAGATGTGTTACGACCCGTGGCTCTACCCTTCATTCGATCCCTGCGAAACCCTACATTTCAGCAGGATAATGCACGACCGCATGTTTCAGGACCTGTACGGGCCTTTCTGGATACAGAAAATGTTCGACTGCTACCCAGGCCAGCACATTCTCCAGATGTTTCACCAATTGAAAACGTCTGGTCAATGTTATCCGAGCAACTTACTGGTCACAATTTGCCAGTCACCAGTCTTGATGAACTGTGGTATCGTGTTGAAGCGGCATGGACATCTGTACCTGTACACGCCATCCAAGCTCTGTTTGACTCAATGCCTAGGCGTATCAAGGCCGTTATTACGGCCAGAGGTGATTGTTCTGGGCACTGATTTCTCAGGATGTATGCATCCAAATTGCGTGAAAATGTAATCACATGTCAGTTCTAGTATAATATATTTGTCCAATGAATACCCGTTTATCATCTGCATTCCTTCTTGGTGTAGCAATTTTAATGGCCAGTAGTGTATAAAAATTATTCATGCTGCACCTCTCTCTGCAGGAAGAATCCCATAAAACTTCTCTCTTTTGGCCTCCAAAAGGCAAAACTGAGAACACAGCACTGTGGTCTTATTTCGCTCCAAACTTCCTTAAATGCGTAGCACGTTCTGTATTACAAACCTAAGAAGGTGGTCGCCATGGCCATACTTCAGCCATTCTTAAACTGTGCAAGGCCGCAAGCGTAGTGCATACACAAACCTCTACTTGAACTGCAGATCGTCCACCGTCTTGTTATAGTATCAGAAATTTGCTTTCTTCGTCATCCAGGTGGCCCTACGCGTCATCACCGTGCGACATCTGCTAAGTTGCGTTCCGGCAGCACCGAGCAGCCGCGAAACGTCCGGTTTGCCCGCCGCTGACCCGTCTGGCCGCGATAACCCGGGGCACAGGGAGGCGCCCGCTGCCAACGTGTCTCGAGGCCGTGTCCGTCCATTTCATAACAGGACAGCGCGCCGCTGGCGTACCGTTACGGCTCACCGCAGTCTGGCGACACTCCTCGCTCACCACTTTGACTCCGATGAACCAAACCGTTATGAGCATGTGCGTAACAGCGTCCACCTTTGTAACTCAAAACAGCAGAGATTCTGCGTGGCATGGACTCGACAAGTCCTTGGTAGGTTTCTGGTGGTATGTGACACCAGATGTCTACAAACGGCTTAAGTCTTCCTGTAAATTAAGTGCCGATGGTCTGTAGGAGCTGAGCTGGCAAACTATCTCGTCAAAGGCGTGTACCATCGGCTCCGGTCAGGCGAATTTGGTGGCCAAGAGACCATCGTGAGTACACTATCACGGTTCTCAAATGACTATAGCATGGTTTTGGATTTGTGACAAGGCCATTATCCTGCTGGAAGATGCCGTCGCCACTAGGGAATAAACGGATGCAGCCGTTTCGCAATAATGTTCACGTAGTTCGTACCTGTCATGGTGCTTCTATTGCCACCACACGTCCCATTGATACACTGGTGAATTCTCCATAGCAAAACGCTGCCCGTACCGGTCTGCGTCTGTGGCGCGGTGCATGCCTTCAGCAGCCATTCGTCTGGATAATGTATTCCAGGCACGACAATTGACCTAGTGTAAAAAGAAACTTGAATCTACCTACCTGGTGACACGTTTCCTTTGATTCACTGTCCAGTATCGATGATCCCGTCTTTACTGCATTCGTAATTGACGGTATCGTTGGGTCAATAGGGAAACAAGCAAGGAACCATCTGCTGGGAGGCCTAACTTTAAATGAGCGCTGAACGGTGTGCTCCGAAACAATTGCGCCTTCACCAGTACTGTCGTCTGTGGTCGGATATGCCACAGCTCGCCGCCTATTCTGCTCTACAGGGCGGGCAAGCCTCCGACCTCCACGTTCTCTGATGAAAAGGGCACGTCCAACAGCGTGTCGCCTACCCGTGATTCCACAATCCTTCGACACTTCGCACGGATGTTCACAACAGTAACACGCGTACAGCCCACCAGCTGTACCGTATGCGAGATAGTCGTTGCCAGTACCGGGCCACAACAACCTGCCATTTGTCAAAGTCGCTTACGTCAGTGAAATCCCCTTTGGGACTCGTACTGTCGCTAGAATTAAGTCCCCATTCCTCTCTGCTCTGCCTATTAACTATCCTTACTGCCATGCCCAGCGGTTCATATTTTGCCTGAGTGGGTAGCTGCTAAAAATGGGACCCCACCACCGTCCTTAGAAATTGCAAATAGAAAAAATTCATATAAAGGAGACTTTTTATTGATAAAAATTGCAGAAAAATTCGAAATTACTCCTTATACATTATTTATTTAATTAAATGCTATTCATTATAAAAGAATCTTTTGTACGAAGCAAAAACTAAGGCGCGCTTTGCGCTTAGCGAAATAAATGTATTTGGCAATCATATAAATCTAGTTTATTGATAATGTCGCAGGTAATATACAAAATAGCGATACGAATGAGTTGTTTCCAATCGACATAAAAAATAAAACTTTCATTCATTAGAATATATCCGGGAATCGTAATAGCGAGCGAACATAGCGCTAAACTCTGAAATTAGTCCTCTTGACCATTCATATTTTTAAAAACCCCACAACTTCCCTCAAGTTCTCTGTTTGCTCATTTTGTCTCTTTAAAAGTAGCAAAAATATACTTATCAATCTCTCTCCATCAAAAACCTGTTTTTGTAATATTTTACAATCTCGTCGATGTCTATAGGTTGGCCAATACTACATTTTAACAGCGAATTAAAAAAAATTCGCAGAATCTAATTTTTTTTATATATGTTATTCATTTTTGGCCCCATTTGCTCTTTTTTTACAGTATGGCTATTATCGATCTCTCTAAATCGTCATGCAATATACGTAGTAGCATCAGCAATCTGTCTTGCCTGTATGGGAACTACATGTCAAAATTTTGGTGCAACAGAAAATCGACTAGCCGGGCATAGAGACAAATACTGCTTGACGAAAGTTAGTGACACAAATTCTTTTTGTATTGTACAAATGGTGCACGACGTGTCGGTTAGTTTGAAAAATGGTTGTTACAACTCGTCTATAATAAGCGCTTGGAATAAGCATCCTATTGCCTTGAAATTAAAAAAAAATACAAAAATAAAGTATATACAGCACTTCTCTGTGCCACCAACACTCGTTTCTATCTTTAGACTGGTTACCCTGTACGTATCTAGGCAGCATCCAATCTCGCGGTGGGTAGCTGTCATAATGTTTCGCCTCATCGGCATATATCTGCACTTACATGCCATCGGCTACTAAGATGTGAACTACCGAAAGTACGTTTAATTTCGCAATTACGTGACAGATTAAAGATAGTATGAAAGTGTAAATACATGTTTGCCCAATTTTCTCTGTACCCATACAATTGCCTCCTTCTTTTTCCAAAATGGTGTGTTTCATCTTTACAACCTATGTGATGAATTCCACATGATTTCCGAAAGCCTTAAATCCTTCTCACACGGAGCAAGATTCGCTGTAAGTTTCTTCGCTGGCTCGCGCGGCGGCTACCTTACGGGCTCCGTCGTCTGCTAGCGGGCTACCTTGCTGGGAACCTTGTAAGATTTCCAGGATAGGTCCGGTGCTGTTTTTCTTGCAAGGTTCCCTGCGTGCTACCTGCGTTGGCCAATCATGAGGCGTTTCGTTTGTGACGTCAGAAGCGGAAAGCTTGGGCGGGAACCCTTTGTTGATAGTCGCTTTTCTACTGTTGTGAGGTGCGGTAGGAAGTTCCTATAATTATTAAATAATGGCACCGAAGTGGTCCAAGGTAGCGATTGAAGCGTTGATATGTACTTACAGGGAAGAACAGTGTCTGTACGTCGTGAAAAGCGCAAACTATTATAATAAACACTTGCGTGCAGAGGGACTCGAAAGAGTTGCAAATACCAATACATCCATTCGTATAAAATTTGCGAAGAATTTACGATCTTCTATCCTATACAATAAAGTCGCATATAACAGTCAGTATTGGTATATTTATAAAATCAAACAGAAATGAAATGGTGATACTTTTCAAACAAAAGTAGGTGTTATGCGAATTAACCTCAACTCTTTATGAAGCACGAAGAGCACACCTTTTCCAGCGTTTCTCCTCTTAATCCAGTTTTTAGTCCATTCTTTCTTTCTTCTTCTCTCATTAGCATGCATTTCTGCATCCTTTAGCATCAAAACAGCTAATAACGCCAGTTTGCTCTGAACATCTGTACCTGAAGCAGCCATCTTCGTTCGATACAACATGCAGCCGATCACAACACAACTAGCTGCCGATCTTGCACCGTGGGAGAGCTTCGGCATGGAAGATATCCGGCTTCTTTCCCTGCAAGCCGGCAGGCATGCACGCCATCTCGCGAACTTGCGGCGAACCTTGTTCCATGTGAGACGGGCTTTACTCTTGTTAAGCGTAGCTTTCTATGTTCGGTCACAAGATACAGAAATGAGTAGGTAAGGGTACTCACGTTGATGCTTCGGATATAGATAGGGCTCATGCCTGTGAAATTTCCGAACAGATATCCGACTGAATTGAATACTTCCTAGCGAACAGATCTGTATTTCGCTCTTAATGGAGTGCCGTCATCAGAGACAATGGTTGCTTCTGACGTTACGGCGTGTGAACAAATGGGAGGTCTAACACGATGGAGGCGTGGACACAACCTCTAAAATATGAGTATGGAATGGCTGATTTGGGAGACAGCTGTCTGCTGGATATTTGCAAGGAAGCCTTATCAGACGTGCCGGTCATGTTCTGCATTTAAAATGAAGCTCTTGTTTTGACCACAAAATCCTTATTTTACTTTTTCCTTACGCTTTTCAACATTTCACCACTGTCAGAGGAACACACCACTGTTGATCAAGTTATACTTTGTATGAACAATGGTCTGTTCCTCTGACAACGGCGAAATGCCGAAACACGTAAGGTAGAAATGAAGTAACTCTTTTGCGGTCAAGGCGAGAGTGTCATTAAAGTACAGTTGTCTATGTCCGATAACAGCATGAAAATCAGGGGATTAACTGCATAGACAAGTAAAACCAATAAGACATGGGACATGGAAGCTTACAACAGTGACTACTGACAGCCGCGCGGGATTAGCCGAGCGGTCTGAGACGTTGCAGTCATGGACTGTGCGGCTGGTCCCGGCGGAGGTTCGAGTCCTCTCTCGGGCATGGGTGTGTGTGTTTGTCTTTAGGTTAAGTAGTGTGTAAGCTTAGGGACTGATGACCTTAGCAGTTAAGTCCCACAAGATTTCACACACATTTGAACATTTTTTGACTACTGACCGTTCCTCACACTTGCAAAAAGACCGTTACCTCAATAACTATTTGCTTGTGTACGCAGGTTCATAGGATATTTTTTTCTAGTTTTTATCTGTGCCGTATGTCCTGTAAGAATATGGGACACATTTTTTGAATCCCTTGTTATACTCTCAGTCACACCTCATGCGGTGACTTACGGAATATTTGAGTAGAAGCAGATATGGATTAGCGAGCTTTCCGCCGCCATGAAACAAATGGATCACTAAACTTATTAGGTACGTCCCACCACTGCGGAAGTCAAGATTTATTCCGTGATATAGGTGCGTATTCTGAGTATCCGGAACTTGACGCTTACCTTCTGCTCTATTTTCTTCCCTGACGAGAGATGGAACCAGGGCTCGGAACAGGAAATCACATCGCCAGCAGAAAGCAAACGTTACGTTTTTTAAACTGTTTTCAAATATCGTTGCAGGAACTGAGTGAGATTGTTACTGGGATTCTGTTTGCCGTAAGCCCACTCATAATGATACGATTATATACACGTAGATTCCCAAGTGTCACAAGCTGACTCTGAGTATCTGTAGAGGCCACGTTGTATCTGACGCTTCCGGCCTCCAAGATGTAGAAACCGTGCTCTGATGGAAAGGGATATTCTTTTTATAGGCCTACATGACATCACTAGAACAGAAATACTGTTTTCATAATGAATTTTCACTCCGCACCCAGTGTGTGCAGGTTTGAAACCTCCTGGCTGTTTAAAACTGTGTGCAGGACCAGGACTCTAAGCTGAGACTTGTATTTCACAGACAACAGCTCGCCGAATAAGCTGTGTTCAAACACGACTCACGACCAGCCCTCGCAGCTTCATTTCCTCGATTACCTCGTATCCTAGTTTCCTAACTTTACTTAATTTCTCCTACATACTTTGCGGATCTAATAATCCTTGAAGAAAGAATTCTGCCACGACCTAGCGCTAATGGAAAAAAAACGTCGTCAGAGGGAGAAAGGTGTCAGATGTCGCCATTAGGGTGACCACGCGCTATGAAGTAAGAAGACATATGGAGACTACAAGAGTACTCATTCAGTATGCCAACGCTGTGAAATACTCTCGCCACCACTCCTAAAAAGCGAAGTTTTGACGGCTTTCAGCTACGGCAGGGCGTCCAGAGCAGACGAGAAAAACAAGTCGAGTGAAGTCTCTAGTGTTTCACGGTAGTAAGTGAGGTTTTGGTTTCCAGGTTAAAGCAGTCACGAGAGAAAACTCTATTGGCCTGGTTCACATAAATACGTAGTAGGCCTACTTGAATCAGACCATCTCCAACAATGTACTAGGATGTTCTCGATGTTCTCAGACAGTGTCCTGGTGTATACATGATGCTAAGCTACGTTGCCAGTGCCATCCTTGACGAAGCTCGTTTGCAGTACGTGGCGATGCCATCAGTCACTTCTCTGGACTTACGTTCCAGAAAATAAAGCTTGAGTGACAGATTGTGTGCGGACTACCTGGCGTCTCCACCTACTGGGCGACTACCTCCTGGGGGTATCCATCTCCCTTGTGAAACGCGTGTTCAAATCTGGACTGGTTCCTGGCTACCCTGTCGCTGCACACGGGTCTTTCAGGACCAGCTTATTGCTGGTCTTCACCCAGAGTGGTCACACGTCTTCGACGTCGATTATACTGGGGACTACGGTCCTTCTCCGCGATATATTCCGCGGCCCAAGGTCAGAAACAGCCTGGACCTGGCTGCCATTCGTCGTCCTCGACCGCTAAATTCACCTCGGTCACACTTCTCCGTGACTTTACCGTGACGTGTACATGCCCAGTTTCGGCTGCCAGGGATGTCTGTCGACTCTGAGATCGTATCGAGTTTCGAGAAGTGAAAGAACCCGCACTAAATTTCGTCACTTAGTATTTATACGTTTTAAATCACTACATATGTCCTATGAATATATGCTGCTTCATATATTAACTATCCCTCTAAAAATCGTCGTCATTTGTATGATTTGTTATAATTAAATATAAGGTAAAAACATATCAGCTGTTAAAATTTTTAGGAGGCGTAAGACAAAAACAGTCACATACTGTTAGTCACCACAATAGCGTGGTGGCTAAACATGTTGTATTGAGAAATAGAGTGTAGTTTGTTTGCTGGTTCTAGTCGTGCTCCTATCTTACCTTCTCTTTCTAAAAAATTGTGGGACCTTCTCACTAATTTAACATCTTATGCAATATTCGATGTCATGTACATATAAGAACGCTCTTTCCCAGGAGTGAGTTGTCACTGACAATAGCTTACAAATCAAGAATGAAACACACAAATGTCAGTAAATATTCGAAAAACATTGACCATCTGGTAAAACAAACTCTTCAGAATAAAAGGCATAGAAAATATGTAAGTTGACAGTGCTGCTGACGACGGTTCACTAAGATTCCGCTGTTTACTACGTCATCCAGGGACCAACGACCTGCTCCTTCAGCTTACGTGTAATGTATCAAAGCTGCAGATATCCGAATGAACAAACACCTCGGATTCTTATAAAGAAGTATAGAAAAGACATACATTTGAAAATTAATTAAAAGGTTACGTTGTTTTCGCCGACTTTAAAGTAATTATTTTAGGAGACTTGTTTTCCAGACAAGAAGACCTTCAATCGCAGTACATGTGCAGACGAAATATACGATTCTGGGCTACGGTTGCAGGTTCGAATCCTGCCTCGGGCATGGATGTGTGTGATCTTCTTAGGTTAGTTAGGTTTAAGTAGTTCTAAGTTCTAGGGGACTGATGACCTCAGATGTTAAGTCCCATAGTGCTCAGAGCCATTTTGTACGATTCTGGTACTGGTACAGGATCTTTCCTGCTGCTGTTTCTTCTCGTTGTTTCAGTAACTTTCAACTGCAAAGGAAGAAATTCATTTTTCTCGCAAGGAATTATTATTTTCCGCACAAATTAGAATATACTTCGCACAACCATCACACTTTTACCACTGTGAGAGCTTACAGCATTTCAAAGAAAGGGAAGGTAGCAATAGTTTGCAAATTGCAATTAATTTACCAATTGCATAATGAGTTGCTGCTTTAATTCGTGTGCACGAATGGTACAGTCACAAGGATATTCCGCAATTACAATATTTTTACGATTTCAGAGGAGCGTTAATAGTAATACTTCATTTATTTCCTGGTGTGCAAACCACGTTTAATTTTGTATATGAAACTAGACGACGTTATGTTATGTACGAGTATATGTATAAACAGATCAATTAAAACAAAGTCGATTTACAGGTCGAATCAAATAAGATGAGGCAAGATGTGATTTATTCACTGGTGCACAACCCATAAATAGAGAACTTGCCCGCGAAAGGCAAAGGTCCCGATTTAGAGTCTCGGTGGTCAGGCACACAGTTTTAATCCGCCGGTAAAAAATGGTTCAAATGGCTCTGAGCACTATGGGACTTAACTGCTGTGGTTATCAGTCCCCTAGAACTTAGAACTACTTAAACCTAATAACCTAAGGACATCACACACATCCATGCCCGAGGCAGGATTCGAACCTGCGACCGTAGCAGTCGCACGGTTCCGGACTGCGCGCCTAGAACCGCGAGACCACCGCGGCCGGCAATCTGCCGGTAAGTTTCAACCCATAAATAAGTTTCCATTCATCAGTAAATAACGAAGCACACACGAAGATTGTGCATTTGCAGACGGCATTTCTGAAATGAACAGATCCTGGTTAGCCACACTTTCATACTCAGAAGTAATTAAATACTGAAAGCAGCAACCAGTCACATTATTCACAGCAACAAGTAACCAGATGCGAGCCTCGTGCTACGGGAGATCTACTAATGACCTCCATATCAGCGGCGACCACACCTCTGTACTTAACACGAATACAGTGGTGCCTTACTAGCGGTCCGTTAATCGAGTCCAGTCACATCCGCCACCCAAGTCGATGAACACCCACCGTCGGTCGGAACTGGGCATGTACACGTCGTAATGACGTCACCGAGGTGCTACCGTCCTGCTGACGTCAGCGGGTGACGCTGCCTACGCATGCCGCCACACAGGCCGTTCTGCTGACGACGATCGCTAAGATTCTGCGACTTACGGTATCCCGGGGACAAGTGCATCTGAACACGAATACTAATCTAATTCATTCAATGACGCCAACAATCACATACAACGGATGCTGTGGAGGAGCTGGTAATTTTTATACACCACAAAAAGCAAGGAGAAAAATTCTCAGTGGCAAACTAGTTACAAAAACAAACTGTGCAAGTGCTGATTTGCGTTTGTGTGATATTCTGTGCGACGGAGGAGCCACAATGCTTGCAAGTAGAAAACAAAAATGTTGTCTCTTAACATTATCACATAAAAAATTATAGGATTTTTCCAGAATGAGATTGTCACTCTGCTGCGGAGTGTGCGCTGATTAATCTGCCAGGAAGTTTCTTTCTAGGATGTATTCCTCCGATTTTTCCATTACAGCATAACCCCAGAAAGACAAATGAGAGGCAGAAAATGACACATGAAACGTCACAAAAAATATTTATGTAAACAAATGGACTTGAAAGCATGAATAAATTCTGGAAATTCGTTGGGCTACAGTGAAAAAATAAGTAACTGTTGCAGTTTTTCATTATTTACATCATCAATATCAATAAAGTGAAACCCGAGGAATTCTGTAATCTTTCACATCATAAAGTACACTTAAGCGCCGAAGACACTGGTATAGGCATGCCTATCCAAATACAGAGATATGTAAACAGGCAGAATACGGCGCTACATTCGGTAACGCCTACATAAAACAAGTGTCTGGCACAGTTCTTAGATCGATTACTGCTGCTACAATGGCTCGTTATCAAGATTTAAGCGAGTTTGAACGTGGTGTTACAGTCGGCCACGAGCGATGGGACACAGCCTCTCCGAGGTAGCGATGAAGTGGGGATTTTCCTGTACGACCATTTCACTAGTGTACCGTGAATATCAGGAATCTGATAAAACATCAAATCTCCAACATCGCTGCGGCCGGAAAAAGGTCGTGCAAGAACGGGACCAACGACGACTGAAGAGAAGCGTTCAACGTGACAGAAGTGCAACCCTTCCGCAAATTGCTGCAGACTTCATTGCTGGGCCATCAACAAGTGTCAGCGTGCGAACCATTCAGCGAAACATCATCGATGCAGGCTTTCGAAGCCGAAGGCTTGCTCATGTACAATTGATGACTGCACGACACAAAGCTTTACACCTCACCTGGCCCGTCAACGCCGACAGTGGATAGTTGATGACCGGTAACATGTTGCCTGGTTGGACCAGTCTCGTTTCAGATTGTACTGCGCGGATGGGCGTGTAGGGATATGGAGACAACCTCATGAATCCATGGGCCCTACCTGTCAGCAAGGACTGTTCAAGGTGGTGGAGGCTCTGTAATGGTGTGGGGACTGTGCAGTAGGAGTGATATGGGACTTCTGATACGTCTAGGTGTGACTCTGGAAGGTGACACGTACGTAAGTATCCTGTCTGATCACCTGCATGCATTCATGTCCATTATGCGTTCTGACGGACCTGAGCAATTACAGATGATCAATGCGACAATCCATACGTCTAGAATTGCTAGAGAGTGGCTCCAGGAACACTCTTCTGAGTTTAAACACTTCCGCTGGCCACCAAACTGCCCACACATGAACATTATTGAGCATATCATGGATGCCATGCAACATACTATTCTGAAGACCTCCACCTCTCTCGTACTCTTACGGATTTATGGACAGCCTTGCAAGTTTCATGGTGTCAGTTCCCTCCAGCACTACTTTAGACGTTACTCGAGTCCATGACACGTCGTGTTTCGGCAGTTCTGCATGCTCGGGAGGTCCCTACACGATATTATGCAGGTGTACCAGTTTTTTTTTGGCTCGTCAGCGTACACTCTAGCTGCATGATTTCAAGATTAAAATTATATAAATTTAATTATTAGTTTTCCTTCTAGGTAGCCTGGCAATATAGGGTGTATCATTTGCTTTACTAGTTATTGAACCACAATGTTGACTCAATATCTAATCTATTTTTTTTTCTTGTATAATACACTCCGAAAACGCAAAAACTACCCTTTTACGTGAAATTTAGGTGAAACTATCACTCTGTGGGAGGCATGCTGTGATGAAACTTCTAATGGGTTAAAGTTGTGTGACTGGTAAAGATTCTAACCCTTATCTTTGCTTCTCTTCAGTAATGTCCTACCAGTGAGAATCACGTTCGTGGAGTATGTTAGCCACTGCATGCTCTTTCTATCTTCTTTTCTTTTATTTTAGTTTGGTCTTTCGATAACCTGTTAGCCAGATCGATCTTAGAAATCTTACGTCCAAAGTTTATTTATTGACTCATTTGTCGTGAATACTTGACCTTCACTATCTTTCCTCCTTCACCTTCCTGATCTTCGCGACTGTCGTAATGTCGCTCATAAGCTGCGTTTTTTTTTTTTCAAACGGTATCTTTGTGTGTCACCACTTAGGGCGACACTTACTGCGAATGTCGTTCTTCTTGTTATTCCGAGTGACTACAGGCCATCTTCAAAGGTAACTTATCTGAACTGTTATAATTCTTGCACTCTACATATTCTGCATATGAAATATGTATAGACGTTGGCTACCATAAAATATTGTGGAACGAATTCCCGAAGGCACTGAACGTATGTTACCTTTCATCATGAACTGTTTTGCTATGTCTGCATATTCCTCCATGTGTTTTGCATTTTTTTAGTAGAAAGGGACTCCCTTCGACCTTACTGTTTTATGACTTCCTATATTAACTCGATCCTTACGTGTTATTAACTTTTCTCTTCATTGCTGTCGATGTTTATGTAAATACACTCCTGGAAATGGAAAAAAGAACACATTGACATCGGTGTGTCAGACTCACCATACTTGCTCCGGACACTGCGAGAGGGCTGTACAAGCAATGATCACACGCACGGCACAGCGGACACACCAGGAACCGCGATGCTGGCCGTCGAATGGCGCTAGCTGCGCAGCATATGTGCACCGCCGCCGTCAGTGTCAGCCAGTTTGCCGTGGCATACGGAGCTCCATCGCAGTCTTTAACACTGGTAGCATGCCGCGACAGCGTGGACGTGAACCGTATGTGCAGTTGACGGACTTTGAGCGAGGGCGTATAGTGGGCATGCGGGAGGCCGGGTGGACGTACCGCCGAATTGCTCAACACGTGGGGCGTGAGGTCTCCACAGTACATCGATGTTGTCGCCAGTGGTCGGCGGAAGGTGCACGTGCCCGTCGACCTGGGACCGGACCGCAGCGACGCACGGATGCACGCCAAGACCGTAGGATCCTACGCAGTGCCGTAGGGGACCGCACCGCCACGTCCCAGCAAATTAGGGACACTGATGCTCCTGGGGTATCGGCGAGGACCATTCGCAACCGTCTCCATGAAGCTGGGCTACGGTCCCGCACACCGTTAGGCCGTCTTCCGCTCACGCCCCAACATCGTGCAGCCCGCCTCCAGTGGTGTTGCGCAGGCGTGAATGGAGGGATGAATGGAGACGTGTCGTCTTCAGCGATGAGAGTCGCTTCTGCCTTGGTGCCAATGATGGTCGTATGCGTGTTTGGCGCCGTGCAGGTGAGCGCCACAATCAGGACTGCATACGACCGAGGCACACAGGGCCAACACCCGGCATCATGGTGTGGGGAGCGATCTCCTACACTGGCCGTACACCACTGGTGATCGTCGAGGGGACACTGAATAGTGCACGGTACATCCAAACCGTCATCGAACCCATCGTTCTACCATTCCTAGACCGGCAAGGGAACTTGCTGTTCCAACAGGACAATGCACGTCCGCATGTATCCCGTGCCACCCAACGTGCTCTAGAAGGTGTAAGTCAACTACCCTGGCCAGCAAGATCTCCGGATCTGTCCCCCATTGAGCATGTTTGGGACTGGATGAAGCGTCGTCTCACGCGGTCTGCACGTCCAGCACGAACGCTGGTCCAACTGAGGCGCCAGGTGGAAATGGCATGGCAAGCCGTTCCACAGGACTACATCCAGCATCTCTACGATCGTCTCCATGGGAGAATAGCAGCCTGCATTGCTGCGAAAGGTGGATATACACTGTACTAGTGCCGACATTGTGCATGCTCTGTTGCCTGTGTCTATGTGCCTGTGGTTCTGTCAGTGTGATCATGTGATGTATCTGACCCCAGGAATGTGTCAATAAAGTTTCCCCTTCCTGGGACAATGAATTCACGGTGTTCTTATTTCAATTTCCAGGAGTGTATCTTGCCCGATTTTCTTCTTCCTCCTCTTCTTCTTTTTCTTTTTCTCGTTACGCCTACGTGGTCTTCATTCTTAGGTCACTCACCAGTCCTCGTTGTTAATCCACGAGGCGGATTCGATCGTGGTTAGGTTCCCCTCCCCGTATCCAGAAAGCGGCGCTTGAACGCGCTCAAATATACCGACGGGTCATCTTGTAAAATGTTTAACGTGTACATCTAATTCAGTTTCCGCAACTTCCGCCTGTAAATAGTGCTTTGACACTGGTAACACATTTTGTTCACTGTGCCAAAGTGCTAGATTTCTAACTGCAGCTGGTTCCAGCTATCTCTTTGCTTCGGACATATTTATGTTGCGACTCAAAAATGCAGTGTAAATGAACGAAATGGACTGGAGTGTCATTAAGGAAATAGCGTAGCGCCATTTAATTTTTAACGTTGTCCTTGTGCGTTATTTTCTGTGAATTTTAAAGATGTCACTGTTAAAATGAAGAACGTCTGCAGGACATCTACATCTACATACATACCCCGCAATCCACCATACGGTGCGTGGCGGAGGGTACCTCGTATCACAACTAGCATCTTCTCTCCCTGTTCCACTCACAAACAGAACGAGGGAAAAATGACTGCCTATGTGCCTCTGTACGAGCCCTAATCTCTCTTATCTTATCTTTGGGGTCTTTCCGCGAAATGTAAGTTGGCGGCAGTAAAATTGTACTGCAGTCAGCCTCAAATGCAGGTTCTCTAAATTTCCTCAGTAGCGATTCACGAAAAGAACGCCTCCCTTCCTCTACAGACTCCCACCCGAGTTCGTGAAGCATTTCCGTAACACTCGCGTGATGATCAAACCTACCAGTAACAAATCTAGCAGCCCGCCTCTGAATTGCTTCTATGTCCTCCCTCAATCCGACGTGATAGGGATCCCAAACGTTCGAGCAGTACTCAAAAATAGGTCGACTTAGTGTTTTACAAGCGGTCTCCTTTACAGATGAACCACATCTTCCCAAAATTCTATCAATGAACCGAAGATGACTATCCGCCTTCCCCATAACTGCCATTACATGCTTGTCCCAGTTCATATCGCTCTGCAATGTTACGCCCAAATATTCAATTGACATGACTGTGTCAAGCGCTACACTACTACTCGAGTATTCAAACATTACAGGATTCTTTTTTCCTATTCATCTGCATTAATTTACATTTATCTATATTTAGAGTTAGCTGCCATTCTTTACACCAATCACAAATCCTGTCCAAGTCGTGTCCTCCTACGGTCACTCAACGACGACACCTTCCCGTACACCACAGCATCATCAGCAAACAGCCGCACATTGCTATCCACCCTATCCAAAAGATCATTTATGTAGATAGAAAACAACAGCGGACCTACCACACTTCCCTGGGGCACTCCAGATGATACCCTCACCTCCGATGAACACTTACCAACGAGGACAACGTACTGGGTTCTGTTACTTGAGAAGTCTTCGAGCCACTCACATACTTGGGAACCAATCCCATATGCTCGTACCTTAGTTAGGAGTCTGCAATGGGGCACCGAGTCAAACGCTTTCCGGAAGTCAAGGAATATGGCATCCGTCTGATACCCTTCATCCATGGTTCGCAAGATATCATGTGAAAAAAGGGCGAGTTGCATTTCGCAGGAGCGATGCTTTCTAAAGCCGTGCTGATGCATCGACCGCAACTTCTCTGTCTCAAGGATTTCATTATATTCGAACTGAGAATATGTTCGAGAATCCTGCAACAAACCGATGTTAAGGATATTGGTCTGTAATTTTGAGGATCCGTCCTTCTACCCTTCTTATATACAGGCGTCACCTGCGCTTTTTTCCAGTCGCTCGGGACTTTATGTTGGGCAAGAGATTCGCGATAAATGCAAGCTAAGTAAGGAGCCAATGCAGTAGAGTACTCTCTGTAAAACCAAATTGGAATCCCATCAGGACCTGACGATTTATTTATTTTCAACCCATTAAGCTGCTTCACAGCCCCAGGTATGTCAATCACTATGTCCTCCATGCGGGAATCTGTACGAGACTCAAACGGCGGTATGTTCGTGCGATCCTCCTGCGTGAAAGATTTCTCAGATGCTAAATTTAAAATTTCTGGACGTGACTGGTATGATTAATTTATAAATTGAAAGTGACGTGTATATATATCGGCACAGTATCAGTACGAGAATACCGTTAAAGTAATACTGAAAGTATATGTGCGTGAAGTTGACGTATTATGTACTCATGGTATTTTTCACGTAGAATAACGTGTTCTCGAACAAGATTTCGCTCCGCTGTAGAGGACTTGGCGCTTGGTACGCTGCAGTGTGGCGGGGAGGGGGGGGGGGGGTGACAAACCGGAGGCATACAAATTTTCCTTGCAGCCTGCCTGCCACTATCTCCGCCGCAACAATTTAAGCAGGGCATGTGGTGCATTGAAGGACAGTGGTTAAAGCAGGCCAACGCCGGTTTCCCCTAGGCTGGCAAGCTTCATGGGACTCGTTAAGCCTGCTGCATCTGACAACAGATTGCGCTATCAGCCCAACGTGATTACACAGGTGTATGTTTGCGTAGATACTTTCATTGCAGTTCATTCATTATAACGGTGGAAGCAGCAAAAATCAGCAAACCAAACTTAAAGATGATTGAAGAGAAATTAACAGCTGAGGGAGTACATAACAGCCACGAAACAGGGCGCAATTCCTGCAGGGGATAATTTGTCGTGCTGTGGGGCGGCGTGTTTTTTTTTTTTTTTTAAATATATATGATTGCTGTATAGATGTTTGAAGAATGTAGAAACAGTTCCTATTATTTAGTATGTATGCTGTCTTTCGCCGTTCTCAACACTGGCTCTCTAATTACACTTTAGCAACCAGAAAGTGATTTAACAAAACGTGAAGCCTGTAATTAGAATTCCTAGTGCCCACTTCATCTGAGAATACAATTATAGCTGCAGCTTATAGCTCTGAGGAATTAGGAGATTGTCCGGGATTTATAATAAAAAACGATATTCCAAAATAGTTGAGTATATTCTGAAAGTCACTGATGAAAAACACAAGTATCCATACAACCTAACTAACAGAGCAGTTCAGAGTCTAATGCGCTGATGCAACTATAAATGTCTGAATTAAATGTTAAAATGAATGCTCGCCATAATTTGATGATAATATTTCATCAAACGCCACGCTAAATAATTGGTAGAATGTCTGTCCCGCGACGGCACGTGAAAATACGACAATACGCAAACTGAAGCTAGATAATGAAAATCATCCCAGAATTAACACTTCACTCGCAAATGATTTCATGGTTACGCGTATCTCGAGTAACTGAATACGGCATCCGAGGCTGTTTGTAGCAGTGATACCGACGCGACGCGACTCCCGACATAGATGGTGTGTTATTCAGCGTCTGGAGAGAACTGGGGCCTTGCTTCCTCTCGCAGCGTTCTTATATATAAAGCCACGGTGCGGACGGCTAAGGGAATGCCTGATCAAATCGGCTCTCCCGACTAGCCGCTGGGCTAGTAATGCACCACATTAATTTACCGAATAAATCATAGCTTCTCTCGCTGATGGCCAATGAAGCTCTTAATTTAAATGTGCACTCAGCACACAGGTAAGTACTCATAATAAAAATTTTGACGTGGCTAAGTTAAATATTTTGGGCGAGACAATTAATTTAATTACACTGCACGCAGTAGACGAGCTCTGAACTGGCCCTTTGGAGATACGCTATCGCTATAGTTCTATAGTTATTCAAATGAAACTTGTCACATCTTTATGGTTATAGTGGATCTCCATTCTACTTAAATATAAACATCCTACCCTTATTCATTAGCCTACTTAATCTACCTTGCTTCCTTAATTTTTTAAGACAAAAACCAGAAAATATTGAATTTCAACTAAAATCTTAAATTGTGAGATCCAGAAGACTGTTTCTATTAAATAATTATGAAAAAGGAATCTAAATATAAATTTTTAATTCTCTAGCTCTTTTCTGTTGCGCCAATGATTTTTACAGAAAAACGTCCAGATTTCGAAATTGGCTAAAGTTATCGAACTGATATTCAACACATGTTGATTTAGTATTACTCCTGACATGCTAGAAATGTTTTAGGTTATTTGCTTGATTTTTAAAGTATTGCGCAACATTTATGACGTCAGAGCTAGTTACAGCGGACTGGCTGGCACACAATGGAAAGACTGCTGTGAATTTACTACGGCGTGAGTAGGCTGCTTCCCTACAGTGCGTTGCATTTATGACGCCCTTCAAATAAATCGGTAGGTGACTCGCAATCCAAATTGTGTAAAAAGTTACTTAACACATGTTCTGGAACCTCGAGTATATTACGACGTGTTTGTAAATTTGATCAGCAATTTCCTCACTCCATAAATATTTTGAAAGAGAACAAAGACTTACTGGGCGATGGACTTGAGGCCATTTAGCAGTAGAAAGTGTATAAAAAATTACCGATTTTAAAAAATCTTAACTATTGTGTTATTTGAGATATGTCCGCGAACAACGTACTGTTGGAAAGAGCGAACTCTCGAGTTTTACACGGTTCCCGCTAGGTAGCATCAGCGTGCGCCCACTTCAGTTCTAGTAGAAGTGGTGTCGAGGCAACAGAAAGCATTTATGTTCTACGTTTCGCGCAGTGCGGGTCAGTAACGACTGTTCGGCGCGACTTTCATACTAAGCATGGTATGGATCCTTCTACAGCACAGAGCATTAGATGATGGCATGAACAATTCCGACAAACAGGTTGTTTGTGTAAGGCATATCGCCGGGCCGTCCCCGAGCGTCTGACACAACGTCGAACGCATTCGCCATAGTTTCAAATGGAGTCCGCAGAAATCCGTTCGCTGTGCAGCTCGACAGCTTATCATGTCCTCGATGCCCGTCTGGCGTGTGTTGCGTCGACGTTTACGCATGCAACCATACAAAATTCAGTTACTGTAAGCTCTTCGTGAAGCAGACAACAAAGTGTGAAGCTCTGTAATTTCGTTCTTGGCAAGATGGAGGATGACAGTTTCCTTCCACGCTTAGTGTTTAGTGACGAGGCAACAATTCATTTAAATGGAAAGGTGAACCGTCATAATGTGAGAATATAGGGTAAGGAACAATCACATGAAGTTGTACAACATGAGAGGGACTCTCCAAAATTTAATGCGTTTCGTACAGTTTCACGGGAAAAGGTGTATGGTCCATTTTTCTTTGCCGAGAATACTGTTTCAAGAAGCACATATCTCGATATGCTTGAGAACTTTCTTTTCCCACAGTTTGAGACTGATTCGAACGACTTCATTTACCAACAGGATGGGACACCGCCACACTGGCATCTGGAAGTGTGGGAAATTTTAAGTCAAATGATTACTGAACGATAGATATGTCGCATTGGACCAAGCGATTGAGCATTACATTACTGACCTCCAAGGTCACCGGACCTAACTGTATGTGATTATTTCTTGTGGGCGTTTATAAAAGACTCTATGAGCCTCCGATACCAACGACAATGAATGAGCTGAGACATCCCATAAAGTAGCTGTGGAAGCTGTAACTCAAGGCATGCTCTCTGCAGTGTGAAAACAATTTCAATACCGGGTATTCTGAACACCTATGAAAAGGTATGAAAAAACTTTTCGAGTTTCCCGCGCCTCAAAAAACAAAATGTGTTTATTAGATTCAGAAATAGAGACGTGAAGAACCGGATGATTGTTTTTGGTACACCCTGTATACGGGTTTTCTAAATGAAGGGTAAACATTGATGGAAACGGCAAAAATATGGCTCAGTGGATATTAAAAGCTTCGTTCTGGTGATATGTAAAGTAGTGCGAAGAGAGCTTAGTACGAAAGAAAAGCTTCTTCTTTCAGACATAAACATTTTAAGTTAACATTGTACGAAAAATGAACTTCTTGTCTGCTAAAATTCGTTTGCGGGAATTTAGAATGAACTATTTTGGTCACTTAAATAGAATGAAATCAGCGAACTTGCTATACTCACCCTGATAAAAATAATTAAAAGTGATGTAACTGGGGTCCTATTTCGCTGGAACACTCTAAGGTTAAAGAAACTAGACTTCCACAGACTTACTTCAGTTGACGTTGCATTACAGTACATATCTTTAGGTGCTTAGATGCAAAGGATGTCGAATTTCAGAAATGGTTCTCATTAGTGCAGAGAACATGTATTAGAGGTGACCTGATGATGTTTGAAATTAAAATATCCAGTGCTAGTCGAAAGAGGGTGAAGCTGCAGAGAAAACCGTTCATTCGGAAATAAATAAGTCGGCCCTAAATATACCGAAAAGGAAAAAAAAATACAAATAGAATCCACCATTTTCTGGCGTACAATGACCCAAAATGTTCATGTATATTTAACTGAGCCTCGTCTTGTGGTACTCGGGTATTTTCATAAACTTCTGAGCCCTACTCAAAACATTACAATGAAAGCGTACAGAATAAACTGCTACGTCACATAGCGCAGCTGGAAGACTACTGTAGCCTGCTATGCTGGGCATAGTTTGGTTTAGATGGGAGTAAAACAGCCGGCCCGTTCTGCTGATAACGCGCGGCAGCTAGCCTGCCTGGCAAACAGGTAGACATCGGCAGATTATAAGCGAAATGTGTGCGCCTGGGTGTGACAACTGGTGCTCGCGAAGATTAAAGGCTGTACTTTCAGAATGTCATAACAGCGTACTATCAGAATTATGGCGTAAATTTTATCGCGGAATCGATTGTTGGAGCTAACATCTTGCACATATTCTATCTCCTTAAAGTACGAGGTAGAGTCCGTGATGTTAACTTGTAGGTCAAGTCCTTGTCACGAATTGTGAGTTAGCTCTTGCGGTGCTTGAGCTTTGTAGTGAAGAGAACTTCCTGGCTACTGTTAGGACTGGTTTCCAGCTTCCAGACAGTACACCGTTGAGTGATTTTGTCCAGATGTCTCTGGACGTGCCTAGCAATGAAGTTGAGGTTATGACGTACCGGTGTTATCGACGTACCGGTCGATTTCCCCTCCTGCCTGCTCAGTTACATCCTGTGTGTCTGATAGAGTACAGCACAGGACACATAACCGAACACTGCGACACCTCAGCTAGCACCCGTTTTATGCTGCTACGATAACTGCCCTTTGAAACGTGACAGATCAGCTTAGGTAGGAAACTGAAAGATTCGATACCGCAACATTTAGTTCAATAAGACATGTAATCCCCCAGATTACAATTAACGGTATAATTATAGTGTAAATAAAATTTCATTATCAGTAATTCCTATCTTTTGATTGTTATGCAATGTATACAGTATGATGTTGAAACAGCGATGTGCTACATCTACAGAACTCGGTCAGTTAGTAGTAATTAGCAGATTATGAACTCGTGTTTTAACGAGTTGCTCATTTTCAGTTGTCAGCCAGATTTCCTCGACGGTAACATACCCTGTGTACAGCTACTGTTCATTGTGTGATCTACATATGTAGCGGTATTCACTAACTTTCGGAATAATTATGGACATTCATGAGTCACTGTCAATCAGATACTATAAACAAACAATTAAAACCTACTTTCGGTTTGAGTGTTAGAACTTCTGATAATACTGATAAAAGGTCTGTTCAATCAAACTCCTAAAATACTGTAGTAATCCTGTACCTAATTTATTTATTATGTAATTAACAAAACTGTGAAAAGTGTTGTTTGTGTTGCGTATTTTATGTAAATTCCTGTGGTAACTTCTTTTCCGGACTGAATTGTCTATATTGATCGAATGATAGCAATTTTAACATTTCTAACTGTATGTTAGATTAACAAGATTTTTTGAACTGTAACTCGTAAAATTAACGCTAGCAACAATTTTCCATTTGTAATGAAATTTATAGAGGCTCTCTTTTGTTCCGACTTCTGCAACGTAAGATCTGTGTCGCATTGTGAAATAAAATATTATAAAAAGTTTCTCGGCGTGTCCTGAGCTTGTCTCACATTACACACTATACAAACCTAAAATGTGAATCTAGTTCTCGGGCAAGATCTCCAAGAGAAGGAGCAGATCTCAAGCTAAACATTATCCATTACTGAGTTACATGACCTACATTGTTTTATTTAATCGAGCACGTTACACTGCAAAGTGAATTGAATATTTAAGTGCTATCCAAAAGCAAATAGAAACGTAACACGTTCCTAAAAAAGAATTTAGTCTCCTTCAGAAGCTAATCAATCATCTTGAGCTTATTTCCCGGACAGCCTACGAAGTTTGATTTACATATTGAGTCGTCATCACAAAAGCGTTCAAATTCCTTTTCTGTGTCAAAGGAAAACGCCAACTGCTACGTCCTTGAGTCTGCTGTGCGGAGGTACTCGACAAAGCGCGAAGGTTGATGGATTCTGGAGTGCTCGGTGCGGAAGCCAACCTCTTCTGGGCAATCCCCCACTCTTCTCTCCTCCGCTTGTACTGGGTGTTAACTATCATGTGGGCAACCTCTTGGGAGTGGATAGAGGACTTACAGAGAAGCAAAAAATTTCTCAGCTACATACTCTTTTTTGTGGTTACATGTTTGCTTCGTTTCTGTCTTTTTTTCAGATTTCCAGCTTGATTCTACTGGAACTTTTTTTTTCAAATATTGCCATGTGACGGCAAAATGAAATGTTCAAAATGCCTATCATTAGCTCTAACACAAGCTACTGAACGGCACATCATGGATTCGCTGCCATATGGCAGGTGGCAGCTGTATCTGTTGAAATTCTTCTTGAACACGCCGGCGAAGGACGTCAACAATCGCAATAGGTCTTGAACACACTACAGGGATATTACAAATGATTGAAGCGATTTCACAGCTCTACAATAACTTTATTATTTGAGATATTTTCACAATGCTTTGCACACACATACAAAAACTCAAAAAGTTTTTTTAAGCATTCACAAATGTTCGATATGTGCCCCTTTAGTGATTCGGCAGACATCAAGCCGATAATCAAGTTCCTCCCACACTCGGCGCAGCATGTCCCCATCCATCAATGAGTTCGAAAGCATCGTTGATGCGAGCTCGCAGTTCTGGCACGTTTCTTGGTAGAAGAGGTTTAAACACTGAATCTTTCACATAACCCCACAGAAAGAAATCGCATGGGGTTAAGTCGGGAGAGCGTGGAGGTCATGACATGAATTGCTGATCATGATCTCCACCACGACCGATCCATCGGTTTTCCAATCTCCTGTTTAAGAAATGCCGAACATCATGATGGAAGTGAGGTGGAGCACCATCCTGTTGAAAGATGAAAATAGCTCCCTGCCTGCTTTATTCGTCGACTTCCGCGGGCTACACGTGAAACTTGCCCGCACGCGTTCAACCGTTTCTTCGCTCACTGCAGGCCGACCCGTTGATTTCCCCTTACAGAGGCATCCAGAAGCTTTAAACTGCGCATACCATCGCCGAATGGAGTTAGCAGTTGGTGGATCTTTGTTGAACTTCGTCCTGAAGTGTCGTTGCACTGTTATGACTGACTGATGTGAGTGTATTTCAAGCACGACATACGCTTTCTCGGCTCCTGTCGCCATTTTGTCTCACTGCGCTCTCGAGCGCTCTGGCGGCAGAAACCTGAAGTGCGGCTTCAGCCGAACAGAACTTTATGAGCTTTTCTACGTATCTGTAGTGTGTCGTGACCATATGCCAATGAATGGAGCTACAGTGAATTTATGAAATCGCTTCAATCATTTGTAATAGCCCTGTATGTCCCTAAAATACTTCCAAAAATGAAAAATCTAATGGACTGATTTCAGGAGATCGAGCAGGCCAACACGTTTCTCTCCGACGACTTACCTATTTATTTGGGAAACGCTTATTTAAAACCATTCTTGTTTCCAGAGCATAATTAGGTGGTGTCCCATAGTGCATGAAACACATGTTCTGGCGTAAGTGTAGTGGAACGACTGCCAGAACACTTAGATGTTCCATTAAGAAACTGAATGGTTCAATTGATCTGTCTCCAGTTATACCAATCAATACACTAACGTTAAACTGCTGTTGACATCTTGTCTTCAAAACTGTTAACGGCTACTCATCCGCCCACACATGAGTGTTGTAAAAATTCTGCACTCCATCCTGGTAAACTTTGCTACATTACTGAATAGCATGGTAGACACAAAACATTCTTCTTGAGTACACATTCCCAGCAACCAAGTACAAAAATTTCTCTGGATTGAAAATCTTTTCAAAAAGACCTTAAAGTTTCTGAAAACGATATGCATTAATAAGCTGCTCTCATAACACCTTCCAAACTGTCACAAGACTGACATTCTCAGTTTCTGAAGTTTCTGGGGTACTGGTACAATTAAAGTCCTCAGTATGAGGAAGTACTTGATCTTCTAAAGCAGATGTCGTAACACTCTTTGGTATTGCACAATGAAATACCTTTTCTCAAAAGCGACTGTCTCCACAAGACGCTCACATATTATTTGAAATGTCTGGTTGTTCGGTAAATGTCCGCTAGGAACTCTTTCAGCATACAAATGTCAAGTTTTATTCAGGCGCATTGCAGTTTGCATGTTCATACATAAGGTGGATGCCTTCCTCGCGCTGAGCAGCATACAGTTTAGCCATAAAAGTGCAACACACAATAGTCCAGAAAGAATATGGCCGAAAAGGCATCACACCAGTGACTGGGTAACACGTCCTCCCAAGCTGAGATCGCTATGGTAACGCACGCTTCTTCGGTAGCCCCCCTGTCGGAAACAGGCGATTCGGTTCCTGGTGGGAAAATGATGCTTAGTACACACAAAATACTAGTCCAATAAGAAATGCAAAAGTAAACTTCCACTACTGGTAGTGTTCTTAAACTAAAAGAATTTCATTATTCATTAGCAACTAAGATAAACAGAATGCTTTAACATAACACATCCCAAAACAAACAACATGTGAAAAGAAAAAAAAAAGCCTACTTGTAGAACCAAGCTGCAAATACGAAAATAAAAGACATGAAGAAATAAATACGTAAAACAAAACAAAAAACTGTCAGTAACTAAGAAAATACGAAAAATTTGAAAATATGTTTATACAACTTCTTTCCTTCCTTTTACGTCCTCTATGTATTCTCAGACGTTGTTTCGATGTCTTCCTTTAACTCGACCTGGTGGGGATCCTAAACATTCGATCGGTACTCAAGAATAGGTCGCAATAGCGTCCATTTCACATCGCTTTGCAACGTTACGCCTAGGTATTTAAACGACGTGACTGTGTCATGCAGGACATTACTAAGGCTGTATCCGAACATTGTGCGTTTGTTTTTCCTACTCACCCTCATTCACTTAGATGTTTCTACATATAGAGCTACCTGCTGTGAGTTAACGAGCATTGCGCTCTCATTTAAGTATATGGCCGAATGAGTCAGCCTACAGGAATTGTAAAACGAACCCTGTCGTCCAGGACTGCGTGCCACAAAGAGAGCAGACTCACCACGAGATGGGGAAACTCACAGGCGTCTATTGTCTATTGAGGCCTAAGCGCTGTAGTGTGCGAGTGAGACAGACGAGAACCCACGTCATAGGGAAACCCAGTAGATGGCTCTTGTGGCTGAGGAGACGTAGCAGTGTTAAATATGGCGGCCTAAGATCGGCCATAAAGGGAAACATTTATGAAAACTACTTAATTCTGTAGTAATGCAGGGAATCAAGCCACAGTAATTTTAATCTGCCATCCTCCCCAAATTTTCATGCTGATCCCAATAAAACTTGCATATTGATCACATTTATAATAGTTTAGGATTTACTGTTAAACTGAAATTCACAAGTTTTGTATCAAAGACCTGAATGCTAAAATCTGAACGCTTTAGTCGATCTTAACAATCGACACTTCATATAGAAGCGCATCATTAAAATGACAAATGTTGTAAATATCAACTCTGAAATTTCATTTGTTTAAAAGATACAAAAAATTTAAATTATCAGTATTTACAGTTAAGCATCAGATCATCATTTCCTCCACACAAAACACATTGAACGATGACAGCATGACACCTTATTGAATCATTAGATAATAGAATATTTGTTGTAAAGTTTAGTGCATAACAGTTACTTTTGTTGTTTATTTATTTATCAGAAAGCACAATGGTGCAAGGCTACTGGCCGTGACATTCAAAGTTAAGAAGGAAATTGTATTGGTTTTATGTAAAAGAAATTAACGTTTATTATGTAATGGATATTATTGTTACGTTATCTAGAACGTGAAAGTGGACAAGCTTTGATTATTTAAATGTGTTGAAATGTAAAATAATGTAGAATAAGCTGCAGCCAATCGGGTGGACGGCTTCAGGAAAGGAAACTGCCCTAGTCAGTTGAGCGAGGATATTCGGCGCGCGGGAAACGCGGCCGGGGACGGGCAGAGGGACATTACTGGTGCAGAAGCGAAAGCGGACAGTTCTGGTCTCTGACACCGACGGTGACAGATCGGACTGAGACGCGAAAGCGGACAGTCGGTCTTTAAATAGCTAGGAACTGAAACGACTTTGAAAATTTTGCGTTGTGTGGTAACGCGGGACTTAGTCTCTGAGCGGCGAGCAGCCGCTCGCCAGGTGTGAACTCCAATTTTTCCTGTAAATATCGAGGTTGAGTATTGGATTTGAGTTTAGCGATGAGATTGTGAATGATCGAACTATGTCAAATGGATTTGTGCTCGAGTGTAACAGTAACTCTAAATACGACCACTTTCGCGATTAGTTTGCTTTCTGAATAAACATTTTTCTGATCAAATCGCAACTGTGTGGCCTACATCATTTATGGGTCGTTAATTTAGTTCCCGATATTATTATTACTGTTATTATGTGTTACATTGACTTTGTATTTTGCAAACTTGCCATCAGCCAGACAATTTAACCAAAGGGTCACAAGTTTCTAATTTTGAACGTTTAATGCAGTTCGACCCCTTTACGAGTTTGAGGCAAGACATTTCGACGAAGAGGAACCGCATGTGAGACCAAACATCTCTGAGATGTTAGCTCGCAGTGCCACTCATCACACCAATTAGAGATCTCGTCTGGGTCACCTTGTGTCATCCTGTAGTCACTCAATGAAGACCCCTTAGCGTGCAGCACAGCATCATCAGCAAACAATCGCAGATTGATTCCCACCCTGTCCGCAGGTCATTCAAGTACTCGTATACAGAAAACAAAAGCGGTCCTATCACACTACCCTTACCTGATACCCTTGTCTCTGATGAACACTGGCCGTCGAGGACAACGTACTGAGTTCTATTATTTACGAAGTCTTCGAACCACTCACATATCTGGGAATCTACAAGTATTCCATAAGCTCTTTCCTTCGTTAACAGACTACAGTGGTGATAATATTTGAACTACCGTTGTTTGTGAGTTCTTCCATGAAAAATGAGAGATCGTAAGACAACGAAACTTTGTGGAAGCATTTGTAAGGGCATGCGGAAGAGAAATAACAAATAAACCATTGAAAGAAAAATATTTTAACTTTCATATGAGATATCAAAAATGATATCGGCAGGAAGTGCAAAATGGCTAAGCAAGGATGGCTAGAGGGCAACTGTAAGGATGTAGAGGCTTATCTCACTACAGGAAAATTAAAAAGACCTTTGGAGAAAGTAAAACCACTTGTATGAATATCAAGAGCTTTGATAGAAACCCAGTTCTAAGCAAAGAAGGGAAAGCAGAAAGGTGGAAGGAGTGTATAGAGGGTCTATACAAGGGCGATGTACTTTAGGACAATATTATGGAAATGGAAGAGGATGTAGACGAAGATGAAATGGGAGATATGATATTGCGTGAAAAGTTTGACAGAGCACTGAAAGACCTGAGTCGAAACAAGGCCCCCGGAGTAGACAACATTTCATTAGAACTACTGACAGCCTTGGGGGAGCCAGTCCTGACAAAACTCTACCATCTGGTGAACAAGATGTGTGAGACGGGCGAAATACCCTCAGATTTCAAGAAGAATATAATAATTTCAATCCCAAAGAAAGCAGGTGTTGACAGATTTGAAAATTACCGAACTATCAGTTTAATAAGTCACAGCTGCAAAATACTAACGCGAATTCTTTACAGACGAATGGAAAAACTGACAGAAGCCGACCTTGGGGAAGATCAGTTTGGATTCCGTAGAAATGTTGGAACACGTGAGGCAAAACTGACCCTACGACTTATCTTAGAAGAAAGATTAAGAAAAGGCAAACGTACGTTTCTAGCATTTGTAGACTTAGAGAAAGCTTTTGACAATGTTGATTGGAATACTCTCTTTCAAATTCTGAAGGTGTTAGGGGTAAAATACAGAGAGCGGAAGGCTATTTACAATTTGTACAGAAAGCAGATAGCAGTTATAAGAGTCGAGCGGTATGAAAGGGAAGCAGTGGTTGGGAAGGGAGTGAGACACGGTTGTACCCTATCCCCGATGTTATTCAATCTGTATATTGAGCAAGCAGTAAAGGAAACAAAAGAAAAATTTGGAGTAGGTATCAAAATCCATGGAGAAGAAATAAAAACTTTGAGGTTCGCCGATGACATTGTAATTCTGTCAGAGACAGCAAAGGACCTGGAAGAGCAGTTGAACGGAATGGACAGTGTCTTGAAAGGAGGGTATAAGATAAACATCAACAAAAGCAAAACGAAGATAATGGAATGTAGTCGAATTAAGTCGGGTGATGCTGAGGGAATTAGATTAGGAAATGAGACACTTAAAGTAGTAAAGGAGTTTTGCTATTTGGGGAGCAAAATAACTGATGATGGTCGAAGTAGAGAGGATATAAAATGTAGACTGGCAATGGCAAGTAAAGCGTTTCTGAAGAAGAAAAATTTGTTAACATCGAGTTTACATTTAAATGTCAGGAAGTCATTTCTGAAAGTATTTGTATGGAGTGTAGCCATGTATGGAAGCGAAACGTGGACGATAAATAGCTTAGACAAGAAGAGAATAGAAGCTTTCGAAATGTGGTGCTACAGAAGAATGCTGAATATTAGATGGGTAGATCACATTACTAATGAGGAGGTGTTGAATAGAATTGGGGAGAAGAGGAGCTCGTGGCACAATTTGACTAGAAGAAGGGATCGGTTGGTAGGACATGTCCTGAGACATCGAGGGATCACCAATTTAGCATTGGAGGGCAGGGTGGAGGGTAAAAATCGTAGAGGAAGATCAAGAGATGAATACACTAAGCAGATTCAGAAGGATGTAGGCTGCAGTAGGTACTGGGAGATGAAGAAGCTTGCACAGGATAGAGTAGCATGGAGAGCTGCATCAAACCAGTCTCAGGACTGAAGACCACACCAACAACAACATGAGAGAGTAACATGCGTTAATTGTGTACCATGTTAACATCACATGCTACGGACGTTGTTCAGTGTGACGACCATCTGCATCCACGACAACGTGGGATCACTCTAGAGATCGTTCTACTGCTGCCGAAACATCTCAGATGGGATTCTGGCTATCTCCCTCGCTGTACTGATCTTCAGCCTCCAATGTGTGTTAGTGCCCAGTTGATAAACCGTGTCCTTCAGGTATGACAACAGCAAGAAAACACAGGAATACAAATACGATGATCTTCGTGGACACGCAATTTGGAGCGATCGGTAATTCGAAATTCTGAATCATGTTCTTCAACCCCATTGCGCAAAGAATATTTCTCCGTATTCTTTTAATGCTTAGATACTCGCGAAGAGCATAATCGCTATTGCTGTTCTTTTGATAAAACTGCTCTGCACACCTTTGAGTCGTGTGCAGCTCGCATTCTTGCCGTCCATAACTTGGCGTCTTGTAATAGCGGTAGTGGCGTCTCGTTTCCTTCTTGTGTTAATGGCCCCACTAAGTTTCCTAGTAATGTTTGTCGGCGAGTGTCAGCAGCAGCGGTTATCGATAGCCAGTACTAAGGCACTATCTTTGGTCCGACCGCTTGTATTCCTGGGTCGCCGTGTGTGTGCAGGCAGTTCGGCTTCGGACGGAGCAGCGAGGAGGTCCGCAGCGCGAGTGCAGGCCGGGACCGCTGGCGGGGTGCAGGCACTGTTGGATCGAGGGGCTGTAGCCGACGACGAACCCAGGACGTTTGAAGTTGAGTGAACCTTATCCAGTAGTGAAACCTCCACTGTTTGAGATATCGGTGTTGTTTGCTTGTTACTGCTCCCACAGTCGGTGGGACCAACCCCAACAAGTGGAGTCTGTCAGGTTGGCGGAAGCTTTTAGCCACCTTCTACTGCTTGATATTAGTTTGAATTTAGTGTTGTTATTGCTGAAGTGCAACCAGTGGTATGTTACTGCCTAGTGGCCGCTAACGCTCCATTTACCTGCCCTGGAGGTTAGCGTAATTTGTGGCAGTGTGCTTTTCCTCGTCTTGCCGATGCCGTGTAATTTGACAGCTTTCTTGATTGGGGTATGAATAACCGTTTTCCTTTTCTACTTTGGTTATAGTTGTTCCTTCTGCCTCCTGGTCTTTTAAACACCGGATTCTGGAGATGCAGTGCTATCTGTCACTTTGCCATCGCCTGAATTATTCCATCGTTGTACTGGTTATCTGGCGTTAGGTGGATTTGGCAAGAGGGTTGATCGGCGTTTAAACGGTCTCTAGTTTGAGTTGCCTTCCTTAGGTCAACATACTCTTGGCTGCCAGTTTCACCACTTGCACAGCTGTAGTAATCTTTCTCAGGTCGATCCGTGGAGCACTATCTGTGGATCACTCTGTCTTACTTGGTCAAGTTGTCATAATTGTTTCAAATTTAAATGGCTCTGAGCACTATGGGACTAAACTTCTGAGGTCATCGGTCCCCTAGAACTTAGAACTACTTAAATCTAACTAACCTAAGGACATCACACACATCCATTCGAACCTGCGACAGTAGCGCTCGCGCGGGTCCAGACTGTAGCGCCTAGAACCGCTCGGCCACTCTAACCGGCTTAAATTTTAAGTTAATGTTTTAACGTGTGATTGACTTCCTCACTTGTAATTCAAGCCTTTAGCCGTTACTTGTTTGTAACATTGCTTGTGGCCTTCAGCCGATAAATAATTTTCAATTCTGTCTTAATAAAGCCTCCAGCCGTTATTTTAGCTTGTTACAGTTTTTTTGGTGTTTAAGAAGAAAATATCTTAGTATTTGTTAACGTGTAACTGTCTTCCTAACTTGTAATTCAGGCCTTCAGCTGTTGAGTATTCTGAAGCTGCTTGTGTCCTTCAGCCGACAAATAATTTTGAATTCTTTCTGAGTAAGGCCTTCAGCCGTCAGTGTAGTATATTCATTTTAAATGATAGTTGAAAATTATTTCCTCAAATAAAGTGTGTGTGTTTACTGTAGCCAACGGTAACTGATTACTGTCCCATCCACAATCGTTGCCTTATCCTGCCTCTCCCTGACTACCAGGTCACAACCTTATCCATGTTGACTGTCTGCAGCTACAATGCACGTCGATGCTTCTGTTTCAACCCTACGACACCACACCAGTACCGGTGCCCAACGGCAAGTCATGACACTAACACTACTGAACAACGCAAATCCTCCAGCGCACAGTCTGAACATCATTCCCTTAAAGTTGCGTCCCCATACGCTAAAAGCTTTTCCCTCTACACTTGTTTAAGTAACGACAGTTTGATTACAACCACCTTGTAGTAACATGGCTAGAAAATTCTGTGCCTTTAACTTTTTGACAATCGAAGAATCGAGCGTTATAGACTGCGTAGTTTCGCTGCTCACTATCTTATGTGTTCAAATTCCCACTCTTTATATATAAACTTACGGGAAAAAATCGCAACAAAAAAATAATTAATGTACAGCAATGAAATTTCATGAATACATTTGTCTAAGTAACATATTTAAGTGATTAACTTTGCTCGTGATAGACTAATGTAAGCGCGAGATTAGCCATTGTAAATGTGAAAAGTGGTGCATTAGCAACCGATGTAACCGCGAGAATAGTAACTGCAAGCATGCAAACGTGTACGCATTGTGCTGTACAGGTGCCTGTTGTCAGTTCGTGGGATGGGGTTCCGTTCCATGCCTGTTGCACTTGGTCGGTAAATACAGGGATGGACAGTGCTGTTTGTCGATGACGCTGGAGTTGTTGTCCGATGATGCCCCATATGTGCTCCACTGGAGACTGTTCTGGTGATCGAGCAGTCCAAGGCAACATGTCGGTTCTCCGTAGAGCATACTGGGTTACAACAGCTGTATTTGGGCGAACGTCAGCCTGTTGGAAAACGCTCCCTGGAAGCTACATCTACATGAATACTCCCCAAATCACATTTAAGTGCGTGGCAGGGGGTTCACCGAACCACCTTCACAGTTCTTTATTATATCAATCTCGTATAACGTGCGGAAAGAAGGAACACCTATATCTTTCCGTACGAGCTCTGATTTCCCTTATTTTATCGTGGTGATCGTTTCTCTCTAAGTATGTCGGTGTCAACAATATACACTCCTGGAAATTGAAATAAGAACACCGTGAATTCATTGTCCCAGGAAGGGGAAACTTTATTGACACATTCCTGGGGTCAGATACATCACATGATCACACTGACAGAACCACAGGCACATAGACACAGGCAACAGAGCATGCACAATGTCGGCACTAGTACAGTGTATATCCACCTTTCGCAGCAATGCAGGCTGCTATTCTCCCATGGAGACGATCGTAGAGATGCTGGATGTAGTCCTGTGGAACGGCTTGCCATGCCATTTCCACCTGGCGCCTCAGTTGGACCAGCGTTCGTGCTGGACGTGCAGACCGCGTGAGACGACGCTTCATCCAGTCCCAAACATGCTCAATGGGGGACAGATCCGGAGATCTTGCTGGCCAGGGTAGTTGACTTACACCTTCTAGAGCACGTTGGGTGGCACGGGATACATGCGGACGTGCATTGTCCTGTTGGAACAGCAAGTTCCCTTGCCGGTCTAGGAATGGTAGAACGATGGGTTCGATGACGGTTTGGATGTACCGTGCACTATTCAGTGTCCCCTCGACGATCACCAGTGGTGTACAGCCAGTGTAGGAGATCGCTCCCCACACCATGATGCCGGGTGTTGGCCGTGTGTGCCTCGGTCGTATGCAGTCCTGATTGTGGCGCTCACCTGCACGGCGCCAAACACGCATACGACCATCATTGGCACCAAGGCAGAAGCGACTCTCATCGCTGAAGACGACACGTCTCCATTCGTCCCTCCATTCACGCCTGTCGCGACACCACTGGAGGCGGGCTGCACGATGTTGGGGCGTGAGTGGAAGACGGCCTAACGGTGTGCGGGACCGTAGCCCAGCTTCATGGAGACGGTTGCGAATGGTCCTCGCCGATACCCCAGGAGCAACAGTGTCCCTAATTTGCTGGGAAGTGGCGGTGCGGTCCCCTACGGCACTGCGTAGGATCCTACGGTCTTGGCGTGCATCCGTGCGTCGCTGCGGTCCGGTCCCAGGTCGACGGGCACGTGCACCTTCCGCCGACCACTGGCGACAACATCGATGTACTGTGGAGACCTCACGCCCCACGTGTTGAGCAATTCGGCGGTACGTCCACCCGGCCTCCCGCATGCCCACTATACGCCCTCGCTCAAAGTCCGTCAACTGCACATACGGTTCACGTCCACGCTGTCGCGGCATGCTACCAGTGTTAAAGACTGCGATGGAGCTCCGTATGCCACGGCAAACTGGCTGACACTGACGGCGGCGGTGCACAAATGCTGCGCAGCTAGCGCCATTCGACGGCCAACACCGCGGTTCCTGGTGTGTCCGCTGTGTCGTGCGTGTGATCATTGCTTGTACAGCCCTCTCGCAGTGCCCGGAGCAAGTATGGTGGGTCTGACACACCGGTGTCAATGTGTTCTTTTTTCCATTTCCAGGAGTGTATTTTCGCATTCGGAGGAGAAATTTGGTACTGGAATTTCGTGAGAAGATTCCGTCGCACCGAAAAACGCCTTTCTTTTAATCACGTCCAGCTCAAAACCTGTATAATTTCTGTGACACTCTCTCCCATATTTCGCGATAATACAAAACGTGCTGCCCTTCTTTGAGCTTTTTCGGTGTGCTCGCAGCAGTTTTCTAAAAGAGACGGACAAGCGTAGTGTAGGCACTCTCCTTAGTCGATCTGTTACATTTTCTTAGTGTCCTGCCAAGAACACGCAGTCTTTGGTTAGCCTTCCCCACAACATTTTCTACAGGTTCCTTCCAATTTAAATTGTTCGAATTGTAATTCCTTGGTATTTCGTTGAATTTACGACCTTTCGAGTTGACTAATTTATCGTGTATCTGAAGTTTAACGGATTCCTTTTAGCACTCATGTGGATGACCTCACACTTTTCGTTATTTAGGGTCAACAGTCAATTTTAGCACCATTCAGATATATTTTCTAAATCTTTTTGGAATTTATTTTGATCTTCTGATGACTTTTCTAGTCAATAAACGACAGCGTCACCTGCAAACAACCTAAAACGGCTGCTCAGATTGTCTCCCAAATCGTTTATATAGATAAGGAACAGCAAAGGGCCTATAACATTACCTTGGGGAACGCCAGAACTCACTTCTGTTTTACTCGATGACTTTCCGTCAATTACTACGAACTGTGACCTCTCTGACAGGAAATCACAAATCCAGTCACATAATTGAGACGATATTCCATAAGCACGCAATTTCACTACAAGCCGCTTGTGTGGTACAGTATAAAAAGCTTTCTGGAAATCCAGAAATACGGAATCGATCTAAAATCCCTTGTCAATAGCACTCAACATTTCATGTGAGTAAAGTGCTAGTTGTGTTTCACGGGGACGATGTTTTCTAAACCCATGTTGACTGTGTATCAATAGACAGTTTTCTTCGAGGTAATTTATAATGTTCGAACGCAATATATGTTCCAAAATCCTGCTGCATATCGACGTTAACAATATTAATTAAGTGGATTAGTCCTATTACCTTTCTTGAATATTGGCGTGACCTGTGCAACTTTCCAGTCTTTGGATACGGATCCTTCGCGAACTGTTGTATATGATTGTTAAGTATGGAGCTAATGCATCAGCATACTCCGAAAGGAACCTAATTGGTATACAGTCTGGACCAGAAGACTCGCTTTCATTAAGTAATTTAAGCTGCTTCACTACTACGAGGATATTTACTTCTACGTCACTCGTGTTGGCAACTGTTTATGAATGGCAGCTGCGAGGGATTAGCCGAGAGGTCTAGGGCGCTGCAGTCATGGACTGTGCAGCTGGTCCCGGTGGAGGTTCGAGTCCTCCCTCGAGCATGGGTGTTTGTGTTTGTCCTTAGAATAATTTAGGTTATGTAGTGTGTAAGCTTAGGGACTAATGACCTTGCAGTTAAGTCCCATAAGATTTCACACACATGTATGAATGGCAGCACAGCAGATCTAATCACCAAAGTGACGTAATCACCAAACTGACGTGCAAAGTTGCAGTCAGGGTGCGTGGGATAACCACGAGAGTATTCCAGACCAGGTGAAGGTACAGTGTGTCTAGCATGCTGACTGGTCGGTTGGAGGCCCTCAGCTGTCCTCCTCCTAACCAACACACGGCCATCACTGGCACTGAGGCAGAACCAGCTTTCACCAGAAGTCACAACAGACCTCGACCCTATCCTCCAATGAGCTCTCGCTTGACACCACTGAAGCTGCAAATGGCGGTGGTTTGGGGCCAGTGGAATGCACGCTGCAGGGTGTCTGGCTCGGAGCTGTCTTTGAAGTAACCAATTTGTAGCAATTCGTGTCAGTGTGGTCCCAACTGCTGCTCATATTGCTGCTGCAGATGCAGTACGATGCGCCAGAACCGTACGCCGAACACGTTGGTCTCCCCTCTGGGTATGCTACGTGGCATTCTGGAGCCCGGTCTACTTGCGACAGCACATTCTCCTGACCATTGTCGCCAGAAATCGTGTATAGTGGCTACATTCCTGTCAAGCCTTTCTGCATTAGCGCAGAAGGAACGTCCAGCTTCTCGTAGCCGTATTACACGACCTCGTTCAAACTTAGTGACTCGATGACTTTCCGTCAATTACTACGAACTGTGACCTCTCTGACAGGAAATCACAAATCCAGTCACATAATTGAGACGATATTCCATAAGCACGCAATTTCACTACAAGCCGCTTGTGTGGTACAGTATAAAAAGCTTTCTGGAAATCCAGAAATACGGAATCGATCTAAAATCCCTTGTCAATAGCACTCAACATTTCATGTGAGTAAAGTGCTAGTTGTGTTTCACGGGGACGATGTTTTCTAAACCCATGTTGACTGTGTATCAATAGACAGTTTTCTTCGAGGTAATTTATAATGTTCGAACGCAATATATGTTCCAAAATCCTGCTGCATATCGACGTTAACAATATTAATTAAGTGGATTAGTCCTATTACCTTTCTTGAATATTGGCGTGACCTGTGCAACTTTCCAGTCTTTGGATACGGATCCTTCGCGAACTGTTGTATATGATTGTTAAGTATGGAGCTAATGCATCAGCATACTCCGAAAGGAACCTAATTGGTATACAGTCTGGACCAGAAGACTCGCTTTCATTAAGTAATTTAAGCTGCTTCACTACTACGAGGATATTTACTTCTACGTCACTCGTGTTGGCAACTGTTTATGAATGGCAGCTGCGAGGGATTAGCCGAGAGGTCTAGGGCGCTGCAGTCATGGACTGTGCAGCTGGTCCCGGTGGAGGTTCGAGTCCTCCCTCGAGCATGGGTGTTTGTGTTTGTCCTTAGAATAATTTAGGTTATGTAGTGTGTAAGCTTAGGGACTAATGACCTTGCAGTTAAGTCCCATAAGATTTCACACACATGTATGAATGGCAGCACAGCAGATCTAATCACCAAAGTGACGTAATCACCAAACTGACGTGCAAAGTTGCAGTCAGGGTGCGTGGGATAACCACGAGAGTATTCCAGACCAGGTGAAGGTACAGTGTGTCTAGCATGCTGACTGGTCGGTTGGAGGCCCTCAGCTGTCCTCCTCCTAACCAACACACGGCCATCACTGGCACTGAGGCAGAACCAGCTTTCACCAGAAGTCACAACAGACCTCGACCCTATCCTCCAATGAGCTCTCGCTTGACACCACTGAAGCTGCAAATGGCGGTGGTTTGGGGCCAGTGGAATGCACGCTGCAGGGTGTCTGGCTCGGAGCTGTCTTTGAAGTAACCAATTTGTAGCAATTCGTGTCAGTGTGGTCCCAACTGCTGCTCATATTGCTGCTGCAGATGCAGTACGATGCGCCAGAACCGTACGCCGAACACGTTGGTCTCCCCTCTGGGTATGCTACGTGGCATTCTGGAGCCCGGTCTACTTGCGACAGCACATTCTCCTGACCATTGTCGCCAGAAATCGTGTATAGTGGCTACATTCCTGTCAAGCCTTTCTGCATTAGCGCAGAAGGAACGTCCAGCTTCTCGTAGCCGTATTACACGACCTCGTTCAAACTTAGTGAGGTGTTGATAACGGCGGCTTTGCCACCTCAAAGGCTACAAGCGACATTCTTATGCCACTGGCAACAAATTTTAATAGACATCACTTTATGGAAGTAGAAACTGGCCTACCAGGTTCTGTTTATCTCGCACAACCCCTTATTGGTGTCCCGATTTTTTATTTCAGTGTGTGACGGAAGCGGACAGCGTGAGAAAAGCACAGGTTGATTTCTACTCTTCCATGGATCTCGTAAAGCATTCTATCGCTTTCCGCTAACCAAGTGGGCCATCTACTAACTCTCCGTCCTTTTTCCCTAAAATGAAGTCATTTTCTTTCTTCTCAGTGCAAACCGTAAGCTCCTATCTACAAAGATGTGCACGTAGGAATTTTTGTAACTGACAAAACCCTGTTTTGCGAAGTATGTGAGATGCTAGAAAAATTTCTAAGCTCGGTGTTGTCGGTCTGAAGGATCTCGAACTTGGCATAACCTTATGTTGTGTTGGCAGAAGAGCCAAAACCGTGTTACTAGTGGAGGCCGAAATGACGCGTTTTAACTCACGCAGGCTGGCGTGAGGAGGGAAGAACTATACTGACGTGGGGTCTGGAACATGACAAGGAATTAGAATTCATAAAGCGGACGAAATTAGTTTGATACTTAATTTTAATCCATTAATAATGAACGTCGCTCTTGGCGGTACATGAGTCACAATATTATCTGTTCAGAAGACATAGTAACTGAATATAGCGCCTTGCTAGGTCGTAGCAAATGACGTAGCTGAAGGCTATGCTAAACTGTCGTCTCTTCAAATGAGAGCGTATGTAGACAGTGAACCATCGCTAGCAAAGTCGTCTGTACAACTGGGACGAGTGCTAGGGAGTCTCTCTAGACTAGACCTGCCGTGTGGCTGTGCTCGGTCTGCAATCCTGATAGTGGCGACACGCGGGTCCGACGTATACTAACGGACCGCTACCGATTTAAAGGCTACCACCTAGCAAGTGTGGTGTCTGCGGTGACACCACACCTTACACAAAGACACAAAGACTCCCGAACAAAATTGATACAAGGTAAACTACAGTGGTATGTTCAAAATCTGAAACAAACACGAATAACTCAAAAGTTACTCCCCGAGCAGACATCGGCACTAACCTCATGAACATAATGTCTAACTTGGTCCTCATATCATATTTGGTGTTCCTAGCTTTAATCTTGAGCTGACATCCATTTCAGTCAAATTGCGATAAAATGCTAGTCACTATTGCTCACAAGGGCATGAAACTCCGGCTCCTGAGACATTTAGACATCCTGAACACAATCCCATAATCAAAATAATAGGTTGTCATAGGACGCAAAATAAAAAAAAAAAAATGTCGTGTGGACCGTTCGCCGGGTGCAAGTCTTTCGATAGGACGCCGCTTCGGCGGCTTGCGTGTCGATGGGAATGAAATGATGATGATTAGGACAACACAACACCCAGTCCCTGAGCGGAGAAAATCTCCGACCCAGCCGGGAATCGAACTCGGGCCCCTAGAATTTACATTCTGTCGCGCTGACCACTCAGCTGCCGGGGGCGGATATAGAACGCAATATGAATAGTTTCTTCAAGCGTGATCTCAGTAATAGAAAAATATTTTAACAGTGGTCTCGTGAGTAACGGCTCGCTGCCCAGTTCATACTAATGACGAAAGAAACCCAATATCACCACAAACTAAGTTTGCTTTTGCACGACAGACAGATTTCATTTCTTTTCCTACGCGATAAAAGATTGGAATAAGGAAGTAACAAGAGAATGCTAGGTAATCGGCTGGATGAGTCAGCGAAAGAAAAAAATGGTTCAAATGGCTCTGAGCACTATGCGACTTAACATCTGAAGTCATCAGTCCCCTAGAACTTAGAACTACTTAAACCTAACTAACCTAAGGACAACACACACATCCATGCCCGAGGCAGGATTCGCACCTGCGACCGTAGCGGTCGTGCGGTTCCAGACTGAAGCGGCTAGAACCGCTCGGCCACCAACGGCCGACTCAGTGAAAGAAGGTCGCTGACAGTTGCAATGGGTTGGTCACAACGGCTTCACGGGTCTATCTCAATCACTAACGTAACGCGATTTTGTGAACCACTCTATGGTAATGCCTCAGTGTTGACACGGCTGTGTATACGGCTGTTGTTTTCGCCTGTAGCCGTTATCGCTTCACGCTTCAAAGTTGGCAACGCCGTCTAGACTGTTGTCTAAGGTAACCGAGTGTCCATAGAGCGTGCACATTGAAGGAGTGACAGTTGATCAACTGAGAAAATGAATTTCTTTTGTTTTAAATGAGATCTACTGCTGTGCTAAGAGCAGCCTCAAGAGATGAAAGTCTGTGCCAGCTTGCGAAACAAGAAATGGTGCATCATTATCACAGACGCGTGAAAGAGCGTGGTCTAGATTTGCGTATCCCGGTACAACGAACAACAAACAGGCGACTTCTAAGAACTGTAGCCATTCAGCAGCCGTGGACTTGAGAAGTATGTGATTAATGGCGCGGCGTTATCACCGCAGGCGATTAGTAAATAGCCATGCCAGCGACTTTTGTATCTCCGTCTCCCGCTGTAGATTCGTTTTAATTAATTAACGTCTAATGACTTGTTCTGGCAACGTTGTGAGATAAGCACCCACGTGGAGCACTATGGCTGGATCTGGAAGGAGAAACCTACTGCTACACGAGGCTACCAATGTGACGCTCTGAGACACTATGGGCGACCACGCAGTTGGTACAAGCAGTCTTCGGCACTGTGGTGAAGCTACAGCTAGGAAATGTTCACGTGTTATCCACGTACTCCTCTGTCTGCATTAAAATGCGATATTCTGCCGTTTTCTCATTACGCCATTTGTAGGCACACACAAGAGGAGAACAACGTTCTTCTTAAGCGAAGCTGAACTGAATCAGTTGTGAAAACTACAGTGACAGATACGCCTACCAGCAGTTAGTTAATAGACTTCTGAATTCTGCGGTCAATTTTTGTGGTGTTCGTGAGACTACAGTAGTTTCCTGGTGTTTTTCAGGTGTACTTTCTTCTTTTAGGAAATTCAAATTAAGTCTTTATTATTACACATGGTGTTCGGAAACTGCCGCTACGCTTTCCTAGGACTTTTTAATAAGAACCCACGATTGGAAACGTACCATTCCGTTCTACGACGGTTTCAGTTCAGATGTTTAACTCATCCGATTCTGCTTGAGGAATTGAATTAGCCGTGAATCACTACAATTATTAGGTTGTTGTTGTTGTGGTCTTCAGTCCTGAGACTGGTTTGATGCAGCTCTCCATGCTACTCTATCCTGTGCAAGCTTCTTCATCTCCCAGTACCTACTGCAGCCTACATCCTTCTGAATCTGCTTAGTGTATTCATCTCTTGGTCTCCCTCTACGATTTTTACCCTCCACGCTGCCCTCCAATACTAAATTGGTGATCCCTTGATGGCTCAGAACGTGTCCTACCAACCGATCCCTTCTTCTTGTCAAGTTGTGCCACAAACTCCTCTTCTCCCCAATTCTATTCAATACCTCCTCATTAGTTATGTGATCTATCCGTCTAATCTTCAGCATTCTTCTGTAACACCAAATTTCGAAAGCTTCTGTTCTCTTCTTGTCTAAACTATTTATCGTCCATGTTTCACTTCCATACATGGCTACACTCCATACAAATACTTTCAGAAACGACTTCCTGACACTTAAATCAATACCCGATGTTAACAAATTTCTCTTCTTCAGAAACGCTTTTCTTGCCATTGCCAGTCTACATTTTATATCTTCTCAACTTCGACCATCATCAGTTATTTTGCTCCCCAAATAGCAAAACTCCTTTACTACTTTAAGTGTCTCATTTCCTAAGCTAATTCCCTCAGCATCACCCGACTTAATTCGACTACATTCCTTTATCCTCGTTTTGCTTTTGTTGATGTTCATCTTATACCCTCCTTCAAGACACTGTCCAATCCGTTCAACTGCTCTTCCAAGTCCTTTGCTGTCTCTGACAGAATTACAATGTCATCGGCAAACCTCAAAGTTTTTATTTCTTCTCCATGGATTATTAGGTAACGATTGGAAAGAAAACATAGCGAAACATCCATTTATCACTTATACGTAGGTTGGAACTTAAATAGTGGCAACACCGCTGTGGAGACACTATGCAATGGGATCTACTGTTGTCGCTGATAGCACACGTTGTTGACGTACCTACCTTACCTCCAAGCAAATAGACTCGTCCGCCCTATGTCACCGGCGTGCACACAACTAGGGAAGTACAGTCACTTGTGAGCGAGCGATCTAAGGTAACGGTGTGACTATGTTTTCGAAACAGAAACAACGGAATTGGATCAAGATTGAATTTTCCAGAGGTCGTGCAGCACGACAGTGTCATCAAGGTCTCCAGGAGGCGTGCGGGGAATCGGCATTGCCGTACAGAACAGTGGCACGTTGGGTACAACACTTCAACAAAGGTCGGCGAACTGTTGCAGACATGCATCGGGCAGGTTGTCCTAGGGTCTCTGGAGAAGAAGTGCATGCTGTTGCAGCGTTAGTGGACAATGTTCGACGGCATACTATCCGTCTCCCACGAAACCGGATTAGCACATACGACAGTGCTTAGCATCCTGAAGGAACGTCTGGTTCAAATGGCTCTGAGCACTATGGGACTTAACATCTATGATCATCAGTCCCCTAGAACTTAGAACTACTTAAACCTAACCTAAGGACATCACACAACATCCAGTCATCACGAGGCAGAGAAAATCCCTGACCCCGCCGGGAATCGAACCCGGGAACCCGGGCGTGGGAAGCGAGAAAGGAACGTCTGGGCGTGCGAAAAATTGCATCACGATGGGTTCCACATGACTTGACGGAAATGCAGAAATGGATGCGTTACGATGCTACTCAGACGAACTTGGAGAGCTATGAGCGCGAAGGAGAGGCTTTCTTACGCCGTATCGTAACACTGGATGAGACATGGGCCACATCGTACGATTCAAAACTGAAACGCCAATCCAACGAATGGCATCATTATGTGTCTCCGAAAAAGTCGGAAGTGCGTCAGAGCCCCAGTGTGGTGAAAGTTATGATGATTCTCGTGTACGAATGTGATGGTGTTATCCTAACGCATTGCTTCCCTCCACGGCGGACCGTCAGTGCACAGTGTTACTGTTCGGTTTTGGAGCATCACCTGCGGCCAGCTTTGCGAAAGAAGCGGCGACACTTTCTGCTCTACCCAGCCATCATTTTGCACGACAATGCGCGGGCGCATACAGTGCAAGCTGTGGCTGCTCTGTTCGGTCGATGGGACTGAGAAGTACTTTACCATCCACCATACTCCCCGGAATTAAGTCCTTGTGATTTTGATTTCATTCCGAAGATGAAGGAACCACTTCGTGGCATTCGCTTCAGAACTGTTCCAGACATTCGACAGGCAGTAGACCGCTTCATTTTCATCATCAACAGAACAGGCTCTGCTAACGGTATACAACGCATTCCACATCGCTGGCAACGGATTCTACACAACGCTGGTGACTACTTTGAAAGACGGTAACAGGGGCAAACAGTCTTTTGTATCGGTTTTGTATATATAATTGTCACTATTAAACTTCCAACCGCCATATATTACATGTTTACACTATTCCAAAACAAAAAAGAACCCAGCACACTCTACGTTCAGAATAGTACCGATACACTATAACAGCGGCTCGATGTGGCGACCATTGACGTTGTTACAAGATTGTACGTACGAAACATGTTCTGGTATACGCTCTCCATCCCATTGGTGTCTTCAGTTTCTAGTGAAACGGCCAGAACTCGTGCCAGCAGATCTTCCTCTGACTCTACTGAAGTCTCGCAAATTAAACTTTGCATTTGTTGAGTGACGTCAGGTGACCGTCTGACTTAGTACACGTCATGTATATTGCATACCAGGACAAGCAAAGAGACTTTTCTATTTCTCTCAGGAGATATGGATACATTACACATCTGAACTGAAACCGTCATAGATCGGAAACAATACGTTTTCGGACATGGGTTCCTTTTCAGAATACATACTCCCCATCATCTACAAGTGTTCGAAGTTTGTAACAGGAATTTCTGAACACTCTGTGATTTCATAATGCTCGCAGAATGAATGTTAATGGATGTTAACAAAATATTAACGAGAAAAGACATAATATCTGGTCAAACACAAGAAAATCAGAAGTGATGCACCTTTGGCTGTACATGGATTCACTATGAAGACAGTTGACCGTTTCAGATACCTAGGCAGTCTTTTTAGCAAAAACAGTAGAACGCGTATACAAACAGGTGCTCGTCAAGCAACAGCGAACAAAACACTTTCCAGTTTTATTAGAATCTTAAAGAAAATGTCTAACTTCAAAAACCGCTTATATCAATTGACTGTTATACCGATAACATTATACGGATGTGAAGTGTCAGTATTTAGAAAGAACTATGAAGAAAAACTGTTAATATTCGAAAGAAAAATACTAAGGCAATTTTTGGACCAGTATTTCACGAAAATAACATGGAAAGTAGGATAAGAAAAAATGAAGAATTAAGAGAGCTGTACAAACACCGTAACGTAATCGAAGTGTTAAAGAAGAGAAGGTTGAACTGTGCAGGCCATGTAGCATGAATTACGGAAAAAACATTACCTTAAACAGCACTCAAATCGGGAGGAACAGGAAGACATAGAATCATGTGCACAGATAACGTCCTGGAGAACATAGGTAGGATGAACATCTACATCGAATGGACAAACAATGCACTCGACGGAACAAATGAAAGGGGCTCATAGAGCAGGCGTATCGTAGATAAGACCTGTGCCACTTTTGGAGTAGAGTAAAATAAGTGCTCGCAGAATTTGAACAGTCTTTCACCTTTAGTGTTTTTATTCCCCAACGCAAATTTACTAGTCCGTATCGGATTTTGGTGGTTCCTTACGAATGCGTTAGACTCTCCTACTATCGTGACGTTGACATTTTCTTTTTCATTCCAAGAACTATCTATGTTTGCTCGTAATGTCTTCAGTATCCTCATCGTTGCTAGTTATTAATGGCAATAAAATAAGCTTGTATTACACAAAAGTCTACTGGAGAAACTTCTACATAAATCATCAGCAGCTCGTGGCGTAGTTGTTACTGTCACTGTTTCTAGATAACACGGTCCTGGGTTCGATTCTCTGCCAAGTCGGAGATTTTATTCGCTCGGGGACTGGGGCTCTGTTGTCCTAATCAGTTCATCTCGTCTTCATCACAAGTCGCCAAGTAGCGTCAGATAGAAAGACTTGCATCAGGCGGCCGAACAAAGCCAGCCAATAATGCCATCATTCGTAGACCGTCGTTGTTCTTCCATTTGTCCCCTGCAACTACTACTTCACCACTTGGATCCATTTTTCTTTTTCGACAAAATATATTCTGGAGTCTTCAGTTGTGAAACAGCTAATGCCAGACCACCTGGTCTCCCGTAACCCTTTAACTTATAATTCAATGTTTTTCATTATTTCTTTTAATTCTTCTAGTTTGCTAACCTTAAGTAATGGTCAAATTTTCCACGATAGTTACGAGCTCGCAATTATTTAGTGTTGCCTGTGCAAGAATTTTACGAATGACAACCTGAGAAGCTTTGCTGTAATATCCTGGTCACCATTCCTCATGATCAGTGACCTGACTGATTTCCTTCCTTCTTTCATTTCCATCGAACTGGCTGCCAAGCTTCAGGTATGTCTTCAGGAACTTTAACCTAGTGACTCATTGTCTCCTTCCAGACGCTCCCGCCATTCATCTTCAATAACATTACTTCACCTCCGGTGCCAGTTTGTTAGTTACAGAGTAATAGTGTCCTGTTTTTCCCATTGTAGTCATAAGCGACTAGACCACTTATGCCGGCGTCAGTCGGCCCCAGTGATGGCGGATGGCTTTGCTATGGTGATGCGCAAGTTGAAGTGCAACTTGATCAGAAATAAAGGCCATCGGGCAAAAAATTTGTCACACCCAGGAGATATCTCACTGATATACTTTAATCAAATGTAATTCTAGACACCTTTTCAAGTCTCATACAACTATGATGTGTACATGCAGATTGAGGTGGCGAATAATTATTTGTAGCATGTCGGATTTCGAACCAAGGTCTCCTGCTCACTTTTTTATTCCACAAAAACAGTAACTAAAATGACTAGCTTACTATTACATGACGTAAGTAAGGTGACAGCTAATTGCAGTCACCAATTAAAGCATTGTCCGCCCCAATAGCTGAGTGGTCAGCGTGACGAATTGCCGTCCTACGGGCCTCGGTTCGATTCCCGGCTGGTTCGGGGATTTTCTCCGCTCAGGGACTGGGTGTTGTGCTTTCTTCATCATCATTTCATCCCCATCCGGCGCGCAGGTCGCCCAACGTGGCGTCGAATGTGGTAAGACCTGCACCAAGGCGGCCGGACCTGCCCCGCAAGGGGCCTCCCCGCCAATGACGCCAAACGCTCATTTCCATTTCCAATAAAGCATTCATAGAATGAGGAACGGTATTCAGTCCTTAACATAGCATAAATTTAGCAACGTCCTCCTTTCGAGAGACATCTTCTCTGTCACCTTCAACTGATGGCACTTCAGCATGCAGATTTTCTTCTTCTGCAGCCTGAAGTTCCTCTTCATCAATTCAAGACCCCACTTCATCACTCATCCTTGCTGAATACTAAGTCTCCTCCAGGGTAAATTATGTCGACAGATGAGCAGTCCTGAACAGAAACATCGCGAAGTCCTTCACTGCCTTGTCATTTCTGTTAGTCTCGGCCGCCTACCAATATCCTCAGGAAGTTCAAGTTCTTCCTTTGTAACAGACACCAGATTTTTGCCATCATATTCTTGTATCTTGTATCCCTGCCGTGAGGTCAGGGGCGCCTTGCCACGGTTCGCGCGGCTCTCCCCGTCGGAGGTTCGAGTCCTCCCGTTAAGATCGGGAACGCGCCGCACAAGTTGTGGGGCCTCTCTCCGGCACTGTTAGTGCTTCGTGTCCCAATCGATCCCCTATCCACGAGGATGCCACGTATCCCTAACCTATACCAATTCTGATGAGCTCTAACAGGGAAATTAAGCGTTTCCGGATACATGTCCACATAACATCTTTTCTTTATTTGTGTGTGAGGAATGTTTCCTGAAAGTTTGGCCGTACCTTTTTGTAACACCCTGTATGTGTTCATGGTACGTGGAGATTTCTTTAATCATTCCCTTCTGGGTGGTGATTATGGTGCCATCATCGATTTGCAGTTCATCCATGAAAATTCTTCTTCTGTTCTTGGAGTGTCTGACAAGATGGTACAACGGAGCAGTCAATGACTGACTTTGCTTTGGATTTTATCTTAAGTCCCTCCAGTTCCTTACGTTTCAAACTTATTAACTTTGATTTTATTTGTTTGATGTCTTTTAATCTTGTAGGAATTGCAGCTGTCTGATCGCAGAGGTCCCTTAGCACACTACGGTAGAATTCTAGTCTGTTTCCCTTCTCTAGCCTTATCTATAGTAAAAGATATAAAACTTTCCTTAGCTTCGGTTTCGCCCGTCGGGTCCACCATTGTAGCACATCTGGAAAGTTGTTCAGTGGACGTGTGGAACAACAACAGACTGATGTTGTTCCCCGGTGGCCACACGTGCCAAAAGCTAGAACATTTTATTTTACCTTTGACTTGAGCATAGCTCTCCCAAATTCTGGCTATTGCTTTTTAACAATGTAATTTTACGGTTTAGCAACATTTCATTCTGATGAAAACACCCTTAGTAAGTGTCGAAATCTAGGCCAATATACCTACCATTTATGTGCAACCGATTGACTGTTTAATCCTAAGCTGTCATTAGTTTGTCTTTCACTGGTCACTTTCGAGCGCTGTAGACGGAGTGTAACTGGTACGAGACCACTGACGCAAGCCATGGGGGTGAAGTGGTGTACATGTGGCAGTCGGTAACACAGTGTGTCCAAAGAGTAATGGTCAGTATTCAGGGATATGGTAGGAAAGATTATTCGAAGCACAAAAAGTCAAGTAAACTCTTAAATCCAAGGGTTAAGAGCAATGAGCACTTCTTCATCGTTGATACTTTGAAAAGAAATCTATGTTTTCCATATTTTGGAAAGAGATAGCGTGGTCCAAAACAAGAAGAAAATTTCTAGTAATCGTGGCTCCGAACTACGTACCTTCAGAGCTGAGCAACTGATCAGCAGAAGAGATTTCTTTCATTTTATCGAAGATGAGGAAGTGCTCACAGGTCTTAAGGTACACATTCTAGAGCCCATGTTTATTATACTTCTTTGCTTCGAATGATCGTTCCTGTCATATCCTTGAATATTGGCCATTCTTCCTGGGAGACACTGCATGCAATAAGCGCCGTAAAATAAGTCGACACGAAGGCAGAATGGCAGTAAGAAGATATTGTTTCCGGACGTTCCCATGAACACACCATGAATGGAGTTATCCGAAGAGTACTTAGCGGCCAGAAAAAAGCACAGGTGATTCCCAGGGGCTGTAGGACAGATGCACATAATTATAGACCTATATCGTTGACGTTAATTTGTTGTAAAATTTCGGAACACATTTATGCTCAAGAATTAAGAAGCATTTGGAGAACGAAAACCTCCCCTAAAAAAATCAACATGTATTCCGGAAACAGTGATCTTGCTATACTCAGCTTGCTCTGTTCCTCTATGAGATCCATAACGCTGTAGACAATGGCGGTCTGGTTGATGCCGTGTTCCTTGACTTCAGAAAGGCATTTGACGCCGTCCTGCACTGCCACTTAGTGAAACAAAATGCGAACTTTCCGAGTATCGGACCATATTTTCTACTGGATTCAAGACTCCCTTGCATTTGGAACTGAACACATCACTACTAACGCAATAAAATCGACAGACGTGAAGGTAATTTCCGTAGTATATCAATAAAATGTCGTAGCGTCATTATTCTCTACAGTGAATATAAATGATCTAGTATAAAGCGTCGGGTGCTCTTTAAGGCTGTTCGCGGATGATACGTTGTCCATAACGTAGTAGCAACGCCAGAGCACAGTATCGATTTGCAGAACGACCTGCAGAGGATTGATGAATTGTGCAGGCTCTGGCAGTTGACCCTGAACGTACATAAATGTAATATACTACGCACACTTAAGAAATGGAAGCCCCTACTGTACAACTACGCTATTGATGACAATTTGCTGGAAACGGTATCCATCGTAAAATAGCTAGGAGTAACTATACAGAGCGACTTTAAGTAGAATGACTACATAAAACAAGTAGTACAAATAGTAAGAAAAGCAAATGCCAGACTGATATTCATAGCAAGAATATTAAGGAAATGTAAATCATCCATGAAAGAAGTGGCTTACAAGGCTCTTTTTCGATCGATTCTTGAGTATTTTTCGTCGATCTGGGATCCTTACCAGGCAGGGCTGACAGAAGAGACAGAGACGATCCAACAAAGAGCGCCGCATTTCGTCACGGGACTGTTTAGCTTGCGAGGTACCGAGGCTAGCAGTGTATTTAACACTAAATTGTTCTAGAATCTTCATATGGAAATGATGCTCTAAGCCCCCCCCCCTTTTATAACTCCGACTTTTGCTGTTGCACATGGATTAAGAAGAAACGCGAACTGACTGTAATCGACCCTGCAAGTGGAGTAGAAAAGAGTTTGGCACCTGCAATATTTTAATTTGATAGAAATTAATTAGATCAAGGGAAGTTTCATTAACGTAGTGAGAAATGAAAGGGTTGCTCTACCGATTAACAGAATGAAAGTTCTGTCCAAAATAACAATTCGATTTATTATGACTAAACTCAAAACAATAAACAAAACACATGAAACATTTACAATATATCAAATTGGATACTCAAATAAATGCTGTGAAGGTGAAGTTGTCCATAAACTAGATTGTGACATTTATGACCAAGTGGTATGTGGACGTGGACTGTGCGGCTGGTCCTGGTGGAGGTTCGAGTCCTCCCGTGGGGATGGGTGTGTGTGTTTGTCCTTAGGATAATTTGGGTTAAGTTGTGTGTAAGCTTAGGGACTGATGACTGAAGTGGACTGACAAGGCAGCCAGTCCACAGTGACGGGTAGCCGATAGAAAGGAAGGCACGCGTACACACTCACGCCGACGGGCGTCAATTCTGGAACAGGATAACTATTGAATGGTAGCAAGAAAAGTACGTAGCTGCTTTATACTTAACTTTATTAGTTGATGACTACAGCATTCTTCTTGAGACATTTATACTATCTCTCAAAGTAGGTAAGGCTAATGGCGCCTTGCTAGGTCGTAGCCATGGACTTAGCAGAAGGCTATTCTAACTGGCTCTCGGCAAATGAGAAGAAGGCTTCGTCCGTATGGTCGCTAGCAATCTCCTCGTACAACTGGGGCGAGTGCTATATCGTCTCTCGAGACCTGCCTTGTGGTGGCGCTAGGTCTGCGATCACACAGTGGCGACACGCGGGTCCGACATGTACTAAATGGACCGCGGCCGATTTAAGCTACCACCTAGCAAGTGTGGTGTCTGGCGGTGACACCACAATGACTTTAGCAGTTAAGTCCCATAAGATTTCACACACACATTTGGTATGTGGAGCCAATTCCTTGCAACTCAAATCTTAAGAGAAACACCCAGCCAACCCAACATTAATTGCTGCTACCGTAGTTAGAACTCAGACAATGAACACCCAAGGCAGAACAAAGTTATAAAAGATGAACAGGCGCGCTCTGCTGAGCTCTGATTATCACCTAGCAAAATTCCCTAATCTGCCGATGCTGCAGACATACATTAACAAGCTGTCTTCTTAACTGCAAGGACACGATCTGGCGTACCGGAGGCGATGGCTGGTTGCTTCGATGTCCCATCGTGGTGATGATAATGTCGCGAGTATAGCCCGAAACAAATTATCCCGGTCTAGTTGTTCCAGACTAAAGACTTCCTAGCAATACAAATGCGTCTCTGAGGGAGACGAAGAAGGCCCGCCACACAATCAATGACGGTACAGTGATTGATTTTAACAAGCGAAGTCAGTCAGTAACTCCGATACAGTTAACTTTAGCCAAAACTGCTCAAGACAGACAACATAGGCCGCTTGTACGCAGAACGCTCAATTCCCAACTGTACTCGGAAAGTTACGTTGAAGTCGAAACTTCAGCAACTTCGTCAAACAGTTACGGAAGGCAGGCTGTCCAGAGCAGCGAGAGCTCAGTCTTGTAACCTACTCCGACTGAAAGGCGAGAGCCGACTTCTTCAAGAGCACCCGTACAAGCCAAACACAGAACATTCCTGCCCCCACGACAGTGTCCATGGTTAAAGGTTCCAATCAGCAATCGAAAACCGGTAGAAAATTCCACTCTATTGCCGACGCACTACTATTCCACCAATAGAAATACTTGGCGCCAATTTCTGCGCCGATTTTTCTACGTCACGGAGCTATCCCCTGAGCAAGCCAATCACAGTTATGATTTTGCAGAAAACGCGGGAATTTGCCCATCAAGACTGCCTGGAAACACAAGTCATTCCCACGCCTCGCTGGTAGCCTGCCAGAAAGAGTTTTCACTAAGTTTCTGCGAAATAACGGAATCTCTAGCCCAGCCACTCCGTCAGGCCCCTGTGAGCGTGTCGCCCCTGCTCTTATGACAATGTCGGCGTCTGGAAAGCATCCACTCGACTCCCTCACACCCGTCGGCTTAACCCTTTCAAGATCAGCAGAATCCGCCTGTCACCGGACCATGTGGGTGACCCGGGTGACGAGAGACGCTGCGTGGGAAGTTCACGTGTGAAGGAACAGCAACTTTTCGCCGCATGCAATTAGAGAGGAAAATCGAATTACTCAGAGTGAGACAGAAATATGAGAGGGGGCTCATGCCACCTCTCAAGCTGGTGCAAGAACGTTACTAAGATGCTCAAAAAACCCTAGTGGCAGACGCTATAAGAGAGGCACCACGGAGAGGTTTATTATCGACATTTCGAGAGAAAACTTTCAGGGAACAGTCGTGCAACATATTAATTTCTCCCACATACTTCTAGCAGAATGACCGAGACAAGAAAATTTGAAAAATTAGCGCTAATACTGGAGCTTACCGACTATCATTCTTCCCACGAGCCATTCCCGAGTGGAACAGGCGAGGTGGGATCAGTTAGTCGTCCCAGAAGCACCCAGCGCCACACCCCGTTAGGTGGCTTGAGAAGTATGATGTAGATGTAGATGTAAATTTGTTGGTGTATCAACCTGCGCTGCTCGAAGTTATGGCGTCCCACTCGCAAACCATGTGACACAGCATATGACCAAAAATGGCTCAAATGGCTCTGAGCACTATGCGACTTAACTTCTGAGGTCATCAGTTCCCTAGAACTTAGAACTAATTAGACCTAACTAACCTAAGGACATCACACACATCCATGCCCGAGGCAGGATTCGAACCTGCGACCGTAGCGATCGCGCGGTTCCAGACTGAAGAGCCTAGAACCGCTCGGCCACTCCGGCCGGCAGCATATGATCCTAACCGACAGTGATTGGAGCGCCACGTCTTGTCAATGACAGTCGGTTTCAAACCCAAAAGGAATTGCTACTGTCGATGAATGAAAGTCCATCTCAACCAGTCTCCGAGCAAACTTTTTGCAATAGACATCTAAAGTCGGCTATGGGGCAAAAGTCCATTGCTCACAGCAGTACTTAAGGGAAGGTTGTGGTAGAGAGGGGCGAAAATTAAGTGAAGTTTAGAATTTCCTTTCATACAAGGACTTCTTTATTAAAACGGTGGTTTTACCACTTTATTATACATGCAGTGTATGGAAAAATGTTTTTATCTTATAACAGATTAAAAACGGCGTCTGCAGGACCTATCAAAGTACGCGCCTGGTTTGCGCGCAGATTCGTGGCTATTTCTGAAACACATAAAAAAACACGGTGCAGTTATGAAACATATGTGGAAACAAAAAAATGGCATCTATCTGAAAAGTAAGCCAATTTCTTCGCGTTTTCTCAAGTTCAAATGTTTTAAAAAAATGTACTTAAAATTCGAATACAAAAAGGCTCTCGCTAAGGCGTCTTAAATTTAATTATCTTTCATTTTCAACTTTTGTAGTCCTGTCTTCCTCAGTTGCGTGTAATATCACGGTATATTGATAATTTTTGCTTATGGATCGTCTGACAGCAACTGAATAAAACACAATTTTAGTACCATACGCGTTTCGCCTTTATTTTCTGCAAGGCATCATCAGTGGCAGGTTGCGTGGACAATTTCTTACATATTACGTTCCTGTTGCATTTTTGGTGTTGTTCTTCTTCTTATGAATGCCAATTTGCTGTTTTTTTCCCACGTTCCACAGCACTATGAAATGAACGCTTGTTTCAATGCAATGTTTTGGTTGGCATTCATAAGAAGAAGAACAACACCAAAAATGCAACAGGAGCGTAATATGTAAGACATTGCCCACGCAACCTGCCACTGATGATGCCTTGCAGAAAATAAAGGCGAAACGCGTGTGGTACTAAAATTGTGTTTTATTCAGTTGCTGTCAGACGGTCCATAAGTAAAAATTATCAATATACCGTGATCTTTCATTTTCTTTATATCAAATGAATCGATTTATCTGTCAGGGCTCCAGAGCCCTACGCGCCCTGAAAAATGTTGTTTCGAAAAAACAAGTTTAAAATTTGGAGTAACAAAAAACATTTGTTCCAAAACTTAACGGCTAATATGGGATGCGAAGACCATAGACGTATTCTTCCTCTTCCTCAGATAAGCTCTGGTGCTGAATCTGGTACTACATTTTCTCAATCCGGGCTCATTTGACAAATTGAGACATTCCTTGCAACGGGGGGGCCAGGCATTGCATATCAGATAACTCCACGAAGTTTTTGCTATTCGTCCCTGTGACGATTCCTAACATGTTCATGGTCTTCATAATAGATTAATAATATTTCATGTATGTACCAGTAGCTACATATCCTGCTATTTCTGTAGTTTTTTACTCACAATGAATATGTTTCGTTACCAGTTTCCAAATGTGCCCGTTTAAGCCCTCTTTGTCATTTTGCGTATTGGCACTGGTGCATCTTTTAAGCAAAACTTCATTGGACAGAATTTCATATAGTGGTGGAATCTTTTCGTGAACTAATTCATAGAGGGCCTTTAGCTGCGTATATTTCGGTTGGCGCACTGTTCCATTCAAAATGCTATTACTTCTAAAATAGTTTCACAATCAAAATCTCCTTTTCCAGGCATAATCTATCTACTTCAAGGGTGCAAATTATGCAAAGAAATCCATGTTTTCATCGATCTCTACCAGAACCTTCCCTTAAAGCTGTACGTCTTTCAGCGGATTAACAACACACAAACTGACTGGGGCGTGTCGCCCGTTGCCAGATGATGCAAAGTGTCCAGTGTACCGAAAGCCCAATGAGGCTTTCATCTCGCAGTGTGTGGAGCGTGTAGCTCATGCTGCAGATGGTTCTGTGATGTTTCAGGGTGTTTTTCTACCATGGCTTCCGCCCACTCGTTCGGGATACCATGAACTGGAACCAGTATGTTGATTTCTCAACATTCTCAGTGGCCAGCCGTTATCTATTCTTGTATAGTTTCAAAATGAATTCTGTATTGCGTCATTCCCGTCTTTCCTAGACGAAAACAGCCGTATTCGAGGGGCTGTACGTCTGCCTTCATAGTTTGATGATCGCTCAGGCACTCAATTGCACCTCGACTCGTCAGCTAAATCAAATGTATGTAATCTGGGACTGTTTTCGAACAGAGGGTGAAACGTTGCAGTCAATTTTGCGTAGATTACTAGCTCAACGACTGCCTTCAGCTGGATATGGCATACATGAAGAAACTAAAGGGGTCTCTGCCACGATATGTGGGGGCATTATCAAGGTTAGAGGCAGTGCTACACTGCTCGTGAGAGCGTAAGTAATATTTTGTCAGGTGTGATTATATCCCTGACGGCTTCTACTTCATAATGATCCAAAATAGACAATGTGCGTTTCCCACTTAGTTAATATACTTACAGCAATGTTCGCAGACAGCAGGTGCATACCAAATGTGGACGCACAGTAGTTCATGCTTAATCATAGTGGAGCGAGAGGGAAACAACATTGCCAAGGCTGATCGCGCAATGATTGATCGACAGGACAAACACGCCGCTTATCGCTTGTTTTACCTGTCGCTCGGCTTAGCCGAGCTCCAGATAGACACAACGTATTAACTACATGGATATGACGTCAACAACGCGTTCTAGCAGATGCGGAGTCATACCGGAATACAAAACTGGAGACCTAACACAGAGCAAAGTAACTACAAGAAGAGCGATCACCGTATTGACAATAATGTTAAATTCGCAGTAACCAATTATGCCTTCGTGGAACATCGTAAAACAATTCAGTAGTTGATATGATCAGAGGGAAATAAGAGTTGCAAGAAAATTGCTATATTTATCTTGATATATGATAATTACAATTAACCAGTCAGAGATTATTATCACTGTGAATATTTTGTGACTTAGCTAAGGATTTTGACTGTGTTAAACTTTATATCTTGATACGAAAATTAAAACACTGTGCGATAGCAGACACAGTTGTTCCATTGGTTTTAACTGACCTGTACAACAGAAAGCAAAGTGTGTCAATTCCACGCCGACTACACAGCAATAACGCTCAGAATTTGTAGCAGTCAGTTACGTTTTACCACAGGATTCCAATTTAGATCCTTATTCCATTTGCATGGTCAAGAAATGAAAATATTGTCCTACTCTGCATATGATTCAAGCACAAGAGCACAGAGTAATACCAGTCCTGTTACTGAAAAGGAGGCTAACTAAATATTTCTAGGTAAATTAATTTTTGACAACACTTAGTGCATACTAATCACTATTTCTCATGGAACTAGAAAAGCTTTAAAAATAGTCTGCTCAGACAACACAAGAAATAGACTACAGGTGGGTCACAACTCCAAAACCCACACTCCAGAACCAATGAAACGCCTTAGTTTGGTTACGTTCATATAACGCATGATTTTTACAAATTATGATTGAAGGAACTAGTTTATTCTGCAAATTCCCACTCACTAATGACTTACGGAATCATTGTTTCGGCAAAGTGAAGTTGTGGGAATAGAATTTCTCGAAAACAAAGGCGTGTTAGGAAAATTATATCAGGTGTTAGTTCTATAAATCCGGCTGACACCTTCTTAAAAAAGTTGCATGCAAGTATATACAGTGTGAATTGGAGCTCCACCAAAAATTTTCAGACGTGGTAGTATGGACCACAACAAGAAAAACATGTACACTAAACATAGGCTCTAAAATGTATACACTGAGAGCTATCAGCACTTGTTCATCTTCGATAAAGTGAAACACATATCATCTACTGGAAGCTCCTATTTTTCTATATTTCGTGAGGACATACTATGGACCAAAACAAGAAAAGAAATGTTCAGTAAACGTCGGCTCTAAAGCGCATGCCTTAAGAGCTGTGAGCACTTGTGCAGAGGAAGAGATGTTTTTCATGGTAGCGAAGCTCAAAGTTTATCGACTCAGTTCTGGCGCATCCTGTATATAAGCTGCATCATAATTATCAACAAAAACTGACTCGGGTGAAACTTCCCATTAAACGTGGGTTCGCAAACAAGCCGTCTGTGAGGTAACTGCGAGTGTGCGGTTAAGAGTCGCCATGAGTTCAGTATCAAATATTGTCCCCGTTAATACAAATGTATTGGAAATATATTTTCATTGAGTCCCCATCTAATAGACTTCAGTTTTCACTCAAAACGTATCTTGACAAAAAGCATGATACTACTTCAGTACATACATGTTACTATTTGTGGTCCACTGATATACACTACTGGCCATTATAATTGCTACACCACGAAGATGACGTGCTACAGACGAGAAATTTAACCGACAGGAAGAAGATGCTGTGATATGTAAATGATTAGCTTTTCAGAGCATTCACACAAGGTTGGCGCCGGTGGCGACACCTACAACGTGCTGACATGAGGAAAGTTTCCAGCGGATTTCTCATACATAAACAGCACTTGACCGGCGTTGCCTGGTGAAACTTTGTTGTGATGCCTCGTGCAAGGAGGAGAAATGCGTACCATCACGTTTCCGACTTTGATAAAGGTCGGATTATAGCCTATCGCGACTGCGGTTTATCGTATCGCGATATTGCTGCTCGCGCTGGTCGAGATCCAATGACTGTTAGCAGAATATGGAACCGGTGGGTTCAGGAGGATAATACCGAACGCCGTGCTGGATCCCAACGGGCTCGTATCACTAGCAGTCGAGATGACAGGCACCTTATCCGCATGGCTGTAACGGATCGTGCAGCCACGTCTCGATCCCTGAGTCAACAGATGGGGACGTTTGCAAGACAACAACCATCAGCATGAACAGTTCGACGACGTTTGCAGCAGCATGGACTATCAGCTCGGAGACCGTGGCTGCGGTTACCCTTGACGCTGCATCACAGACAGGAGCGCCTGCCATGGTGTACCCGACGACGAACCTGGGTGCACGAATGGCAAAACGTCATTTTTTCGAATGAATCCAGGTTCTGTTTACAGCATCGTGATGGTCGCATCCGCGTTTGGCGACATCGCCGTGAACGCATATTGGAAGCGTGTATTCGTCATCGCCATACCCGGCGTGATAGTATGGGGTGCCACTGGTTACACGTCTCGGTCACCTCTTGTTCGCATTGACGGCACTTTGCAGTGGACGTTACATTTCAGATGTGTTACGACCCGTGGCTCTACCCTTCATTCGATCCCTTCGAAACCCTACATTTCAACAGGATAATGCACGACCGCATGTTGCAGGTCCTGTACGGGCCTTTCTGGATACAGAAAATGTTCGACTGCTGCCCTGGCCAGCACGTTCTCCAGATCTCCTACCAATTGAAAACGTTTGGTCAATGGTGGCCAAGCAACTGGCTCGTCACAATACGCCAGTCACTACTCTTGATGAACTGTGGTATCGTGTTGAAGGTGCATGGGCAGCTGTACCTGTACACGCCATCCAAGCTCTGTTTGACTCAATGCCCAGGCGTATCAAGGCCGTTATTACGGCCCGAGGTGGTTGTTCTGGGTACTGATTTCTCAGGATCTATGCACCCAAATTGCGTGAAAATGTAATCACATGTCAGTTCTAGTATAATGTATTTTTCCAATGAATACCCGTTTATCATCTGCATTTCTTATTGGTGTAGGAATTTTAATGGCCAGTAGTGTATGTTAAAGATGTTCTACGCATCGCCATCGCATGCAGATGCAATACTACACTCCTCTCTACAGTGTGTTCCGTATCATTTCCCAAAGTTTGATAAGACTGTATAGTTCGCTGATGCAGTTCTTCAGCTTTGTCGGCTGGAGTGATGTGCACTTCACTTTTGAGACGACCCCAGATAGAAAATTCCAGGGACTGAGGTAAGGTAGTCTTGGTGGCCAAACTGTGAGTTTTCACGGATAATTTTAATACTTTTATCGTTACCAACATTTTACTGCTGAAAACTCAGCGCAAAGCGTGTTTGTGACCCTAATTCCAAAAACATTCTCTACAAAGAGTTCAAGTTGTCAAGGAATCGCATACATATATTCAGATACTTGCCACAGCCTATTACATGTCTTGCAGATGATACGGTAGACGTCAACACTGAATTAAATAACTTTCCACTGGGCAACTCCTACTCCTTCTACATCTACATCTATATTCTGCAATCCACCTTGCGGTGTGTGGTGGAGCGTACTTTGCTTACCATTGATATTGCTCCATTTTCCCGCTCCAGACGCGAATGAGTCACTGGAAGAACGATTGCGGCTAGGCCTCTGTGTGAGTTCGAATCTCTTAAATTTTATCTCCCTGCTACCCTTGTTTGTATCTTCCCTTTTTCCTCTATCAGTTCCATCCGGTACTTATCCCAGACTGACGAGCAATAATGATGTATTAGTCGAACAACGGTTTTTACACTACGACACTGAACAGAAACTGAATTTTCTCATTGTAACAATATCGAAGTGTAACAATACAAGTCAAGATAGATGTAACGGAACTGGAACAGCGTATTTGCCTCTATTGGTTACGGTAGAGAGATCGATCTTTCGGTCCCGTCTGTATGTTTATATATAATATTGCGTGAATAAAGGGTGGTTCTGAGCACTATGGGACTTAACAGCTATGGTCATCAGTCCCCTAGAACTTAGAACTACTTAAACCTAACTAACCTAAGGACAGCACACAACACCCAGTCATCACGAGCCGGAGAAAATCCCTGACCCCGCCGGGAATCGAACCCGGGAACCCGGGCGTGGGAAGCGAGAACGCTACCGCACGACCACGAGCTGCGGACTGCATGAATAAAGGCTGGGCGAGTGTAAAGCTATCGTTAAAAACGCACGCCGCACGATTTGTTGCGATTTGATCGGTCATAATAATAATAACATGCTTTTGAATGCAATTAAAATATAACGGCGATACCTGTTTGGTGTTACTGGAAATAATATGTAGTAAATTAATGAGTAAGATAGCCAATCCTATAAGAAGAGGTAAAATTGGTCATATTGAGGTGTTTTGCTTTATATCGGTGAAGCCGATGATACGGCGTCATTTTTTCGTTTACTCTTAGGAATAAACAAGTAAAGAAGTGCTAATTGTGCGTTGTCAAAAAATATAGGGGCGAGTTTTAAATAACTACGGCATACGATCAGAGTAACAGACTAACAAAAGGACATTTAGTTACACGAAATCGCGGATAGCGAAGTGTGGTCATTAAATTGAGTACACCTATAGGGAGGTCAATTCCGGGATAAATCTATACGCATCTCACGAGGGACGCGGTATTGAGACCGTTTTTTTTATTATTATTATATCGCGGAGAGCGGGCTCCAATTCATGAAAAAGAGAAAAACGTTAACTTTTACGCGAACTCTTAATAATAGCGGATCGGAGAGAAAAGTGTGTAATTGTCTTAAACCTAACAAACATTCGTGGAGGGCGGTGGCTAAACTAGAAGAGTCAATAACAAAATACTGTATCGTTATCATTGACTGGCGATGTCAAGCAACCAAAACTGTTCATCAAATGGTTTCGATGGAACTTGGGAGTTAGGGTTCGGGCACTCGCATACACTCCACATCGGAGTGTGAATGAATGGTGAATGCGAAATAAAACTGTGAACCAAGTTACGTTAAATAAAACAAAAGAAACAAGACAGTTTGGTCGTATCTGTTATTATTCCATAAACTGTAACATTTCTGATTGTACGGAGCCTTTGTAGACGATCTTTATGACAATTTGCTTCGAAGGGATCTCGTTACGAGTTAAGTTTTGGAGACCTGGTCAAGAAGGGGTAGTTCGTAGATCCTAACTACTGCAGCTATTCTGGTATCATGTGCTACCGTGACCGTTGTGTGTTGTCAATGACTTGTTGTTGTTGTTGTGGTCTTCAGTCCTGAGACTGGTTTGAAGCAGCTTTCCATGCTACTCTATCCTGTGCAAGCTTCATCATCTCCCAGTACTTACTGCATCCTACATCCTTCTGAATCTGCTTAGTGTATTGCCTCAGAACATGTCCTACCAACCGGTCCCTTCTTCTTGTCAAAGTGTGCCACAAACTTCTCTTCTCCCCAATCCTATTCAATACCTCCTCATTAGTTATGTGATCTACCCATCTAATCTTCAGCACTCTTCTGTAGCACCACATTTCGAAAGGTTCTATTCTCTTCGTGTCCAAATAATTTATCGTCCACGTTTCACTTCCATACATGGCTACACTCCATACAAATACTTTCAGAAACGACTTCCTGACACTTAAATCTATACTCGATGTCAACAAATTTCTCTTCTTCAGAAACGCTTTCCTTGTCATTGCCAGTCTACATTTTATATCCTCTCTACTCCGACCATCATCAGTTATTTTGCTCCCCAAACAGCAGAACTCCTTTACTACTTTAAGTGTCTCATTTCCTAATCTAATTCCCTCAGAATCACCCGACTTAATTCGACTACATTCCATTATGCTCGTTTTGCTTTTGTTGATGTTCATGTTATATCCTCCTTTCAAGTCACTGTCCATTCTGTTCAACTGCTCTTCCAAGTCCTTTGCTGTCTCTGACAGAATTACAATGTCATCGGCGAACCTCAACGTTTTTATTTCTTCTCCATGGATTTTAATACCTACGCCGAATTTTTGTTTTGTTTCCTTTACCGCTTGCCCAATATACAGATTGAATAACATCGGAGAGAGGCTACCACCCTGTCTCACTCCCTTCCCAACCGCTGCTTCCCTTTCATGTTTCTCGACTCTTATAACTGCCATCTGCTTTCTGTACAAATTGTAAATAGCTTTTCGCTCCCTGTATTTTACCCCTGCCACTTTCAGAATTTGAAAGATAGTATTCCACTCAACATTGTCAAAAGCTTTCTCTAAGTCTGCGAATGCTAGGAACGTAGATTTGCCTTTCCTTAATCTAGCTTCTAAGATAAGTCGTAGGCTCAGTATTGCCTCACGTGTTCCAACATTTCTACGGAATCCAAACTGATCTTCCCCGAGGTCGGCTTCTCCTAGTTTTTCCATTCGTCTGTAAAGAATTCGCGTTAGTATTTTGCAACCGCGACTTATTAAACTGATAGTTCGGTGATTTTCACATCTGTCAACACCTAATTTCTTTGGGATTGGAATTATAATATTCTTCTTGAAGTCTTAGGGTATTTCGCCTGTCTCGTATATCTTGCTCACCAGATGGTAGAGTTTTGTCGGGACTGGCTCTCCCAAGGCTGTCAGTAGTTCTAATGGAATGTTGTCGACTCCTGGAGCTTTGTTTCGACTCAGGTCTATCAGTGCTCTGTCAAACTCTTCACGCAGTATCATATCTCCCATTTCATCTTCATCTACATTCTCTTCCATTTCCAGAATATTGTCCTCAAGTACATCGCCCTTGTGTAGACCCTCTATATACTCCTTCCACCTTTCTGCTTTCCCTTCTTTGCTTAGAACTGGGTTTCCATCTGAGCTCTCGATATTCATACAAGTGGTTCTCTTTTCTCCAAAGGTCTCTTTAATTTTCCTGTAGGCAGTATCTATCTTACCCTTAGTGAGATAAGCCTCTACATCCTTACATTTGTCCTCTAGCCATCCCTGCTTCGCCATTTTGCACTTCCTGTCGATCTCATTTTTGAGACGTTTGTATTCCTTTTTGCCTGCTTAATTTACTGCATTTTTATATTTTCTCCTTTCATCAATTAAATTCAATATTTCTTCTGTTACCCAAGGATTTCTACTAGCCCTCGTCTTTTTACCTACTTTATCCTCTGACTTAAAGTTACCATATCGCATGCTCTAAGATCGACGTGCCTTTCCACTTGGTATAAAGGTGCCTCACGACAACAACTACAACGCCGACGACGAAGGAAGATACGGTAGAGAAGGGCGATCTGTTTTAATTGTTAAAAACCATCCAAAAGCCAAGATCGCACAAAATATATTTCTTATTCAAGACAAATGGTTTGAACACTCTTAGCTGACATCTTTAGGTCTTAAACATCTTTTTTAGGTCAGCATATTGTAATATTAGTATCTGTTTCGATAGCTTAAATACACTCACATTCGATAATCTAACCATCCAGGCTCATAAAATCCATACAATTTGGGTAAAAATTTCTTAGATCGTCGCTGAGCAGCGACCACCTGATATTTCAAAGAATACTTTATGCGCCACGGCGCGGAATAAGAATTGTTCATAAACTGGATCGATAGAGATACTTTGTTTTCTTATTTTTTGAGAGCTGAAGAATTGTAATCCTCTTCTGTTACCACAGTCGTGATATTTTTTAAAGACGGTGGACGCGTATTAGTTATTATAAAATATTACTATTGTTCAGTGCTATGTAAGAATTTATATGTGCAGCTAAGATGAAAGGTTGAGAATGTTAAAGGACTTTATTTAAAGAAACAGCCAGCAAGATACAAAATTGAAATGTACGGAGCCTATTGTTAGAAATACTGACTAAGGTAATTAAATTGGTTATTGTATTCTCAAATGCTGTAGTGCCTGCTTATTACTTAAAGTATTTCTATGCTATCCATCTCCTATTAATAGCAACAGAAATAACGGTGTTTTTATAGTTTTCATACAGCTACCAGGGACCGACTGCACGTCGGCAAACGTCGTAGTTAAGGCAGAAGGGGCATTGCTATTTTACCTTGTTTGTGATTTAAATCCAACTTCTTTTAATGTGTGGTGTAGTATAGCAAAGAAAATTTCCAGCTCTGTGTCTCTGTTCGTAGTTGCTATGTCTCATATCCGGTCGTGATCGAACATGATCACGGCACAAATAAATTAAGTGGCAATGTGAACTCTGTTCTTGATCTTGAGAACGCAACGCCTTCTGACAAACGATTTAAGGTGAAATATAAACTATCACTTACAGCATTTAACTTTTTTGAAAAGTCTTTGCTCTTCCCGCCAAGAAGAGGTGCAAAACTCACAACAGATTTCTGAATCTTCACAAGAGAATAATAATTTGATCAAAATATAAATATTTTTTTAAAAAAGAAATATGTAAACAGATGTGCTATTGTGTACCGTATTTGTATCATGTAACAAGCATCTGTGAGCAATACGTATATGGACATGGCTTTTTGGACAAAGTGCCATGTGTTTTTAAATATTTTAGCGATGACAAACCTTTATAATGTGCCGCGTTTTATCCACTTGACATCCTGTGTATGAGGTTCAGCGTAAGATGAACATGTTTTACTACGAAAAAAAATGTTTAAGACCCGAAGATGACAGCTAAGACTGTTGAAACCGGTTATCTCGTGAGCGTGTGGGTGCTTTCTGTCATTCTGTGCAACGGATTAATCTGAGATGTACCCTTTACCCTGTGGCTCCCGCAAGATGCAATTTCCACCCCCACACTACTACAGAAGTCAGACAGACGCTTCTAACGTTCTAAAGAGAAATGCCTGAAAAACTTTCAGCAATAAATATTTTCTGGAGTCGTCTGCTGTAAGGAAATGACACAAAAATTCACAAAATTTCTTACGTAACTGGTGGGATACTTGGGTACTGGAGTAATGCTAGTTAGTGTAAGAAAAACATGAAACTAACGAAAATTATTATTTATTTTTGCAAAAATTCTGAGAAATCACAATGGCACTTTTAGTTATGAACTGAACAAGTTATTTCCGGGTTCTTTTCAGAATGTGAAGTTACGTCTTAAGGATAGGATTCGCTAATGAAATTTCTATACAAAGTTTAAGATTGTTATTGACTTGCCAGAATGGCTGAGAGCCGCGCCTACTCAACTTGAATAATTATCCGTTAGAATGTTGCTAGCCTCGAGGCTGTCGCATGTGAAATGCAGTGAAGTGTACTGTTGTGGAGGAAATATGAGGCTCGCAAGAGCTGTAGTGCACAATACCGTAAGCTGCGATGACTGCTGTCTGCACCGCTCGCTGCAAATAAGATAACTCTCGTTCTATCTGGATTGACCTTCGCTAATCAAACTCTCCCTACGCTTTGATGAAGTCAAGGACTCCTATTCGCCCCTAGTCTAACTATTGGCGTGGTACACCGGTCAGAGAACCAGTCCACCGTGATGCCACTCAAAAATTCGCTCGCAGGCGTTTAACTATAACTCTGACCGTTCGCACCGCACAATAAGTGTGGCGGCCAACACACTGAACAACGCTTAATCGCAAGGACTCAGTATAGAGTTGCACTCCGATTCGCTCTCGACAGAGGTGCTTTCCCAGTGAAGTACTGAGGAGAGACTTGTTCCTCCCTCTTTGAGTACACGTACGAGCGCGCATGCTATTGTTACGTGTTCTCGCTCCAAGAGCGACAACGGAACGGCCCCTCTCCACGCCAGACATAAAGGGGTATATCTTTCGGTCTCTTCCATTACTCCTTCAGCTCAAGGCGTCTGGAATATCTTCTGCTAATCAGCATTGCTCTTCTAAAACGGGAGAATGACGTTTCGTTTAAGGCAATGAATCCGGATAACTGTAGCATCGGCGTTTGGCGTTTGCTGTCTCCCTGTGAAAATCTCTGAAACTGCGTGCTATATTTATAAAGAAGGTGTAGTCTGGGCGCTCAAACACAATGTAGCGGAATTTGCTTTTAAGCCAAACACGGGTCGTTCTTCCTTTCACTCGGGCAAACGCTGTCTGTTCAATGGTTAGTCACCGGCCGACATAGATAGGCTGAGTCATCCTCTGAAGTAACCGGCTCCCCGGCGTGCGGTTTTTGTATCCTGAACTAAAAGCTCCTGCAACCATCGTGTCTTGAATGTGTGTGTGTAGCCGGCCGGAGTGGCCGAGCGGTTAAAGGCGCTACAGTCTGGAACTGTTCGACCGCTACGGTCGCAGGTTCGAATCCTGCCTCGGGCATGGATGTGTGTGATGTCCTTAGGTTAGTTAGGTTTAAGTAGTTCTAAGTTCTAGGGGACTTATGACCACAGCAGTTGAGTTCCATAGTGCTCAGAGTCATTTGAACCATTTTTTTGTGTGTGTGTACGCCAGTCTCTAGTATTTCAATCTCGGTGCATATTTGCGATTTATTAGTTATTTGCATATCGTTTACATGAATTCATACAACATTGACTCTATCTTATCGAGTTTGGGTTCGAATGAAGCGTCTTGATGTGCGGAATATGATTGTGAGGGCGGAATATGTAAGCAATGAAGGTCAGGAGACCACGACGTCTTACAATATTGAATGAAAAATATCTTGTGCGATCTTGGTTTTTGATTGGTTTTTAACTGATCAGAAACTTCAGATAAACTCTCAAAAATAATGTTTTACGTTATTTAATGCTCAACGCCTAATAATAAAGTAGGATTTCAGCTCCTCTGTTCCAGTGAGGAGACTCTTCAGATAACTTCTTAGAGATAATGTTTCGCCTGATTTTATAATTAACATTGGCACAGTTATACAGAATGGCGATAATGATGCCAAAGAAAGAAGATCGACAGAGCAGTGTACCATAAACGTGTGATTGCGACCGCAGAAGGACGGCATATAATTAAGTCCAACAGCACCCTCTCTGTGTGACAGCTCACTATTACGTCAAGCTTAATAAGTGATGTGACGTCAAACGAACTGAAAACATGGAAACACATACCAATATTCCTCTTTAACGTCGCAGAGTGACACATTCTCGAAATAAGTATATTATAGTGTGATTTTTCAACTCGTAGAAACAAGGGAAGTGGACTGATGTTTGAAGTCCCGTCAACAGCCGACGCGCACTAGGCATGCTGCTAAAGCAGTGGTAGATAAGTTTAACAACTTGATAGAAAAAGTCGTCCACAAAGATAGCGGATAATGAAGCTCTATATATGAGCACCAGAGGTACTGGTCTTCCTTTAGGCGACTCCACGTACAATTCAGCAAAACAATTCCCCGCCTCATACGACGAGGACGTACAAGCGTTCTTTGAATAATCGCGGATACCACCGCTTCCGTGACCTGTACTTTGATATTGCCCATCGAACGTCTCTCGATATGGCTGTTTTGCAATGTATGCCAACAACCAATGTTGATGCTGTCTGTACTCAGACAAACTGCGTGGACACAGACTCCGGAAAATATTCAAGTCCTCTTTTATGTGATGTTGCAATGACATAGAATCTGAGAGCAGCACTTGGCCGGCCGGAGTGGCCGTGCGGTTCTCGGCGCTACAGTCTGGAGCCGAGCTACCGCTACGGTTGCAGGTTCGAATCCTGCCTCGGGCATGGATGTGTGTGATGTCCTTAGGTTAGTTAGGTTTAATTAGTTCTAAGTTCTAGGCGACTGATGACCTCAGAAATTAAGTCGCATAGTGCTCAGAGCCATTTGAACCATTTGAAGCAGCACTTGGGCGCTTCCATCTAGAGTCAATTCTTGTCGTATTTCATCTTTAGTACTTTAAGCCTAACTTTTGTGTATTCTCAAATACGTATCGTAAGGGATGAAGTTTTCCTCTGTCCTGTGTGTCGTGCTTGGCCCTACAATTTTCAGAATTATTAGTGTATCCGTTGATGAAGGAGCATTGAAATACTCTGTAACTTGACTGACATCTTTTAATAGGATTTGGTGTCTGTACGCCCATTGAGCTACATAACGACGACAAAACTGTAATCTACATACAAAAATATAAAGAAGAAATTATCAGTATACGTAGGTGTATCTTTTTTTCGCGTTATTGTCTTTTCTCCCAGTTATTCCTTCATCCACTCCTTCTCTAATTAACAATGAAGTTTACATAGTACGGCATTAATAAATATTTATTTCTGAGTCATTCTCTTAAATGATATTAATTATTTTTAACCAAAATGAAGACGAACTATGAACAGCTGAATGGCTGTTGTAATGTATTTCTTTATGCTGGACGTTGCAGTCAATCACATATTTTGTCATAGACCGTAAGTTTGAAACAGCAGGATGATAAAAATCAAGTGACCGTGAAACGATTGATGTATTAATAGCAAAAAATAGGTTTTCTTTAATTTAATAATAATATTGTTTGGCAGAGGTACATGAAAGTTACGATCAGTAAAGCAATTAAATTGGTTCTATAATGAAAAGTTTTTCTTCTCTCATTTCAGTAGTTCATAAATCAACTGCATATTGCTTTCATTAATGAATCCACTGCAAAATGAGGAACTGGAAAGTGCTGTTTAATGACGAAAACAAAATAACGTAAGCGGACAGTTGTAGAGAATAGTGCGTGATATATAATTTACTACGTATGGCTCATTTTCATCTACACCGTTCTACTTATTCCAAATTTAATTTATACCGGTAGATCAAAGCCTTTCCGTCTGAGACTGTTGCTGCAGCGTATATGCAACGTAGCGGGATTCCTATGCAGGTATATAAGCACCGACATGTAGGCAAAGGACTACGGTGGCGTTCTTGTCGTTCCGACGTACGTGCGGTAAATGCGGAAACGTGACCTGTGGTGACGTTATTACAAAATGCAACCAAACAGGACCACTTTGCTGTTATTCTTTCCTTGGCTGCCGAAGGAAAGCACCGGTACACATCTACAGTGGTGTAAATATTTACTGCATCACCTCTTACAGTTAATTTTTGTTACCATCGTTGAATGACTCAGCTAAATTTGCCTGATTTCTCTTGATTTCTACCAAAAATGTATTTACATAATAATTTTTGTCAATTTGTTTTTAGTCTTAATTTTTGTTTCTATAAAAATGTTTTTTTTCATAATTTAACACATTCTTGAAAAATGAGTGTAAGTGGATATGTCAGCTATTCTGAAATATGAATACTAATGTCAAAAGAAACACTGCATATTAATGTTGTAACAAAACACTGATGGATTTTTGTGTGTATTGCCTCATATGAACACACTCTTGCATTTAATACTTTTTTGCTCCACCACGCGCCTTAATCGCCGCTTGGCATCGTGAAGGCATTGAAAGAATTAACATTTTAATGTACTCTTCACTCAGTTCATGAATCCACACACGCACAAGGCTCTCCAACAGCTCCCACTTACTCCGTGGCTTCTTTTTGGTGACAGCATTTCCCACAAACTTCCAACAGTTCTCAATAGGATTGAGATCAGAGCTGTTTCCAGGCCATTCATACTCTAACGCCATTTTGTCGAAGGAAAGGATTTACCTGACATGTAGAAGTACGTCATAATTAACCAAGAAAGTAATCTGCTTCGTGTTTGGTACAAATATTAGTCATAAGAGTCACCTTCAAAGCTCTAAGGCAAGGAGTTGAGTCATCTTGAAAAATGCAATTAGAAACGTCTCCAAACTTGTCTCTAATAGTTGGCAGAAGCTTCCTTTCAAGGATGCTTATGTAGACATCTACCTTGACAGTGCCCCATTGATGAAGTACAGACGACCTGTGTAGCAACTTTCTTTTCTGGCGTTAATACAACTGACCTGCCTATCTTCTCACTGTAAAGTCTCAACTCAAAATGGCAGTATAAACACTGGTTTCATTGTAAAACCAAACGACAACAACAAAGTTGTGTATTGTTGGAAAACATGCGTGAAGAAGTCAGATTATTAAGGCAAGAATATGTCAAAGTTTAGCAACAATGGGGCTGGTATAACATGAAGCAAACTGCTGCAAAAAGACGAAGTAATTCATGGTGATGCAATAAATATTTCCACCACTTTATCGGCGAATGAAGAATATGTACAGGGCAGTTAAAAGGCGAACTGCCACAAGGGGTGCTGCAGCTTCATGATGACGCACGTCCCCGTATCACAAATGTCGTAAAGCAGAAGTTTCACCAAATCAGGTGGGAGACACACGAGCGGCCGCCCTATATTCCTGATCCCTCCCCATACGATTACGCCTACCGTCCCTTAAAAATGCCTTGACGGTCAACGCTTCTTACCGGATGATGATATGCGGCAGGCAGTTGCGGACTTGTTCACGCAACAGGACACGGTGTGCCAGACGAGTATCATTAACATGTTGCGATGATTTTGCCTGACTCGCATACCGTTTCTGGACTGTATGGTCTTTTCACGGAAAGTTTGTGATCGTCCCTTATACATACTGTCAGTTGCAGTCTTCAGTCCAAACAGTAGTTTGGTGCAGCTCTCCATGATTATCTTGTGCAAGTGTATTCATTTCTGCAAAACTTTACGTTAGATTCAGTTCTTTATTGAATTCAAGCCGTGATCTCGCCGTACTATTTTTATTCCCAACATTCTCCTTCATTAGCAAATGAAGTATTTCTTCGGAATGTGTGCTGTCAACCTATCCCTTCTTTCAGTCCAGTACACTACTGGCCATTAAAATTGCTACACCAAGAAGAAATGCAGATCATAAACGAGTATTCATTGGACAAATATATTATACTAGAACTGACATGTCATTACATTTTCACGTAATTTTGGTGCATAGATCCTGAGAAACCAGTACCCAGAACAACCACCTCTGGCAGTAATAACGCCCTTGATACGCCTGGGCATTGAGTCAGACAGAGCTTGGATTGCGTGTATGGGTACAGCTGCCCATGCACCTTCAACACGATACCACAGTTCATCAAGAGTAGAGACTGGCGTATTGTGACGAGCCAGTTGCTCGGCCACTATTGGCCAGACGTTTTCAGTTCGTGAGAGATCTGGAGAATGTGTTGCCCAGGGCAGCAGCCGAACATTTTCTGTATCCAGAAAGGCCCGTACATGACCTGCAACATGCGGTCGTGCAATATCCTGCTGAAATGTAGGGTTTCGCAGGGATCGAATGAAGGGTAGAGCCACGGGTCGTAACACATCTGAAATGTAACGTCCACTGTTCAAAGTTCCGACGATGCGAACAAGAGGTTCAAATGGTTCAAATGGCTCTGAGCGCTATGGGACTCTTCTGAGGTCATCAGTCCCCTATAACTTAGAACTACTTAAACCTAACGAACCTAAGGACATCACACACAGCCATGCCCTAGCAGGATTCGAACCTGCGACCGTAGCTGTCTCGCAGTTCCAGACTGTAGCGCCTACAACCGCACTGCCACTCCAGCCGGAGAACAAGAGGTGACTGAGACGTGTAACCAAAGGCACCCCATACCATCACGCCAGGTGATACGCCAGTATGCGACCATCATGATGTTCTAAACAGAACTTGGATTCATCCGAAAAAATGACGTTTTGCCATTCGTGCACCCAGCTTCGTCGTCGAGTACACCATCGCAGGCGCTCCTATCTGTGATGCAGCGTCAAGGGTAACCGCAGCCATGGTCTCCGAGTTGATAGTCCATGCTGCTGCAAACGTCGTCGAACTGTTCGTGCAGATGGTTGTTGTCTAGCAAACGTCCCCATCTGTTGACTCAGGGATCGAGACGTGGCTGCACGATCCGTTACAGCAATGGTGTAAGATGCCTGTCATCTCGACTGCTAGTGATACGAGGCCGTTGGGATCCAGCACGGTGTTCCGTATTACCCTCCTGAACCCACCGATTCCATATTGTGCTACCAGTCATTAGATCTCGACCACGCGAGTAGCAATGTCGTGATACGATAAACCACAATCGCGATAGGCTACAATCCGACCTTTATCAAAGTCGTAAACGTGATGGTACGCATTTCTCCTCCTTACTTGAGGCATCACAACAACGTTTCACCAGGCAACGCCGGTCAACTGCTGTTTGTGTATGAGAAATCGGTTGGGAACTTTCCTCATGTCAGCACGTTGCAGGTGTATCCACCGGCGCCAACCTTGTGTGAATGCTCTGAAAATCTAATCATTTGCATATCACAGCATCTTCTTCCTGTCGGTTAAATTTCGCGTCTGCTAGCACATCATCTTCGTGGTGTAGCAATTTTAATGGCCAGTAGTGATAGGTAATGTTTACTTTGTGAGACTCTAACACTGAGAGACATTCGGAATAGGTCCTACGTTAAAGTTAATTTTGTTGCTTAATATACCGAGTAACATAGTGAACTTCAGGTGTATATCTTTTTCAGATTTTGAACGGTAACTGCCACAAGTCTTAATATTGAGCATTTAAGCAAGACAGTTTCTTTGCTTTCGCAGGCACGCTCCTCCTTGGTATTCTACTGGCGGCCAGCCTGGGTGGTTCCGTCTTCATGTGGGCCCACGACGTCTACAAGAGGACTCTTCAGGACGTGAGTACTGCCCAAAGAACTACGTAGTGGTAGCTCATTGCTCTTTTCGACGTAAAGAATACGCAAACTACTTTCTCTTGTTGCTACAGAACTGAGTTCTTGAAGGCAGAATAGAATTTGGTGCTGTGTAAGGTGCCAGGATTTGGGCACTTATACGTTAGCTTACCAACATTAGTATTGATAATAAAGGGACTGGCATGGGCATCAGATCATTTACTTTATTGAATTAAGATAAATATGAGGCACTCTCGAGCAGTATTCCCTGCATGTCTGCGTGATTAAGTCACTAACTTAAAGCGTTGGTGAAAAGTCGTGGAAGTTGAGAAATGTGGAATATCAAGTCTGCAGCTGGCCTTAACTTGCCGGGCCGCCGTGGGCGGCAGTTAGCGGTCACCGGAAACGCGGGACAATACGGAGCTTTTGGGGATAGCCCCGCATCCGGAGCCACCTGTGCTGGGCAACACGTGGCGAAGACGGGAATTTCGCTTGCCTAGGGGCGATATGACCTACTCGATCATTGGGTAGAATCTCAGAAATGCCGTTGGAGGGATTTCGGTGATGTTAGAGCGTTAGACATTGGCCGAAACTGAGTACTCTTCTGCCGCGTTTTCGTACGCGTGGAAGACGGGAGAATTGTGGAGAAAGAGGACTTCGCCTTCAGCCATCGAGCGGTACGGACTTGGAGACGGCGTCTTGGCCATCGTCTTCGAAGGGAGATATACGGTCTGTATCGCAGCATTGCACCAACGCGTGTTCCGTGCATTGTTCTGCGGTAGAGCTCTTTGCGTGCCCAGAAGCGAAATTTTCACCATCGCTTAACCACTTCCAACAACTTACCTAATATTATTGATCTTGTAGTTACCCTTGCGAGGTGCCAAGTATTCATCAACGTAGTTGCCAGTAATAGGGGCGCATAACTGGAAATTGTTACTGTGCCATTCTCAGGAGTGTGTGAGTGGACAAAGAAATTCACCTCTTTTTTTTTCTTTGTTAAGTTTGTCAGTTGTTGGAAATATCAAATTAAATGCCAGTATTACAATCGAATTATGGACTTCATTATAGTTAGCATTTACCCTGTCCCAGTAAGCTTTATATGTATCCTAGTCACTGCACGGCTTGCCCAGACGGGAAGGAAAGAAGGTTAGCGGTCTCCTATGTCTGAGACAGACAAATAAGCTTACAGCTATAGGCATCTGTACTACACTAAAACATAAACCCTCTTCAACATGAATCAACAACAGCTCAACAATTTCACACTGTACTTCCAGACCCGTACTTCAGCGCGTTTCTACCATATCTGAAGCCGTACTCCGGAACATTCTCCATCTCCTATCCAAACGAAACTCCAGCAGTCCACCACCCGACAACGGTATCCTTCCGTCAGAGACGGTTTAAGGCCCATCGACACAAGCCACCGCTTCTGACACCGAGCTGTAAGGAGCGCTAGAGGCGCCTCAACTGTATAAGATTTGTGTCCAGGACGTATCACTATCGTTAGCGGACGCTTCGGGCGCCAAGTTGAGAGGTACGCCGGGGCGCCGGAGTGCGAGATATGTATACAATGCATGGCACAATAAGTAGGGCAAACAGACACGGGTGAAAGTGGAGGAGGGGGAGGAGGGATGCCAAATGATAAGTTGCTTAGGAGGAAAAATGTTCTCGAACCGCTCTGCCGTCCCACTACCTATGTATTCCATAAGATAAAAATACTGTCCGTTTTTCGCACAATGGGGCTCCTTTCTTTGGTTCGAGACAATGTTTCGGCCATCTAAAAAGAATGCATGACAAAAGATGACCAAAATTAATTTAAAGAGGGAAGAGAAGATAGCCACTTGGAATATGGAAAGCAGTAGTTACCTGTGAGGCAACGGCATCCAGAGACCTTCAGGAAGGAGATTGGCCGGACATAAAGACGTGCAAAATGGGAATCGAGAACCAGCGGCAGCCGTAAATAACAAAACTGGTTCAAATGGCTCTAAACACTATGGGACTTAACATCTGAGGTCATCAGTCCCCTAGACTTAGAACTACTTAAACCTAACGACATCACAGACATCCATGCCCGAGGCAGGATTCGAACCTGCGACCGTAGCAGCAACGCGGTTCCGGACTGAAGCGCCCAGAGCCGCTCGGTCACAACGGCCGGCCGTAAATAACACTCGCCATGTTATTGTGAGAAGACAGTACAGTATGAATTTATTCCTTGTTCCCCAATTAACCAGCATTACTATCCTTCAAGTTAGGTCCTAAAATGATTCCGCGAGGCACCGGATAGGAACAGCCTGCACTGTGACTGTCACAATTCACAAACGCTTGGAGTTGGCGCTAGTGTCAGATTTTATGCCTGAGATTCGTAATTGCTGTTAACCACAAATTTCTGGAATTTTGAATGGAACAAATCTTCTTTTTGTGAACCACTGTATTCCATTCGTGTACTGTATTTTTCCAGTACATAGATACAACAAAAATCTAATATTACTTATTGTATACAAAACATAACCCAACAAAGATAAGCTCGTTCACAGAAGAACTCACTAGCACCAGATAACTTGTTGCCACGTCGAAACGCACTGTTGTTTTGATTCAGAATTACGTGAGAAGGCCCGCTCCTCAGTAGTTCACACTGCAGTGGCGGAACAGATGCTGCTACTAGCGCCAAATGTCTTAAACAACTCTTTGTCCGGCCAATCCGCACGCAAGTTGCACGTGCTTAACAAATTGTAATGTTACAATGTGCATTGCATCTATATCAACACACATACTCTGCAAGCCACCGTACAGTGCATGGTGGCTGTTACTCTACACAATTATTAGTCATTTCCTCACCTCTTCCATTCGCAAATAGACTGAGGGAAAAACTACTATTTTTATGCCTCCGTATGGGCCCTAATTTCTCATGTCTTATCTTCGTGGTCCTTAGGCGAAATGTACGTTGTCTGCAGTAGCATCGTTTTGGAGTTAGCTTCAAATGCCAGTTCTCTAAATTTTCTCAGTAGTATTCCTCGAAAAGAACATCACGTTTCCTACAAGGATTCCCATTTGAGTTGCCGAAGCATCTCCGTAATGCTCGCTTGTTGTTCGAACCTGCCGGTAATAAACATAGGAGTCAGCGTTTGAATAGCTTCGATGTCTTCCGTTAATCCGACCTGATGGGGATCCCAGACACTCGAATAATACTCAAGAATAGGTCGCACTAGCGTCCTATATCCGGCCTCCTTTACTGATGACCAACACTTTCCTAAAATTCTCCCAATAAACCGAAGTCGACCATTCGCCTTTCCTACCAGAATCCTCACATGCTCTATCCATTTCATATTTCTTTGTAACTTTGATCCCAGATATTTAAACAACGTGACTGCATCAAGCAGGACTCTACAGCCCTCCTGTATCACCTGCCTCCATTCTTCTCTGTCCATCGCCTTCCTTCTCCAATTTCTTACTCCCATCGCCTTTAGATCTTCTTCCATATCGTCCAGCCACCTTGTCCTGGGTCTACCTCTTCTCCTTCATCCGTCAGGTTTCCCCATGAAAACTTTCTTGACGCTCCGAGTTTTTGGCATTCTCTGTACATGTCCTGCCCATCTTATTCTCCCCTGCCTAATTTTAACATCTGTCCGAAAAGTGTTTGTAGTACTACATTTGTCCATACTCTCCAGTCATCTTCCTCTCTCACTGCTCCAAAAATCCTTCTCAGTATCTTTCTTTCCCATCTCAGTAAGCAGTTCTCCTCCTTTAATGTCAATACCCAGCCTTCTGATCCGTATACTACTATAGGTCTCAATATGGTCGTGTATATTTTGATTTTTGTATTCCTACTAACATCCCTGGAATTAAATACATTCTGCAAGGCAAAATAGCAACGATTTCCACTCGCTATCCTTTATCGAATTTCTACTGGTACTTTATTGTCCTCCGTTATTACCAATATTTAAATGTTTTCGCTCTTTCATATTCTTTCCCATTCATTACTACTGAATTCTTTTGTTCGTTTATATTGCGCTCCCCCATCACCATATACTTTGTTTTGTTTATGTTTACCTCTACTTCTCTTGCTGCTTCCTCTAACGCACCGTAGTTCCCCTTTAGCGCCCTTACTTTCCTTACCTTTAATGCTACGTCATCCGCATATGCTACCACTTGAACTTGCCGATTAAGTATTGTTCCTCCTGGGTTTATCGGCGTTTGCCGCATCACCTTTTCTAAAACTAAATTAAGTAGCATTGTGGAGATCACATCCCCCTGTCGTAACCCCCTCCATACTTGGAATTCACCAGACAGTTCTTGCTCTATTCTTACTTTACACACTGTTGTTTTCATAGGACACTGCTAATGTTGTATTCAAACATTACGGTTTTTGTGTACTCATCGCATTAACTTACTTTTTCTACATTTAAAGCTGGCTGCCATTCGTCACACCAACTACCAATTTTGTCTAAATCATCCTGTATCCTCCTACAGTCACTCAACTTCGACACCTTACCGTTCACCACAGCATCATCAGTAAACAACCGCAGATTGCTGCCCACCCTCTCTGCCAGATCATTTATGTATATTGAAAATAGCAACCATCCTGTCACACTTCCCTGGGGCACTCCTGACAATATCATTATTCCTGATGAACACCCGCCGCCGAAGATAACATACTCTTACTTAATAAGCCTTCGAGCCACTCACATATCTATGAACCTATTCCATATACTCGTACATTCGTTGACATAAGCTTTTAGGTCTCCAGGAAATTAATTATAGTCGAACCCAAAGTGTGTTCAAAAATTCTGCAGCAAAGCGATGTTTAGGATATTGGTCTGTAATTTTGCGGGTCTGTTGTTTTACGCATCTTGTATACAGGGGTCACATGCACTTTTTCCCAGATGCTTGGGACTTTGCACTGGGCGAGAGATTCGCGATAAATTCAAGCTAGCTAAGGGGCCAATGCCGTAGAGTACTCTTTGAAAAGGCGAATAAGGATTCCATCCGGACCTAGAGACTTATTTGTTTTCAATTCTCAGTTGTTCGTCTACGCCAGGGATGCTTATTACAGTAGCGGGTATGTTTGTACGCTTCTCCAGCGTGGACCATAAACGCAAAATTTAAAAGTTTGACTTTAATTTTGCTATATTCTACTGCCACACTTGACTGGTCAACGAGTTACTCGCTGGAATTACATTGGAAAAGTTTAATAGTAATTGACCCTTGTTATTTAAAAGGCTATAAGAAGTCATGTGGAGTTATGGAATGGAATCTGCCGCGTGTGTCTCATAGAATGCATAACAAACACATTGAACTATCAAGTTGACAGACGATGATTATGGTTTGTAGACGTGGATTCATGCCTGTTTTCATCATCTATTTAGAAAAATATTAGTTCCTCCACGTTCGGAGGTTGGTGCTATTCGTCAGATGCATTCATTTAATGAAACGCCGCTTCAGTTGCTAACAGGTACTTTGTTAAGTCCACGATCGGTTTCGGCCATTACAGTCAGTCTATTTTCAAGTGGGTCTGGAAACTGTGATGTTAAGAAGCAACGTCAAATTCTTAATAAAGTATCTATTAGCAACTGATGTGGCTTTCATTAATTTAGGTGAGTGTTTTGCTGGTTGCCTCTCCCTTACTCAAGTTATCGGTACATAAACTCTCAACATGAAACATTGTTGGAACGTAAACTGCACAGCTTATGGTTTGATGAAACATGATTGTGTCTTTACTTCTCGCTGTAAGGGCACAGCAGTCTTGTAGTAAACGAGGAGGAGTGTGAACCAATTCTCAGGTGGGAACATTTCATCAACTCAGAACAGAACAGATACCACAGAAAATAAATACACAAGTGAACTGGCTACGTAATCTTTGGCGACGGGGCAGTTGAGTAAAAAGTTCCCAGTTAACTTGCCGTGTCATATTTGGAATAAAATCCAAAGCTTTCGATGACTTCCTCCATCATCGTAGTCAGGGCCTAAGTCTGACTGTTGCGAAACTGACAAAGCTGCTACTTTTATGTACCAGAGGACGGTATTCGATTGACTGAATTGCGACATGATGACATCACGGAGATGCCGCATGTTGAGTTGAACCCCTCTATGTCCGTAAATTGCGTTTGCAATTTCTGTCCAGCGTCGCTTGTGCTTGGGTATCGCAGGAATCACGCAAGAACTTTCGGAGATGATTATTCCAAGGAACGCTTGGATAAAGTTCAATAGAATAAGAACAGGTCGTGCTAGGTGCACCTCCATGAGGCATAGGTGAAGTATACCGATATCTGCGTCTTCTGTGAGGACCATGGACAAGCTGAAGACCTATTAGTGCAAGAGTGCAAAGAAATATCAAGTAACTATGAGAAATCTGCAGTCGATTCTATCATTACCTGGATGACTACAGTGATCATAAAAATCTAATATAAAATTGATTTACTTCCAGAGAGAGTGTTTGAAAATGTTTCACATATCCGCACAGTAGCTAGTATTGGTTAAAACTAGAGTAAAAGTTCGTATAATGATATGTCCGGAAACCAATATCTGTTGAGATACGGACAATTTCACTTATGATGAGTGAAGTGCAAGCTGTCTTACTGTTGCAGTTCGTAGCTCATGTCTGAATGGCTATAATTTCCTGGACACTGTTTCAGGCGTTGATACCAGTCATAGCAGTGCAACGATCTGCTACGTCAGACAGTTGAGGTTGTGCAGCCCTCACAATATGTTACCAGAACAAGAGCAGTGATTCCGCGCGGTGTGAACAAACTTTGCTGTAAACAGGGCAATGGGAGCCTACTATTCCACGAGGGAAATGGCAGACAGGGTATTCTGTCACGGATTAGCCAATGGCAGAAACCGCTAAACCCGCGAACTGTATGCCGAACGATATCCACAACGCGCCATCCCATCTGCAAGAGTGTTCAATGGGCTGTTCGGCGAACTGCAGACAATGATTCGCAACCGGATCAACAGGCCGCGACAGGGCTCAATCAGTTTGCTCGCCAGAGATGGAGAAGCATGTGTTGCGACATGCAGAAGTTGACAGTGAAACAGATGTGCGAGGAACTAGAGTTCTGTAGGTAGTAACCATATTCTTGCGTGGTAGTTCAATACGAACAGTTGCTTCCCTCCTATAATATGCAACACGTGCAAGCTGTTCGTCACCAGACTACCATGCCCGATTACAAAAAAAAAAAAAAAAAAAAATGGTTCAAATGCCTCTGAGCACTATGGGACTTAACATCTGAGGTCATCAGCCCCCTAGTACTTAGAACTACTTAAACCTAACCAACCTAAAGACATCACACACATCCATGCCTCAGGCAGGATTCGAACCTGCGACCGTAGCAGTCTCGCGGTTCCGGACTGAAGCGCCTAGAACCGCACGGCCACCGCGGCCGGCGCCCGATTACAGTTCCGCCATTAGCATCTACAACAGACTGCTGAAGATCTGCAGTTCACAGCCTGCATTTTGTTTATAATGAGGAAGGATTCACAATAGATGACACAGTAAAGTACCACAACACGCACAAGTGCGCACGTGAAAATCCTCGACGGGTCACTAAGGGGAGGCACCAAGATCGCTTCAGTATGTACGGGCACAAGTTATTGGTGACAGACTCTTAGGACCACACACTTTATCAAACATTAACAGGTGCTGCTTATCGCCGATTTCTGCGCGGTAAATTAGCGGCGCTGTTCGAGAGCATAACCCTTGTAAGAAGATAATGGCTGACCCCGAGCTGATTCGGAAACAAGCTTCTTGATTCCCATTAGCTGTTACTGCATTTATACGCAAAGGGGCCCGGGTTCGATTCCCGGCTGGGTCGGAGATTTTCTCCGCTCGGGGACAGGGTGTTGTACTCATTACAATTTCATCATCATCAGTGGAAGGCAACGGGAAACCACTACTGTAATCACTTCCCTAGACGCTCATGCGGTGGACCTCTCTGACGAGGCTTCCCCCATGACAAGACCTGCCGTAAGGCAGGACACAAAGTTTTTACATGTAATAGGAATGGTTAAAAATGTTTGATATTCGCGTAATGTAAGTACGGTACCAACAAAGTTGCAATTTTCAGGCATAAATAATAAAATTATGTTGGTAGGAAAAACTTATAGCAGATGTTTTTAAGATATTCGTAAAGGGTAATGGTTAAATTAGACAGTTTTCTGATTGTTCTTTCATGTAGTTTTATTTGTTCTGCATTTTTTGGGAGTAGTTTTCTCCTCACTTCTCATTGTAACGTATGTTTCAGTTTCAACAACCTTTAATGTCTGTAACAGATGGAATATGTTGGGATGGGAGGAGTAAAATTGAGCGCTGTTTATAATGGAATGCCTCACAGCAGTTAATAGTCCGTTCAGGACTTCGAGAGTTGCCCAGAAAGTAACGCACCGCAGTTTTTTCTTCAACAATTCTTTATTGAACGTAATGAGAATTACACACACGAAAGAATGGTGTTTTATCTGTACATCATATTTTTTCACGTAATCTCCACCCTTTCTATGACCTTCCTCCAGGCGAAACAAGGGCGTGTGTGCCCTGTCAGTACCAATCCTGGTCCTGGTGACGGAGCCAGTGCTTCACTGTGTCAATCACCTCCTCATTGTCCTCAAAATGTCTTCCACAAATGACATCCTTTAACGGCCATAACAAGTGGAAGCTTGCTGCAACATGTGAGGTGTGACAGCCGTGGATGGTCTCCCCAATCGCTGCAAATCGTGGAGCACCGCCGAACCGTCTTCTGATGACCTCACCCTCCGTGCCCAGCAACTAACCGTACATTGGTCGACCGCAGATGCTCCATAGACTTTGCACAAGCATTTGTAAATGTTCCCCACAGTTTCTTTCTCTGCAGTGAGAAATCCAATGACGGCACGTTGCTTGTAACGTACATCCCCTACAGACGCCATTTTGAAACTGTCCTATCTGTCCTATCTGTCGGAAGTGACGGAGACTTGGCACGCTCACTCAGGAGACTTCAAATGATACATACATCACGTTTCGCATTCGTAGCATTGCTTTCAGCTGAGAAAAAAAAGCGGTGCATTATTTTCTGGGCAACCGTCGTACTACTTAAGTCGGCCCACACAATCTGGGGGGAGGTCGCTGTCTGGAAGAATATCATCCAGATGTTGATTATTATGTTTGCGGGACGTTAGGTCTTCGACGAAGCAATCTTCAATTTGTCTAGGGGGCAGGAGGGGCAGTTCAATCTTCCAATTTGAGATTCCTTTGAATTAAAATCATTTGGCAATCCTAATGACTGGATCTTTCTCCACCATGTCTACCCAAGGTGAAATCTGCAGCCCTGTATATTCGTTTGAGGTCAAATGCAAGTAATTTCCTGGTGAACTGCTGTCTCAAAATAAACATATATAATGTGCGGGAAAGCGTTTCTGAAGAAGAGAAATTTGTTAACATCGAGTATAGATTTAAGTGTCGGAAGTCGTTTCTGAAAGTATTTGTATGGAGTGTAGCCATGTATGGAAGTGAAACATGGACGATAAATAGTTTAGACAAGAAAGGAATAGAAGCTTTCGAAATGTGGTGCTACAGAAGAACTAACGAGGAGGTATTGAATAGAATTGGAGAGGAGTTTGTGGCACAATTTGACCAGAAGAAGGGATCGGTTGGTAGGACATGTTCTGAGGCATCAAGGTATCGCCAATTTAGTACTGGAGGGCAGCGCGGAGGGTAAAAATCGTAAAGGGAGACCAAGAGATGAATACACTAAGCAGATTCAGACGGATGTAGGCTGCAGTAGGTACTGGGAAATGAAGAAGCTTGCACAGGATAGAGTAGCTTGGAGAGCTGCATCAAACCAGTCTCAGGACTGAAGACCACAACAACAACAACAATGTGCGGGTTGGGGTTATATGCTATCAAGGACAAGGCTTCGTTGCATGTTTCATTTTTTTAGTTTGGAAGCAAAAAAAAAATACAAATGAGAATTTTTTTTTTTCATTCACCCTGTGAATTACAAATATTTGATGGAACAGCTTAGGGCAACTCCTGAAGGTCCCATCTATAAATGAAGTTCTGTACACTTTCAAAAAATCCAAACTGCTTTGGAATGAGAAACCCACAATACTCTTTCCAGGGTCATTCACGGTAAGTTATTGGGCAACTTGGGAAGGTTGCGAAATCGAGTGCCATTAATATTTTTCCTTATTCGAAACAAATCCTGAGTTGTCAGAGTGTCAGTATCACCGTTAGAGCTAACAAAGGCGTATAAGTTTGGAGGGGCCTTCACACAAATTTTCTTCAGCCTCTTCTCTTCACAGTATTACTGACTCTCTGCTGGTTTAATATAGAAGAGTCATGCTCTCCGTGATTGTGGTCTAACTGAAAACCGACAATACAGTTTAAACAATTTAATTTTACAAAACACTTACATGTTCTCCTCGTACACTTTATGTATCAACGCGAATTTATAACCGTCTACCACCAACATTTGCTATTATATCAAGCTCGTCGCTCACACACAGTGCACTGACTATGCACAGGCATGAGTGACCTGTCTGCGCGGCCGTGGAATGGAGTAGCGAAGCGCCGCCAACCGAATACGGATGTTACTGTTCGGCGAACTTACCGAAAGTGGGAAACAGGTCCTTTACTATTCGACCGCAGGGGGCTCAATGCAGCAGCAGCGAAGGCAACTACTGTGGCTTCTGCAAGACGTGTCGCCACTCCATTTTCTACTGATCGAGCAACTGGGTCATTCCATGTCAATTCCACCAATTTGAGAAAATGTTCCAGCTGATAGTCTCAGATTTCGCTGAAATTTAGCACACCGATGCTACCAAGTATGGAACACTCATGTACAAAATTTTAAGTTCCTCTACCAATTAGTTCCAGAATTATCGCTTGTGAAAAAAGGTGGCGTGACCCGGAAATTGCAACCCGCATCTGGCAGTCTATCTTCAGACCCAACTTCAGGTCTTCATAACTTTGGAGCTAACTAGTCCAGTGAAATTTTTACAACCGAATAACATCCACTTAGAGAACACACTCTATGAATCAAAACACCAACAACATATTTCTGAAGGAAAATAAAAAAATTCCAAAATGTGATTTAAAAAATGTAATACGTTAAAGGGTACAATTATAGATGCCGTCTATGCCAAATATGATTCATCCAAAAAGGGTATAAAATTTTTTTGTGGTAAGCGTAATGTGGTCTAAACACACACAGAACTCATGTTGCCCATATCAGTCACACATGCACACGAAAATACAAAAAATTGAAATATTACCTGAAAAACAACGATTTTCTAAGTGTGATTGCAAAAAAGGGACAAGTGCTATCCAAGCCAAATTTCAAACACTGCATAAGTAGACCATAATATTACATGTGGCAAAATTTCAACTTGTTATTGCAAGGCACTTGTGTACAATAAAAGTTGACAGAGATGTATTTGGTTACGTTTCTTTTAACACGATTTAGCAAGTAATAGTGATGATGTAGACAGCTTGTTTCATATAAAGCTGCAGCAATTATTGGGAACCATTAGGCAACAGAAAGTTAAACAATGGTAGTTTTCAGGGACAGAATGAGTCATTGTTAGGCAGGAACAACAAAGGAAACAAGCAACAATGACAGGTTATTCATGTTTTTAAGATTCTAGTTCAGACTGGTCAGTACTATGCTCCATCGCAACGTTTCGTGGTCGATGGATTGGCCGAAGAGGTCCGGCAACATGGTCTCCTCGTTTACCGGAGCTGAATCCGTCGGATTTCTGGCTGTGGTAATTTTTAAAGGCATTAGCGCACGCCCAACCCATCAATATGCAGTCGTTACAGGAGCGTGTTACCAATGCCTGTAGCACAGCTCGAATGGAGCCAAGTGTGTTTGAAAGAGAGAGTGATGCACTGCGAATAAAGGCTGAAGGATGTTTCAGGATGCGTAAGTAACCACACGCAGTACTGCTTACAGTATGTAGTTTTACTTACCAGGCAAATGGAGATGAGAAGACACATTAGTCCATATCCAACAGGTAGTGATTTCCGGACACATCATTGTACGAAATTTTTTTCTTGTTTGGACCAATAGTACTTCCTATAGAAAAATGCAACGCTATCTTAAAACAACCTCTGTATATGCTATACAATTTTATATTTGTATGTTTTCAGGCTATGTGCACTGGCGTACGATAAATAAATTTGTGGCAGATGGTTGGGGATGACTGACGATGAAATCTTTGTGTGTGGTACGCACTGTTACAGAGCGTGGTCCTGGAAAACAACACACAGGCGTTCATGTGGTGGCAGAAGCCGCCGGTGCAGCCACTCATGAAGATCTACGTCTTAAACTACAGCAACCCCCAGCAGCTGTATGACGGCAAGGACTTGCGGCCGCGCGTCAACGAGGTCGGGCCCTACACATACAGGTGAGGCGGTTACCAAGTCAGTCTGACACATTTCCGTGCTGGCCTAAGGGATGCTCGTTTCTCTTCAGTAAACATTTTAATGCGATTCGGTCTGTTTTAATTATTCGGGAGTTGACCGTCTGGTTTTAAACTTTCTTTACTTTTTGCGTTTAATTTGACTGGGAAACCGTTGAGATTGAACCTAACATATTCATGGATGGACATGAGAAATGAAAGGTTGCAATAAATTTTTCATCTGTGATTATAACTTTACGCATGAAATATTCCGTTGCAGATTAATAAAAATGAATTTCTTTGAATATTCAAAAATAATGATTCAAGTTTTACTGTTATTCAAATACTAAAGCTGTTTGTGCAAGAATGAAAATATTATTGTCCATCGAACTTAGCAAACATTTTCACGTTGCAGTGGCTTTTTGTTTAACTGGATATACCCCAACTGTTTTTGAAGCATAAGACTATCTTTACTATATGAAAATATTTTCTTTATATATTGCTAAGCTCTCATGAAAATTATCCACTTTTAAATACACTTTATGATATGTTCAGAATTTATCACTTTTTTGAATGAAAATTTACAAAAGCTGCAGCTTGTATCCACCTGTGAATGCACAAGATAAAATCTACTACCTCCTTTTATTCTGCGTCTGGAATGCTGTGAAAAGAAACACGTTATTGTTTTCGTTCACCTCTACCTGTACCTTTTTAGGATGTGGTCGTTATAGCGATCGTATATTTAAATCTGCCCCTGCTGCAGACTGCTCGCTCGCGGCGCAGCTCCGCACGGCCAGCGATATCCAATAAAATGGTGAAATTTCTTAAATAAAATGTCCGGTGCGAACTTTGCAGTAATTGTGACAAACATATTTTACTATATAAATATATTTTAACAGAAACAATTAAAATCTCTACCCACCATTTACAATCCGAGCTACAAATGGCGTCGATCATCGACGTATGACAAATGAAGACTACCTAAGAGCATAATTCAACGTCACGGGTTCCTCTCCCATTCAGTCCGTGCAGAGGACAAGCGATTCTATTACAATATATTGCCTATTTATATCTTAACTAATTCTTGTACAGCCTTTGTAATTTTTAATTACATATCGTTTCTTCTGTGGCGGTTTTCACATCCTCCGCCACAGATAGTACTTCACACTCTTTGAATAATCATTTATAATAGCAAAATTCATACTATCTGTTTCCTCACAAAATTAAGTGACCTTTTGACATTCAATTAACAGAAATACACATGAATTATATGTTACAGTGAGCATTATACATCGAAATGTTCTTTTAACTTTCACTTTGGATGCGTGCTGCCAGAGAACGTTACAACTTTTTATTTAGACTGTCGGTGAGTTACCCGTGGCGGAACGGCGAATTCGCTAGTCATTCCGGTACTTCCTTATCCTGTCATCGTGTGGTATGGTTCACAATTATTAAGTTCCTAATGCATTAAAATTGCTTGCTGAACTGGGACAACTCAAACCCGACACAGTGAACAAACAATTATCTGCGTCAATACAAAAGAAGTATGGTTCTACATTGGACATAAAGTAGGAAACGTACTAAGAACTACAGCCAATGCAATCACTCCGGGTAAACTACTCAATCCTGGTGAAGTCCCATTCCCAAACGCTAAAAGAAATCCACTTAACTGGTTAATGGGACAGACGGTGTTCTACATATTAACAAAAGAAAAAAAGCAAAGAAGATTTTTCATTCACTTGACTGCACAACATCACCAGCTTGAACAGATAAGAAACTATCGACTGAAACATGCGACTTTTTCAAAGAGAATTTCGATGTTGACTTTAATGTTTAAAAGTCATTGTCCGAATTTAGAGTTTTATTCTCATTTATCTCTGCATTACATTTAAAATGTTATTTGAAGTTTTAAAGAAAACAAATAGTTTAGTTTACTGCATTGATAAACACTTAAGGGCGTGTGAGTTGACGTAGGCGAACTATGGCACTGTATCTCCAGATTTTCAGTTGTGTTCATTTTATTTGTATTTATTAGAAGCAGATTAATTAGTTACGAGGAGGGAAAATATGAGACACTGGAACATGGAACCATTTTTGGTGTTGTTTGTAAATATATACGGCAGAAGACGATAGTTAATGTAATAGCTTTTCGTTTTACACTAAGAAGTTTACAGTAAAGTAGACCTATGATATTATCAGACTTTCAGTTGTATTCATTTTGAGCCATGTAACACAGCAGAAGACGTTTGTTACAGGGAAAGACGAATATATATGGAATAAAAACAGTCACCAGTTGCGGAAGAAAGAAGTCAAAATCTCTGGAACTAAGTTTCAACCCATATAAAATGTCCTTCTTCAGAAGTCTTATCACGTTTTACATGCATGCCAATAGCCTTAGTCATAAATAAAACTGACAATAGTAAAAACAGCCGTCTACCTTTGTTTAAAATGGTTCAAATGGCTCTGACCACTATGGGACTTAACATCTGAGGTCATCAGTCCCCTCGAACTTAGAACTACTTAAACTTAACTAACCTAAGGACATCATACACATCTATGCCCGAGGCAGGGTTCGAACCTGCGACCGTAGTGGTCGTGCGGTTCCAGACTGAAGCGCCTAGAACCGCTCGGTCACATCGGCCGGCGTCTACCTTTGTCATACATAAAATAATACGCCTATTAGATGTGGTGTGTGTAACCAGGAACAGATAAATATGCAACTGCACATCAGATGTGGAGTGTGTGACCAGTAACGGATAAATATGCAACTGCAAGACTTCTGAAGAAGGCATATTTATATGAGTTGAAACCTAGGTCCGGAGCTTTTGACTTCTACCTTCCGCAACTGGTGGCTGCTGCTGCAGCCATGCTTAAGATTCTAAAAAGGAAGAAAAATGTTTTGGTAGGGGAACACGTTGTACGTAGATGACAGTTTACTCAGGAGCACACTATGTTTCTTTGTCGTGCCGTGTCTAGTGACCGATTTTAGAATCGCAAGAAGGAATACGCAGCAGAGACTGCCGTATACAGTTCCCGCCAATTTCTACAGTTTTTGTTGTTGTTGTTAGACATACGGTTCTGTTTTGCGTAGCATCAGTAAATATTTCGCGTTCTACTCATTTAAGTACCGTATGATATATTGAAGTTATTCGAAATATGTAGTTAATTCTTCAGGTACACAATTTTACGGTAAGTAAAATGCTATATATTTTTTTATAATTATTTATGTAACATGTGGACAGTTAAACCATACTTGATCGGCCGTGTATCATCTTATGGCTTGAAACAGAAGAAGATCTTCTGCTATGGAATGTGTGATACTTGCAGAGGAGCTGAGTTCCTTTAACGTCTTAACAATTTTACCTGTCTTGAAGGTAGTAATTTGTATTAGTTTTCAACAGCTTCTATTTCAACATGCGTTTAACTACTAAATTGTTTTTAACAATACTTACATTAAATTTGCTTTCACTTACTGATTAATAGTGTGTAGTAGAGTAATAATGTAGCAGACAGAGAAATACATATTGACGAGATTTTATGGGTTCCAATCCTATTAAATTTCGATCTAATATTGGTACTAAGAACATGTCCACGTTGCACCTTGGAAAATGTTTTCACGTTTGGAAAAACCTTAGTTTTTCCGAAATTATTTTTGTAATTTTAGAAAAAGACTGTGGAACATAAAAGATGAATGCCATCTTTTAAAAATGGAATAGCAAAATATATTAAATTTCTATTACAGAGCTGGCTAGAAACGAAAGTCTAAAAAATATACCAACGTACAACAGTCCGCCTTCAGAAGACTTTACTGACTTTAGTAGCCGCTTCTTTTAGCAAATGGCAACTATCTACAGAAAAAGAGGGATGATATTCATTCTGGGCAAATCGCACTTTCTAATGAAGAACTGAAATTTAAAGGCAGTGAAACCAGGCGAAGAAGGCAAGTCATGGAAGGAGAAAGTAAAAACGGTTGTGAATTCAATCCTTACCTGTGGTATAGTTCTGCTTCACATCAGCCGGCCCTGGAAGTATCGTGGTTATAAAACTAACAAAAATAATTTCTCTGAACTTCACCCGTGAAAGGCAAGTTCCTATGTTCAAGTCACGGTCTAACACATAGCCTTCATTCACCACTCCACTGTGGAGTGTAAAATTCATTCTGGTCACTTTAAGTTGGAAAAACTGAGCTATAGACGTCGAGCTATATCTCTTGGAGCTTTTACGGTTATCTGAAAATCTCACTGGAAAACCGAAAATTTTTTGGAGACGAGTATCAAGGAACGCAAAACAGAGGTCGTCCACTAGTTCTCACGAAAGATTACTTACTGCTTGAACAACTGTTCAATAAATGAAAAAGACTTTCCAATACGTTCCAGGAATATCAGATTTCTATGCCACTCAAAAAACTCCAAGTTTGAATATGTGTGTTTAACGGAATACCCCACTGATATTCAGAAGTTATCTGGAATGAAATACAAGGAGCGAAAGCCTGTTTACATCTCGTAAAGAAAACAGACAGCAGTCACAAGTCTCGAAGGACTTGAAAGGAAAGTCATAACTGATTAAGGATGAGACAGGGTTATAGCTACCATCCTTACTATTCAGTCTGTAAATACATTACTGGCCATTGAAATTGCTACACCAAGAAGAAATGCAGATGATAAACGGGTATTCATTGGACAAATACACTCCTGGAAAGTGAAATAAGAACACCATGAATTCATTGTCCCAGGAAGGGGAAACTTTATTGACACATTCCTGGGGTCGGATACATCACATGATCACACTGACAGAACCACAGGCACATAGACACAGGCAACAGAGCATGCACAATGTCGGCACTAGTACAGTGTATATCCACCTTTCGCAGCAATGCAGGCTGCTATTCTCCCATGGAGACGATCGTAGAGATGCTGGATGTAGTCCTGTGGAACGGCTTGCCATGCCATTTCCACCTGGCGCCTCAGTTGGACCAGCGTTCGTGCTGGACGTGCAGACCGCGTGAGACGACGCTTCATCCAGTCCCAAACATGCTCAATGGGGGACAGATCCGGAGATCTTGCTGGCCAGGGTAGTTGACTTACACCTTCTAGAGCACGTTGGGTGGCACGGGATACATGCCGACGTGCATTGTCCTGTTGGAACATCAAGTTCCCTTGCCGGTCTAGGAATGGTAGAACGATGGGTTCGATGACGGTTTGGATGTACCGTGCACTATTCAGTGTCCCCTCGACGATCACCAGTGGTGTACGGCCAGTGTAGGAGATCGCTCCCCACACCATGATGCCGGGTGTTGGCCCTGTGTGCCTCGGTCGTATGCAGTCCTGATTGTGGCGCTCACCTGCACGGCGCCAAACACGCATACGACCATCATTGGCACCAAGGCAGAAGCGACTCTCATCGCTGAAGACGACACGTCTCCATTCGTCCCTCCATTCACGCCTGTCGCGACACCACTGGAGGCGGGCTGCACGATGTTGGGGCGTGAGCGGAAGACGGCCTAACGGTGTGCGGGACCGTAGCCCAGCTTCATGGAGACGGTTGCGAATGGTCCTCGCCGATACCCCAGGAGCAACAGTGTCCCTAATTTGCTGGGAAGTGGCGGTGCGATCCCCTACGGCACTGCGTAGGATCCTACGGTCTTGGCGTGCATCCGTGCGTCGCTGCGGTCCGGTCCCAGGTCGACGGGCACGTGCACCTTCCGCCGACCACTGGCGACAACATCGATGTACTGTGGAGACCTCACGCCCCACGTGTTGAGCAGTTCGGCGGTACGTCCACCCGGCCTCCCGCATGCCCACTATACGCCCTCGCTCAAAGTCCGTCAACTGCACATACGGTTCACGTCCACGCTGTCGCGGCATGCTACCAGTGTTAAAGACTGCGATGGAGCTCCGTATGCCACGGCAAACTGGCTGACACTGACGGCGGCGGTGCACAAATGCTGCGCAGCTAGCGCCATTCGACGGCCAACACCGCGGTTCCTGGTGTGTCCGCTGTGCCGTGCGTGTGATCATTGCTTGTACAGCCCTCTCGCAGTGTCCGGAGCAAGTATGGTGGGTCTGACACACCGGTGACAATGTGTTCTTTTTTCCATTTCCAGGAGTGTATATTATACTAGAACTGACATGTCATTATATTTTCACGCAATTTGGGTGCATAGATCCTGAGAAATAAGTACACAAAACAACCACCTCCGGCCGTAATAACAGCCTTGATACGCCTGGGCATTGAGTCAAACAGAGCTCGGATGGCGTGTACAGATACAGCTGCCCATGTAACTTCAACACGATACCACAGTTCATCAAGAGTAGTGACTGACGTATTGAGACGAGCCAGTTGCTCGGCCACCATTGACCAGACGTTTTCAGTTGGTGAGAAATCTGGGGAATGTGCTGGCCAGGGCAGCAGTCGAACATTTTCTGTATCCAGAAAGGCCCGTACAGGACCTGCAACACGCGGTAGTGCATTATCCTGCTGAAATGTAGGGTTTCGCAGGGATCGAATGAAGGGTAGAGCCACGGGTCGTAACACATCTGAAATGTAACGTCCACTGTTCAAAGCGCCGTCAATGCGAACAAGAGGTGACCGAGACGTGTAACCAATGGCACCCCATACCATCACGCCGGGTGATACGCCAGTATGGCGATGACTAATACACGCTTACAATGTGCGTTGACCGCGATGTCGCCAAACACGGATGCGACCATCATGATGCTGTAAACAGAACTTGGAGTCATCCGAAAAAATGACGTTTTGCCATTCGTGCACCCAAGTTCGTCGTTGAGTACACCATCGCAGGCGCTCCTGTCTGTGATGCAGCGTCAAGGGTAACCGCAGCCATGGTCTCCGAGCTGATAGTCCATGCTGCTGCAAAGGTCGTCGAACTGTTCGCGCAGATAGTTGTTATCTTGCAAACGTCCCCATCGGTTGACTCAGGGATCGTGACGTGGCTGCACGATCCATTACAGCCATGCGGATAAGATGCCTGTCATCTCGACTGCTAGTGATACGAGGCCGTTGGGATCCAGCACGGCGTTCCGTATTACCCTGTGAACCCACCGATTCCATATTCTGCTAACAGTCATTGGATCTCGACCAACGCGAGCAGCAGTGTCGCGATACGATAAACCGCAATCGCGATAGGCTACAATCCGACCTTTATCAAAGTCGGAAACGTGATGGTACGCATTTCTTCTCCTTACACGAGGCATCACAACAACGTTTCACCAGGCAACGCCGGTCAACTGCTGTTTGTGTATGGGAAATCGGTTGGAGACTTTCCTCATGTCAGCATATTGTAGGTGTCGCCACCGGCCCCAACATAGTGTGAATGCTCTGAAAAGCTAATCTTTAGCATATCACAGCATCTTCTTCCTGTCGATTAAATTTCGCCAGTAGTGTACTATGAGGTGTCAAGAGTCATGGGATACCTACGAATGTCGTGTCGGACCTCCTTTTACTCGGGGTAGTGTCTCAACAGGACGTGACATGGACTCAGCGAATCGTTGGAAGTCTCTTGCAGAATTATTGAGGCACGCTGCCTCTGTAGCCGTCCATAACCGCGACAAAGTTCTCGGTGAGGATTTTGTGCATTAACTGACTTCCAGAATACGTTGCATAAATGTTCGATGGGGTTCATAATGAGCGATCTAGATGGACAAAGCTTTCGCCCGAAATGTCCGGAATGTTCTTCAAACCAATCACGAACAAGTGAGGTCCGGTGACATGGCACACTATCATAGATAAAAATCCCATTGTTGTTTGGGAACATGAAGTCCATGAATGGCCGCAAATAGTGTGCACATGGCCTAAGATAACCATCTCCAGTCAATGGTCAGTTCAGCTAGACATGTAAACATAGCCCACATTGTAACACACCAGCTAGCACCAGCTTCCACAGTGCCTTGTTGACAACTTAGGTCCGTGGCTTTGTGAGGTCTCTACCACACTCGAAGCCTACCATCAGCTCTTGCTAACTATAATCGGGACTCAACTGATCAGGCCACAGTTTTCCAGTCGTCAATAGTCCAGGAGAGGTGCTGCAGGCTATGTCGTGCTGTTCGCAATGGCACTCGCGTCGGTCGTCTGCTGCCATAGCCCATTAACGTCAAATTTCGCCGCACTGTACCAACGGGTACGTTCGTCGTACGTCCCACATTCATTTCTGCGATCATTTGACCAAATGTTGACTACACAAACTTCAGCAGCAATGACGACTCTATGCAAGCCTGCCACCGTGACCGAGCGGTTCTAGGCGCTTCAGTCCGGAATCGCGCGACTTCTACGGTCGCAGGTTCAAATCCTGCCTCGGGCATGGATGTGTGTGATGTCCTTAGGTTAGTTAGGTTTAAGTTCAAATGGCTCTGAGCACTATTGGACTTAACATCTGAGGTCATCAGTCCTCTAGACTTAGAACTGCTTAAACCTAACTAATCTAAGGACATCACACACATCCATGACCGAGGCAGGATTCGAACCTGCGACCGTAGCAGTCGCGCAGTTCCGGACTGAAGCGCCTAGATTTAAATAGTTCTAAGTTCTAGGGGACTGATGACCTCATATTTTAAGTTCCATTGAACCATTTTGAACTCTATTCAAACGTTCGCTGCTCTCGGTCATTAAGGGAAAGTCGAAGACGTTGTCCGTGGTGAGAGATAGTACGTGAAATGTGGTATTCTCGACACACTCTTGACACTGTGAATCGAGGAATACTGAATTCCCTAACGATTTCCGAAATGAAAAGTTTCATACGTCTAGCTCCGACTACCGTTCCGCGTTCAGAGCATGTTAATTCCTGTCGTACGGCCATAATCGCGTCGGAAACCTTTTCAAACGAATCACCTGAGTACAAATGACAGGTCCGCCAACGCACTGTTCTTTTGCACCCTGCGTGCACGATACTACCGTCATCCATATAAGAGTATGTGCATATCGCTGTTCCATAATTTTCGTCACATCATTGTATAGCATACAGTAAAAGAAACCAAGGTGAAGTCTGGAAAGACAATTAAAGTTCATGGAGAAGAAATAAGAACTTTAAGCTTTGCGGATGACATGGTAAATCTGTCAGAGAAGCAGGTAAGCGGAGTGGATAGGTCTTGAAAAGAGTTCATAAAATGAACAAGTAAGACAAGGATAATGGAATTAGGAAAACCTGGTATTCTACGGAAAGGAGAGTGTATTTTTATACCCTTAATCACATAGGAAAGTGAGAGAATTAAAAAAAGCGGATAGGTTAAAGCTAAATATAATGGGATTTAGATCATTGGGGCGGCAGAAAGAAGAGGACTGTTAGCCAGGTAAGCATAGAGATGAAACAGGGATAATGAACAGGAGTGTGAATTACTCTTGGATACATCGTGAGAGCAAAATGGCTCTGAGCACTATGCGACTTAAGAACTTAGAACTAATTAAACCTAACTAGCCTAAGGACATCACACACATCCATGCCCGAGGCAGGATTCGAACCTGCGGCCAGAGCGGTCGCTCGGCTCCAGACTGTAGCGCCTAGAACCGCACGGCCACTCCGACCGGCTCGTTGGGGCAGACAGTGATCAATGTAATTACTAATATTACTAATAGTTACTATTAAAATCAGTCTTGATCACAAATTTATATATTCTGGTAACTGGTTTCGACCACACCTGTGGTCATCTTCAGATCTACAAGCCAAACACAAAGTCTGATCAGAGGGCTACATACATTAAAGAAAATTATATAAAACTACAAAGTTATAAAACTATGAATTACCAAAATGCTGTATGAGCAGGAGCCTCCTTCTGGTGGTAAATCACTGCTAGATAGAGCAATGCAAGTCTTACTTATATACTGGAGGCTCCGCCCAATTTTTACAGAATGATGTCATCGCTAACCAATGAGTTAAAAGTCAAATAACAACGTAAAATTTCGTAATTAAAGAACAACGACAAGAATGAAAAATAAAAAGCATGGAACTTAGCTGGTTCAACAGCTATTGTCAGATAAAATATGTAAAAATATTAAAAATATGAGATAAATAAAAATCGTTTCGACAGTCCATGGGTTGCCTTCTCTGAGCCTGTTGCAGAACCATTTAGAAGCTACTGGTTACCATGGTAAGTATAGACGCCATTCCAAAGATGTGGCAGCAGGCTACTCTCCAGCGAAGGTGTTGTAATATCGATAGGCAAACACTGTCACGTCAGACGACGTACCATGAACAACAGCATGTTGTTATGGAAATGAATGACGCTCTGCCAGGGCGCTTTCCATTAAGGAGGCTGCAAACCGTTGACTGACGTGTTGCAGTAAATGCTGCACAGATACAAGTGCAAGGCGTAACAAGAGACATCCATTTGTATAGATTATTCGAGAGATAATAATTAGTTCTTGGAAATGAAAACTGAGGAAGAAAGTAATCGAGAGGGCACAGTACTTGTGCATAAAAATACTGCCTATGACGCTCCTATATATATATTGCAAATTTTACATGTGCCAGTATTAAACGGCACTGCTGTGTTTTATTTTACATGCCAGTCTTATAAACAAAAATATAGTTAAAGTATACAAATAGTACTAGAAGACTAAGAATAAAACAATGATAGTGGAAGGTACGGAATTAACAGGTACCTGTGACTAACACTGAAGCAGGTGACATGCATTATTGCCCACTAAAATATATGCACAAAATTATAATAACAGTTTATATTAACTTTTGTTTCTTAGTAAAATGTAAAGGAAAAGGAAAAACTGAAGAGTGGCTAAAACTTATGAGACAGGCTATGTTATTATAGAATATCACTTGCGCATAAGTATATAAAAATGTTCATGAAACAAATATAGAAACATAAATCGTGTATATACCATTAGTCAGAAAGTAGAGGGAATTTAAAATACAATGTTACAAGCCGTAGTATCAGAATATTAAAAGGATTAGAATTTGCACCACACAGTCTTAAAGGGAGACAGAGTAAACATTCTAAAAACAGATTGTCAGTAATAAAATAATATGTGGTAAAATAATAAAGGTTAGAAAGTATAAAAAGTTTTATAAAGGTTTGAATAATTTTTAACAAATGAGAGACAGAAGAGTGAGCAACCAACTGCACGAACAGTTCGACGACGTTTGCAACAGCATGGACTATCAGCTCGGAGACCATGGCTGCGGTTACCCTTGACGCTGCATCACAGACAGGAGCGCCTGCGATGGTGTACTCAAAGACAAACCTGGGTGCACGAATGGCAAAACTTCTTTATTTCGGATGAATCCAGGTTCTGTTTACAGCATCATGATTTTCGTATCCGTGTTTGGCGACATCGCGGTGAACGCACATTGGAAGCGTGTATACGTCATCGCCATACTGGCGTATCACCCGGCGTGATGGTATGGGGTGACATTGGTTACACGTCTCGGTCACCTCTTGTTCGCATTGACGGCACTTTGAACAGTGGACATTACATTTCAGATGTGTTACGACCCGTGGCTCTAACCTTCATTAGATCCCTGCGAAACCCTACATTTGAGCAGGATAATGCACGACTGCATGTTGCAGGTCCTGTAAGGGCTTTTCTGGATACTGCTACCGTGGCCAGCACATTTTCAAGATCTCTCACCAATTGAAAACGTCTGGTCAATGGTGGCCGAGCAACTGGCTCGTCACAATACGCCAGTCACTACCCTTGATGAACTGTGGTATCGTGTTGAAGGTGCATGGGCAGCTGTACCTGTACACGCCATCCAAGCTCTGTTTGACTCAATGCCCAGGCGTATCGAGGCCGTTATTGCGGCCAGAGGTGGTTGTTCTGGGTACTGATTTCTCAGGATCTATGCACCCATGTTGCGTGAAAATGTAATCACATGTCAGTTCTAGTATAATATATTTGTCCAATGAATACCCGTTTATCATCAGCATTTCTTCGTGGTGTAGCAATTTTAATGGCCAGTAGTGTAACAGCGCCGCGGCACTAACAACAGTTCATAGACTCCTTGGAGTCCAACAAACCGGTACGGATAATAATAACAAGATGTGGTCGATCGTCGTGGAATCAACAAATTGGCTGTACACCCGAAAGCACGACGTACATCAGTCACGTCGATTAAACCTGAGAGATCACACCAAGTCATTGTGACCGAACTACATCCTTCCGCAACTGTAGTGTGGGGAATAAATTATTTCACACAGGCAGAGGTTGAACCTTCCACTTATCACTGGTTAAAGCATGGATGGCGCCAGCGAGTTGTGATACGCGGTCAGCTGAGTAATGACGTCAGCGCCGAGAGGACAGTCTCTGTGTTTTGCGTCACGATGGCTGCCTGGTGGTATTCACGTTGACGCAGCGATGACACGCTTCCAGATGTTGGCTGACCTACGTAAGCGACTTTCGTGCGCCTCCTTATCAAGGAAGAGAATTTCATCACAGCGACTCCAAAGCTGCAGTTTCTTTCGCCGGCGAACTGAAGTCCATACTCGTGTCCGAGTGCGAGAGTAAAGTGCATGAGGTATCGTCACGCTTGCGCGTGCGCTGTAGAAAACGTATGAAGATGTGTAAGAGACAAAACTCTGAGGGATTCCGAGAACTACAACTACACAACCACACGGACAAAAAAAATTACTTCGCTCCATAACAGTCGAGGTGCATTACGAAGCCTGTGAATTCATCAGTCTGGAACGTATGCATGCAGCCTTGTAAACACAAACGTTGTCATCTTGGGGCACAGGAGCGTCAATAGCATACTCATAACGAAGTAGCAGAAAGAGCAGCGGCTCGTCATGAAACAAAAAAGCACCACAAAAATATGACAGAACCATCCACAGCCAGAACTACACCCTCCCCACACTGAGGCTAGAGACCTTAAAGGGACGTTGTTGCACTTGAGTCCTTAAATCATTTGAAGAGGCAAAATTGTCAGGCCTGGGGCCACACGCCTGCAGCCAGCTGCTGGTCAGTTTCCCCGTTGTTTATCACGTTGAAGACTTGCAGCCTTTGGTTTAGATGCAGGTATCTTGATAAAATATAGATATATCCATATTCTTTCCCAAAAATATCGACATATGTCGGTGATATTCTTCCCACTGATACATCAATATCGTAATAGCAATATCGAGTGCCATATTTTTATTTTATGCTACATTTTTCACAATTTTCGGTAAATATTGAAATTGTTCTTTTCTAATTGTAGTAGAACGTAATTTTACTTTATGAAGGAGTCTTACTACCTTTTGAGCTTTCGTCACGTATAATTAGCACAAACAAGTAGTCCGATAGCATTGTCGGGAGTCGGTGTGAATAGAATAAAGAAATAGCACATCAGTTGCATTAAAAACCAATTTTTAACGCAACTAGTGTGCTATTTGTTCACATCGGCATTCTTCAAAAACAGTTGCTGAAAATGGTGAACAAAAATCTAAATGACAACCCCAATGTTTGCGGTGTGCCGAGACGTGTGAGGGCAAATACTGACGTAGTGGGCACTAAGCGCTAACAACACAAACTGGCACCGCGAAAATTTGGACACTACAGCTGCAAGATCGCTGGCATCGGCAGAAATGAAAAAAATAAGAAAACACAGGAAAGTCGACATGAAGTGTTGCTGACAAATCCGCTATGTGACGAAACCGAATGACGGACCCATCGGACACCTTTTACTGTGCCACTTACATGCAATTACCATTGTTGGCAAAGTGGTTATCACCAAGCGTGAACGCGCTCTAAGGAAGACGATGCGGCTGCTAGCTTGTTGGCGTACAGAATATCTAAATCAGTACTTAAATATACGACTCTAAAGCCGTCCGTACATTTACAATTTACAGCTGACATTTTTATGGGCCGGAACGTCAATATTTTTTCCATCGATTTTTCGCCCTTCTTCGATATAAAGAGGACCAATAATGATACTTTTTTAAATATCGATATATCAGATTCCCGATATTTTTAAAAATATCGACAGTCCTATCTTAGTGTAATCAATTCTCTTTTGCGAGGTGCCAGACTGCACTTGTTCATTGCATGCATTGTTCACTCGGAAACTGGTTGAGATGAATCTTCGTTCACTGATAGCAACAACTGCCACTGACAAGGTGTGACACTCATAGCAAATAGAGAGTCTAAAAAGAACCGGGCAAGTGCGAGTAGGACTCGGACGTGTACAATAATAATAAAAATAATAGTAATAATAATTTCGTCTGTCCCAATCGCCTGCTGCAAGTCTTTCTATTGAATGTCACTTCGACGGCTTGCGTGTCCCTAACCTACCCCCAATTACCCAACCGGGAAAAGGAAAGATACAGGGAATCCGAACCACGTGTTTGTTTTTGGTGACTCCTCAAAAAGATGAGAGGCGACGGCTACGTGGAAACAAAGACTGAAAAATCCGTAATCCGAATGAGATTCGATCACCCGACCTCGCAGTTTCCAGGCATGCACTTTACCGCTAGATGAGCAGGCTCGACATGTGTATCCACGGTTCGTCTGTTATCTTTCGGTGAGTGAGTTTGCTAGGATCAAAATATTTAACACTTTTCTGAATATTTTGACTGAATTGACTTAGAAGCTTGAATGTTTTACACCGCCTAGGGACCGTTGACGTTAGTATTTGACACAGATTTTAACTTGATACGTCTATTCGTTAATGAGAAAAAGGGTCTTAAGAGACGGACAGACAGAAAGACAAACGGTCGAGAAATGGCAAAATAATATTTTTATATGATATAATTACAAATTAACAATTTTCGTATTTCTTACTTTACTTGTACTGTGAAACCTTATTTCTTGGCCTACAGAGTCCGCCAGAAAAATATACACGACTTTAAGGAACAGAAAGTATTACTTGTGTGTTTATTTTACATTTAATAATTGATCACACATGTTGTACAATCTCCAGTTTAGCACGTGGTTACTTTAAATGTTCAAAATGTTCACCGTTGGCGGCCTTACACATAACAGACCGACGAGCGGTCGCAGCAACTACGTCAGTCAATGTTACAGTGGAGATCGCTGCACAGCTCGCTGTTATCTTCTGTCGAGGTTCCTCCAGCGTGCGTGGTCTACGTCGATAGTCGTTATCTTGCACAGTTCACCACAAGTAAAACTCCATAGGTGTTATATCTGGTGACCGTGGAGGGAACTTTATGGGCTCGCTTCGTCTAATCCAATGCCCCAGAAAATTGTCATCCAGGAAAGGATGGTGGTAGTGTGGTGGCGCCCTGACCTGTTGGTACAAGATCTCTTAACCAGCTCCATAAAGCGCAGGTATACCTGGCAAAATTTATGTGCGTAACATTGCCAGGTACACTTCTCCAGTGACAGTAGCATCAAGGAAACAGGGTTTTACTGAGCACCTAGATGATAGTTCACACCATACATTAACCCCTGGTAGAGCGACAGCTTTATCCACATAAAAATGTGGATTTTCCGGTGGCCAGTACACACTGTTATGCCGATTCATGGTTCCATTAAGTTTAAATTGTGCCTCGTCACTCCACACTACCTTCGACACAAATTGTTCGTCATCAGTTACCATTTGCTGACACCATTCGCAAAAATGCATTCGGCGATCAGGATCGTCATTAATCGCTCGCAGCTTTCAGAAATCTTCGTACGCTTGTACTGCTAACCCCCACTTCAAGTGCACATTGCGTAGCAGACTTCTCTGGAGAAATAATAAACGTTTCCAACACGAGAGCCGACGAATCAGGAATTTAGCTGTACGTTGTCTTCCTGATCTTCCTCTATGAATATCACAAGTTGTCCCATGCAATTCCAACTGGTCAATGATGCGTTTAATTGTTAGGCTGGTTGGCGGTTCTGTTTAAAACTCCCGCCTCCACTGACGTTGCACTTCAACGGCATTATCAAACTTGAAAAACCACTTCACAATACATTTTCGTTGCTCGAATGTCAAGCGTGCTCCAGCCACCTTGTTTTCTCAATATCGAGATGGAATTACTGACATCTGTTGAGCCAAATACCATACTACAACATGTCTGGGTAAATATAAAAATAAATTAATTGTGTTTGCATAAGGCACCTGTGTGTCATCTTCTGTGGGTCAGTTTTTATTTCTGTAAAGCACAATACAAAATTTGTAATAATATATCTATTTTAGGCCTAAGAATTGCAATATGTGCATTTTGCTTTGTTTTGTTAGACGCTCACCTTATAATTACATCGCTAAATGAAGTGCATTCTTTGTGCCCTTTTTCGTCTTTTTTTTTTTTTTTTTTTTTTTTTTTTTTTTTTTTTTTTTTTTTTTTTTTTTTTGCAGCATGTCATCTGCAACCTAGTTTGCAGATGATATGCTAAATTATTATAAATTTGGTATTGTACTTTACAGAAATAAAAACTGATCCACAGAAGATGACACGTAGATGTCGAAACATGTCTGAGTAAATATAAAAATAAAAAATTAATTAATTAGTTAACTGTGTTTGCATAAGGCTGATTTTCAAAACAAACCAGTCTCCTCATCTGTTTATAACTACGACAACTTACAGTTATTTGAACGCGCTTACTGAATTCAAACTTTGATCTTCTTCTACAATTCTTACCCTCCATTCCTCACATTTTTTCATGTTTTTTCCATTAATGAATTGACAGTTCAGGCTGTGTTCTATCAACCGACCCCATCATTTAGTCAAGAAGTGCCATAAATTTCTTACTTCCCTCATTCGATTCAGTACCTCCTTATTTGTTGTTCGACCTACCAATCTAATCTTCAACATTCCTCTGTATTACAACATTTCGAAAACTTCTGTCTTCTTTTCGTCAGAACTGCCAATCGGCCACGTTTCACTTTCGTACAAGGCTATACTCCAGACGTACACCTTCAGAAAAAACTTGCTAACACACCTGGGTGTTCTGCGAGTTTTACTGTTGTGTGTAATCTCTGCCTGCTCTCCGACCAACCAACCAACAGTCTGGTTGGAGTCCACACAGCGAGTACACAGAAAGGCAAAACTCGCAGCACCTGAAGACGATGGCTGGGCCTACAGTGCAGAAAATGGAAACAATAGCTCGGCAGAACAGCCAGAAGCTCACCATTAATCAACAATGCCGAGAAAATCTGACAGACACCTTCAGTTTATACTAGATGCTAACAAAGTTGTCTTTTTCAGTTATGTTTTTCTTCTTATTGCCTGTCTCCAGTGTTTCCAACCCTGGCCATCATCAGTTATTTTGCTACCCAAACAACAAAATTTATGTACTACTTTTAGTATGCCACTGTGCTGAGTGCGGAACACGTGGAACTACGATACTGTTTCTCTTCTGAATTTCTACAAAGGTGAAGTGAAACTAAGAACTGAGTTTAAAAGGGCGCAAAATTGTCAAAAGTGAATGTGCAAACAAAATATTTTTTTCGACTTTTGCTTATGCTAAAAAACGAAAAAGCAATGGTTTGCAGAATATGTAAACAAGACGCAAAAATACCAATGAATAAAAGCTAAATGCGTCGAGTAAATTATTCTTTAATTATAGTAAGTCTAAGACGGAAGAGTTAAGAGTAATTCATTGCAACAGTTGCTGTGGAAGAGGGCAACACTAACAAACCTGTTATGCGTTCATTTTTCCAACGCTTTATTCAAAAGTGGAACGCTTGAGACATAATCTGAAATTGGTTCCTGAACCCTCTGCCAGACAGTGAATTGTGATGTGCGTAGTAATCATGTAACTTACATGTCGACGCAGATACATATTTATGACGATCAACATTTTCTTTATGAGCATTCTTGTTAAGACATTAAGAACGCATTATTCCCACAGCACACATTTTTTAAATGCCTTTATTTCGCATTATTTGTCATTTTTGTTAGGAAATGAAGACCAACCAGACGAACGCTTCTAATTATCATGTATCCTAGTTCAGACTCAAGAGGTGTTCTTTTAGGAAATGTTTAATATCGTTTCTAAAATTTGAATTTCAAAACACGATAAACACAGTAAAATAGTAGATAAAAGAGCTGAAGTTAATGCCGTGTCTGTTGATTCCGGTAAAACTTGTAATACAGTTTAGCACGGTCACGTTGTAAACAAAATACGTACATACGGATTATGCCAACAGATACGCAGTTCGAGCGAAGAACCATTATTTTAATCTAATTGTAGACATGATGAAAAGCGAAGGTACTGGCGTACTTCACGGTACTGCAATAGTACAAGTCGTGTTCATATGACCTGGTGATAGTGTTGGCAGTTGCGGACAGGGAAGTGAAAGCTGTAGAAATTTGTTACGAAATGCAAAGAGACCCGCAGTTGCTGAGTATATAGTGAAAATTTTGACAGTTGACTCTAAATAGAAATAAATGTAATGTAGCGTGTGTAAATACACTATGTGATCAAAAGTATCCGGGCACCAGGCAGAAAGTGACTTTACAAGTTCGTGGCGTCCTGCATCAGTAATGCTGGAATTCAATATGTTGTTGACCCACCCTTAGCCTTGATGACAGCTACCACTCTCGCAGGCATACGTTCAATCAGGTGCTGGAAGATTTCTTGGGGAATGGCAGCCCATTCTTCACGGAGTGCTGCACTGACGAGAAGTATCAATGTCGGTCGGTGAGGCCTGGCACGAAGTCGGTGTTCCAAAACATCCCAAAGGTGTTCTATAGGATTCAGGTCAGGACTCTGTGCAGGTCAGTCCATTACAAGGATGTTATTGTCGTGTAGCCACTCCGCCACAGGCTGTGCATTATAAATAGGTGTTCGATTGTATTGAAAGATGCAATCGCCATTCCCGAATTGCTCTTCTACAATGGGAAGCAGGAAGATGCTTAAAATATCACATTAGACCTGTGCTGTGATAGTGCCACCCAAACCAACAAGGGGTGCAAGCCCCCTCCATGAAAAACACGACCACACCATAACACCACCGCCTCCGAATTTTACTGTTGGCACTACACACGCTAGCAGGTGACGTTCACCTGGCATTCGCCATACCCTCACGACCTATCGGATCCCCACATTGTGTACCGTGATTCGTCACTCCACACAACGTTTTTCCACTGTTCAATCGTCCAATGTGAAAGCTCTTTGCACCAAGCGAGGCGTCTTTTGGCATTTACCGGTGTGATGTGTGGCTTGCGAACAGCCTGTCGACCATGGAATCCAAGTTTTCTCACCTCCCGCCTAACTTTCATAGTACTTGCAGTGGATCCTGAAGCAGTTGGGAATTCCTGTGTGATGATCTGGTTAGATGTCTGCATATTACACATTACGACCCTCTTCAACTGTCGGCAGTCTCTGTCAGTCAACAGACGAGGTCGGCCTGTACGCTTTTGTGCTGTACGTGTCCCTTCACGTTTCCACTTCACTATTCTATCGGAAATAGTGGACGAAGAGAGGTTTAGGAGTGTGGAAATCTCGGGTACAGACGTATGACACAAGTGACACCCAATCGCCTGACCACGTTCGAAGTCCGTGAGTTCCGCATGTAACGCCGGAAATGCATATCCTCCTATTTCCATCTATTGTACTATAATTTGTTTTCCTTAATTTTGTTACCTGAATATATGACACTTCTGTGTCTTTACATATTGTAATTGTTTTACTATTTGTATATATATATTTATGCATTTATGTCGATGTATAATTGGTTTGTTTCGTAAATATTATTTGTATTTTTGCGCTGGGTCTTGCCTAGGGAAAACTGCTATCGAACGATTACATCGATAGGTCGTGTGAAGACTCAAAGTGTGTAGGATCTTTGGTAGTGTTAACTCTGCCGCGTGGAGCGCGGGCAGAGCTGAGGGAGTCTGGCTGGAGTAGCGAGTGGAGCAGGTGTGTTGTGTGACGCTCCCGCGAGTTGCCGCGCTTTCGGGGTTTGGCAGCATGTAATTGCGCTCGACTCGCGATGATAGTTTCCGACATGGTGTCGCGGACGGGAAGCATTAGCTGGCGCACATCAAGAGCCCGTTTCGCCTGGTGACCGTGTCGAGAAGAAGGCGCGCCAACATCCAGCTTCTGCAACAGCGACGGCCGACAATGAGTGACTGTCGCCACCTCCTCGATCGACGGTTTCAAACCTTCAATCAACCAACAAGGAAGACTAAAAGCACGTAAAGTTTCAGAACTGTATGGCAGACCTCAGCTTTTCAAATTGTTCCATTTGCCTGGCAAAATTACAGCAACTTAGCATGAACCTTTGTTGCTCATTGTCCCAATTGCATTGCCAAGCAGGGTCCCTTCCTTTTCCGAAATGAACCCGAGTGTCGTTGAAATTCAAACGCCAGCATAGTTCCATTTCACTGCTTTAATTTCAAAGTTCAATTTAAGTGACAATAGTTAGATTACACAAGCACAAATTAAGAGTGCGAGTTTTGTTACCGTATTTTAGCTTACCTGTGACTGCAGCCCAGCTTGGTACGTACTAAATTTTACTATTGTTAATTGTTCAGAATCGTTTAATTCAAGTTCAAAGTTGAATCTCTTCTTTCTAAATTGCGTAGATTCAAGTAGCTTTAGAAATGATTGTTGAGGTAGTCCAAGACTAACTGTATTTCGACGTGCTTCAGAAAGGAAGCTCACTATTAACTTCAGTCACTAAATTAACTTTCGATTTCCCGGTTTCATTAACTCTTTTGCTAAATTAAGTGTAGCGAAATTTATTACTTCTGACAAACTTTCAGTTTTCACACTACACATGTCAACCTTCAGTTGCCACGCTTCTAGTGCTAATTATATGTGTAATAACCTTTCCTTTTCAGTTATTATAGTAATTGTCCATAGGACTGGCGACCGTAATTTCCCCCAAATCTCAAATATCTAATTACCGCTAGTTGATTGTTAACGTAACGGCCGCACATTTACTTTCTTTATTAACTTTATCCCTATTTCAAAATTAATTTCCACCAGTTTCACTTGCATTTTTCCTTTCGTTTAGATGTAACCCTTTCCTCCCTCTTTACCGACAGAACTTCGGTGACGATTGCTTTTCCAAAATTCCCATTAGGTACACGCGGTTTCATTTCTCACTGTCATGAAGGTCGATAAGTGAGGGGGAGGTTACACGCAGAACGCCCCATTCTGCTCTATCACCATGTCTAATGACTACTGATATCGCTGATATGGAGTACCTGGCAGTAGGTGGCAGCACAACGCACTTAATACGAAAAACTATGTTTTTGGGTGTCCGGATACTTTTGATCACAAAGTGTGCACCTCCTGCAGGGAAAGCGCCAGAACGTCACCCAGTAAGTCAAAATGCGGACGAAGTTGTGTGTTGAGTGATCGTGACGGACTGTTACTGAAGAGAACTGTCATGAAAAATAAGAGGGCGACAGCTGTATAAAACACTGCAGAACTGAACGTCGCACTCGCGAACCCTGTCAGCACCAAAACAAGACGAAGGGAACTCCGTAAGTTGTGAATTGTTGGGCGACCTGGAATTCTAAAACCACTTATCAGTGACCGAAATGCCCGAAACAGGAAAACGTGGTGCCGAATCCATAAAACCTCGACTGTGGAGCAAAGGAGAAAGTAATTTGGTCTAATGAGTCTTGTTGCACACAGTTTCCAATTTCTGACACAGTTTACTTCCCAAAAGCGAAACATGGCAGGGGTTCGGTGATGGCCTGCGCAGACATATCGTGGTGTTCCTTGAGCCCCATGACTTCTCTGGAAGCTCGCATTACAGCGAAGGATTATGTGACCCTTTTGGCAGATCAGATCCAGCTAACTCAACAGTGTCTGTGCTCCTCTGTCGAAGTGTTCTAAGACGACAGATAAAAAATACATTTTTTGAAACTTTGATAAAATTGTCTTTCAGATGGTGACAAAAACATGTTTTCGAAAATTTCAGTCATTTCATGCCCAGATTCCTTTAATGTTCGTGAGAGTTCAAGTGGATAACTTTTTAAAAACAACATCGACGACCTAGAAGCAAAAATAAGGCATCAAAATTAGTAAATAAACGAAAAAGATACCGTATATTAGTTATATGTACATTAATTTCTGTCAGTGAACCCGAGGGCCTACTTGCTAGCCAATCTTGACACTGCCAAACACAGGAACACCATGCCCTCACGGCTAGGTGTTCCAATTAGAGTTTACAGCAGAAGTGTCCACTAAAGTCTGTTGAATCAAATCAGTTACTACGCCAGTGACCTAAGCTCACAAAGGGAAAAAACTATCAAACAACCAAGGCCCCAAAATCCCCTAAGTGGCCTACTACGAACAACGGGCAATTTGAAAGGCGCGTCGTCAGCCATTGTGGTAGTAAATTTACGCGCCTTTAGTTATAGCTTATCTTCCTTTGAGTTATATCACAAACATAATGTTGAATACAGCAATTTAATTTACAAACAAACGGCAACTAATCACTGTTAACCGATTTTCTTAGTACTACAAGAAATTTGCCACGTGAGCGCCAATTTTAGCATTCCGTTGTTTGGTACTCCAAATCTCTGAAGTGAAATGTATTTGGCATCATATGATTTTTTCGCTATCTGATACGCCGCATTATCTAACTGTGCGGTGTTCTCACCAAAGTCTGAACTATTTTATAGCATCACGAAGTGAAAAACTTTCCGCTTCATTTCCAACAGTACTCTCAAAGACAGCAGCTACAATTAAAAAATGCCAGACAAGTGCGAATAGGTTTTGATGAGTGAGTTAACGAGTATCAAAAAATGTGAAATAAATGGCCACATCTCTTGACTGCAGTGACTTAGAAGTTTAAGTTTTTTACACCTCCAAGGAGCCATAAACCTTAGTATTTGACATAAATTTCAACTTGATACCCCGCCCGTGCCTTAGCAAAAGGGGTCTTAAGAGACGAACAGGCAGACAAATACAAAGTGACCGACTGAGGTATGGAACCCTAAAAAAGGATCGTTAAATGAGTGATGTATCACTTCAGAAAATGTTAAGTGCTATGACAGTAAGTCCCCAATATTAAACATCTAAACATTTCACGTACCTGTGAAAGATGATACTGGTTTTCTTCCAGAATTTATTTGCGCAATTAAACACTGTATAACTCTTCACCATTTGCTTCGCCTACTCTAGAATTTATACGCAGCACAGTTACGACTAACAAATACTATACATATGCACGGATAAACACATAATATTCGATTTGTGTCGTTAAAAGTCACAATAAACATCTTCTTAACAGACCACCATAATGACGTCCACCCGAATGGTCCAAATATCCCACGACCTCAGCGCCCTCCGGAAGCCTTAGCAAACTATATTGTTTTACAGTTTACAAGTTTCGTGAAAGGATGTGAGAGATGATGTATGGAGATATAATAGACCTCGGTTTATCGAGAATGCGATAAAATAGTGTTGGTCGGCACAGACGAGTGAGTGTCTTGTGTTTGGCAGGATGCAGCTGGAACGGGTCAACGTCCGCCTGCACCCGGACAACACGGTGAGCTACCAGGAGAAGCGCAGCTTCAATTTCGCGCCGGAGCTCTCCGTTGGCAACCCTGACGTGGACAAGGTGGTCGTGCCCAACATCATCCTCATCGTGAGTAGCCTATTCAGGTGGCAACACTGAGTGTCCGTTTTGCGTGCTCTGTGACTCCTGTCAGCCAGACATATGCTACCATTCCTTCAATACTCCCGCACCACCCCGCCATTTCTTCTTATTTTGAATGTAGAAAAATATTTAATGTTTTAATAATTAATATTTTGTTCTTGATAAAACAAATTCTCTGATATGCAAAGCTTAAGGGGACATTGTATGTCCTATGCCACCAGTATTAAATTATCGAATTTTGTGACCCATTATCTAGGAAAATTTTTAAGACACCAACAATTTTCTATAATTATTGAATGCACCTTTCTAGATACACTGAACTAGAATTATTACATAAATTGTGTTGTGGCGCATGTTATTTTTTTTTCAAACACTCAGTTTTTTGACAGAACTTTGTAAATAAATGAACATAAAAACAAAAGAATTCTGGATATTTTAATTATTCTAGTTCCATATGTATTCAATCTTCCACTTGAAATGCTGTGAAAATTTCTTGTCTCTACCATCAGTACTTTTTAGAAAACGGGACATTTATTGCAAAAAATGTTCAGAGACATTGAGGTTTAAAACTTTTGTTACTACAAATTCTTATACAGACTTACATTTCTGCGTCATTTATGCACTAGAATTGCCCTGGCCTATAGTCTATGTCTTCTTCAGTGTCACAACAGCCCAGTGCTTGCCTCCTCCTTTTCTTTCTTGCTTCTTTTGTCATTTGCTGAGCAGCTAACTCTGCTTCACGTACACGAAGCTCATCCAGTTCCTGCAGTCCTTTAGCTGTGTTCTGTCCAAAACTTACCCCTAACTTCTCCAGAACCTTAATTCTTTCATAGTTCCCACCATTAAAGTTATTACAGCATCAGACACTGCTAACGTTAGAATCATAAGGGCAACAAATACATTTTTAGGCACACGGCACCACACGTTATTGAAGGACTCATTCACATTCTGGGTCTTCCCATGTAAACACTTCTTTAGTAGCTCAGGATTTGCCACATCTCTGTAAATAAGTCTGATTGCCTCCATTACTGCCAAAGGAAGATAATGTTTATGTGTAAATTTATGCAGGGTGCCACAAAATTCAACTTGCCTATATTTTCACCAAGTGTTTGATGGAGATGTCAACAAAGCATGACATGGTTTGCTTCACTGCTAGCACACGTGTTTTCTAGTACTTCAGAAAATAATTCAGGTCTCACATATCTGTTAACTGCAAATTTGCGTTTCTTGAAGTTACTTCTACGCTTTCTCATTTTATTTACGTATAAAAAGCAATAGAAGTTAGCTTACTACAAAAATAGCCGATAATCACACTACTTTCAACGAAAACTAGTATCAGAAACAAAGGACTAATTAGTTTATTTGTAATGGCAACTTCTGAGACGTAGCAGTAGGCGCAAAAGTAATTCAGAGCCTTCTAGACTGTGTGGTTCCCAAGGTATGACTGCTCAGCTCTGGCAGTATATGCGTAGCAGCGAAATTTGACAGTCACATGCAAACATTCAATATATTAGTTGAAGGTCTCACAATTGTCTGATTATAATGTATTATACACTAAAATGTTCAGGAAAGTCCAAAGTACATTATGCAGTATAAAACAGAAAATGTCAAATTCCAACGAACTTCACGTACAATGTCCCCTTAAGTACCTGGAAGCAATACGCAATGAGGCGAACAGAAATTACGCTTACAATTAAGAGACAATAATTACACTGAACTCACGGCAATTCATGATGGGTCCTGGACATTAGAAATGGTGGCACATCGTTCTTAATGGGATGCATGCTCTGCAACGTGCCCCCATGCTGTCCACAAAGTTGGTAAGGAGTACTGTGTAATGCGTAACATTCCTCCACCATTGTGATTGGCAAGTACTAGTTGGTCATTTTGCTGTGGTACGTCTCTCTACCGCATCCACTCGAGCTCTGTTGGATTTAAGAAAGGTCACAGATAGGCCTGTCTTTACGCCGGATATTCCCTCGTTCCAAGGGCGCAGCTCGATGGGGTCGACCATTGTTATCCATTAAAATAAAGTGAGATCCAAATGCACCCCTGTAAAGACCTACAATGGGAAAGAGTACAGTGTCACAATAAAGTTGAGAGTACTGTGTTCGAAGTTCCTGAGGCGAGGAAGCCCATGCAAAATTATGCCTCCCCGCAACATAACACCTGGATCACCAAAAAACCGATGTTCGACAGTGTTGCTGGGTGCCTTACTTGTGCCAACATCTCGCCATACGAGAGTAGGTCCAGCCCATTCCCCTGACTTAAATCCCGTCAGACCTGTGTGGGATGTGGTCAGGAGCACAGCCACATGCTCAAATGAGCATCCAGCAATTGCCAACCGCGCTGCAAGAGGAATGGAACGCCCTACGGTAATAACTCCTTACCAACGTTGCAGAGCAGGCATTGTCGTTAGTGATGCTCACGTACCCTATTACGAAGCATCTCTCGCCTTTCATATTGTCCAGGGAACCACTATGACTCACGGTGACTTCAGTGTAATTACTGTCTTTGAATGAAAGTGTCATTTCTGTTCGTCTCACTGCGTATCTCTTTCAGTTACTTTCTATACTATACTGTACTATACTATACTATAACAGTTCTTTCTGTGTATGCTCCAAGTTTCATAGACCTTTCCTACTTGGAAGTGAATGATTGTGCTAATGTTACTTTCGTCCTTACGTTTTCCACACGTGTATATACCAAGGGTTGGAACTTTAATTGTTTCAAAGCTTTCCTTCCCTTCAAAGTAGTCACCAGTATTGTGTGTAACCCGTTGCGAGCGATTTTGAAGCCGTAGTATACTCTTAGCAGTGCCAGTTGTGTTGATAGTTCACGGTCTATGGCATGATGAACAGTTCTGAAGCGAATGCCGTGAAGTGTTTCGTTCAGTTTAGAAATCGAGTTGAACTCACGAGGGCTTAAGTTGGGGGAGTGCAGTAAATGGTATTGCACTTAGCAGCCCCATCAGTCAAACAAATCAGTTACAACTTGTACTGCACGTGCTTGAGTGTTGTCCTGGAAAATGATGGTCAGGTCCTGCAGAAAGTGTAATCACTTCTGTTTCTATGTTGTTCATTTTTGGTTAGGTTAGGGTTAGGTTAGTGTTGTTTAACGTCCCGTCGACAACGAGGTCATTAGAGACGGAGCGCAAGCTCGGGTTAGGGAAGTATGGGGAAGGAAATCGGCCGTGCCCTTTCAAAGTAACCATCCCGGCATTTGCCTGAAACGATTTAGGGAAATCACGGAAAACCTAAATCAGGATGGCTGGAGACGGGACTGAACCGTCGTCCTCCTGAATGCAAGTCCAGTGTGCTAACCACTGCGCCACCTCGCTCGGTGTTCATTTTTGGAACACAACCTACAACCAGATTATAGACAGAAGTGATGACATTTTCTACAGGACCTGAGCATCATTTTGCAAGACAATGCTCAAGCACGTACAGTGCAAGCTGTTACTGATTTGTTTGACTGATGGGGCTGCTAAGTGCTACACCACCTGCTGCACTCGCCTGACTTAAGCCCTCGTGAGTTCAACTCGATTTCTAAACCATTCAAAGGTAAGGGAATTTAGAGCTCGTACTGAGGCGTTCAGACAGTCGTTTTTCCCTCGCGATCCGCGAGTGGAAAAGAAGGGGGGGGGGGGGGGGGGGAATATGACTTTGGCGCTAATTGTGCCCTCCGCCATACACTGCTTGGTGGCTAGCGGAGTATATATGTAGATGTAGATGTAAATTGAAGGAAACACTTCACGGCACTCGCTTCAGAACTGCTACAAATTCGTCGGGCAATAGACTGCTCCGCTCGAACTGTCAACACAGCTGGCACTGCTAAGAGTATCTTACACCTTCCAAATCGCTGGCAACGGGTTATACACAATGTTGGTGACTACTTTGAAGGTTAGTAAAACTTTGAAACACGTATCTATTTTGTACGAGCTGTAAATAAATAGTTGCCACTATTAAAATTCCAACCCTCGTACTTCAGTCACTCGCTGCGCCAAATACTCAGCCAGTGTTTCCCTAGCTGTTTTCCCAGTTTTCATTTCTTCCGTTTCTTTAACAACGATCTATGGCGCTTTTCAGACACAAAGATATGACTAAACGTTTTATCGGCTTGATATCTCGTAAAAAGGAAACTAATTTCCTTTTGATTACAGTTTTAGTCTCTGTTCTTCTAGACTGAGGTGGTCCCGGTCGCCTACGGTGGACTGGAGGCTGAGCGGTGACCTCTCCAGTTGTCAGGATGCTAGGAAATGACTGTAGACGCATCAGAAATGCCAAAGAAACATTATTAACTCGTGACACCTTTATTCCTGCTGAGAACAATGTGGCCCGCGTAACACAGGCTGGCTGAGCTTGGTGATATCAACGACCTTCCCTGAGTCCTCGCTGACTTGGAGCAGTGACACCAGCTCTGGGCCGCACCAGTCTTGCTGGCGCAGTGCCGCCGGCTCAGCGGCGGACAGCAGGCCGCTGTGCGTAGGAGGCTCCAGGTTGGAGTCCCGGCGCTGTCAGCACGAGAGGCGTTCTCGTAGTGTGGAGTGTACTCTATCCCACCCCGTCTTCTTCCCTGCTCCTCCTGGTGGCTCGTCCGCAGTGGACGGGCGGAACGGGCTGCAGTCCCCCCGCGTCGTCGGCTCACCCGGTTGTGACGGCGGATGCACAGGGCCTAGGCCCCGCGCGATCTCGACGACAGCTCACTGATGTGGTCAGCATTGGCGGCGAGCGAGTCTGCCACGATGTCTGCTAATCCTGGGTTGATGATTGACAGCGGCAGCAGAGAGGACCAGAGCTGGTACTGTCCTCTCACGTCTGCTGCTGGATGGGCCGCCCTTACTGCAACATCTCCTTAATAAAGATTAACATGTCGACCACCGAACTGAGCGCTACGCAACACCCCAGTACACATCTAACTGCAAGTTTAACTGCGAGTGCCTTGTTGCTATCAAAGCTGTCGTATTTAAAGGAAGCACGAGCGACGTCCTGACGTCATGCTCGTTTGTAATGAACGCATTCGTTCCACTTATACTGCTGATTTATCTGTCGTACTCGCCCCTTAGGTGTTCTTGTGACAGAGTTACATGTTGTTATGGCAGACTTACACGAAGTTATGAAATGCAGTACAGCTGACGCTATACTTCTGTCTTACACTCTCCGAAAGTCTCCGTCTAACACAAACCCGCGTGCTAAGCAATTCTCTCTCGGCTGTTGTGTGTAACCAGGCCACTGCTCCTGCGTGACGACACATTCCAATACATGTGCAATCCTCTTACCTCTTGGCTAACCTACTGCCTCTGGCTCTCGGCATAGGCAACGAAACTTTGACAATATTCCACATTTCCAACTCTTTACTATTCTGCGACACTACAGTGGAACGACCGAAGTAAAACTGCTCAATGAGAACTATATGGCTGCAGGGTGTTCCAACGATACAGGCTGCGCGGCGAAGCCTGAATTGACACCCAGCTACCCCTTCCAAGGGCCGTCCGAGCTTTGGGCGCTGGCTGTGGCCGTCTAACGAACTTACAGGGACTCAACCCTGCTTGCCTCTCGAACGTTCAGTGCGCGCCGAATTATGTACGAGTCAGAATTGACCATTTGAAAATTTAAGCGACCGCCGGAGAGCTAGACTGCCAGTGGCTAGGGTACCTTCACCCTATCCGAAGGATAGAGGGGAGGTGTACCGTCCGATATCCGGTCATTCCGTGCCGGGCCGTGAGGGGCAAAAGACGTGTCCTAGCATGCAGTGCCGGGCCGAGCTGGGGAAACGACGTGTTTTGGTAGTACAAGTGGGTAATGTATGTGTTTGGTGGTGAGAGGTGGAACAGGAAAGTTATATTAACTGTGGATGACCTTATGCGTAACTGGATCTAGCGCAGCGATGCTTCCTAAACTTAGAACCGTAGGTATAAGATCGGTAATCTTATTGTTATTTTGTTACATGTTAAGAAGCAACTAACAGTCGGCTACTTCGGTCTGCAGAATAAACTACTGATTACAAGATTGCATTTTATTTATAATTATATCGTTAGGCCTAACCTTATTAAAAGTGTCTGTCGCCTTTTCAAAACTAAATTTTGTGGCGACCAGCTACGTTATATGCTAATCTGTTTTGTTTCTCACTTTATCATGGTGTGATCCAGTGCGTAAATCAGAGGCCAAAGAAGAGAGATGCAGGCAACGCTTGATGGAGCATGAGGTGCCAGCCCTATAACCAACAACAGATCACTTACTAAATCAACAACCGTGACATTATACGCTGCAGTATTGTACTAAAGGATAACAGTAATCGAGAAAAGAGTGAAATGGGGATGTAGTCTGTCCTCGACGTTACTGAGCCTGTACATTGAGCAAGTTGCGAGGAGAACCATGCATAAGTTTAGAAAGGGAGTTAAAGTTCAGTGAGGAGATCTAGATGTTTGTGGTTTGTCAGTGGCTTTTGTAATTATCAGAGACGACAAACGACTTGGAAGAGCAGTTGAAAGGAATGGATAGTGTCTTGAAAAGAGGTTATAAGATGAATGTTAGCAAAAGTCAGACGACGGTAATGGAGTGTAATAGAATTAAATCAGGTAATTTTGAGCGATTTTGATAAGAAAATGATACACTAAAAGTAGGAGATGAGTTTTGCTATTTGGGCAGAAAAACAACTAATGATGTCCGAAGTAGAGAAGATACATTCTAAGATTTAAAAAAAAGAAAAAAAAGAAAAAATACGCACTACGAAGGAGTTATCCGAATGCGACGAAAGTCGGTAGATGTTGTGTATGTTTACGGACAAACAAATGATGATCCCGGCTAGCAAGGTCGCAAAATCTCTACGCAGTTGAGAATGTTTGAAGCTTTATCGGCTGGGGTTTCCAACTCGCTCGAGATTTTGACGATCTAACGCGCCAGCCGGACAGAATTTGGCACGAGATTCTTTATGAGGCCATCCAATAACTCTATCAATCAACACCAAGCCGATGCTGTTTGCATAAGGGCCAGAGGTGGACCAATGAATTACTGATTTGCTCAATTTCTGAAGATTTTTCTCTTGAATAAATCATCCAGTTCTTCGGAAATTGTAATCATTTATTTATCTGTACATGTAATCACATCTACTGATTTCCGTCCCATTTTAACACCGCGGTTCTTTTTTCTGTCTTCCTTTATTTCTCAAAGTGTTTTAAATATGCCGAAAAGGAAAGAATTTCTAAAAAAAAAATTATTTGTTAACATCTAATATTAACTGAAGTGTTAGGAAGTACTTCCCGAAGATATTTAAATGGAGAGTAGCCTTGTGCAGAGGTGAAACTTGACGATACAGAGACACGCAGAGAATACAAGCTTTTGAAATCTGGTTTACAGATGAATGCTGAAGATTAATAGGCATATGGACTAACTAATGAGGAGGTACCAAATCGAATGGCACTACTTGACTAAAAGAAGGAATCCGCTGACAGGCCACATTCTGAGTCATGAAGGAGTCATCAGTTTGATAATGAAAGGAATTGTGGGGATAAAAATTATAGAGGAAGATCGAGACTCAAATACAGAAAGCAGAATGAAGTGGATGTAGGTTGCGGTACTTATGAAGTGACGAACAGTCTTGCACAGTACATGTATGAGTGGTCAACGCAGCTGACTACCATGTGGAGTACCCTGGTTCGATTCCTGGTAATGCCAGGGACTTTTCGGTGGGAAGAGGCTCACGATGCGAACTGAGGAGTTACTTGAGGGAGTAGTAGCGGCCTCAGGTCACTAAAACTGACTACGGCCGGGACAGCTGATCCTATGACCGTCCACACCGCATTCAGTAACGCCATTTGGAGAGGACAACAGGGTAGTCAGTAGGTACCGTTGTGCCCGCCGAGCCACGTGGATGGAGTTAACGTTTTCAGTTAGGCTTGTTTACGTTGAGGGTCAACCACCAGTCCTCGTCCCAAACGTCGATTCTGCAGCAGGACACCCTACGTTCCCCTGCAGTTTTCCAGCGTTGCGACTTCTTTATATACAGGATGGTCCATTGATAGTGACTGGGCCAAATATCTCACGAAAAAACTACGAAGAACGAAACTCGTGTAGCTTGAAGGGGGAAACCAGATGGCGCTATGGTTGGCCCGCTAGATGGCGCTGCCATAGGTCAAACGGATATCAACTGCGTTTTTTTTTTTTTTAAATAGGAACCCCCATTATTTATTTCTTATTCGTGTAGTACGTATAGAAATATGAATGTTTTAGTTCGACCACTATTTTCGCTTTGTGATAGATGGCACTGTAATAGTCACAAACGTATAAGTACGTGGTATCACGTAACATTCCGCCAGTGCGGACGGTATTTGCTTCGTGATACATTTACCCGTGTCAAAATGGACCGTTTACCAATTGCGGAAAAGGTCGATATCGTGTTGATGTATGACTGTTGTGATCAAAATGCCCAACGGGCGTGTGCTATGGATGCTGCTCGGTATCCTGGACGACATCATCGAAGTGTCCGGACCGTTCGCCGGATAGTTACGTTATTTAAGGAAACAGGAAGTGTTCAGCCACATGTGAAACGTCAACCACGACCTGCAACAAATTATGATGCCCAAGTAGGTGTTTTAGCTGCTGTTGCTGCTAATCCGCACATCAGTAGCACACAAATTGCGCGAGAATCGGGAATCTCAAAAACGTCGGTGTTGAGAATGCTACATCAACATCGATTGCACCCGTACCATATTTCTATGCACCAGGAATTGCATGGCGACGACCTTGAATGTCGTGTACAGTTCTGCCACTGGACACAAGAGAAATTACGGCACGATGACAGATTTTTTTGCACGCATTGTATTTAGCGACGAAGCGGCATTCACCAACAGCGGTAATGTAAACCGGCATAATATGCACTATTGGGCATCGGAAAATCCACGATGGCTGCGACAAGTGGAGCATCAGCGACCTTGGCGGGTTAATGTATGGTGCGGCATTATGGGAGGAAGGATAATTGGCCCCCATTTTATCGATGGCAATCTAGGATTGGATTGGATTGTTTGGGGGAAGATACCAAACATCGACGTCATCGGTCTCATCGGATTAGCGAAGGACGGGGAAGGAAGTCCGCCGTGCCCTTTGAAAGGAACCATCCCGGCATTTGCCTGCAGCGATTTAGGGAAATCACGGAAAACCTAAATCAGGATGACAATCTAAATGGTGCAGTGATGCTGATTTCCTACGTAATGTTCTACCGATGTTACTACAAGAATGACAGAATGACGATGTACTTCCAACATGATGGATGTCCGGCACATAGCTCGCGTGCGGTTGAAGCGGTATTGAATAGCATATTTCATGACAGGTGGATTGGTCGTCGAAGCACCATACCGTGGCCCGCACGTTCACCGGATCTGACATCCCCGGGTTTCCTTCTGTGGGGAAAGTTGAAGGATATTTGCTATCGTGATCCACCGACAACGCCTGACAACATGCGTCAGTGCATTGTCAATGCATGTGCGAACATTACGGAAGGCGAACAACTCGCTGTTGAGAGGAATGTCGTCACACGTATTGCTAACTGCATTGAGGTTCACGGACATCATTTTGAGCATTTATTGCATTAATTTGGTATTTACAGGTAATCACGCTGTAACAGCATGCGTTCATCAGAAATGATAAGTTCATAATGATACATGTGTCACATTGGAACAACCGAAATAAAATGTTCAAGCGTACCTACGTTCTGTATTTTAATTTAAAAAACCTACCTGTTACCAACTGTTCGTCTAAAATTGTGAGCCATATGATTGTGACTATTACAGCGCCATCTAATACAAAGGGAAAAAAGTGGTCCAACTAAAACATTCGTATTTCTTTACGTACTACACGAATATGTAATAAAAATGGGGGTTCCTATTTAAAAATACGCAGTTGATATCTGCTTGACCTATGGCAGCGCCATCTAGCGGGCCAACCATAGCACCATCTGGTTTCTCCCTTCAAGCTAGACAAGTTTCGTTCTTTGCAGTTTCTTCGTTCGACGCTTATTTCATGAGATATTTGGCCAGGTCACGATCAATGGACCACCCTGTATACCCGCAATGGAATCGCGCTACATTGCATATAGGCTGCAGCAACGTCCTCAAACAAACTTTTTGACCGCCCCATATACAATATGAACAGTAAAGGTCCCAATACGCTTCCCTGGGGTACGCTCAAAGTTGTTTATATACCTGTCGATGACTCTTCACCCGAGAGAACATGCTGTGTCTTTCCTACCAAGGAATCCTCAATCCAGTCACAAATTCAGCTCGGTAGCGTGTTCGAACGTACCTAAGGTGACATTGTCTGTGTCGGCAGACGGCGGTGAACGAGCTGCGCGAGCTGTTCTTCGTGTACCAGGTGGCCACGGACGCGGCCATCCGCAGCTTCGGCACCAAGCCCTTCGTGCAGGTGCCCGTGTCCAACCTGCTGTGGGGCTACTCGGACCCGCTGTTCGACCTCGCCAAGCTGCGCCACCCCATGCCCATCGACAAATTCGGCCTCCTAGCCACGGTGAGTATACCAGCTTCCACATACTGCTCATCTCATCTTGGTAACACGGTCCATTGCATCCCTGAACTGCTTCAAAAACTCGCAACTGTTGCCGATGTCTGCATCAGGATGTATCGCTGCCTCCCAGCACACGCATCATATCTTTTTCTCTTTCTTTCTTTCTTTTGCTACCGCCTTTATCCCACATCGTGTGCAGGGTCGGCAGGGTTAAGTACAGATTTGGCATGGTTAATTGTAATTCTAATAAGTCACAGCTGCAAAATACTGAGGCGAATTCTTTACAGACGAATGGAAAACTGGTAGAAGCCGACCTCGGGGAAGATCGGTTTGGATTCCGTAGAAATGTTGGAACACGTGAGGCAATACTGACCCTACGACTTATCTTAGAAAATAGATTAAGTAAAGCCAAACCTACGTTTCTAGCATTTGTAGACTTAGAGAACGCATTTGACAATGTTGACTGGAATACTCTCTTTCAAATTCTAAAGGTGGCAGGGGTAAAATACAGGGAGCGAAAGGCAATTTACAATTTGTACAGAAACCAGATGGCAGTTATAAGAGTCGAGGGACACGAAAGGGAAGCAGTGGTTGGGAAGGGAGTGAGACAGGGTTGTAGCCTCTTCCCAATGTTATTCAATCTGTGTATTGAGCAAGCAGTGAAGGAAACAAAAGAAAGGTCGGAGTAGGTATTAAAATCCATGGAGAAGAAATAAAAACTTTGAGGTTTGCCGATGACATTGTATTTCTGTCAGAGACAGCAAAGGACTTGGAAGAGCAGTTGAACGGAATGGACAGTGTCTTGAAAGGAGGATATAAGATGAACATCAACAAAATCTAAACGAGGGTAATGAAATGTAGTCGAATTAAGTCGGGTGATGCTGAGGGAATTAGATTAGGAAATGAGTCACTTAAAGTAGTAAAAGAGTATTGCTATTTGGGGAGCAAAATAACTGATGATGGTCGAAGTAGAGAGGATATAAAATATAGACTGGCAATAGCAAGGAAAGCGTTTCTGAAGAAGAGAAATTTGTTAACATCGAGTACAGATTTAAGTGTCAGGAAGTCGTTTCTGAAAGTATTTGTATGGAGCGTAGCCATGTGTGGAAGTGAAACATGGATGATAAATAGTTTGGACGAGAAGAGAATAGAAGCTTTCGAAATGTGGTGCTACAGAAGAATGCTGAAGATTAGATGGGTAGATCACATAACTAATGAGGAGGTATGGAATAGAATTGGGGAGAAGAGGAGTTTGTGGCACAACTTGACAAGAAGAAGGGACCGGTTGGTAGGACATGTTCTGAGGCATTAAGGGATCACAAATGTAGCATTGAAGGGTAAAAATCGAAGAGGGAGACCAAGAGATGAATACACTAAGCAGATTCAGAAGGATGTAGGTTGCAGTAAGTACTGGGAGATGAAGAAACTTGCACAGGATAGAGTAGCATGGAGAGCTGCATCAAACCAGTCTTTGGACTGAAGACCACAACAACAACAATTGTAAGGGGTGGCCAGATGCCCTTCCTGACGCCACCCCGTAACCCCCGGAATCGAATTAGTGTACCCCAGCTGTCTGCGTCTAGTGTAAATCGTGAAATAGTGTGAAGGTGTTTCAAATGTCTGCGAGTCGTGTAACTGAGGCGGGACGCGGGGACCAGCCCGGTATTCACCTAGTAGGATGTGGAAAACCGCCTAAAACTCACATCCAGGCTGGCCAGCACACCGGACGTCGTCATTAATCCGCCGGGCAGATTCGATCTGGGGTCGGCGCGGCCACCCGAGTCCAGGAAGCAGCGCGTTTGCGCTCTCGGCTACCCTGGCAGGTATATCATTTTCTATTTCCTTTAACGTTATTTCACTCTCCTCGTCCCAAGGGGGGCAATGTGGAGGATGGACTGTCAACTAAAAACGCTGAATTAAAAGGCGAGACATTTACAAATTTATCTGGATGAGGATGAATTTAATGAAGCTTTTGTGCAAAAAAAACATAATTTTCTTCATTTTTGGTGTTCTGTACCTAAATCTGTAAAACCGTAACCCTAATGGGACCAATTTGTTGTCTGTCTGTCTATCTGTCCCTATGACTGCTAAAAACCTTTTTTCTCAAGAACGGTTAGACATATCAAGTTGAAATTTATGTTACATACTAAGGTCAATTGTCCTTTGTAGGTGTGTAACACTTAACGTTTCTAATACAGTCAAGAGATACGGCTATTTGTGTCATATACGTGGGTAATCCCAAAAGTAAGGTCTCCTATTCTTTTATAAGTACATAGACCTGTTTATTTCTACAATGGTTTACATCAGTTTACAGCTTGAACATTTAGCTATTTTTTGACATAATCACCATTCCTGTCGATGCATTTTTGTAGACGCTGTGGCAGTTTTTGTATGCCCATGTCATAGCAGCTCGCCGCCGTACTGTTCAGATAGTTATGAACTGGCGTGATTGTTGCTTGGTCTCAGGTGTAAAGTGGTATGCCCAGGTTTCGTCACCCGCGACAATTGAGTCCACAAAGTTGTCCTGTTCGGCTGCAAGGCGGTGATGAAATATGCGGGAGACGGCCTGTGTGGCGGTGCGGTTCTAGGCGCTTCAGTCTGGAACCGCGTGGCCGCTACGGTCGCACGTACGAATCCTGCCTCGGGCATGGATGTGTGTGATGTCCTTAGGTTAGTTAGGTTTAAGTAGTTCTAAGTTCTAGGGGACTGATGACCACAGATGTTAAGTCCCATAGTGCTCAGATCCAGTTGAACCATTTGAAGTCCGCGGGAAGCATCAACTCGTTGCCGCAAATGGTCCTCAGTCAGCATGCGTGGCACCCATCTTGAGCACACCTTCCGGTAGTTCAATGTTTCCGTTAAAATTCTGTCAGCGATGCTTCGGGAAACCTCAGGAACCAACGTGCAGAGATCATCCAAGGTGATCCGCCGATCTCCACACATGCTTTTCTCAACCTTCAACACTGTCTCCTCAGAAACTGACTGTCTCCCTCTTCTTGGTTCGTCGTGAATTTCGGTCCGACCAGCTGCAAATTCTGTACACCACTTACGAACATTTTTGACATCCATGCGCGACTCACCATACACTTCCGTCAATTGGCGATGGATTTCAATCGGTGTAGTGCCCTTTGCGTTTAAAAACCGAATAACTGCGCGCAATTCGCACTTGGCGGTGACATCCAACGGCAGCTCCATTCTCAACGGTAGCCAAGCCAAGACTGAGCGCCTCAGCGCGGCGTGAGTATGTTTACACACAGCGCGTGAATCACTCTTCATAACAGTGTGACCAACTGCCACACAATAAAAGTTCTGTACTTATAAAAAAAAATAGGAGACCTTACTTTTGGGATTACCGTCGTATTTTGATACTCGGAAACTCACTCATCAGAATGCACAGGTTTTTTCCTACTAGCCTAGAATCTTGGAGTTTTGGCATGAAGTAAGGTTTCACAGTACAGTTAAAATAGAAATCAGAAAATTGTTAATCTGTGATTATGTCATCTAAAAAGATATTTCATTTGTCATTGGTTATTCAATTTGAAATTTAAACATTCTCTAAAGTCTTCGAATTCCCGAGACCGATATCTTGCAGCATCTGTTTCCACAACAGGTAAAACTCGTACATATTCTCGATTCTAAGGATGGATGTACTGTCTACATGCATACTTAAGTTTGTACAGAACCATCAGAGCGCGAGCCCCACTCGTTTCTGGCCATTAATTTTCTTTGTAATCTAAAACATGAAAGCTAAAAGGTAAAATAAAAACAAGAAAAATATATGCAAATCACGATTTAAAAACTGTCTTAAAATTGAAGCAATGCACTGTCACCACATATTGGAAGACCTGCCCAAGAAGAAATGGAAAGATTACGTGCCCGATAGGGTAGGAAGTGTTACATATGGAAGACTGATAAATGGTATCCATGGGGTCAAAGTGGATGTTGGACAGACAGGGAGTGTAGGTAAGGCCGTAATCTGAAGGAGGAGGAAGGGGGAGGAAAATATGGGGGCGGACAGGAAAAAGGATGAGATGGGTGGAATGGAACTTTATTTGGTGGGATGGATTTTATTGTACAGGAGAAGTGGACGGTTGAAATATCGTTCGGAGAGGATATACAGAGTGTGAAGGTGCATGGCTGGTGGAATTTGTCGGTACAGACGTGTGGGTGTACTAGGAACGTAAATTAGAGAAGAGACAATAGCGTTATTGGAGTCGAGTTTACGAATGGTGTAGGTTTTTCTAAGGTGTCCAATGCAAGCGAGGCAGAGGGTTAGGAAACCGGTATAATCAACACACTGAAGCAGATGTCGACCAGCGTACAGGAGATAAAGAAGAGGAAGGAAAGCCTCATATATAGAGTGAAGCTGTTAAGATAGAACATCGAAAATACAGGGTGTGCGACCTAGAGGAAAACGCAAACAAATGCTTATAACGAAACAATTTGACATTTTATGTTGTTGGGTAAATACGTAATCCATATAGCCACTCTCCAAGATGTGATCCTCACCATGTCGTAAACAGTGTTGAGCCGTATGACACATGCGAACGAATGTTTACTGTGCTAGCAAGCAGACGTTCTCCTGATAGTCGATATCTGGACGGCGTAACGAAAGGTGTAGGGTCTAGTGTGTGCCATGGTTAGCACAGTTAAAATCTGCAGTACATGTTCAGCGTCATGCAAATAAGGAATGGAACGTGGATCATCCGACACATAAATCTTTTTATCAATCGGACAGAGCTCTTCGACAAACTGGAAGTTGGATTTGAAATGTTTAGAAACATCCTCAAACGACAGTAAATGAAGAAACCGTGGAACGTGTGTTCGAAGTATTTGCTAGAAGGCCACATAAATCCGTTAGACAAACTGGTTGGGAATTAAACGTCCCCCATTCGACTGTGCACGCCACTGCATACACATGTCTCGTGTTGCGTGCATAATCAACGCAGCGGGTGTGGTTTTGCTATTGAAATACTGCACTGTATAGACGGAAGCGACGACTACCTCATTGCAGTGCTGTTCAGTGATGAATCTACCTTCTACATCTGTGGCAAAGTTAAAAGGAATAAATGTCGAACTAGGGAAGTGAGACTCCACGAGAAGTGTCTGACTACGAAACGGACTCACGAAAAATTAATGTGTGCTTGGGATTACATAAACATGGTGAGATGGTCCATTTTTCACAGAGTCTACAGTGACGGGACACACCTATGTCAACAAGTTGGCCAAGTACGCAGTTTCACAAACTCCTCCCGAAGTCAATTTCCAGCATGGTGGTACCCTCCACTACACCCTCCTCCTCCCTCTACCCTCCACTACACCCTCCCCCTGCCCTTACCCTCCAATACCCCCTCCCTCTCCCCCTACCCTCCACTAGCCCCTTCCCCTACCCCTACCTTCCACTGCCCCCTCCCCCTGCCCCCTACCCTCCACTACCCCCTCCCTCTCAACCCCACCCTACACACACACCACAGGTCAACAATCTGCCTTCTCCTTCGCACCATCCTGACACTCGAATATTAACTTTCAAATTAAAAAAAAAATCACTCCGTCGTAAGGCCACGAGTGGCCTATCTGGACCATCCGACCGCCGTGTCATCCTCAGTGGAGGATGCGGATAGGAGGGGCGTGGGGTCAGCACACCGCTCTCCCAGTCGTTATGATGGTTTTCTTGACTGAAGCCGCTACTTTTCGGTCGAGTAGCTCCTCAATTGGCATCACGAGGCTGAGTGCACCCTGAAAAATGGCAATAGTGCATGGCAGCCTGGATGGCCACCCATCCAAGTGCCGACCACGCCCGACAACGCTTAGTGTGATCTCATGGGAACCAGTGTAGCCACTGTGACAAGCCTGTTGCAACTTTGTGATAGATGTATTATTTTTTAATGTTTTACTTGAATGTAATTATATTTAATATTAATGTGACCAACACCTATGTTCGATGTCAACGTACAATAACCACTGATAGACGACATGGGGCGGATCTAGCTTTGGAGGGTCTATAAAGGGTATTGGGGAAAACAGTACCGTCGTTGTCATAATGCAGAAACGGAGGGATCTATCTAACGTCCAAAAGGCCACGATCATTGGCTTTCAGATCAAGATTGAAAGCGTTTCCGAAACCGCTAAGTTTGTAAACAGTTCACCTGCCACCGTGGTTAAAGTATACCATGCATGTGAAAATGGCACTATCCGAAATCGGTGTCGAGGCAACAGTTGTGCACCACAGACCATAGATGATAGGGATGAACGACAGCTGCGGAGATGTGTACGGGCGGCTGTTGAGCGACTGACTGCCCAGATGAATCAAGGGTTTACCAGCAGTGTCTCCTCAACGACCGTTCGGCGAACGCTGCTACATGGGGCCTACGCCGCAGGCGCCTTGTTCGTCCACCCATGCTGACTGCTGCTCGTCGGCGACGAAGGCTGGAATTTGTGTGCTAGTACCGAAACTCGACGTCCACTGAGTGACGACAGATGGCCTTTTGAGAGTAATCACGTTTCACGTTGGATCGAACAGATGGCCGTTGGCGTGTACACGTCTGAAAGCAAACACCTTGCAGCAATTGTCGGTAGGGTCCAGGCCGCAGGAGGACACCTTACGGTTTGGGGAATGTTTTCGTTGCCTGGGTGACCTCATCTTCCTGGAAGGTACAATAGACCGACATAAGTATGCACCTATATTTGGGAACCATGTCCACTCTACATGCAGTGTGTTTTTCCTCGGCTTGATGGCACCTACGAGCAGGGGAATCTTACGTGTCAAGCAGCAGTGTATGTGTGTTCTTCGAAGAAAACCAGGATGAGTTTATTGTACCCCCCTGGCCATCAAACTTTTCAGGTTTAAACCCAACCGAAAATCTATGGAACCACCTCAGTCGGGCTGTTGGCGCCGTGACCCTCAACCGAGTAACCTTACAGCTTGCCACGGCACAGAAGTCGGTATGGTTCCATACCCTGACACTACCTTCCAGAACCTCACAGACTCTCTTCCTGCACGTCTCGCAGTGGTGCACGATGCAAAAACTAATTATCCAGGCTTTTGACAGGTTCTCACTTGAATGTGAATGTACAGTGTATAATGAATAAAACAATAAAGGAAAAAATACTTACATTGACTCCCTAGTGCTATACTTTTTTACAGACTTAATCTACTACTGCAATACATAAGAGCAAAAGGGACGTCTCTATTTCCAACTGTGCGCAACCTGGAACTGCATCCCACGGCATCAAGCTTGCAATTACAGCTGCCGCAGTAGAGGATTCTTTTCGTTGCATGCAGTAGATTTATAACTTATCTGAAGATATTATTTTCAAGAGCAATCGTCAAATAACAGCACTGAATGTCGTTGCCTCTCTATCTCGAAATCCTGCAACGGGGTGAAGTGCATCCAAACGAGCGATTTTGAAAAAGGCTGTGAAATCATATCACGCTCTCAGTTGTAAAGGTAATGTAGTTCCTGCTTCATCTTTAAACTAAAATGTTTTTTCTAGACATAATATTGTAATTTGTCGATCTACGACAACATTGTCGTTGCAGCAGTACCAACATGTAGATATACTGTTTGCCCCACATCCCTTCCTACTATTTTTCTACTTTTTAGTAAAACAATAGTCAAATCTGCTCCTGTTCCTTCAGTACATCTTCCGGTGTCCACAGTTACTGATATCTCGCGTAATCTCACGTAATAAATAAGTACCCTTGTGACCCGAACAGATTTTCAACCCTCCGTTATACGGTTCGAATCTGTCGTAATTGTGTTTTTTTCTGATTGGTGGAGAACTGCAGCCTGCACAGCATTCTAATTTGACAGCTGGTATACACGTGTTTGGGACTAGTTTTCTACAATATTACGCAAGTTGCGTGGGTTTCACAGGTCAGTGTACACTACTGGCCATTAAAATTGCTACACCAAGAAGAAATGCAGATGATAAACGGGTATTCATTGGACAAATATATTATACTAGAACTGACATGTGATTACATTTTCACGCAATTTGGGTACATAGATCCTGAGAAATCAGTACCCAGAACAACCACCTCGGGCCGTAATAACGGCCTTGATACGCCTGGGCATTGAGTCAAACAGAGCTTGGATGGCGTGTGCATGTACAGCTGCCCATGCACCTTCAACACGATACCACAATTCATCAAGAGTAATGACTGGCGTATTGTGACGAGCCAGTTGCTCGGCCACCATTGACCAGACTTTTCAATTGGTGAGAGATCTGGAGTATGTGCTGGCCAGGGCAGCAGTCGAACATTTACTGTATCCAGAAAGGCCCGTACAGGACCTGCAACATGCGGTCGTGCATTATCCTGTTTAAATGTTGGGTTTCGCAGGGATAGAATGAGGGGTAGAGCCACGGGTCGTAACACATCTGAAATGTAACGTCCACTGTTCAAAATGCCGTCAATGTGAACAAGAAGTGACCGAGACGTGTAACCAATGGCACTCCATACCATCACACCGAATGATACGCCAATATGGCGATGACGAATACGCGCTTCCAATGTGCGTTCACTGCGATGTCGCCAAACACGGATGCGACCATCACGATGCTGTAAACAGAACCTGGATTCATCCGAAAAAATGACGTTTTGCCATTCGTGCACCTAGGTTCGTCGTTGAGTACACCATCGCAGGCGCTCCTATCTGTGATGCAGCGTCAAGGGTAACCGCAGCCATGGTCTCCGAGCTGATAGTCCATGCTGCTGCAAACGTCGTCGAACTGTTCGTGCAGATAGTTGTTGTCTTGCAAACGTCCCCATCTGTTGAGTCAGGAATCGAGACGTGGCTGCACGATCCGTTACAGCCTTGTGTATAAGATGCCTGTCATCTCGACTGCTAGAGTGATACGAGGCCTTTGGGATCCAGCACGGCGTTCCGTATTACCCTCCTGAACCCACCGATTCCATAGTCTGCTAACAGTCATTGGATCTCGACCAACGCGATCAGCAATGTCGCGATACGATAAACCGCAATCGCTATAGGTTACAATCCGACTTTTATCAAAGTCGGAAACGTGATGGTACGCATTTCTTCTCCTTGCACGAGGCATCACAACAACGTTTCACCAGGCAACGCCGATCAACTCCTGTTTGTATATGAGAAATTGGTTGGAAACTTTCCTCATTTCCACACGTTGTAGGTGTCGCCACCGGCGCCAACCTTGAGTGAATGCTCTGAAAAGCTAATCATTTACATATCACAGCATCTTCTTCCTGTCGGTTAAATATCGCGTCTGTAGCACCTCATCTTCCTGGAGTAGCAATTTTAATGGCCAGTAGTGTAACTAAGTTTGTATGGAACCCACGGTGTGCGAACCTAACCCTCCCCCTTATCCAGATTTTTATGGATGATAATTCGCGACCACGTCGAACCGATCTGGTGTAGGAGCTGTTTGAAGGAGAGGATATTTGATGAAAGGGCTGGCTTTCCGATCCGATTAAGAACGCGTGGGATTCGTTGGGGAGACGCATGGCAGTACGTCCACATGCACCAACGATTACTAAACAGTTGTCAGCTGTGTTGCAGCGGAGTGAATTTCTACCATGAGAACTCCTTACCAAACTCGTGACCAGAATGGGAGCACGTTGGCACGTTGCAGAGCGTGCTTTGCCTTCGGTGGTGATCACAAACCCTATTAAGAACTGTGTCACACCTTTTGTAATGTCCGAGCACCATCATGAATTGCAGTGACTTCAATGTAGTTACTGTTTTTGAGTAAAAGTCTCATTACTGGGCGGCTCGGTGCGTATTTCTTTCAGTTACCTCCTGTGCCAGACTCTAGCAGTTCTTTTTGTGTATCGTCCAAGTTCCGTCGAATGTATTTTCCGGTACAATCTGATCTTCAATACTGCCCGACTTCCCTCTACACTGAAGACCGGCAGCAGTTGTTGAGACTTGAGGTTTGGAGGGCAAAGACCCGCTACATCCATATACATGGACTCCTGCCAGACCTTTCGACATAGCTTCATCGTGTTGCAGAAGAACGGCGTGGATCAGCGACGGCTGCGCATCGGCACGGGCGCCGGGGACCCGAACAAGCTGGGCGTCTTCACCAGCATTGACGGGCACTCCTCACTGGGCAAGTGGAGCACGGCAGATTGCAACAGCATCCAGGGCACCGACGGCTCCATCTTCCCACCCTCTGCTGTGTCAACACGCGCCACGCTGCACCTCTTCCAACACGCCCTCTGCAGGCGCATCCCGCTCGAGTTCAGGCACCATTCGCAGGTACTCCGACCTCTTCTTCACTTCACTCTGCTGTCAAAATTCTTGTTCCAACATCATCCAAAAAGTTTCTCCCATGTTTTTCGAGCTCTTCCCACTTCTCTACATCCTTTACTAGGTGTATTTTTCGTTACTTATGTCAATGAGGAGAAAATATGAAAAGTAGCACATGAAGTAGACAAAAGGAAATACAGATGCTTTAAATTGAGTTAAGAGAAATTGGAAAATTACTAAGTAGCAATGGCTAGAGCATAAATGTAAGACTTTAGAAGCACGCATAAATAAATGCAAGAAACATGCCAACTATACAAAAATTAAAGAGACCTTTGTGAAAAACAGAAGCATCTGTATGAATATCAAGAGCACGGATGTCAAGCCAGTAAGGGAGAGTGTTCTACCTGGGGAATAGCGCACTAGGAACCCAATGTATTTCCTGGTCAGTGCTTCAATCTAGCGATCGATTTTAGAATCACATGAAGGAATACACACTAGAGCCGACCATAAACAATTCCCAGCATTTTCTAATGCTTTTATTGTTGTGTATTATGCAGCGTTCGTAAATGCTGTGGGATCTAAATTTTTAATTGTTGAATAGTGCACTGAAGAGCCGAAGAAACTGGTCTACTTGCCTAATATTGTGTAGGGCCCAGCGAACATGCAGAAGTGATACAACACAACGTGGCATGGACTCGGCTAGTGTCTGAAGTAGTGCTGGAGGGAACTGACACCATGAATCCTGTAGGGCTGTCCATAAATTCGTAAGAGTACAATGGGGTGGAGATCTCTTCTGAACAGCACTTTGCAAGGCATCCCATATATGCTCAATAATGTTTACGTCTGGGGTGTTTGATGGCCAGCGAAAGTGTTTAAACTTAGAAGAGTATTTCTGAAGCCACTTTGTAGCAATTCTGGACGTGTGGGGAGTCGCGTTGTCCTGAAGCAATTGCCCAAGTCTGTCAGAATGCACAATGGACATGGTTGGATGCAAATTATCAGACAGGATGCTTACGTGTGTGTTATAATAATATATTTACTTTTGTGCGTTAACATATAGCTATAATTGACGGTGGAAACATATTTGCAGAGAAAAGCACACAATGATACATATGTTGTATTTTAGGCCAATAGACATAGCTAGTTATTATAGTGGTTTTGAATACCTTTACTGGTCAGGGCTAAATGACTATTGGAAATATAATTGTTTTTGGATAGCTCAACATGAATTTCCTAAGGGACCGAAGTTTATCATGCATTTACCAGTAGAATAAGATGCGGAGAAACTATTTCGCCGTATGCAACTTCCGTCCGATTTCGACGAAACAATTTGTGACTGTAAACCATCAAAATTTTCAGAATCATAAAATAAAAATAAATACGTGTGGTCATGAAGTAGTGAGCCATAGGTTCTATACTAAATAATTAGTCCATACACAAGTTCCATTTAACTTCGAATTTATGGCAGTCGATATATAACGAACTTACATCTTTTAACATTTCCAGATACACGTCGCACAATATAGCTTCTCACATGAATCTACTGCTTTGCAGTATGGCACTTTCACATTACACTAAAATAATTTTTTTATACAATCATAATACTACGGCATGACATGCGTGTCCGACACAAATTACGAGAGACAGAAGAGTCAGTAACTGTTCATCGAGAATATCTCTTACATCAAAAGAATGTGTAAAAATGTTCTTCTTTTGTCCGCCTTTCGCGCAGCGGCTTTCAAAGTCAATGGCTCTCTGTATCTTTGACGGTGCTTCCATAATAAACACGTCACTTCACAGGACGTTATTTGCTAACTGTAGCTGTTGCCGAGCGACTGCTCGGTTAGTGAATGATTTAAAATGGTATGGCAATCACATAATGTTACGGTGTCGCCTGTCAGCGTTGTATCTACACGTAACAGGTGTCCCCTGTCATTCCAACCACACACGACCCTCGCCATTGCAGAGCCTCCACCAGCTTGAATAGTCCTCAGCTGGCATGCACAGTCTACTAATTCATGAGGTTGTCTCCATACCCATACACGTCCATCCGCTCGATATAATTTGAAACGAAACTATTCCGACCAGACAACATGTTTCCAGTCATCAACAGCTCAGTGTTAGTGTTGACGAGCCCAGACGCTTTGTGTCGTACAGTCATCGAGGGTACATGAGTGCGCCTTCAGCTCTGAAAGCCCATATCAGTGGTGTTCTGTTGAATGGTTCACACGCTGACACTTGTTGATGGTCCAGCACTGAAATCTGTCGCAATTTTCGGAAGGGTCGCATTTCTGCCACGTTGAACGATTCTCTTCAGTCATCATTGGTCCCTACTTGCAGGATCTTTTCCTGGCCATAGTTATGATGGAGATTTGATGTGTTGCTAGATTCATGATATTGTCGTACGGGAAAGTCCCCATTTCATCGCTATATTGGAGATGCTGTTTCCCATCGCTCTTGTGCTGAATTTAACACCTCATTCAAACCCTCTTAAATCTTGAATACTTGCCATTGTAGCAGCAGTAACCATCTAACAACTGCGCCAGACACTTGGTACCTTATATAGGTGCTGCCGATCACAGGGTCGTATCCTGCCTGTTTACATATATCTGTATTTCAATACACATGCCTATACCAGTTTCTTTGGCGCTTCAGTGTATATTAAAGCAATTTTGAGGACATTGTTAATTCTTCAGTTGCAGAATTTTAAGGTGAGTAGAATTCTGTATATCTTTGAAATTAGTTACTAACATGTGAGCAATTAAGCCACCTTAACCATCGTTTTATGCAATGAAGCGCCAAAGAAACTGGTACAGGCCTGTGTATTCAAGTACAGAGATATGCCAACAGACAGAATATGCCGCTGCAGTTGGCAACTCCTATATAAGACAACAATTGCCTGGTGCAGCTGTTAAATCAGTTACTGCTGCTACAATGGCAGGTTATCAAGATTTAAGTGAGTTTGAACATGGTGCTGTAGTCGGCACACAAGCAACGAAGTGAGGGTTTTCCTGTATGACCATTTCATGAGTGTACCGTGAATATCAGGAATCTGGTAAAACATCAACATTGGACTGTTGATGACTGGATACATATTGCCTGGTTGGACGATTCTTGATTCAAATTGTATTGAACCGATGGATGTGTATGGGTATGGAGACAACCTCATGAATCCGTGGACGCTGTATGTCAGCAGGATACTGTTCAAGCTGGTGGAGGTTCTGTAATGGTGTGGGGAATGTGCAGTTGGAGTGAAGTGAGACCCCTGATAAGTGTAGATACACCGGTGACAGGTGACACACACGTAAGCATCCTGTCTGATCACTTGCATCTAACTATGTCAATTATGCACTCTGACAGACTTGGGCAATTGCAGGAGGACAATACGACTCCTCACAAGTCCAGAATTGCTACAGAGTGGCTACAGGCACATTCTTCTGAGTTTAAACATTTCCGCTGCCCACCAAACTCTCCAGACATAAACGTTTATGAGCATATCTGGGATGCCTTGCAATGTGATGTTCAGAGGAGATCTCCAACCCCTTGTACTCTTACAGATTTATGCACAGCCCTCCAGGATTCATGGTGTCAGATCCCTCCAGCACTACTTCAGACATTAGTTGACTCCATGCCATGTCATGTTGTGGCACTTGTGTGTGCTCATGGGGGCCCTACATGGTATTGGGCAGATGTACCAGTTTCTTTGGCTCTTCAGTGTACCTTGAGCAGAAGTTCACCTCACCATTGAACACATGATATTTGCAAATAAACTAGATTCCTTCAAGTACAAATAGTTTTTTCTGCCTTGAAAATAGAAATTGGTGTTAGTTGCAAATAACTTCTTTTTCAATATGTTTTTAACTTGTAACTGTTTTTGATAACACATGTTTTTAAAATGATTTAATGTAGCAGAGTGATAACATAACACATAAATTATTATATACAGTACTGACATGATTTTCTTGATAGCAATGCCTCTGAATTTGAATAGCACACTTGTTTCTAGATGCATGACCATTTTCTTCTTTAGAACAATTTTTCGCCTCTGAAAAAGTTTTACTTCACCAGAGCAGTTTCTGTAATTTCAGAAAAAGGCTGCAGAACACACATGTAGTGAATGCTATCATTTGAAAATGGAATAAGGAAATATACTGAATTTCTATTACAGGGATATTTAGAGGCAGAAGTCTGAAAAGTGTTGCATTTTGTTATTCAAAGCAAGGAAACAAGATAGCTGGATTTGTCCCTGAGTCTCCCAAATTTCTAGCACTTTTTTAAAATTTATTATAGAAGAAAACAACAAGAACTTTACTTAGACTTGTTGCAGCTGTTTAATTTCCTCACTCACTGAGGGGAATATGGCCACAACTTTTTTTGACAGAATAGCGTAGTACCATTTTTCTCTTTGGAAACTTAAACTGTACTTAATAAATGGTGCACTCAATGGTTGATTGGTGCAATAGGGCCTAGTGTGGCTACCACAAAGTTGTTATGATCTCAGTTTCATTGTTCATGAAGATAAATGTTGTATAGAGACTAACAGTAATGACTGTCTATTCAAGAAAATTTATGAATATATTTGCCTTATGTTTTAAAGGTTTTTGATAGCAGGAGATGTACATTTTCCACACTTAAATTTATGTTTCAATCCAGTCATTCATTGCTGAATGTAGTCAATCCATTAACTGCAGATAATTATTGGGCGGGAACCTATGTTTCAATTTTCATGTAGATCAGGATTTTTTTTTTTTTTTTTTTTTTTTTTTCCCCACAAGTCAGATTCAACATCAGAGTAAAAATTTCTTCTGGTTACTCACTTTCCATCATTGAATTGCACAGACTGCTTTCAACATGAGAACCTTCACCATTCAGGTCAGTCAACCACTCACTATTTTACTAGTCCCATCAAAACTCTTGATGTCAAGTCAAAGATATCTTTTATACAAAATGAAAATACAATACAAGAATTTATTTGAGTTAATATAAAATAACACATGTTGCTTTTAAGATTTTTGTGCATTTGTTACAATAACTGGAAATTAAGAAAATTAATTTTGTAAATGAAATAACTATTGTTAAATCTCCCCATTCTCTAATTGAAAATCATTGGTATATTTAATGTGAAAGGACAGGATCATACACATAATTCATTATTTATTGATAACAATATATATAATAATTATAGTTGATAATTTATTCCAAAAGTGAATCTTCAATGATTTATTTGAATTTTTACATATAAAAATGGGAAATGAAACTTCCTGATTTCATGCCACAACATTAAATGAAGGGACCAATATCTGATGAAATGAATCCCCATACCCTGAACATATTGCAAAGTTCAGTTCTTATGTGATTGCTTTTTTTGTGTTCTGGAACCATACAAATATGGTAGTCTATGATTTAAATTACTTGCATAAATGAGTGGTAAAAGTGCTTGCTATAATCATACAAATAGAAAACTGCAAAATGTGGACAGAAACACAACAACTTTTAGAAGTTTATTACCCCACAAACAGTTTTCATGTAGAAATCTGTAGCAAAAGTTATGATATTCTCTACACGTATCTTCAAAAGTATTCACAAAAATAAACATAAACAATAGTAAGTTATTACTGCACTGAATATCATGATTTTTCTAGAGAAACCCTCTACATGCATTTAAGCAATGTAACCAGTGAATCTTTTGTGGATGTCCTAGAAGAACTCAGTTTTCAAGTGCCTTAAGATGCAGACACAATGCAACTCATACCTCAGGACAGAGTAACAGGGCTATTGCTTTTCACAATACACATTAATAGCTCAACAGAACATTGTAGTGACTCTCTGAAGTACTTCCTACATGAAAAGATTGTCAAACAAGACATGCTGCCTCAATTAATATAGTTAGGAACCCAAGGGAATCAGTGAAGTTTGTTATCACCAAAAGTATTAGAACATGCTAAAATTTCCAATGTTCCTTGGGCAAAAATTTGTTTACTAATGAACAAAGGCAGAAACAACCATGAAATATTTAAATGTTATCACCTAACCTGAATTTCATGTACTTCAAACGACATCTCAGAATACTACTGAAAGCATTTCCAAACGGACATGCTAACTTCCTCTCTTCTTAAGCCAAGAGTTCAAGTTTTCAAAACAAACTTATTATTCAACTAAAAATGTGATTCTTTAGAGGCATGCAGTTCCCTCATTTTGAAAATCTAAAGGGACAAAAGACAGGAAAATCCTCAGCATAATGTGTTATTAATAATTTTATATGATTTTTATATCTAATACTTTCCTCTTCACTTAGTTTATACCATTCTTCAGTTTCTAATAACTTCCCCCAGTGTTAACTGTTTCACATAAATCAAATAAGTATGAACATAAAATGTTTTAAAAGGCAAATGGGTGCTATAATTTATGAAAAATAGACAAAGAGATTGTTTAAGAGCAGCAAAGAAGAAAGATGTCTTGTGATTAGCTGCAAAAAGCAACCATGGAGGTTATAGACGTAAGGCAGTCTAATATTTTGTGGCACTGTCTGATTTCTTTGTGCCCCTCCTTCGTCAGGTATTATAGTCAATGACAATGTTAGTGGCCTCTGCCTGCGAAGCTAACTAGCAATTCTGCATTGTAAACCTGGCACAAAGTACATAGACAGCAACTACATTACATTCCTGCACCTTCACAATGTTGTGGATCAGCTGGCCTGATTTTACTTCATGTTTGAAAAATTAATATACTTTAAAAGTAAGGTTCATGTTTTTTAAACATTTGATGCCTTCTAAGGGCTTCAGCCATTATGAGAACACTCACAGAACACACAAAATATTACAGAAATGAGTCAGCTGTAGTTTTGCACACATAAAATATGATAGGATGCTCAAAGATGATGAAAGTTTACACAGTATAGAACATGGAAATATGTTGAGCACTGATTGGCTAGCTGCATTGCTGTCTACTGTGCATCCCTAGCCAAAGGGTCATGAACGCTGTTGCAGACTGTAGTAGCCTACTACATGCAATCACTGAGTAATATACTGTACAATTCATCACAACTTACATCAATTAAGTTTTGACTTCCTAGCTTCATAAAAGAAATGAAACTTATAGAATAAACTGTTTGAACTCTAGCATCACAGTAATAATCTGGGTATTAATACTACACAGAACTGAGACTCCCAAGTTTTATCTTTATTTTATTTTTTAGAAGTCTCCATTTAAAAACTATTCTTTTTTATATTTGTTTCAAGGTGGCTGGTAACATTCCAACACTCCGCTTCCAATTTCCAAGAAACGTGTTTGATTCAGCATATCGAAATCCAGAGAATGCTTGCTTCTGTCATCCAGATGCTGATTTTTGTCCTCCATCAGGAGTATTTAATACTTCAGGATGTACTTTTGGTAAGAACATTACACTACATTTTTTGCAGTAAGCTTCATAACAAATCACCTTTTCATAATAAGTGTTTAATTTAAAGCTTGACAATAAGGAATTATACCAGTATTTATCACTAGATGCATTATCTGAAATTAAGAGTAAACTATAAGTCAACTTTAATTCAAAATGTTTCAGGTGCACCTATCTTCTTGTCATTCCCCCATTTTTACCTAGGGGATCGAAGCCTAATAAATGCCGTGGATGGTCTAACACCTAATGAGACACTGCACGACTCATATGTTGATATATATCCAGTAAGTTTTAATGTTTTATAAGCCTCAAAATGTAAAGAACTCTAGCATTTTCAATATCACAGAGCATTTTCCATTACAAAATTATTTGTTCCTAAATACAAAGGTGGTCATTATGTAAATACAATATCATACTTGTACACTGTCAACACAGGTATTAAGTTCAGTAGTAACATACTAAATTTTTATTGCTGACCTGAAAACAGCTTTCGCATCCCGCAACTACCCTCCCGACCTGGTACAGAAGCAAATAACCAGAGCCACCTCCTCATCTCCTCAAACCCAGAACCTCCCACAGAAGAACCCAAAAAGTGCCCCACTTGTGACAGGATGCTTTCCGGGAATGGATCAGATTCTGAATGTGGCTCTCCAGCAGGGATACGACTTCCTCAAATCCTGCCCTGAATGAGATCCATCCTTCATGAAATCCTCCCCATTCCACCAAGAGTGTCTTTCCGCCGTCCACCTAACCTTCGTAACCTCTTAGTTCATCCCTATGAAATCCCCAAACCACCTTTCCTACCCTCTGGCTCCTACCCTTGTAACCGCCCCCGGTGTAAAACTTGTAACCGCCCCCGGTGTAAAACTTGTCCCATGCACCCTCCCACCACCACCTACTCCAGTCCTGTAACCCGGAAGGTGTACACAATCAAAGGCAGAGCCACGTGTGAAAGCACCCACGTGATTTACCAACTGACCTGCCTACGCTGTGAAGCTTTCTATGTGGGAATGACCAGTAACAAACTGTCCATTCGCATGAATGGACACAGGCAGACAGTGTTTGTTGGTAATGAGGATCACCCTGTGGCTAAACATGCTTTGGTGCATGGCCAGCACATCTTGGCACAGTGTTACACCATCCGGGTTATCTGGATACTTCCCACTAACACTAACCTGTCAGAACTCTGGAGATGGGAACTTGCCCTTCAGCCAGGCCTCAATCTCCGCTAATTTCTAATTTCAATTTGCCGTTGCTCATACCTCACCTGTCTTCCAACAACATCTTTGCCTCTGTACTTCCGCCTCGACTGACATCTCTGCCCAAACTCTTTGCCTTTACAAATTTCTGCTTGTGTCTGTGTATGTGCTGATGGATACGTGTGTGTGTGCGAGTGTATACCTGTCCTTTCTTCCCCCTAAGGTAAGTCTTTCCGCTCCCGGGATTGGAATGACTCCTTACCCTTTCCTTTAATACCCACATCCTTTCGTCTTTCCCTCTCCTTCCCTCTTTCCTGATGAAGCAACCTTTGGTTGCGAAAGCTTGAATTTTGTGCATATGTTTGTGTTTGTTTGTGTGTCTATCGACCTGCCAGCACTTTCGTTTGGTAAGTCACATCATCTTTGTTTTTAGATATATTTTTCCCACGTGGAATGTTTCCCTCTATTATATTCATAACTCCGGAGATGGGAACTTGCCCTTCAGCATATCTCTCTTCTCGTTATCCGCCAGGCCTCAATCTCCGCTAATGCAATGCAAACATGTTGGATTGTTTATATATACATATATATATATATATATATAAACAAAGATGATGTGACTTACCAAACGAAAGCGCTGGCACGTCGATAGACACACAAACAAACACAAATATATACACAAAATTCTAGCTTTCACAACCAACGGTTGCTTCGTCAGGAAAGAGGGAGGGAGAGGGAAAGACAAAAGGATGTGGGTTTTAAAGGAGAGGGTAAGGAGTCATTCCAATCCCAGGAGCGGAAAGACTTACCTTAGGAGGAAAAAGGACAGGTATATACTCGCACACACACACATATCCATCTGCACATACACAGACACAAGCAGATGTTTGTAAAGGCAAAGAGTTTGGGCAGAGATGTCAGTCAAGGTGGAAGTACAGAGCCAAAGATGTTGTTGAATGACAGATGAGGTATGAGCGGCGGCAACTTGAAATTAATGGAGGTTGAGGCCTGGTGGGTAACTAGAAGAGAGGATATACTGAAGGGCAAGTTCCCATCTCCGGAGCTCTGACAGGTTGGTGTTAGTGGGAAGTATCTAGATAACCCGGATGGTGTAACACTGTGCCCAGATGTGCTGGCCGTGCACCAAGGCATGTTTAGCTACGGGGTGATCCTCATTACCAACAAATACGGTCTGCCTGTGTCAACTCATGCAAATGGACAGTTTGTTGCTGGTCATTCCCACATAGAAAGCTTCACAGTGTAGGCAGGTCAGTTGGTAAATCACGTGGGTGCTTTCACACGTGCCTCTGCCTTTGATCGTGTACACCTTCCGGGTTACAAGACTGGAGTAGGTGGTGGTGAGAGGGTGCATGGGATAGGTTTTACACCGGGAGCAGTTACAAGGGTAGGAGTCAGAGGGTAGGGAAAGTGGTTTGGGGATTTCATAGGGATGAACCAAGAGGTTATCTTTACAAATGTCTGCTTGTGTCTGTGTATGTGCGGATGGATATGTGTGTGTGTGCAAGTGTATACCTGTCCTTTCTTCCCCCTAAGGTAAGTCTTTCCACTCCCGGGATTGGAATGACTCCTTATCCTCTCCCTTAAAACCCACATCCTTTCGTCTTTCCCTCTCCTTCCCTCTTTCCTGAAGAAGCAACCGTTGGTTGCGAAAGCTTGAAATTTTGTGTGTGTGTTTGTGTGTTTTTTTTTATTGTTTCTATCTACCAGCACTTTCCCGTTTGGTAAGTAATGGAATCTTTGTTTTTAATATATTTTTCCCATGTGGAATGTTTCTTTCTATTTTATTCAATACATTCCTAATGTTGTTTTCTTCTTAGAAGGAGAAAATTTGCTGTAGGAAGTTGAAACAATTTGCCATTTCCTTTTTGTACACCCAACAGATTGTGGTCCATTAAAATTAAAGAAATTAAACTTCCAGATCTAAATACTCCAGTTGTACTCCACATCATCAAATTGAGTTCATGACTGGGTCTTTATTATATTTATTATCTGATCGCCATTGAATAAAACAGTCATTAACTTATCCCATTTAGTATTTCACACCCTGTGATTATAGTTCATAATAAAGGTTTCTCAAATATATTTAAATTAATGAACATTCTTCAGCACTGAACAAAAGTGTATGAATTTTCTTAAATGAATTTTTATCTACAAGTCAAGTTACATACAGGGCTAGGGCTCAAAATGACCCCCCTGGCATTTGGAAACAGCACTGCAGCTTCTTAACTACTGTCTTTCTGTTACCCTGTCAAACTCAACATGGGCTATCTTTCTAGTCGTCACCACATAGCTCTAATGGGGAACAAAATGGGACTACACCCCAATGTGCATCCCAAAATTAAATCTTTATCCAACAGTAAACTTTGAACTCAAAAGAGATTACATGGAACATTAAAACTAACTATGAACAACATTTTTGGTGTGTCACCTCATGTCATCTGTATCTGTATTCTGTCAAGGTAAGGACTTATTGTAAGGTAACATTTCAAAGAGATGCTTATTTCCTGCTTTGAGCTAAACAACTTGTGGATAGCCTCCTGCCACATCAAATTGTTGTGCACAGTTTAATTTTATAATGTCTTTTGTCTCAGATGCTAGTCTGTGAAATAATTCAGGGAATACAGGAGTACGGAATTCAGCTAAGTGCAAATAACAAATGAGAAAATTGTATCATAAGATTTGTCATCATTTGTGTGATTACTTGCTGAGGGAATATTGGAATAAATTTGCTGTTAAATTGCAGAATGATGTGATCCTATCATTTAAGGAGGACAACTTAACAACAGCTGTTAAATCCTTATGTGAACCAGATGTACATTTTATGTCAATTTTGAGTTTGATATGTTATGCTGAGACATATCCAGTGATGTCATGCAAACCAATCATAAATTTTTATGTATAAATTTCTAAAGCTGTTTCTAGAAATCAATTTGCCTGTTGCAATAAGTGCTAAATTGCACTGTATTCTTCATTTGAGTTTCTTTGCATTCTTCTTGAGTTTTGCACTTCTCCCTGTTTCAGAGGAATCTAGAGGCTTTCTATTCTTATAGTTCCATAATTTTGCTAACAGGTATCCTCATCTATTTTTCACAAGTGTTCTGGTCCATGTCTGAAAAACTACAGGCCTTGCTATCTTGGGCAAGTATATGATGAAATATTTCCATTTCTTGAATTTCCATCACATCTTGTTTATAAAATATAATAATTTCTCGGTCGCTAAAAACTGTATGGTGTAATCCTTCTGCTTCAGATATACTTGGAAGAACTGACACAAAATATTTCAGTCACAAAATTCCACTATTCTCAAACAATTAAATGAGATTTTTACGTTATCTTAAGTGTTGTGAAGTGAGAAATGTTGACGCAGCTGATGATCATTGACAATTCCTCATCCTACTTTGCAGCAAAATACGGATTTTTCATCCTTTAATTACATATCTGATTTGGAAGAGATTCAATATTTTGTCAGATAAATTTTGACTTCCATGTATGTACAGCAATAAAGTCTATATCAGCAAAGTAAGTATCCTAAAGGAGGTTAACGTAAACTGTATAGATTAAATCACTCACTACACACCAGTAATTACACATTTATTTCCTAGCTTTGATCACCAAGAAAAACAACAGAGTAAATAAGTAATCTGAATACCACACTTTCACATAACCGAGCGAGGTGGTGCAGTGGTTAGCACACTGGACTCGCATTCGGAAGGACATCGGTTCAATCCCGCGTCCTGCCATCCTGATTTAGGTTATCCATGATTTCCCTAAATCTCTCCAGGCAAATGCCAGGATGGTTCCTTTGAAAGGGCATGGTCGACTTCCTTCCCCATCCTTCCCTAATCCGATGAGACCGATGACCTCAATGTTTGGTCTCTTCCCCCAAACAACCAACCAACCAACTTTCACATACACAAACTGATCATCACTAACTTATGGTATATCAATCAGTGTACTTCTCTCTGAAACTGCAGCAATATCTGTAAAATTCTATTATTTCTTTTCTTTTATGATAATTGTTCATATGGCATGCATGAAACTGTGAGGATTATCACAGTGCAACAATGAACTGCTCTGTAGACATTTGGTTGCGGTGGAATTGAGTGAACAGGAACTTCAAGTATTATGACAGTTAGGTGAGAAAACTTGGATTTCATGGTCGAGCAGCTGCTCATAAGCCACACCTCTCACCAGTAAATGCCAAACAATGCCTTGTTTGGTGTAAGGACCGTAAGCACTGGACGATTGAACAGTGGAAAAACATTGTGTGGAGTGACGAATCACAGTACACAATGTGGTGATCCGATGGTAGGGTGGGGTACAGTGAATGCCCGATGAATGTCATCTGCCAGCGTGTGTAGTGCCAACAGTAAAATTCGGAGGTGGTGGTATTATGGTGTGGTCATATTTTTCATTGAGGGGGCTTGTGCCCCTTGTTGTTTTGCATGGCACTATCACAGCACAGGCCTACATTGATGTTTTAAGCACCTTATTGCTTGAAGAGCAGTTCAGCGATGGAAATTGCATCTTTCAACATGATTGAGCACCAGTTTATAATACATGGCCTGTGGCAGAGTCGTTACATGACAATAACATCCCTGTAATGGGCTGGCCTGCACAGAGTCCTGACCTGAATCCTATAGAACACGTTTTGGATGTTTTGGCACACCAACTTCATGCCAGGCCTCACCGACCAACATTTATTCCTCTCCTCAGCGCAGCACTCTGTGAAGAATGGGCTGCCGTTCCCCAGGTAAACTTCCAGCACCTGATTGAACATATGCCTGCGAGAGTGGAAGCTGTCATCAAGGCTAAGGGTGGACCAACACCATATTGAATTCCAGCATTATAGATGGAAGGTGCCACGAACTTGTATGTCATTTTCAGCCAGGTGTCCAGATGCTTTCAATCATATAGTGTATATAAAGAGTGGAAAAGAGTAGGACACATTAACCAATGATATCACAATAATAACTCAAATTTTGAATTAGGAAATATTAAATATGGAGTCTCAAAATGTCGAGTACCTGGCTCATTTCTGTTCTTTACCTGAATAAATGACTTCCATGGGAGATTAGAGGATTCTTCAAAAAAGTTTTGTTTGCAGATGATATAAATACATTAGTAAAGGGCTCGAGTAAAAGAATAACACAGACAACCAAGATAATAGTGGAGCAGGCCTGCCATTGGCTCACAGTTTGTAAATTAAATCTTGATCTTACAAAATCGAATGCTTTGCAGTTACAAACAAATAAAATTGGCTTACAGGTATGAGAAACAGAGATCAGTATGCACTGCACACTAAATGAAACACTGTGTATCAACTTTCTAGGCTTCAGTTTTATCTTCTTTGCACTTAACAATGTCTCTCATTGTGTTAACATGTGGACGGAATGCTATCACAGTTTGCATATATTCACTCAACACTGCCCTATGGCAGGATCCTCTGGGTAAAAGCAGTTAAGGTAAAAAAATTATTCTGCAGCAATGTGCAGTATGAATATATACCAGTCATTGCTGTACTGCTTATTTACATTTCCAGTATATGTGTAACATTTCTACCTTTTCTCCATTGGTGTAAGTTGTATTTACATAAACATTCCACTGAAGATGACAGACTAAATGATCAGTTCACATTTGTCTTGTGCTCCTGTTTGTTTACTGTTAACTCCAGCAATTGGATGGGTTACCTTACCCTGGATACATCCACAGTGTGCTAGTACAGGAGAGTCAAAGTCAATTTCATGTTACAAAACTTTCTGACAGATGTCCCAAATTAGGACTTGAACCTGATACCTTCACCTATCAAGACAAGTGTTCCATTGATTGAGCTATCTAAGCATGACTCATGATCCACCATCATAGCTTTACTTGAACCAGTATTATTGTACCTCATCTCTGACCTTCTAAACTTCACCTCTCCTGCATACCTTACAGGACTAGCACTCATGAAAGAAAGGATATTGTGGAGATGCTGCTTAGCCCCAGCCTGGGAAATTGGTTCCAGAACAAATTTTCACTCTGCATTTTTAAATCAGTACACACTCCACTGCAAAGTGAAAATTCATTCTGGAAACAAACCACAGGCTGTTGGCTATCCATGTCTCTGCAGTATTCTTTCTTCCAGGGGGGCTAGTCCCTAAGGTATACACGAGAATTCCTCTGAAGTTTGAGAGATAAGAGATGAGGTACTGACCACCCAGTTATCAGTCAGGATGAATGGGCATAGGCAGAGGGTGTATACTTTCAACACACAATATCCTGTTGCAGAGCATGCTGTACAACATGACGGTCATGACCTCAGTGCCTGTTCCACGACAAGTACAGTCTACATTCTTCCCCCAGACAACACTTTCTCAGATCTCCGCAGGTGGGAACTAGCACTACAACATGTCCTCAGTTCTCGTCACCTACCTGGCCTTAATTTATATTAATTCCTTCTGTCTCAGCACTTATTCGCTGTAACTACTCCTTTCTTCATTCCATTTTAGTTTTTACCGTTTTCCATTTTCTGACTTGTCTATTTTTCGTCGTCCCTCCTACCACCTCTGTTACATACAATGCACTTAGCTTTTCACTCTTATTAACTCCTACATGTTGTTTTAGTAGTAATATCTGTCTTCCACCTTTAAGCTCTCAGGATTTCAAATCTCATTGAGTGCAATCCCCAACAATCAGTCTTTCCTTCTCATCCTGTCTGGTAAGTCTCCCCTGACCTGGGGTTCTGTGTGACTTTTCTGAACTGTACCCCTTTCCCTAAACCTCTCCAGTCCTTTTCCTTCACTCCTCTTCCTCCCCTTCAACTCTTCTACCAGAAGAAGGAGCCACTGGCTCCGAAAGCTTGTAAAAGTTATGTCCTTTTGTATGTGTGTTCCCCTGCCACCACTTGGTGAGTTGATTCTTTTATTGTCCATTTACATTATAATACCATTAACTGATTATTTGTCTGAGTGGTATGTTGCATGTGTGTGTGCGTGTTGAAGTGATCTAGAAAATATTCTCACACTCATCAATACTGGTTATTAGTATACCTTACAATAATTCCAACTGTGACTGCCTCCATCAATTTCTCACTTCCAAACTTTCTCCTCCACAACGGTATTTATGGAACATTGTGTGTCAATTAATTAATTAATTAAAAGGGAATAAAAATTATCAATGCTGTTCAAAATTTGTGCAGAAACTGGGTGTGCCTCTTGCTGGCTGGTCACGAATTCAGATCAACATCATGGTGAGGACCACACCATACATGCAGACTGTCAAATGTTTCAAAGATAGAACAATTTTACCTATTGCTTGGATTGAAATGGTAAGTAAAATTTGTACTTGTTCAGTAGATATGTTAACAATATTGTATTATATTATTTGTATGTTTTTGTTTAAAACAGCTACTTTGATAAAACTAGTAATTATATATGATGTGCAATTTTTCTCTGACATCAGTTTTTTTCATGTGTGCCATTTGTCCTTTTCTTCTGTAGAATAACAGTTAACATCTCCTACATTAATCACTGTATAGTACTACCTTTAACTGCAACATTTTCTGTACTGTTCCAAATTGCAGTTCACTAGCACTGAAATACCTGCTGCTATTATTACTAGTACTTCCATCATAGTTATATTCAGGGTAACTTACTAATACTTTCACTTTTACTATGACTGGACAATAATTAGCTTTTAGCAAATGTGAATGCACTACAGAATCCAGATCATATGAAGTGTCTGTCTTACTAATACTCCTAGTATAGTGACTGACTGATCTTTTTGCCTTATGTATTAACAGCTTCCTTTTCTTAAATACTGGACCAAGTAGCCATTTGGCTGAACTGGTTTTCTCTTGTTCCCGGTCCTTATTGTCCTTCCTTGTCCTGTGATGAAATGTTTGTACTGGTGTGCTGCTTGACACACTCCCTTCAGTTAAATCTCAGTATGTAACATGGCAGAGAAATAGACAATGGAAGAAGCACATAAGGGCAATAGCACAAAAGACAAATGGTTGACTTCAATTTACTGGGAAAGTTCTAGGAAAGTGTTGCTCATATATGAAGGAGACCACATATGGAACACAGGTGCAACCCATTCTTGAGCATAACTTGAGTGGTTGGAACCCCCAATGAATCAGATCAATGGGAGACATCAAAACCATTCAGAGGCATGCTGCTAGATTTGTTTTTGGTATGTTCAGTCAACTTGTGAATATTGCAGAAATGCTCAGTGAACTCAAATGAGAATTCATGGAAGGAAAATGACATTCATTTTGTGAAACACAGTTGAGCAAAATTTAGCTAACTAGCACTCGTAGCTAAAAGCAGACCAATTCTATTGCCACCAGCATACTTCCTGTGTAAAGACTGCAAAGAGAAGATAAGATAAATTGGGGCTAATACAGAAGCTTATGGACTGTTGTTTTTCCCTTTCTCCATTCACAAGTAGAACAGGAAATGGAATGGCTAGTAGTGAAAAAAGGTGCCCTCTAACATGTATTGTGTGGTGACTTATGGTGTAATGTGTAAATGTAGATATAGATGCTTGTTGCCCTTATAATCCAAAATGAACATCATCATGTCGTTACAACATCAAAATTCTCTCTAAACCTCATTATGTTGCAGGTATTTTGACCCCTCAGAAAATATTAGCAGGTAACTGTAAGGAACATGCGTAGAGTGCAATGTCATGATCATATTGTTCACGAGAATGAGAGAGAAGTGAGACAGTGAAACTGCAAGGTCTCCACCTCTTGTACAGCAGCAATAGACCACTGAACTGGACATTCACAGCAAACTAATGGCTCACCATCTAGAGTATTACATGCCCTGTTTCCTTAAGACATTTCATACAGATTTGTTCTTAACATGTCCATATAATTAACATTTATGTTTAATTTACAAATGTTTGAATAAAATTATGCAAAATCTTACTTGGAATTTGTAAGTACAAGAATCATCTTAAAATGATGTGCATATCTTAAAAACATAAAGAACAAAAGCTTTTTCCTAAAAACACGCCTAATATATACATCTATGTGAATCAGGTCGCTTAGCTGCCATAATAACCTGAACACCACTTGTATGAAACTCATATTTATTCTAAGTGCACAATTACATGTATACACACATAAACAAGCCTCGCGAGCGTCACAGGTCGAAACGTAAAAACCACTGCACAAAGGCACGTGCCAAGTCCCATGTCCTAAGAGCGTGTCAGTGTGCAGAGGTACCACTCTTCTCTATTCTGGTGGTCGACGACCGCCACAGAGGCCCCCCTTCCAGTGCGGAGAACGGTGAGAGGAGGTGATGTAGGTTGGTGTGGTGATCGGTCCATGGTGTTCAAACAGTGACAGGTACCGTTAGTAATCACGCCTATTACCTGCAGGACACACTGGGACTAGGTGGGGTAACACGCACCACATTAGAGGTAGGAATGTCACTGATCTGCAGGAAAATGCATCATTGTGGAGGTATCTGCGCCTCCGTGGAGTTCTTGTGGGTGTATCCAAGTGGTGCGGAAGCGTCCCCTGCTGCCTCCTGTGTGCGTGACAGTTCGGCTGACGTGGTGGTGATCAGCTGTTGCAGGCACGCATTTTCGGCACAAAGGTCGGTGATCTCGAGGTACTGGGTTGTCAGGCGTGACCGGGAGGCGGAGAGCTCTGTCGTGAGATGGGCGTGTTAGGCAGTCACGGTGGGCAAGGTATCACAGTGTGTGGCAGGGGGCAGGGGGCAGGGGGAAGGTGGCGAAAATCTCTGGTATCCTGTTGCCGGAAGCGTGATGCAGGAGGGCTGCTGCCTCGAGGTCTGGCGAGAGCCCGAAGTTGTGCAGGAAATCCATACCGATAACGGGGCAGTCGACATCCACGATGCAAAATGTTCAGGTGCAGCGTAAATCAGGCGAGAGATTTAGTTGGAGTTTGGCTGAACCATGGATGCAAATTGTAGAATTGTTGGCTGCTCACAGTGGCATGGCGGGCATCAATGTCGAAGATGTGGCGCTCGACTTAGGAATGACGCTAGCATCGGCGCCCGTGTCCACGAGGCAGTAGAGTGTGCTCATCCTGTCCTGGATGTACAGTCTGCCGGCATGGTGGGCAGTGTGGGTGGTCAGTCGATAAGGTTTTTGGTGCACTAAACTGCCGGTGTGAGCCGTGGCGCCTATTCTGACTCGCACTTCCCGTTTGGGTAGCTGCAGGGTGTGCGACAAGAATGTAGTGTCACTGAACGTGATATGATACTGGCATAGTGGGTATGCTGGGTGTTGTGCCTGAGCTGGTGAGCTGGCAACGTCACGTGGCATGTTCTGTTGCGCCCTCGTGGAGGTGGGCGGGGCAACCGGTCGAGGAACCGTAACAAGCACGGCTGTCTGGCCGCCAGGGGGCTCCATTGGCTGTTGCTGTGAGCTGTGCACCCAGCCTCTGCTGGCTGGCCAGTGAAATGTAGTAGATGTGTCACCAACATTTGGAGTGTCGGAAAAACAGGAGGACGTGACCTAGTGATTTTTTATGATGGAATACGCCTGGTCTGCCAGTCATAGTTTTTCCTCCAGAGCGGCGTTTTGGTAAGCCAATAGGTGTAGTTGGAGGTCTGGCGGTAATTTCACAAGTCACAACACCCAGAGTGCATGGTCTGGGAGTAGCTCCTTGCCCACCTGGGCCCTTAAATGATGCCAAAGTTGTGAAGGCGTACGGTCCCCTATTGACACGTCATGAATTATGTAGTGGATGGCTTCTGCTGGAGGGCATGATTAGCGCTCGATGATGCGAGCTCTGGTGATGGCATGTTTGTGCTGGCTTTGGTGGCGAGAGCAATAGGTCACTGACCAGGTCCAGTTCATCGTGGAGGTGGGTAATTAAACAAATGAAACGTGCGTCATCTCCCCACACTCCATGAATGTCCAGAATATTGCGCACTAACACAAACCATGATATAGTGTTGTCCTTCTGTAGTTGTGGCAGCTTTGGAAACCACCCTACCCTACAGGTGGCTGTTGTGGCATTGTCGGAAGATGGCGATGGGCGGGGGGTGGGGGGGGGGGGCAGCAGAGGCCCTGAAACTGGTATAGGTTTGACTGTCTGTACTGTAATGCAATTAGGCCTCTGACCACACGACACACATGGTGCAGGAGCAAACGCAGTAGGCGCGGGCATCGCAACGTAGTGGTATGCGCTTCGGGCGAAAGTACCTGGTTGTGTGTCAGGCTGGTATGTAACATATTCATATGGGATGTTGCTGAGCACTGTGGTGAGGGAAGTTCTTGTTTCACCTGCGGTATGAAGTCCGGAAACTGCCATGTGTTTGGATTCACTGCAACATGTGTGGGCCATAGTCCGTGGACTGTACTAGTGGGGTTATGTTTTGCACACGACTTTAACACTGTAGTCAGAGCCGTTGATGGCTGAATTACTGGCAATTCGTCCATGAATGAAATTATAGGCAAACTCATGGTGAGCTCCCAGTCACAAATCATGTGGTGGTTCATCAGTGTGTAACAGTGGCAGGAGGAAAGATGAAAAACGCGCGTACTGTGGTCGTATCGAAGAAGTCCGGGGTCACCACTATGGGAGTCGTGTCGCTTAGCTGCTGTAATAACCTGAACACCACTTGTATGAAACTCGTATTTATTCTAACTGCACAATTACACATATACACACATAAACAAGCCTCGCGAGCGTCACTGATTGAAATGCAAAAACCACTGCACAAAGGCACACGCCAAGACCCGTGTCCTAAGAGCGTGTCAGTGCACAGAGATACCACTCTGCTCTATTCCGGTGGTCGATGACGGCCACACGTCTATTACATAACATTGAATTGTGATAAAACTGAAACAGATAGACAGAATCACATCCATATATTAAATACATGATACCTCACATATAAAAATCTATAAATGAACTGTTCAATACGAATGACTGTATTATTTGCAACTAGTCTGTATTAATCAAGGAAATACTCATTTCAGTATGCTGCAAAACAGAATAGGTCAATGTAGTGAAGTAACACATAAACCCTGAGGCTCTAAAACGTGGCAGAGAAATTCTCAGCACTGTTCTCTTAACTCATGTTTGGCTTAGTCAAATCAAACTTGAGCTTTTGGTAGTAAAGAAGACCCAGTGAAAATAATTAAACATTTGACGTCCAATTAACTCAAAATCCCTTTCTGTACCAATACAGATTTTTACATCAATTTGCAATCTCTCAGAGGTAATTTGAATAAACTACAATACTGTCTGCTGTGTAGGACTGTCTGATGTGAAGTGCCTAAGTTCCATTCAGCAACTGATTATATCACTCTTCTGCAGTTTGTTTCACAGCTGGTTATCATTGCTAGTGGTAATATTATTGCGGCTTGTAACAGTGCTGCAGAACTCATGTCCCTTCCTGTTGCTGGCAGCAGCGGTGGCTCTTGGTTCATGTGATTTTGGATGTTTCCTACCTCAGTATCCACAGTGGCCAAAACTGCATCTTGGAGCTCAATACTGGTGCAAGTTACCCAGCGGGTATGGCAGCCAGAGCAGCATACAAGAACTGGATTTTTAGGTTGGAAATAATGCTGGGCAGTCAGTGATAGTTGCTGGCTGTCTTGCTGGAGTAAGCCAAGCACTGTCTATGATTGGGCATGGTTGGCACCCATGGAGTGACTTGGCTGGATTCTTCACCTCCTTCGGTGTTGTATGATAGATTCTTAAGGAGACTGTTAGCACTGTTGTACAATTTGCTTCCCACAACATGTGGACCATTTTTGAACCTTTTTTGTCTTTATAGTCTATAAACAATGTCTTTTATGAATCCCCACAAGAAAAAATCCAGAGGCATCAAGTCTGGTGAACAAGACTAGTCTCACCGTTCCCATTAGTGTTGTATTGCAAAACCATCGAATGGTGTTTCCATGTCAATGGCACATTAGATGGCTACACTGTATTTGGTGAATATTTACTATTTGCACAGTATATGAAAGAGAATTGTCAGAGCATGTACTTTGATAAGTGCCAAAGTGATAAGGAATACCACTCAATCCATGATAAGAAGATTTCAGCACTGCACTGATACCAATTGTAATCACGTCAAACACCTTCTGTGAATGGATGTCCATGCCACCTTTGTGACCTATATTGACCATCAAAGGCCTTACTGTTACACATCATTGGATTCATCCTGATAGATGCTATCAGAAAATAAGTACTAAACTATAGCATCCCATTTGAAAAAACAAAATTGACTTTCGTGTCTCTGAAGTGACTCCTCCTAGTAACAGTAAAATATTATGGCCCTCATTGTCCCTTACAACATTTGCCCCACAAACTTTTCAGCTACTATCATACTTCCAGAGTTATTCTAGGTGGCAATAGTTAGTGACTCACCCTGCATGTGCCAATACCTGCAGTGGAGAATATTCTGACCGCATTTGGCTAGTGTGACTTTGCATGTGTTGTTACCACCCGTATACACCACTGGAATAGCCCCATAAAGTCCACTTACAGGCATGCTCCAGGGTCCTGTGTTGATGACTAGAACTGAAACTGTTGATGGGGTGATGACTATGATGAAATATGAGTCTTGCAATGTGTGATCGTACTGACAGTGTACTTGTTCATATCGTGCCAGTACACATGACAGCAATAGTACATATTCGGTTCTGATGATTCCCCAATGACCCCACTGGAGTAGTGTTAAGAGTGCCAATTGGAGGGCCTATGGATTGTCTGTGTGGTTATGTTCAGTCACTGCAGAGAAGAGGAGAACTCTTTGACATACACAAAAATGACGGCATCTAAGGGGAGCAGGCTTTTGGTGTCCAATTATTTTCATTGGAGTCCTACAGACCAGATTTTTTGTAGAAGTTTATCTTCAGCCATTGCTTCCACTACTTACAAAGCTTTCAGTCAGTTTTCTGTGGGGACTATTTGGTGATTTGCACTCAGTATGAGAACAGATTGTGGAGAAGAGTCAAAGGCTTCATTTGGTCCCACTAGGAATCACAATAGGTAGGCTGCATTGGCATGGTGTACTGTGGATCGAGATGAAATTTTACATTGATAGCTACTGAGAAAGATATTCCAGCGCACAATTAAATGCTTTAGTCAAGGGCAAAGATTGTGAGAAGAGTTTTATGATCAGTAACTAATTTAAATGAAGTGCCAGACTCATATTCACGGAGTTTTTGAAAGCTGAAAATTCTAGATAGGACATCCTTCTCTATTTGTGATTAGTTAGTCTGAATCATTGATGGAGTTTTTCATACATAAATAATTGGTCACTCTGGTCTATCTAATGCACAATGAGATAGCTGCAAGCCAAACCCATTCTGAAACACATAAGTTGCAAGAACAAGGGTGAATAGGATTAGGTGAGATGCTTAAATCAAACAACATCTCAAAGCAGAAAAAGTGCACTACCTCCTTTAAATAACTGTATGAATAACGGAATGGCATACATCAATATAAATGACAAAGAGAGGAGTGAAGCATTTCTAATGACTGCAAAAAAGCACTGACCATTCCCATTTTCAAGAAGGGTTATCAGACCATGCACAAAATTGTAGACCTATATCTTGACGTCAGTTTGTTGCCCAATTTTTAAATATGTTTCACTCATTCATTATGAAATTTCTGAAGACTGAAAATCTCCTGTGTAGGAATCATTGTTGGTTCCAGAAATGATAGTAATGTGAAACCCATTCCACTCTCTTCATCCATATGCCCAGAAAGCAGTAGATGCTGTGTTCCTTGACCTCCAGAAGGCATTTGACAGCTCTGTACTGCTACCTAATGAAGAAAATATAAGAATACAAAATATCAGACCAACTGTGTGACTGGACTGAAGAATTTTTAGCAAACAGAGCACAGCCATCATTTTGAACAGAGAGAGATCTTCAGAAATTAAAGTAACTTTCAGTGTGCCCCCCACGACCATGTAATAAGAACATTACTTTTCAAGATACATGTAAATGATTTAGTAGATAACATCAGAAGTTCGATCAGGCTTTTCATGGATGATGCTGTTGTACACAGAGAACTTGAAATCCTATAAAATTATTGTGAAATGCAGGAAAACCTGCAAAGGATTGACACTTACTGCAGTGAATTGCACTTGACTCTCAACATAAACAAATGTAATGTATTGGGAATACATAAACAGAAAGCTCCTTTACTGTATGATTACAAGACTGCAGAACAAACACTGGAAGCAGTAATTCCAGGAAAAATCTAGGAGTATGCACATGGTGTGATTTGAAATGGAGCAGCCATACAAAAATTAATTTTGGGTAAAGTAGATACCAAACTGGGAATCATTGGTAGAATCATTAGGGAATGTAACCCATCAACAAAGCAAGTAGCGTACAAAACATTCATTACAGCAATCTTGAATACTCCTCATCATTCTGAGATATGCGCCAGATAGGATTGATAGAGGAAATAGAGAAGATCTCAAGGAGAGCAGCACATTTCATTACAGGCTCATTTAGTTAGTGCAAAAATACCTTGGAGAAGCTCAATCAACTCCAATGGCATACACAACAAGAGAGGCATTTGGCATCATGATAGGGTCTACTGTTAAAATTCCAAGAGTGCACATTCATAGAAGAGTCAACCAATGTGTTGCTTTCTCCTACATATACCCCACAAAAAGTCTGTGAAGATAAAATTAAAAAGATTTGATGTCACATGGAGTCTCACCAGCAATTGTTCTTTCCATGAACCATACACAACTGGAACAGGAAAAGGGGGAAATGACAGTGGTACACAAAGTACCCCCGATATACACCATAAGGTGACTTCCAGAATATAGATATACATTTACATGCAAAAAGCATGTTCATATTCTGAAGTACATTCAAAAAGATTGCCAACTTTGCAGAAATCTTTCTGTGGTGTTGAAAACTACACTGAGGTGACAAAACTCATGGGATACCTCCTAATATGATGTTGTATTGTGTTTTGCTCAGTGTAGTGCAGCACCTTGACACAGCATGGACTCAACAAGCCACTGGAGCTCTGCTGCAGAAATATTGAGCCATGCTGCCTCTAGCAAGTGAAAGTGTAACTGGTGCAGGATTTTGGGCATGAACTGACCTCTTGATTTTGTCCCATAAATGTATGGTTGTATGCATGTTGAGCAAATCATTCACTTGAATTCTCCAGAATGTTCTTCAAACCAATCATGAACAATTTTGGTCTGTGACATGACGCATTGTCACCCACAAAAATTCCATTGGTGTTTGGGAAAATGAAGTCAATGAATGGCTGCAAATGGCCTCCAAGCAGCCAGACATAACCATTTACTGTGAACGATAAGTTCAATTGAACAACATGACCTAGTCCATTCCATGTAAACACAGCTTGCACTGTTATGGAGCCCCCACCAGCATGCACAGTGCCTTTTTGACCCCTTGGGTCTGCTCCAAACTCGAACCCTACCATCAGGTTTTACCAACTGAAATCAGGACTCATCTGACCAGGTCACACTTTTCCAGTGATCCAGGTTCCAACCAATATAGTCACGAGCCTAAGAGAGGTGCTACAGGCAATGTGCTGTTAGCAAAGGCACTCACATCAGTCATTTGCTCCCATAGCCCATTAACACCAAATTTCAATGCACTCTCCTAATGGATGTATTTGTCATACATCCCGTATTGATTTCTGAGGTTGTTTCGCAAATAGCTGCTTGTTCGTTAGCACTGACACATCTACACAAATACCACTGCTCTCAATAATTACTTGAAGGCTATCGGCCACTGCTCTGTCCATAATGAAAGGTGGCACCTGAAATGTGGTATTCTAGGCATACCCTTGACACTGTGGATCACAGAATATTAAATTTTCTAATGATTTCCGAAATGGAATGTCCCAAGTGTTTAGCTCCAATTAACATTCTGCATTCAAAGTCTGTTAATTCCTGTCATGCAGCCACAATAACATTAGAAACCTTTCCACATGAATCACCTAAGTACAAATGATAGCTCTGTCAATGTACTGCCTTTTCATATCTTGTGTGCATGATATTACTGACATCTGTATACATGCATATCAGACTCTATGGTGTGGTAAGGTTGTGAATAACTTAAGTGTACATCTCTGCTGCCCACACACTGTCCTTGCCCATGAAATACCATACATATTCATCATCATGGCAGAAAAATGCGCTCTTCTGTGAATTGCAACACAGACCCAACTGTTGTAGCTGAGTGAGCACTCAGCACAGATTGCATAAATAGTTCTCTTAGTCTGTTTCTGTAACAAATAGATCATCCAATTTAAACAATTTTGCAATATTACACAAAAGGTAGAAAATAGCTAGCACAGATACTATTATTTTTTTTTTAATTTATAATGCCATTACTGGAAGATTGGCAATGGAGCAGTCAAATGCATTAAAGGAACCATGACAAAGATATTAAGGCCATTGTGTTGATGGACTACAAAGAACCATAAATGAAGTGTGACAGCTTTGTATGTGGCTAAAGCATACCACACACCAACATCTGGAACTGCTCATCTGTATTCTACCAATGAAATGGTACAAGGTAGGAGAGGGATGGAGCTTAGTTGTTTATATGTCTCCCTGTGATTATTGTGACAACTGATATGTATGTGCACCCATATCCACCCACAAAGAGCCCATCTTGTGTCATCTGGATGACATCAACTTGCACCAGTAATGGAGACCTTTCTACTGCTGGTGCTGGAGCACACAGGTTAAATACCTGGCCATTCACAAGTTGTAAAAGATGTCCAGTATTGGATGAAAGTTTTGTGGTCATGATGGTAGAAATGTGCAGGGTAGGGCAGGAAGGAAACTCCTGATGATGCTTGTGGGTCGGGCTGGTGAGGATGAGGAGAGCCTGATGCTGTAAAGGCATAGTCTGCAGGCAACAGGATCAACATCCAGGCTCACTTTGTCATTTCGAAAGCTTGCACAATGACTGGCATTGCTCCCCACTGAGACTGGTAATTTGAGGATGTCAGTTTGGATTTGCTAAATGGAGATGTCCTGAACCAGCCTGTCTCAGATGAGGATATCTTTATACAATTTGTCACAGTTACCCACCACATAAGTTAATTTTCAATACTGACTGATGTCTTGAAATTTGGTGGCCCATGGTAAGTATGACAGTACAGGTTGTTCAGTAATCTTGAGCTCTACCAATGCATGGTTGTTGTTTTTTTATAACATCAAGCCCCAGTAGATTGTCATATCCACAATTCTTGTGGATTTTTTTATGCTCCATAGCTGAGTGATCAGCACAACTGGCTGCCCTGTGGAGGACTTGGTTCAATTATTGATACTGCTAGGGTTTTCCTTGGTGGGAAGATTGGTACATGGTGCACTCAACTTTAAAAAACCAACTGAGGATCTACTCAACCAATTAGTAGTAGTTCCAAGGTCAAGAAACCCATCAGTAACCAGGAGAGTGCCGTGTCGATCATATTCCCCTCCATACCGCGTCCAATAATGCCACTGGCAGAGGATGGCATGGTTGTCAGTCAGGCCAGAAAATGGAACTTGACCTTTTGGGCAGTGGTTTGTCAAAGGTTTCATGGCCATGTTGTCACATAAAACTTAAGCAGATTTTAAGTTATTGAAAAACAAACAAGAACTTCCCATATTATTTGTTCATTATCATTCAGTACCAATAAAGACATACAGGATGAACCAAGTAATAATAAAACTAAACTCCGTCTGAACAGGCCATGAAGGCCCAATGGTATCAACCAGCCACTGTGTTATCCTCAGCCCACAGGCATCACCGGATGCAGATTTGTTTTGTTTGCTGATGATACAAACATTGCAATAAATAGCAAATCAAGTGTAGTTTTAGAAAGATTGGCTAATACAATATTTGTGTACATTAATCAGTGGTTCCTAGCCAATTCTTTGACACTAAACTTTGAAAAAACACACTAAATGCAGTTCAGAACTTGTAAGCGGTGTCCCACAAGTATATGCCTGACATACGATGACAAGCAGATAGAAGAAGTGGACAGTGTTAAATTCTTGGGGTTACAGCTTGATAATAAATTCAACTGGGAGGAGCACACCATAACTGCTGAACCATCTTAACAAATCTCTATTTGCAATGCAAATTGTGTCAGACATAAGGGATATAAAAATGAAAAAGCTGGCATACTATGCTTACTTTCATTCCATAATGTCATATGAGATTATTTTTTGGGATAATTCATCAAGCCAAGCTAAAGTTTTCTGGGCACAAAAACGAGCAGTAAGAGTTATTATATGTGGTGTGAACTCAAGAACATCCTGCAAAAGCCTGTTTAGGGGACTAAGGATACTAACTACTGCTTCTCAATATATTTATTCCTTAATGCAATTTGTCATTACAAATATATCACTTTTTCAAAGCAACAGCTCAATTCATGGAATCAATACTAGAAATAAGAATAATCTTCACAAGGATTTAAAGTCACTTGCTCTTGTACAAAAAGGTGTGCATTATTCAGGGACACATATTTTCAATAACTTGCCAGCAGCCATAAAAAGCTTAACAATCAATGAAATTCATTTTAAGAGAAGTCTAAAGGATTTATTGGTGGCCAACTCCTTCTAGTCCATTGATGAATTTCTCAGTAGAACCAACTGATTTGTGTGTGTGTGTGTGTGTGTGTGTGTGTCTGCACCATTTCAGTGCAGCAATGTGTTCATTGTAAATAAGTATTGTAGTAGTTCTATTACATGTTTATTACCTTATAAATAAAAAAAAACTTTTTTTTATTTTAAATTCAGTGCATTAGTGTTTGTAAAATGATTCTTTCATATAGTGTTCATTAAAAAAATGATCATTCCACTTGGGACCTGTGCTTATTTGTTTCAGTTGTATATATTTGTCATGTACTATTGTTTTTCTGACATGTTCTACATCCTGGAGGACCTCCTCACTATGGAGCAATTGGAATGAAAGTAAATCTAATCTAATATGGAGGGGCATTAGGTCAGCAAACCGCTCTCCCGGCCGTATGTCAATTTTCAAGACTAGAGCTGCTACTTCTCAATCAAGGAGCTCCTCAGTTTGCCGTACAAGGGTTGAGTGCACTCCACTTGCCAACAGCGCTCAGCAGACTGGATGGTCACCCATCCAAGTGCTAGCTCAGCCCAACAGCGCTTAACTTCGCTGATCTGATGGGAACCAGTGTTACCACTGCTGCAAGGCCGTTAGTCCAAGTAATAGTGGCCTGCAACATATTTACAATGAGATAGATGTAGAAATAACCCTTGTTAATGAACTTCACAGATGAGTCTGGAAATGGCAACCACTGACATTGATACAGCACTGTGTTAAATTTATCAAATGGTGAAATAAACATAGGAGCTTTGCCTGAGGGATGGCAGCAAAAACATTTTCAATGTTCTGCTGTAGCTCTACCAGTATGTGAGGATTATATGAATACACCTGACCTTTCAGTCTGCCCCACTGGTAAGAATCACAGGGAGAGAGATCAGGCAGTCAAGGTAGCCAGGAGATAGCACTGTCTCTGCTCATTGTCTCATCCTCATTGAACACTTCATGCACTCATGACAGTGTTGTCAAGGCAGGCTTGGTTGTTGCTATGTCCTGCTGAAAATATCCATAGAAACGTTCATAATCCGTGAGTTGATCTACATTTGGATTAAATAGCTTCTGGGGATACCAGTTAGCATTAACAGCTCAGTGAAAGAACTGTGTTATGATGGGAACACCAGAATTGCATACCAAACACCAATCCTGAGATTATGCAAATGCTCTTCAAATTATTGATGGGATTTTATGATACATAATGGCACATGTTCTGTGACTTTACATAGCCTGACTGGCTGAATCAAGACTCATCTGATGAAATGAAAGACTAGCTGTCAAAAAGTCATGGTGTCATTTCAATCAGAAACCACCAGCAGAACTCAGCAGGTGAGTTCTTCTGGATGCATTAAGTCATGCACGACAAAATATTTTATCATCAGTTCACCTGTTCATTAACAGGGATCAGTTCCTGATCAGTCCTACAAATATTTTCTGTGTCACTTTTATTTTGCCCAACCTTTATTAGTACACTTCTGTCAGGTATGGTCAGTGTTGCCATTATATGATTTAATAGAATTAAATTATCAAAATCAGTATGCTACTAACTGTCATAACAAATTGAACAGTCTCTAGAACTGTCTGTAACTGGCCACATTCATCTATGATGGATTAATGTGATGGCTCATGACATCATTCCTATGGCATCAAATAAGCCATATATCATAATTACAAAATATCTAACAAATCAAATGTATCTTTCTACAATTCCAAAAGTCACTGAAGGGCAATTTTTGGTATGATTCAGTGGATCAAAATAGTATTTTGGGCCCATCACAAATTGTTGGTTTTACTTGAATGCAAATTATGTTTAAATGATTAATGGAAAATCTCATATAAGATGTGAAACAAATACTAACAAAGAGATAGAGGGGCTGGCCAGTACTTACCTCAGCTCAGTACAGCCAATAGATACACATAAAACAGAACTGAAAATTTACATTCCTAGCTTTCGGAGCTTTGTTCCTTCATCAGGGAGGAGAGAGGGGAAAAAAGGGAAGAAGGGAAAGTGGATTCAGTTACTCACAACCCAGGTTATGAAGCAACAGGGAAAGGTAAACAGGGAGGGTAGCAAGGATGGAGGCATGCCTCCATCCTTGCTACCCTCCCTGTTTACCTTTCCCTGTTGCTTCATAACCTGGGTTGTGAGTAACTGAATCCACTTTCCCTTCTTCCCTTTTTTCCCCTCTCTCCTCCCTGATGAAGGAACAAAGCTCCGAAAGCTAGGAATGTAAATTTTCAGTTCTGTTTTATGTGTATCTATTGGCTGTACTGAGCTGAGGTAAGTACTGGCCAGCCCCTCTATCTCTTTGTTAGTATTTGTTGCAAATTATGTTTATAATATTTTGATTGGATTGTGTTGAATGGAGATAAAAGGGCTGAAAATATTAATGTTTTCATTAATGCACTGGGAGAAGACAACATTCCATTAGAACTACTGACAGCCTTGGGAGAGCCAGTCCTGACAAAACTCTACCATCTGGTGAGGAAGACGTATGAGACAGGTGAAATACCCTCAGACTTCAAGAAGAATATAATAATTTCAATCCCAAAGAAAGCAGGTGTTGACAGATGTGAAAATTACTGAACAATCAGTTTAATAAGCCACAGCTGCAAAATACTACTAACGCGAATTCTTTACAGATGAATGGAAAAACTAGTAGAAGCCGACCTCGGGGAAGATCAGTTTGGATTCCGTAGAAATACTGGAACACATGAGGCAACACTGACCCTATGACTTATCTTAGAAGCTAGATTAAGGAAAGGCAAACCTACATTTCTAGCATTTGTAGACTTAGAGAAAGCTTTTGACAATGTTGACTGGAACACTCTCTTTCAAATTCTGAAGGTGGCAGGAGTAAAATATAGGGAGCGAAAAGCTATTTACAATTTGTACAGAAAGCAGATAGCAGTTATAAGAGTCGAGGGACATGAAAGGGAAGCAGTGGTTGGGAAGGGAGTGAGACAGGGTTGTAGCCTTTCCCCAATGTTATTCAATCTGTATATTGAGCAAGCAGTGAAGGAAACAAAAGAAAAATTTGGAGTAGGTATTAAAATCCATGGAGAAGAAATAAAAACTTTGAGGTTTGCCAATGACATTGTAATTCTGTCAGAGACAGCAAAGGACTTGGAAGTTGAATGGAATGGATAGTGTCTTGAAGGGAGGATATAAGATGAACATCAACAAAAGCAAAACGAGGATAATGGAATGTAGTCGAATTAAGTCGGGTGATACTGAGGGAATTAGATTAGGAAATGAAACACTTAAAGTAGTAAAGGAGTTTTGTTATTTGGGGAGCAAAATAAGTGATGATGGTCGAAGTAGAGAGGATATAAAATGTAAACTGGCAATGGCAAGGAAAGCGTTTCTGAACAAGAGAAATTTGTTAACATCGAGTATTGGTTTAAGTGTCAGGAAGTCGTTTCTGAAAGTATTTGTATGGAGTGTAGCCATGTATGGATGTGAAACATGGACGATAAATAGTTTAGACAAGAAGAGAATAGAAGCTTTTGAAATGTGGTACTACAGAAGAATACTGAAGGTTAGATGGGTATATCACATAACTAATGAGGAGGTACTGAATGGGATTGGGGAGAAGAGAAATTTGTGGCACAACTTGACTAGAAGAAGGGATCGGTTGGTAGGACATGTTCTGAGGCATCAAAGGATCACCCATTTAGTATTGGAGGGCAGTGTGGAGGGTAAAAATCGTAGAGGGAGACCAAGAGATGAATACACTAAGCAGATTCAGAAGGATGTAGGTTGCAGTAGGTACTGGGAGATGAAGAATCTTGCACAGGATAGAGTAGCATGGAGAGCTGCAGCAAACCAGTCTCAGGACTGAAGACCACAACAACAACAATGCTTTATAAATATCATTTAGGACACTGTCACACATATGAAACAAACTATGTGTATTAAGATGTTTCAAACTTGTTCATTTTCCTGTAATACTTCAGAATGCTTTCAAATAAGCTGTTTAAAAGTAACTCAAGCAGTGCTCTCATATCATGCTTTGCAGGATTAATTCATGGAAGCTCATTTTCTCACATGATTTGGTGGATACTTGCAATTATGTTTCTTCATTATGTAGCTGGACTCAGGCCAAACAGTTACTGCTCATACCAGCGTTCATGGGACACCCAGTGTCAACAGAAAGCATCAGTTTGTTTCCCACTGCAAACAAAATTATTTTTAAATCAGAATTTTATGTGTCCATTCAATAGAGCAGTCCCAAATTAGTCTGGTCCAGTACTCATCTTATTGATATGTATTAAGAGAGAGAGAGTAAAACACTAAGAATAAACAGTACTCCAGCACCAACTGAGCAGTGCTACATGCTTGGTGGTAGCCATCACTGCTGGCCAGGACATTGCTGTCACTGCTGGAGTGCTCTTTATTCTTTGAGTTTTAGAGTCCTGTTAAGGCACACTGATGAAACAAATATCACAGTAGACTAATTTGGAACTGCTCTATCAAATAGGCACACATAATTCTGCTTCAATAAGCATTTTGTTTGTAACAGGAAAGAAACTGATACTTTCCATCAATACTAGTTGTCTCATGAAAGGTGTGTTGAGCACTATTCATTTGGACTGAGTTCAGCTACAGAATGCAAAAAAAAATTCCAGATATCTGCCGAAACACTTGAGAAAATGCACAAGATATATGTAAAAAATAAAATACACACATGTACTTACCCAATTACCTGCACCCCCCACTCCCCCACTACTGTTGCTGTTTGAGGGCCAGCTAGTGATATTCCAGAGTAAGTGATATTTCCAGCCCCAATTAATTGCACAGACATACTATGTATGAACTCCAGTCTTCATGGTTTCAATCAGATATTGAGATGGCGCAAGTGTGGGCTGCAATGAGGTGGGTGGGGCTAACCTGGGACAAGTCAACTGCTGCTATTCATGCAGATGTTGAAACAACTGCTGTAGTTTCAAATTTTATGCCACTGCATACTGTAGACTTACTTTCTGCAAAAAAAGTTCTCAAATCCTCTTCACCAATTTGCTGTGACCTAATGCAATTGATAAACATCCATCCAGGGACAACTAGCTTATTTTATGCTAGATATATATGCATATAAAAATGGATCCTTCTATCAAGAAAACGTGAGCACTATGACCTTGCTGTTTAGTGCCATCAGCCATAAATCATCATCATCATCATTATCACCAAGAAAACATCACATTATGTATTAAATAATGCAGTAGTTCTAGACAATAAATATTCTTGGGAATATTCAGGCAGCTATTTAAATCCATCACCAGTCATTAGTAACACTGTGGGTGAGGAGTTAGAGTCTGTCAGGCAAGTATACTTCTTATGAGCCCTGGTAATGCTTCCAAATTAATCACCTGCTGGTGAGTGCTGTGGGTGGAGTCAAAGCCCATGAGATGCAAGAGGGTGAAACAGCAGTGCTAAAGTTTGAGGGAGACACTGCAATGATAGCAGATTCCAGTGGCAGATGGCTGGTCCACTTTGGCAGGTTCCATGATGTGCACTGTCTTTGTTCCACTCTGTGGCCAGTCATATTGTCCTTCCATAGTTTGCTTTGGGGCAGTTAGAATGACTGGCCTTAGTGATATGTTCTTACCTCTGCACATGGTAGAGCTGTGGAATCACACTGTACATGTCATACACATCCAAAGCTGTCAGAAAAATAGGAGTATTAATGGGATGAAGAGTGGATGGAAGTGAGGGACAACAAGTTGCAGTTAGAGAAAGTAACTATTCAACCTTGATGTTCCTCCTTTCATGTGAATGTGGGGATATTGACATTAATTGTAACTAGTTGTTAGTATAGTGCACAGAAGTTATCTGCAGTGGCTGCTTATGCCTGTTAATGTATAACTTGACTTCTTCCACATCCATGAAGGATCCCCTTCCTGATGTGGTATACGGAGTACAGTCTGTGAATAAATTAAACTTCAATAGCAAACAGTAGCTTTGACATGTGTCTGTGTAGGAGATTGTATTTTAATGCTTGACTTTTCACTTGAGCTAAATGATTAACTAATATGTGGTATCTGTAGCATATACAATGTCTGTATTTGACCTTTAATGAAGAAATTGTCTAATAAACATTTGAATGTGCCAAAGTATGTGACACAAGTAACTGAGTGGACTCATTTTGTTTGCTGCACTAGATACAGCCATATTTCAATTCTTTCTAGGATTATATACACTTGTAGTCCTTGCATGCTGTTCCAGCACAGTCTTCTGTCTTCATCATCACCCACAGTATTGATCTCATTCCCTTAGCAACAACTAAAGAAGTCAAACCAGGGGCATCAAACTTTTTGTTACTCTTCTGGCAGCAAATTTTTCAATTTTTCCACTGGTGATGTTCACAATGAAAAATAACTCAAGATGAAGTAACTGATGAGTACAGCAACCTGATGGTTTCCAGGTTAAATGAGGTCTTGAAAATTTCACAAATAATATTACATTGCTTATTTGCCTGTGAGATGGCTGAAAAAATGTAGATACATTTATGTTAAATTTATCTCCCTCACTTCATTAACTGAAGTGGTATGATTTATATTCTCACCACTGCATGCTAGAAGGCTAGAAATGAGTGCAGAGTCTGAAACATGTCTTGTACTGTAAAGTAAATAAATATGTTGCATTGGAGATCCAAGAATGCTGTTATTCAATAACTACCACAGCAAAGTAATAAGGTTAGAACCATAAGTTGTGAAATTATATTTATTTGCATAATCATGTGGGTGAAGTATCCTACTCAAGGTAGAGTAACTTTCCCGTCATAACCAATGGCAATAGCTGCAGAGTCAGGAACAAAGGACATGTTGGAATAGTTTTTTGTTGGTCAACAAATGAGAAGAGTTCACAGAAAGACTTACTGTTTAGTAGAAATCATAACAGTGAGCTTTTGTTAAAAATAAATTTGTCCTTCTTTTGAAAAATTTGTTAGGGTAGTTACAATTTAATTCTTTTTGACAATGGAGCTTAATGGTACCTTACTAAATTGTGTTGCCAGGAAATGACATGCATGTAGGCCCATCAGCATTCTTTGTTTTAGAAGCAGTATTATGCCAAGGCATTAAATTAATTAAGAACCATCAGAAAAGGGGGGAACGTGAAAGTGAGATTTAATGTGCCTCATCAATACCAAATGTGCAGTATCAGAATGTAAGTCATTTTAAATGGGGCAGAATTGTGGGTCCTGAAGAATGGGGTTTGTCATACTGCTGCGTTTTAGTTCAGACAAGATCTGATGTTATGATTGTGATATTTGTGCAGTTCCAGTGGATACAATACAGCTGTATGTAGCAAAAAGCAGGTGCTAGAGATTACAATGTAGCCACAACATAGACTGGCCTCATCTTGGCCCATAGCCATAATAGTAGTTTTAGCAGCACTTACACACACACACACACACACACACACACACACACACACACTTTTATTATATATACTGCTTAATGAGATGGAATGTCCCTTATTGCAGTAATAATTAAATTTTCATTCATTTTATATTTATTATACATTGACATGAATGAATCTACAGTTAGTATTTTATTTTCGTCATACTACAATTAACTATCAAGCATATGTTACATATTAATCATCACTGTTGTTCACAGGGCCTAGATGATTTACCCAGTGACTTCCAAAGTTTGTTTGTACATGTGACGTATAGTGCTCGTGTGCTTCAACTCATTCTGCTGTATGGGCTGCCCACTTTAAGCCTGGTCTTCTTGTACCTGTTATGGCGACAACTGAGGCTGTGTAGGAGTAGTCAAATACTAGTGCCGACCAGCAGTGCATAATTTATTGTCAGTGTGTGAAACTCATTAATTTTAATCAAAGAGGGCTGTTAATATAATGGCAAAAAACTGGTTTATGTAAAGTTCAAATTATGATGCAGGTATATATTAGCAGTCATTCTGAAGATGCTTGCAGAGTATGGATTGTGAGCTACAAACTTGTACTCTGCATCTTGTTTCTTATGACACTATGTCTCAAACTATTCATGAACTGTTGTTTGCTTTATTTCAGTATTTTTCATGACATTGCATTTTTTGAAAATATTTTTGTCATTCTGTAAGTAACTTATAGGCAGTTATTTTGTAGTAATAACATACATGTCATTTAGATTCAAGTTCAGATAATTGCTCAATACATTTTTGTGTTGTAATATATATTTTTGAAATGTACAAACTATACGTTGTTTTTGTATTATACAAATCATATGTTGTGTCTTGTTATTGCTAAATGTATCTTTGTTGTGTTATTGCTGTGATTTGTACAAAGACTTCCATTGTTGTTTGTGTATGTCTCATGTTTCTTGTTACATTTCACTTCCCATTTAAGATGCCAAAAGCTGATGGCAGACTTATAGTGACAATACTGTGTTAAACCAAGCTTAAAACATATAGGTGCCTTTTTACAGTCTGTTCTTGTACAACAGACATAAGTTTTGCAAATTTTAAGCACTTAATACATCAGAAAATAAGGTTTTTACATACAAACTGAGATGTTTACATGCCAGATAATTCTTTTAGGGAGAATGAGAAATATTCCATAAGACAAATATTTATCTTTGTGACAAATCTACTGTATTGCTTTGGCTGGGCATCTTGTTGGTGACTGAAGAATAAAATGGCCCAAACACATTAACTTTTGTGAACTTCATTTGATCTCTTTCAATAGCAGATCCTGCCACATTTTACAGTACATTCACATTTTTATTGTGCACTTACTAATCAGAAACCAAATGCAGAGACATTAGATTTACTTTTGCAAAGATTACATCAACCACAGACAGACATTAGTTCTAAAAATATGGCCTCTAATGATATTACACAATTCATTATGGCACTAAAAAGTGTCAATTCCTCTGGTACAATGGCTATGATCCTAGCAGAGCATTCAAACATTGTGCTGACTTGTTTCAGCAAGTGTGAACCTGGGATAGTGAGTTGAAAATAGAACAAAAAACTCTAAAAAGAATTTTGTTTTGTAAGCAAGTGAATCAAGAAGAAATAATCAAGAAATAATAGTTTCCAGCCAACATTATGAAATGAAATGCAATACAGGAAAATGGTTGAAGCACAGAAAATTAGACTTGCACAGTTGTTAGTTAAATGAATAAACACACATATAATTTGTAACAACACATTGCTGTTACCACTGTAGCAAATGAAAATTGTATTCTTAACCTTCACGATTGGAAGATGTGCTTAATTGTGGTCTAATGATTTCACTGTTTAGAGGGAGATAAACTGATGTTTCAGTGACCATCTTAAGCACACTAATGTATGTATATATAAAATCAGCCAGTTCTATTACTTAATGATGTGGCCTCTTTGAGTCGTGTAACAAATCATCACAGCAAGATCTTCTAGTTCTTCCGATGCTGAACTTCTTGTTGCCAATTGAATCCCACTGTCTTCCTTATATCTCTGTCCCATCTGTCAGGTGGTCTTCCTCTAGGTCTTTTTTTAGTAAATATCTCAATGTGTTACTATTATTATTATTATTATTATTATTATTGATGGGAATATGGAAAGACCACACATCTATTATCATTAGGGAAACAGTGTTCTTATTATTATTATCGATGGGAATATGGAAACATCACATTCATTACCATTAGGTAAACAGTGTAATTCAAAAATGAACATTTCACAGTTAGCAGTGTTGTGATGAATCATGCAAAACAACAGTTGTAAGAGAGGTGATGAGTGTTAAGTGCAACAGTCTGCTGTGACTAATTACCTGGTTATGCTGTATGTGCTGTTCACCTGGCAGAAACTAGTTGCTAGTGGAATAATGTGCCCATAAAGGCTCCACGTACATTTGTATACATATTGTATTTTCTCCTTGTGTTATTCTAAAACTGTATGGCAGACATATGTTTCTGCCCCTTATTGCAGATTATAACTGGGCTGGTGTTGCCACTCATAAATATACTGCTAGATATCCTGGTCAACATCATCCAGATGAAAATATGTTTAGTTGTCTGGAACTTCATCTTTGAGTTCTCTCCTTCCACAATCATGTGACAGAGGTCAACCACAAATTCAGTGTACTCCAGCTACTGAGGAAGCATACAGCGAAGTACACATAGTGTTGCAAGGCAGCTGTGTGTCCCACACTGCACAGTTATTAACATGCTGCATAAGCATGTGCTGCACTCCTTTCATTATTGTTTAATGTAAAACCTTCATACTTCAGACCACTATCTGTGAAAGCAATTCTGCGAATGGTTCCAACAATAGGAAACCAATTATGATTAGTTAAACACTGTAATTTGGTTGTTTGAAGCAGCATTTACTCTTGATGGTGACTTCAACAAGCAAAATGCCTATCATTGGTGTAACATTAACCGACAAATCACCTGCAACCATGGATATCGAGTTTGCTTTGGCATGAATGTCTGGGCCACAATACTGGGAGATAGGAGTTTGGGTCCCAACTTGTTACCTGACCAACTGACTGCATGAAGGTATCATCCATTCCTCTCAAGATATCTGGCTGATGCACATGAAGATGTTCCTCCTCATAGTTCGATAGAGGTTATGGTTCCAACATTATGGTGCACCTCCACACTTTGGAAATAATATGTAATGACATTTAGACCCAACATTTTTAAGGAAATGGCTTGGATGAGGAGGTCCAATTGTATGGCCTCCTCATTCACTGACCTAAATAGTCTGGATTTCTTCACGTGGGGACATTTGAAGGAGCACATGTATTCTATTCCACCAACACATGTGGAAGAACTGATAGCGAATGGTCCTTCTGCTTTGGATCTATGAATGCAGCCATGTTCTGAAGAGTCCAGAGCTGCATTATCCAACAGATAGCAATGTCTGTATTTGCAGGCAGGTTGCTTTGAGCATCCGCTCTTAGGACAATCCATTCTATTGTAAGCATCATGCGGTCATTAATATGGAAATTATTATTGTCACTGGTTGCTAATTGTTACAGTTGGGCATACATATGGCATGTAGGACAAATGACTAGTAGATGCTGAGTTATTTAACTGTGCAGTAACCTTTAGCATCTCAAAATTGATAATGTTTTTGTAGTTATTCTGTCCTATGACAGGTCATTTGTTTCAACTGTCTATTTATAACTTGTTTGACCATGTCTTTGTCATGTTCACTATTACAAAACACTGTACTATGTAAATGTTGCATATGTGTGGCTTAATAAATGGTGTATACTACAGTGTTATATGGCAGAATGAAGCTGGGAAATAAAAATAAATAAATAAGTCTTGAACCAGAATCGAACCATTAACCTCCTTTCTGCTAAAACAAAATGCTATTCACTGCATCAACTGTGTAGCACTACAGCTATGTGATTACAGTGTTCCCATATTGTCGATATTTAACATCCATTTACTGCCAGAAATGTGCACAGGATGAAATTTTGTGACAGACATTTTTGTATTTCTAGTATGTGAGGAATCACACTGTGAAGTCTGAGTGCAGGACAAATGTCACATAATTTGTGTGGTTATTCCACACGTGAAAATAAACCAAAAAAGTCCTTTGAACATGTATACAATTTTTGATCACTACGGAATTGGAGTGGGTTGAAAAATACACATCCATGAATGAATATGAAACAGATGTGATTATTACTTAATGAAATGTTGCGTAGGCACCGTGGCAGACAGAATAATGGTGGGACAGATGACTGTTGCATCCTAAGTGAGGTGTGGGTGTTTTCCAACAGATGGCAGCACTGTGAAGTTGCACTGAGGCAACAGCTTTAAACATACCCAGTGTGCAATTGTGGGCTGGATGAGTGAGCAGTTGTGAGGAAATGTGCATGTTGTACTTGAGTATTCTTTAATTGATCAAGCCCACCATGTCTGTGAATACCAACATGCTGCATATGTTCACCTAAGCAAAATACGCAGACATGTTGTTTGTGACAAAATACCAGGGACATTTCCCTGATCGACGAACCCCTGTGCCAGGGTATTTCCTTGGGTTTTTCAAACATTACATGAATCTGCAACAATACCCAGTGTGAGGCTATCCAGTCAGTTGAGGAAAGGGAAGACGTTATTGCCTTGGTACAATGGAGTCCCACGACATGATGCATTAGCCCTTAGCTTGATATTCAACAAATGCAAGTGTGGTGTACACTAAATTCTGTGGCCTTGTACCCATTCCATGTGCATCATCTGCATCCAAGTGACTCAGTAAACAGACAACTATTTTGTGAATGGTTGGCTGTACTTAGAGATGTCATGCAGTGCACTTTATTTACAGATGAGGCTATGTTTACACAACACGGTGTCATGAACACCCTCAGTTCCCATACATGGGTGATGGAGAACCCACAAGACCCTAGGGAAACAAGAATCCAAGTTAGGTTCTCAGTGAACGCCTGATGTGATATGACTGATGATCTGCTGATGGCGCCTGTGTTCCTGATAAATCACATGACAGCCACACCATACACACATTTCCTGATAGACGACTTACCTGCACTTTTGGAAGACATGACGTTAGAGCAACAATGAAAGATGTATTTGCAACAATATGGATCACTGATTCACTGTACCAGGCAAGTAACCCAGTTTCTTGTTGTTCACATCACCAATGCTGTTGCATGCATTAAAGTCTGCCAAGATGATGATTGATGTGCTGCAAAAAATATCCTCCAATGCATTGACAAGTGCATTGAGATGGGTGAGGGACTTTTTGAACACCTCTTGTAGGAAGAATCAGTCATCTGTCCATTATCATTCTGTCCCCCACAGCACCTACACAGCATTTTGTTAAGTAATATTCACACTTGGCTTCCTAATCATTCGTGGATGTGTGTAGTCTTCAACCTGCTCCTGTTCCATAACAATCAAAAATTGGGCAGATGTTCACAGGACTTTTTTGGTTTATTTTCACATGCGGAATCACTACACAAATTATGACAGTGCTCCAGAACCACCCTGTATGCGTAAGCTGACTTCTTCTTCTTTCTCTCTCTCTCTCTCTCTCTCTCTCTCTCTCTCTCTCTCTCTCTCTCTCTCTGTGTGTGTGTGTGTGTGTGTGTGTGTGTGTGTGTGTGTGTGTGTGTGCGTGTGTGTACACAAACAGTACCATATGAGTTGCATAAATTAGCTTCACTATTTTGTGTCATTCCACCATCACCATTCAGTGATTGTATTAAAGCTTGTATGTGTCATGATAAACTGCATATTTTAATGTATTTATGAGTGCCACACAAAGTCATATTATAGAGTCAGTGGCCAGCTAAATGTGTGGTTTCTTCAAATTTTTCAATAGCACATTTGCTCAGAAACTCATAACAACTAATTTCAGTATATGTCTACATCATAAAACAAATATTTTTAGACTTTTAGGTGGCTTACAATTTTTGCAGATTATGAATTTCACAGTAGATTGACAATTGTGAGCTACAGTTGTCTATCTTTTGGCAGCAATATCTTGTTTGGAAAATTGTTTTCTCATTGTTTCATTAGCTACTGGATGTGATTAGAGCTATGACCATCATAAGTTGTTGTGCTCATTGCTGAGCATCATGATCCCATGAACCAAGCATATCCATCCTGGATGGTTGCCAGCTTCCCTTAGTGCCTGCTGAACAGGTAGACTGGAGATATTCTTGATTTGATCAATCCATCTGCTCACTGCTCTTCCTTTTGGTCTCGTGCCCTCAATCTTTCCTTTAAAGATTATTTTCTCTAGATTTTCTCTATCTCTTTTCGCAATATGGCCAAAGAACAAGAATTTTTTCAGTGACTCAAAGAGAAAGGCATCTGGAGCTATCGAGTTGTTCACTAATGGACACATTTGTTCTTCTTTTGGTCCATTTTATGCGAAGCATCCTACGCCAGCACCAAAGCTGAAACGCCATCAATGCACTGTTTGTCTCTGGCCTTGAGTGTTCGTGTTCCACAACCATAAAGGAAGACAGAAAACATGAGTGTTTCAACTAGTTGGATCTTTGTGCTATTTGTTATTGCTCTGCTCTGCCAAATCTTGGTGAACTTCTTCATAGCCATTCGCCCTAGGGTGATCTGTCTTCTTATCTCATTCTTCACAACTTCTCATGCTGCAGATGGTTGACCAAAGATAGATGAAGGAATGCATGACTTCCAGTTACTTTAATTGACCTGTGAGCTGGATCTGATCTTCTCAATCAGTTATCATGAGTTTGGACTTGTCCTTTATTCTTGTTAGTAGCTCAGCAAGTTCATCTTCACTGTTGGCTAAAAGCACAGTGCCATCAGCAAAATGGAGGTTGTTGATAGTTCTCCTACCAATTGAGATGCCTTTGGTCCAACCAAATGACATGTTCTGCGTAGATTTTGTACAGTTGTGTAGATAGGACATGACCCTGTCTTACACCTTTTGATACTCTGAAGGAATCAGACATGCCAGCACTTGTCTTTACAACTGCAAAGTGATTATTGTGTAGACTTTTGATCAATGCTGTCAAGTGAGGTAGGACACTGAACTCTGCAAGCATTTGCCACAACTTTTACCAGACAACACAGTCAAAGGCTTTCCTATAGTCAAGGAAGCAGATGAAAACAGAAATACAGAAGTCTCGCAATTTTTCTATTATTTGTCTTATGCTGAGGATTTGTTCACGAGTTCCTTTCCCTTCAATGAAACCTGCTTGTTCTATGGATACATGAGGCTGAATGTATGGCTTCAAATGTTGGTTCAGGATGTAGAGCAAAATTTTACTTGTGTGAGACATGAGGACAATAGTTCAGTAGTTGGAGCAGTTCCTGATAGACCCTTCCTTGTGTAAGGGGACAAAGAGAGACTTTGGCCAGTCATCTAGCCACTCCCCAGTTTCCCATGTTCTTTTATACAATAAATGCAACACATCAATACGTTCCTCTCCCATTTCTTTGATAATTTCCCCAGGTATACCATCTACACCAGGGGCCTTATAATTCTTCAGATATTGAATCGCATTCTCTATTTCACTGCATAAAATTGTAGGTTCTAAAGTAAGTTTCTCAACCACTTGATTGTCCATACTGTTGTTAATTCCAGAGTCCAGCTTTTCACGGTACTGTTTCCACCTCGCAGCAATGTTTTCCTTGTCTCTGACAGGGCTACCCTTCTCGTCATCTACCATCCACGTACGAGGATTAAATTCACCTATGATGCTGCTGATTTTCTTGAAGAGATCATGTACCTGACTGTGATTATGATGCTGTTCTATTTCATTACAGATACCATTAATGAAATGTGCTTTGTGCTTTCTACAATTCCGTTGTATTAATCTGCACAGGTTCTTGTATCCGTCTTGATTCTGGCTAGTGTGGATATCAGTTTTCTCCAGATGGCTTCTCTCTTCAATCAACTGCAGTGTGGACTGTGATATGCAGGGATGTCTTCCACTCTGTGATTGTTCTGCTGTCAGAAGTGATGAGGAAACAACATTCTTCATTTGGTCCCATACTTTTGATGGTGGTGCTTCCTTATCAAAACTGATATTGTGGAGTTTTGCTCTTACAAGTTCACCAAATTAGCGAATAGATTCCTTGTTAGTAAGTCTTAGCTGTCTTTCTTCACTCTTCTTGGTAGATTTAAGCTTAATGCACATTTTCATGGATAGCAGAATGTGATCACTACCACAGTCAGCTCCAGGAAAGGTTTTACAATCTAAGACTGAAGCCTTCTAATGTCTTCACACTAGGATGAAGTCAATTTGGTTTCTAAATCTATCACCAGGTGATATCCAAGTGTACAGTCATCTTGGGTGGTGTTGGAACATTGTGTTACAGATGGACATGTCATTACTCACACAGAAGTCCAGTAAGTTCCTGCCTCGTTCATTTCTCTCACCAAGACCATAAAGTCAATGACAGATCGTAAGTGCGGGTCTTGTGTAGTATCTCCAACTTTAGCATTGAAGTCGCCTTGGATTACTGTCTGTTCTTTGATAGGGATCTTACAAAGGACTTGCTGCAGTTGGTCATCGAACCTCTCCATCTCCTCATCTGACACTGTTGCTGTAGAAGCATGGATCTGAATTATGTTTAGTCTGCACGGGGAAGCATTCAGTTTGATAGAGATGATCCTGTCATTAAAGGGTTCATAACCTACAACACAGTTGGTCAGAGTTCTAGTAACAACTATTGCAACACTGTTCTTGCTTTGGTCACTAGTCCCTGAAAAGTACACAGTGTTCCTTCCTTGAGTCATGAAATGGCCACTTCCTCTCCAGTGAGTCTCACTAAGTCCAAGAATATCCAGGCCATGCAGGTCCATTTCTCTTTCTACTATGGCAAGTTTTTCTGCCTAAATTAGCCCATGTACATTCCATGTTGCGATCTTTCTTACAATGCACAGAGATAATTTGCACTGTGATATTGGTCTAGTGACTTCTCTCAATCCTGCCCCCACCCCCTGCCCCGCCCTCAGAGCTTGAAGCTCCGGATAATTTAGAACTGAGCAAAGCCATGGGGTTCTCATGGGAAAAGTATCAATGGTGGTTTCCCATTGCCTTCCAAAGACCTTCATTTCCTGTCTGCTCACCGACTCTGTTTCATGCTGGGGTTGGTTGCCCAACCTTCCTCTGAGTTGCTCGGCACCACGTATAGGTAGGAAGTTGGAGAATTTGCAGACGTTCTGCCTGCTTTATTTATTTCTTCATTTGTTGTACTCGGTGTCGACATACTGTGTTGCTACACTGGCTGAAAAATGGGTTGTGGAAGTACAACATAGACTACTTTACATGATGTAGCCAACAGAGGCACAGTTGTGTTTCACTGTATTTTACGTACACTTTTCAAGATCCCCAATATTACACAGTTACATGGCCAGTGCACTATTGTTTAACTTTCAATAAGCCTCATTAGTAGTTAGCAGGGTAAACATCCACACACTGCTACAATAGTTTACGGCTGAACATCTATGAGCAGTAAAGCCTAACCACAAAGTTCACAGTCCTTGACGAATAATGAGGTACATATTGAGCAGATACTGTCACTGTTTTAACACACAGCTTAATTGTGTAACACTTATTACACTGTTAAGTTGATGCATTGTTGTCATTCTAACCAACACAGGTTCCTCGTCTGAAACTCAGCTGTGGACTGACTGTCTTGTGACCAAAAATTGGGCCCTTATGTATCATCACAATAATAGGTGCTGAAACTACACATTGTTTGAAGCTAAATTTACATAAATTAAAATTAAAACTTAACTCATTAAATTAACTGAATACATCAAAAAATTGGTTCTTTTGAACAGTTTTGTCTCCTATGAGGTATAAGCTGAATTATTTGTTTAAATGATGGAATTAACAGATATTATTATACAAACAATAGTTTTGACAAAACTGTTAATTACCTGGGAATTAATTAAAGGCTGGCTTTGCTAACATATTTTCAAAGAGAGCCAAATAAATACTTTAAGATTACTAGTATTTTGTATTCCAAATGTTTATAATTATTACAGAATTTATATTTGTTTATATGTCAATAATAGAATTTATGTTATGAAAGAATTACTGATTTCATCCTATAACAAAAGATACTAACTAGGAATTGTTAAAATAAATAAGAAAATCAATTACATACATAAAACTAAGCACAAAATTAGATCTGGGGTTATATTCTATAAAACCATTGCCAATCTTTCTCTTTTATGAAAATGCAGATTATATTTATGTATGATAATGATAAATAGTTAAAAGTAACAAAACGAATTTAAGGAGGCAGATGGCAAAACAAGAGGGGAATTAAAATTATTCCAGCTTGCTTTGTCACATCACCCCCTCATTGGATTGACCAGATAGATATTACTAATAGCTACTAAGCAATTCAATGACCACAAGTGATGCCATAAATTGGGTTTAAAATCTACACACAAACAAATATTATGTAAGAAATCGTATCAAAAGTACAGTACATATGTCTCTTCAAATTTATAATTATATGAACTGGCCATATGAAGATCCCCATACAAAATATTTACATACAGTGCATTGTACGATGTTGCAAAAGCTTCATAATTTATACTTTTAACAAAATTTTGCGCCTTCATCATAAGTGACGTCCTTTTTGGGTAAGCAAAGATTGCAATTAAAGATACATATCATTTTAGGCAAGTCCTTTCTTGCTTATCAAAATAAATCCTCTTGGGTAGCAAGGAAGTTAAATTACACTGCACACTGCAGTTCACGTTTAGACAAAATATTTCACTTGCTCAGTGTTTAGTACCCTTAACACTTTTAATGAAATTTTACACATTTTCTCACCAAGTTGTCCATGCCTTCAACAGGTCCAAGTGGCAATTAGCAAGGAAATGCACCATAATTATTTCCCTTGGAGGTTGTTCTCCTCCACCACAGTACATGAAAAAATGAGACGAAATACACTACTTTAATACACTTACTTTTACTTCTAACTTAATTGTAAGAAAAATAATGATTAACACTAATGGCAAATGAGTCGTTACTTCATAAATAAATACATTACGTAGTTCTCATAACATCACAATACTTAGCACTAAAACTGACTACAGCACAAAAGGTGTGGACTAGAAAAAATTTTAAATCAAGTGCAGATTACACTACAAAACATAACTTTAAGTCATGACTGTCTGAAACTGGTAAAACCTAAAAGATTTGGATTTCTTTTCCAACTGCAAACTAGCAAAAACTCAAGAAGTGCAGTAGCATAAATTTACTAATCATTATGTTATTGAAAAAAGAATAGAGTTGCCATCACATAACTTAATTGCTATTCAACTCAAAATTAATGGGATGGAAGTTGTACCAAATCATTGCTCTATTTCTCCACTCTGAGTACTGCTCTCATTCAAGCAGAAAATTAAAACACCACAAAATGTTACCAAGTAGATTACCTTTCAGAATATTCACATCAGATTAGTACCACAGTTATCAGTGAGTCAGCAAAATTATTGTTCTTTGTCCCAGTATTACCACTTCAAGTTCATAATTCCTCAGAACACAAATAGAAGTTTTCAGATTGCACAATATACCCAGTACCCAATGTTACCTGGTTCACAATTAGATCATCAATACAGTTAAACCACATTTGTTTGTATACAGGCACCTTTTTCATTAATCACGTCTGTCAGCACCATTATTTTACTTACCTTTCTTACCTTGTCAGCTAATGGAGTGCATTCTCAAAAAATATCCCTACTGCAGAGACAGTCTCCCTAACCATTAAGTCCCGAACATTATTCATTATTTTATTATTTCCTTATTGCTTCATTAACTAATAAATAAACACCTTCTCTGCTTATCCAATGCAAAATTGACTCTACTGAAAAACACTCCACAGCAATAGATCCTTATGCTAAGGCAAACTTAACTCTCATAACTGATCAGACATACCTATCACTTAGAAAAACTATTATTTCACTGTAGTCCATCAAATTGCTTGATATTCTAGCCTGAAGGCTGATATACATACAAACCATGCTTATTCTTCCCACATACATAACTCCTGGCAGCTATGTTTAAAGTTGTAGCTCCTTAATGTTAAACAATGCTGTACCATGACACACTTCTATTGGTAGATAGTTATCTCAACATACTGATGGCATTGAACAGAAATGCTTCTATTATACCACAATTAATATTAAGACCTAGTATCCAAGATGGTTCTTACTGTATATTGCCTCTGCTGCAGCACTAAAATAAACTAACTTCACAATGACCTGATTACTTCAGATGTTGACTATTCTCCAAATATGCTGACACCTTTCACTTTTCTGTTTATCTTATCTCTTTGTATGACAAATTCTTTAACTATTGTACCACTTTACTTTCTTCTGTCCTCTTATGATTCCCTTACTTACACCTAACACAACATAATATACATATACACACAGATAACACTAGAGAAACTTTTTCTATAATATTTCTTTACTTAAGTATCCTACTGCACAAAATTACATGAAAGTCGAATATAGAATAGCTTTGATTCACTTATAAACTACAGATAGGATAAGAGAAGAGTTTGACTGTCTCAGGAAACATGAAAAATGAGCCAGACAGCTGGGGTAAGCATTATCACCACATAATGAATCCAACACAGAATGCTGAGCCCCCTACTTGTCAATTGCACAAGAAATTAGTCACAAATATTACATCCCTGCTGAGATTTTGAATCACTAAGAAATTGCCTTCTAACAGCTGTCCTACCAATTCCACAGTTAATAGTACCTCTTGTTTCACATTCTTTGATAGCTTACCAGTAGCACCAATAATTCTTATTCCAGAAATATGCATTACTACTATACCCTCAGATTCATAAATGCCTGTGAAATGCCATTCAAGTCACTACCACTGTCTGTATACACTTAACATGTATGCCTTGAACCCTTGCTGTTATTACATTATTACATGGAGCCACACTTGGTGTTTACTTGCCACATGATCATCTTCATACAACAAATCCTCATTAATCCTTTCCCTGGAAAAACTAACATCCTGCTTATTAATATGATTATCAGACACAGTCAAATGACAGATAGCATGGTCCTCTTCCTTATGACCACTATCAAACCCTAAATTTTCATTAGGCCTAATATTATCCTCCTTTATTCTTTCTTTACTTACCACAAGGCCATCATTATCAATTATAAATTCAAATACCTCTTCCTCATCAGTACTGAATTCGTCACTGCTATCATCATTACATCTATTGTCAGAATCAGACCCACTGTCACTTTCACTGTCCTCAAATACTTGGCTAATTAGTTGATCCTTGTCTCCAGTATTAGACCACAAAGCAACACACCTGAATTCCTTACATTCCCTGCCTGTGGTGGCTGTTCCTCCAGATATTATTCCAGTGGTAACCGATTTATTTTTATTCTATGATGTTCTTGTTACGAAATTTCATTAAGTTCTGGTAAGCTTTTTTGATTTTGATGTCATCTTTCTGTTTGTCCCATTCTAATGTAGTTATACTGTACGAATAAATGTTTTAGGTAGTAAAGTTCATTTGCGATGTAGTGAGCATCAATTGGAGCATCCATGCTGGCCGGCACTATTTCATTTAACAGAAATGTTGCAATGCTATTAGCTAACCACTTCCACAGTTTAAATGTTTTACAGGTGTACAATGCTTGCACATTATTGTATATGTCTGTAAGATTCAAAGCACCATTGTCAGTCAGTAAAGTCAACATTTGGCATTTGGCTTTGAACATCTGGCAGCAGCTGACAAAGTGGCCCAAGGCTGCTGAAATCATGTTTACACTTCTCTCGGCATTGGCAGGGGTTGTGCCATGTCATTTATTTTGGATGATAAATAGATGTTCACGAGAACTACTCTTTGTATTTCATCAAGAGTATGGAGATGGTGCTGACGTATACAGGCATGGATAGTGGTGAGGATTCTCCAGTAGTTCACTGCAACTGTGTACCAGTTACTCCTCATAAATTCCACCCTAAGACATGTCACGGTGACAGTTTCCTTTATTGGTCCTTGAATGGGAACTCCTAAACCACTTTCAGTATTCATTAAGCCACACTTATTTCTGTTCAGTTTCGCACCAGATACTAGTTCATATTTGTTTATTATGTCTAGTGCTTTCTCTGTCTCGCCATTGTCTTTAACAATAAATACAACATCATCGGCATACGCCCTGTAGACAATCTTACAGCCAGGTATAGTGAGTCCTTGGAGGTTGTGGCTCAAGCCAAAAAGTAAGGGCTCAGCGGCTATTGTGAAGAGTGACATAAACATTGGGCACTCTTATCGCACCCAACTTTTCATTGCAATGGCCTGCTGGACTGACAGTTTACCATAATTGTGGATGTTGAATTCTGGAGAAAGTTGTTAATAATGTTGATAAAATAATGGGGAAAGTTCATGGCACGCATGGTGTGGAAAAGATAAACATAATGGACTCTATCAAAAGCTTTCCCAAAGTCCAATGATATGATGGCGCACTTTATTTTACAGGCTGCAGCAACTGAAATAATATCTCTGTAGTCGCACACTGTATGGTAGATGGATCTGTCTTTTCCTACGCTCAATTTATCTGGTCCAATGACTGTGCTCAGTGCTGATTTTAATCTTTCATTTTTTGATGCGGACACATATTTTATAATCAGAGTTAAGGAGAGTGATAGGTCTTAAAATTGTTACTGATCGTCCTCCAGAATGTTTCGGGATTAGGACTATTGTTCCTTCAAGGAAGTCGTTTGGGACGCTGTTGTCAGGATTCATGAGTTCGTTACAGATACACGTTAATTTGGGAATCAGCTGCCTTCTGAACATTTGATAAAATTCCTCCAGAATGCCCTCAGGCTCAGGAGACTTTTTTTCGGGCTTCGTGTTACAGCGACTACGACTTCCTCTTCTTTAATTTCAGTTAACAGGCTGTTTGCTTTCATCGGGTCGAGCATGTGTGTTAATCACGTTGTGAGGCCGTTTTGCACCGTGATATCCGTTTTAGTATTGCCTAATAACTCTACGACGTATTTATGAATTTCGTTCTTGACGTCACTTTGCTGTGTCAGTAATCTTCCGTCAGAAGATCTTAGTTCGGTTATTATTTTCTGCGATGTCCCTTCCTTTGAATTATCACATGATATATATGTAGATGTTTGTGCTCCTTGTACGGCATCTTTTAGTCTTGCTCTCGCTTGATGACCTTCAATCTGTTTCCGTTTCAGTCCGAGAAGTGTTGCTTGAATTCGTTTGATTTCCGCATAGTTAGCAATTACTGACACATTAGATTGGTACAGGACACGAAGGACTTGGAAGTAATAGTCTACTGTCCGTTTTTGCCAAAAGTTTTTCTCGCGGGAGTAATTCATCAGCAATTTTGTGATCGCAGGTTTGACAAATTTCTTCCACTACGTCAGTGCCGAGGTATATGAAGCGAATTTCTTTCTCGCATTCTTTCCATATGGTACTGAAGATTTCATGGCATTCAGGGTCTTTCAGGTGATCCATGTTCAACTTCCACAAACCCCATCCCCTGTACTTCTTTTTTAAGTTCATTGTACATGTATACAGTGTGATCCGAAAACATAGTGGATCATAACTCAATTTGCAAGACGTGCGTTTTCACGTCTACTGTTAGCCTACATAGATCCTGTCAATGCGACTCGCGGAATGATTCGTGTTGTGAGTGAAGCCCGGCAGTGCCCTCTCAGGTGTCAACCACATGGAATTATTTAATTCCCGCTTCGAGTTCTGCACAGTTATTAAATTTGACGTTTGATCTTTTGCAGACAGCACACAGTTATAGTCACTCCCAAAAATTATATGCTCGTAGCGTCCACCAAAAAGAGGGAATATGTCATGTTTATAAAATTTAGTTCTTCACCTCCTATTCCCGGCGTCAGATGGTGCATGGATATTTATAAATCGCGTATTATGAACGGTGGCTGCTAAACACCTGGCGTTTGCCAGTTTCTCGACATCTCTGACAATGATTCCTTCTTTGGTGCGTATCGCTATTCCGAGGTCACGGTCGTGACCTGGATTTAAGATTGCGTTGGAACCTGTTATTGCGTCTAGCCTATTATTTATTACTTCCTGTAAAGTAATAATCGATATCGGCGGCATAGAGCATATTTTTCAAGTTCTGAAGGTTTAATTCGCTACGGATCTTGTTTATATTTAACGTCACGATTCTATAGGCTTGTAATGAAGTCTACAAATCGTTATAGTCCGTTGTCGACGAAGCCTAACGCTCCTCATGCAGTGGACATGACGAAGACTCGTCCTTAATTTCCTCCTCTTGTTCGCTGAAATCATATCTCCTTTTATTATAGGTTTGACATTTCCTTCAGTCCCTCATCTGCAGAGAATTCCTCAGTTTTATCAGCCCAGTTTCTTGCATCACTGCCGGCCGCTGTGACCGAACGGTTCCAGGCGCTTCAGTCCGGAACCGCGAAGCTGCTACGGTCGCAGGTTCGAGTCCTGCCTTGGACATGGATGTGTGTGATGTCCTTAGGTTAGTTAGGTTTAAGTGGTTCTATGTCTAGGGTATTGATGACCTCAGCTGTTAAGTCACATAGTGCTTAGAGCCATGTGAACCATGGCCCACGTTGAGATGGAGCCGTGTTTTTGAATTCCTTCCTCGTAGGCCGTTTCGCCTCGCTATCCTGCGTCTGTGTTTCTACTTTTCGGAAGTCGTCTTTGGCCGCTGTGGTTGGGGTCTGTGGGTCCCCATCCAAATTTATAGATGTTGCACCAATGATTTTGCGACCTATTTGTTGTGCATTTTCAAGCACTGATTGTACCTTTTGGGTAGCGTTAGGGCTGGGAGGGGGTTATCCACCTTTCTTTATGCTTCTTGGGAGATAGCCCTCATTTGACTCCCTTTATTCTCGAAAGCCGTGCTGGGTCTTGTGCAGCAGCTTCGTCCTCGTCTCACCTTGCATTTTGTCCAATTTTTCCGTCACCTTTGGAACCACATCCTTCTTCTGTGATAGGCGTCGTTTCAGGCAACGATGCGACAGTCGTTGCTTCAGTAAATCATAAGCTTTTGTCATCGTCTTTTCTGTCGCCACTTCTCACCACTGTGAAAGTCGATGTCGTAGCAGCGTAGCCACGGGTGACGTCAGCAAACGTCGCTGGCAGGGTCGTCATCGTCACGGGAGTGACTGCTTTCCCTGCCGGTAGCTGGGCCACTCTGCTGTACACATTCGGAACGAACATGTCAAATCCGTCCGCAGACAGATAAAGTGGCTATAACCACATATGTAAACATACGATGGGATGTGCTTCGGAAGATCTATTTTTATTTGCCTGGCACCATTTAATACTGGAAACGTTTGAAAGGACGTCCGCTTCTCCGCAACGTTACTAATCTGTTCCACAATTATCGGAGATCCGAACCGTTCCAATCCCGAAACCTGCATGATCGCCAACATTTCCATCACAACAATTAAATTTAATACACTACTGGCCATTAAAATTGCTACATCACGAATATGACATGCTACAGACGCGAAATTGAAACGACAGGAAGAAGATGCTGTGATATGCAAATGTTTAGCTTTTCAGAGCATTCACACAAGGTTGGCTCCGGTGGCGACACCTACAACGTGCTGACATGAGGAAAGTTTCCAACCGATTTCTCGTACATAAAAAGCAGTTGACCGGCGTTGCCCGGTGAAACGCTGTTCTGATGCCTCGTGTAAGGAGGAGAAATGCGTACCATCACGTTTCCGACTTTGATAAAGGTCGGATTGTATCCTATCGCGATTGCGGTTTATCGTATCGCGACATTGCTGCTCGCGTTGGTCGAGATCCAATGACTGTTAGCAGAATATGGAATCGGTGGGTTCAGGAGGGTAATACGGAACGCCGTGCTGGATCCCAGCGGCCTCGTATCACTAGCAGTCGAGATGACAGGCATCTTATCCGCATGGCTGTAACGGATCGTGCAGCCACGTCTCGATCCCTGAGTCAACAGATGGGGACGTTTGCAAGACAACAACCATCTGCACGAACAGTTCGACGACGTTTGCAGCAGCATGGACTATCAGCTCGGAGACAATGGCTGCGGGTACCCTTGACGCTGCATCACAGACAGGAGCGCCTGCGATGGTGTACTCAACGACGAACTTGAGTGCACGAATGGCAAAACGTCATTTTTTTCGGATGAATCCAGGTTCTGTTTACAGCATCATGATGGTCGCATCTTTGTTTGGCGACATCGCAGTGAACGCACATTGGAAGCGTGTATTCGTCATCGCCATACTGGCGTATCACCCAGCGTGATGGTATGGGGTACCATTGGTTACACGTCTCGGTCACCTCTTGTTCGCATTGACGGCACTTTTAACAGTGGACGTTACATTTCAGATGTGTTACGAGCCGTGGCTCTACCCTTCATTCTATCCCTGCGAAACCCTACATTTCAGCAGGATAATGCACGACGGCATGCTGCAGGTCCCGTACGGGCCTTTCTGGATACAGAAAATGTTCGACTGCTGCCATGGCCAGCACATTCTCCAGATCTCTCACCAATTGAACACGTCTGGTCAATGGTGGCCGAGCAACTGGCTCGTCACAATACGCCAGTCACTACTCTCGATGAACTGTGGTATCGTGTTGAAGCTGCATGGGCAGCTGTACCTGTACACGCCATCCAAGCTCTGTTTGACTCAATGCCTAGGCGTATCAAGGCCGTTCTTACGGCCAGAGGTGGTTCTTCTGGGTACCGATTTGTCTGGATCTATGTACCGAAATTGCGTGAAAATGTAATCACATGTCAGTTCTAGCATAATATATTTGTCCAATGAATACCCGTTTACCATCTGCATTTCTTCTTGGTGTAGGAATTTTAATGGCCAGTAGTGTAGATCCGCCACACGTTCAGTGACCTTATCACAGCATTCAGCATGCACCATTTTTACGTAAAATGTCCTACTCACAATCGATGAATGGATCCCAATTATATCAGTAAAACTGAAGTTTCCTATATCACGCAAGAACTGATCTACGGCGAAAGATCTAGGTGATCATCAAACGCGAACTTCAAAGTGTCTTTTCTAAATGGATGCGTCATATTTATGTACGAGTCATCTTTAAATAGGCGCTTAGCTTAAACGCCACAAGAGCGTCCAACTTTCCACATACACGTCAGCACGCGGCCAGCTGCGAGTACGTGAAGAACGTGCGTCCGTACAGGTCGGGCGCCGAAGCAAGACACCGACTGAGCCACCCAAGCACGACTCACGACCGGGCCTCACAGCTCTACTTCCGCCAGTATCTCGTCTGCTACCTTACAAACTTCACAGAAGCTCTCCTGCGAACTTGCAGAACTACCACTCCTGCAAGAAAGGATACTGCAGAGGCAGGTCTTAGCCAGAGCCTGGGGGACGTTTCCAGAATGAAATTTTCACTTTCCAGCCTCGGTCCGGCACACAGTTTCAGTCTGCCAGGAAGTTTCATATTAGCGCACACTCCGGTGCAGAGCGAAAATTTCATTCTGGAAAACATCCCCCAGGCTGTGGCTAAGCCATGTCTCCGCAATATCCATTCTTCCAGGAGTGCTAGTTATGCATTGTTTGCAGGAAAGCTTCTGTGAAGTTTGGAAGGTAGGAGACGAGATCCTGGCGGAAGTAAAGCTGTGAGGACGGATGATGAGTCGTGTTTAGGTAGCTCAGTCGGTACCGGCACGATTGCTCAGCGTGTCCCGCCAGAGGGTTGAGTGCTCTCTGTAATAAATCGGATCAATGATGAACCTGAACTAGTGTCATGGGACTTCCACCCCGAACAAATGTAACGAACAGTAACGAACAAAATGAGAACAAAAACAAAAAAAGTCGGTAGAGCACTTGCTTATGAAAGGCAAAGGTCCCGAGTTCGACTCTCGGTACGGCACACAGTTTTAATCTGTCAGGAAGTTTCATATCAGCACATACTCCGCTGCAGAGTGAAAATTTGATTTTGGACTACATACTTTTTATACCCTTTCTAATCTCAGCCCTTCGTTCTTCGCCTTCCATTTTTTCCCTTTTTGATTCCTGTATATATGCCACTCCCTAAAATTTATACCTATTTTCCGCAGAAATTCGAACATCTTGCTCCATTGTGCGTTACCCTACACTTTTTCTGGGTCGAAAAATCCTATGAATATATCTTTATTTTCCTTAAGTGTTGGTTCCATTATCAAGAGCATGTTTAGAACTGCCTGTCTCGTGCATTTACCTTTCCTAAAGCCAAATTGATCCACAATTTACTTTTCTGTTCTTCTGTATACTATTATTGTCAGCAATTTGGATGCATGAATCCTTAAGTTGATTGTGCGATAGTTCTTTCACTTGTATGTACTCACTATCTTTGGGATTGCGTGGGATGACATTTTTCCGGAAGTCTGATAGTATGTGAAACTTCCTGGCAGATTGAAACTGTGTGCTGGGCCGAGAATCGAACTCGGGACCTTTGCCTTCACAGGTGGAGTTCGAGTCTCGGCCCGGCACACAGTTTTAATCTGCCAGGAAGTTTCATATCAGCGCACACCCCGCTGCAGAGTGAAAATCTCATTCTGATAATTTGTCTCCAGACTCACAGATTCTACAAAACCAACTTTAACAGACGTTTGGTCGCCACATCCTCCAGTGATTTTAGAGATTCCGAAGGAATATTATCTACCCCTTCCGCTTTATTTGATCGGCAGTTTCCCAAAGGTCTGTTAAACATTGACACTGTGTCTCCTGAATCTTTCATATCCACCCTCAGTTCTTTTTACATCTCGTCGTTAGACAGTTATTCCCCGCCGTTGCTAGAGGCCTTCAATGTATTTTTCCCTCCTACCCACTCTCTACTCTGCACTCTTCTTTAATTCAATCGAAAAGATAAGGTCGTTTTGATACAAGGACGTGTAAGACCACCTTCTTCTTCAAGCTGGTTCTCCGTGAGCTGCGCAAGATAATTTCGGGACCTTGGGTTTAGTACAGTACCATACGAATCCATGTCTGAATCACGTGAGTCCCGCTGCCCCGCAGCTTATAGCTGGTAAGTTGAAAGCATATGTTGTAGGCATCTCAGCCAAGGGAAAGCTTTTTATTGTGATGTCACTTCGACAGTGGTTTTGGTGTCACTTTCGCTGTTTGTTCACTGAACTACTTATTTGGTCTGACAAGAGAGAGTGGACTCGTTTCTAGACTTTCTCACCACAGAAAAGTCACGAGTGGTCATCAGGAATCGAACACAGGATCTCCGTTTCAGTAGGCAGCTAAGCTACCCTTTTGACCGCAGAGGCGACAACAGACTCCCGCTGTCAGCATAACATTAGTGGGGAACCAGTGCGATGTTCTTCGAATTAAAGTTCTGTCCATTTATTTATTAAAATAACAGAATTTACCAATAGTAATAAACAACAATGTAAGCTCTTACTGAACTGACGTTTCCAAGTTGCAAGTTTCATCGGGAAGTGCCGGTTATGTGAGGCAAATTAACAATAACCTGAAAGCATTTCGGAATGTAACTAACTACTCACTGCAAAGATCAGTTCAAAATATTCAGAATTTTCACTTCACATTGTGAGCACATTTATCAATCAATTATGCACATAAAAAGTCTTGATAATCACTCCACAAATAGCTCTGTCCATGATCATAGAACTGAATCTAGATCCAACTTAAGTTTACTAAAAAAGAAGGAATATAAAATTCAAAACAGCATTTTGTACCATGAAATAGAACTGTACGATAAATTATCTAAGGAGATTACTGTGGTTACTAAAACAAACTTATTTAAAAAGGCAGTTGTAAATGTTGAACAATACATTCCATGAAGTGACGGTGGACTTAAGTAAATCGATTATGAGTTTGGTGACGATTTAACGAAACTACACCAGTACATAAAGACAAATCATTTCTGAACTTTATTATGTCTTTTTTAACTGGAAAACGTTGCACCCAAGTTCTACACTGGGTACTACAACCAAATTATAATTATGGAGAGGTGTTGACGCAGTTCCTCAAACAAGTAAACTGTAAGTTGTGATGAACAAAATGGAAAGCAAACATCATCTTCAGAGTTCTTATGTCAGTTTATAGTGCGTGTAGCGTGTCTAGTGTATGCAGTGACAGATGTTGAGAAATGAATGAACAGAACAACCCTGGTTTTTCTATATCGTATCATAATCTCTTTACAAGAACATTTAAACAAAAGAGTATTGTATACTAGAGATAACCAGAAAGATTGGACTTGTATTCGGCTCTCATCCCCATCCAGACACTGGGATTTAGGCAAATGCCTGTACGAGGTGCATTCAAGTTCTAAGACCTCCGATTTTTTTCCTCTGGACTGGAAAGAGATAGAAACATGCACATTGTTTTAAAATGAGGCCGCGTTCATTGTCAATACGTCCCAGAGATGGCAGCACCGTAAGGCAGATGGAATTTTACCACCAGCAGCGAGAATGAGAACTGTTTTAAATACTTAAAATGGCGACGTTTTCCTTACTTGAACAGCGTGCAATCATTCGTTTTCTGAATTTGCATGGTGTGAAACCAATTGAAATTCATCGACAGTTGAAGGAGACATGTGGTGATGGAGTTATGGATGTGTCGAAAGTGCGTTCGTGAGTGCAACAGTTTAATGAAGGCGGAACATCGTGTGACAACAAACCGAAACAACCTCGGGCTCGCACAAGCCAGTCTGACGACATGATCGAGAAAGTGGAGAGAATTGTTTTGGGGGATCGCCGAATGACTGTTGAACAGATCGCCTCCAGAGTTGGCATTTCTGTGGGTTCTGTGCACACAATCCTGCATGACGACCTGAAAATGCGAAAAGTGTCATCCAGGTGGGTGCCACGAATGCTGACGGATGACCACACGGCTGCCCGTGTGGCATGTTGCCAAGCAATGTTGACGCGCAACGACAACATGAATGGGACTTTCTTTTCGTCGGTTGTGACAATGGATGAGACGTGGATACCATTTTTCAATCCAGAATAAAGCGCCAGTCAGCTCAATGGAAGCACTCAGATTCACCGCCACCAAAAAAATTTCGGGTAATCGCCAGTGCTGAAAAAATGATGGTGTCCATGTTCTGGGACAGCGAGGGCGTAATCCTTACCCATTGCGTTCCAAAGGGCATTACAGTAACAGGTGCATCCTACGAAAATGTTTTGAAGAACAAATTCCTTCCTGCACTGCAACAAAAACGTCCGGGAAGGGCTGCGCATGTGCTGTTTCACCAAGACAACACACCCGCACATCAAGCTAACGTTACGCAACAGTTTCTTCGTGATAACAACTTTGAAGTGATTCCTCATGCTCCCTACTCACCTGACCTGACTCCTAGTGACTTTTGGCTTTTTCCAACAATGAAAGACACTCTCCGTGGCCGCACATTCACCAGCTGTGCTGCTATTGCCTCAGCGATTTTCCAGTGGTCAAAACAGACTCCTAAAGAAGCCTTCGCCGCTGCCATGGAATCATGGCGTGAGCGTTGTGAAAAATGTGTACGTCTGCAGGGCGATTACGTCGAGAAGTAACGCCAGTTTCATTGATTTCGGGTGAACAGTTAATTAGAAAAGAAATCGGAGGCCTTAGAACTTGAATACACCTCGTATATATATGAAGCATTCATTGTTATTAAACTGTAATATCATGATATGGGCATATCCGTGTGAATATGAGGCTCAGATGGGTAGAACTACTACTGGAATTACTACTACTACAACAACAACAACAACTACTACTACTACTACTACTACTGCCGTGGCTGCATTAGATGATTTGCGTCACCAAAGTTCTCACGATACAAAGCGACTAACAGCTTCATCCACCTTCAACCCAAAATCTGACGTCACGAGTTTTCCTCCATGAAGGGTTACCAGGGCTGGATCTTCGTTTCCCAGGGTGTTGCGCACCCAACGTTCTACACAGAAAAATTATTAGAGCCAATAATAAATGTTTGGAGTGGTACTACAGGGAAACTACGGTCCAAGAAATTATAAAGCAAGAACTAAGGACAACCTTAAAACCAGTCAAAATGTGGGAAAGCAGCTAGACCAGACTAAGAGAGTCCAGAGAGTATCAACTTTATATACACAGACATTCTCATCTTCCTGAAGTTGCTCAACTATATTTCTACACCTGTCTGATATCTGAAATCATAAAACTGAAAAGATACTTTAATGCTAAACTGCACGCTAGTTACAAATTCGTCATCCTAATGAAGTGTACTGTGAAAGTGTTAGTGAGAATACTGTGCAACCGGTTACGAAGGAGTATAGAGGCAAATATCAGCCAAACACATTTGATTTTACGAGGAGTCTCGAAGCAAAAGATTCCATATTTTCTTCCCAGATGCCAGCAAAAAAAGTCTGGTCCAACAAGTAGATGTATTAGTTACTTTATAGATTATAAAAAGGTATATGTCAATGTTAAACCCCACATCCTTATTGATCTGGTTAAACACCTGGACACAGTAGGAAACACATCAGCACAACCGAAAAACTCTGCTAAGAAAATGAATTATATTAAGATTGGGGATCAAGTTTCAAATGCCATCAGAATTCTTAAAACTGGCACACAAAGATGTATACTACTTCCAATATTTTTCAGCTTATATTCAGAAGCTTCTTTTCGTTTCGAAAAGCGTTGAATGACGTGAACAGTGGAACCAAGGTCAGTTGTACTCGTTTAATTTATATCTGTTACGCACGTGAAGTTGTAGTTCCCACTGGTAACTTGAAGATCTTTAGCTCTTTATAGACAGAACCATCAACAACAGTAAAGAAATTGGATTTGATATCGGTTAAAAAAAAAACAATAATTATGGTCATGAGAAGATAAAAGATTATGTGTTTGTCAATTTCGGTGAGAAAATATTTGCGATAGTCAGTAAAATCAAATACGTGGTATGTTGCCTGACAGAGAAACGTCGTTATGATAAAGAGACAGAAGCTAGAATTGACTATGGGCGAGCAACGTTTGAAACATCGTACGTGGTGGTGAATTATAAAGTATTCTGCGTTACCTGCACTGCTGTATGGCTTAGAACACCTGAAACCTCATCCAAAGACAGGCTGAACGCTTCTGAAATGTGCTGTACCGCTGCAGGGTAACCTACAACCGCCACCAAGCGCAGGAAACTAGCTCCTTGCAACTCATCGTGGTAGAAAATTGTGAACCTCGATGGAGTGTAGGTTCGTGGTTGCAGAAACTCCGAGACTGATTACACATTCCAGATATAGCCACACGGATTAGAACAGCTAAGGGCAGGGAATAATGCTCCGTAACAGTCATCGATGTTCTACGAGGGGGGACCCAAAAGAAACCGGACTGTTGTCATAAAAAATTTGTTGATGAACCTTTTTACAAAATTACTTTAGTCACCTTCAAAATACTCTCCATTACATGCGATGCACTTGTCAAGTCTCTTTTCCCACTGTTGGAAGCATGTTTGGAACTCTTTAAGTTTGATATTGTCCAGTGCCCTTTGCGAAGCTGTTTTTACCGCCTCCACATCGTCACAACGGTCCCCTTTTAGCGGTTTTTTTCATTCGTGGAAATAGGAGAAAGTCGCTCGGGGCTAGGTGCGGTGAATACGGAGCGTGGGGAACGACAGAAAACGTCTGAGATGCCAAATGGTGGGTCACTCATAAGGCCATGTGTGCTGGAGCGTTGTCGTGATGCAGAAACCAGTCACCTGATCGCCAAAGTTCCGGGCGTTTCCTCCTCACATCCTCTCGCAGACGCCTTAAAACATCCAAGTAAAAGTGCTGGTTAACAGTCTGGGCAGGGGGTACCAATTCCCGATGCACAATTCCACGAACATCAAAAAAGACAATGATCATCGTCTTCACATTTGAGCTCACTTGCTTTTTTTGGTCTGGCAGAGTTGGGAGTCCTCACTGGCTTGACACTTGCTTGGTTTCTGAATCATACCCGTAACACAAACTCTTATCCCCTGTAATGACTTTGTTCAAGAAGTTTGGATTACGTGCAATCTCTGTTTTCAAGTCCTGACAAACATTCATACGGATGGTTTTTTGCTCCTGTGTGAGAAGGCGTGGAACAAATTTAGCAGCAACACGTCTCATGTGCAAATCCTTACTCAAAATCTGCTGGCACGAGCTCCAACTGATTCCTGTCTCTGCTGAAATTTGGTCGATCGTCTGGCGACGATCCTCGTTGATCTTCTGGTGGACCTTTTCAATTCTCCTCATTTCGCGATGTTGAACGCGTCCAGAACGAACTTGGTGTTCAACACACATCTCATCACGTTTAAAGCGCCCAAACCACTCCAAAACCTGTGTGCGGCTCATAGCGTCCTCCTGCAAAGCTTCCTGGAGCGTTTGGTGTGTCTCCGTTGCAGTTTTTTGAAGCAGGAAACAAAATTTCACACACACTCTTTGTTCTTTTATAGCTGGCATAACGACTTCGCAGAGGTAACCCGCCAACAGTCAGAGAAACACAATACCACACTTGCACGTTCATCTCTACCAAAGCCCTTGTAAAAATTAAGTCCACTACACTGACGCCGTCTGCACAGCTGTTTCATGAAGGTCTCTACTAACACCATCTAGCGTGAGAACCATGCACTACGTCTACGAGCGGCAGCGCCCTCGGAGTCCGGTTTCTTTTGGGTACCCCCTCGTATAAGATGACGATCAAAGAAAGGACTTGTAACAACTCTACACTCTTCACATGTTGTCTGTTAACTCACTCAGAGATCATACTGGCACCGAAAAGTAAAATAACAGACAGAAGGCCGAAATTCCGTATTCGGTATATCGAAATTATTTCGCTGTGGAAGATCGTAACACAGTCCTTCCTTTCAATCAACGTACGAACGTCGAAATAGTAAATACTGAGATAAGCGATCGCGGAACAGAAAAGCAATTACAATCGCTTAGTAGTGGAAACCAGATGAGACACCTGTAAGACACTACAAAGATTATCCGAAAGAACTCGCTCCTCTAGTACCAGCAGTTAACCGTAGGTCGCTGGAGCAACGAAAGGTACCCAATGTCTGGAAGAAAGCTCAGGTCATTCCCTTTGTCAAGAAGGTCCGCAGGATAGATGCACACGATTACAGACCTATACCTTTGACGTCAATCTATTGTAGAATTACTGAACATGGTTTATGCTCAAGATTATGTCGTTTTAGGACAACAAAAATCTCCTCTATAAATATCAAAATGGATTTCGCAGATATCCTGTGAAACTCAGCTAACTCTGTTCCTCCATGACATCCATAGCCCTGTAGACAACGGCGCTCATGCTGATGTCCTTTTAATTGACTTCTAGAAGACATTTGCCGGCCGGAGTGGCCGAGCGGTTAAAGGCGCTACAGTCTGGAACCGCACGACCGCTACGGCCGCAGGTTCGAATCCTGCCTCGGGCATGGATGTGTGTGATGTCCTTAAGTTAGGTTTAAGTAGTTCTAAGTTCTAGGGGACTTATGACCACAGCAGTTGAGTCCCATAGTGCTCAGAGCCATTTGAACCATTTTTTTGGAAGACATTTGGCGCTAGCCCGCACTGTCGGTTATTGAAAAAGATACGTCCTTACCGAGTGGCGGACCAGATCTGCGACTAGATTCAAGAATTCCTTGCAGATAGAACACAAGAAGCCACTGTTAAAGGAACAAAATCTAAAAATGTAAAGGTGATTTCTCGGGTACGCCAAGGAAGTGTATATAAATAATCTAGTAGAGAGCGTCAGGTGCTTCTTAAGATCGCTCGCAGATGATGTGATTGTCTGCAATAAAGTGACAACGCTAGAAGACGATATCGATTTACTAAATGACCCGCAAGGATTGATGATTGGTGCAGGCTCCGTCAGTTGATATTGAGTAAATAAATGTAACATATTGGGCATACATAGAAAAAGAAAGCCACCTTTGCACAACTACACTACTGATGAGAAACTGCTGCAAACAGTATCTACCGTAAAATATTTAGGAGTAACTATTCAGAGAGACCCTAAGTGGAATGACCACATAAATCAAATATTAGGATAAGCAGACACCAGACTGGGACTCATAGGAAGGATCTTAAAAAAAGTTACTCATCTAATATGTAAGTGGCTATGGCGCTTGTTCGACCTGTTCTTTAGTATTGTTCACAAATCTGGGACACATATCAGGTAGATCTGATAGAGATAGAGAAGATTCAATGAACAGCGGCCTGTTGCATCACGAGGTCGCTTAGTCGGCGCGAGTGCATTACCGAAATGTTCAACAAACTCCACTGGCAGACGTTACAAGAGAGGCGTTGTGCATCACGGAGAGGGTTTTGCTATTGAAATTTCGAGAGAGTACTTACGAGGAATTGTCGGACAAAATATTACTCTCTCCCACATACATCTCGCGTAATGAACCACGAAGGCAAAATTCGAGAAACTACAGCCAATATAGAGGCTTACCGACATTCATTCTCTTTGCGCGACTGTAAAGCGAATACGGAATGGATGGGTTCTAGAAAATCACACACAAAACTTTGAAGAATTTCAGCGGCCCCACGCGACTAGCGCCCGAGGGGGATACAAACTGTTCACTCAGCTTTGCAGGATCATACAGCCAATCACGTCATCCACCTTGAGCGACAAAATGCGTTCGTGTGCAGTAAGACGGGTACATTATGTGATCAAAAGTGTCCGGACACCCCAGAAACATACGTTTTTCATATTAGGTGCATTGCGTTGCCACTTATTGCCAGGTACTTCATATCAGCGGCCTCAGTGGTCATTATACATAGTGAGAGAGCAGAATGGGACGCTACGAGGAACTCATGGACTTCGAACGTGGTCAGGTGAGTGGGTGTCACTTGTGATTGGATGTCACATCTGTACGCGAGATTTCCACACTCCTAAACATCCCTAGGTCAACTGTTTCCGATGTGATAGTGAAGTGGAAACGAGAAGGGACACATATAGCACAAAAGCGTACAGGCCGACCTCGTCTGTTGACTGACAGAGATCGCCGACAGTTGAAGAGGGTCGTAATGTGTAATAGGCAGACATCTGTCCAGACCATCACACAGGAATTCCAGACTGCATCAGGATCCACTGCAAGTAGTACGACAGTTAGGCGGAAGCTGAGAAAACTTGGGTTTCATGGTCGATAGGGTGCTCATAAGCCACACATCACTTCGGTGAATGCCAAACGACGCCTCGCATGGTGTAAAGAGCGTAAACATTGGACGATTGAACGGTGGAAAAACGTTGTGTGGAGTGACGAATCACGGTACACAATATGGCGATCCGATGACAGGGTGTCGGTATAGCGAATGCCCGGTGAACGCCATCTGACAGCCTGTGTAGTGCAACAGTAAAATTCGGAGGCGGTGGTCTTATGGTGTGGTCGTGTTTTTCATGGAGGGAGCTTGCACCCCTTGTTGTTTTGCGTGCCACTATCACAACACAAGCCTACATTAATGTTTTAAGCACCTTCTTACTTGAAGAGCAGTTCGGAGATGGTAACTGCATCTTTCAACATGATCGAGCACCTGTTCATAATACACAACCTGTGACGGAGTGGTTACACTGGCCTGCACAGAGTATCCTATAAAACACCTTTGGGATGTTTTGGAACGCCAACTTCGTGCCATGCCTCATCGACTGACAGCGATACCTCTCCTCGGTGAAGCACTCCGGGAAGAATGGGCTGCCATTGTAGTGACTTGGCAAGACAGCCAAGCCACTCGGAGGTAGCCGAAAGGCACGCGTTTAAGCTCACGCAGACTGGCGTGAGGTCTGGAACAGGACAATGTCTTGAGAATTGTAAATAAAGTACGAAGATCTTGGAATACTTAACTTTAATCCATACTTGGTGTACATCGCTCATGACGGTACATGTTTTACAACCTCAATATAAACTGGTAATGGCGCCTTACTAGGTCGTAGCAAATGACATAGCTGAAGGCTATGCTACCTATCGTCTCGGCAAATGAGAGCGTATTTGTCAGTGTAGCATCGCTAGCAAAGTCGGCTGTACAACTGCGGCGAGTGCTAGGAAGTCTCTTTAGACCTGCCGTGTGGCGGCGCACGGTCTGCAATCACTGACAGTGGCGACACGCGGGTCCGACGTATACTAATGGACCGCGGCCGATTTAAAGGCTACCACCTAGCAAGTGTGGTGTCTGGCGGTGACACCACAGCCATTCCCCAAGAAACCTTCCAGCAACTCATTGAGCGTATGCCTGCGAGAGTGGATTTAGATCTTGGAGCCACTACCTCCCAATCGGGTAGCATCACGAGGCTGAGCGCACCGCAGTCCAGTCATCCCACCAAGGAAAAATCCTCGGCACTACCGAGAATCAAACCCGGATACCCCGCATGGCAGCCGTCTACACTGGCCACACGGCTATGGAGGCAAGTAATTTGGGTAGCAGACATTAGATTTCTAAGGCTGGAGGCTGCGTCCTATCTTCGACGTCTTAGTGACGTTATCTTTCGACAAGATAATGCAAGACCAGCCGTTGCGCATTCTGTCCTGACCTTTCTCTGTTTTTCGACTTTTGCCCTAGTCAGCACGTTCTGATCTCCAACAAATTTAACTTCCGCTCATGGCTTTCCAAGAGAGTGGCACACCACCATATACGAGTCACTATGATTAATAAACTAAGACAAAACTGGAGCAGGGTGGAACAACACACCCAATTCTGTCATCTCATTTCGATTCGGTTACCAGTCAGGTTAAAGCCATTGTTTACCTCCGAGTCACCTACAAATTTGATAAAGTATTCATCCTACTATACTGAACATGCACAATAAGCGGTGTTTCAGTTTTGGTTGCCAGGCGCGCACTTAACACCTGGTAGTAATTATTTCGTTAAATTTTGTGACTGAATTAGCTCAAGCTATAAAGGCTGGGCGTCCACTAGAGCGCCACGCGGGGTAGCCGAGCGGTCTAGGGCGTCTTGTCACGGTCTGCACAGCTTTCCCTGTGGGAGGTTCGAATCTTACCTCAGGCATGGGTGCGTGTGTCGTCCTTAGCTTAAGTTAGTTTAAGTTAGATTAAGCAGTGTGTAAGCTTAGCGGCCACAAATTTCCATTTTGCACTGGAGCGGTATTCGTCCGACTAGTTGGACAGCCGTATACGGCTGCACGTGGGAGCTAATCCCGAGACATGTGACGCCATTGGCACGGGTCCACTGCACACGCTCAAGTCAGCAGCATACGGCTGGCTAAGGCTGCGACCACAGTGGCTCCCATATCGGTGGATTCCGCCGCCGACCGACATCGGCGGGTGACGGCCGATCTTTTCAAATCAGTACGCTACTACATGGGGGTGAGGTCACACTATAGCCTATCCTATCTCCCGAACGTACAGACTTCGGAAAACAGCTGAAATTCAGATCAGTTTATTTTCTTCGGTCAAATCGACCGACGCTCTCGCACACGAAATACGGAGCATGAGAAACTGATACGTTTAGTCCAAGAAAGAGTGAGTCTGTGGCATCCAGGGGATGAAAATATCACAATCTGGATATAGTTCGGAATCTATGGACTGAAATCGCAGGTTTATTCGAAACCTCAAACAGGTAAAATCTTTATTCGAAATTTTGGGTATATATAACCTCTAAAGTTAATTTGTTTAAGTGAACAGGGTGGCGTATCTTATATGCTTATAGCTTCTGTACTGGATCTTTTTTGTGGTAGGTTGTCATTAGTTGCCTGTAAATTATTATTACTGATTACTTGCGTTTTATGCCAGCAGGGTAATGATATTGCTAATATATAGTGATTTGCAAATGTGCTGTATATCTCACAAGCTGCGACATCGTCGCGAAAAAACATAGTGACCCGTATATGTAATAAGTTTCCTTTAATTTACGTCTATGGTCACAATCTTTTTGTATAGCAGATTGCCGGTTTCGGTCTTTAATGACCATCATCAGATCTACAGCAAAAATGGGAAAAATATAAATACACTCGCAAACTGTATACAGCTTAAGAACAATACATAGACCATACTGAAAAGTAGTACTGACAAAATTTACATTTGTGCGCTTTAAATATGAAGAGGCATACCTGTTTCATAAAAACAAAGTCCTACTGTACTGCAGCCATAGTGGCATCGTCAAATGTTAAATGCGGAATCAGCACCAGTATCGTCAAATACATATAAATAACATCACATGCACGATTCATGTTGTCAGTAGCACTACTGTTTAAAACAAGTGTGCTAAATGACAGTCACTGAAGGTTAGTTGACGTCAACTAACCTTCAGTGACTGTCATTTAGCACACTTGTTTTAAACAGTAGTGCTACCGACAACTCCTTTTCAAGATCACCTCGAATGATGGTTCAAATGGCTCTGAGCACTATGGGGCTTAACATCTGAGGTCATCAGTCCCCTAGAATTTAGAACCACTTAAACCTAATTGACCTAAGGACATCACACACATCCATGCCCGGGGCAGGATTCGAACCTGCGACCGTAGCGGTCGCGCGGTTCCAGATTGAAGCGCCTAGAACCGCTCGGCCACCTCGGCCGGCACCACGAATTATCTCGAGTTCGCAAGAGAACGTTTCCCCCGTCATCTCATATATTCGTAAAACTTGGCTGGTTATTTCGATGACTGAGGACAGAGTGTATAGTATTCGCCTATTTCTTTACGAGACAGGAAAGATCTTTCACATGCATTCGGATCTCTTTAATAGCAGAAATCGCTACGCAGCACTCTTATCCAAACACAGAGGCGTCGTGGTATCCACCCCACGCTAAGACGTTAAAATCTATCCTACTTCAAACATAGAATAGATTCTAACCTAGTCTAACCTCCTTGGCCCTGCCAGAAATTGACGGAGGAGATCGGGCGCACTATGATCACGCTATCGGCCGATGTTGTCGGGCGACTTCTGGAGAAAAACTAGAAAGAAAACCAAAGATACGTTCACGCCATGTAACTACTATTCTTTAATTCGTGCACTTCCAGTGAGGAAATAAAAGTCGTAATCTATTTGCACTGACACCACAGTGTTCACTGACAAAAGCGTATATTCTTGTCGATTGTGTTTGTTGACAAGTGAAGGCAGCTGCTAGTTCTTCCCCTTCCTTGACAATTACAATGTCCTATAAAAAGCATACATATAAGTTAAACTGTAATGTCAACATTTTCAGGCTTATCAGTTTCAATATTGCTCTGCAATAATCTTCATTTCTAGTCATTATTCCAAACGCTCATTCTATGACTTGTCAAGCCTCTGACAGACACTAGTTGAGAGTAGTTCGCATCGGTCCAAGTTTTGACATGGGGAATGATCAGGTAAGTCTTCAGGTGAGTCGCCGGTCGTGCGTCGGTTGTTACTCGAATGATTTGGACGAGCTTAATCGGTCGGCCGTAATCATACGTACGACCTGTTAGTCGGGCGAATACGGACACAGTGGACGTCCAGGCTAAAACGAAGACAGTGGCCGTTATGAAGACCAGTAAAGCATTAAGTACACTAATGGCCATAAAAATTTCTACACCACGAAGATGACGTGCTACGGCCGCGAAATTGAAACGACAGGAAGAAGATGCTGTGATATGCAAATGATTAGCTTTTCAGAGCATTCACACAATGTTGGCGCCGGTGGCAACACCTACAACGTGCTGACATGAGGACAGTTTCCAACCGATTTCTCATACACAAACAGCAGTCGGCCGGCGTTGCCTGGTAAAACGTTGTTGTCATGCCTCGTTTAAGGAGGAGAAATGCGTACTATCACGTTTCCGACTTTGATAATGGTCGGATTGTAGCCTATCGCGATTGCAGTTAATCGTATCGCAACATTGCTGCCCGCGTTGGTCGAGATCCAATGACTGTTTGCAGAATATGGAAGCGGTGGGTTCAGGGGGGTAATACGGAACGCCGTGCTGGATCCCAATGGCTTTGTATCACTAGCAGTCGAGATGACAGGCATCTTATCCGCATGGCTGTAATCGATCGTGCAGCCACGTCTCGACCCCTGAGTCAACAGAGGGGAAAGTTTGCAAGACAACAACCATCTGTACGAACAGTTCGACGACGTTTGCAGCAGCATGGACCATCAGCTCGGAGACCATGGATGCGGTTATCCTTGACGCTGCATCACAGACAGGAGCACATGCGATGGTGTACTCAACGACGAACCTGGGTGCACGAATGGCAAAACATCATTTTTTCGGATGAATCCAGGTTCCGTTTACAGCATCATGATGGTCGCATCCGTGTTTGGCGACATTGCTGTGAGCGCACATTGGAAGCGTGTATTCGTCATCGCCATACTGGCGTATCACCCGGCGTGATGGTATGGGGTGCCATTGGTTACACTTCTCGGTCACCTCTTTTTCGCATTGATGGCACTTTGAACAGTGGACATTACATTTCAGATGTGTTACGAGCCGTGGCTCTACCCTTCATTCTATCCCTGCGAAACCCTACATTTCAGCAGGATAATGCACGACCGCATGTTGCAGGTCTTGTACGGGCCTTTCTGGATACAGAAAATGTTCGACTGCTGCCCTGGGCAGCACATTCTCCAGATCTCTCACCAACTGAAAACATCTGGTCAATGGTGGCCGAGCAACTGGCTCGTTACAATACGCCAGTCACTACTCCAGATGAACTGTGGTATCGTGTTGAAGCTGCATGGGCAGCAGTACCTGTACACGCCATCCAAGCTCTGTTTGACTCAATGCCCAGGCCTATCAAGGCCGTTATTACGGCCAGAGGTGGTTGTTCTGGGTACTGATTTCTCAGGATCTATGCACCCAAATTGTGTGAAAATGTAATGACATGTCAGTTCTAGTATAATATATTTGTCCAATGAATACCCGTTTATCATCTGCATTTCTTCTTGGTGTAGCAATTTTAACGGCCAGTAGTGCAAGTCATCCACTAAGATTATGCTTGGCGCCTGAGAAACGATCTCCAAAAGCACACGACCGAGTCCACGTCACAGCCGTAGAGCGGCAGCAGCTGCAGTTCAAGCGTAGAGCGCGTGCATACAAATTCTGTGTCCACGCGCCTGTGCTAGCGGCTCTGAGAGTTTCCGTTGTGGCGCGTGCGGCTGACACGCAAGTGCACTAGCGCATAACGTACACAGCAATGGGCGCCTGCGCATAAGTGACGTCGGGAAACCCATTCAGAACTAGACTCGTTACTGCCACGACCATCATGGGGCCAGTCTGTACGTCGGCTAATAAAATTCAACTTCACTTCCTCACAATCACCATTTTCACTTCCAGCATTTGGCCGTTTTCTTGTTTTGCCTATTACCGAACCCATTGCTTCCTCGGGGTTCCTTGACTTTTTCTAGCATCTAAGTTAATTTTTTTTTCTGGACAGTTAATCTTTCCGCACTCATTCTTTCGAGATATTCGTTTGAAAAATGTATCATGAGAAATGGCTGTAAATTTGCTAATCTTTGTGGTTGTACACCTGAACCATGGAGGTGTAATATGGGGAGATGTGTTGTGTGTTCTTCATCATCATTTCATCACCATTGACTCGTAAGTCGCCGAAGTGGTGTCAACTAAAAAAAGTTAACCAAGATGGTATCTGTTCTTCCGGACATGTCCGAAAGAACAGATACCATCCTAGTAAATATATAGTTAAGGGTCACCGGCCACTTGACCATCTTCTTCTTCTGCGCGAATGCGCAAACAGTGCCCGAACTATTACGAGAATCGGCTACACGCCGCGAGTAATGAGTATAATGGGCGTGGGCACTATGAATGTAGTGCGGGACAATACGATGAGAATGTGGGTTTCGCGGGAGGCGTGCCAGAGATAAATCCCTGCAGTCGCGGTATCCTTTGTGTCCTCGGTGACTCAGATCTGTCCCCGTTGACGCATGTCAACGCCTTTAAGCAGCTAAGGGTGTTCATTTCATTGTAGTTTCAAACTAAAAAAAGGACTTACAATACGGCGGCCGAACTTCCCGCATGGGGCCTCCCGGTCAACAATGCCATACGATCATTTCATTTCATCACAAAGTTGAAGCCGACGTTCGCCATGTTAGTTGCCCCAAAGACTACCTTGTGCTGGAAGTGTTTTGATTTTAAAAATGCCAATTTGCTTCATTTACGGGTGCAGTAATCACTCTCATTATTGTCTAAATAGTAAATGAACCCCATTTCATTCATAAGCTATAATTTCTTTTTTGTACATCAATTTTACTACAGATTTCCCATAAGTCCAGCTCTAAAAACTTTCTGGGTGGTCGCTGTGAGACGGAATGATTGGAAACTGCCCAATCATACAAAATATGTTCTCATCATTTTCGGGAAGAATACGTAGACCGAACATCAGTGTCGTCCAGCTCTAAAATCTTTCTGGGTGATCGCTTTGAGACGAAATGATTGGGAACCGCACAATCATACAAAATATGTTCTCATCATTTTCGGGAAGAACACATAGACCGAACATTAGTGTCGTCAGTCCGCGTTAAGAAAAGTACTGGATCACGAAAGCAGTCTTTCACATAACACACTTCTCTTCTTTGTTATTTGGGGCACATAACAACGAAATACGTTGTATTACTAGACGATTTATGCATTTGAGACCAGAAAAAGTCTGAAAATGTCTTCCTCGCGCCATGTTATTCGCGAAAGCACTGTAATATTTTCTACTTTAACAACTATTTCGAACACACGACAGAAACTGAGAACAATAAGCAATGGTAAATAGTAGTCTGCTAATGGTTTGGGGCATCTAACATGGCAGCGCCGGCTTCAAAGCAACGTACAGCGTAAGTCTGTAGCACCATCTCCTCCATGACCTGAACACACCGATAAAATATAGTCAGTCAGGAGGAAAGGTACATTCTTTGATGGGTTATGTTATTAGTTACTCCGAACAAAAAAATCTTCATAAGGACATATGCCCTATTCCCATTGGTTTCTGAGACAGAACAAATGTAATGTAAACTGTTATTTATTTTCTGTATCATTCAAACATTGTAATTGTTTACAATGTACCACAGTAGTGTAGAGGAAGCTGAGACGACCAATTTGATACAGAACACTTGTGATCTATCAAGTCTGGAAACTGACTCAAAGTGGTGCACTAAAAGTATCTAAGCTACAGAGAATGCGCATCGCACGACATTTTCAGTATTCACGCGCTCTCTTTAAGCAAACTATTAGTTCTAGGGAAAAAATGAATAGTACCTTTTTCTGGAATATTTAATCAAATTTAACTGTGTATTGCGACACGTTTTCGTTGGAGCATGCGGTTTCCGAGTTATTCAATAAAAACGTTCAAAAGTGTTATTACATGTGTTCTGTTTCTGAAACCATTTGGAATAGGATATATGTCCATAGGAAGTTTACCGTTCAAAGTCTCTCATATTATCGTCCTTCAAAGCAAGCACTTATCACCCTGACTCAACCTGTATACCTTCGGTTACCAGACGTAATCAGAGATATACACTCCTGGAAATGGAAAAAAGAACACATTGACACCGGTGTGTCAGACCCACCATACTTGCTCCGGACACTGCGAGAGGGCTGTACAAGCAATGATCACACGCACGGCACAGCGGACACACCAGGAACAGCGGTGTTGGCCGTCGAATGGCGCTAGCTGCGCAGCATTTGTGCACCGCCGCCGTCAGTGTCAGCCAGTTTGCCGTGGCATACGGAGCTCCATCGCAGTCTTTAACACTGGTAGCATGCCGCGACAGCGTGGACGTGAACCGTATGTGCAGTTGACGGACTTTGAGCGAGGGCGTATAGTGGGCATGCGGGAGGCCGGGTGGACGTACCGCCGAATTGCTCAACACGTGGGGCGTGAGGTCTCCACAGTACATCGATGTTGTCGCCAGTGGTCGGCGGAAGGTGCACGTGCCCGTCGACCTGGGACCGGACCGCAGCGACGCACGGATGCACGCCAAGACCGTAGGATCCTACGCAGTGCCGTAGGGGACCGCACCGCCACTTCCCAGCAAATTAGGGACACTGTTGCTCCTGGGGTATCGGCGAGGACCATTCGCAACTGTCTCCATGAAGCTGGGCTACGGTCCCGCACACCGTTCGGCCGTCTTCCGCTCACGCCCCAACATCGTGCAGCCCGCCTCCAGTGGTGTCGCGACAGGCGTGAATGGAGGGACGAATGGAGACGTGTCGTCTTCAGCGATGAGAATCGCTTCTGCCTTGGTGCCAATGATGGTCGTATGCGTGTTTGGCGCCGTGCAGGTGAGCGCCACAATCAGGACTGCATACGACCGAGGCACACAGGGCCAACACCCGGCATCATGGTGTGGGGAGCGATCTCCTACACTGGCCGTACACCACTGGTGATCGTCGAGGGGACACTGAATAGTGCACGGTACATCCAAACCGTCATCGAACCCATCGTTCTACCATTCCTAGACCGGCAAGGGAACTTGCTGTTCCAACAGGACAATGCACGTCCGCATGTATCCCGTGCCACCCAACGTGCTCTAGAAGGTGTAAGTCAACTACCCTGGCCAGCAAGATCTCCGGATCTGTCCCCCATTGAGCATGTTTGGGACTGGATGAAGCGTCGTCTCACGCGGTCTACACGTCCAGCACGAACGCTGGTCCAACTGAGGCGCCAGGTGGAAATGGCATGGCAAGCCGTTCCACAGGACTACATCCAGCATCTCTACGATCGTCTCCATGGGAGAATAGCAGCCTGCATTGCTGCGAAAGGTGGATATACACTGTACTAGTGCCGACATTGTGCATGCTCTGTTGCCTGTGTCTATGTGCCTGTGGTTCTGTCAGTGTGATCATGTGATGTATCTGACCCCAGGAATGTGTCAATAAAGTTTCCCCTTCCTGGGACAATGAATTCACGGTGTTATTATTTCAATTTCCAGGAGTGTATATCGTCCATGCGTTCAGATATAGAACCATAAATGTTGCCAAATTTACAGCCATTTCTCATTATACAAACGCTCACAGCTAATACATTAATTTTGATACATATTACATCACTCCAACTGTACAGGCACATAGGGAAGAGTTTCAATAATCAACTCCGTCCAGCCGTAACCACTAACGAAAGAGACGTAATGTGTCAGTTCCTGTGCACCCCTTTACAGCTCTCAGAAATTTTATCTTTGTTGTTTGTATGCAACTTTCTTGGTATTTATTTACATACTGTGACTCATTTCCGTGAACATCCGAGGAGACTGTCATTGTCTTATAAAAGTTCAATCTTCCTTCCTTTTATTTTCATATACCTGTTTGTTAATACACATATATTCCCAAACTTTGCTAAAATCATCTCTATGTCTTAGTCATGCACACATGGGACCTGTTCTGTTACTCTAAGTTTTGACTGTATAGGGTGTTATCCTTTAAAATGCATTGATTTTATCTTCTTTTCTGAAAGAATCAAATGATAGTCTTCACAGATCTTACCAAATAAACCGATTCCCCTTGGTAGATCATCTTCATTTTCCGCCAGCAATGTGGCGTCGTCCGTGTGTCAAAGGCAATTCAGGCGGGCATTTACGTGAAACGTAACTTCCCGTTAAAATGTCCTTACATTTCTGGATTGCACCATCTACACTCCTGGAAATTGAAATAAGAACACCGTGAATTCATTGTCCCAGGAAGGGGAAACTTTATTGACACATTCCTGGGGTCAGATACATCACATGATCACACTGACAGAACCACAGGCACATAGACACAGGAAACAGAGCATGCACAATGTCGGCACTAGTACAGTGTATATCCACCTTTCGCAGCAATGCAGGCTGCTATTCTCCCATGGAGACGATCGTAGAGATGCTGGATGTAGTCCTGTGGAACGGCTTGCCATGCCATTTCCACCTGGCGCCTCAGTTGGACCAGCGTTCGTGCTGGACGTGCAGACCGCGTGAGACGACGCTTCATCCAGTCCCAAACATGCTCAATGGGGGACAGATCCGGAGATCTTGCTGGCCAGGGTAGTTGACTTACACCTTCTAGAGCACGTTGGGTGGCACGGGATACATGCGGACGTGCATTGTCCTGTTGGAACAGCAAGTTCCCTTGCCGGTCTAGGAATGGTAGAACGATGGGTTCGATGACGGTTTGGATGTACCGTGCACTATTCAGTGTCCCCTCGACGATCACCAGTGGTGTACGGCCAGTGTAGGAGATCGCTCCCCACACCATGATGCCGGGTGTTGGCCCTGTGTGCCTCGGTCGTATGCAGTCCTGATTGTGGCGCTCACCTGCACGGCGCCAAACACGCATACGACCATCACTGGCACCAAGGCAGAAGCGACTCTCATCGCTGAAGACGACACGTCTCCATTCGTCCCTCCATTCACGCCTGTCGCGACACCACTGGAGGCGGGCTGCACGATGTTGGGGCGTGAGCGGAAGACGGCCTAACGGTGTGCGGGACCGTAGCCCAGCTTCATGGAGACGGTTGCGAATGGTCCTCGCCGATACCCCAGGAGCAACAGTGTCCCTAATTTGCTGGGAAGTGGCGGTGCGGTCCCCTACGGCACTGCGTAGGATCCTACGGTCTTGGCGTGCATCCGTGCGTCGCTGCTGTCCGGTCCCAGGTCGACGGGCACGTGCACCTTCCGCCGACCACTGGCGACAACATCGATGTACTGTGGAGACCTCACGCCCCACGTGTTGAGCAATTCGGCGGTACGTCCACCCGGCCTCCTGCATGTCCACTATACGCCCTCGCTCAAAGTCCGTCAACTGCACATACGGTTCACGTCCACGCTGTCGCGGCATGCTACCAGTGTTAAAGACTGCGATGGAGCTCCGTATGCCACGGCAAACTGGCTGACACTGACGGCGGCGGTGCACAAATGCTGCGCAGCTAGCGCCATTCGACGGCCAACACCGCGGTTCCTGGTGTGTCCGCTGTGCCGTGCGTGTGATCATTGCTTGTACAGCCCTCTCGCAGTGTCCGGAGCAAGTATGGTGGGTCTGACACACCGGTGTCAATGTGTTCTTTTTTCCATTTCCAGGAGTGTATATAAATGTTAAAATGTGTGAGTGATATGCTGTACCCTTGACTAACTACTTTGTTTGGAGTTATACGCTGTGTTAGAGTACCATTTATATATAAAATTACAGTCGTGTGTTCGTACAAACGCTTTAAAACGTTTAGTAGGTGTTTCGGATATCCTCATTTCCTCATAATTCTCCACAGTTACTATAAACATTATCGAATGGTAACAGAATGTTATTCTAATAAATCAGCTGCTGATAACAGAATTAGATTACGAAATGAGACACTAAAAGCAGGAGATAAGTTTCGCTATTTGGGGAGCAAAGTGACTGAACATAGTCGAAGCAGAGGGGATATAACATGCAGACTGGCAGTAGTAAGATAAGGGTTTTTGAAAGAGAAATTTGTTGACACTGAATATACATTTAAAGTGTCAGTAAGCCTCCTCTGAAGGTGTCTGGATAGAGAGTAGTGTGATACCTAAGTGGAAGTGAACGATAAGCAGTGCAGACAAGACGAGGACAGAAGACTTGAAATGTGGTGCTGCAGCAGAATGTTGAAAATCAGGCGGTTAGATAGAATAGCTGTGATACTGAATCGAACTTCCAAAAAAAGAAATGTGTATCAATACTTCACTAAGACAAGTCATCGGTTGATAGGACATATCCTGAGACGTCAAAGAATCGTCTATTGGTACTGAAGGGAAGTGTGCGGGAGGTAAGGGGGGGGGGGGGGGGGGATGGTTGGACATACCTACTATACTACTATACAGGTTTGTCGGAAACAATCTGAATAGCTTGTAAGGGTGTTGCAGTATAGGTTGTGCTGAGTCAATAAGCATTGAAGTTAGCCATTTAACTGTTGAGTGTGCAAATTCAAGCGGCCCGCCAATGACGGTGTCGCCGAACACGTTTTTCGTTTAGTTTCCCAAAAACCGAATAGCGGAGCGATACAAAAATTTGGCATGGGACGGTAATTAAGATCGAACCAGAGCCAAAGGCTGAGCACTCTTGCGCGCTGTCATCTACGCTGTGAAAACAACCGACAGAAATTGCACCTGGCGGGTCGTCTGAATTTGCGCGCACAACGTCCTGTTTGTCTAACATCTATGCTAATTAACTCAGAAACGGTGCAACGTTCCGAAATTTTTTTCTTGTCACTTATTTTCCACCACAACCTACCCTGCAACACCCTTCAAGCTTTTCAGACTGTTTCTGACGACTCTGGATAAAGACAAGATGTCATTTAACGTGGTTACCAAAAATCTCGAAAAGTTCCCGACGGATATACTTCAATGAATGCTCAGTCAGGAGCTTGGCGTTGTACAAACGTGTGAAGCCAGCAGGCAACCATGCCACGGACGCGCACTCGTGCTTCCTACAGCTCTCTGAGCGAGTTTTAAAGGGGTCAAATTGTGGCCTTCTGAGTGGTGGGACGGCCTTTCGGAGAACTACCACGCAAGTCGGGCGTGCTGCGTCAGTTGTGGAACGACGCTAGTATCAGTGGTCACGTGAACATTCTCACACCAGAATGAGTTTTTCACTTTGCAGTGGAGTGTGCGCAGGTGTGGCAGATTAAAACTGTGTGCCGGACCGAGACTCGAATTCGGGACCTTTCCCTTTCGCGGGAAAGTGCTCTATCAACTGAGTTACCCAAGCACGACTCACGCCCCGTCCTCACAGCTTTACTTCTGCCAGTATCTCGTCTCCTACCTTCCAAACTTTACAGAAGCTCTCCTGCGAACCTTGCAGAACTAGCACTCCTGAAAGAAAGGAGACATGGCTTAGCCACAGCCTGGGGGATGTTTCCAGAATGAGATTTTCACTCTGCAGCGGAGTGTGCGCTGATACGAAACTTACTGGCAGATTAAAACTGTGTGCCGGACAGAGACTCGAACTCGGGACCTTTGCCTTTCGCGGGCAAGTGCTCTACCAACTGAGCTACCCAAGCACGACTCACGCTTGGGTTCGCAGGAGAGCTTCTGTAAAGTTTGGGAGGTAGGAGACGAGGTACTGGCAGAAGTAAAGCTGTGAGGACGGGGCGTGAGTCGTGCTTGGGTAGCTCAGTTGGTAGAGCACTTGCTTGCGAAAGGCAAAGGTCCCGAGTTCGAGTCTCGGTCCGGGGACACTGTTTTAATCTGCCAGGAAATTTCATTCTCACACCAGTTCAAAAATGTGTGTGAAATCTTATGGGACTTAACTGCTAAGGTCATCAGTCCCTAAGCTTACACACTACTTAACCTAAATTATCCTAAGGACAAACACACACACCCATGCCCGAGGGAGGACTCGAACCTCCACCGGGACCAGCCGCACAGTCCATGACTGCAGCGTCCTAGACCGCTCGGCTAATCCCGCGCGGCCTCACACCAGTAGACGAAGTTCTGGACGTCCACGCAGCACAGACGCCTGCCAGGTCCTCGTACTGTGAGAGCAGCATTGGAAGATCGTACGGCTACCACAGCACAGATAAGAGGGCTTGTGAGCCCAGACGTGTCAACACAAACTGTTTACTTGCGAACTGGTTATTAGCAGTGGGACTACTGGCACGCACACCTCTAGCCTGTATTCCACTGACGCTACAGCTCGACTTGTGGTGTCAGGGGATCACTTGGGAGATAGAATGGCGCGTCGTGGTCCTCGGGGATGAAAGGATATTCTACCTGAATCAAGTGATGGTCGTTTGCACGTACGAACGCACCTCCGTTACAGACGCCATTGCCGCGCGGGATTAGCCGAGCGGTCTAAGACGCTGCAGTCATGGACTGCGCGGCTGGTCCCGGCGGAGGTTCGAGCCCTCCCTCGGGCATGGGTGTGTGTGTGTTTGTCCTTAGGATAATTTAGGTTAAGTAGTATGTAGGCTTAGGGACTGACGAGCTTCGCAGTTTAGTCCCATAAAATTTCACACACATTTGAACATTTGAACAGACGCCATTTTGAAGGCTACCTATAGTGCAGCCACCTGTCAGAACTTCATGAAACTATGGGGTCTGAAGTGGAAATATTTCACGATGTCCCACTACAAATACCGCATATTTTTCAGACGAAACTGGTCAAAAAAAAAATGTGTTGCCTTACTTATTGAGCGACCTTCGTATAATTTTTAAAAAAAATTATATCCACTACAATGTGCTGTTTTGTCTTCCTCGCAGTCGTTTTATAACTCCTGTTTATGGCTTATCGGCTAATAATTAGAATACTACTACGGAATCTGAATAGTCCGAAACTTTGTAATCCCACCCATTCATATACTAAAACTATGCGGAATCCTGTCACTGAACTGCTATCCTCATAGGTCCAGCAGTTGAAGAAGTCTCTGTCTTATACCCCATACAGCAATGTTTCAGTTTACAATCAAAGTTTCGTCAGCAACAAACGTAAAAAGGTTCACGGTCAGAGAGGAGGGAGAAGATGAGAGGAACAGAGAGAGGTGGGTGGAATTAGACATGGAGAAGGAGCAGATGGACGAACGGAGGGGGAGGAGAAGGAGATGGGCAAAGAGGAGGGGAAGAAAGAGACTGGGACGTATAGCCAGTTCCCATATACATTTAACAACTGTGAAACTTTACTGCTTTTGCTTATAATGAAATACAATAAGTTTTCGAGGTGCAGACACGGAAGCTAGTAATGTCGCCGTGTTCCTATTGTTCTCTGTGAGGCGTCTGCACCTCTGTGTATGTCTTTTGTGTCCTGATTCAAAATGAAAGAAGGAAAGTGAATAGTTTCGGAATGAGGTTACGGAGAAAAATTCTTAAAGTGAAATGAACTAACAGAATGAGGAATGGAGATGTGCTTCTACGAATAAATTATGAAAGGAGGCTAGCGCAAATGATAAGATTGAGGAAAGCATCCAGGCCAGGGCACATATTGCGTAGAGATTACCTGCAACTTAAGAGGAACCAAAGTCTGATATTCTGCCTGTCAACTTGGCCAACTTGGTACCTCAAGTACTCATTCCTTATTATGATGTAGATCGCTTTGTTACGAAAGACGCTCCTTTCCTACGCAGTAATATCTGGCTTGTCTGCAGACTCCCAGATGATGCGATCCGGGATGCCGTTTCCTCCACAATCGCAGTCGTATGTTGTGATCTACATCTACATCTACATTTATACTCCGCGAGCCACCCAACGGTATGTGGCGGAGGGCACTTTACATGCCACTGTCATTGTCTCCCTTTCCTCCTTTCCTGTTCCAGTCGCGTATGGTTTGCGGGAAGAACGACTGCCGGAAAGCCTCCGTGCGCGCTCGAGTCTCTTTAATTTTATATTCGTGATCTCCTCGGAAGGTATAAGTAGGGGGAAGCAATATATTCAATACCTCCTCTCGAAACCTGGACAGCAAGCTACACCGCGATGCAGAACGCCTCTCTTGCAGAGTCTGCTAAACATCCCCGTAACACTATCACGCTTACCAAATAACCCTGTGACGAAACGCGACGTTCTTATTTGGATCTTCTCTATCTCCTCTGTCAACCCGACCTGGTACGGATCCCACACTGATGAGCAATACTCAAGTATAGGTCGAACGAGTGTTTTGTAAGCCACCTCCTTTGTTGATGGACTACATTTTCTAAAGACTCTCCCAATGAATCTCAACCTGGCACCCGCCTTACCAACAGTTAATTTTATATGATCATTCAACTTCAGATCGTTCCGTACGCATACTCCCAGATATTTTACTGAAGTAACTGCTACCAGTGTTTGTTCTCCTATCATATAATTGTACAATAAAGGATCCTTCTTTCTATGTATTCGCAAAACATTACATTTGCCTATGTTAAGGGTCAGTTGCCACTCCCTGTACCAAGTGCCTATCCGCTGCAGATCTTCCTGCATTTCGCTGCAATTTTCTAATGCTGCAACTTCTCTGTATACTACAGCATCGTCTGCAAAAAGCCGCATGGAACTTCCGACACTATCTACTAGGTCATTTATATATATTGTGAAAAGCAATGGTCCCATAACACTCCCCTGTGGCACGCCTACTTTTAGTAAATAATTGTAGTGTGGCCTATGTACCGGCAGGCAATGTATTGCTACCTTGGGCGAAAAGTACGACATTTGTTATGTCTTTCCTTTGTATTATGGAGTAACCGGTCAGTTCTCCTCGCTGTTTCTATCCTGTTCGAGATTCCCTACAGGGTTGTTCCATCTACACAACAGGACAGGAAGTTCGCCGCGTATTTCGAATGTTCGGTTATTTGTTTCCGGATACACGCTTCTGCTTTTGTCGCAGCTGTAATTTTTCTGTACGACAGGAAGTTGGATGCATTGTTCCGTGACTGAATACTTCCCCCACTAAGTGCGAACAGGACGCACCATCACGAAAGGCCTTCTGTTGTGGTGGGACTTTGCTGCTTCCTATTGTGTACACTACTGATGGATGAGAAGCCTTCGAAGCTCGAACACGTTTTAGCACTGAGAATCGGTGTCAAAATACCCTTATACACCATCCCAAAACATTAGTTTAGGTTTTCCTAGGTTTTTAAGCCCTTTCAGGCGAAATCCGGATTGCTTCCTCGCAAGACGACCCATCTTGCACCGTATCTAATAATCCAGACGCAAAAGACGTAATTAAATCCTACTTTCCAGGATGGAGCATGTTTTCGTTCGTCGAGAGCAGAGCTTCTGAGTAAGCAGAGGTAAAAGGCACGCACGCCTCATTTCATGCCATTTAAATTGGTTGGGCAACATTGAAGTGCGCGCTCTGTTCACATTTTGCCATTCAATGACGAGCTGTGAGTAGCTTAACGTGCTTCAAGGGCTGTGAATAATTACGTCGTCGGCATAAGAGATATTATTTATTTACGTCCATACGTCTCCCAAGCGCTTACGGAAAAACAACAACAATAATAGATAACAATAGGTGTACTGAAAAAGCTTGTCGCCTGACCCTGCAGCAGCGTCTGTCTTAGGAATGAGGGTGGCACATCATACATATATACTGATGGTTTTGGAAACAGGAAGATGAATACATATCACTGCAATAAACTTTTTACGAGGTACCTAGTATATGACACTACGCAAATGATTAGGATTGCAGAAATGTGCATCATAAATTACTTTGAGAATTAACCCGCTCACGGCTAAACTTTATTTTAATATTCACAGTATTTGAAAATTAAAAAGCCAAAAGCTGTCCTGCGAGCTGATCAAAAATACACTTTCACTTACAAAAAAAGTTTTAAGCTGACCGCTTTTGAAATTTTGTGAAATGGGGAACATGTGTCCCACGAACCTAAATAGGTCTACGTTTCACGTGAATCTAGGATTTACAAAGCCAAATTTTTGTCTTTAGAGTGATTTAATCGGGGTTACAAGTAGGGAAAAAAGTATAATAAATCAGCACCACCTTCCTTTAATCTCATGACAATTAAAAGCTTGTAATACTGCTAGTAAATATTCAACATAAAATTTCAAGTTGGCGTTGTATCTACGGCCCAATGTGGTGTTTAACCTGGAGTGTGTCTACGATGCATTTCAGGCTGTAGGTAGTCCTGTGATACCTTTCAGGGATGTTTTCCGTACAGTGTGTAACACGCCCGGGAGTACAAATGGGTGGGGTACCTTTCAGCTGGTTGTCGTTTCCGCTTTTCTTGACCGTGCGCCCTGTCCACACCACGTACCTGGTAAACCCGCGGCGCTCGTATTGTTTTGTTCCACACTGCTGCTGGCTTGGCTGAAATTATCTATCGAATTATGCAAGCGGGTTTAGTGGAGCAACTCAACGTTAAAACACAACACTGTTCGACGTCTGGTATGAACAACTATATTCTGAGACGATTAAAGGAAATCGCAGGTTGCACTGTTTACATTCTAAGTCGTAAATGTTTATCCCAATTAACAATCTTGATGATTATCTGTCCACAATATCACTCAAGCGTACGCGTAACCGACACGACGCGGGTGATTGTTGCTGATGCGGAAGCCGAATGATCGAACGAAAGTTCTTACGCTCGTCACACATACAGATATCTGGTAATATTCCTCCTTGACGCTAGTAATGATATAACACTGTTCGTAAAGTTAATTTTTTCAGTTTCTTAGTTCTCACTTGTAAGAACGTGCGCGTAACCGTCGCGGCGCGGCTGATTGTTGATAAATGCGGAACGCGATGACCAAACGCACGTCCTCACGCTCGCTAAAAGACACTGGCACTAGACTGCACTCTTTTATGGTAACTAATTTTTACTGATTCGCATTAGTTCATTCTTAGAGACCGAACACGGTGCGGATGATCGATGCTGTGGGACACGCAACGAGAGATTACATAAATACACTCCTGGAAATTGAAATAAGAACACCGTGAATTCATTGTCCCAGGAAGGGGAAACTTTATTGACACATTCCTGGGGTCAGATACATCACATGATCACACTGACAGAACCACAGGCACATAGACACAGGAAACAGAGCATGCACAATGTCGGCACTAGTACAGTGTATATCCACCTTTCGCAGCAATGCAGGCTGCTATTCTGCCATGGAGACGATCGTAGAGATGCTGGATGTAGTCCTGTGGAACGGCTTGCCATGCCATTTCCACCTGGCGCCTCAGTTGGACCAGCGTTCGTGCTGGACGTGCAGACCGCGTGAGACGACGCTTCATCCAGTCCCAAACATGCTCAATGGGGGATAGATCCGGAGATCTTGCTGGCCAGGGTAGTTGACTTACACCTTCTAGAGCACGTTGGGTGGCACGGGATACATGCGGACGTGCATTGTCCTGTTGGAACAGCAAGTTCCCTTGCCGGTCTAGGAATGGTAGAAAGATGGGTTCGATGACGGTTTGGATGTACCGTGCACTATTCAGTGTCCCCTCGACGATCACCAGTGGTGTACGGCCAGTGTAGGAGATCGCTCCCCACACCATGATGCCGGGTGTTGGCCCTGTGTGCCTCGGTCGTATGCAGTCCTGATTGTGGCGCTCACCTGCACGGCGCCAAACACGCATACGACCATCATTGGCACCAAGGCAGAAGCGACTCTCATCGTCTCCATTCGTCCCTCCATTCACGCCTGTCGCGACACCACTGCAGGCGGGCTGCACGATGTTGGGGCGTGAGCGGAAGACGGCCTAACGGTGTGCGGGACCGTAGCCCAGCTTCATGGAGACGGTTGCGAATGCTCCTCGCCGATACCCCAGGAGCAACAGTGTCCTTAATTTGCTGGGAAGTGGCGGTGCGGTCCCCTACGGCACTGCGTAGGATCCTACGGTCTTGGCGTGCATCCGTGCGTCGCTGCGGTCCGGTCCCAGGTCGACGGGCACGTGCACCTTCCGCCGACCACTGGCGACAACATCGATGTACTGTGGAGACCTCACGCCCCACGTGTTGAGCAATTCGGTGGTACGTCCACCCGGCCTCCCGCATGCCCACTATACGCCCTCGCTCAAAGTCCGTCAACTGCACATACGGTTCACGTCCACGCTGTCGCGGCATGCTACCAGTGTTACAGACTGCGATGGAGCTCCGTATGCCACGGCAAACTGGCTGACACTGACGGCGGCGGTGCACAAATGCTGCGCAGCTAGCGCCATTCGACGGCCAACACCGCTGTTCCTGGTGTGTCCGCTGTGCCGTACGTGTGATCATTGCTTGTACAGCCCTCTCGCAGTGTCCGGAGCAAGTATGGTGGGTCTGACACACCGGTGTCAATGTGTTCTTTTTTCCATTTCCAGGAGTGTACGTTATTGACGGCACTGCTCATTTTCAATTACTTCTTGATGCACTTTCCCTGAACCATTTCCATATATCATCACTTTACTGTAATAGCATTTATAGCAACACTTCGACTTCCATACTAACAATGCTTCTTTAATGCAGAGCTATCCACAACACAACATAACAGTTCGGTGTCCCGCGCACGACTCAACAGACGCGGCTGCCGGAAAGATACTCCGCAACCAAGCCAGCGATATGACAGTACGCTTACAAGTGACTAGGTCCATTTATTCAGATTACCGTAAATACAAAGCAGGGTTCATTTCAGCATTCTTGATGAACAAGTGTTGCCCTTTCTTCTGTATCTTCACATGGGGATATCAGGCCCTCCCGTCTTCCAAGATACAACAGCAGTGTTCACAAGACTGCACCCTTACTTTCCTGGTTTGACGAACACACAGGCATCGGCACAGAGAATTCTACATACCAACTGTCAAACGTGTGATTTTGTACCACAACATATTTCGAGATTACGTTACCCCTTATCAAGTGCTTAAGGCTTCTCTGCATTATGCACCGTGAAAAGTAAAAATCCAGCAGCAACCATGCGTCGACAGACATAAACTCTTCCTAGAACATCTCCTGTGTGACATGCTACACTCTCAAGGCCCAGTTTTAAAGTAAAGCTCTTTATTTTTCGAAAAATGTTTGCTGAACTGCGAAGTCTTTTAGCATCATCTGAATTGGGTATAGCTATTCCAACCATCGGCGAGGTGTGGAAATTTGCTCCGGCCGCGGTGGTCGTGCGGTTCTAAGCGCTCCAGTCCGGAGCCGCGCTGCTGCTGCGGTCGCAGGTTCGAATCCTGCCTCGGGCATGGGTGTGTGTGATGTCCTTAGGTTAGTTAGGTTTAAGTAGTTCTAAGTTCTAGTGGACTGATGACCACAGCAGTTGAGTCCCATAGTGCTCAGAGCCATTTTGGAAATTTGTGCTGGGCCTGAACACGAACCCGGATTTTCCACTTATCGCGAGTAAGTTCCTTGTCATTTAGGCTATCCGAATACGCCCTACGAACAAATACACAATTCCATATGCCATCCTGACTAAATCCTTATGTGGTAGTCTAATTTATTTAGCATTTTGTACTCTGAGCTTTACTTGTATTCCCATTGCAGGAATTTTCGTATGTTGCCAATGAGTACTATAGCTACACCCAATACAGCTGGTGCCCCCCTTCTAACAGCCGTGTACCGCAAGTGTCTAGAGGAACGGAAGGTTCCAAATGATTAGAAAAGAGCACAGGTAGTCCCAGTCTTCAAGAAGGGTCGTCGAGCAGATGCGCAAAACTATAGACCTGTATCTCTGACGTCGATCTGTTGTAGAAGACTTTTATCCATTGTGGATGTGGAACACTGCGACTGTGGTGTGAAAAGGTTTTCAGAAATTACTGCAACCAGTCGCCTTTTATGTAGATGTATTTTATTTAACCATGACCGGTTTCGAGCTGCCTAGCAACTCATCATCAGATGGTATATACATTTAGTGCTTTTTTGTACCCATTGTGTGGGTGGTTGAGTATCTGTGGCTAGACAGAAACGAGAACAAATAATCGCTACATGTGGTACAGTAACACGAAATATTTACAGCATAATTTATGTTTAACGTATAAGAGCAAATAATCACTACATGTGGTACAGTTACACGAAATATTTACAGTTTAATTTACGTTTTGAGGTGTTACTTACAGATAAATCTTTCAGCAGGTATATATATATCTCTTTTAGGACGTATTTATGAAACCATTGTGTCTTGTTTTTCACAATTTCACAAGTTAAAACTTTCACTAGATGTATATTACTTTTATGAGGCACTGTTGAAACATATATCTTGTTTTTCGTAAACATCGCTGAACACACTTAGCCACAGATACGAATACAGGATTTACACATTATAAACAAGCCAAAGATTGCAATATAACTACAGTATCAAAGATTTCAAGTTGACCAGAGGCATTATTAGTCATCACACACACTGACAAGAGATTTGTCTTTATTACATAGAAAATAAATGTAAATTAGCTTAAACTAGTAAAATGTTTATTTATAAATTAACTGTGCAATTTTAACAGGTATATAAAAAACTAGATTTTTTACATTATATTTCAGTTACATTTAAGATTATTGGTATTGAGAGTATTATGACAGCTAATTTCTTGCTCCTTCCATTGGCTGATCTTGGCATATGATGTCTGGGATGAGAGGTTGATGGTTAACTTGAAATAATAAGTGATACTGGTACTTGAAAGGGTGTGGAAAAGGAGTTGGCGGTGGGGGGGGGGGTGTATAGGAAAAAGGAGAGGGGGGGGGGGGTTGAGAGGGTGATGTGGAGAGAGAAGAGAGCTGAAGGGGGGGGGGGCAGAAGTGGTACAAGCTTTTATGTGTGTGTGTGGGGGGGCGGGGGGGGGGCATTTTGTTTCTGAATGACTGTTTAGTTTTTTAAGTTCAAAGAATCCTTAAAATTCTGAAAGAAGGAGTTATTCGCCAATTCTGTCTGCTCATTTAAAATGGTATGTGGGGAATTATGTTTGTGGGTAAAAATCTCTAATTGTTCGAGAAGATCCATCTTGAATCCCTTGTCTACAGTGTGTAGGATTTGAAGGTTAGTTTTAATGTCTGTTATGGAATGTTTATTATCTGCTAGATGGGTAGCAAAAGTGGATCTATTTAAGTTGTTTAGGCGAAGTGCATCAGTGTGCTCTTTGTATCGGATCTCAAAATTTCTACCTGTTTGCCCTATGTAGTAGCAGGAGCAGCTGTCACATCTTAATTTATATATACCAGATTTTTGGTAGGGTGTGCTGGCTCTTTTGGTGTTGTGGACTATTTTGTTCTGTATTTTGTTGTTAGTGTGAAAACTTATTTTGACATTATGTGGTTTGAATAGCTTAGCAAGTTTGTATGAGATATTGCCGAGAAACGGCATACAAACGAATTTGGTTTCTTCTGCTACTGAGGTCTGGCTTGCTGGTTTTGCTTTGTTAGATATAATGTTTTTATCTAATTTTTCAATTATGCTTGGGTCATAAGCATTGTTTGATGCTATTGTTTTTAATATATTGATTTCATTAATTTTTGCAGTAGGATCAGCTTGAATCTTGTTGATACGGTTAAGTGCTGATTTGAAAAAAGCTAGTTTATGCTGATTTGGGTGGCATGATGTATTGTTTATTATGACTTCTGAAGTGGTGGGTTTCCTATATATCTGAAATTTATGTTTGTTGTTGTGATGTGTTATGTTTAGGTCAAGAAAACAGATACCTTTTTGGGTTTGGTGTTCTACTGTGAACTGTATTTTGGGGTGAACATTATTAAGTTTACCAGCTAAGGCCTCTGTTGTAGAATTTTAGAACATGTTTTTTGCTCGAGTATCATGTCGTTTTTGGAAACCCAGAATCTACTCTGTAGGAATCAACATGGATTCCGGAAACAGCGATCGTGTGAGACCCAACTCGCTTTATTTGTTCATGAGAGCCAGAAAATATTAGATACAGGCTCCCAGGTAGATGCTATTTTTCTATACTTCCGGAAGGCGTTCGATACAGTTCCGCACTGTCACCTGATAAACAAACTAAGAGCATACGGAATATCAGACCAGCTGTGTGGCTGGATTGAAGAGTTTTTAGCAAACAGAACACAGCATGTTGTTATCAATGGAGAGACGTCTACAGACGTTAAAGTAACCTCTGGCGTGCCACCGGGGAGAGTGTTATGGGACCATTGCTTTTCACAATATATATAAATGACCTAGTAGATAGTGTCGGAAGTTCCATGCGGCTTTTCGCGGATGTTGCTGTAGTATACAGAGAAATTGCAGCATTAGAAAATTGTAGCGAAATGCAGGAAGATCTGCAGCGGATAGGCACTTGGTGCAGGGAGTGGCAACTGACCTCTTAACATAGACAAATGTAATGTATTGCGAATACATAGAAAGAAGGATCCTTTATTGTATGATTATATGATAGCGGAACAAACACTGGTAGCAGTTATTCCTGTAAAATATGTGGGAGTATGCGTACGGAACGATTTGAAGTGGAATGATCATATAAAATTAATTGTTGGTATGGCGGGTACTAGGTTGAGATTCATTGGGAGAGTCCTTAGAAAATGTAGTCCATCAACAAAGGAGGTGGCTTACAAAACACTCGTTCGACCTATACTTGAGTATTGCTCATCAGTGTGGGATCCGTACCAGATCGGGTTGACGGAGGAGATAGAGAAAATCCAAAGAAGAGCGTCTCGTTTCGTCACAGGGTTATTTGGTGACCGTGATAGCGTTACGGAGATGTTTAACAAACTCAAGAGGCAGACTCTGCAAGAGAGGCGCTCTGCATCGCGGTGTAGCTGGCTCGCCAGGTTTCGAGAGGGTGCGTTTCTGGATGAGGTATCGAATGTATTGCTTCCCCCTACTTATACCTCCCGAGGAGATCACGAATGTAAAATTAGAGAGATTAGAGCGCCCACGGAGGCTTTCAGACAGTCGTTCTTCCCGCGAACCATACGCGACTGGAACAGGAAAGGGAGGTAATGACAGTGGCACGTAAAGTGCCCTCCGCCACACACCGTTGGGTGGCTTGCGGAGTACAAATGTAGATGTAGATGCTATAGAATTCGCAATTCAGCGAATGAACACTGCCAGAAAAAAAGTAGTACACCTTTTTAGATGTTTCCAGTTCAATAAACATTTATTGTTGCAAAACTGCGTATGGACTACACGAAATTATTACATTACAGATCAATAGCACATACATATTATGTGGTGTAGCTCCCGTGGGCGGTAATGCAGGTGCTGACTCTGGCATCGAGTCGATCGTCTACATGACAAATACTGTCTTGGGATACATTATGCCATGCCTGCTCGACCTGCTCACCTAGTTCTGTAAAAGTTGTTGGTTGACGAGTCGCATGAGTGATTTTTGATTCCATCATACCACACACTTGCTCGATTGGAGACAAGTTCTGAAATCATGCTGGCCAGGGAAGTTGCTGCACGCCTTGCAAAGCACTTTTAGTTTCACGCGCAGTGTGTGGGCGATCATTATCCCACTGCAACGACACGTCAACTTCCTGTTGCAAGAACGGCAAAAGAACGCGTCTAATAACATTCTGCACGTATCAGCCGCTGGTTAGCGTCCCCTCTAGAAAGGGTAGCATTCATCTCACGCTAGGTGGGGAGAACCCTACGTCATAATGGCGTAACGCTACGTCATCGTGAGGTAAATAACCTAAATCGACTAAATGAGTACGTATATCGATCTTTTCAGTTGTACCGATAACGTCATAGCTAAATGTAAATACATGTGTACAAACGAAGTGGCAGGAATTGTGTGATATGCTCATCCCAGCTGAATGAATTGTTAAATGTAATCCCAACAATTTGCGATATTATTGTGTATTTCATGAACATAATTAACGTCTGAGCGAAGGAGCCATAACGAAATTTAAAAAAAGCTTGTCATTCTTTATAAATCGTGTGGACAGAAAAGTGAAGTAATTAATTATTAAGCTGCAATCCAAAGATTGTGGGATGTTATTGTGTGTCTCGTGAACGTAACGAATATCAGAATGAAGGAATCATAACCATAACGAAAGTAAAAAAAGTGTCTAGTCATGTTTTCAATCCGATTAATATTGAATACATCATGTGGATAAAAACGTGAAATAGGAAGAAATTAAAGTGTTTCGTATTTTTATAAAATCCAATGAATTATACATAATTCATGTGGGCAGAAACGTTAAACTGAGAAATTGAAGTGGTTCTGAAGATAATTCCGAATGTTGGTAGAAACATTAAATCATGTAGTTCCATTTATTTTTGCCTTCGTGTTGTTAATCAACTAAGAAAGGTAGTGAAATCTTTCAGACCATCTTCATGGATCTGCTCGAAAGTTCTCACATCTCCGTTATAGCCCATGTTCAGAACGACGTACACGTTAGCAACACCAGACAATATGACAATGAAAGCACATTAAAAATAACAATGCAGATCTAAGACGCACACAACAGTCAATATATACAGAATGCACACAACGGTCGATAGGACAAGTTAAACTCATGATGACGCGTGGCTACGTCACTATGACGTAGGGCTCTCCTCACCTAGCGTGAGATGAATGCTGCCCCTCTAGAAACACCAAAGATGAACGAGAGTTGTAGCTTATCGCACCCTTAAAGTATAAGGTCTGAGGCGCGGCCAGTGTGTCTTGGACGAATGCGCTAACGAGACAGTGCTCACCAGGATTATGTCATACGCGTAAATGACCATTACCAGTCTGCAGGCAGAAGCTGCTTTCATCGCTGAAGACAACCGTGCGCCATTTCATCTTCCGAGTGATCTTCTGACCCCACTAGTCAAGCCGTGCACATCGATGCTGTGGCGTGAAAGGAAGATGGGTCAGAGGTGTGCGTGCCCATAGCCCAACTGCTAATAACCGTTTTGCAACAGTTAGTGTTGACACGTCTTCGCTGTGATAGCTGTACGATCTGCTGCAGATACCCTTACAGTTAGGACTGTTCACATTTTTAAAAATATCGGAGATCCGATATATCGATATTTCAAAAGAAATATTGTTATCGACGCTCGACATGTTGAGAAAGCAATCGCTACATCGATAGATGAATATCGATTTTGGTCGAAAAGGTATCGGCTGTACATTGTAAATATACAGCCAGTTTTAGAACTGTATATTTACGTACTGATTTACCCTCGAAGGTAGCCGAGAGCACTAACGCGCTGCTTCCTAGACTCGGGTAGGCGCGCCGGCCTCGGATCGAATCCGCCCAGCGGATTAACGACGAGGGTCGGTGTGCCGGCCAGCCTGGATGTGGTTTTTAGGCGGTTTTCCGCATCCCGCTAGGTGAATACCGGACTGGTTCCCACGTTCCGCCTCAGTTACACGCGTCGCAGACATTTGAAATACGTCCGCACTATTTCACGATTTACACTAGATCCAGACAGCTGGGGTACACTGATTCCATCCCTGAGGGTACAGGGTGGGGGCAGGAAGGGCATCCGGCCACCCCTAAAACTAACCTTGCCAAATCCGTTGTAACCACGCTGACCCTGCGATCGCTGCGGGACTATGGCGTAAGTGAAAGAAAGAAAGATTTAAGTACTGATTTAGTATTAGATATTTTGTGCATCAACAAGGCAGCAGCCTGCTATCTTCCTTAGAGCAAGAATTGAAAGAAAAGCGATGCACGTTCACGCTTGGCGATAATCACTTTGCTAACAATGGTGACTGCTGGTAAGTGGCACAACAAGAGGCGTCTTCTCATGAGTCCATCGTTCGGTTTTGTCACATATCGGATTTGTCTGGAACACTTCATGTCGACTTCCCTGTTTTTTTTTCTTTTTTTTCTATTCAGCAAACGCCAGCGACCTAGCAACTGTAGTGTCAAAATTGCGTTTTGAATTTAAACGTTGCTGTTTCTTTTGGTAGCACCGAGCACCGATTATGTCAGCATTTCCCCTCACATGTCTCCCCCCACCGCAAACACCAATCTTTACATTGAGATTTTTGTTCATCAGTTTCAGTAAAGAAATAGCACACTACTGGCGTTAAAAATTGTTTTATAACCCAACTAGTGTACTATTTCGTCGCATCGGACATCTTGTTATTCCATTCACACCACCACCCCCAGTGCAAGCGGATTTCTTCTCTGTGCCATACAATATCAGAGAGAAGGACCGGAACTGATGAAAGCTCAAAAAGTTCTATGACTACTTCACACAATTTCAAAAGAACAACTTAAAATATTTATAGAAAATTGCGAAAGAAATATAATATCTTACCAGCAGCCCTACTTAGAATACGACGATCCTGGTGGGCGTCTACGCTGTATGGATGTCCAGAACTTCGTCTACAGATGTGAGAATGTTCACGTGACCACTTACACCAGCATCGTTGCACAGCTGACGCAGCACGTCCAACCTGTGGCAGTTCTGCGAAAGGGGCACCCCGCCAGTCGGTAGGCCACAATTTGACCGCTTTCAAAATCGCTTCATTGCAGATAATTTCAAAACTACCGTGGCCACAGCTAAAATAGTCGTCAGTCGAGTACGCAATGCAAAAGCGAGGGGATCGATGCGAACGCGCGGCCTATGCAGCCGCCTCGGTCTCGCAGGGGCCGGCCGATCGCCGTCCGGCGGTACTTGCGCCTCCGCCTGTCCCATCGACCACCCCACTTAGGACCTTCGGCAACGGTACAGTCTGGCAGAACTACGGATAACAACAACTGAAAATATACACAGCACGTGGCCAAACAGGGCTACCCCGCCAGTAGTAACAATCCTCAGTCCTACCAGCACAACCGATGGACACACAAAAGGATTTCCCATCACTGCAACCAAAGGTGTCCCCATCAACTTCTGTAGGACGTCCCCTCCCCCCACCCCGACATCCTCTGGCGACAGCAACTTCAGACCTACTTCTGTTTTTCACAGAGACCCACCTCTGGCTCACACAGTCCTGCAAGCTCAGGAAGCGACGGCCTTGTCACAATCATAGCAACCTACTTGAATCCACAGAGACAATTCGACGAGCAAGACTCTTATGACCACTTATATCGGTTCCTTCTATGTGAAGATCTAACTGCAAAGCACTATAGGTGGAACTCTCGCCACAACAACCCAAGGGGAGAATAACTGAACACCATTAAAGAACGCCTGAGCGCAGTTATCTGCGGCAGTGATGATCTGACACACTTTTTGCACAACAGAACCCACGGCACTGATGCTCTCAATGTGGCGAATCTAAGGAACCTCTGCCTTGTAATGACACATTCCTATGCAGAGACATACAATATCTTAAAAGCTGCGCCAAAGATAAATTGAGAGGCATGTATATTATAATCTTTGTAAAGTTCACATTGGATTCTCTTTTGTTTGATACTCCAAGGAGCTAAGGGACACTTTCGATTGTTGCCTTGTGGAGGATGGACGTGATTTTTGGACTGTGCGGAAAGGCAGCCATATGGTTGGTAATTATGGTTGGTGCGACGAGCACAGCAAGTCTTATTGTGTTGTGAATAAAAAAATAGTGAAAAGTATCGAAGTGTTACGAAAATTATTTATAGCGACGTAGCATAGTATTCCTTGGTTTCCATCGTCTTCGTGAAGTGAACCGATGCCGACTCATGATGGTACACACGGTCAACAAAGAGAAGAACATCGATGGCGACTAATGAATTAATATTGTGGCAGAAGGACTAATTCTACGTCTAAGGTGAGAACTCTGATTAAATCAACAATGACGTGGAATTTAAAATGTAAAATGTTTTTTATTGATTTCGCCACACTGGCGACCGCTGACAGGGACAGTGCTGGTGGAACAAAGAGTAAGTACTTCATTGTTGTGCTACAAATGTACTTGTACTAATTACTGTTTCTCTGTTACATGACGCACATGGAAAATGAGGAATAAAGTGAAACAGTATTAACTGTATAAACGGATGGCACAATAACCAGAAGGAACAAGGACAAGGATTTACAAAACTAACGTAATCGTGAGTGACGCAGATCAGCCGGAATTAAGGTAGGAAAGCGCAAACGCATGCAGTGGCTGCACCTTGGCTTAGCTCCACTTAAAGCAGAATCTTTTCCTGTCCATATTAAAATCCTGGTAGTGTTTGTGGCAACACACAATTACACTTTGATAATTACTTTTTTATGTTCAACAATCGCAGAATTAGAAGACGTAGTGCGCCATCTTGTAAATTTCCGACGCGCAACAAATAACAATCGCGAGATATTTTTATTAATTCAACTGCGAGAGAATTTAAAGATTTAGATTAACAGTAAAGTACAGATAAAAATAATATCTTCACAATGGAATCGGAGAGCTTTAATTTAATAAATGTTCATGGACACGTCACCGATTCTGACAATAGTGACGTAAATGATGACGCAATTAGTTTTTCAGCACAACATAATGTAGAAGTAAATACAATTCAATTGCACTCCACAGGGATTAACAATAACGAACCACTTGCAAATGAAACCTTGTGCACAGTCGATGAAGCATCGATTACCAGATCAGATGAAAATATTTCGCGTGAAATCAGTGAACCTAGCCCGGTTTCGATTCAATCAGACCGTGGCAGAGAAACAATGGCAATAAATAATGGCATAAATACAAACACACAAGCTTCGTCAGTTACGCTTGAGGCATTATATAGTCTGATGTCAAACGTGAGCGAGCAATTATCTGATTTAAAGATGAGTCACAACACAATGAACACAAAACTGGCGAATCTAGAAGTCAGCCACAACACAACGAACACAAAACTGGCGAATCTAGAAATCAGCCACAACACAACGAACACAAAACTGGCGAATCTAGAAATCAGCCACAACATGACAAACACAAAATTGTCAAACATGGAAATTGGGTTCCAACAGCAGTTTTCAAGTGTAAACACGCAATTTGAAAACATACACAGACATTTCGATCAACGCTTAAATAAACTCACCAATGAAATCGATCAAAAGATCGAAGACAAAGTCATCAAAACCGTCAATAGTGTATACAATGTATTGGCAAATGACTTAGAAAAGAAATTGTCAGATCTTACAAACAAACAGGAACAGGAACTGTCAGAAATAGTGGAAACACACAATCAAACACAAACTGTACAAAAAGAAATACATGAAAACGTACAGGCTATTCAATTAAATTTAACAAGAGTACAGTCCGCATGTGAAGAAATACCTGACCAAGTTAATAAAGTTAACGAAGAAGTCGGTTTTCTGAAACAGGAGACTCGACGTATCAACGCGGACATTATCAAAATAAATGAAACTTTAGAAAACGGTAATGTAAATGAATCAATAACTGACCGGGAAACAAAACTTTTTGAAAAATTAGGTAATGAAATCAAAGTAGCCGAGGACAGAATACGCAAGGAAATTGCTGGTAGACTGAATGTTTCAAATGACTTGCCTACGTCAAGCAACAGGCAGCGCGACACTTATTCGCCCGTGCCAGATTACGATGTCAATAACGCAGAACATCAGGCGCCCAGTCTGGCGTATGTGCACGCACCGGCACAGGCAAACAATGGCTATTCGCCAAACGCGGTGCTGCAACAGGCAGTAGGTGTGCTGCCTTGCATCTCGACGATTCTAGTCGATGAGAGCCTGTTGAAACATAGACAGTTTCCAGTTTTCTCCACAGAATCCAGATAAACTCATCCAGTCGTATTCGTAAGAGCATTTAAAAATGTCTTACCAAGAAACTGGACTGAGGCACAGAAGATTAGATATGTAGTAGGCTTCACACAAGGCGACGCACTTTTGTGGGCCACAGACATGGCTGAACAGTGCGTCACCTACGAACAATTTGAACGGGCTTTCTTGGAGAAATATTGGTCTGCTGGGGTCCAAGAAAGACTGCGCCGTGAAGTATTCAACCCACAACCGTTCAACCTCAAAAACGGCGGGTTGAGAAAGTATTTCGAAAAGTACTTGAATAAGACGCGCTATTGGAACAATCCAATACCGCACGTAGATGTTCTCAAAATTCTGAAAAACAAACTACCCGCGAACTTACGCGAAAAATTGGTAACCATACCGGAGAACGACCTTGAATACTTTCTTTCCGTGCTTGACTCAATTGATCTAATATACGAAGAAGAGCCGAGCACAAGTAATCGGAATGAACACTCCGTAACCAATCAAAACAACGGTAACGGGAATCATTTTAATGGCAATGGACAAAACCAACACAGTTGGCATCCGTATGCGACAAGGCCAAATAATGGAACCTGGAATTACGGAAATCGGAGGAATTCGGCGCCACAGAGACGTGAAGACCGAAGGTATAGTACAGATTACGGTCCACGCCGGTATGGAAATGATAGAAATCACGTGAATGATTGGTCAGGCCCGCGTGATGAAAGGCGGCACACAAATGAAAATAACAATAGTTACAGTAATAGGAATGATAGACCAAGGAGGAATAGCGACCGCCGGTCGCAAGAAAATGTTGCACGCAGCGGTCCGGAAACTAATTGGCGACAGAATAACCACTCAGTACACTTTGTAGAGGTAACGGACAGTACTGAAGCAACGCCTTTGTCTCCCCCAGTAAACAACAATCGGTCGTAATGAGCCCCCACCGGCCGACCGATTTGACAACAGGGGGCACAAACAAGCACACATTACATCTTAGACAATTATTTTTAAGATATGATCAGGATGCGACCGTAGAAGATGATCTATGTGAAGAAGAGATGAAAGCACCGGACAAGGTAAGTGACCTCGTGCAGGCTGTAATAACAGCAAAGATAGGAACTATAATTACCAAAGTAATTTTTGATACAGCCGCATCTACGAATATTATTTCTAACAGTTTATTTAAAGAAGTTTCGAAAGCATTAAAAGTACCAGTGTTGCCAACGGAAAATTGTAAAATCTTGACAGCTGTAGGTAACAAGTCACAAAGTATTAAGTGGCAGTTGTTGTATGATGGCCCTTTCATTATAACAGACAAACCTCACCCAGGATGTTATCTGTTAGGTAACACACGAACGAGCAAAGTGAAAGGGTTATACCCTCACAAGGAAATCAAGGAATTTTTTCATTAAAGGTTATATGTTATTTTAGCAAAATTGAAATTGTACAACCTTGGATCACATAGTAAAATTGCTGTCATTAACCTAAGAAACTTGCGAACAACTGGGGGCATATGCCAGCTTAAAAACGCATATTTAACCAAACCTAATGAAACATGTGTTACTGTGAGTCTTAACACTTTAAAATAAACCATACGGTACTTTTGTAGTCTAACTCAGTTATTTAAGAGAGGGGAACAAAGACAAATTAACGCGAAGGTCAGAGTTTGTTCGCTTGAGACGAGCAACAAACCACACGTCGAAGTTGCAATCCAACGCTCAGCTCATGAGCACGCGATAGCTGCATGTCAAGACGAGGTCATTGGCCGCGCTGTAGGCAGCGAGCCGGGGAGAAATCTTCCCCCTTCCCTGTCCGATCAGCTGAGCGTATACAAAGCGCAAAGGCGCATGCGCGGTCGAGTCCAGGTGTCACGTGACTATTACACGATGGTTGCTATCACGAATAATGTTCACCAACAATGCAGAGTTTTCCCCGCACCTACAGTCCAGTCGTGGTACGTAAGCGCGCATGCGCGGAAAGTTTAAAAGTTTTGAGACCACTCTTACTATGAGACACAGAGACGAAAGTCATTCAAAAACAAGAAAGGAAAGGGTACACAAGTCTTGTAAATAGTAACTTAGAAAATTTAATTATAAGCTGGTATTACGTAATAAAAGTGAACATACAAGTACACTGGTCATGGACGGTATTGTAATATTATATTATACTGAGTAAAATCTTAGCTTGTACGGAAGGAGAAAGAAAATAGAAAAATAAATAAATAAATAAATAATGCAGATATATAACCGGAAGAAAGGCTATGTACACGAGAACAGCACACAATTACATATAGGGAAAAACCAGCAAAGAGGAAATCAAAGAGATAACGCATACATTTACATTACACAGTAGCTAGCGATTTTCAGAATGAACGACAAGGTAAACGCGGGAATTTTTGTGACTATGGAAAAGAGAGACACAAGCTTTAAAATAGGGTAATAATAAACAGACCTATGCAGCGTGAGTAATGAACTGAATCGCTCTCAAAACAAATACCTAGGGTTTATAGAGAGAGAGACACACATTAACGTTAGGAAACACCTGAAGCACTCAGCAAACAACTTTGTAGAATATATAAGCTATACACGAGGGTACATGTACGAAAGCTGAAGTGTAAAGGAGGAAAATAGGGAATGTTGCACATTAATGGACTGTAAGGCAGTTATGTATGTAAGAAGAAATATTTAGTTGTAAGTATTATTAGTATAAGGGACGATGCTCAGCACACCCTGAATTATTTTGGAATATTGAAGGAATGGTGCAGGGTACCGAAAAAGGGCCCCACCAGCAAAGTGTATATTATAGTGGTAGATATTTTTTGTGTATAAACGTATGTATGAATGTGTGAAAGGCGAAAGAAGCTCTGTACATGTACGGAACTTAAACAACGTAGAAGTGTATAAGGACAATTAAACTCTAAGACAACCTCTTATAAACATGTATACCTAACATCAAGAAACAACTTAATTAAAACCGTAAGACTCTACGAGTTTACGAGAAAATACGAAAAACCTGATACAAAGTGCAACATTAGCGATGCTTCACTCATGTATGCAGAAGGAAGGTATGAATTACTTTACCCACTTGAAACATGAAAGGATAAATCATGTTAAAATTATATCTTTCATACATATAACGATTTACGGTCACGAAGAATGAAAATGACATCGCCGCTATACGAGAAACAGGTAAGTAGTGTGATCGACGACCGGTAAGCAAAGGAATCGTCTATAAAATAAACTATGAAAAAAAAAAGTCATACAGAATTTCATGCTGCACTGAAGCTATGAAAGTGTGATTATTTGTGTACATAGATTTTCATGACAACCGATGCATTAAAATGTCTATTTTTCTCCCATGATAACACAAGACGCCTATAAGCGCACTTTAATTGAAAATGATAAACGCACACAAGGGCGTGCCGCTATTATGAAACTCTGTACATAGTAATAGTAGTTACACCCTGAACTTCAAAATTTTATGTTTATATGTCTATGTTAATGTAGGAAATTTTATTAGAGGTAATGATTTACAAGCACACCAGAACGTGCTTAAGCACAAAACACTGTACATATTAGGGTTATGCTGCATATAAATGATAATTTCGTGCATTTTCAGATTTCATACGTAAAAAACCGTAGCATACACGTAGTCGTTGCCACTACCCTAAGTAGAAGGTAGAATATTCCCTTCCCAAGCTTCAGTGGAGCGGCTACAGCTGTATTCTCTGCATGCTGATGCATGTCGTTGCGTATGAAGAATACGTAAGGGAGGTAAACCTTAACTTATACTCGAGTTCAAGAAGGAAAACAAAGGACTTGTTCCTTCTAACAGATTAATGGAAAAAGGCGAGTGTATGTGTGTCAGTAAAATCCAAGACGAAGAAGCCACTATGAGTGGTCAAAAATTTTTTCAATTTTAGTCGATAGTTTTTTCCTGTAGTTAAGGTAAACAATGTATTGTATGTATTATATGTTATTCCATTGTATGTGATGTATTTTGTATTTCATGCCAAGTCCCGTGACTTACAAATTATGTGCAATGACCAGTAGTATTGAGGGGAATGAATCTCAGTACAATAGGTAAAAGGGGTTAATGCGAAGAAAAAAAAAGTGTAGTGAAAAGGAAGTTTCGATCGGAATACTCGCGGTTAAAGTGGTGAGTGTAGAAATTAAAATTGTGCAAAGTAGTGCTACGTTGCAAGTGTCAGCGAGCCTAAACAAGTGACATCGAAAATTGAAGCTTGTATCGTCAAACGACCCATGGCGTCACAGTAGGAAAGGACAATGCCAAACAAGTTTGACATGGTACGCTTCTTACCAGGAGCTGAATCGACGGGATCGCCCTCCGCCTCGCACATAGTGTGGTGTGTTCTTCGGGGCACATATTCCAGTGTACCTCGTCGTATCCAGTCTAAGTACTGGAAGGAACTACAAAAAGCACACGCATACTGAGGTTCGGAAGTCTCGACGGTACCCGCACGTCGGTGTATATTCAGTGCACTGGCGCGCGCATTCAACCAACGTCGCCCGCTAACGGACGACCAAACAATCAGGCGCGCGTATCACCCCCCCATATTCAACACGGGCTAGCGAACAAAGCTCGTCGCCCCAGAATAAATACAGAAAGCAATACAAGGACTTAATTTTCACCTCTGATGAGGAAGGAAACATTTGTATGTAACGTTGTATTCAGTGTATATTTTATTGTACAAACTTTACTACATGATGTCATTTTCTCAGTATTAACCAGAACTTCGTATATTAGGATTAAGGTTTGTAAATATTAGCATAAGTATACCAAAAAACTGACACACACTCAGAGATACCAAAGAATTCACAGTGCCATGAAAATGAGACAATAAAAATGAAGTTTGTAAATAAAAGACCCCCAAACCTATCAATTGCAAGGTCGACTACTGTATCCTGTCAATCAAATAAAATTTTCTAGTGACAGTATACAGTAGGGGGGCAGTTGTAATGACACATTTCTATGCAGAGACATACAATATCTTAAAAGCTGCGCCAAAGATAAATTGAGAGGCATGTATATTATAATCTTTGTAAAGTTCACATTGGATTCTCTTTTGTTTGATACTCCAAGGAGCTAAGGGACACTTTCGATTGTTGCCTTGTGGAGGATGGACGTGATTTTTGGACTGTGCGGAAAGGCAGCCATATGGTTGGTAATTATGGTTGGTGCGACGAGCACAGCAAGTCTTATTGTGTTGTGAATAAAAAAATAGTGAAAAGTATCGAAGTGTTACGAAAATTATTTATAGCGACGTAGCATAGTATTCCTTGGTTTCCACCGTCTTTGTGAAGTGAACCGATGCCGACTCATGATGGTACACACGGTCAACAAAGAGAAGAACATCGATGGCGACTAATGAATTAATATTGTGGCAGAAGGACTAATTCTACGTCTAAGGTGAGAACTCTGATTAAATCAACAATGACGTGGAATTTAAAATGTAAAATGTTTTTTATTTATTTCGCCACAGCCTAGACCTCCAACTCACCATCGTAGTGGACCTCACCAGTACAATCAGGAACGCCACGGACCACATGCAACTGCCCAAATCTATGGACACGAACTGGGATCAGTACGCTGCTCTCCTGGCCTACCCATTCTGTTGTTACTTCTTCACTACTGGCAACACAATACTCCCCACCTTCTTTTATACTGGTGGGTCCACCTGTCGTGACATCTAGTGATTATTTCCATAGCACTTAGAGGTTTCTGTATACTTTTGATCAGATAACATATGTATTTATGTAAAACGTTTTTATCTTAATGTATTTTCTTTAGGTTGATTATACCTGTGGAGGGCTGAATGGGGCCATCCAAAAGATAATAAAACCGTTTGAAATATCTACAGAAGAAAGTAGTGTATGTTTGATGAATGTGCTTTCAGACTAACGTGTGGGACTGATGACCTCTCTGTTTAGTCCCATAACCCTCCACAATTAATCAGTCAATCAATCATATTAATACTCATGCCAGCGACGCTGTGGTAGGCACATTTCTCGTCATATGCAGCTCAACATTGTTCTGCTGAAACATGATACGTTGAGTTTCCTGGAGGAGACACGGTAGCACTGGATGTCAACCCTCTCTGATATGGCGGCTGCTGTTCTAACTGCCCAGAGCTCACTGCAGATAAGAAAGCATTTTTTTTGTCTAATGGAGTTCTGTATCATTACATTTAACCGCTATGCCAATTAACAATGCAAGTCGCTACTTGCACTAAAAAAGCAGAAACGAAGATTTAATAACCCATCGATGATTAGATTATTGAAGACACAACACAAGCTTGGATTGTAGGAATACACAAAGGTGTTTGGTAATCTTTGCAGTCTGTTTTAAAAGCGCAGTCTTGACATTCCAATTAGGTGATTCGAGGTAGCAGCGGAAAAGGTAAAACTTGACAGATGTGTGATGATCTGAATCCCACTCGTTTGGATTGTACCATCTGCCTTAGTGGTAGATCATTGGCACCACGGATGCATATTTAAAGGGTAAAGTTTTAATGGGACTTGGAGCCTGCGATGGAGTGCCAGGACAGAATCAGGTCACAGCCAAAGTCAGTTGTTTCTCGCCAATGAACTGTACGCTCCGCAGCTTGGCAACCTCCTCCATGTCGACATACCACATGTGCTGATGTTGGGCCTGCCTTCAGGAAGAAACTATAGTCCGATTACGACAACTGGATCGTCGCTCTAGCCCAGAACATTTGGCGTGACCAACAAACGCTGTCTTTACCGTGAAGTCAACAGGGGGAAACAGTATTAAAATTCGACTGAACCATCGAACTGCTGGGCAGTTATGTTTTCAGCTCTACACCACTGATTCAGACGCACCTACCATTGGCAGGATACGAACACTCCCTGCTAGCTTAGCATCTGAGCGCCAGGGCAGACCAACACTTTGCCGCCATTCCGTGAGTATGACGTGAGAGTCCAACCATGCCCGCCCTGGCTGGGGTAACAAAAGAAAGCCTCTGTCAACTGGGCAGTACCAAGACCTCCCGCAGTGGAGAGTGTGTCGGTGGCCGCCCTATATCCACAGCGTGGCAGCATCTTGCCATCTCAGCTCAGCGTACTGACATCAACTCAGAACGCTGCCTCCCTAGCAGTACTTGGACAACACTCACTGTACACCATCTCCGGCCGCCTCAGTACTGGAATATTACAAGGGAACATGGGACCGCGGCAGAGGGTAGGGTGCACTCACAAGACCGTCTAAACTGAATAAATCAATAAAGTACTGTTTTATGATTACCGCTGGTTTATCTGAAACTTCCCCAAACATCACTCCTGTCTAAATGGTTCAAATGGCTCTGAGCATTATGGGACTTAACTTCTAAGGTCATCAGTCCCCTAGAACTTAGAACTACTTAAACCTAAGTAACCTAAGGACATCACACACACCCATGCCCGAGGCAGGATTCGAACCTGCGACCGTAGCGGTCACGCGGTTCCAGACTGTATACTCCTGTCTCTCAAACCATCTATGAATCCTACAATGCCCACAGAAGACTCAAGCACATTCTGACAAAAAAGAGCTATTCATATTCCACTTCTACCCCATTACATTTTGGTGTCAGAAGTGAGATTGATTTGGAGACAGGTGGATCAACGACGATCAAGAAGATACACTACATGCTGATGGCAGAAGACTGCAAGCAATGATTCGTCAGGGACAGCATGATCTGAAAGTAGCAGCCTGAACACTAATATTCACTTGTAGGATTCCCCACGTCCTTTAGTCTGGCATAGATACTGTTATTAACTACCAGATGATTGACGAACAATACGCTCATTTCTCACACGCTAGTATGCAACTTCAGAATTACAGCTTTGTATTTTCATGCAAATTATGTTTGCAATACTGAAATATTACATATCACAGTCGCCGTGCAGACTTCTGCGTGGCTGCATGCAGACTTCTGTCATCTGGCAGAGTTATTTCCTTGAGGCTTTCGAGAGTTGCATCTCAACATATTAAGAGCAACGAGATACCGTATATCTATATATGTTAGACAATTCATTTTTGCTCTTTGTTGGTCCATAAGACAGAGTTTGTCATATATTTAATAAGTGTTAATTTTCACTCATTTCTCACAGTGTATTTAATATTATTCGATTTTATAACGTGTTTCTCGTACATACCCATTTTATTATAGCTCCTTTGAAAATGGCGCAGCCCCGAAGCATATCAGGTGTATTACAACCAATAAAAACTGTGGTCAAGATAAAAGTATTATACTATCCTGTGCCAGCCACATCATCTCTACATAACTGCTCCAATCTAAAACAATTTCAACCTGCTTACTGTACGAGTATTTAAGCCATGGTTTTGTAACACCAGTTTTTAGAATATTAGCTTTCGTATAAAATTTAATGAAAAGATTTGCGAGAAAATACGATGTTCATGTCTGCGTCATCTGTGTAACACAAGAAGACGCAGTCTTTAAATTTTTTAGAGAACAAGTGGGAGAAGTTGGCTCTTCGGATTTGTCTTTTCCGCGTGGAGTGGCCGCGCGGTTTGAGGCGTCATGTCCCGGCCCCTTCCCGCCGGAGGTTCGAGTCCTCCCTCGGGCATGGGTGTGTGTGTTGTTCTTAGCATAGGTTAGTTAAAGTTAGTTTAAGTAGTGTGTAGGTCTAGGGACCAATGACCTAAGCAGTTTGGTCCCTTAGGAATTCACACACATTTGAACATTTTGATTTGCTTTTCTGCTCCCAACTATCTTAATGTAAGCATTGTCGGCTTTAGCTACAAATGATTAGTAATATATACTTACTTTGAGTTACAAACATGTTGATGCTCTATTAGTTCACCAAATCTCGCGTTTATCTCAACATTTACTGTGTTACGAGTTTTATTTTTCAGTATTTCTTGCAAGAAAGATGCAACACTTCGATGTGGCACCGATTATTGGCGTGACTTCATTACTAATTTGCATTGTTCATTTTTATTTATTGTACGACCAGAGCTTATGGTCATTCAGAGGAGAAACCCGAGGTTTTCAAATCAATCATGCATCATAGGGCAGTTATCAAATCATGATATACAAATTACATTTTTGAAAATGAAATGGTCCACATCCTCTGTTGTGCCGTTCCCAAAACCATTCTGGGATACTTACATTCTTCATTCTGGTAAAATTTCGAAATATTTTAGTTGGTGGAGTTAACAGTCAACTCGCAGCCTTCCACTGGAATTTTTATCACCGGTACCATACTGCCTTCCATTACCGAATTAACGTTTATCTCTTGCTTCAGGCTGTGTACTTTCAATCGATCACTCCTTTTAGTCACGTTGTGCCAATTTTTTTTTTCTACGGTTCATTTCAGTCCCTCTTTATCTGTTATCCAATCTACCCATCTACTCTTCTGCATTTTTCTGTAGCACTATATTTCAAAATCTTCTATTCTTTTCTTGACTGAGCTGTTTATTGTCCATCTTTCACATCTGAACGAGGTTATGCTCCATACCATTACCTTCAAAAAACACTTCCCACAACATAAATTTACATTAGATGTTCACAAATTTCTCTTTTTCAGAATTTTTTGGTGTTATTGCCTATTTGCAGTTTATAACAACTCTCATCAGTCCACCATCAGTTATTTTGCTGACCAAAGAAGAAAACTCGTCTGTTGCTTTGAGCGTCTCATCAACATCATCATCAGTTTTCCGCTATATTAGCAGACCCTTTGTCTCTCCATTTTCTGCGATCCATTGCTTCCTTCTTAAATCTGCTATATGTTGTACCGTCCATCACGTCATCCAGTATCTGAAATATCTTCCTTCCTCGCTTCCTTTTCCCTTCTACAAAACCTCCTAAAACTGTTTTTATCAGTCCGTCATTCTTTCTTAATATATGCCCAATCCAATTTCTTTTTCTTCTTTTTATTACATCTAATAACTGTCTTTTCTCTCCCATTCTTCTCAGTACCTCTTCATTTTTTACTGTCCATCCAACTTATTCTTTCCATCCTCCTCCATGTCCACATCTCAAAGGCCGCCAGCCTTTCTCTGAGTTTCTTCCTCTAAGTCCATCTTTCAGCGCCCTACAGAAGAACACTCCATACAAGACATTTTATGAGTCTTCCTGAGTTCTCTGTCCAAATCGCTGCAGAAAATTCTCCTTTTCTTATAAAATGCCTCTTTTGTCATTGCTATCCTTGTTTTAATTTCTGTGGTGCACTTCCAGTCAGTGTCTATTCTGTTTCCAAGATACTTAAAATTTTGCATCTGTTCTAATATTTCTCCATTCAGCATAATTTTTATTTCTTTATTTCCTCCTAGCGCAAATACTTTCGTTTTCTTTGTGTTAATTTTCATTCCATAATTTTTTCCGTTAGATTCAATGGTGTTCACCAAATCCTGTAATTCTTGTTCCCCTGTGGATAGAAGGACCATATCATCAGCCAAACTCATGAGCGTCTCATATCCTAACATAATTCTATAAGCGTCTACTGATTTAATTCATTCCACTAGGTTTGTTCTACTTTTGTTGATACTCATCTTATAATTTCTTCTCAAGAAATTATCAGTTCTGTTCAAATGATCTTACTATAATACCTTTCTGTAATACCTCGGAAAGAATTATTATATCATTGGCAAACCCAAAATTTTTCATTTTTTCTGTCAGCACTCTCCTTTCCGACATTTCGTCTTAGTTACCTTGACTGCTAGCTCAATGTACAGAATAAACAACACTGGACAAAAGCTACATTCCTATCTTATGTACTTCTCAACTACTGCTTCCCTATCATGTCCTTGACTCCTGTAACAGCATTCCCTTTATTTTTTTACCGACTGCCGATAACATTTTGCACTCTGTGTTTCATCCCTCTTACCTTCGAATTTCAGAGTCTATTCCAGTTGATATTTTTCAATAGCCATTACAAAAAATGATTCAAATGTCTCTGAGCACTATGGGACTTAACACCTGGGGTCATCATTCCCCTAGACTTAGAACTACTTAAACCTAACTAACCTAAGGACAGCACACATCCATGCCTGGGGCAGGATTCGAACCTGTGACCGTAGCAGCAGCGAGGTTCCGAACTGAAGCGCCTAGCACGGCTAGGCCACAATGGCCGGCAGCCATTACAAATTTTTAAATTATGTATAGGCTTTTTCTAGCTGTATGCTTCACCTGTTCCCCGAGACTGTCGTCTGAGGATTTATGTCCAAACAATCCTTGTCGTAATTCTTCAAGAAAGTTCCTGAAACCGAAGATTCCTTGCCCTGCTGTGGATATCACTATGCTTCAAGAAATCTCCACACTGTAGCTGAACTTACGCATGATCCAATATGTGTATCACATTCAGGCTTTGGATTAATGAAGATTTGTCGTACTCTAATTCATGGTCGTGACCCTCTTTACCAAAAATGTTTTTATGAAAATTTATGTACTCTTTTAGCCTCTAAGATTGCTAACACAGAAAATTTAGAAGTTACAGAAGGACTGACCACTGAAAATACGATGAATATGATTATTATAGGATAAGAACTTACCTTTTCTTCGTTGAGTCTCCAGTGGTCATTTTCTTACAAGATTGTTTATTCTTCAGGAAAACACTGTTCCTTAATATTTCTCCACATTTTATTGCACATTTCTCTGACCACAAAAGTGAAACATGCTATTCGCACTATTACACAAAAGAAAACTTTTCCATTTTCCGGATCAAGAGACACACAATAAATTCTCAAAGACAACTGAGCCAAATACGAATTGCAGACAGCCCATCTCATAATTCCTGACTGCCTAAAACCGATTCATTTAGCGTGTTTTCAGTTCTGTGTATGATTCCATTGCTTTCAAGAGTTGTATTGTCAAAACAAAGATTTTTTTAATAACATCTGATTTCACAAACAATAAGAAAACAAGTAAAATATATTTATGTTTATAGATACATAAATATAAGAGAAAAGGTGTTAGTGAAAGGCATTTCATACAATTATAAAATACGGTTTAAAAATTTCAAGATATTGCTTGATCACAATATTTATTCACATTCTGTTACATAAAAATTTTACAGCAAGATAAACTGGTTCTGAAGAAATTAACTTTGGTTTTAAAATAAGGTAATGGTTCTTTACCTACTGAGCAATAAACTGCCATTTGACATTATGCAAAATAAATTTGGAAAACAATAGGATCCACATGGAATAAAGAAAGACTGAGTCAAATTACGTTTCTAATGGATACAAAATCTTTCAACTATAACTTTTTGTGAAGTGAGATCTATAAGATTGTCAGTTAAAGACTGTAATTTCTTAAATACATCAGAATATGGCATGCTTACTTAAAAGTCTCGAATTACATGCTTTAAGATCTAAATCTGAATAAACATTACAGTAAAGGAGGTGGAATCGTATCTTTCGGTACACTCAGAGTGATACCATAAGGTTCGATTGTTCTAGGACGCTGTAAATCTTTCTTTGTTATAACATACCCTCAATACAATACCATGCAATGTATGGAACTTTTAACCCCTGCAACCAACTGATCATTCCATATTTTGGAAAGAAATTATTGTTTATAAGACTCTCTCAAAACAATCAGACCTTTATTTAAATAGAAGTTATTTTGAATATGTGCTGATGATGAAGTCAAGCATTAATATGCAGATGTAAAAAAGTAGCAGTATCACCATAAAGCAATACATTATTGTGGATTTAAAGAAATATTTGTATAAAGGTTTCATTGAACAAGTGTGTCAATAGGTTCAAGCATAATTACAAAACTATAGATGACTATTTGACTGTAAAAACCTAGAATGTTCAAAACATGTTAAAAGAACATACAAATTATCGTTTTTCAAGATCTTTATAACGATTACTAAAGTGGAAAATTTAAGATTTACAAGATTTTTGTACTTCACAAATTGAGAAAGTTCTGCATAGAAAAAAATTATTATCCTTTAATACTCAAGATACATAAATCAAAATTAAAAAGATATTTTTCATCAAATATATAAGACAAAACATTTTTCTGCAGAAAAATACAGAAAACTGTTTTGTGTCTTGTGTCTTGGGGGGAAATTACATTAGGTGTTCCACAGGGTTCAATCATGTGTCCCCTTCTGTTCATGATATATGTCAACGACCACTCTTCTTATCTGAAACAAGAAGGTGAAATGATACAAGCATCATTATTAATCCAGTAAAGGAACTCCAATTGAGGTCTTTTGAAAAGTCATTAATTGGTTTTCTGCAAATGGGCTTGCTCTAAACTTTGAAAAATTGCAGCACATCCAATTTTCTGCTGCAAAAAGTACAGTTCCTTCAATAATTCTAACACATCAACAGAAGCCAGTAGATGGGGTAGGGCCTACTAAGTTTTTGAGTGTACGAATAGATGAGAATCTTCATTGGAAAATTCATATTTTGGATCTTCTAAATCGACTAGGTTCAGGAAATTTTGCAATTAGAATAATTGCCAATTTTGAGGATATAGAAATTAGTAATCTAACGTACTTTGCATACTTTCACTCTCTGATATCACATAGAATAATATTTTGTGATAACACAACACTTAGGAAAAAGTATTCACCATTCAAAAGAAAGTAGTTAGACTAATGATGGGGTTCATATTCGCATATCTTGTAGGCATCTTTTTAAAAGATTGGGAATTTTTATAACAGCCTCACAGTATAGTTACTCACTAATGAAATTTGTTCTCAACAACATGGACCAGTTTAAAAACAACAGTGACATTCATGATTATAATACCAGAAAAAAGAAATACTTACACTATCCTTTACTCAACCTATCTTTGGCACAAAAAGGGGTAAAATATGCTGCTACAAAAATTTTCGACAAATTACCAGATGAAATAATATGTCTGACAGACAGCATTAATAGCTTCAAAAGTCATATTTCCTTGACAACTACTTCTATACCATAGATGAATTCTTGAATAGGAATAAATAAATCTATAAATATAGTATATGCATTTTGTGCCATTTAAGGGAATGGGGTAAATAATAGTAATATCAATCTTTAACAATATACTGTAACATATATATATATATATATATATATATATATATATATATATTAAAAAATCTTGTTTCATATGTGCATTTCTTGTGCACTGTACATGTTCCACATCATAACAGCTACTTTAACATGCAATTGATCAATGGAACAAGAAACTAACTTACTAACTAACAAGGGGGTAAGTTTTATTTAGGTGTATATAAATGTTAAACTTACTTAGGAAAGTATATATAAATTGTGACAAAGTTCTCTTTGGTGCAAAAATCTCTAGAAACAATAGTTTTTTTTTGTCATCTGTCTTCTGACTGGTTTGATGCGGCCCACCACAAATTCCTCTCCTGTGCCAACATCTTCATCTCACAGTGACACTTGCTACCTACATCCTCAATTATTTGCTGTATGTATTCTAATCTGTCTTCCCGTGAAGTTTTTGCCCTCTACAGTTCCCTCTGGTACCATGGAAGTCATTCCATCATGCCTTAACAGATGACCTATCATCCTCTCCCTTCTCCTTATCAGTGTTTTCCACATATTCCTATCTGATTCTGTGCAGAACCTCCTCATTCCTTACCATATCCACCTAATTTTCAAAATTCGTCTGTAGCACCACATCTCGAATGTTTCGATTCTCTTCTGTTCTGGTTTTCCACAGTCCATGTTGCACTAGCACACAATGCTGTACTCCAGATGTACGTTCTCAGAAATTTCTACCTCAAATTAAGGCCTATGTTTTTCCATTGCTAGTCTGCTTTTGATGAAGTCCTTGGTCCATCTGTCATTACTGTCATTACTGCCTAGATAGATGAATTCTTTAACTTCATCTACTTTGTGACCATCAATCCTGATAAGTTTCTCTCTGTTCTCATTTATGCTACTTCTCATTACTTTCGTCTTTCTTCGATTTACTTTCAATCCATATTCTGGATACATTAGATTGTTCATTCCATTCACTAAAATCGCTTCAGGCAAATGCCGGGATGGTTCCTTTGAAAGGGCACGGCCGATTTCCTTCCCCATCCTTCCCTCACCCGAGCTTGCGCTCTGTCTCTAATGACCTCGTCGTCGACGGGACGTTAAATACTAATCTCCTCCTCCTCATTCCATTCAGTAGATCATGTAAGTCATCTTCACTTTCGCTTAGGATAGCAATGTCATCAGCAAATCGTATCATTGATATCCTTTCACCTTGAATTTTAATTCCACTACTGAAACTTTCTTTTTTTTCCATTATTGCTTCTTCGATGTACAGATTGAACAGTAGGGGGGAAAGACTACATCCCTGTCTCACACTCTTTTTAATTCGAGCACTTCATTCCTGGTCGCCCACTCTTATTATTCCCTCTTGGTTCTTGTACATATTGGATGTTACATATTTCTCCCTAGAGCTGATCCCTATTTTTCTCAGAATTTCGAACATCTTGCACCATTTTACATTGTCGAATGCTTTTTCCATGTCGACAAATCCTATGAACGTGTCTTGATTTTTCTTTAGTCTTGCTTCTATTATCAACCGCAACGTCAGAATTGCCTCTCTCGTGCCAGTCCCTTTTTTAAGGCCAAACTGATTGTCAGCTAGCACATCCTCAATTTTAGTTTCCATTCTTCTATATATTATACTTGTCAGCAACTTGGATGCATAAGCTGATGGTGCCTAATTCTCCTTCTTGTCAGCTCTTTTAGTCTTCGGAATTTTGTGGATGATATTTTCCAAAAGTCAGATGGTATGTCGCCAGACTCATACATTCTACACACCGACGTGTTTAGTCGTTTTGTTACCACTTACCTCAATTATTTTAGAAATTCTGATGGAATGTTGTCTATCCCTTCTGTCTCATTTGATCTGAAGTCCTCCAAAGCTCTTTTAAATTCCGATTCTAATACTGGATCCCCATAGTCTCAAAATCGACTCCTATTTCGTCTTCTATCAGGCCATGCAAATTTTCACTGTATTCTTTCCACCGATCAGCTCTCTCCTCTCCATTTATCAGTGAAATTCCGGTTGCACTCTTAATGTTACTACAGTTGCTTTTAATGTCACGGAAGGTTGTTTTGACGATGCAGTATGCTGAGCGTGTCCGTTCTGACAATCATTTCTTTTTCGATATCTTCACATTGTTCATGCAGCCATTTCGTCTTAGCTTCCCAGCACTTCCTATTTATTTCATTCCTGAGCGACTTGTATTTCTATATTCCTGAGTTTCATGGAACAGTTTTGTACTGCCTCCTTTCATCAATCATATGAAGTATTTCTTCTGTTACCCATGGTTTCTTCACAGTTCCTTTCTTTGTACCTATGCTTTTCTTTCCAGCTTCTGTAATGGCCCATTTTAGAGATACCCAATCAACTGTAATGCCTACTGAGCTATTCCTTATTTCTGTATCTATAGCCTTAGAGAACTTCAAGTGTATCTCGTGATTCCTTAGTACTTCTGAATCCCACTTCTTTGTGTATTGATTCTTCCTGACTAATGTCAAGCTTTAGCCTGCTCTTTATCACTGTTATATTGTGATCTGAGTCTATATCTGCACCTGGGTAAGGCTTACAATCCAATATCTCATTTTGGAAACTCTGTCTGACCATAATGTAATGTAATTGAAATCTTCCCATATCTTCCGGCCTTTTCCAAGTATACCTCCTCCTCTTGTGATTCTTGAATATAGTATTCGCTATTACTAGCTGAAACGTGTTACAGAACTCAATTAGTCTTTCTCCTCTCTAATTCTTTGTCCCAAGCACATATTCTCTTGTAACCTTTTTTCTACTCCTTCCCCTACAACTGCATTCCATTCTACCATGACTATTAGATTTTTTGTCTCCCTTTGCGTACTGTATTCCCCTCTCAATATCCTCCTATACTGTCTTTTCTTATTCAGCTCGCAACGTCGATATGTATACCTGAACTATCGTTGTCGGTATTGGTTTGCTGTCGATTCTGATAAGAACAACCTTATCACTGAACTTTTCACAGTGACACACTCTCTGCCCTACCTTCCTATTCATAACGAATCCTACTCCTGTTATACTATTTTCTGCTGCTAATGATATTATCCTATACTCATATGACCAGAAATCCTTGTCTTCTTTCCATTTCAATTCACTGACCCCTACTATATTTACATTAAGCCTTTGCATTTCCCTTTTCAGATTTTCTAGTTTCTCTACCACTTTCAAGCTTCTTACATTCCACGCCCTGACTCGCAGAACGTTTTAGTTTCGTTGGTTAGTCAGACTCTTAATCATGGCCCCCTCACCTTTGGCAGTCCCCTCCGGGAGATCAAGAAGGGGAATTATTCTAGAATCTTTTGCCAATGGAGGGATCATCATGACAGTTTCCAATTACAGGCCACATGTCCTGTGGACACACGTTACATTTCTTTAATGCAGTGGTTTCCATTGCCTTCTGCATCCTCATGCCGTTGATCAGTGCTGATTGTTCCGCATTTAGGGGCAGTTTTCCAGCCCTATGACAAGAGAGTGCCCTGAACCTCTGTCTGCTCCTACGCCCTTTTTGACAAGACCGTTGCAGAATGAGGGTGACTTTTTTATGTATGAAGTCTTCGAGCACAAATGCTGATTATTAATCAAAATTTAAGCAGTATCGGGATTTGAAAGGGCGACTTAGTACGTTTTTATTACTAATCAAAGACAGTACCCCTAGACCACAACTTACACAATAGTTTTATTAGACCTTAATTGTTACAATTTTATGAAAATCTGTAAAGTATTTTTAATGATACAATTCCGTCCACGTAATCACATTTGTGTAGCAGTGAACACCTGGAATGACATTTAATTTTAAAAAAGAAATGTCCTATAATCACAAAACATATACAAAAATTATATACTCATCACTTCCACGAAGTCCTGTTTATATTGCAGTCATAGTCTTGTTTCTCTTAAGATTGTGACCATTATACATCTATGAGTCATATTTTGAGTTTGAGTTATCCTTTCCCTATTCATCATCATCTGGCTTTTATGTTAGCCTTTACTTGAACATGTGAGATACATGAAAAATTCCACATTTTTGTTGATATGGAGGACAGCCATGTATTGTAAATTAATGTTTCATCATCATCTGGCTTTAATGTTAGCCTTTACTTGAACATGTGAGATACATATCAGAAAAATTCCACATTTTTGTCGATATGGAGTACAGCCATGTATTGTAAATAAATGTTTGCTTGTTAAATTTATGTTGGAATTCCAGAGCATGATGTGTTTGGATGTGGGAACTATTACAAATACATTTATACATCAAAAAATAATTCAGCCACAAAAAACAGATGTTTGATACTACAAAATATTTTAAAAATAGAACTTTAAGTATTGTTTTACTACTGAAAGAGGCAACTATTAACTATAAGTAGAAAATAATTTTGAAAAGACGAGTTGCCTCTTATGCAGAACATTTTTCAAAACATTATTTGGTTTAACATTGCTATTCCTTTCACACTACTTCAGTACAATAAAATGTAAAAAATAATTATCTCCTTTTATAGAGAATTCTGGGGGCAGTTAGGATTAAAATACGGCTAACTTTCATATGTTTCAATAATCAGTAAAAAATGTTCACAAAGAAACATATTTTGATGAAAATACAGTGATAAAAAAAATTTAAACTTCCACATAACTAACTTTTCCTGGCCCCAATTTTAAGTTATTTTTTAGTTAGCTTTTTTAACACAAACTTGATAATACTCAAAGTATTTATTACACGAAATTATTGTATGGACCTCGAAAGAATTACTGATCATAGAAATAATAACTTCAATTAATCACCACAAAATTGTAATAGAAAACAGTCATATAAGAAACAATTATTAATGTCTCAAATCTAGAATCTTCATATTTCATTATACGTAAATAAGTTAAAGATACATTTCAAGGGCCTAATACCCAAAAAATATCTTGAATACATAAATTGTACTTCCTACCTAACCCTACACAAAAATTTTAAACATATCTGACACAGTATCATTGAAAACAACATAAAATATTCCTTTTTCCTTGATAAATTCAAATAATATCAAATAATCATGCACTATGTCTAGATTTTATCACAGAAGTACGTTACATTATAGCCAGTTAAACTGCAATAGCAAAACATCTTAATTGTTTTCCAACAGTAAGGGCACTCCATTTTATTTCACCATTTCTCTTGTTTTAAACAACACACTCCCACTTCCATTTATGCTAGAGTTTTCTTTAATTTTGCTTTAAATGTGTCAGCAATTGTTTGAAAAATAAATGTTGTCAGATAGCCTTTACTCATAGCAGCAACAGTTTATTGAACAGTTTACATTGTTCATCATTTTAAGTTTCTCATCCAAATAGTGTCATTAGCATTACATTGTTAATTAAAATGCATAAAATTCAGACACATTAGACCTATAACAAGCACATCACAGAATCATCAATGTAATCACAAACCAAAATTAACTCAATAAATAGTACAAAGTCATCATACTCCTTACTGAAAACATGTATTTCTCCAAATCTCTTTATAAGCATCATATAATATGCCTCATAATTTCTTCCAAACTCCATAATCTTCCACCTAATACTATTAACATAATATAACACAGGTATACCTCTATAGTTTCTATGAAGTGCCTTAAATATCACAGTAATTTGCAGGTTAAAAAATGTTCCAACTGTAGTTCCCTTATTTTATGTATGGCTTTACAGTATGTAATTCAATACAAGAAACCTCTCACACAGCAATGTATTCTTCAAACTTCTCACAGAAGTATGAATATTATGTTATTTCTCATAATCTGTTTACTAGTGTACTCTGACAAATTTCTTTCTATAATGAACTCTTGGCTCCAGATGACATGGGAATAGATACAAAGTTGACAGAATTTGCGAAAGTAAGACTTCAAGATCTCCATGTAGCATGGAAGGATGGAAGTCTTCGAACTAATACTGCATGAGATTCGAGCCCCTGTGTTTGCCATACCCAAATCATGAGCAGAAGTCTTGACCCTCTGGAGCCATAAGCATTAATGTTCATGCTCAACTTCCCCTGCCTGGACACCATCAGTTTCAAACACTGTCCTGGTTCTAAAAGCAAACATGAAGTTTATCACTTCTCTACAAAATACCCGTGAAACGTACAGCAGAAGATAACCTCAACTTACTGTTGACTGAATCTTTTGTATACTTGCTCATAAGCATATCAGCAGCATTGTCTTTCCACACATTTCGCCACAAAGATTTCAACATTCTCTATTCATTATTGAAGTAAATGTGTCCAAAATACTTAAAGCTGTCGAAAGTTTGTTATCATTAGACTGTGTCAACATGAAGGTACTTCATCATTTGTGCTACAAACAGTTTCAGTATGTAGTTTTGCTAGCTTTTCATATTTGCATTTAAAAATTTCTTAGTTTCAGCTGTGTATATTTGATCTAATTTTTCGCTATTCTGGACGACAGGTAAGCCTAGTGAAGTTGTATGAAAGCATGCACTGTAAAGTCACTTATTTGTAAAGAAATTGTCCTCAGTACATCTGTTATAGTTAGATTTTCATCTTGGGTTAAATCTTTCCGTTTGTTATTTACAATTGCATTCAGTTTTAACACTGGACCCTCAAACAAATGTACTTCCTCCATTGTTTTCGTCATCTTGAAAGATTTAGACAAAGTAACAAATAAAATACCGTATACTTATTTTTTCTTCTAGAACTCGGCTTGAAGATCTTCAGTTTACTTTTATTCGCCACGAATAATTATTTCTGAGACTAATTTATGGACATAATTCTGTCTTCCAGGATTATGTTCAGTTTATTTCATTTCAGGGTTGATCTCCTCACTGAAGTTTTTCTGACATAAAATTCAGTAAACAGTTTTCATTCATTCATGCAAAAAAGTAATTCAGCTTTTGCATCTTACCTTCTTTACTTAAGATCCCATAAAGAGACTCCCCTTGAGATGACCCTCTTTCCAAATGTGTTAAAAAGAGAGGTTTCCACTCTGCAGTGGAGTGGGCGCTGATATGAAACTTCGTGACAGATTAAAACTGTGTGCCTGAGCGATACTCGAACTCGGGACCTTTGCCCTTCGCAGGCAAGCGCACTACCAACTGAGCTACACAAGCACACCTCACGACCCGCCCTCACAGCTTCAATACTGCCAGGACCTCGTCTCCTACCTCCCAGACTTCACAGAAATTCTCCTGCGAACCTCGCAGCACTAGCACTACTGGAAGAAAGGATATTGGGAAGACATGGCTTAGCCACAGCCTGGGGAATGTTTTCAGAATGAAGTAGAGCCCTTGCACACGAAAGGCAAAGGTCCCGAGTTCGAGTCTCGGTCCAGCACACAGTTTTAATCTGTCAGGAAGTTTCATGTAAAAAAGTTTTTGCATTTTTTATCAATATTTATTGTACCTTTTTAGTCTCTAAGTCCGCTAAGGTAGTAAGTACATTTATAAGTTACTGAAAAATAGCCATTCAAAACTGAATTTGATAAATATTGTTATCATAAGTATTCGTCTTTCTGTTATGAGAAGGGAGTGCTTGTCGTCTTACTAGTAGATGGTTTGGTACTTAGAGTGTGGTGTGCCGCATGAAACCAGTCAGATGACCGAGGACTCAAAAAAGCCACATAAGTAAGACACTGCGCAAAATACGAAAAGTTTGCAACGAAAAATAGAGGTCGCTATGATTTTATGTTTGGTACGTATTATATCATATACTGCTGCCTACGAAATATAACTAACATATTAAATTTTTCGTTAGATTTGGGAGGAGGCTTCAATCTACCTCCGATCTCGAGAAAAGGGATGTAAGTAGCGCGTTTACTTCCGATCGCATGAGCCCGCGAGAATGAAATACATTACTGGCCATTAAAATTGTTACACCAAGAAGAAATGCAGATAATAAATGGGTATTCATTGGACAAATATATTATACTAGACTGACATGTGATTACATTTTCATGCAATTTCGGTGCATAGATCCTGAGAAATCAGTACCGAGAACAACCACCTTTGGCCGTAATAACGGCCTTGATACGCCTGGGCATTGAGTAAAACAGAGCTTGGATGCATTGTACAGGTACAGCTGCCCGTGCAGCTTCAACACGATACCACAGCTCATCAAAGGTGGTGACTGGGTATTGTGATAAGCCAGTTGCTCGGCCACCATTGACCAGACGTTTTCAATTGGTGAGAGATCTGGAGAATGTGCTGGCCAGGGCAGCAGTCGAACATTTTCTGTATCCAGAAAGACCCGTACAGTACGTGAACATGTGGTCGTGCATTATCCTGCTGAAATGTTCGCAGGGATCGAATGAAGGGTAGAGCAACGGGTCGTAACACATCTGAAATGTAACGTCCACTGTTCAAAGTGCCGTCAATGCGAACAAGAGGTGACCGAGACGTGTAACCAATGGCACCCCATACCATGACGCCAGGTTATACGCTAGTATGGCGATGACGAATACGCGCTTCCAATGTGCGTTCACCGCGATGTCGCCAAACACGGATGCGACCATCATGATACTGTAAACAGAATCTGGATTCATCCGAAAAAATGACGTTTTGCCATTCGTGCACCCAGGTTTGTCGTCGAGTACACCATCGCAGGCGCTCCTGTCTGTGATGCAGCGTCAAGGATAACAGCATCCATGGTCTCCGAGCTGATACTCCATGCTGCTGCAAACGTCGTTGAACTGTACGTGCAGATGTTGTTGTCTTACAAACGTCCCCATCTATTAACCCAGTGATCGAGACGTGGCTGCACGGTCCGTTACAGCCATGCGGATAAGATGCCTGTCATCTCGACTGCTAGTGATACGAGGCCGTTGGGATCCAGTACGGCGTTCCGTGTTACCCTCCTGAACCCACCGATTCCATATTCTGCTAACAGTCATTGGATCTCAACAACGCGAGTAGCAATGTCGCGAAACGATAAACCGCAATCGCGACAGGCTTCAATCCGACCGTTATCAAAGTCGGAAACGTGATGGTATGCATTTCTCCTCCTTACACGAGACATTACAACAACGTTTCACCAGGCAACGCCGGTCAACTGCTGTTTGTGTATGAGAAATCGCTTGGAAACTTTCCTCGTGTCAGCACGTTGTAGGTGTCGCCACCGGCGCCAACCTTGTGTGAATGCTCTGAAAAGCTTGTCATTTGCATATCACAGCATCTTCTTCCTGTCGGTTAAATTTGTCTGTAGCACGTAATCTTCGTGGTGTAGCGATTTTAATGTTCAGTAGTGTATTCGTATCATCTCCTGTATATCCTAAACAGCTCGAGATACCTAAACGAAATTTTGGCGAATGATAGCACACAAGGAGGAGAGAATTTTGTCAGATTTTTAACACATGTAAGTTTCTTATCCATGGCGATATATCAGAAGTTGCAGTTTTTATTATTTTATTTTTTTCACTCTGGTGACTAATTTTGTAAGAGCCATCGATGGCTAGTGAAACGAAAATTATCTAGTAAGAAAACATCATGAAATTTCTTCTCTTGTATTACTGTAAACCGACACAATGAGGTTTTCTGTAAGCTGTTGATTTATCTGGTCACCAGTTGCTTGTTTAATGAAATATTCTGTTTCAGAATTCTATGGCAATAGTTGCTGCAAGGTGAGTTTGCGCCAGTTATATTGCGTTTTGGCAAACGAATCTCGATTGAACCTGGCAAGAAGAGAAATGTAGGCATTACTCGCAAATGGTGATGCTCTTCCCGCAATTTTGGTTTAAGCCGCGTAAAAATGGGAAATTTGTGGTAAGTTCCTATGGGACCAAACGGCTGAGGTCATCGGTCCCTAGGCTTACACACTACTTAATAGAACTAACTTAATTAAGGACAACACACACACCCGTGCTCGAGTGATGACTGTGGAGTCGAACTTCCGGCCGGGGGGGGGGGGGGGGGGGGGAGTTTCTAGCTTTGAGTGAAAATGTCATTTCTGCATGCACGCAGTGTAAAGTCTCTTATTAAGTCCATATCCAAGTAATCACAGTGAAACTCATCTACTTCCGATCTTGGACGATTTTTAGTAGCCGGCCGTTGTGACAGAGCGGTTCTAGGCGCTTCAGTCCGGAACCGCGCTGCTGCTACGGTCGCAGGTTTGAATTCTGCCTCGGGCATGGATGTGTGTGATGTCCTTAGGTTAATTAGGTTTAAGTAGTTGTAAGTCTAGGGGACCGATGACCTCAGATGTTAAGTCCCATTGTGCTTGGATCCATTTTTGAACGACTTTTAGCAGGAGCACAAAGGGTATACAACTATGGAAATCCCCACTTTTCGAATTTTTGTAACGGATCGGACAGAGACAACCTTGTTTACTGTACGATATTTAAAATTTCCAGCCTTCCTTCTTGATCACATGATTTTATAATATTACTTCCTATTTCACTACCCTCACGATGAATTGTCTGCCCCTTCTTGCAGTTAGAAGACATTGTGAAGGCAGAAGATTTAATCACAGTGGCTGATGGCTCACCAGTCACTGAATTTTCCATTGTTCATGACAAAGAAAAATGAGGAAAAAACAGCAAAACAATATAGGTATAAAAACTGAGAAATATAATGAACTAATGAAAAGAGATCGAGAGCTTAAATGGCGAAATCGAAACACTGCTCAATGACAATATAGTTTAGTAATAAGGCAATATTTTTAGGATGGCCAACACTATCACTGTCCATGTGCGGGTTGCCTGAGAGAGTTTTCGAGTGTTTGTTATGGATCGTACAGAAATGTCAACATAGGCAGCATGTAGACAACGTTGTTTACTGTACAATATTTGAAATTTCCAGCCTTCCTTCTTGATCATATGATTTTATATTACTTCCTATTTCACTACCCTCGCGATGAATTGCCTGTCCCTTCTTGCAGTTAGAAGACATTGTGAAGGCAGAAGATGTAATCACAGTGGCTGATGGCTCACCAGTCACTGAATTGTCCATTGTTCATGACAAAGAAAAATAAGGGAAAAAACACAACAAAACAATATAGGTATAAAAACTGAGAAATATAATGAACTAGTGAAAAGAGATCGAGAGTTTAAATGGCGAAATCGAAACACTACTCAGTGACAAAGTTTAGTATTGAGGCAATATTTTTCGGTTGGCCAACACTACCATTGTCCATATGCCGGTTGCCTGAGACAGTATATGGTAGGACTGCTCAGTCCTCCCACAGTGCTCGCGTGCCGCGCGGCGCGAGAAACTGAGCCACAAACACAACGCCGCGCGACCTGGCGCAGGTGCGTGTCGCGTCCCCGTCGCGTCGCGTCCCGTTTTGCGCCGCTGCACGTGAGCTTGTTGAGTAAACGAACATGCGCGATGCGCTTCGCCGCGCCAAACTCGTTAAACACGTCTAATTTTCGGCCTAATGTTACGGACGTCATTTCGAAGGCTACGTACAGCGCCTCCATGAAACTACAGGGATGGAGGCGGGAACATTCCACGATGTCCCACAGCAAATTCCGCATTTCATCAACCGAAATTTGCCGAGGAAAAAATGTGTTGCATTACGTATTGAACACCCCTCGTATATGTCCACGATACAAACAGACTTGCGCCTGTAAGACATATCATTTTTTTTTCTTTATTGTTATTTTGAAACCTGTATTACAGGCAGGCCTGCAGCAGCATACGACGCCGCTCTTTAGCCGCAGAGAACACAAATATACAAATGAAGACATTTAAAGAAAAAACATGGTGGACATATAAACGGAGACAAACACTTTTTAAAATACAAGGTGCCGTTCACGGGCGTAGAGTCCAAGATAAAATTGTTCAGACACTTCGACACAGACAGAGACGAAAATTGTCACACGTGAACGTAGGGGCACAAAAGGAATAACACTGAATCACTTAAGCACAAAACGACGGCACACACAAAACACGAGGCGTTGATCTCCGGCACGCGAATGTTCACTATCTGTGTACAAGTCCGGGGACCTGCCAAGAGAGGAGGAGGGGGGGGGGAGAGGGAGAGGGGAGAACAGATGCTATGGGCAGGGGAGATAGGGGGAAGGGAGGAAGGGGGAGGGGAAGCCCGGGGGAAGAGGGAAGGAGGGAGGGGATGGGGAAAAAGGGAAGAGAAGGGAGGGAGGGTGCCTAAAGGAAAGGACACAGGAAGTGGGGGGGAAGGATCAAAGTTGATAGGAGGGGTAGATAGATGGAGGGGAGGAGGACATCATCAGGGAGGGGGAGCTGGCGGAAGCCACCTTGGGAGAGGGTGAGGAGGGTGGAGTGATGGAGACCGGGTGGGACGTGGGAATACAGGTGCGGCAGTGGGCGGGGGTGGGAGAGGATGGGTGAGACAAGCGGATGAGGAGGATCGAGTTTGTGGGTGGTGTACAGGATCCGTATCCTTTCAAGGAAAAGGAGGAGGTGGGGGAAGGGGATGAGATCATACAGGATCCGCGTGGGGGAGAGGAGACGGATGCGATAGGCAAGGCGGAGAGCATGGCGTTCAAGGATTTGGAGGGATTTATAAAAGGTAGGGGGGGGGGGGCGGAGATCCAGGCCGGATGGGCGTAACAAAGGATAGGGCGGATGAGGGAGTTATAGGTGTGGAGGATGGTGGAGGGGTCCAGACTCCACGTACGGCCGGAAAGGAGCTTGAGGAGACGGAGTCGGGAGCGTGCCTTGGCTTGGATTGTCTGGAGATGGGGAGTCCAGGAGAGGCGACGGTCGAGGGTGACGCCAAGGTAAGGGTGAGGGCGATAGGACGTCCATAGATGGTGAGATAGAAATCAAGGAGACGGAAGGAAGGGGTGGTTTTGCCTACAATGATCGCCTGGGTTTTGGAGGGATTGACCTTGAGCAACCACTGGTTGCACCAAGCGGTGAACCGGTCAAGATGGGATTGGAGAAGGTGTTGGGAGCGCTGCAGGGTGGGGGCAAGGGTAAGGAAGGCGGTGTCATCGGCAAATTGGAGAAGGTGGATGGAGGGGGGTTGGCGGCGGCATGTCCGCCGTGTACAAAAGGTACAGAAGGGGGGAGAGAACGGAGACTTGGGCACACTGGCGGAGGGGAAAAAGGTGTAGGAATCTGTGTTATGGATGGTGACATAGGAAGGACGGCGCGAGAGAAAGGAGCCGATCAGACGGGCGTAGTTAATGGGAAGGGCGAAGGTTTGGAGCTTGAAGAGGAGACCGGAATGCCATACGCGGTCATAAGCTCGTTCGAGGTCCAGGGAGAGGAAGATTGCGGAGCGACAGGAATTAAGCTGGTCGGAAAGGAGATGAGTGAGGTGAAGGACAAGATCGACGGAAGAGAATCACGGCCGAAAGCCAAACTGGGTAATGGGAAGGAGGCGGTGCTGGCGGAGATGCTGGTGGATGCGGCGGGTGAGGATAGATTCCAGGACCTTGCTGAAGACCGAGGTAAGGCTGATGGGATGGTAGGAGGAGACGGCGGACGACATATCGTGTAAGGAAGAGAATTGCGTACCATCACGTTTCCGACTTTGATAAAGGTCGGATTGTAGCCTATCGCGATTGCGGTTTATCGTATCGCGACATTGCTGCTCGCGTTGGTCGAGATCCAATGACTGTTAGCAGAATATGGAATCGGTGGGTTCAGGAGGGTAATACCGAACCCCATGCTGGATCCCGACGGCCTCCTATCACTTAGCAGTCGAGATGACAGGCATCTTATCCGCATGGCTGTAACGGATCGTGCAGCCACGTCTCGATACCTGAGTCAACAGATGGGGACGTTTGCAAGACAACAACCATCTGCACGAACAGTTCGACGAAGTTTGCAGCAGTATGGACTATCAGCTCGGAGACCATGGCTGCGGTTACCCTTGACGCTGCATCACAGACAGGAGCACCTGCGATGGTGTACTCAACGACGAACCTAGGTGCACGAATAGCAAAACGTAATTTTTTGGGATGAATCCAGGTTCTGTTTACAGTATCATGATGGTCGCATCCGTGTTTGGCGACATCGCGGTGAACGCACATTGGAAGCGTGTATTCGTCATCGCCATACTAGCGTATCACCCGGCGTCATGGTATGGGGTGCCATTGGTTACACGTCTCGGTAACCTCTTGTTCGCATTGACGGCACTTTGAACAGTGGACGTTACATTTCAGACGTATTACGACCCGTGGCTCTACCCTTCATTCGATCCCTGCGAAACCCTACATTTCAGCAGGATAATGCACGACCGCATTTTCAGGTACTGTGCGGGCCTTTCTGGATGCAGAAAATGTTCGACTGCTGCCCTGGCCAGCACATTCTCCAGATCTCTCACCAATTGAAAACGTCTGGTCAATGGTGGCCGAGCAACTGGCTCGTCACAATACGCCAGTCACTACTCTTGAACTGTGGTATCGTGTTGAAGCTGCATGGGCAGCTGTACCTGTACACGCCATCCAAGGTCTGTTTGACTCAATGCCCAGGCGCATCAAGGCCGTCATTGCGGCCAGAGGTGGTTGTTCTGGGTACTGATTTCTCAGGATCTACGGACCCAAATTGCGTGAAAATGTAGTTACATATCAGTTCTAGAATAATATATTTGTCCAATGGATACCCGTTTATCATCCGCATTTCTTCTTGGTGTAACAATTTTAATGGCCAGTGGTGTATGATCAGAGGTAGACGTATCATTACTGCATCTTCACTTGCTACTAACCTAGTGAAACATTTCCTGCTAGTCGTGACCATTACGTACTGATACACCGCGTGGGCAGTCCATGCAATTATCAGCAGTGGAAGCTAAAACGTTGCACTGATCTCCAGTTTATCGTTCTTGAACCAGAAACTTGTTAACCATAAAACATTTTCTGCCACTTCCTCTCACAGACGGGTCTGTTCTCTGTCGATCGCGAACACCTGAAGCCCTAATCAGTATTGATCCAAACGCTCCACTTTTAAAATCTGCATCGTCGCCTCCATAAAAGAATGTAAGACCCCTGTCAGTCCAGTCTCCTATTCGAAAAAGCTTCCTTTCCAATAAAATAATTTCCTCCGGAGGAGAAGCAACCAAATACGAACTGGTGCAACAATTATCTTGACGCCATAGAACTTTTTGTCATGTTGACGCTCAGGCTTCAGGTCTTTTGGAGAAGAGTATCTAATCCATTAGTAAACATGCCTGTCGACATTTAAAAAAATGATACGATGATACCACCTAAGCGGAGAATACAGGCCCCTGAATACACAATGGATTCATCCTGCTCCAAGTTGTCCACCCTGTAGGACACAGCTGCAAATTTGCTGTGCAGCTGTATATCCAACCACAAAATTGTATGTTCTCTCTTCCAGTAATAAAACACTGAAATTAAAAATAACATGAAGCAGTGCTTTCTGATCATCGTCCTGAATTATAACTAAGAAACTACATACAGACGAAATCTTATTTTCGGAGCATCACCCCATATAAGGCGGATAGTTTTCATTTTAGATTACGTGCGTGAACACACTGGGAACAGCGTTACACACTAGGGATTATTAAAAACAATTGCCTGAAGATGTCTGTGAAGTGGTTTCGGCGCAGTCTGGACACAGTTTTGCATACTCGCACTCCCTGCACACCCACGGCCGCCAACATGAATGCCAGATGCTATCGCGCGACCGCCCGCACAATCAACGACTTCCTCTTCTTAAATGTCGTGACTGCGCTTAAAGCGTGTCGAGCCCACAACTCACTAGTCCTTGACGCGCCGCGCAGAGAAAGCACAACCGTCATCGTGAAACATCACTAATGTTCGCGCAGAAAAGAACACTAAGTCGATTCTGCAAGAAACATGCAGTTGCTTGCTATATAGGTGACCCGCAATCTGGCCAATGAGCAGGTGGTCACAAAATTGTCTGGATGTTTATTGACTGGGTATCACGGCACGTGTATCAGGAGTCCTGGTCCTTCTTTCAGTTGTTTTTGATTCATGTGAACGAGCTTTTCAAGCGGTGGCTCAACTACGAGGCCCATTTACACGACGAACGGAAAGTGCGAGCGTTCGTTTGGAATGCAGCTGAGGAGCTGTTTCTTCCATGTCAGCTAACCAGTTTAATATGTGTATAACTACATACACGAGGTGTGATAAAAAAATATGATGAACAATTTTATTAGAAACAAAGTTATAAGCCTACATAGAACCTGATTTAATCTCCTGCAAAGTACGGTCTTTGGCTAGCAATGCACTTACCCCAATTTTGAATCCGTGACTGGAAGCATTTATGGAAGGCTTCTTTTGCAAGGGAATTTAGCTCCTCTGTCGTGGCCCTCTCAATGTAAGGATGTTGGTCAAAACGTTTTCCTTTAAGGAAGTTTCTCATTTTTGGAAAGTCAGAAGCAAATCTGCGGAGTAAGGTGATGTGAACACACAGGATCATATTTCCCGACAAAAAACTTGTGAATCAAAAGCGAGGCGTGGTATTGTGCGTTGTCGTGATGATGAAGAATGCCATTGGCCCATTGTCGTAGTCTCTTTCTTCGTACATTGTTTCGAAAATGTTGCAGCACGTCCTTGTAAAATTCGGCGTTTATAGCTGTTCCACTTGGAATGACCTCTAATCGCACTATGCCTTTAACATCGAAAAAAGCAATCAATACATTTACGTCTACATCTACATCTACATCTACATCTGCATCTACATGGGTACTCTGCAAATCACATTTAAGTGCTTGGCAGCCGGTTCATCGAACCACCTTCACAATTCTCTATTGTTCCAATCTCGTAAAGCGCGCGGAAAGAACTAACATCTATATCTTTCCGTATAAGCTCTGATTTCTCTTATTTTATCGTGCTGATCGTTTCTCCCTATGTACGTCGGTGTCAACAAAATATTTTTGCATTCGGAGGAGAAAGTTGGTGATTTGGATTTCGTGGGAAAGTTCCATCGCAACGAAAAATGCCTTTCTTTTAATGATGTCCAGCCCAAATTCTGTATCATTTCTGTGACACTCTCTCCCACATTTCGCGATAATACAAAACGTGCTGCCCTTATTTGAACTTTTTCGATGTACTCCGTCAGTCCTATCTGGTAAGGATCCCACAAAGCGCAGCAGTATTCTGAAAGAGGACGGACAAGCGTAGTGTAGGCAGTCTCTTTAGTAGGTCTGTTACATTTTCCAAGTGTCCTACAACAAAATGCAGTCTTTGGTTAGCCGTCCACACAACATTTTCTATGTGTTCCTTCCAATTTAAGTTGTTCGTAATTGTAATACCTAGGTATTTCGTTGAATTTACGGCTTTTAGATTAGACTGATTTACCGTGTAATCGAAGTTTAACGAATTCCTTTTAGCACTCATGTGGATGACCCACCCTTTTCGCTATTTAGGTTCAACTGTCACTTTTCGCAACATTCAGATCTCTTTTCTAAATCGTTTTGCGATTTGTTTTGATCTTCAGATGACTTTATTAGTCGATAAACGACAGCGTCATCTGCAAACAACATAAGACGGCTACTCAGATTGTCTCCCAAATCGTTTATATAGATAAGGGATAGCAAAGGGCCTTTAACACTACCTTGGGGGACGGCAGAATTCACTTCTGCTTTACTCGATGACTTTCCGTCAGTTACTACGTACTGTGACCTCTCTGACAGGAAATCACAAATCCAGTCACATAACTAAGACGAGCACGCAATTTCATTTTAAGTCGCTTGCGTGGTACAGTGTTAAAAGCCTTCCGGAAATCCAGAAATACGGAATCGATCTGAAATTTCTTGTCAATAGCACTCAACATTGCATGTGAATAAAGAGCTAGTCGTGTTTCAAAGGAACGATGTTTTCGAAACCCATGTTGATTGTGTGTCAATGGAGGTGATTCATAATGTTTGAACACAATACATGTTCTAAAATCCTGCTGCATATCGACGCTAGTGATATGGACCTGTAATTTAGTGGATTACTCTTACTACCTTTCTTGAATATTGGTGTGATCTGTGCAACTTTCCAGCCTTTGGGTACGTATCTCTCGTCGAGCGAACTGTTGTATTTGATTGTTAAGTGTGGAGCTAATGCATCTGCATACTCCGAAAGGAACCTAATTGGTATACAGTCTCGACCAGAAGACGCTTTTATTAAGTGATTTAACTTGCCTTCACTACTCCGAGGATATTTACTTCTACGTTACTCATGTTGGCAGCTGTATTCGATTCGAATTCTGCAATATTTACTTCGTCTTCTTTTATGAAGGCATTTCGAAAGGCAGTGTTTAGTAACTCTGCTGTGCCAACACTGTCTTCGATAGTATTTCCATTGCTATCGTGCAGTGAAGGCATTGATTGTTTCTTGCCGTTAACATACTTCACATACGACCAGAATCTCTTTGGATTTTCTGCCAGGTTTTGAGACAAAGTTTCGTTGTGGAAACTATTATAAGCATCTCGCATTGAAGTCCGCGCTACATTTCTAACTTCCGTAAAAGATCGCCAATCTTGTCGATTTTGCGTCTGTTTAAATTTGGCATGCTTGTTCAGTTGTTTCAGTAACAGTGTTCTAACCCGTTTTGTGTACCAAGTAGAATCAGCTCCGTCATTTGTTAATTTATTTGGTACAAGTCTCTCAATTGATGCCGATACTATTTCTTTGCATTCAAGCCACATGTGGTCTACACTTGTATTATTAATTTTGAACGAGTGAAGTTTGTCTCTCAGGAATGCGTCAAGTGAATTTTTATCTGCTTTCTCGAATAGGCATATTTTTCGCTTATTTTTCGAGGATTTGGGGATTACAATATTCAGTCTCGCTACGACAACCCTGTGTTCACTAATCCCAGTATCTATATGAAGCTGGTATCTGATCTTTCGGACATGTCCGAAAGAACAGATACCTTCTTCACATAGTTAAGCCTAACCGGCCATTGACCTTCTTCTTCTGTGCTGGACGCACAAGCATTGCCCGAACTTTTAAGGGACTCGGTAAGATTGTCTGCCGCGGGTAATGAGTGTAATGGGCAGGGGCACTACGAATGTAGTGTGTGGACATTAAGTTGGGGATGTGGGTCCCACGGGGAGCGTGCAAGGGATATATCCCTGCAGTCGCACTATCCTCTGTGCCCTCGGTGGCTCAGATCGATAGAGCGTGTGCTATGTGAGCAGGGGATCTCGAGTTCGAGTCACAGTCGGGGCACACATTTTCAACTGTCCCCCTTGATGTATATAAACGCCTGTCGACAGCATAGGCTATTGATTTAATTATCGTTTCAATCCCTGTATCGGTTTTGATTCTCCTCATTAAGATTATTTGTTGCTAAGAGGACAAGTGTGTTTTCACAAACGTTTACTATTCGCGTGTGCTCATGAACTAAATGCTCGAAATAATGTTCAGAGAATGTGTTTAGCACAATTTCGGATGATATTTTATGCGTACCTCCGGAATTAAACATGTATTTTCTCCAACATATCGAGGGTAAATAAAGTCACCACCAACTATTATCGTATGAGTCGGGTACGTGTATGAATTAAACTGAACTTTTCTTTGAACCTTTGAGCAACTGTATCATCTGAATTGGGAGGCCGGTAAAAGGATACTATTATTATTTTATTCCGGTTGCCAACAATGACCTCTGCCCATACTAACTCACAGGAAATATCTACTTCAATTTCGCTACAAGTTAGACTACTTCCAACAGCAACAAACACGCCACTGCCAACCGTGTTTAGCCTATCCTTTCAGAACACCGTTAGGTTCTTCGCAAAAATTTAGGCTGAGCTTTATCTCCGGCTTTAGCCAGCTTTCAGTGTCTATAACGATATGAGCACCAGTTCTTTCTATTAGCACTTGGCGCTCTAGTGCTTTCCCAACACAGCTACGACAATTTACAACTGTTATACCAATGGTTCCTGTATCTACGTTCTTCCTGTGTTCGGCCTGCACCCTTTGTGACTGAAGCCCTTCTCGTGATTTCCCGAGACCCTCTAACCTAAAAAACCGCCCAGTCCACGCCACACAGCCCATGCTACCCGTGTAGCCGCCTCCTGCGTATAGTGGACACCTGACGTATTCAGCGGAAGCCGAAACCCAATCACCCTTTGGCGCAAGTCGAGGAATCTGCAGCCTACACGGTCGCAGAACCGTCTGAGCCTCTGATTCAGACCCCCCACTCGGCTCTGTACTAGAGGTCCTCAATCGGTCCTGTCGACTATGCTGCAAATGGTCAGTTCTGCTTTCATCTTGTAAGCAAGACTGGCAGTCTTTACCACTTCTGCCAGCCGCTCGAAACCAGAGAGAATCTCTTCTGATCCAAAGTGGCACACATCATTGGTACCGACGTGAGCAACCACCTGCAGTTGGCTGCACCCTATGCTCTTCATGGCATCCGGGAGGACCCTTTCCACATCTGGAATGACTTCACCGGATATGCATACGGAGTGCACATTGGTTTTCTTACCCTTCTTGTCAGCCAAGTCCCTAAGGGGCCCCATAACGCGCCTAACGTTGGAATTACCAACTACCAATAATTCCACCCTCTGTGATTGCCCGGATCTTGCAGGCTGAGTGGTTTCCTCTGAAATAGGACAGGAGACAGCGTCAGTCACAGTCTGCACCTGGAACCTGTTTGTCAGACAAACCGGGAAGGCCTTACGTGCTGCCGCCCGGGAAGTCCTTCACCGCCTGCTTCGCCCCAGGACGGCCTCCCATTCGACCACAGGTGAGGGGTCAACCTCAGTGCGAGCAGTAACTGGGCTGGCCACCGGTGAGGACCGATCGGAGGACTCTGACGTGCCGGACGTCCGTTGGATCCCCACGGCCGGTCCACAACAGTGGTGCCCATCCACTGCAGCCTCCAGCTGTGTAACCGAAACTATGTGTAAAATTTTGATATTCGATTTTGACTGACATGCCTTTTTAGGGCGAGGAGATTGGCCTCGGAGTCGTTTTCATAGACACAAGTTTCATCTCCATTTACATTAGGTACGGATATGAATGAAGACGGTTAAAATGCTTTACGCGAACCTGCACGAGATGCTAACTTCTTCAGTAAGCTCTCGAATAGTGAGTCACCGTTTGAAAGAACAATTTTGACCACTTTTTGCACGGTTTCGTCTGTTGCTCGTCTTCAGCCAACTCATTTCCGTTTCTAAATCGGTAACACCACTTATAAAACGTCTTCAGAGTTACAGCATTATCGCCATACACCAATTTCAAATTTCGCGAGTTTCTTTGACACTTTTTTGCAACATGAAACAAAACGTAATGTTCGCCTGTTGTTCCAAATGCGTGACAGACACGGCAAACAAACCTCACTATAGCTTCTCTAGACGCTGACAAGTCATATCGTGCTCCAAATTGACGCTCCCTTTCTCATCGGATCAGGTCATCCGACAAATATTACATCAAGTGGTTGAAGAGTTAGCAGTTACTGCTAAAAGAAAGATCATTCACGGGCTTTTGTATCACACCTTGTGTAACTACCGCAAAATCATCGCGGAAGATACATCCCACCTACCATTTATTACGGTTTCCGCCCACACCATCCGCGTTTGGAGTTTGGGAAGATCAACTTTTTAAATATCCCTTTACGCGCTGTGATTAATGTCGTCTCCGCTGTCCGAACTGAAACGATACATAGGACGCCGTAGTGTAATCGTCGATTCCTCACTTAATTCTGGTTCTTGAAACTATGTAGGTGGATTTTCACGGTGTAGTTAACGTCTATATTCCAGCTTCTGGTAGTTCAGTTGTTTCAGCATTACTACGTCATTCGCCCATGCGTCAGACATACCTGTAAGCTCTCCTATTGCCTTTCTTTGTATACGATCAGTATTCTTAGGGAGACCTATTTGATATTGCTCCCACGCATTTAAACAATATTCTAAAATTGGAGGAGCACTCGTATTCGGAGAAATGTTGTGTGATCACTGCATATCAATTATTTTTTGCGTAACTTATATATTTTTCAATTTCAGCTGACGCAGGTTACTCTGCAAGTTGATTCTCTGTAGTTTCATAGTTTGGAACAGGGAGTTTCGCTGATATTTGTTGTGTCTCGAAACTTCTTAGGCCGTTGTAAACGATGGTTACCCAGTTGAAACTTACCAGTATACATATTTTTAGGGTCAAAAGCATTATCTGAAAACTATTTTTGGATGTCTTGAATGTACAGGTTGTGGACAAAAATATGGAAAGATCGCGAGAAATGTACGTCTGAAAACAAATGGAGCTGCTAGCCAAGCCTGCAAGTTACACTATTCAATTTAACCACGAACTTGTGCAACAATCAGCACTTTGCAAGTGCCGAGGTCAGAACAGCGGTCTGCCTTGTTTTGAGCGTGTTAACTCGGACCTCAGTACGTTCGAATGTGGGAAAATTGTTGACACTCATATGGTGCGTGCTTCCGTAAACGAAGGTAACCGTATTTGGTGTTTCAACAGGGCTGGCCGGGGTGGCCCGGCGATTCTAGGCGCTACAGTCTGGAACCGCGCGACCGCTACGATCGCAGGTACAAATCCTGCCTCGGGGATGGATGTGTGTGATGTCCTTAGGTTAGTTAGGTTTAAGTAATTCTAAGTTCTAGGGGACTAATGACCTCAGCAGTTAAGTCCCATAGTGCTCAGAGCCATTTGGACCATTTTGTTTCAACAGGCACCGTAGCCAAGATTGATACCGCATACAGGGAAAGAGGAAAAACATTATCGCCAAGTGTGTATTGAGTCATTGTGACGAATTGTCGTTGTCACTGCAGAACTGAATGTCACCCTCGCGAACACCATCAGAAATAAACAACACGAAGGGAGCTCCATAAGCTGGGAACTGCAAGCCGAGATGGGATTGGATCAAATGGCTCTGAGCACTATGGGACTTAACATCTGAGGTCATCAGTCCCTTAGAACTTAGAACTACTTAAACCTAACTAACCTAAGGGCATCATACACATCCATGCCAGAGGCAGGATTCGAACCTGCGACCGTAGCGGTCGCGCGGTTGCGGCCTGAAGTGCCTAGTGCTGCTCGGCCACCTCGGCCGGCGAGATGGGATTCCAAAAGCACTCATCAGTGACACAAATGCCAGTAACAGAAAAGCAGGGTGTCGAGGCCGTAAAAACTGAACTATGGCAAGGGAAGAAAGTAATCTGGTCGAATGAGTTTTGTTTCACACTGTTTCCAGCTTTTGGTCGTGTTAACATCCAAAGAGTGAAGCATGGTAGGGATTCGGTGATTATTTGGACAGCCACTCTGCAAGATCCCGCTACTCCCAAGTGTTATATAACCACTGGCTGATCAGGCCAATACCATGATGCAACGTTTGTTCCCCAATTGTTTGCTGTGCACCAAGACGACAGGACCCTGTTCGCACAGCTTGCCTCGTCCAGAACTGGTTTTGCGAGAACAAGGATAAATTATCGCATCATCAGGTCTCAATGTTATTGAGCCACTGTGGTCTACTTCGGAGTGTAGGATACGTGATCGCTACCCATTTCCATCAGTGTTACCTCAGAAGAATGGTATAACAGTCCCTTGAAACCCATTCAGGACCTGTATTTATCCATTCCGAGACGACCGGAAGTTATTATGGGTGCCACCGATTTTTCTACACTTTATTAAGCATTCTAATGTGTTACGTTTTTGGTGCTTCCATATTTCCTGTAATTTAAATGTTATTCAAAATTTTTGTTTTATTATAGCAAAAAAGTAGAAAGTGATGTAATGATTGAACATTAAATTCAGTGTGCAGTAGGTATCTTTTAGCACCTATTTTTGTTGTGTGCTCGCAACGCTGCAAAGTAAATTTAATGTGTACTTTTAGAAGGGTAAAGCTATGGAACGATACATCAGTGTTTTGTATGGAGTAAAGTGATATCCTTTTACCATTTTCACTGGGGATTGATTGTCGTGGTAGCAGAAGTTAATAAATCGCAGCAGAAAAAAAAGAATATCCAGGGCTAGGTGTATTCATACACGAAATTAACTCCGCCCATTTTCCCAATAAATTTTCACCTTATGCCTTTTCAACAGTCGCAGAATCTCAGAAGATCAAAATCGCGAATAATAATTTAAAAGTACAACAGTCAGAACAGTGAAACAAACAATGTTTTGTGTAGGTGGTGTTGGACAGATTTCATTTATTTTTGGAACTTAGTCATGTAATACAAAGCTGCACTGTTTCTTTATTGTAACAATCGATTTCTATGTATATTCGGACCATCTTTGGGTTATCTGTGTCAGAGGAAAATATTTTACGACCATACGTACACTGACTCTCATGGACAGAGACGACAATATACTTACAAAAGCAGCAACTCTTCATACAGGGTGTTCATAAAGTCTCTCCGCAGTGTCGTTTAATTGTTAGCCCCACGTGCCGTATGATTGTTCGCCTCCCTGGGTTTTTCAACGAAAGAATAAACGCACAACGATACTGTAGTGATATTCTGTACCCATTCATAGGAGTACTTTGTAAGTAGGTTGTTTAGGTTTTCTTATTGGTAACGCCACGTAGTGCTCTGTATGAAAATCACTGGCTGTGCTGTGTGCAGTCTGTGGCTAGTTTGCATTGTTGTCTGCCATTGTAGTCTTGGGCAGGTGGATGTTAACAGCGCGTAGCGTTGTGCAGTTGGAGGTGAGGCGCCAGCAGTGCTGGATGTGGGGAGAGAGATGGCGGAGTTTTGAAATTTGTAAGACTGGATGTCATGAACTGCTATATATATTATGACTATTAAGGTAAATACATTGTTTGTTCTCTATCAAAATCTTTCATTTGCTAACTATGCCTATCAGTAGTTAGTGCCTTCCGTAGTTTGAATCTTTTATTTAGCTGGCAGTAGTGGCGCTCGCTGTATTTCAGTAGTTCGAGTAACCAAGATTTTTTTGAGGTAAGCGATTTGTGAAACGCATAGGTTAATGTTAGTCAGTGCCATTTTTTTGTAGGCATTTTTGAAAGTCAGATTGTGTTGCGCTAAAAAATATTGTGTGACAGTTTAAGCACAGTCATCTATAATTTTTTTAAGGGGACGTTTCATATGTCGACCCTTAGCCGAGGATACCTCACTGGAATCTTCTGATTTTTTCTTGTAGTTTGTGTAATTAGTGTAGATTTTGTTTATTGCTAGGGCGTAATTGTAGAGAAAATCTCCTTTGTAGTTGTAGTCTTTCATTGTTGTACAGTAAAACAGTTGTGGCATGCATGTAGATTTGCACCAAGTATTTCGCAGCCGCGCTTGCAATTAACGAGATATCATTTTCAATGCTATGTTAATGTGTTTTCTTATTTTGCTCTTCAAATTGTGCTTTTCTGTGTTGTCGTGTGAAATATTGTGACAATAATGGCGTGTGAAAAACGTAACACTAGGCTCCAAAGTAAACAGATAAATAATAGTGACGACGAGCGTAGCTTACCAGCACCGCTGTGTAATGAATTAACAGACATTCAAAGTAGTAATTTGGTAACTGTGCATAGGGAAATGGTGCGGGCGGCAAATAATGGTGTAGACAGTGAAACTGGTAGTGAACACGGAAGCATTATCGATCGATCGGTCGGCAACAGCTCGCCTCAGGAATCGGGAATGACAGAACACAATATTGCAAATACTGTAGACTCAGGTTTTGGGTTCTCACCGTTTTCTCAAATGAGTCAAGACACATTTTCCGCTTGTCAAAATGTGAATGTTACCGGTGCAAATTCACTGCCGAAAAGCACTGAGGAACATGTTTCAGACACCAGTGCATTGTTATTACAATTAACAAATGGGACAAAAGCTTCAAAAGTTAGACACAATGGAACAAAATCAGAGACAAACACAGCAAAAGCTTCAAAAGTTAGATGCAATGGAACAAAATCTTCAAAAGTTAGACACAATGGAACAACACCAGTGACAAACACAACAACAGTCAGACGCAATGGAACAAAATCGTCACACCATGCTTGAACAAACACGTGAAGATTTAACTACTGAGTTACATAAAATCGAATCGAAATGTCAAAAAGTCTGTAACGACATAAAAACGCAAATTTGTGAGCATTTTCAACCTATTTTTTCGCGGCATGAAAATGCATTACAGAATCACGAAGCAGCCATAAAAGAACTGCAAATTATTGTTCATGAAAATCATGAGACCTTGCAAGCTAAAATTGACTCAGTTGCATCTACCGATTCGGTTACACAACTTGCAAAAACTCAGGAAAACTTAAAGGACACAGTAGAAAGACACATGGAGGAAATTAGTTCATTATCAGAGAAAGTAGTTGAACTTTCGGATCAGCTAAATAATTTATCTACGAGGTAGATGATAATCTGAATGACACAAAACTGGTAGTCTTTAATGACAAAGAAGAGTGCGAACAAATTAGGAAATTCAAACAAAATCAGAATCAAATTAATATGCAACACCAAAGAGAAATCCGGGAAGTACAAGATCAGCTGACACGAGTAATACAAAAATTACATATTTCAGAGGACACTCGTGCTCCAACACGGGAAGAGGGACTTAGAAATACGGAACAACCACAAAATAATAACACAGGACACTTCGGAAATTATGAAAGAAATTGGCAAGGCACACCGAATTTTGAGATGGAACCGCCGAAACGACGTAACAATGACCGACATGTGACTCGCCGACATGATGATTTTGACCATAAGCTGTTCATTACTACACGTAAATTCAAAACATTTAAGAATTCTGGCAACGACATTCATCCACAAGCATGGCTCCATCAATTCTCTCATTGTTTTCCTCCCAACTGGTCATTAGAGCACATATTAGAATTTATGTGTGGCTACTTAGAGAATGAACCAGCTGTAAGAATGCTATCGGTCATTCACGATTGTCACAGTGAAGGAGAATTTTACCATGCCTTCCTCTCAGCATATTGGTCTCAAGCTACACAAGACTGAGTAAAACATAGCATCATAATGATGAATCTTTCGAACAATCTGAATTTTGCAGTCTTGTGAAATATTTTGAAGACATGTTGCACAAGAATCAGTACCTGTCAAACCCGTACAGCCCCTCAGAACTCATCCACATTTGCTTAATCAAATTACCTGAACATTTACGACATATTATTTTGGCAAGACGTTGCAAAGACGACATTGAAGCTTTTCAGGACTCTTACAAGAATTAGAAATTGACACTGATAATCGCGGAACGCGAAAACAGGAACACAACAATTACAGGTCACATCCTTCGCAATTCCGCGATGAAAGAAATAATAACTGGACACGACAAGGCGATTCTCACAACACAAATCGTGACCAAAACAGACACCACCCTTATGACAACCGTTGGCAGAGTAGTAATAACTACAGGGAAAGATCACCTCTCCGCGGTAATGACTATCACAGAGACAATCAGATAAACAGACAATATGGGAACCAAAATAAATATTATCAAGGGAGACAGAATAACTTTAGACGCAACGGACCAGCGCGCAGTTACGATTCAGGAAGAAGTTTTCCACCACGTGACCGACAAGAAAGAAACTATGGAATCTACCGACATGACGACAGACGATATGATCGTAACGACAGACCTGAATTGCATCAGAACTGGCGGGATTCAAACAGAGCAGGGCCCTCTCGACAAGGTGAATTTGTAGAAGTTAGGTCTCCTAATCCCAATAACGACGCACGCCAACAAAGAGACAGACAATGACTTGCACCGCAGGCAGCCACGTGCGCCGGCTGGCTCAGGGAAAAATTACATAGATGGTAACCTTGAGAAAAATTTTAGCATTCCTCACCGACGTATACCGCATGATAATTCCATTCAAGCTGAACCTCTGCGTACTAGGAAGAGTAAAGGATTGCACCACATTTCACATGGAAAACTGTTTATTGTAAGATAATCTGCTTTATAACTTAGTCTTTGCCATGAAATTTTTCACTTCACATTTCTAGTATGCTTTGTCAGACTTAGAATCTGTTAACATGCAACAATGTTTGAAGTTAAATATCCAGTCAAGAACCAAGATAACTTATTTAAACAGAAATTACGAATGCATTGTTATTGTGAACAGACAACACAGTGTTATTGTGTGTGTACATTCTTGCTTGTTAGTTGCACGATTACGTAACGACTATGAGGCTCACATACTTAGAACATTTACCAGTACTGCAAATGAGATTTGACTGAGGTGTTATGCAACATTTTGGTTTACTTGAAAATACATTCTGGATTTAAAGTACTTTCTGTGAGATACCAGATGACGCAGTGGTTAGTTTATGTGACAGCTACACGATTTTATCACGACGCTACTAATGAGTGACAATTTACAATGTTGTTTTTGTAGTGTATCTATTTTATATCTGCACAGTTTTTCTGAATTTTTCTGGAAAGTAAAACATGTTTTAGTAGTACCTTTTGTGGTATAGCTACAATGAGACAACCTTTTTCGTTGCACAACAATACATTACAGTATAGTACCTTCTTGATCATGGTAATGTACATGATAACTACGATATCTATATGCATAGCATTTCGCTTTTGTTTATTACTAGGTAAGTACATTGACTTCCACAGAACTTTGCTTATGGACGACGATAATTACGACACTAGGCACATTTTTTACCAGCGCTACAGTACACGTATTTGAGTGATTAAATTTGTACTTAAAACATTTATTTTTAAAGATTTTTGAATTACAAAGGCTTTCCGTGATACATTTCATTCCATTGCTGTAATCTGTAACACCTGAGGTTATTATTCATTAATCCTCAGGGGGGTACATGTTTACTTTGTGTACCATGTGTTTGGCAAGCACAAGGAGCCCTAGCTAATATGGTGTTTGCTTATACAACTTTACACATCGGTACCATATTTCTCTAACACACAAATTACACAGCTATCTGATCATTTAACTGAGAGATAAACATTTTTTTTACTACATCAGTGACACATGTTTACGCAATTACACAGTTGGGTAACTTCACATTTATGAAATTACATTTTGTCTGTACTTTGTGAACTGTTCATATTTTTTCGGAACCATTGTGATACTAAGAGAGCTTTGAGTGATGCATTTGGTAAGGGAGCATGATTTTAAAGTACTTTTGAGGTAGATGACACTATTGCAATGAGCAGAGAATTTTTTTAGGTTTTGACATTATTGCAGAAAGCTACAACATTTTTGAGATTTGACTGAGGTGTTATGATGTTATTTTTATGACGACGATGTGTACTATGCTGTTGAGGTATGTTTATGATCAATAAGATGATGATACCATATATGAGGAATTTGATTATGCTACGTATTTATTATGATGAAATATTGAAGAAGTGTCGACAAATACGTATATGAATAATGAGTAGTGGTTAGGGACTCTGATTTGTGGAAAAGGATGTTGAAAACCAAGAATCGTACTTTAAGAGTTATGAAGTGTGTGTAAATGTGCGAATGTATCACAATGCCGACGAAAACTTTTTGAACACTGTTATATTCATAGGATTTTGTTTCTACACATTTGCAACACAAATTCCCGACCTGTGAAATTTTTTATATGAGGCTGTCACTGTAATGCAAACTGGTGTCGTAAATATTTCAGTAAGAAAGTTAAGTGACCACCTTCACGTAATGAGTCGTGGGCACCCAGCTGCGCGACAGTCGCCTGGAAATAAGCCATTAGTGTGTGCCTTTTAGAGGCATAGGTGAAAAAAAAAAAGGTCCTCGCTATTGACATTCCTTTGTAGAAAGCATCGCAAATATGACACGCTCAAACTTGAAAACATATGATTACACTGAGGAGCTCTTAATTTATAATATTTACTGAAATGCCTAATGAAATGACGAGAAATATTTTATGTCTATACACCTGATTATGACTACTGTCTTTCTAGTTGAGAGATTTTTTACTACCTTATGAAATGCCATATGGCTAATGAATGATGTTTCATGCCTTCCTTTGTACATATTTGCTCATTTTCTTTAATATCTAGTTTCTAGCTGCACTGCAGCATTGGTTATTATAAAATTTAATAGATGTACTAATATCACTATTTTCTGTCTACAGACCCAGTAAAGAATACGTTTATGATGTACTTTCCTAGAAAAGAGAGCACAAATAGACATTTCCCTTCACAGGAATTGCAGAAATAATTTTTTTAATGACTTGGTAAGTTTCTTGCAGAGTAAGTTTTTGTGATGCATCACTCTAGTGTAAAGATGTGACATAGGTATTAAACAAGACCATTTTTACTGTAATATTTTTTCTGCTTGAGCTATGTCATGTTTAAATATAAGTTATTGCATTTGCTGCTGCTGTTTGCCAGGCATAGTGCTACTAAATTTCACTTTACATTACTCTGTTAAGCCAGTTTTAGTACTGATTTATTTTTCTTGTTTGCTGCTCATTGCCTTATATTAGTTGTAATATTGCTGCTTGCATTGCCAATTTGCATTTTTTTGTCATTGCTGTTTGTGTTAATTGTTTTGTGCTGCTGCATTGCCTCGTTGCTTAGTTTAGCATCTGAGCTCAGTCGATTCAAGTTAGCTTATGATGGGGTAGGCCATATAAGAGAACAAGTTGTGATGAATTGGAAGAAATGCATTGAGAAGCTATAAGAAAATGGTTTGGCCAAAAAAGTATTTTGAAAGAGGATATGAACCAAAAAAGTAGGTTTAGGGACAACAGGTTTAGGTATGATTTTCTTGGAAATAAATGATGAGGTAAGATAATGGAAAATAAATAATGAGGTAAGAAATGTGTGAACATATAAATACAGAAAGCATGCTTGGATAGAATTTTTTTGGTGGAAACAAATGTTGAAATAAGAGGAAACATATATGGAATGAAGTTTTGGGGTGGACTGCAGTACCAAATGTCACACTGAAAACAAACCCTGTCCTGTATTTTTGTGTTATTACACTATGTGAATTTGTGCTTTTCCTATCTTAATGTGTTTAGCTAATAAGAGTTATGTTGTAGAATTTTTCTGATAATATGTTATTTTCTTTGTAAAGATGTTTAGACATTATTTATTCTGTTCTGTCTTAATGCTCATGTGTGAAGTTGATGTTTCGAAAGTTATTCTGATCTCTTATGTATGTACTCATGTCATAATTCCTGTAACACTGATGTATATGATATTTCGATTCTTCTAAAGCTTGTACTACAAATATTATTTGTATTGTTATGTTCTTTAATGATGTATTTTGTACCTTTGTAATTGCATTCTTATGTTATAAAATTGTAATTGACACCAGTTCATCATATTATTAACTTATAAGTTCCATTTCACTGCACACGTTTCTGTTGATCATAGTATATTGACAGTATGTGAGAAGTAGAGACTGTTAGTGTTTGCACGTGTGTTAATAATTCAGCAAGGGACTGGTTAACAGCATTGCTGGTTCTAAGGACATACCAAACAGTATGTGAGTGCACAAGTGGTGGTTTATGGACTTGCTATATTATCTGCAAGACTCTTCAATGGTGATTGTGCACCTGCACAGTCACAACAGATGGCTGCTGGCCATCTCTACAAGGACTACAGTGGGTCTGCATCTTTGATGACCCACCAATACCATTATTTCTACAAGGACTGTAGTGGGTCTGCACCTCTGGTGGCCCACCAATACCGTAATCTCTACCAGGACTACAGTGGGTCTGCTCTGTGATGACCTACCTACCAATATTCTTCAGAACGTCGAATGACTCTGCTGTGGGTTTGCTCTGTTGTGGCCCATTCCCTGTCAGTATGTCAAGAGTCAGCACTGTCTTTCCATTGGAAGGACAACACTACTTCCGCAAGACTGCATGGAAATCCACTACTTCTGTGTGCATTGTCTTTTACTGCTCAGACTTTGAGAAAAAAAACTGCAATTTTACTGTGATGAATGATCAGGACTGTCTTTATGGACTGTGAGAAAATTTTAGCTTTTGACCAACATTGTATCAAAAAGTGTGTGCATATGATTTCTTTGTTATTGTAATTGTGAATTTTTTTTTAACAAATATGTATTGGCCAGTGCCCAAAACAATTTGTAAAATTTTTTGTGGGGAGCTTGGGGGCTATGTAAGTAGGCTGTTTAGGTTTTCTTATTGGTAACGCCACGTAGCGCTCTGTATGAAAATCACTGGCTGTGCTGTGTGCAGTCTGTGGCTAGTTTGCATTGTTGTCTGCCATTGTAGTCTTGGGCAGCTGGATGTTAACAGCACGTAGCGTTGTGCATTTGGAGGTGAGCCGCCAGCAGTGCTGGATGTGGGCAGAGAGATGGTGGAGTTTTGAAATTTGTAAGACTGGATGTCATGAACTGCTATATATATTATGACTATTAAGGTAAATACATTGTTTGTTCTCTATCAAAATCTTTCATTTGCTAACTATGCCTATCAGTAGTTAGTGCCTTCCGCAGTTTGAATCTTTTATTTAGCTGGCAGTAGTGGCGCTCGCTGTATTGCAGTAGTTCGAGTAACCAAGATTTTTGTGAGGTAAGCGATTTGTGAAACGCATAGGTTAATGTTAGTCAGGGCCATTTTTTTGTAGGGATTTTTGAAAGTCAGATTGCGTTGCGCTAAAAAATATTGTGTGACAGTTTAAGCACAGTCATCTATAATTTTTCTAAGGGGACGTTTCAACTTATGTTAAGTGAAATACTTAACGGTTATTTTCAACAAGATGGTGCAACTGCGCATACAGCTCGTGTATCAATGTCACTGCTTGCTCATGTTTTCGGTGATCGCATAATTTTACAGGGACTTTGGCCTCCACGATCGCCTGACCTAACACCAACTGACTTTTTCTTCTGGGGTGCAGGGAAAGCAACTGTCTATAAAAACCGTTCAAAATCCATCGATGAACTGAAAACTGCAATATCCGCTTTCATTGCTTCTGTTACAGAAGAAATGTTACAACATTTAATGTGAAAATTTGTAAGTAAATATGAATATTCAATAAATTAATAATTTATATTTCACTGAGTTTCATTTCGGTATATTCACTGCGGCGTACCGCACGCGCAGCTAACAGTCATACGGCACTGCGGAGAGACTTTTTGAACATCCCGTATTAGCAACCTTATCACATTCCTTCATCTGATTTATCCGTCATCCAGATGGCTCTCAGCAGTACAGACTCACAGAAATATAGAAACAAATAGTCCAGAGGATTACGATCACGTTATTGCGACCAGCCGACGTGTCATCCTCTGTCTTTTACGGAGTAATCTGGATGTAGTATGGAGGGGCATGCGGTCAGAGCACCGCCCTCCCAACAACAGTCAACTTTGCGGACATTTAAGTAACACCTCAACTGCCTTCACGAGGCTGAGTGCAGCCCGTTCCAGTGTGCCCACCAAGGAGAATCTCTTGGAGTCTTGGAGCAGGAGGGGGGGGGGGGGATTTAAGCAGAATCCTTCGCATGCCAGTTAGACACGCTGGCTGCGCAGATATGGAAGCAGACTTAACACGGTTAACTTAGCCCTCAAGTTATTACGCCCAACTGGAGCATTCTACCAGTCAATACGGAACATGGTGTTCCTGTTTAGAATCTTATCAAACCTCTGAATAGATTACTTCGTCCCATTTCCGAAAGTGGCAACGAGAAACTGTCCCCAACACTTTGTTAGGATTCAATGCTTGCTCTACGATTTCCTTTCTTCAACGCTCCTTTAGGAATTTCTTAGGCCAACAGCCTTGCTCTAATGTTTACACCAGTTACCATCAGATCACCGAAGTAAAGTGCTGACGGATTTGGCTAGATTTGGATGGGTGACCGTTCGGGTCTACCGAGCATTGTTGGCAAGTGGGCTGCACTCAGCCCTTGTGATGCTAATTGAGGAGCTACCTGACTGAGAAGTAGCGACTCCAGTCACGAAAGCTGACAACGGCTGCGAGGGTGGTGTTCTCATCACATGCCACTCCATACCCGAATCTTGTGGTGCTTATTGGCTGAAGATGACACGGTGGTCTGTTGCTACTGTTAGACCTTCCGAGGCCCGTCCGGATGGAGTTTGAGTCTGCCTCTTCAACCGTTTAAAAAGCTGTGGCTGCTGTTTGGTTTTCGTTCAAATCATGCGCATAATTGGCAACCAATGCTGTACCATCGCAATAAACTCATGAGATGTTCAATTGACTCTTTTATTAGGATATGTTATGCGTTTCGGGATTACACCTATCTTCAGACATCTGTTACAAAAAAGTACAAAACATAAGTGAACAGCACACTCAACACGTCTCAACGTTACAGAAAATGAGATCTGGTCATATGAGTTACATACCACAAACTTCACCTCCTTCCTAACCAACCAGGCGTACAGCCTTGACAACTCAAAGAAAGTGTCGAACGAGGTATGACTGTAACTGCGACACAAGCAGTTTTGAAGTAGAGCATATACTGACGCTAAACAAGTCAACTACCAGCGAAGCGCCCTAGGTAGGGGGCGCTGTATGGTCATGTGCTCCATGCGTTCACATGTAATTTAATAATAATATACTCAGCATATAACATCTAACAGGATGTAATTACGACTAGCAACCGAAATAGTACTTCTGTAAACGTTAACACTTAAGTATTTTTTAAAAAATTAAGAAAAAAACTCCAAAATTTTTTACATTGTCTTACTATACTATAGCCAATAGTGGCGCTAAGCACAACTCAAACCACATGTCAATATAAAATAAATAATAGGGAAGGGGGTTCCTTCTTGAATAAACCTTTCAACCTCTCAAATCTCTAAAAGAATACCACCAAATTAAATATAATCAACATTATCTGTCATAAACTAAAATCCTGTGATCAGCTCACATACGCATACATCTTAGGCGCCATCTGTTAAAGCCAATGGCAACCACATCGGCGGCAGCCATCCGCCTATCGAGTTACAGCCAAGTGATATTCATGGGCCATGATTGCTCAAATAGAACTTCAAACAACAACTTACAACCCTCTACCAAATGGAAAAAAGTTTAATGGTGAGAGGAAGAACATTTTCATAAAATCCCAAAACACACACATGTGGGTTATACCTCATACATTCCTTACATAAACTAGTGGCACGACAATTGCCAGAGTCCTACCTATGCTATCCAGATACCAGAGAGCTCTACATAAAAAAAAAAAACATTAAAAGTGTTAAAACTTTAAGTCTAAAATCTATAAAATAAACCATTGTGTCATCAAGGACCAAAGGGTGGACCATGCATCGACCCTACCGAGGGGGCTTCACTGCTAGTTGACTTGTTTAGCGTCAGTATATGCTCTACTTCAAGACTGCTTGTGTCGCAGTTACAGTCATATGTCCGTGTGTCCCCATCCTGTTGTACCTTCTTGTTAAGGTGCTCAAACTTGGCCTGTTGACATGCTGTTGATTTCCTCATGGTGCATTCAGCCAAGGACCAAGAGGCACCATCAACCTGATCCTAGTCTTCTCAGACAGTGGTTAACCTGAACGACAAGCAGCTCGATGAGGCCACCTCAAAAGCACTCAGCAAGGGCCTCAATTTTGCAGTGACTCCCAGAAGCGTACCTGTTGCAGCCTTCATCAGTTCGGTTGAGCAAGTCGTCAACACGCTACCTTCCAGCGTGTCTGAAGAGATCCGCAGGGAGACCTGCAGGGCACTCACCAGGACGAAGCCCCCCAAATCCAACATCTCTAGCGATGAGAGGGTGGCACTCAGGCAGCTACGGGAGGATGACAGCGTTGTAGTTCTGCCAGCTGATGAGTGTAACTCCATGGTCATCTTAAACAAGTTGGAGTATGATTGGAAGGTGCAATAACTTCTGAAAGACACTGCTTACAAACCACTAGATGGCGACCCCACTGACAAGGTGGAAAGAAGACCCGAAGGTTGCTGAAGGAGACGGGTCTACCTGAACAGGTCATCAAGAAGCTTCATCCGAAAGCACCTGTACCACCCAGACTCTATGGACTACCCAAGGTCCACAAGGAGGGGTCCCTCTTCGATCTATTGTCAGTAACATCGACGCAGCGACATACCTCACTGCACAATACCTGAAGAATTTGGAACCATATGTGGGCAAATGTGCACACCACATTCGGAACTCGGAGGACTTCCTACAACGGCTAAGGCAGCTACACACCATGGACTCTGACATCATGGTCAGTTTCGATGTGGTGTCGCTCTTCACACGAGTGCCACTCACCGATTCACTCAATATCATTGGAGAGAAGTTTGATAGTGCCCTGTTCGACCTGTTCAAGTATATACTGACCTCAACATAATTTCTTTACGGGAGTCAATTTGTAACCTCCGCACAAAATATTGATTCTATTCACATTTAGCGTAACCTCAAAACAGAAAAATTCCTAAACCTCTCAACAGTAAAAATTATAACTGTGTGGTTCACATTCAGTGTAACATCCCAACAAAAAAATTAAATTCAGTAACCTGGTAAAATATAATGTAACTAATCTCTCAATTAAATTGTCACTCACTTACAACTTTTCAATAATTGACTGTGAATTTAACCTGGTAAACTTTGTACGTCAGCAGTGCTGCGTCATGGCCCTGAAAGATCATTCTGAATAAAAAAAAAAAAGAAAAATTCTTACCTCAATGAAGTCGCTGGATAACGTATATATATCTGCTCTTGCAATAAATTTTTCTGGCACAGCCCTGTGCAATGCTGGCCGATATATTTGTAATTTATGAAAGGAAACAACTGATTTTTCTTTTACAATAATCGGGATGACCATGGATTGAAGAAATTAGTAAATTATTTAAATTGAAATGAATGGTTGTTAAAAGTTACTTTTTATGAGAAAGATTATTATTACGAGATTTTTAAAACATTTACATGGGACTTGAGATAACATTACTACATATGCACGACGCTGCTTTTTACCTTATACAATAATACTCAGGCTCCGGCATCGCTGCACCGTGATTGGCCAGCCAACACGATACACCAGACCAGACCAGAGCAGACTGCAGACTAGCAACAACTTCTGCTACAGCTACACAGTTCATACTGCAGTCAACACTGCTCTCTGGTCAAAGATTCTCTTATACCTTGCATATCGCAGGTAGCGCATGAGCAATACATCGAAATTACATCTGCTCGGACCTCTTAGATAACTCTCCACTGGGGGGGCAAAAATTTGGCTATTGGACTTGCCATGAGCAACAAATTTTTCTATAATATACTTAATTAACTAAGTCTACAGTCACAGAGTATATACATATATATATAAGTGCAGAATATGAAATGAAATAGAGCGCACATGCACTGAGTACAGAACATATCAAGAAATGACAAAATGTATACGCAATGAGTACAAAACATATTAACAAATGACATAAAGTGCACACGCACTGTACATATTTTTACCATTTTAGAAGAACTAGGATACACAACGAGTACAAAACGTATTAACAAATGACAAAGTGGACACGCACTGTATATATTTTTTACTATTTTACAATAACTAGGAAAGTAAAGGGACAGATTACATCATGGTTGTTGCACGTAGCTGCACTGAAAGTCCATATCTTTCTACAGAAGCACAACACCAAGTGAGACAATCTGAAGTTCTCTTCCCTGAAGTATTAATCAGTGTAGCCAAGACACTGAAATGTTGTATTAATATTCAATGTTATTATTTTGGTAGTACATTAGGTACACTAAACAGTAGGACCGTAATAACATCTCCATCATTCAAGGTGGTGGACAGCATGATGTGTCAACATCACATTCTTGTAGAATCCATACTCTTTCACCAACATAGAATTAGTGCTAAAACCAAATATAGTGCTCCATGATCATTAGGATAGACAGGACAAACGGATATTGCAGTAATTTCTGGTAATTAGGTCAGAAGGTGAAGGACATTAAGTCTTATGCTAGTCATCATTGAGAATTACACTAGTCTATCAACCGATTTGAGTAATTGTTGGCACTCATTGCCTAGTTACTAAACATTTCTGTACTATGTATGGAGCATTACAGAACATTATTCATAAGTCATCTGATCACAGTAAACATTGGCACTCATTGGCCAGTTACAAACCATTTTTATGAATTGTTCAGAAGTTATCATTCAAAACAAGAGTTAATTAATGGCATAGCATTTACATAATTCATCTAATTATAGTAATCATTGGCACTCATTGGCCAGTTACAAACCATTTTTATGCATTATTCAGAAGTCATCATTCAAAACAGGAGTTAATGAGTGTAGCACTTACATAATTCATCTAATTATAGTAACCATTGGCACTCATTGCCTAGTTACAAACCATTTTTATGCATTGCTCAGAAGTCATCATTCAAAACAGTAGCTAATGAGTGTAGCATCAAGCTACTGGTATTCATATATAATATCATGTAAGTGACATAAGACAAATTTAAAATATAAGAAACAGTGGCATTCATTGGCCAGTTACAAAGTATTCACATTATTCATATTATTCAGAAGTCATTATTCATAATGAGAGTTAATTATTGGCGTAGCATTTATAGAGTATAACAAAAATATTATTTACAGAAATTATTGGCATAGCATTTATGCATTATTACAAAACATCATTCAGTATTACTCAGAAGTCATCATTCAAGTGACATAGGACATATTTAAAATGTAACACACTGTAACTATTACTCAAGGTCTGTGGTCCAATAATACATAGATATAATGGATTCAGTACATCTGAGAAATTTGCATTATATTTAGAACTAGAAATACATCTTAAGCTAGTAGCATTATTTGGGACTGGTAATACATTTTTTTTTGTGCTAGCAATGCATTCCGTTGAGATCGATAATTAATTGCTGGAGCATGAAAAAATTTGCTTTTGACTTATTGCTGGAAATAAAGATTAGTAACGTCATTCGTCATGAGTCAGCTGTAGCAAGGTTATGAAACAAGTAGAGTATATGTCATCACATTCATGAATAACACACACTAATGGGTAAAAAAATGCAAGAACTAGAACAGGTTTAACGACTAACTGCTTATAGCACATTAATTTCATGAATAGCTTCTCCTGGAAAAAATACAAAATGGATTATTGAGCTGAAAGATGAAACGCATATTATGCTGAAAAGTAGTGAACTTCGAATTAACAGGTAATGAAACGTGTACTCAATATGTACGTACTCTAGCTGTCCTTTCCAAAACATTCAGTCATTATACCATGCGACATAGGACATACAGTCAAAACGAACTCCAACAAATACTTAAATAACTACATAGCATTTCTTAACTAACAGTAAATATATAAACTTCATCATTATTCTCATCTGCAAAGAAAAATTTCATTATTCATATCACCATAACTTCATTACTATCATCACCTGAAAAGAAAAACCTCATTATTCATATTAGCATATTCATCATATAACTATTCATCATCATTCATTATCATCTGCAAAAAAGAGACTTCATTATTCATTATTCATATTACCATTTACTTCATACAACTATTCATAGTATAGAGTTTCTTATTTCTGGCATATTACATCACTAAAACTAAGATGTGAAGTTCTGTCTGACAGCCTGTATCAATCGTCTCGTATTCTGAAAGAAAAATAATTACTTAAGACTGCTATCATGCGATGTGTATAGTATATTCTTGTTAATGCTTGTTAATTGTGATCCATTTACTCTTCATGACATGGTATTGCATTTTCTTTCGTTCATTCCGAAGGTGAAATTCCCATTTCATAGTAATCCATTGTGGTTTGTTTAAGTTATTTCTTTTACATGTTATTGCTTTCTGAAAATGATGAATATGGATTAATATCTTGCATTTAAATCATATACTCATTAAATAAAAACTTGTTTGTAGTGATATAATTAAGCATACAGCATAGCATGACAGAAAACGTATTATGTCAAAAACATAGACAGTTTTCAAGTCCAAAAAATGTACACCGAGTATCATAATGTAGTAGAAAAAAATGTAAATTAGTCAAGATATTGGGATATCATAAGGAAAAATGTCAAAGTCAACTGGTGTTTGTTATATCTTAAAGATTTCGTAGTGCATACAAACAAAACAGGAAAACAATCATACATACACGAAAAATGAAAAACGTGCACGGTCTGATGTGTAACGACAAGAAAAGCAATCTGCTAACCTTACCTTGCCGGGCACTTGCCAAGAAAAAATATGATAATCATCAGTAAGTGTTCATATAAATATAATTGCATAAGTGGTCATATAAAAATCAGGAAATGGCATTACAGTGCGACAAATCGTAAAGTATGTTATTCAATATAGGGTTTAATATTGGAGACATGGTGATTGCCTTTGCTTTTTTTGGTTCTCAAAGTTTCGACGTGTACTACATTGGGGTGAGAAATGCTGCGAATTCGACATGGACCTGCGTATAGAAGCTCAAATTTACTACATCTACTCATTCCTCTATTGGATAAATAATGTGTGCGTACTAATATCTTCTGTCCAATGCGAAAGCCACGGCGTGTACAAACCTGTTTTTGCTGTCTTCTCCGGCGCTCTACGGCACGTTTAATGTTGTTGAGTGCAATGTCAATTATTACATGGTGGCGTAGTCGACGAGATGTAGGAAAGGATACTAACTCTTTAATTTTGTTAGGTGGTTCAACATTTTTCAATATAACAGTCGGAGATAGCACAGTAGATTCATTTGGTATGGAGTTCATTACATCCTGGAATGAGAGTATATGTATGTCCCAGTCAATATGTTTTTATGGCAGTATATTCTACATAGTTTACCAATTTCTTTCATTAGACGTTCACAAGGGTTCGAAGAAGCGTGATACTTGGATATATAAATCGGAGAAATGTTTCTTGCTCGTAACATATGTGTCCATATCGCAGATCGAAACTGTGGTCCATTGTCGGAAATTCCTTTCAATACATGTCCTACATGGGATAAAAAATGTTTTACAAATGCATTCGAAATAGTTTTAGCAGTAGCTTTGCGTAACGGAGTGAAGGTAACAAATTTCGAAGTGAGTTCAACAGCGACAAAGATGTAGCAAAAACCTCTATTAGTTCTGGGAATCGGACCAAAAATGTCTACAGCGGCCATGTGTCTCAATTTAACGGGTACAATGGGATGTAACGGAGGAATATGTGAAGTCGTGTCTGACTTAGCTTTCTGGCAGATTTTACATGACGCTAAAACTCGTCATGGGATAAAAAATGTTTTACAAATGAATTCGAAATAGTTTTAGCAGTAGCTTTGCGTAACGGAGTGAAGGTAACAAATTTCGAAGTGAGTTCAACAGCGACAAAGATGTAGCAAAAACCTCTATTAGTTCTGGGAATCGGACCAAAAATGTCTACAGCGGCCATGTGTCTCAATTTAACGGGTACAATGGGATGTAACGGAGGAATATGTGAAGTCGTGTCTGACTTAGCTTTCTGGCAGATTTTACATGACGCTAAAACTCGTCGTATACGTTTCTCTATGTTGGCAAAATAACAGTTCTGTCTCAGTATAAGAAAACATTTTCTGGCTCCGTAATGTGCGTAACTTAAATGAGTATACCAAATTAATTTGTTAACAAGTTCGTCAGGAATGCATAGTAACCAGTTGTTGCTGTCAGGGTGAGAGCGGCGGAACAGAATGTTATTGCGTACAGTGTAATGGTTTCTGATGGTAACATTATTCCTATCTTGCCAAAGGTGTTTAATTTCTTTCCATACGTTGTCTTTACTCTGCTCTTGTGCTATATTTCGTATTAACGACGAAATGAAATTTTCGAATGCAACTTGTTGAATATACATGACGCTAAAATTTGCTTGGCAGAAGTGGGTTGCGATGTCTTGCTGATTGTTGCTGAGAACGGGATAGTGCGTCTGCTACAACATTTTGTGTACCGGGAATGTGAACAATTGTAAAATTAAATTCCTGTAAATAAAGTTTCCATCTGCTTAATCTGTCGTGTGTAAATTTTTGCTGAAAGTAAAAACTGAATAGCTCTATGATCTGTGTAAACGGTCGTATGTCTTCCATAAAGAAAATGCCGAAATCTCGTAAATGCCCATACAACACATAATGTTTCAAGTTCTGTAACAGAATAATTGCGTTCAGCAGGTGACAGAATACGACTCGCAAAGGCGATGTTTTTAATTACTGTAGAACCAACTTCTTCAATTTCCTGAAAAATGTGTACGCCTAAAGCGGTGTTAGAGCTGTCGGTGCCAGTGGAAAAATTTCTAGTAAGATCTGGGTGTGATAAAAGAGGTGCATTCAACAAGGCATGTTTCAAATTAACAAACTCAGAATGTGGTTGGCTATCCCATGACCAAATAGTGTTTTTACCCGTCAACTGGCACAATCTAGGGGTGTCTAAAACAGAGTAATGAATAAATTTACGGAAAAAGTTAATTAATCCCACAAAGCTGCGTAATTGTTTCTTCGTCGTAGGAACAGTAATGTCACGACGTAAAGCTTGAAGTTTTTCCGGGTCAGGCGCAATGCCTTCTGCTGAAATTACATGACCAAGAAATTTTATGGAAGTTTTACTAAAGTGCGATTTGCTAAGATTGACTGTGAGTCCTTGTGCACGAAAAGTTTGGAACAGTTGTTCAAGAATAAGATTGTGTTCAGACCAGTTAGCTTATGCGATAAGAATGTCGTCTACATACGTTGTGATTCTGTCTTTTAGTTCTGTCGGAAGTATAGTATTCAAATGCTGCTGAAGAAATAGTTAAACCGAACGGTAATTTGCAAAATTGATAACAGTCACCAAAACAGAGAAAAGCTGTGTACTTTCTGCAGTTCGAATGGAACTGAATTTGCCCAAATCCCGATTTCAAATCTAACGTGGAATAAATAGCAGTACCATGAAATTTCTGTAGAAGTTCTTTAGTGTCTGTGGGCGATCTGTTTCATTAATAAAAATGTCGTTGATGTGACGCGAATCAAGTACGAGGAGAAGTGAACCATCCTTTTTCTTAATAATATGGAGCGGGTTTGTGTACGGACTAACTGCCGGTTCAATAATACCTTGGTCAAGCATAGCTTGCAATTCTTTCTTAACTTGATCTCTGTGAATGTATGGAATGGGATAATGTTTGGATTTAAATGTATCGTGCTGTTTAACTTGAAATTCATACATAAAACCGGACATAGTACCAGGGATGGTGTCAAAAACTGGAGCTTGCTGTAAAAGAATTTTGCGTAGTTGCGTGCGTTTGTCGTCTGTATTTGCACTGCTCTGTTTAACTTTATCAGAAATCATTTGCATAACGTCATAGTCGGCTTCGTCTGGAGTATTATAGTTGTGTACGTACGTATCAGCGAACAATGTCAAATGACAGTCTATGTTACGTGATGCAGAAATGACCTCTGTACGATTAATTGTTTGTTCTTCTACAGATAAAGAGTGCTGAAATTCTAAAGCCAGTTGAACATTTTCATCCTTTAACATTAAATAGGAATTTTGAAAGTCAATAATTGCGTCATGTTGTACCAAAAAATTCGTACCTAAAATAACGTCTGTTGTCAATAAGGAAACAATCCAAAAATTTGAGTGAAACGTATGACCTGCAATACAAAATGATAAGTGTGTCTGTAACTTTACATCTACTCCTTTACCAGATACTGCTCCTTTTACTTTAGTTTTGCCTAATGGTAACGTAGGATAGGTATTCTCTTTGTTACATTCGTTGACAGTTTCTTCATTTATAACTGACATAGGTGATCCAGAATCGATTACTGCTGAAAATTTGGATGATTCAATCTTTACTTCAATGACAGGGTGTGAAATGGTTTTTTGAATAACTGGTTCTTCATGCAAAAGTGTGTCTCGGATGTCGTCAAAAGTAATAACATTTTCGTGAACAAGATTCTCTGTGTCAAAAGTATTGCTTGCGTTGCTGGAAGATGCAACCTGTACTGTATCTAGTCAAATTCTTTCTGACGTGCTGTTATTTGCGGGAGGATGCTGTGGCATTTCACTATTTGTACTGTTCTGTTATTTCTTCCTGACGTATTACGTTCGGGATGATATCGACTGTCTGGTTCGTTCATGATAATCTGTTGTTGCAGATAATTTTGCTGCTGATAGGACCGACTGTTATTAAACGTACGCTGAAAATTGTGCTCATTACTTTTACGTCTGTCATGATAGTCACTTCTATATGGCGCGTTGCGATAGGAGTTAAAATGATGTGTTTTCTGTATGTAGTTATTTCCTTGTTGCTGTGCGTTACTATTTGGCGGAGCCGACGCTATACGTGTAGGCGGCCAAACATTAAAGCTTGGTTGACCTTGCACATTACATTGTTGGTTAGGTATGCTAACCGGCTGGTTTTGTTGTTGTTGTGGGGAAAAACCTTTATTGTTACCAAAATGTGGTTGCTGTTGCTGATAATTTTGACGATACTGATAATTAAAATTTTGTCACTTATTAAAATTACGCTGTTAGTTCTGGAGTATCTAATGAAAATTGTCACTTTCGGTAAAACTTTGTCATATCGGGTTTTCTTTATACATTTTAATCCTAGATAGATCGATAGTTGAAGAGCTGTTTCGATAGATATAAAGGATAGTAGAAGAGAAGGCAGCAGTGCAGAAAACTAAAGATGAAATAGCACTACTACGGCTCGGGGCCCTGTGCACGCTACGGCACATATTCATCGAAGTGTAATGAATCCCCTGAGTTCAATTACGCGCTGCAAATAAATTTTAGTTTCTGCGTTACAGGCAATGGCGGTGAAAATTCAAAAACAAATTGGTGTATCCAGTCCAATTCTAGTTTCTGCATTACAGGCCAAACTGATGAAAATTCAAAAGCAAATTGTCGTATCCAGTCCAAAGCGTGAATCTGTGTTCTGTCATTATCAAATACCTTAGACTTTTTTACGGATAAAAATTGCTTATAATCAACGTTATAGTCTCTGAATGTCTGAACAGGTTCAGGATTGTATGCTAATCTGTTTGTCTGTCGCTGTTCGGAATCTAAGTCACGTACTCTCTGTAAATTACCTAAGTTATACTGGCTGTGTGAGTCTGACAAATGTTCGGAGAGTGGCATATGCTGTGATTTGTTAAAGGCTGAAATATTTTTCATCTCCGTCACTTCTTGCTGTAAAGATGACAATTTTCTACGTAACGTATTATTGGACGAACCTATCTCACTGATCGTCTGCTGTAAATTTTGGAATTCGGGTGTTTGATTAAACGAAACTGCTGACGTATCGTCTGATTTGGTGTCATTATTACTTTCGATAACGTCAATACGACTGGCCAATTCATCATATTTTTCAGTCAGTACTTTTATGTGATCGTCGTTTTTAGTGTCACAAGCATTAATTTCCTTTTGTTCAATTTTTTAATGTCTGCTTTGATGGCATCGGGATCCTGTATTAGTTCCAACTTTTCAAGTCTGTTGGTCATTGTCTGAAAGTCTAATGTGTGTGTGTCTGTTTTTGTTTTAAGATCGGAGATTTCATCATGCAATTGGGTGTTCAACTGTTTGATTTCGTCTGATACTGTAGCAATATTGTTGTCTACGTATGTTTTTGCTTTCGTAAACAATTGACGCTTATCTTCCTGTCTCTGTGCAGTAATTGTTTCCATGAATTGTTGCTTTACTTTATTCTGTTCCTGTATAAATTTACTGTAACGCGTTTCACTGTTTTGTAGGTGGTGATTAAAACGTTCGTCAATTTGGCTGTTCTGTTGGTCAAATTTCGCGTCTACTTTCGCATCCAGCGTGCGTGAAAGTTCTGCTGACATTGATTTAAACTCGTCGCGTAACTGTTACGTTTTCAGAGCATTGTTTAACGGCGCACTACTTTCATCTCGAAGTAATTTAGTTGTGGCTGCATGTGTATTACTTAATTCTTGAGTCATAGATTTAATTTCTTCACTACTGTTCCTAGCATAAGCCTTAATTTCCTCACGTAATTGTTCTTTAGTATCATGACATTGCGCGGCAATGGCTGTAATCTGTTCACTAAGTTGGTTGAAATTGTTGTCTTGCGTATCATTCGACTGTTTGAGACTTTCATTAAGTTGTTTGTAATTGTTATCTTGTTTTCCATTGTTTTCATTAATTTGTAGCAATAATGCCATAATTTGATCCAAGCCAAAATTAGCGACTCTTTTCTCTGAGCTGTGTGGTGGTATGTCTACATTTGTCACGTTTTGTGGAACCATTTGGTCATTCTCTGATTCACAAAAAGGTTTGCCCATCGGATGTGCACTGTTGGTCGCTAAATCGGAATCAAATAAATTTGACATACTTTGAGTACATTGTTCACTTTCGTTAGAAACAATTATCTGTTCGTTACGTAAATTTTGCAAATCGGGTGTGTCAAGCTGGGCAGCGTTCATTGTAATGGAACGTGCCGCGTCATCAATTGTTACATTTACTCTGGACTTAATTGCATTTGTTTGCTCATCATTAGGATCAAAATCAATACTAGTGATCGGCAGGCACTGATTATCTGTAATTAGGGGATTATCATTATTACACTGAGTGTCGCAAGTATTATCAGTCAAATTATTCGAGTTGGCTGTTTCACTCATTGCACATTGCGATGTACCGTTAACAGTTTTTCGCGGTATTTTCTCACAAATCAAAATTAAGCAAAAAATGAAACAAAGACAAAGCAAAAAATGGAACAAATACAATTACAACAAAGAGCAATAAATTGCCGATGACTTGTGAAAGAAAGAGTGACAAATTTGCAAATGCGATGCGCCAGATGCAAACTACATTTAAATAAATAAGAGCAGATATATGACTACTTCTCAGGAATTCACAAAGAAATACGATCCTGGCCGGTTGTCGCCAAGTGTAACCTCCGCACAAGATAATTTACCGTAACCTCCCAACAGAAAATACTAACATAAATAATGTGAATAATATTCACGTTTAGTGTAACCTCCCCACAAAAATTCTTTCCCATTTAACCTCCCTACAAAATTCATTCACATTTAGTGTAACCTCCCCAAAAAATAAAATAAATAATATGAATATGATTCTAATTTTAGTGTAACCTCAAAACAGAAAATTCATTGACATTTAACCTCCCCACAAAATTCGTTCCCATTTAATGTAAGCTCAAAACAGAAAAATTCCTAAATCTCTCAACAGTAGAAATTATAATTATGTGGTTCACATTCAGTGTAACGTCCCAACAAAAAAATTAAATTTAGTAACATGGTAAAATATAATGTAACTAACCTCTCAATTTGTCACTCACTTATAACTTTTCAATAATTGACTGTTAATTTAACCTGGTAAATTTTGGACGTCTCCAGTGCTGTGTCATGGCCCTGAAAGGTCATTCTGAATAACAAAAAAGAAAAATTCTTACCTCAATGAAGTCGCCGGATAACGCATATATATCTGCTCTTGCAATAAATTTTTCTGGCACAGCCCTATGCAATGCTGGCCGATATATTTGTCATTTATGGAAGGAAACAACTGATTTTTCTTTTACAATAATCGGGATGACCATGGATTGAAGAAATTAGTAAATTATTTAAATTGAAATGAATGGTTGTTAAAAGTTACTTTTTATGAGAAAGATTATTATTACGAGATTTTTAAAACATTTACATGGGACTTGAGATAACATTACTACATATGCGCGACGCTGCTTTTTACCTTATACAATAATACTCAGGCTCCGGCATCGCTGCACCGCGATCGGCCAGCCAACACGATACACCAGAGCAGACTGCAGACTAGCAACAACTTACTGTTACAGCTACACAGTTCGTACTGCAGTCAACACTAGCTTAGGCTACAGGAAAAAGACAAGTGATACAACATGCACAAGAACCAAGAGGGAACAATGACAATAGATCAAGAACGAAGTGCTTAACTGTAAAGGCTGTAGGTGACGAATGTAGTCTTTCACTCTCATTGTTCAATCTATACATCGAAGAAACAACGACGGAAATATAAGAAAATTTCAGAAATGAGATTAAAATTCAGAGTGAAAAGATATCGGTGACTTTAGCTGATGATATTACTATTTTCAGCGAAAGTCGAGAATAACTGCGGGGTTTCTTGAATGGAATGAACAGTCAGATGAGGGCACACTATATACTTGCTGTGAACAACCAGAAGAAAGACGAAAGTAACGAGGCATAGCAGAAATGAGAACGGCGATAAACTTAACATCTGAATTGGTCATCACGTAGTAGACGAAGTTGAGGAATTCTGCTACCTTGGAAGCAAAATAACCCATGATGGACGTAGCAAGGAGGACGTAAAAAGCAGACTAGCACTAGCAAAAACGGCATTTCTGGCGAAAAGAAGTCTATTGGTATCAAAAGTAGTCCTTAACCTGAGGAAGAAATTCCTGAGAATGTACGCCTGGAGCACAGCATTGTATGGTTGTCTGACGTGCACTGTGTGGAAACCGGAAAGGAAGAGAATCGAAGCCTTTGAGATATGGTGCTACAGGAGTATGTTGAAAATTAGGTGGGCAGGTAAAAGGTAAGGAATGAGAAAGTTCTCTGCAGAACCGGCGAGGAAAGGAACATACGGAAAACACTGACTAGAAGAATGGACGGGATGATAGGATATCTGTTAAGGTATCAAATAATAACCTGTGTGATACTTGATTGAGCTGCAGAGGACAAAAACTGTAATGGAAGATAAATACGGGTATTACGATGAATATGACTAACCCTTCAGGACGTTGGCTGCAAGTGCTACTCCAATACGAAGAGGTTGGCACAAGAGAGGAATTCTTGCGAGCTGCATTAATTCACTCAGAATTGCAACATATTACTTTTATCAAATGTCTTGTTGCTGAGATAAATACAACACGTTGATGACTCATGAGTAGCAATCCAGTTGGAAATTATGACAGTTTGTTTGCAAAAAGATTGCAGATGTTATTTGCAAGATGATCATTCTCAGTTTATGGCAACGATCTTCTACTTTTGAGACATCACGAAGCTGACCATCACTGTCCGCAGCTCGTGGTCGTGCGGTAGCGTTCTCGCTTCCCACGCCCGGGTTCCCGGGTTCGATTCCCGGCGGGGTCAGGGATTTCCTCTGCCTCGTGATGACTGGGTGTTGTGTGCTGTCCTTAGGTTAGTTAGGTTTAAGTAGTTCTAAGTTCTAGGGGACTGATGACCATACATGTTAAGTCCCATAGTGCTAAGAGCCATTTGAACCATTAACTCTCACTCTATAAGCTTCACTAGTTCTGCATCTACATGACTATTCTGTAATCGAGCCACGTTCAGTCTACCTGTTACCGTTCCATTCCCACGGGAAAAATGCGAAGGGAAAAACGAATACCCAAATCTTTCCGTGCTTGTTCTAGTTTATCTTATTTTATTAGATAGATCATTTATCCCTATGCAAGTTGACACCAACAAAATATTTTGGCATTCGGAGGAGCTCAACCGTGACTGCAAATAAACTGTAATATTCCAAAGGTTGCTAAATCGTTCCGAACAAGTCGCATCCCGGCTAGAAAAGAGACACAATGAAAAAATGTATTTTTTTGTTTTTGACACTGCCCAGATGTGCACTAAAAAACGTCACACTTCTATCTCGCAGTTTCTCCTCTTCAGAACAGTTGAAAGCTGCTTCATGACCCGCCACGTCAAGAAAAGTGTCACTTCAGCGTCGCTGCTAGCAGATGCGCATAGGTCGTTCAAGATGAGCGGCACATTATGAGTTGTGAAACTTTTCAGACATAAGGTAAGTTAAATATAGTTTTTAACAGCACTGATTATTACAATGCCTGTATTTATACAGTGTCTGTATCTTCAATTACAGTGTCCAGAAATGCAAGCAGAGAGGACAGACACTGTTTTGACGATTACAGATGTCGTAAATATTACGAAATTTCATGTGCTGGGGAGTAGAAGAAGAAAAAAAAATGGAAATTTCTTCTACAAAGAAGGTTCTGAACTCCATTTCTCGGTGAAAATGTAAGTAGGCTGTTCAGGTTTTTATGTTGGTAACGCCACGTAGCGCTCTGTATGAAAATCACTGACTGTGCTTTGTGCAGTCTGTGGCTGGTTTGCATTGTTGGAATATTTGCTTTTGTAGTGTTGAGCAGTTGGATGGGAACAGCAGCCGGCCGGTGTGGCCGTGCGGTTCTAGGCGCTTCAGTCTGGAACCGCGTGACCGCTACGGTCGCAGGTTCGAATCCTGCCTCGGGCATGGATGTGTGTGATGTCCTTAGGTTAGTTAGGTTTAAGTAGTTCTAAGTTCTAGGGGACTGATGACCACAGATGTTAAGTCCCATAGTGCTCAGAGCCATTTTTGATGGGAACAGCGCGTAGCGTTGTGCAGTTGTAGCTGAGCCGCCAGCATTGATGGATGTGGGGAGAGAGATAGCAGAGTTTTGAGAGCGGACGATCTGGACTTGTGTCCGATAGAAAAATGAAATTTGTAAGACCGGATGTCATGAACTGATATATATATTATGACTTGTGAACACTATTGAGGTAAATACATTGTTTGTTCTCTATCAAAATCTTTCATTTGCTAACTATGCCTATTAGTAGTTAGTGCCTTCAGTAGTTAGAATCTTTCATTTAGCTGTCAGTATTGGCGCTCGCTGTATTGCAGTAGTTCGAGTAACGAAGTTTTTTGTGAGGTAAGTGATTCATGAAAGGTATAGGTTATTGTTAGTCAGGGCCATTCTTTTGTACGGATTATTGAAAGTGAGATTACGTTGCGCTAAAAATATTGTGTGTCAGTTTATTGTTGATCAGAATAAGTAAAGAGAGAAATGTCTGCGTACGTTCAGTTTTTCTCAGCTGTTTGAAAATCAAATAACGTAAGAGGTTTACCAGCACAGTCATTTTTAATTTTCCAAAGGGAACGTTTCAAAAAGTACTGCTATGTTATATAAGCCTATTTATAACTGTGTTTTGGTAAATTGTGTTCCTTCAATAATTTAACATTTATTGTACCTGATTGACGTTCCTTATTAAATTGTATTAATTTTTATAAATTACAATTTTCGTTTTGTATTTATCCAAGACAATAATTTCAGCTTCCTTTACATTTTTTTTAATTTTAATTTAATTATTATATTTTCCTGAAACAGGTTCGAATGTCGTATTATATTACAGAATCTATTATTGGGAGTGGAAACATGGCAAAAATGTTACGTGAGGTGTCATAATAAAGACAAAAAAGTTCTTAGAAAATCAAGAAAACCGACCTAACTAAAATAACTGATTAAGGATTACCTGATAACACCTCACATTCGACATGTACACATTACTGTGTATAGACTGTAATGGAATTTACTGTCTACATGACTTATTTGAAATTTGAAGGATGCATATATCTTTTTATTAGAAGTTTTGTAGAATACTTTAAGTCGATTTTTCCCAATTATTGCTTTTTTTGGTTGCGTTACTGTTCTTCCCGGGGTGTGAGATGGTACATAGTAGCAACAATTTGCACATAACAGGGGCACATGCCGTGTGAAACAGCACCTACGTCCGACAACGAAAGTGGCAGCTTCCCTAATGAGTATTCATTAGTACGTTGGGTGGCGCCCGCAGATTTCTGTGGACGGTTTCAGCACAGGCATTAAGCAGCGGTGGGTTGTTGGCGGCGGGTCACGCATGGGAGGAGTGCGCCGTAATATCCGGGGCCGAGCGACGTTCACTTGGTTACGCCAGCTACCCAACCGGTGCGCCAGTGAGCAACCACCAGATCGCCTTACAGGGCACTATCAGGCCTGTAGTATACACTAAAGAGCACATGCCAGCCACTATATTCGACTTTATGTGTTCGTGCCCATAAATGAGATCACGTCCCACAAATGCGGTTTCTGGCTTAAGTGAGCCAAGTGTCGTTTTAAAGGGAAGTGTATGTACACTACTGGCCATTAAAATTGCTACACCACGAAGATGACGTGCTACAGAAGCGAAATTTAACCGACAGGAAGAAGATACTGTGATATGCAAATGATTAGCTTTTCAGAGCATTCACACAAGGTTGGCGCCGGTGGCGACACCTACAACGTGCTGACATGAGGAAAGTTCCCAACCGATTTCTCATACACAAACAGCAGTTGGCCAGCGTTGCCTGGTGAAACGTTGTTGTGATGCCTCGTGTAAGGAGGAGAAATGCGTACCATCACGTTTCCGACTTTGATAAAGATCGGATTGTAGCCTATCGCGATTGCGGTATATCGTATCGCGACATTGCTGTTCGCGTTGGTCGAGATCCAATGACTGTTAGCAGAATATGGAATCGGTGGGTTCAAGAGGGTAATACGGTACGCCGTGCTGGATGCCAATGGCCTCGTATCACCAGCAGTAGAGATGACAGGCATCTTATCCGCATGGCTGTAACGGATCGTGCAGTCACATCTCGATCCCTGAGTCAATAGATGGGACGTTTGCAAGACAACAACCATCTGCACGAACAGTTCGACGACGTTTGCAGCAGCATGGACTATCAGCTCGGAGACCGTGGCTGCGGTTACCCTTGACGCTGCATCACGGACTGGAGCGCCTGCGATGGTGTACTCAACGACGAACATGGGTGCACGAATGGCAAAACGTCATTTTTTCGGATGAATCCAGGTTCTGTTTACAGCATCATGATGGTCGCATCCATGTTTGGCGGCATCGCGGTGAACGCACATTGGAAGCGTGTATTCGTCATCGCCATACTGGCGTATCACACGGTGTGATGGTATGGGGTGCCATTGTTTACACGTCTCGGTCTCCTCTTGTTCGCATTGACGGAACTTTGAACCGTGGACGTTACATTTCAGATGTGTTACGACCCTTGGCTCTACCTTTCATTCGATCCCTTCGAAACCCTACATTTCAGCAGGATAATGCACGACAGCATGTTGCAGGTCCTGTACGGGCCTTTCTGGATACAGAAAATGTTCGACTGCTACCCTGGCCAGCACATTCTCCAGATCTCTCACCAACTGAAAACGTCTGGTCAATGGTGGCCGAGCAACTGGCTCGTCACAATACGCCAGTCACTACTCTTGATGAACTGTGGTATCGTGTTGAAGCTGCATGGGCAGCTGTATCTGTACACGCCATCCAAGCTCTGTTTGACTGAATGCCCAGGCGTATCAAGGCCGTTATTACGGGCAGAGGTGGTTGTTCTGGGTACTGATTTCTCAGGATCTATGCACCCAAATTGCGTGAAAATGTAATTACATGTCAGTTCTAGCACAATATATTTGTCCAAAGAATACCCGTTTATCATCTGCTGTTCTTCTTGGTTTAGCAATTTTAATGACCAGTAGTGTATTACAATTCATTTTAGGCTCTGGTTATGTGTCTCAAAAACTCAGAGGATAAGAGAATATGTATTTAAGTGAGTTTGTAGTTTTACGAACTTAATTAATCTGTAGTACAGTATTGTATTATGTGAAGGCTACATACAACCAGTATTTATGCGCGAAGGCATTCAGCAACAACTCAGAGCAGTTATTGTGGTCTTCAGTGTGAAGACTGGTTTGATGCAACTGTCCACGCCAGTCCATCCTGAGCAAACTTCTTCATCTCTGAATAACTGTTGCAGCCCACATCCATTTGAACCTGCTTACTGTATTCAAGCTATGCTCTCGCTCTACACTTTCTATCCCCCGCTCTTCCCTCCATCACTAAATTTTGGATACCTTGATAAATCAGGGCATGTTCTACCAACCGATCTCTTCTTTTAGTCAAGAGCTAACACAAATTTATTTTCTCCCCATCTCGATTCAGTACCTTTTCATAAGTTATTACTTCGATCCCCTTTAATCTTCAGCATTCTTCTGCAGCATTGCGTTTCAATACCTTCAGTTCTCCTCCTGTCTGAACTGCTTTCGACAAAGACTATACTCCAGACAAAAACCTTCAGAAAAATACTTCCTATCACATTTATCTTCGGGGTTAACCAACTCCTTTCTTTCATAAATAATTTTCTTGCTATTGCTAGTCCGCATTTTGTATCCTCTCTATTTCGGCCATTATGTTATTTTTCTGCCCGAATTGCAAAACGTATCTGCTACTTCTAGTGTCTCATTTCCTAATCTAATTACCTCACCATCGCCTGATGAGGCTACGTTCCATAACCCATGTTTTACTGATTCGTCTTATATTATCTTTTCAAGATACTATCAATTCCTTTCAGTATTGATCTGACAGGTTCTTGCCGTCTCTGACAGAAATACAACATCAACTGCAAACCTCAACGTTATTTTTTCTTCCTGACCTTTAATTCGCTTTCCAAATTTCTTCTCGATTTCCTCCACTGCCTATTCAACGTACACGTTTTGTAACATCGGTGACCGGTTACAACCCTGTCTCACTCCCTTCGCAACAACTACTTTTATCTCCTATGGCGGTTATAACTGCAGTCATGTTTCTATACAAATTGCAGATAACCTTTCACTCCCTGCATTTAATAGCTACTATGTTTTGAATTTTGAAGAGTGTAGTCGAACCATCCGCAAATTCTCATAATCTCTCCTGTTATGTGAAGGCTAAATATAACCAGAATTTACACACGAATCATAGTCTACAAGATTCCAAAGAGAGTGACGGCATAATGCAAAACTTGGACTCCAAAACAACGCTCAGTAATTCCGCAAGCGTAGGCAACGGAAGATCGCTCGGGGAACTCTGGCGCCAACTGGCGACGTTGGATCAAGTATGGGGATGGATTTCGTTGTTGTTGAAATGGAGAGTGAAGTGGAGATGCACCCAAATCCATCACATCCACTTGGTATACATAATACCACCACATTAGCTAGTACTGTACAGGTGTAGCTACCAAAATCACAGCGTTTTAGTATCCCTCTTTTACCCAGTGAACGTGGATGAGTGTAAAAGATTTTTTTTAAATAATCCTAGAGGTATAGGCAAGATTATTTTCATGGCCTGAGTCCCTATTGGGTTAAATATTAGCTCGGTCCCACCAACAAATTTTCAAAGTACGGCCAAACTTTCAGGAAACATTCCTCACATACAAAGAAAGAAAATATGTTATGTGGACATGTGTCCGGAAACGCTTACTTTCCATGTTAGAGCTCATTTTATTACTTCTCTTCAAATCACGTTAATCATGGAATGGAAACACAGAGCAACAGAACGTACCAGCGTGACTTCGAACACTTTGTTACAGGAAATGTTCAAAATGTCCTCCGTTAGCGAAGATACATGCATCCACCCTCCGTCGCAAGGAATCCCTGATGCGCTGATGCAGCCCTGGAGAATGGCGTATTGTATCACAGCCGTCCACATTACGAGCACCAAGAGTCTCTACATTTGGTACCGGGGACACGAACATAACGCCTCGGCTACACTCAAGTCGTTCTGCCTGTGCGGGTCTATTTTATTTCATATTGCTACTGTTTGTCGCAGCGTTGTGTATGTTCGTACATATACGAGGTTTGTCCGGAAAATACGTATAAAAGTTGAATAATAACTTTATTTTACAATTATTCAGGTATTACAATATGGTCTCCTTCAAAGTACTCTCCCTGAAACGCGATACACTTCTGCCAACGCCGTTTCCACTGTTGATAACATTGCTGAAAGTCTTCAGTTGTGATGTTCAGTTGCCGTGTCGTTTCCGCCTTGATGACTTCCACATCTCCCAAGTGCCGCCCCCGAAGCACTATTTTGCATTTCGGGAACATGAAGTCACACGGGGCTAAATCGGATGAATACGACGGTGATTGAGCTTCGGGCCAAAAACTCGCGCACAACGAGCGACGTGTGAGCAGGCGCATTGTCGTGATGAAGGATCCACCTGCCACCTTTTGCCAACTCCGGTCGAACTCGGGCCACACGAGCTCTGAGACGTGTCAGAACGTCAACGTAAAAATTTCCGTTCACTCTCTGGCCGGGTGGCACAAATTCCTTGTGAACAATGCCCCTAGAATCAAAGAAAACAGTCAACATTGTCTTCACATTGGACCTTGATTTTCGCGACGTTTTTGTACTCGGTTCTCCTGCTAGTTCCATTCCTTGCTTTGAGATTTGAGCTCCACATCGAATTCGTAAAACCAGGACTCGTCTACAGTGATGACTCGGTTGAGAAAGTCCCCTCGTTCCTCTGCTTCCAACCAGTCCTCACAGCACTCAACCCTCTTTGCTTTCTGTTCTGGCGTCAGGAGCTTCGGTACGATTTTCGCACACAATTTCTTCATTTCAAGTTTTTGTGTCAGGATTTCGTGAACGATTGTTTTGGGGATTAACAGCTCTTCAGCAATCATTCTGTCAATCTACGGTCTTTAAGAACACAAGCCCGAATTCGTTCAACATTTGCATCGGAACTCGATGTCGACGGGTGTCCTTGGCGAGGGTCATCGTTCACTTCTTCTCGGCCATCCCGGAACCTTTTTAACCACTTGTTCACGGTTGGTTCCTTCAGAGAATTGTCTCCGTAAACCAGTTTCAAACACTCAAAAATCTCACGGCCATTCTTGCCTAGCTTTGCAAGAAACTTGATGTTGACGCGCTGTTGCTCAATCAGAGAGAGCTCCATGCCGACGGCAGGTGAAAAAGGTTAACTGTCAACAAGTTGCCGCACACTCCCACCTTCACGCAGAGTGCTCTGACTCGAACTGAGGGTTGATGGGTTTGATTACAGCAGTAGTCACAGCTGGCGGTGACTGCAGCTTGTAACATAAAGACATTATTCAACTTTTATACGTATTTTCTGCACAAACCTCGTAAGGTTACAAAACAACTTGTAAAGAATTCGATGTTCGTGCATAAACAGATTTTACGAGGGTTTGGTACGGTATCCAGCCATGATCTAAACTAACTAACTGACAGACTTTACGTGGCTAAGAAAAATGTCTAGCCACGGACTAACCTAGTTATTACTCCCGTAAATAACATACGTTTAATGAAAACGGCTTTCTGTGGGTAATGTACATCTTAGTATGCGTATAAGTTCGTTCGTATGTATGTTGTGTCGATGTTGTATGTTTACACTTTTTTTATTGTGTGTTACGCATATGAGAATATGTTAATTAAAAAACGACTACTATTAAGCTTCATAGTATTGTGTGAAGGTTTTACGTGCATTTTTGAATATCTATCCACGGACTGTCCTAATTACTTGTGCTTTTAATTATATATGTATGTGTGATGAGATATGAGTTTTGATCTCTAACTAATGCACACATTGAATCCTGTGCGTGTCTTGCGTGCCTATGTTGTGTTAGTTGTTGCCCCTATCATTCGTTTCATCACCATTGCCCGCTGTGATGGAGCCGCTCGAACTGCCTGTGTCGTCTTGTCGTTGTCTTCTCAGTCTTCTGTATTGGCAATTCTGTTTACACACATTAAGACAAAAAAAAAAAAAAGATTAAAATTTCAGAAAAATTGAATGATTCGTTAAAGAGAAAGAGTTTCACAAACTGAGCGTTGGTCCACCTCTGGCCCTTGTTGTTGTTGTTGTGGTCTTCAGTCCTGAGACTGGTTTGATGCAGCTCTCCATGCTACTCTATCCTGTGCAAGCTTTTTCATCTCCCAGTACCTACTGCAACCTACATCCTTCTGAATCTGCTTAGTGTATTCATCTCTTGGTCTCCCTCTACGATTTTTACCCTCCACGCTGCCCTCCAATACTAAATTGGTGATCCCTTGATGCCTCAGAACATGTCCTACCAACCGGTCCCTTCTTCTTGTCAAGTTGTGCCACAAACTTCTCTTCTCCCCAATCCTATTCAATACTTCCTCATTAGTTATGTGATCTACCCATCTAATCTTCAGCATTCTTCTGTAGCACCACATTTCGAAAGCTTCTATTCTCCTCTTGTCCAAACTATTTATCGTCCATGTTTCACTTCCATACATGGCTACACTCCATACGAATACTTTCAGAAATGACTTCCTGACACTTAAATCTATACTGGATGTTAACAAATTTCTCTTCTTCAGAAACGCTTTCCTTGCCATTGCCAGCCTACATTTTATATCCTCTCTACTTCGACCATCATCAGTTATTTTGCTCCCCAAATAGCAAAACTCCTTTACTACTTTAAGTGCCTCATTTCCTAATCTAATTCCCTCAGCATCACCCGACTTAATTAGACTACATTCCATTATCCTTGTTTTGCTTTTGTTGATGTTCATCTTATATCCTCCTTTCAAGACACTGTCCATTCCATTCAACTGCTCTTCCAAGTCCTTTGCTGTCTCTGACAGAATTACAATGTCATCGGCGAACCTCAAAGTTTTTATTTCTTCTCCATGAATTTTAATACCTGCTCCGAATTTTTCTTTTGTTTCCTTTACTGCTTGCTCAATATACAGATTGAACAACATCGGGGAGAGGCTACAACCCTGTCTTACTCCCTTCCCAACCACTGCTTCCCTTTCATGTCCCTCGACTCTTATAACTGCCATCTGGTTTCTGTACAAATTGTAAATAGCCTTTCGCTCCCTGTATTTTACCCCTGCCACCTTCAGAATTTGAAAGAGAGTATTCCAGTCAACATTGTCAAAAGCTTTCTCTAAGTCTACAAATGCTAGAAACGTAGGTTTGCCTTTCCTTAATCTTTCTTCTAAGATAAGTCGTAAGGTCAGTATTGCCTCACGTGTTCCAGTGTTTCTACGGAATCCAAACTGATCTTCCCCGAGGTTGGCTTCTACTAGTTTTTCCATTCGTCTGTAAAGAATTCGTGTTAGTATTTTGCAGCTGTGACTTATTAAGCTGATAGTTCTGTAATTTTCACATCTGTCAACACCTGCTTTCTTTGGGATTGGAATTATTATATTCTTCTTGAAGTCTGAGGGTATTTCGCCTGTTTCATACATCTTGCTCACCAGATGGTAGAGTTTTGTCAGGACTGGCTCTCCCACGGCCGTCAGTAGTTCCAATGGAATATTGTCTACTCCGGGGGCCTTGTTTCGACTCAGGTCTTTCAGTGCTCTGTCAAACTCTTCACGCAGTATCATATCTCCCATTTCATCTTCATCTACATCCTCTTCCATTTCCATAATATTGTCCTCAAGTACATCGCCCTTATGCAAGCAGTTATTCGGCTTGGCAATGATAGAGTTGCTGGATGTCCTCGTGAGGGATGTCGTGCCAAATTGTGTCCAGCTGGCACGTTACATCGTCAAAATCTCGATATGGTTGGACGGCCCTGCCCATAATGATCCAAACGTTCTCAGTTGGAGAGAGATCCAGCGACTTGGCTGGCCAAGGTAGGGTTTGGGAAGCGTGAAGACAAGCAGTAGAAACTCTCACCATGTGTGGTCGGGCATTATCTTGCTGACATGTAAGCCCAGGTTGGCTTGCCATGAAAGGCAACAAAAGGGGGCGTAGAATATCGTCGACGTACTACTGTGCTGTAAGATCGCCAAGGATGACAACCAAAGGGGTCCTGCTATGAAAAGAAATGGCACCCCAGATCAACACTCCTAGTTGTCAGACCTTAAGGAGCTTGACTGTCAGGGGAATCTCGTTGATCGGAGTATAATTGTTAGAATGGTCTTCAGTGTTGAGTTCTGCTTCGAAATAAGCCCAGATGACTGTAGAAGATGTTTCTGGAGACGCCTTGAGCAGCGGTGGGATACCAACGATACTATCAGCCGCCATACGGCCCGACAACCTGGAGTCATGGTCTGGGATGCCTTTCCATTTCATAGCAAGATCCCTTTGGTTGCCATCGCCGACATCCTTACAGCGCCGCGGTAGATCTATGCTAGTCTACGCCCGTTTTGTTGCCCTTTATGGCGTGCCATCCTACGCTTTCATTTCAGCAATAACATACCCTTCCGCACACGGCGAGAGTTTCCACTGCCTGGCTTCTTTCTTGCCAAACACCACCTTGGCCAGCAAGGCCGGCGGATCTCTCCCCAATAGAGAATGTCTGGAGCATAATCAGCACGACCATCCAACTAGCTCGGTATTTTGACGATCTAACGCGCCAATTGGATAGATTTTGGCACGATATCTCTCAGGAGGACATCGAACAACTCTGTCAGCCCATGCCAAACCGAATAATTGCTTGCATAAGAGGCAGAGGTGGACCAACGCGTTATTGACCTGCTCAGTTTGCTAAGCTTTGCCGGCCGAAGTGGCCGTGCGGTTCTGGGCGCTGCAATCCGGAACCGCGAGCCCGCTACGGTCGCAGGTTCGAATCCTGCCTCGGGCGTGGATGTGTGTGATGTCCTTAGGTTAGTTAGGTTTAACTAGTTCTAAGTTCTAGGGGACTAATGACCTAAGCAGTTGAGTCCCATAGTGCTCAGAGCCATTTGAACCATTTTTTTTGCTAAGCTATTTCTCTTGAATAAATAATCCATCTTTTTGGAAAATGCAATGTACGTCATATCTACCGATTTCCGTCCCATTCGGATAATTTCCTTGTGATGTATCGTCGGTTCTCTCTTTTTTTTATTTTTTACTAAGAATCCACTCGCCAGTCTTTAGTTAGCATCTATCTTCTACGTGTGGTCCAGTAATCTACAATACGCTCTCAAGTCTACCCATCTTCGGCCAGTATGTTGCACTCTAATCAGAGAGTTATATCTATCGGATATATTCCAAGTACCACACACAGCGAACTAATTGATGTAGTGTCGAAAGCCGCAGACAGTCTTCGTGGCACACTGCTCTACCCTCCACCTGGCAGTGGTCCTGTATTTGAGGAGAGGGAGTCTCAGCACCTAAGTACTAGTTTCAAACCTCAATATTGACTCAAGAAATGCACAGTGGTACATTCTTATGTTTGCAAGTAGTAGTCTATATCGTCTAGGATTTAATCTTCTAGCCGGCCGCTGTGACCGAGCGGTTCCAGGCGCTACAATCTGGAACCGCGCAACTGCTACGGTCGCAGGTTCGAATCCTGCCTCGGGCATGGATGTGTGTGATGTCCTTAGCTTAGTTAGGTTTAAGTAGTTCTAAGTTCTAGGGGACTGATGACCTCAGAAGTTAAGTCCCATAGCGCTCAGAGCCATTTGAACCAGTTTTGAACCACTTTGTCACTCTGTTCATTGAACACCGTTGTATACTGATTCAGTTACCTGTAGTTCTCGAAATCGTGCGAACATTTCTGGCCTCTAAAGATTGTTAAAGCGGCCACCAAAGTCTATAAGAATTGCAACTGCGTACTTTTTTGTTGTTTGCCCTACAATTCGGAAAGCTTCATTAATTCGCATCATCGTTAGATTTTTCCCGGTCTAAAGCCAAACAAGTGTTGACTAAGACCATGGAGCTCTCTGTGAGCCTGAAGACAGTTACACAGCAGCCTATCGTGGCCCTTAACCAATGCGTTGAACAAGAGAACTGGTCGGTATGGTTTTGGTTCTGATGGATCCCTGTTCGTTGCTATTTTATTACCGTATTAGCTGTTTTCCAATCCGCAGGTGCCTAACCCAATCGCAGGGCATCGTTTATTAAGTTCACTGAATATGTGGTTATCTGCGGTGGGTCCTGGTACAATTTTTCCTACTGGATATAGTCTGGTGCTGGTGCCTTCTTTTTTTTAATCCAGCTGTAGTGTCCCTTTTGCGATGTTTAAGAATAATGCGTGTGAAGTGTGTATAAAAATATTGAATAAGACCAAACAGACCAGGCAGAGTCAATTGTGAAAAAAAATTATTTACAGAAGTAACGTCGATACTACGGTAGAGAAAGACAATAATGATGATAAACAATATCTCAGTAAATAATAGGATGAAATAAAACATTTATATCTTTGTATAACTATAGAAGATGGAAAAGATAAGTTATTACTCGCTCTTCTGCTGTTTCTGATTCTCATGTTACTATTGTTTGATACTGTGTGTAGCGTTGAACGCTTGCAGATGTTCTTTTTGTTCTTTCAACTAGACGATAAAAAAAGTGTGTATCAGGTTATTGATGGAAATATATGTATAAAAGTGAGTCCATTGTATTATTATTTCAAGAACATGCCAGCCACTAATCGCAATGTTTAGTTGAAAAGAGAGAATAATTAGTATTTTGCAGCTATCAATAAGACGAAAGCAGTGATCGCAGACTGGGAACAATTGGCCGCCATTACGTGGCGGCTTAATATTAACTTTTTTTCCAGCTTTACGCAAGAGCAGGATTGATAAAATCATTTCAAAACATTATTTACGTAATTTAAATATGAATAGTTCCATGAGTTAATTTTGCGAGAGTCAAATACTTGCAGAGATACCATTTGTCGTAGATCTGTGAACTTTGGCCTTGACTGTAATTAGATGGAAAAACAGCTATGATAATCTTCTAGGGGGTCTGGCGCTAATTTAAATTGAAAACAAACACTTATTTTGGGCTCCTATAACATGCTCTGCTTCTAACGGTCTCACCTACGTACAGAAAATAATTAATGCTAACCTCTTATCTAACGTAGTATCAAAAAGTATAAAACCAATATAGAATGGTAAAAGAGAACCGTTAGACAGCTATCGCTAGCGCGACTTCCTCTCGCGAAACTGGGCACCTGATGGTTTCTGTGGTGTACTCCACGTTCACCGTATCCTGTGTATCTGTTGGTGAATCGACATGTTGGAGGAGTTTGTCCTGCTTCGGCGCTCCCAGGACAGGAGGGGACTTTATATTTTTCTGTCATAATTTACTTGATATTCGCCATGTATTCTGTTGTCGTCATTAGTACGTCTTTAAAAGTAGTTCTTCCATCTGCATTCTTGTAGGTGAATCTGTCTGTCACGACCGGTGGTGACTGCTTTCCGCTCTCGCTCTTGTATCTCATATCCTGTCTCAGTATAGATAGTTCGGGGCTCCAAGAGTCAACTATATTGCTTTGGTCAGTAAAAGTCGGTATTTTTTTGCGTTGTGTGGCTTATAAAAGTGTCGAAGTCTATGCGGCCTGAAGCCTACACATTTATACTTTCCTCATGTTTCTCCGTAACATAATTTAGAATTATTCTCCTAGTTTTCCCTGCTTAGTATATATTTATTTGATGATTGTCATTAGACAGTATTCGTTTTAGTGTCAATAACGATTGCTTCTCGAGTCCGTCGGCCGTCGTAATTTAATACATTATTTTGATTGTTGCCGACTTACTAAAAATGATATTTCATTCAATTTTGATTTACGATTAAATGCTATTGTGAAGTTCTCCCTTTTAATAAAATTAATTAATTAAAATTATTTGTTACGTTAATGAATATTAGACTCGCTGAATCTTAAGACATGAGCATATAAGTTGAACAATGGAATAAACTTCTCATATTAATTTCCTCGGCTAGGCAGTTCACTTTAAAGCAAAAAATCTTTAGTTATTAATTACAATTGCGACCCACACACGCGCGGTAGTATTTTTTCTTACCTCCGTTAACCATTGCATTGTAGTCGAAGTCCTGGCTCTGGCTCTCGGCTATGGTACTGAAAGTAAGAATCTTAGAGCTACCTATTTTCTGCAGCGTCGGGTGGCTGTGGAGAAAAATGTATATTATGTTAATAGCGGGCGAGTTTTTCGCTTCCGCTAAATTTTATTAGTTAATATCGCCACGTAATGGCGTCATGGGCTGCATCGGCTGCTGCGATTGTTGAACTGTAAATTACTCGAATGCAAGTTAATTCAAAGGAAGGCGGACATGAAATCGGGATCACCTCTTACAAATTAAAAGTGAACAATGATATTAAATCAATATATTATCTGCTTAATTAGTACAAAAATACTTACATTTGCCAGCACTCGCAAGACGTCCGTCTACACGCAACCAAGACAAGAGAAGAAGTGGAGACGACTAAAAAATTAACAAAAGAGCGTATCTTGTTTCTTTAGATCATTTTGTTATATTTCTTTGCCCTCGAAACTTACACAGAGAAATTATTATAATACGGATAAATGAGAAAATGTATATTACCCAATTTTTAAATGTCTCTTCTTTATAACTACTGTCTTTTAAGTCTTTTATTATTATTATTTCACTGGGGACGCTATATGCGTTATGGTCACTTGTGTTGAATCCTGCCCAGTCGTCAATTGTGGGGTGTCTAGGAAACCTGTTTTCTCGAATCGCTAGACAACAATTAAAACAAATTGTATTAATGAGTTTTAGCCGCGCGGGGTAGCCGCGTGGTGTTGGGCGTCTTGTCACGGTCCGCGCGGCTCCCCCCCACCCCCCCCCCCCCCCCGTCGGAGGTTCGAGTCCTCCCTCGGGCATGGGTGTGTGTGTCGTCCTTAGCGCAAGTTAGTTTAAAGACCTTACCACAAATTTAATTTTTTTTCAATGAGTTTTATTACGAAAAGAAATTTGACAATACTTAACTTTTTGTTAAACATATGCGTCGCAAGCAAAGGGCGACAGGCAAAATAAGAAATCACTTCAGTGTAACAAGTCCCAGATTAAGCTACATAGAATGTACAAGCAATGAGCTTTGACGCTTCTACCTAGTTGCTAGTCTAGGGCCGCAGCCAGTCGGGTGTGGCGCTTACGTCCTCTTCGCATAGAGGCCGCCGCTGTCGCGTTGTTGTCCTGGAGAGTGGTCGGTCAGCGTGCTATTGGCTGACGCCTTCTTCACAGCCTCTCTGCTCTCTCGTTACCGACTGGCGTGCCGGCGCTTAACTTTACGCCGTAACAAATTGTAGTTGATTAAGTTGTACATTCCAGTCTACTTGTATGTTTACAACTATGTGGTGACTACGGTTACATCTATTTTTCTGCTACATCCTGTCAAATGGTTCAAATGGCTCTGAGCACTATGGGACTTAACTGCTGTGGTCATCAGTCCCCTAGAGCTTAGAACTACTTAAACCTAACTAACCTAAGGACATCACACACATCCATGCCCGAGGCATGATTCGAACCTGCGACAATCTGACCTCGACCATCATTTCCACCACAGTACAACAAGGTGGAATTGGTATTGATGTCGCCCGCAGTTATTAACTTCGTAATTCTTGAATGTTGTGCTAGTTCACGTATTAATTGTGCATATAGTTGAATTCTATGAGAGTACTGGGCATACAAAGAAGCAAGCACCCATGTGTCACTACTCTTTGTTACTTCTACGTTTTACAGTGTGTCTGTTGCACACCTGCGTAATCACTGTGTCTCGCCAATTGTAATCCATTACCGCCATTGCGGCCATATCCACTCTTGCACCTGGTATTTCCGTTGTCCTTGTTAGCAAGAATATCGGTTTCCCATTTCTGCTGTACAGTTCTTGAAGGCACATAAAAGTCCACTTTATGCTCTTGGGCTAGCTTCGGAAGTTCCACACTCATAGCACTACTCCACATAGCATTGAGTTGCAGGATTCTCACCGGTGCATAGCATATACATCACACTTCATGCTAATCTGCTGAGGGTCAAATACACTCTCCCTTGAGCCCTAAGAAGATCTTTATACATTTGCTCAATATTCAGAGCTTCTGAACATCACTTGCAGACATGTCTGAAGAGATCAGCAAGCTCCTTTTCATTGGTGGGCAAGTTTTCCGTCCGAAGGATGATCCTAAGTCTGCTATGTTATAGGGAAACAGAATCACGCTTCTCATGTGATAAAGGTATAAATAATCTTTGTCCTGTTTACAGGATATATCTTTGCTCTAGCCTACTTAGTTTAATTTTCAGTTCAGTACTACTGTATTTTATTTGTTCCGGCTTACGATTATTTTCTTGTTTGTCCTGTATCTTGTCCATCGTCTGCTTGTGTTCCTCTACATTTTCATCTTCTTTGCCTTACTCGTCCACTTCGCTTTTATAGCAACAGAGGCGAAAACGAGAACCTGCGAAAACTTGCGGTTAGGTGGAAGGAGCGTATAGGTCTGGGCACTGCTCTGCTTCCGCTTGCTTGCCACACTCGTACCGTTACCGCAGCGTGACGTAGCAAGGCCGTAACGGCTTGGTTGTGGTGTCGCAGTATTTCCCGGACTGCCGTCATCGATTTCTACGCAAAAGGAAGGTGGCCCGCCGCCACTATCTGGAAATTTCTCCCGGTTGCCCAATACAAATGACGTCAGAAGTAATACTTCGCAGTGTTTTATATCTCAATGTGGTAACAGTGACTCAGTGACCGCCATTGGATCGTCATTATCAGACACATTACATCGCCAAAGTACACGCAGAATATATGGCTCATTAGTGATGTGATCTCCTTGCTACCAAGGATGGTTTCTAGAGTATTTGATGTGCTTCGCACATTATACCACCATAGCCATGACTTGAATTAATCTGTAATTGTTCGTACGAGAGTTCTCCATTTTCAGTGCACTGCACTTATCTGCTGTTGAGTTTCGGAGAAAAAATCGAAAGCACCCACTACATACCTCGCTATCCTAACATGGTAGTACTGATCTATACGAGCAATTTATTTATTGCTCTATGTAAGCTGACAAGATTACTGTCTTCAGACGCCCTCTTGCATCTAATCAAGTGTTTTACATATTTTACAGTGCATATGCTGTGGTAAATACGTTGTAGGTTACACCTAATGTGGAATACATCATTTAAAAATTGTTATAGTACAAAGAACGGCATTGTTTGGTGGTGAATCGTGGACTGTGGGAAAACCGGAACAGAAGAGAACAGGCATTCGAGATGTGCAGCTGGAGAACGTTGAAAATTAGGTGGAATGAAAATGTAACGAATGAGGAGGTTCTCCAGTTAATGGGCGAAAAGAGGGAAGCATTAACGCATGGGAAACACTGACAAAAAGAAGGGACAGGATGGTAGGACTGGTATTAAAGACATCAGGGAATAACTTTCGTGGCAGAGGGTAAAATCTGCAAAAGAGAACATTGATTGGAATAAACATTCAGATAATAATTGAGGACGTAAGTAGCAAGTGCTACTCTGAGATGAAGCGCTTGGCACAGGAGAGGGATTCGTAGCGGGCCTCATCACACTAGTCAGAAGACTAAGACTAAGAAGAAAAAAAACAGTCTCGACAGTGTATTCCTCTGTCCTCCGTTCGATAATATCTTACATGTAGTTCGTTGATTCACAGATAGATTTATCTCCACAAAATCCTAACTGGCTGAGATGGATGCCATTCAGCTTCCTCCGGCCATAATACGTTTTCAGATGAGGTATATTTCCTTCATGTACAGCTACTTTCTCTCCTAAATGGTTTTAGTGCATGTTAGAGTGACTGTATGGTCGTTTCGAGTGCATGAGTGTAGAACAATTTTAGTTTAGCTCCACGTTCTTTTGACAAGTACAAGGGCGCTGATAACCTAGCCGTTGGGCATACATAAAATCCAAATTACACACACATATTTTCTTCGCGTAGTTAATAGGTGGGCTGAGTGACTCGACTTTTTGACAACTGCAATATCGACCACTTATGGATCCGACCTCGAACAAATGATACATAAATCAAACTTGTGAAGTGAGTCGCAATCTCCCGAAGTGGCATTCTTAATAGACAGAATTGCACTTCCAACTTCAACACGGGTTTAAAAAGAGAAAGCACCCACGAATGTTTTAAATATTGTTACAAACATAAATCGAGACCCACTGAAGATGACAGATACACGTCGAAACATGTTTGTGTAAGGAATATTAAAAAAAAAAAAATGTGCTTTGTAAAGTTTATAAACTCAAAGAATGAATAACGATTTAGTTTTGAACATGTTATCTTTGTAAATCACTGTAGTCTCTCACATCGTTGCTTGCCACAGCGATCTCCGCACGAAATTGGCGGAATTCATCTCGCAGTCGCTGAGTCACCTCCTTGATTCAGGGCTGTGACTACCAGAGCGTGACGTCACGTGTGGATTTCCCCGCCAGCTCTGCCCACTGACCTCCTCCGGTACATTTGGAGAGCATAGTCGCTGCCGCTATACACTCTCTGATAATTGCTGTCAGAGCAGCTCCTGTTATGAAAATACGACAAGGGAAGCTTAAAAACCAGTGGGAAGGTGGCAGCAAACAGTCCGATCCTATTTGGTCTTGATTTCATTTGCTACCACATATCACTTGCTTCTTATTGGTCTCAAAAGCTTCGATCCAAGCCCACGAACACAGTCCTCATCTTCGGGAAACGAAATGGAAATACCCAAGCGCAGATCTCATGGTATGCAGACACACGATTCTTCGCGTACGTCTGCTAACGATTTCGCTGACGTAATGAATCAATAGTGCTTGCACAGGTACGTAAAAGACATTAAGATTTATTTAGTGACGGACGAAGAACACGTGTATTGCGGTATAGGGGTGTTATACGTTGATGCCACATATGAAAGGAAAAAATTCACATCAGACATACTAGGAAACCGTAGGAAGTCTACACCTCGACTACAGGAAGAGGATTGGAAACATCATCCTCCGGACCGTGTCCAGTGCCTTCCCACTGCGTTGGCTTGGTTGAGCATCCGATTACTACAATCTTGATTTTTGGAGAAATTTGCAAAATGACCGAAATTGGGCAACATGGAACTTCCAGAGAGGAAATCTAACAAGTAACAGATTCGTCAGAAACGATGTACTGCTCGTACAATTATTCTAATGCTCATTAGCTTAATTCTGGGTGATGGCGGGCTGCAACTGTTTCGAAAATAGTAGATTTTACTCTTTATTTTACAAGATTCGTCCGGATAACCACACGCGTTTCCACACCGCTTGCGTGATTCTGGGATTTGCGCCAGCCCCAGACCGGATCCGTCTGAATCTAGCTTTAGGTCGTTCCCACATCCGACTAGATGAATATCAAGCTGCGACTCACGTCCCGTTTCAGTTACACGGTTCGCAAACACTTTGAAAACGTTCTCACACTTTCAAATGGGATAACAGTAGACGTAGAGAGACTTGTTACATCAATTCCGTCCCTTGGACTGATGAGGGTTGGGATGGAGGGTGGAGGGGTGGAGGAAGTTTGCAACAAAAAATGGCTCTGAGCACTATGGGACTTAACATCTAAGGTCATCAGTCCCCTAGAACTTAGAACTACTTAAACCTAACTAACCTAAGGACATCACACACATCCATGCCCGAGGCAGGATTCGAACCTGCGACCGTAGCAGTCCCGCGGTTCCAGACTGAAGCGCCTGGAACCGCTCGGCCACTCCGGCCGGCAAACTCAGAAGTCCCACAGTTCTTTGGAATGTCTGTTACCGACAACTTTTTTCTGGCCTGTAATCGTACCAGCTCCTTGACACCCACACATGATAATTTTGTCATACGTTCCAAGGGGCTATGCGCTCCATAGCATTGTGCTTATGCATGTAATCATGTCTGAGATATCTTTTTGCGAAATTTCACGATACAATTTTTTGAAATTTACGGCAAATTAGAGTCAATCCAATCGTAATACGGTGCAATATGTAGCAAAGCCTACTCTTCGGGAAATCTTTTACGAAATGGAGGCATTGTCGGATCGAGGCACAGCTTCACCATGCACCTGAAGACAGTCTACTGTCTGAGAGAAGCAGACCGTTATTTATAACAAGGAATCTTGCCTCTGATTGGACGAAAAATTTGAGGCGGACACTGCTGTCATTGCTGGAAGAGTCGTTTGATGGCAGCCACAGTGACCTGTCGTGCACATAAGCCATTAAAAGAAGCTCGCTGAATGCATTAATTACGATCGACGTTCAATAAGTAATGCACCACATTTTTTTCTCGGACAGTTTCGGTTGAAAAAACTCAGAATTTGTTGTGGGACATTGTGGGATACTCGCACTTCAGCCCCTATAGTTTCATGAAGTTCCTATAGGTGGCGGCGCTATATGTAGCTTCCAAAAGGCCGCCCGTAACGAAGTTGCGTTCCAAGCAGAGAGATGTCATTGAGTTTCTTTGGCGAAAAATCAGAGCATCGCAGTTATTCGTAGGTGCTTGCAGAATGTTTACAGATATCTGGCAGTGAAAAAAAGCACGATGAGTCGTTGGGCGAAGCGTGTGTCATCATTGCAACAAGGTCGCAGCGTGCCGGCCGGCCGATCGCACACAGCTGTGTTTACTGCAATGTTGCAGCGTGCCGACACTCTCTTTCCGGTTGATCGACGCATCAGAATCGAACATCTCGCTGCACAAAGGGAAGTCTCTCAGCAGTGTTGTCACACTCGTCCATCAGTTGCGATACTCAAAGATTTGTGCTCGCTGGATTCCTCGCCGCCTAAAGAGCGCGGAATTGCTTGCGCGTTACGAGACTGATTGTCACAGCATCTTTCGTCGAACGGGTGATGAAACATACGTCAATCACTTTGAACAGAAAAAAAACGGCAATCCATGGAACGGCGCCACACCACATCTCCTCCAAAGAAAAAGTTCAAAGATCAGTCGCTCTAGTCATGGCGAAGGTTTTCTGGGACTCTTAAGTGGACATTCAATGTCATGTCCTCTCTCACATTGTAACGATCAGCTCTGAAGCGTATAGTGCTACCCTAAGAAAATTGAACAAACGCCTTCAACGTGTTCGTCGCCACAAAAATGCAAACGAACTTCTCCTTCTCCACGACACCGCAAGGCTCACACAAGTCTACACACCCGAGAAGAGCTCATAAAACTTGACTGGACCGTACCTCCTCATCCACCCTACAGCCCGGATCTCGCACCTTCCGACTTCCATATGTTTGGCCCATTGGAGGACGCACTCCACAGGAAGTAGTATGCGGATAACGGGAAGTTTGTTGATTCAGCAAGACTTTGGCTGCGACGTCAACCACTAGAGTGATGTCATGCGAGCGTACAGGCCCTCTCAGTACGTTGGTGTAAGGCTACGAAATGAAAGGAGATTATGTTGAAAAATAGAGTTTTTTAGTCAAAAAAGAGCGAAGTAATATGGTGTTTCGAAATTCTGGATGAAACCAACCTGATGTCAGAAAAAAAAGCGTTGCATTACTTATTGAACCCCCATCGTATTTACTGTATTAATGGCAATTCGTTGCATTATAGGAGTCGAGTAGCGGAGGCCAAAGTGAACGGAAGCACGTGGCATGTAACTGTAAATATGTCTACTAAATCCGTTAATTATTTAATTTTTCATCAGAAAGAGGGCTACGGCCTTGCCACAGTGGCTACACCGGTTCCCGTGAGATCACCGAAGTTAAGCGCTGTTGGGCGTGGCCGGCACTTGGATGGGTGACCATCCAGCCGCCATGGGCTGTTGCCATTTTTCGGGGTGCACTCAGCCTCGTGATGCAAACTGAGGAGCTACTCGACCGAATAGTGGCGGCTTCGGTCAAGAATATCATCATAACGACCAGGAGAGCGGTGTGCTGACCCCACGCCCCTCCTATCCGCATCCTCCTCTAAGGATGAGACGGCGGTCGGATGGTCCCGGTAGGCCACTCGTGGCCTGACGACGGAGTGCTTTTTAATCAGGAAGAGGATCAGGTGCGGGCGGCAGCTGAGTCTAGTCGCGAAATAATGTTAATTATTGTTATTATTCTCGAGTGTCAGGTATTGCATTTTGTGTGATAACTGATGTGTAAAGTCGGCAGTTCAGTATTACGGAGTACAGGACGAAAGAAGTGGTACTTCTTTTCGAACAATGTTTAGATATTCTTTACACAAAGGTAGTGCCATATTTTCCTAAGATTCTCACAATTACAGCATCAGGTGAACAAAGACACAACCGAGGGTCATCTTTTGCGGTGAGGGGGACACATTTTTTAGAATAACTATAGAAAAACTGCGTGATGTACCTGATGTATATGTCTCGAACAATAACCCTCGCGTGGACGCGAATCTGTTACAACCAGATACCGGAGCACGAGGTGAAGGTGTTGCAGTTTCCTCAGCTTCTTTGCAGAGTCTGCACTTTGAGTCTTCTAGTGATTTCCAGAATGTGGCTTTCGTAATGTTAGTTTTCATGGCTTATTACTGTGCAGCAGAAATCAGTCCTTCAGTTTCCTTCTTTGTGATTTAGTGGGTCAGGTCTTTTTATTTATTTTGCCTTCGATCTTCTCCTAAATCTGCCCATACAATGATCCACTGCGTAGGCTCTCAGCCTGGTATTAGGTGTAACTTTCCTGTATTGATTTTTGGTTTGCTGTACCTTGGGAAGCTTTCTGTTGTGCACTTCCAGCAGAACTCATTCTTGGCTTTCACACAGTGTGCCAGTGCACCTTGAAACACGTATGTAACATAGCAGCGATGGCGAGGCATTGTAGCATCTGTGACCAGAGAGTATGCGCTTGACCGCGCGAGTGTTGCGAGCGGTTCTCAGTCTGTCAGTAGTCGTTGCGAGTCTGTAGCTCTGTCTAGTTGAGGGCAGTACTCTGTCAGTAGTAGTCGTGCAGTGCGGTACGCTAATAGTCGTCATGCAGAGCGGTCGGTCAGTAGTAGCAGCCCAGTGCGGTTGTGTGATGTAGGCGGTCGGCAACACTGGTCAAGATGCTGAATGAGGTATACTGTTAATTAATATAATCATTAGACAATGTAAAACTTATTTATTGTAATCAATCTCCAACAAGTCCCCCAATAATAATTTTAATTTCAAAAGCATTTTTTCAAAAATTTTATTTTTTATTGAACTAAAGATTTCGTTGCACTTCCCATTTCATTCCACTTCTTTTAAAGAAAATTTTCAGTAAAATTACAGAAAAAAAGGAATATTATTATTTGCAATGCAGTTCCTCCAAGCCGTGCGCAGAGATAAGAGCAGAAATTTGACATCCAGTTATTCTGAGGTAAGACTTTAATTCTGATTGATTTACACAGGGCCAAAGACCGATGTTTCGGTTTAATTGAATTTTCTTATCACTGAATAGACTTTAATTTTTTGTGAGGAATTTATATTTGAGTCAGATTGCGAATTTCACATTTTTGTTGCCATTGTCAGTACATTTCATTGTGGGCAGGTTACGCATAGAGCAATGTCCATTAGCATTCATAATTAAATATTGTCATGTTTCTTTCTTTCAAATTTTGGTGGGGAGGTTACACTTGGTGACACCCAGTCCAGGATCGTATTTCGTTGAGAGTCTTTTGAGCGACAGTCAGATATCTGCTCTTATTTGCTTAAATATAATTAGGATTTGGCGCAACGCTTTTATTAACTTGTGACTTTCTTTCTACAGGTCAACGGCAATTAGTTGCTCTGTTGTATTTGTGTTGCTTTTGCATTGTGCTTATTTATTTTGTGAAAAATTTTGACTATTGTAAAAATGCCGCGAAAGACTGTGAATAGTGTATCGCGAGGTATTACGAACGAAATTACCGGCTCAAACGACTTTACCGATAGGACATGTGACACGCAGTGTAATGATGACAATCCTGCGTTCACTAACAATCAGTGCATTCCAACCACTAGTGATGGCTTTTACCCTGATAATGAACAAACGAACTTAATTGTCTCGTCTGTTAATTTGACGACAATTGATGACGCAGAACGCTCTATTGTAATGAGCGCTGCCCAGCTTAACACACCCGATTTGGAAAACTCAAGTAACGTACAGACAAATTTGTCTAATGAAAATGAACAGGATACACAAAGTACGACGGATTTATTTAATTCCGAAATAGTGTCTGACAGTCTACATTCGACTGATAAACCTTTTTGTAAATTACAGAATGACCAAATGGTCACACAAAGCGAAACAATTCCAGTTCCACCATTAATTAGCACAGAGAATAGAAATGCTAATTTTGGCTCAGATCAAATTATGGTACTATTGCTGCAACGACTTAACCAAATTAATGAAAAACTTGGCAATAATGACGAAAAACAAGACAAACTTAATGAACAGGTCAAACAACTTAGGGAAGATAACAAACAAGATAACAAACACTTAAATGAGAAACTTGACAATAATGACGAAAATCTCAAACAGCTTAGTGAACAAATTAGAGCCGTTGCCGCGCAGTGCCATGACACTAAGGAACAGTTGCGCGTGGAAATTGAGACTTGTTCACAAAAAAATAGCGAAGAAATTAAGTCTGTTGCGCAAGAATTAAGGGAAATGCAAACAGCCGCAACAGAAACACTCAGAGACGAAATTAGCGGAGTCGCTAAACAATGCTCTGAAAAAGCTACACAATTACGGGACGAGTTTAAAGCAATGACGGTAGAACTTTCGCGCACAGTGGACGCAAAGATAGACGCGAAATTCGAACAGCAGAACACTCAGATGAACGAGCGCTTTAATCAGCACATACAAAACAGTGATACGCGTTTCCGCAAATTTATTCAAGATCAAAACAAAGTAAAACGACAAGTCATGGAAACAATCACTGCACAAAGACAAGAGGACAAACGTAAAATGTTCGCGAAGGCGAAGACGTATGTAGACAATAATATTACTACAGTGTCCGACAAAATTAATACCATAGAACAATTGAACGCGGAATTACGGGATGAAATTTCTGATCTTAAATCAAAAACAGATACACACACAGTAAATATTCAAACAGTGACAGACAGATTCGAACAATTAGATCTAACACAGGATTGCGATGTCGTCAAATCTGACGTTAAAAAACTGAATGAAACTACGCGTAAATTGCAAAAACAGATTAATGCTACTGACACTAAAACTGACGATCAGGCAAAAATACTGACTGAAAAATATGATGAATTGGCCAGTCGTATTGATGCTATCGAAAGTGCTAATGATAATAAATCAGACGATACTGCACCGATTTCATTTAACCAAACACCTGAATTTCAAAACTTACAACAGACAATTAATGAGATCGATTCATCTAACAACACGTTACGTAGGAAGTTGTCAAGTTTACAACAAGAAGTAACAGAAATGAAAAACACTTCAGTTAATAATATACAACAGACACCACTTTATGAACATTTGTCAGATACACGCAGCGCGTATAATTTGGGTAATCTACAGAGAGTACGGGACTTAGATTGCGATCAACCACAGTTCAATAGATTCTCTTACGATCCTGAACATGTTCCATCACACAGAGATGATAATTTCGACTACAAACATTTTCTGTCAGTGAGAAAGTTTAAAGTTTTTAAAAACGATAGAACGCAGATTCACCCACTGGATTGGATTCAACAATTTAGCTTTGCTCTTCCACCGAATTGGCCTGTAACACACAAACTTGAATTTATTTGCAGTTTTTTGGAAGGCGAACCGGCAACTCGTATGAGACCGATCGCGAGGCAATGCTATTCAGTAGAGGAATTTCAGAATGCTTTTCTGTCAGCGTACTGGTCGAAGACGACACAGCGCGGAATTAAAGACCAACTAATTAGTTTGCCAAACTATGAAAACTCAAATTTTCCCAGTGTAACGCAATTTTTTGAGCACATGGTACAACAAAACCAGTACCTAAGTGAACCGTACAGTGAATCCGCACTTATACAACTATGCATCTCTAAATTACCACGGCCATTACGAGTGTCACTTCTAACAGGCCAGCAAAAAGAAAACATTTCAGCATTCAGAGATCTTTTACAGCTCTTGGAAGTACAGCAATCCGATTATTCTTTTGTAAACAAAAACTTTTCGAGTAACAACCAAAGTCAACAACAGTACTGCAATTATGATCAGGGACGTAATTTCAATCGGAAAGATAACAGACGCTTTAGGAACGACAACTACCAAAACTTTAATAACAGGCAAAATTCTAATTATCAATACCGTCAAAATTTTCAGCAACAGGAACAACACTTTAGTAACAATAGAGGTGTTTCACAACAACAACATCAAAACCAGCCGGTTAGCATACCTAACCAACAATGGAATACACAAGGTCAACCAGGCTTTAATGTTTCGCCGCGTGGACGTATAGTCCCTGGTCCAACAAATAGTAACGGACGGGAGCAGAGAAACAACTATGTACAAAGAAGACAGTATTTCAATTCCCATCGCAATACACCGTATAGGAATGACTATTACGACAGACGTATAAACGATGAGCACAATTACCAGCGTACATATAATAACAGTCGGTCCCACCAACAGCAAAATCATACGCAAGAACATATTCTCATGAATGAACCCGACAGTAGGTACCATCCAGAGCGTAACACGTCTGGAAGAAGTAATAGGACAGTTCAAATAGTAGAAATGCCACAGAACCCTCCTAATAATAATAACACGTCAGATAGAATCTGACTAGATAATGTACAGGACGCATCTTCCAATAATACAAGCACTACCTTAGACACGCAAAATGTTGTTCACGAAAATGTAATTACTTTTGACGATATCAGAGACACTCTCTTGCAGGAAAGACCAGTTATTCAGAAAACCATTTCACATCCTGTTATCGAAATTAAAATTGGTTCATCGAAATTCTCAGCAGTAATTGATTCCGGATCACCAATATCAGTAATAAATGAGGAGACTTTTAATGAGTGCAACAAAGAGAATACCTATCCGACATTACCTTTAGGCAAAACAAAAGTGAAAGGAGCAGTATCGAGCAAAGGTGTAGACGTTAAATTACAGACGCATTTATCATTTTGTATTGGAGGTCATACTTTCCACTCTAATTTTTGGATTGTTCCTTTATTGACAACGGACATTATTTTAGGCACGAATTTTCTGGTACAACACGACGCAGTTATCGATTTTCAGAATTCTTATTTAATGTTAAAGGATGAAAACGTACAACTGGCTTTAGAATTTCAGCACTCTTTATCTGCGGAAGAACAAACAATTAACCGCACAGAGGTCATTTCCGCAACACGTAACATAGACTGTAATCCCACATTGTTCACGGATACGTACGTACACAACTATAATACTCCAGACGAAGCTGACTACGACGTAATGCAATTGATTTCTGATAAGGTTAAAGAGAGCAATGCAACTACAGACGACGAACGAACGCAATTACACAAAATTCTTTTACAGCAAGCTCCAGTTTTTGACAACATTCCTGGTACTATGTCCGGCTTTATGTATGAATTTCAAGTGAAACAGCACGACACATTTAAAGCAAAGCATTATCCCATCCCATATATTCACAGAGAACAAGTTAAAAAGGAATTGCAGGATATGCTTGACCAAGGAATTATAGAACCGGCAGTTAGTCCATACATAAACCCGCTACATATTGTTAAGAAAAAAGATGGCTCACTTCGCCTTGTACTTGATTCACGTCACATTAATGACATTATTATTAATGAAACAGATCGTCCACAGACATTAGAGGAACTTCTACAGAAATTTCACGGTACAGCTATTTATTCTACACTAGATTTGAAATCGGGATTTTGGCAAATTCAACTTCATCCAAATTGCAGAAAATATACAGCTTTTCTCTGTTTCGGCGACTGTTATCAATTTTGCAAACTACCGTTCGGCTTAACTATTTCTTCTGCAGCTTTTAATCGCGGTTTGAACACAATACTTCCGACAGAACTTAAAGACAGAATTACGACGTATCTAGACGACATTCTTATCGCAGAAGCTAATTGGTCTGAACACAATCTGATTCTTGAACAACTGTTACAAACTTTTCATGCACAAGGAATTACTGTTAATCTTAGTAAATCGCACTTTGGCAAAACTTCTATAAAATTTCTTGGACACGTAATTTCAGCAGAAGGCATTGCACCTGATCCGGAAAAACTTCAAGCTCTACGTGACATTACCGTTCCTACGACGAAGAAACAATTACGCAGTTTTTTGGGCTTAATTAACTTTTTTCGTAAATTTATTCATCATTCTGCTTTAGACACACCCAGATTATGCCAATTAACAGGTAAAAACACTATTTGGTCTTGGGATAAGCAAGCACACTCTGAATTCATGAACCTGAAACATGCTTTATTGAATGCTCCACTTTTATCGCACCCAGATCTTACTAGAAATTTTTCCATTGCCACCGACAGTTCCAACAGCGCTTTAGGCGTACACATTTTCCAGGAAATTGAAGAAGATGGTTCTACAGTAATTAAAAACATCGCATTTGCAAGTCGCATTTTGTCACCTGCTGAGCGAAATTATTCTGTTACAGAACTTGAAACATTATGTGTTGTATGGGCTTTTATGAGATTTAGGCACTTTCTTTATGGCAGACATACCACAGTTTACACAGATCACAGAGCGATACAATTTTTACTCTCGGCCAAATTCACGCACGACAGATTAAGCAGATGGAAACTATATTTACAGGAATTTAATTTTACAATAGTTCACATTCCCGGTACGCAAAATGTTATAGCAGACGCACTATCGCGTTCTCTCGGCAACAATCAGCAAGACGTAGCAACCAACTTCTGCAAAACAAATTTCAGTGTCATGTACACTCAGCAAGTTGCTTTTGAAAATTTTATTTCATCGTCATTACAGGACATAGCACAAGAGCAAAATAAAGACAATGTGTGGAAAGAAATTAAACACCTTTGGCAAGATAGGAATAATGTTACAATTAGAAACCACTACACTGTACGCAATGACATTCTGTTTCGCCGCTCTCATCCTGACAGCAACAATTGGTTATTATGCATTCCTGACGAACTGGTTAACAAATTAATCTGGTACACTCATTTAAGTTACGCACATTACGGAGCACGAAAATGTTTTCTTATACTGAGACAGAACTGTTATTTTTCCAACATGGAGAAACGTATACGACGAGTTTTAGCGTCTTGTAAAATTTGCCAGAAAGCTAAATCAGACACCACTTCACATATTCCTCCTTTATATCCCATTGTACCTGTTAAATTAAGACATATGGCCGCAGTAGATATTTTTGGTCCGATTCCGAGAACTAACAGAGGTTTTTGCTACATTTTTGTCGCTGTTGAGCTCACTTCAAAATTTGTTACTTTCACTCCGTTACGCAAAGCTACTGCTAAAACTGTTTCTAAAGCATTTGTAAAACATTTTCTATTTCATGTAGGGCATGTGATGAAAGTAATTTCTGACAATGGATCTCAATTTCGTAGTAGCATATGGACACGCATGTTACGAGCCAGAAACATTTCTCCGATCTATATATCCAAGTACCACGCTTCTTCGAACCCCTGTGAAAGATTAATGAAAGAAATTGGTAAGCTGTGCCGAATATACTGCCACAAAAGACATATTGATTGGGATACATACATACTCTCATTCCAAGATGTAATTAATTCCATACCAAATGAATCCACTATGCTATCTCCGTCTGTTATACTGAAAAACGTTGAACCACCAAACAAAATTAAAGAATTTGTAAAATTCCCCAAAAGTCGTCGCCTACGACACCATGAAGTAATTGACATTGCGCTGAACAACATCAAACGTGCCGCAGAGCGCCGGAGAAGACAGCAAAAACAGGTTTGTAGACGCCGAGACTTTCACGTTGGACAGAAGATATTAGTACGTACACACTATTTATCCAGCAAAATAAAAGGTAAGTGCAGTAAATTTGAACTTCTATACGCAGGTCCATATCGGATTCGCAGCATCCCTCACCCCAATGTTGTACACGTCGAAACTTTGAGAACCAGAAAATCGAAAGGCAATCACCATATCTCAAACATTAAACCGTTTATTGAATGAAGAGACTTTATGATTCAACACACTATGATGTCATTTATTAATGCAATTATTTCACTTGACTAATTACTGATGATTATCGCATTTTTTCTTGGCAAGTGCCCGGCAAGGTAAGGTTAGCAGGTCGCTTTTCTTGTCGTTACACATCAGACCGTGCACATTTTCCACTTTTTTTTGTGTATATGATTGTATTCCAGTTTTGTTTATATGCACTGTGAAATAGTTAAATAGTTAAGATATAACACACACCAGTTGACTTTGACATTTTTTTTTTTTTTTTGCCTTATGACATCTCAACATCGTGACTGTTTTACATTTTTTTGCTGCTGCATTGTGATATTCTCTGTACATTTTGGCTTTGAACACTGTCAATGTCTTTGACATATTACGTTTTCTGTCATGTTATACTGTATGGTTAATTATGTTACCATAAACCAGTCATTATCTAGTGGGTATATGATTTATATGCAAGACATTAATCTTTGTTCATCAATTTCAGAAAGGAATGATGATTCTAAGAAATAAATTTAACATAAATGGGAATTTCACCTACGGAATAAACGAAAGGAGATGCAATAACTTTATGGGGAAGAGTAAATGGATCAGGATTGGCAGGCATTAACAAGAATATACTATACTCATCGTAGAATAGCAGTCTTAACTAATTTTTTCTTTCAGAATACAAGGTGATTGATGCAGGCTGTCAGACAGAACTACACATCTTAGTTTTAGTGATGAAATATGCTAGAGATAAGGAATAGTTGTATAATGAGTAATGAAGTGATTTTTTTTTTTTGCAGATGATAATGAATACTGATGAATAATGATGAAGAATATGGTATTATGAATAATGAAGTTTTTCTTTACAGGTGATGATAATAATGAAGTTATGATAATATGGATAATGAATAATGAAGTTTTTTTTCTTTACAGATGAGGATAATGTTGAAGTTATGTATTTATGCTATGTAGTTATTTAAGTTTTTGTTGCAGTTTGCTTTGACAGCAGGTGTTACATTGCATAGTAGGATGACAGAAAGTTTTGGAAAGGACAGCTATGGAACACAATTTATACACATTTCACTACCTGTTAATTCGAAGTTCACTACTTTTCAGCATAGTGTGCGTTTCTTCTTTCAGGTCAATAATCCGTTTTTGTATTTTTTCCAGGAGAAGCTTTTCATGATACTTACTAAACCTGTTAGTTATTATACCTGTTCTAGTACTTGCATTTTTATTTTTTACCCATTTGTGTTTATCACTTATAAATGTGATCACATATACTGCCTTGTTACATAACCTTGCTACAGCTGACTCATGACGAATGACGTTACCTATCCTCATTTGCAGCAATAGGTCAAAAACAAATAGTGTTATGCCTCAGCAATTAATTAACGATCCCAACGCAATGCATTGCTAACAAAAAAAAATGTATTACCAATCCCAAGTAGTGATACCAGTTTGAGAAAATTCTGAATAATACTGATTAGCTCTGAATAGTATGTCACTTGAGTAATGACCTCTTAATGAGAAAGTATATATTTAAAATAATGCTTTGTCACTAGCTAATAATTGCCACTGTTTATTGTAATGAGACTACTTATAATGCACATGATTATTAATGCTATGACTGTAATTAACTGATTTTTAATAATGACTTCGTAATGATCTGAATAATACTGAATGATGAACTATGTTTTATTCTATTCAATACTTGCTGGCCACTGAGTGCCAATAATTAATGTCACTTGAAGAATTGTTATTAATTATGCCATTGATTAGCTCTTGTTTCCAATGTTGATACTTTGTAACCAGAAAAGAATGTGACTGTTTAATAATGCTTTGTAATTAGAAGAAGGCTAATGATTCTTAATAGATTGGAATGACAAATGATTAATTAACTGTAATTAGGATGTTTTGTAATTAGAAGGCTAATGAATCTTAATTACTGTTTAATAATGCTTTGTAATTACGAGAAGGCTAATAATTCTTACTGTATTAGAATGACAAATAATTAATTAACGAAGCCATACCTTGTAACTGGAAAAGAATGTGACTGTTTAATAATGCTTTGTAATTAGGAGAAGACTAATGATTCTTACTATTGGAATGACAAATGATTAATTAACGACAAATGATTAATTAACTGTAATTAGGAAAAGGCTAATGATTATTATTGGAATGACAAATGATTAATTAACTGTAATTAGGAAAAGGCTAATGATTATTATTGGAATGACAAATGATTAATTAACTGTAATTAGGAGAAGGTTAATGATTCTTAATTATACTCTGTAACTGGAAAAGAATGTGATTGTTTCATAATGCTTTGTAATCAGGAGAAGGCTAATGATTCTTACTATATTGGAATGACAAATGATTAATTAACCATGCTACATTTTGTAACTAGGAAAAGAAGACTACTGATTCTATGTAAAACAATTAATGAACATTTTTCTGTAATACTACATACTTGGTACAGAAATGTTCCATAACTGGGCTATGAATGCCACAAACTGCTAATTAAGTCTGTAATTGTCAATATTATGTGACTTGATGTCCTTCACCTCATAAGCTGACTACCCTAAATTACTGCAATGTCCATTTGTCCTGTTTATCCTAGTGATCATGGAGCACTATATTTGGTTTTTGCACTAATTCTACGTTAGTGTGCCTTGTAAGAGCGTGGTGTTGACACGACATGCTGTCCACCACCGTGAGCAATGAAGACGTTATTATGGTCCCACTGTTTGGTGTACCTAATGTACTGCCAAAATGAAAACATGGAACATTACTACGACAGTTCAGTGTCTTGGCTACACTGATAAATTCCGATGGGAAAAGAACTTCAAGTTGTGTCACTTGGTGTTGTACTTCTGTGGAAAGATATGGACTTTCAGAACAGCTGTGTGCAATCTAAAGTGCTACAACCATGATGCAATCCTTCCCTTTCCTATCCTAATTCTTGTCACATAATGAAAATCATTTTTTGGTAACATCATTTCTGTTCATAGGTTATACATATTTTTCGATTCCTGAACTCCAGTGCGAGTACACTTATGTCACTGGTCGACATGATGTTTGCCATTATGTTTATTTGTTGTGAAAATGCTAAAGACATTTTTCAGTGCATGTGCACTTTGGACATGATTTTCTTGCCATTATGTTTATTTATTGCGAAAATGCTAAAGACATTTTTCGCTTTGTTCTGAAGTACAGTATATGTACACTCTTGTCTTTTATATTGTATATACATTTTTTATTTTCTGAACTACAGTGCATGTGCACTCATGTCACTTGTCAACATAATATTTTGCCAGTCTGTTTATTTGTTCTGAATATGCTAAAGAATTTTTTCAGTGCCTGTGCACTTTGTTATCTGTCAAATAATTTGTATATACATTTTTCTGATTTGCTACTATGTTTTGTACTCACATTTTGTCTTTGTCTGATATATTTTGTACTTAGTGCGTGTGCACAACATTTAAATATTCTGTAAGTTGTAGAATTTTGTTAATTAAAGAAAAATTTTGCCGCGCTTGGCAAGTCCAAATGACTCACCATCGCTGCCAAATTTTTGCCCCCCCAGTGGAGGGTTATGAAACACGTATGTAACATAGCAGCGATGGCGAGGCATTGTAGCATCTGTGACCAGAGAGTATGCGCTTGACCGCGCGAGTGTTGCGAGCGGTTCTCAGTCTGTCAGTAGTCGTTGCGAGTCTGTAGCTCTGTCTAGTTGAGGGCAGTACTCTGTCAGTAGTAGTCGTGCAGTGCGGTACGCTAATAGTCGTCATGCAGAGCGGTCGGTCAGTAGTAGCAGCCCAGTGCGGTTGTGTGATGTAGGCGGTCGGCAACACTGGTCAAGATGCTGAATGAGGTATACTGTTAATTAATATAATCATTAGACAATGTAAAACTTATTTATTGTAATCAATCTCCAACAAGTCCCCCAATAATAATTTTAATTTCAAAAGCATTTTTTCAAAAATTTTATTTTTTATTGAACTAAAGATTTCGTTGCACTTCCCATTTCATTCCACTTCTTTTAAAGAAAATTTTCAGTAAAATTACAGAAAAAAAGGAATATTATTATTTGCAATGCAGTTCCTCCAAGCCGTGCGCAGAGATAAGAGCAGAAATTTGACATCCAGTTATTCTGAGGTAAGACTTTAATTCTGATTGATTTACACAGGGCCAAAGACCGATGTTTCGGTTTAATTGAATTTTCTTATCACTGAATAGACTTTAATTTTTTGTGAGGAATTTATATTTGAGTCAGATTGCGAATTTCACATTTTTGTTGCCATTGTCAGTACATTTCATTGTGGGCAGGTTACGCATAGAGCAATGTCCATTAGCATTCATAATTAAATATTGTCATGTTTCTTTCTTTCAAATTTTGGTGGGGAGGTTACAACCTTCTTTTCTTCCACTGCCTGTCTCACTTACAAGAGCCCTCCGTCACCTGTTTTTCTGAATTTTCAACGTCACTGCGAGGATGAAGTGCACGGTGAACACTATATTGCAGGGTAGCTCAGTTGGTAGAGCACTTGCCCGCGAAAGCAAAGGTCGCGAGTTCGAGTCTCGGTCCGGCACACAGTTTTAATCTGCCAGGAAGTTTAATAATTTTTATTTTTGCTTGTGTAAAGAAGTAAGTATTTAAAAAAATTAATTCCTGTTAATTAGTTGTTTCTGAGCCAGAGAGGAGCGGGTGTATATCCTATTAGAAAACTGACTGCTGCTGGTAGTTTCAAATCTCTTCCTGAGTAGTATATCTCCACACTTGTAAACACAATAACTGTACCAAGAGGAGTGCAAACGCTCTCATTTCTAACTTACAGAGTCCTGTTCAAACGTCGACAATCGCCCATTTTACCTATCCTCGAACTGAATTGTAAATGGATGGTCATACAGGATCAAGAGCGTACCCAGAGTCTGAGATAGGAAAGTAGGGAAGGGCAGCTGGTATTAATCTCTCGATGTATGTCAAAATAGTTGGCAAATGGCTCTGGGTACACTTTTCGGTAGTCAATATCCTTTATATATTCCAGTTTTCTTCGAATGATGCCGTATTGATACGTCTGTCTATGCAAGACAGTCTGTTAATCTGTAACTCTGGTCACATGCAATGTACAGCTGTATAATATCTTTTCCATGCCAATAGGGATAAGTTCTCGCAGGAGTAATTATCATTCGAACCGGATGACAATCCGGAGAGTTGTGTTAATATGCAAAGTAATTCACGTGCTTTACTGTAGTCGCTGTGAAGGGAGTGACCGTTAGCGGTATTTTCAGTAGCACTTCTGAACTGCATAGGAGCTTTGGCCTTCATATGGGGATAGTTTCTACTGTTTGTCTTGGTGATTGTCAAACCATACGTTGGCCAGCAAGGTCACCGTATTCTCCCCGCTGAGAGCATTATGAGCAGGGCGCTTCAACCATTCCGTGATCATGACGATCTATCGCTCCAGCTGGACAAAATTCGGCGTGACATCCCTGAATAGGATATCCAGCAAATCAATTAATGTCAAGCCAAATAACTGCTTTCATAAGGGCGAGAGCTGGATCAACGCGTTACTGAATTGCTCAAATTGTGAAGCTCTTTCTCTTGAATTAAAATTAGTTTTTCAGAAATTGTAAGCATTTGTTTGTCTGCAAATGAACATCACGTTTACCGTTTCCCATCCCTTTCGGAAAACTCATTTGTGGTATTTCTTAGAATGTGTTATTCTGTAGGAGCCCAGGTTGAAGAGCCACTACTGCGCAGGTCTGGCTTGCGGCTGTGGTTCGTGAGAAGGGTGCTCACCGTTGGTCGCTCAAGAAAACAATATCAGAAAGTCAAACAGTTTACTGAGTTGTTACACTCACAGCGCTGCAATGCTGCAGCCACTCCCCCTTTAGCGTGTGGCATGGATGATCCCGGTGTGCTGCTATGCCAGGAGACAGCCCGTAAAGTCGGCGCCCACTCAGTGATGTGTGCCCCAGTTAGGTGCGGCATGGATGCTTGCGATAGATGTCAATGGCATTAAAGTCCCCCACAGGTCTTGCAGGGGATAGCATTTTCCAGTCATGGAACTCGTCCCTACAATGGGGAGCGCTTGGCGCTAGGACACCTGCACAATCGTAGGAGGGCTAGCGTCACTACAGCCCCAGTCTCGATTTGCAGCCCCCTGCTGCTGCTGGAGTGAGAGTGGAGGCGGCTCACATATAGAAAAATGTCAAACCCATGGAGGAAAACTTGGTGCCCGAAGACGATCCGGCAGCGGCGGTGGCCTGAACTCGTGGCGGTTGCGCAGATCCTTGCCACTCCAGTGTCTGACATAGTCGTCTCATCGTAACAGGTGCTACCAGACAGTGAATAGTTCAAGGTCATCTATAATGATGACAATAAGCAGTACAATCACCAGTTAAAGAAAACTTTTCACAAACACCGTGTTCTTTAAAGCAAATATTTACAACTTACCTAACCTCTATCTTTCGTCCTTGTTACAGACAGTCAAGGCCACATCAGAAACATAGTAGGACCTACCAAAGTCTTTATTCTCCACCTCACCATCACGATAAGTGCGATAATCAATCGCATCACGAGAATCAAAAGTTTCCAAAACAGCCGCAGTAGAAACACTAGCACCAACATCTCAAATGGTTCAAATGGCTCTGAGCACTATGGGACTTAACATCTATAGTCATCAGTCCCCTAGAATTTAGAACTACTTAAACCTAACTAACCTAAGGACATCACACAACACCCAGTCATCACCAACATCTCAGATGCGACGCTACGGTAGAAGACATTACAGACGTCGAGGAGCATTGTCGTGTTCAAGATTATTGAACTATTGAAAACATTGACGTTAAGAGTGGCACTGGATCGGTGTAGTGAAAAATAAATAGAAAGGAGTTACCTCTACCTCAGTCCTTAACAGTCTTTCTGGTTTTTTTCCCCCTTAGGTATACGTATTTAACTTTAGTATTAGTAGTAATAATGACGACGACGTGTTCGGACACGATCATCGTCCCAGTGTAATAAGAAACGTTATTCTTCAGACTAGGTGACACATTTGCATTGATCCACGGTACAGTCTCGATGATGCTGTGCCCACAGCAATGGTAATTGACGATGGCGTTGGGTTTGAGTCAACATGGAAACACATAGGTATCGTTTGAGCTGGCCGGTTCTAGGCGCTTCAGTCTGGAACCACGCGACCGCTACGGTCGCAGGTTCGAATCCTGCCTCGGGCATGGATGTGTGTGATGTCCTTAGGTTTATTAGGTTTAAGTAGTTCTAAGTTCTAGGGAACTGATGACCTCAGATGTTAAGTCCCATAGTGCTCAGAGCCATTTGAATCATTTTGTATCGTTTGCTGCGGACCCTAAATTCAACAATGTGTGTTGAACGGTGTTTTCCGAAATACTTGTACCTGCACCAGCACTGAACTATGTCTCTAAATCTGCCACAGATCACCTGCTATCCTTATTTACAGAGCGGGCAATCCTTCGGCCTCCATATTCGGTGATGAGGCGTGTACGTCCAACACTTGTCCACCGCTCGTGGTTCCACCATCCTTCAGCCTCTCTCTGTAAATGCCGCAACAGTAACAACCGTTCAGCCCTTGTCCACAGAAGCCATTGCAGAGAGGGGGGCAGCAGTTGCAGATGTCATAGACACTAATGGATACTGTGTTGGCAGCGATTTCAGCGGGTCCCGTTCAAACAGCAACTAGGAGTTATAAAAATTTATTGTAATCAAATAGGAAACTTACAAGAACATCATTTTTTGACATAGTCTCCTTGCGTTTCAACACACTTGGTCCATCGTTGTACAAGCTTCCTGAAGGTTCTCGGTTGAGCTGCGAGCCATGAATGTCCCGCTTCTTTCATTGCTTTGTCCGAGGCAAAACGACGGCCCCTTAATGCGTGTTTACATGGACAAAACAAGTGATAGAAGGGGCAAGATCGCGACAATATGGAGGATGATCCAGTACTTCAAATTTGAGTTTCTGGAGCGTTTCAGCAGTGTGGGCAGCAGTATGCGGACGGGCATTGTCGTGCTACAACACACCACCTTTCGACAGCAATCCTCGGCGTTTGCTTCGAATTGCAGGCTTTAGCCTGGCAGTAAGCACCTCACTGTAACGGGCACTGTTTATTGTTGTGCCCCTTTCCCCATAATGATCCAGTACTGGACGTTGTGCGTCCCAAAAAACCGTAAGCATCAGTTTTGCTGTGGACGGTTTGGTCTTGAACTTTTTCTTGCACGGCGAATTTGGATGTTTCCATTCCAGACTCTGCCGTTTACTCTCCGGCTCGTAATGATGGCTCCATGTTTTGTCACCAGTAATGATCCTGTCTAAGAAGTTGTCCCCTTCGTTACCATAGCAATCCAAATGTTTTTTGCAGATATCTAAGCGCGTTTGTTTATGCAACTATGTGAGTTGTTTTGGGACCGATCTCGCACGAACTTTATGAAACCCAAGTCTGTTTTGGATGATTTCGTGGGCAGAACCGTGACTAATTTGCAGATGATGCGCCACTTCGTCGACAGTTAATCATCTGCCTAAGAGAATCATTTCACGTGAACGCTCAATGATTTTTTCATTTGTGGCGGTAAACGGTCATCCGGCTCCTTCATCGTGCGTAACACATGTGCGACCTGATAAGCTTTCCGACCACAAAAAATGGATCACTGAACGTTGCTCTTCTTTGGTGCAAATAGACAGCGGAGAGCCATGATTAACAGTACGGCAGCGATAACGAAACTAACCTAGCTGTTTGAAAATTGCAAAGATACAACAACAAATAAACAAAGCATGCATCATAAGCGTAAAACGACAGTACTACCAAAATAAACAAAAATATAACTAAATTGGCCGGCCGGAATGGCCGAGCCGTTCTAGGCGCTACAGTCTGGAACCGCGCGACCGCTACGGTCGCAGGTTCGAATCCTGCCTCGGGCATGGATGTGTGTGCTGTCCTTAGGTTAGTTAGGTGTAAGTAGTTCTAAGTTCTAGGGGACTGATGACCTCAGTAATTAAGTCCCATAGTCCTCTGAGCCATTTGAACCATTTTTTTAACTAAACTGTGGATAATAATTGACTTACCCTCGTAGTATACTGACTGAAGTCTAATGATCTCATGAAAAGATCCATGCACTGGTAAGCCATTTAAGCAAACACTGTTCCGCCCGAATAAATATTTTTATTTTGTTCTGTGCTATAAATCTTCTTAGGCTTTTGCGCCATAGTCGAGTGTACAAGGCGTTTGCCATGGCTCTTGATAATATTGCAGTAGATCATCGTCAAACAGAAAATTGTGCACTGTTTGAAATATAGTAAAATGGCGATCATTTGCTAAAAGACTCAACACGATTGCAAAGTAATGTTGTCCACAGTGAGCTCAAAACGCCATTGTTTTGGTCGGTTTCCTCCCAGTGGAACAAGGTTGACAGTGGCTACTGCAGTAATTTGTGGTAGGGTTTCTACGCGGCTGGTTTAGAGAGCCTGAAGTTGACGAGTATTTACACTCGTTACGCGCGACCAGCCTTGCAAAAGCCCTGTCTCTTCACTGCATCGTCAGGATTGAGCAGCTCGGTCTGGCTCGCCTTGAATGTGTAAACAGCCCTGTTCCTGCAACAGGCATCCTGACACCTTGGTGCCCACCGTCTTTTCCAGTTGCTGTGGCTGAGGTTCTATTATCCACAGTAACGCCAAAAAAATCGTGATAGCACCACAGTAACAAGGACCGTTCTCTTTGCAGAGATTCTCTAGGACTTTGGGAACATTCCGTTGGAGTTTACATGGAAGCTATAAAAATAGTATTTCTTCAGTGCAGTCGTTGGGTCTTAATATTCATCTGAGTGTAATCAACTTGCTACAAGACAAGTGATCAGGTGCGTTCTAGTTTTGCCATTTTGACCTTATCTTGCTTGGTAAGTCGGAGCCGGTGGCTCTTATCAGAAATGTTTTTCATTAATGTAGCAGTGCAGGGAGGATTTCGTGACATAACAAAGAAACTTCGTATAGAAGTGACTGTTGTACACCGACATCAATTATACAGGAGTTAGGAAACTGTTGGTCTCATAGTTTTTTGTGACATTACATTCTTCTCATCAAAACTAATAAGCGTAATTTTTATTTGTCAGTAGGAAGGCTTTGCCACTTTTCTTTTGAAAGATATAGCTCATAAGTTAATGGTTTTGAACTTAGACAGTTCACATGTTAATGCTGCTCTGTATCCTACATATTTTGACAATACTTTTCTTTGTGACATCTGAGCCTCATTGAGAGGCTTAAAGTTGACATTATCAATGGATATTTCGTTTTTTTTTTTTAATGTTTCCTCCTTCTAGGTTTCGCTCTTTTTACATCGGTTTTGCTTTGCTATGACACGTCTAGGGCTCGGCAGCGGTACTCAGCAAAAAAAGGAAAACCCTGCGATTTCACGCCTTAAAAAAATTAATCATTCATACTGGATACAGCAATCAAATCTTTCCACTGAAAAGTTCTCAAATCTGTATTGCAAACGACCGCCCACACAAGAAAACACAGATTAAAACATATTTATAAGATTTTCAGCAATGAAGGGTTGCCTTTTAATTGATCTAGTTTATTCCATTGACGTAGAGTATACAGTATATAATCTGAGATCAATACTAGTCATAAAAAAAAATTTGTTGTACGAAAAGTATAATAAGAAAAAGCTATCTTGAAACTAAAAATCGTGGAATCTTAACTACCCACAAAAATGCTAAACTGTTAAAATTGTGTGTGCTAGACAGTTAAAATGATTATTAATAAAATATTTTCACTAAGAATATCGATTCATCGAACCAGATTATCCTCCAGTTATTTATGATTAAGCTAAACTAGTAACAAGGGTACAACATATAATATGAGGTCAATACTAGTCATAAAAAAATAAATTTGTTGTACGAAAAGTATAATAAGAAAAAACTATCTTGAAACTAAAAATCGAGGAATCTTAACTACCCACAAAAATGCTAAACTGTTAAAATTGTGTGTGCTACACAGTTAAAATGATTTCTAACAAAATATTTTCACTTAGAATATCGATTCGTCGAACCAGATTATCCTCCAGTTATTTATGATTAAGCTAAACTAGTAACAAGGTAGACTGCTAGCAGATGTCACTGAATCTGCATTCAGCAGTTTCAGCGACTTAGGTCTATTGATTCTTCTAGACATCTCAACTTCAGCTGATGGTCCTGTTCTGAAGATGGCTTAACACTAGGCCGAAATCAGTCATTTTAAATAAAATAAGCAGTGCGATCTAGACTGTTTTTCACTAATTATATCGCTCACAAGATCACTATTCTCCAAAAGTGTCACCAATAATTTTGAATCAAAACATGACACTAACATATTACTAATTTAAATATAAGACATTCAACACGAGAAAACACATTGTATCATTGTTATTTGGACTTTCTTTCTGCAGTTTTCCCGGTCCGTGTTCATTACAGACTGGATGGGATGGAAAATTACGTTTAGATTGCAAGGTTTCCAAACGGCTGAGAAAAGTTCCATTTGTGCTTTATCCCCCCGGTACTAATTTTTTCCGTTTGCCTCAAAATTAAATTATGACGAGCGATTAATGAGCGAGCCCAGTCTTCCCTTGCCACTTGAGTTTCGTTATTTAACATATGGTATGTGCCATTACTTTCGGCAAACTCATAAATCGGTGTGCTAAACGTCGGAAGTTTTTAAACGTAAGGCTGTTGAACATAGAATCCAGACTGATACAGTGCTCCGCCAGTTCAGTTTCCTCTGCCTCGGAAAATACTCTCTTGACACATCCGAATGTTGCCAGTCCGTACCTTGCTTTAAGTTCTATACGTAATGTGCATTCATTGCATCCAAGCAATTTAGCTGCATTTCTAATGAAAGGTCCGTTACCTATCAGGTTTTTAGCCTCCTCTAACGTTTTTAAAGACCACTGCGTGGAGGACGTTTTTCTCTCATGGTGTTTGTAAGATGAAGTCGAACTAGTCTCATTAATACTGAATCAGTCGATGTTAAACAGTGAACTATAAGTTCCGATCCATCAAATACACTATTGGCCATTAAAATTGCTACACCACGAAGATGACGTGCTACAGACGCGAAATTTAACCGACAGGAAGAAGATGCTGTGATATGCAAATGATTAGCTTTTCACAGCATTCACACAAGGTTGGCGCCGGTGGCGACGCCTACAACGTGCTAACATGAGGAAAGTTTCCAACCGAGTTCTCATACACAAACAGCAGTTGACCGGCGGTGCCTGGTGGAACGTTGTTGTGATGCCTCGAGTAAGGAGGAGAAATGCGTACCATCACGTTTCCCACTTTGATAAAGATCGGATTGTAGCCTATTGCGATTGCGGTTTATCGTATCGCGACATTGCTGCTCGCGTTGGTCGAGATCCAATGACTGTTAGCAGAATATGGAATCAGTGGGTTGAGGAAGGTAATACGGAATGTCGTGCTGGATTCCAACGGCCTCGTATCACTAGTAGTCGAGATGACAGGCATCGTATCCGCATGGCTGTAACGGATCGTGCAGCCACATCTCGATCCCTGAGTCAACAGATGGGGACGTTTGCAAGGCAACAACCATCTGCACGAACAGTTCGACGACGTTTGCAGAAGCATGGACTATCAGCTCGGAGACCATGGCTGCGGTTACCCTGGACGCTGCAGCACAGACAGGAGCGCCTGCAATGGTGTACTCAACGACGAACCCGGGTGCACGAATGGCAAAACGTCATTTTTTCGGATGAATCCAGGTTCTGTTTACAGCATCATGATGGTCGCATCCATGTTTGGCGACATCGCGGTGAACGCACATTGGAAGCGTGTATTCTCCATCGCCATACTGGCGTATCACCCGGCGTGATGGTATGGGGTGCCATTGGTTACACGTCTCGGTCACCTCTTGTTCGCATTGACGGCACTTTGAACAGTGGACATTGCATTTCAGACGTGTTACGACCCGTGGCTCTACCCTTCATTCGATCCCTTCGAAACCCTACATTTCAGCAGGATAATGCACGACCACATGTTGCAGGTCCTGTACGGGCCTTTCTGGATACAGAAAATGTTCGACTGCTGCCCTGGCCAGCAGATTCTCCAGATCTATCAGCAATTGAAAACGCCTGGTCAATGGTGGCCGAGCAACTGGCTCGACACAATACGCCAGTCACTACTTTTGATGAACTGTGGTATCGTGTTGAAGCTGCATGGACAGCTGTACCTGTACACGCCATCCAAGCTCTGTTTGGCTCAATGAAGGCCGTTATTACGGCCAGAGATGGTTGTTCTGGGTACTGATTTCTATGCACCGAAATTGCGTGAAAATGTAAATCACATGTCAGTTCTAGTATAATATATTTGTCCAATGAGCACCCGTTTATCATCTGCATTTCATCGTGGTGTAGCAATTTTAATGGCCAGTAGTGTATGTTTAATTAAGCTAGGCTTTCAGTATTAGAATGGAAGAAAGAAAAAGACAAACGTTTTGGGCAAAGGTATGCATGCAGACGTAATTCGTGGGATCTTTGCCCCGTGGCATTGATTTCTGAAACTTCTGATGTCAGCTTCCATACATTTCAAGTTGTTAAATTAACAACTAAGCTTATAGCGTAAGTTTAGTTTTGTATTTACATACGAGGTATTGATAGTTCTTTGGAATTTTGTTATAGCAGACAAACAGCCATCAATTACGTGGTAAATACTTACATGGAAACTTCCAAAAATCTTACTCACCTCATATCACGAAAGCTTCAAAGTAGAAACTACAGAGTGTTTCAAAAAGAATATAGTATTACAAAGTATTATTTTGTCCAAATTATCGATCGCTGCACCTCGGCTTGGCTATTGGAGAAACGAATACATAGTCTAGTTTATATTAATAGTCGATAGATGTCAGGTGTCTTATCTTTTGCTTGGTAGCCGTCATATGTTTAAAATGGCTACTCCGCAGCAGAAATCATTTTGTGTTCTCGAGTTTGCGAAGTGCAATTCCGTAATTACTGTGCAAAGACATTTCAGGCTGAGGTACCAAACTGATCCTCCGAATGGATGGAACATCCGCAAATGGTATCGACAGTTTATAGATACAGGATGTGTATGTAAAGGAAAGAGTCCTGGACACCCTCGTTTTCCTGAAGAAAATGCTGCACTAATTCAAACTGCTTTCCAACGTAGTCCTTCAAAATCAACTGCCTACAACAACAATTTGGCGTGTTTTGAGACGTCGGTTGATTATGAAGCCGTACAAGTTATAGCTGTTACAAACTCTACTTCCTGATGACAAACGCAACCGTATGGCATTTTGTAACGAGATTCTTGTTGCTATTGACAATGATAACACTTTCGCACAACGCATCGTGTTCAGTGATGAAGCAACTTTCCAAGTTAGTGGTCAGGTAAACAAACAAAATGTTCGAATTTGGGGCATACAGAACTCACATGCAGTGATTTAACATGTACGATATTCGCCCTAAGTCACTGTGTTTTGTGCGATATTCCGATCATCTGTTTACGCCCCATTCTTCTGTGATGGAAACACGGCTAGCGGTCAGCAGTACCTCACTATGTTACAAAACTGGTTGTTTCCGAGGCTGCACGAAGACAACTTCATTTTTCAACAAGACGAGGCACCCCCCCAATGGAGTCGCCAAGTGCCCGAATATCTGAATGAAACACTACCGAACCGTTGGATTGGTCGTCAAGGTTCAAAAATGGTTCAAATGGCTCTGAGCACTATGGGACTTAACTACGGAGGTCATCAGTCCCCTAGAAGTTAGAACTACTTGAACCTAGCTAACCTAAGGACATCACACACATCCATGCCCGAGGCAGGATTCGAGCCTGCGACCGTAGCGGTCGCGCGGTTCCAGACTGTAGCGCCTAGAACCGCTCGGCCACCCCGGCCGGCGGTCGTCAAGGAGCTGGAGACTTAGCATGTCTCAGCTGGGCAGCACGGTCACCGGATTTGACACCCTCTGACTTCTTGCAGTGGCGTTTCGTTAAAGACAACGTTTTGTACCACCACTCCCACAGAACCTGGAAGAGTTGAGGAACCGGATCCGTACTGCCGTAACATTAGTGACGAAGGACACGCTTGCCCGAGTGTCTATGTGATATTGTTCGTGTCGCTGATGGAAGACATATTGAACATCTGTAGTCTGAACTTGAGAGGTTCGTAAATATGTGTGTAAAGTTTCGTATTCGTATGTCTTAAACTTTAATAAATAAATGCATTAGAAATACGTATATTCTTTTTGAAACACCATGTACTATCACAACACACGACACTCTTCCGTCATAAAAGCTCTCGACTGAAGATTCAAGGCTGCCACATTACACTCAGAAGCATGAAAAGCTCTAGACTCGCATCTCTGCCCCGTGCGCACCTTTGCCCCCGCCTACCCTATGTGACGTAGACGCATCCGGGGTGATCAGACAAGTCTCAATGGCGAACAACGAACATCTCTAGGTGAAGAACTGATAATCGCCAGAGAATGAAATCCCTGTGGCCCGAACACAATTGAGATCATAGTAGAAAAAGTGAAAACCCTCATGGATCCGTTCCAAAACGTTGGACAACGAACATGACGCAATATGTCGCCCGCTGTGTTCGGTGACTGCTCAGACCACTTGGAAAAGCCCGTTGAGCCGATGTGGACATGTTGCAGCTGTGTCAGACCAAGTCAGATGACTTCTGTAGCCGCCTGATAACAATGAACAAGTGCTGGATGATATCGAACCAAAGAAGCAAAAAAGCAGTTGCAAAGTGATGTCACAATTTAATATGAACAATTTTATTAGTGAAATGAATGTTTGACACTGTGCGATGTATGTAGGAGTGAAGAACGGTATAATCTTGCGGAGAGAGGTGAACAATATTATTATCTCTGATTTATGTATAATTTTTGTGGTTATCTGGAACGTTAATTGTTTTGAATATTCTTCTTCTGACTATTGTTAAGATTCTCCTGAAACTACTACAGCTCTATAAATGCATTGTATAGTATCAGAAGAAAGAGCTCATCTCACCTGATTAAAAGGTGACATTCGAAATTAATTATTCTTCTAAAATTACATTCTCATAAATGCCTGGAGAGTTCCAGACATCTACGTTGACGTGCGTCTGGAGAGACGCTGGAGACGTGGCGAAAGAGCCTGCAATCACACGGCGATTCTTTACAGACTCAAGAACTCGCTATGAAATAGCGTTAACGGCGCTTTACTAAGATTTCGTCACTCAACATATTACGCAAAAACGTGTTTAGTTAACAGTACATCACTTGAAAGCCAACAATACAAACCAAACTCTCGTCCAAATAATATTCCAACACAACATAAACCACCACAAAAAATCCAATATTATAACAGGAACATGTGAAATCATATATTAGTTTCAATGGTATTGAGAAACGGCTAAAGTCGCTGAAATTTGACAAAGCTCATTGATTCCATGGAACAGCTATCACATTTTATACCGAATCTGAGGCTGAGTTAACCCCTCTTTTAACAATAACCTAATGTAGATCCGTCGAACGAAAATCTATGCCCGGTGGTTGGGAGAAAGCACGAGTAATACCTGTCTACCGCCTGGTATCTTTCATATCCGTTTGCTCTAGAATCTTAGCACCTTTTCTGAGGCCAAACATAATGAAGTATCTCGTACGGAATATCCTCGTCCAGGCCAACCAATACTGATTCCGAAAACATCGATCATGTGAAACACATCGCGTACTTTTCTCACATGAGTTCCTGAAAGCCATGGCTCAAAGCACTCAGTAACATGCTGTAATTCTCGAATTCTGGAAAGCATTTGACTCGGTACCACATCTACGATTACTATCAAAAGGACGATCCTTGGGGGTAGCAAGCGAAATTTGTGACTGAATTGGGGATTTCTTGGTAGGAAGGACGTGGCATATCACCTTGGATGATGAGTCATCGACAGACGTTGAAGTAACTCCGGATGTCGCTCATGGAAGTGCGTTGGGATCCTTTCCGTTCATATTGTATACTAATCACATTGCATACAATATTGATAGTAACCTCAGACTTCTCGCACATGATGCAGAACAGTCTGAAAGAAGGTGCACAAATATTCAGTCATATCTTGACTAGATTTCAAATTGGTGCAAATATTGGTAACTTTCTTAAAATGTTAAAGCATGTAAAAAACAAAAACTAAACATATTATCCTATGACTATTGAATCAACAAGTCATAATTGGAAACGTCCAGCTCATGGAAATAGCTGGGTGTATTATTTTGTAGGGCTATGAAATGAAACGATAACAAAAGTTCAGTCGTAGGTAAAGCAGACTTAGGTTTATTGGTAGAACACTAGGTACATGTAGTGAGTGTACGAAGGAGGTTACTTACGAGTCACTCCTGCGACCCATTATAGAATACTGCTCAAGTGTGTGGGATCGGTATCAAATAGGACTAACACGGGGATACTGAACGTATACAGAAAAGGCTAGCACGGATGTTCACACGTTTGTTTGAGCCGTGGGAGAGTGTCACAAATGGTGAAACAACTGAGCTGGCAGACTCCTGAAGACAGGCGCAAGCTATCCCAGGTAATTATTATAGTGCTGCGCCTGTGTTTTTACGATGACCTGAAGGACATTGCAGAATACATCGTAAAAACACAGATACAACTTAAAGTATTTGTGTTAAGACAAGGCCCCGACAATAATCATAAGTCTCTCCCTGTGCGGTAAACACAGCTACTGTGGGAGAGCAGGACGTAGACACACAGTGACGTAAGGAAGTTTGGGTCGACCCTGGAGGCGTGTACGGATGGCCGAGGCGGTTAAGGCAACTGCTCGAGTAAAGCGGGAAATTCAGGGTCGAGACCCGGCCTGACACAAATTTTCTGTCATCAGTACATTGTGTAGCTGCGAGTAAATTTCCTGTACGTTTCTGCCTACTTACAAAGTTTCAAGGGCGAGAGGTAAATTATGTCTGTAGGAGTTTACTAGAACCCCCTTTATATCGGTTCCGTAGGGATCGTGACGACAACATTTGATTAGATACAGCACCCACAGATACATTTAAACATTCTTCCAGCTCTCTATACATGAGTGGAATGGAAAGAAACCCTGATAATAATGGAGAGTGCTGTTTGCCAAGCATATCATAGTGGTCTGTAGAATGTAGATGTAGATGTAGGCGTCGCTATTGAGTGAAATCTGTGTGGGGAGAAGGGATGGTGGTTATCGCTGAAACAATCAGTTTTCGGTTACATCGGGTTTTATCCACAGCAGTTTAACATTACTGTTAAAATCTCTCAAAATAATTGGTTTCTGAAATAGCCGATTTTCGGATTTTTGTTCCTGTTGTAACAGATCAACTACTTTCTATTTTTATTGCATATTATGAACGAATTGTTTAGTTTTAATTTATTAGTGTTGTCACAATTTCCTTCCTCTTTTATCATTTCTTAGAAATGGCAGTCTAATCTTCTACCTTTTAAAGTAAATGGAGCGCATCAGTTCGCAAAAATGCAGGAGTGTCAAAAAGCACGTCTATATTTCTGAAACTAATGAACATATACAATGAATTTTATTTTTTGATCAGCGGGAAACTCAATTTTTTCGTACTTTTTCATAGATTTTCATTATGACCCACTTCAGATGCACGGCTTATGTTCATGCGGTATTTAGTCTGTTCCCACACTGCAGCGCGCATGTCTTGAGTAACAGGTTCCACAACTGCTGTTATGCGATGTCTCAGTTCATTCATTGTTGTTGGTAACGGAGGCACATTAACAGTGTCTTTTATAAACCCCCACAAGATTTACAGTCAGGTCCGGTGACCTTGGAGGCCAGTACTGAAGGCTGAATCATTTGGTCCAGTGCGAACGACCGATCGTCCAGTAATTCAAAATTGTTATCTATCTCGGGTTCTTTGGCCGACGTTCATCTAATGATTTTTCTGACGTTTCGCCAGCACGAGTGGCTGGCATTGTCAAAGCATCACCCTCCATTGCCGGTGGTGAACTGGAGCCGAGCTCGCGGCCGCAGACTATATGTACCTGGCGCGCCAACGTCCGAGGGCTTCTCCGCGGTCATTTCCGGTGCGGTTCTCCTCTTGCTACCTGCGACGGTCGTTCGCTGCAGTACGGGAAGCCAGGATCCGTTTACCTTAAGGCTTTCCTCTTTCTTGTTGAAACTGTTCGCGTGTTTTTGGATTTCTGCAGCTTCTCTGAACAAGCGCGTGTGATAGTGCTTCTCTACAGCCAGAACTTCCGCGTCGGCGAATTTTATTACGTGGTCGGTCTCATTCAGTGCGTGCTCTGCCACGGCCGATTTCTCCACCTGCCCCAACCTGCAATGTCGCTTATGCTCTTTGATCCTGGTGTTAATGGATCGTCCAGTCATTCCGACATAAACTTTTCCTCATTCGGGAATATACCGTATACCTTGCACATGCGGAAAAGTTTATGTCGGAATGACTGAACGATCCATTAACACCAGGGAAAGAAACTGTTCTTGGGAAACTACATCTATAGTGACCAAAAGGCATTAAATGATGTTCAAGCACTTGTGTTACAGCAGCGGTATGAATAAAATGATAGTAATAATAACAGTAATAATCGAATTATCCGGCAACTTCACACTTCACAGTGGATTTTCTTGAACTAAGAAATTTGCTGAATTTGTGAAAAATCAAAATGGCTTCACATCCAGCCTATGATGCCTAGAAGAGTCTTTACATCCTGCTGACATGAGAATAGCATAATCTCTGCGTCAGAAGCTTGCTTCTACTTGACCATTTAATAGACTCGCATTTTTTCCACCGTGACTAATTTTGTAAGCTAAGCACATCATCCGTTGCAGCACACTCTTGGGGCTGGGTAATGTGGCCACAATGGTATGGTGGAACGAGCTATCACAGGTGCAGTGCGTGGGTTCAGGCATTTACTTTTAAGAGGCACAAACAGATTTATTTTACCTGTGGTAACCTCAAGAGAAAGACGTTATAATCCAGAATCCGCATTAAACATCATGTTCCTTCATTACCAACTGGGCAGAGCCGGTTTACGTTGGGAAATGACACAGCGGAAGTCATGGTAAACAGAAATACAGTCGCCAGTAAGCTTACTTACATTAGAAAATTTTATTTTATTTGATGAACCGATAGCCATTTAAAGGGACAGGGCTCTTATTTTACTTGTACTTGATTGAACTAGAGACGTTTAAAAATTTGGTGCTGGACTGTGATTCGAATTCGTATCTCCTCTTTCGAGGATCTGAATCTCTCGGAACAGTATAGTTCAGTCATTTCGTTCCTTTTCCCAAGACTGCAATCTTCTCTAGGTCTCCTCCAAAGGTAAGTATGTGGGTCTGAAACCTGATCCAGTACAAAAATATTCATAATTTCATTTCTAGCTTTATCAAGTGCACACCCACCTGCTAGTGAAAATTAAAGCGCAATTTCAATGTCTGTTCATGTGTTTCCAACAATCGCAACAGGTGTCGTTATTTCTGGTCAAACACGCACACATCTTACTGTTCATGAGTAAGCAATGATACTTAAGCTATATTCGTGGATGCACGGTAGGTGTGCAGTTCGATTGTCGCTTAGGCACAAAAGTTTGTATCCTTATTTTAGATTCAGACACCTAGCGGCTCGTAAGAAAAACCGATACGTAACATTTGATTTTTCTTAGTTAACAATCGGATTACGTGTTGGGTTCGTATCTCCGTCACAGAACTTCACATCATGCACTTCATCTTTAAATGCATGCACACTTTGTTACTTCAGAACGGAGGTATATCAGACATCTTTCGTGGTTAGATAACAGGGACGAAAGGGTCTTGATAGGAGTCACGGTTTATTACAAAAATTGTCGTCTTTTATTTTCAAGTTTAGATTTGGTTACTGGTATGGGCCAAAATTTCGGTAATTCATGACTCTTCATGGCTAATCATCAATATGATGTGATTAGATTAGATTAGATTACATTAGATTAACTCTTGTTCCATAGATCATGAATACGACATTTCGTAATGATGTGGAACGTGTCATTTTAATGAAAGATTTCTTTAAATACCATGATTCAATTTCTTTACAACAATTTTTTACACTCTCTCTCATTGCTTTTTATTTATCTCTCTCTCTCTCTCTCTCTCTCTCTCACACACACACACACACACACAAACACACACACACACACACACACATTCTTTTTTATTTTTATTTGTATGTTGTGCTTGACTATCGGCGAGGCACGAAAACGCCTGTGAATGACTTACTTAGTTTTGAGTACACTTACGAAAGAAATATAAAAACAACAATGAGAGTTACTGATTTATGATGCTCAGTTTGCAGTCAGTTCTGAGTATTATTAGTAACTACGCTCCAGTCCCTAAACCTAGTTACAGAAAGCGAATCAGACGCATTACGTATTCCAGGCCGTAGCAGATGCGACTTGGAGACACCAGCTATGGTCACTTCCCAGACCGCTGTAGGATCACATCGGTTCGTCTTCTTCCTGCTGGTACTGTAACTGAGATTTGGCAACAAGGCAACGTATGTTTGGCAACTCTGTGATCGACGAGTTACTTCCTGGTGTGCACGGAATTAAGCCTCAAAGTTCACTTGATTTTACCTGTCATTTCCATTGAATAATCTGAGTTATTATCGCTTGAAGGGTAGCAAAAGATTGAAAATTTACGATTTTCAGCCCAGGAAAGTCGTTGCAGGTGGAAACCGTAACTAATCTCGACCTTCAAATAGCGGTTTACGAGTTCGAGTTCCTATTGCCCTCGTAATAGGAAGCTCAGACCCATACCTCCTCGCCAGCTCTGTGGTAACGTGCTGACCTGTGAAAAAGCGTCTGTTACGGTTCGCAGTTCCAGTCTCACTGACTGTAACGTTTTTATCCCTTCTGTGAAAGAGCTACAAGCAGTCAGATCAAACATCAATAAGGAAATCGCAAGAAAATGCTTTCAGCTCATAGTGCAATGTTGAAAAACCTACAATGCTGCACAACAGGTAAGGCCTCTTTCCGCTGCTGCCAAGCGAATTTTGGGTTTCTAGGAATACGTAACTATATTTATGAATTGCCACATTTGCATACCTCTTGAGTATGACACAGCATACCAATTAAACACAGACCCAATCAAAATCTAAGTGAGTAGTAGTTTACTAATTCGTGTCGATAGAGGCATGCTTGTGTACAGATACTTTCGTCGTAAGGTTATCATGGTTAGTTTTATTTCATTTCTTATAATACAGTGCACAATTTTCGTAAGGTTTCCTTTAGTGTTGTTAAAACAATAGTAAACATGAGAGAGAAATTAATCATCAACGATATATGCGAATTCTCTGATGTTACCTATGACAGTCTGACAATGCACATGCAGTTTATTGATTACATGCATGTAGAAAACTTGTTCTGAGTTAAAGCTGTCAAACAAAGTTTGAAGAAGAATAAAATATCGCTACCACACGACGGCTAATGTAGAAAATACTTTTCTGACATATTATGGCACGATGCGCTCTCCCTGCACATCTTCGAGATGCATCTGCTGCCTGCTGTCTATTAAACCTGAATAGAACAAAATGTCACAGTAGTTAGCCCTTTTTCCACATGCGACTACTTTGGGCTGAGAAGTGAAGGGAATTATGTTCAAAGTTCCATTAGATTGATACCTTCAACAGAGAGCAGAATTGCGTTTTAAAAAATGCAGCACTGAATGTATTCGAACTCGCGACATCTTATCTATGCTACAAGCTGACACGTAGCTACATAAGCTCCAGAGCTCGGCAACTATTCCTCCAGAACTTTTGGATTCCACAGCACTGTGAGATTATGCATATGGCCAGGTCTTGACTTTCTGAGAGACAAACAGTTACAGCTTTTCTTTTGGACTGAACGACGTTTTCTAGTAACAGATAGCGCAATAGAATAGCTCAAGTGGAAAGGAACACTTCCTATTTAAACTTCTGCATCCTACACTGCTGGCAGTTGTGTGTAGGTGGCAGTTACGTGATTTTATTTCTGTGATTACAAAATAGTCGAATGTATACACTGGGTAGCCGAGGCAGCTAGTTCATGGTGATTCGGTCAACCAAGTAAATGAATTTACTGAACATGCTGCAAATTACTACAGGACGCCTGTGTGTCAGAATTCTCATCCAGTGTGGCGCAACTGCGTTACGATAGAAAAATGACTCGCAGAGAAGAGGATTTCGTGGTCTGTTGGACGGATGGTAGGTTGTTATACCTATGGTCTGGGTTCGATTCCCACTTCCGTCAATGATTTTAGATAGGGAGAGACAGATTCCATTCTCTCCTGGCTACACCAAGTGAAGGAGATATAATGGCTGCGTGGTCTGAAAATTCACATTAAAGATGATATTCCTTCTTTACCACGTAGACGGTAGGTTGAACCACAATAAAGTCTGGAGTGGCGACATGTAGAAACTCTATCACCAGTAAACTTTCTTATACTAGTTATTTATTTCAAGTGATGACACAAACGCTATGTATGGTCACAGGACACTTATTCCATCTTTTATTTGAGCTTCTGTATGTCGATAAAATTGGTTCTAAACTGGGAATGCAACTCAGACCGCCCTTAACGCGGAATTTGATCCCTTCGTGGCAATACAGCTCGGCTACAATTTGTTGTTTGTTCAAAACTGCAGATTCCTCAACACCTTCACATATTACGCGTGAATGGGATCGAATCCTGGCCCGGCACTAAAGATTTAATTATGTATTATCAAGCTCTATCAGGAGAACACCTATCTGCTGGTGGATAATAATTTTGATTTTTAATGTATTTTCATTCGTTGTCAACACTAACGATATCTGACGTTTTTAACTCCCAGTGAGACACAGAACTATTTGCGAGATGACTGTAAGTTCAAGATGCTATTCTGAGCAGCTGGTGGAGAAAAATTCGGTAGCTGACGTCTCTTTGTGTGTAGTCAACAACGATATGTGTGGGGCTCTATTCCCAGTGAGCGCTGAACTCTTCGTCATATTATTTCAGTTCGTCGTGTCATTTAATGTTCATACATATTCTCAACTAGCTGCTCGTGAATAACTTTAATTTTTAATGTCATTTTGTGTTAAATAGTTCAAATGGTTCAAATGGCTCTGAGCACTATGGGACTTAACTTCTAAAGTCATCAGTCCCCTAGAACTTAGAACTACTTAAATCTAACTAACCTAAGGACATCACTCACATCCATGCCCGAGGCAGGATTCGAACCTGCGACCGTAGCGGTCACGCGGTTCCAGACTGAAGCGCCTAGAACCGCACGGCCACACCGGCCGGCCCCCACCATCTGGTATCAATGCATTACCCTATCATCCATTATATATAATCATTTTCATAGTACACTTGATATTATAGATGAGTAGGACACAAGACAGGACATAGATAATGTCCGTTTGACGTCAACAGTGTGTAACATTTTACTTTTTTTGAATAGGACAATGTTCCTCTCCAATAATTTTTAGATTAGTTACAATAAGCTTACGCTGCAAGAGAATTCGCTAGTATTTTTCAATATGTGGTCTGTTGTCGGTTTGAAGGCCTTCCATAACATCGGCAACGTAGTGCAACTCCACCGAGGGCTGTCTGGAGTAGGGTGGAGATAGCAGTGTGAAAGTTGCGAGCTGTCGAAGACGATCTTCATATTCCTAATGCGATTAGGACATCGTATACTCTTGACGACGTTTAGCACCTGTGCAGTCAGTCACCCAATTTCAGAATTCATTTTGAGTAATCCTGCTAAATTCCCAAAATATTGTCTTTTTATATTGATGAGTAATATGGATAGTCGTCACGTTCATGTGCCGTCTACAACGCAAATTTAATGTTACTATCCTAGGAACTAACCTGTAATACGTTTTGTATTTCATAATCGGAACTATCTGCATTAACCGTCATCAGAGCAATGTCAGGGAACAGAATGCAGCAGTGCCTTGCTACCTACTTGAGGACCTGCTTGAGTCGTGTTCTAAGGAAAGGGTAGTTGCTGGTTCACATTATATTACACTAGCGAGAAGTACCGACTTTTCCTTTTCTCTGCAAACATCCAGAACTAAATTCAGTAACTAAATGCTAAGAATATATTTGCATTGTGCCAACTCAAAGATCAGTAGATATGGATATAGATATAGATTTTTATATTTAAAGCCATTCTCGTTCTGCGTTGGAATAAACATCATTCATTATTTGCTTGTTCTTGTTACGATTGTTATTGTCATTCTCTCACTCGCAAGAGTTTTCGCATTCTTATTTGGTATCGATGCACATGAAGAGTGGCTATGAAAGAAGGGAATACTGAATGTTACGTCATGCAGAATACACTCATTTACTTCGGCTCCTCGTGATCTACGCTACAGGAGAAGTGAGATACATAAAGTTGACAGTGTGAGGACAGACCTGGTAGCACAACTGTGCAACTACACAGTGTTACCAGATAAAATGGTGCTGCGGAATCGAAAGTGTAGTACGGACTTTGCCACAGTAGCAGACAGCTGGTAATTTAGGACCATGACCGTGGATTACACTTTGGTCCGTGCTGGTTAGAGTGCTGCAACTGTAAATGGAAGGCTTTGTTTGATAGTCTTATGCTGATGCTGTCTGAATAAATTATGCCATTGGATACAAAGCGGTTTAGTTTTGAGACCTAACCCACGAGGGGGGAAGGCACAGTGGTCTGCTTCAGGAATTCCAAGCAATAAAACACAAAAAAACAACCCAGGAAGGGAGACATGCATTTGGAATCTGTTCATCGTTACGGGGTCAAACAAGAGGGTAACATTACTGAAACAATGATCGGGCTACTTAGTATATAATAGAGCATACAGATTTCAAGGAGGAAACGTATGAAGACGCAGACTTCCTCGTTATCAATATGTGCGGCATATCTTTCGTGTTAACGAAAGTAAATTCCCGCTTTACCTCTTCTTACGTGTCAAATGAAATGAATGCCATGAGGAATAGAATATTTGTTGACTGCGTCTCTTCTTGCTTCTATCCTTACCAACATATTTCTTCATTCTCGTGGTAATCATGACATTCTATGTGTATGCTGCAAAAGATTGCAAGTGGACAAATTCGACATCGAGGTGCAAAGCGTTGTATTCAATTCGAATAAGCTTCCGGTGTATTTTTACTTCGTTTGTATTTTTAGATGATTATGAACGTTACGGAAAATTATCTCACATTCTTTATGTTGAATGAGAAACATTGAATGATCTTTTTGCTTTCCCTACGTTGAAATGATATAATGTCGGCGTCAACAACCTTCTTCCACGCCGGAAGCTGAAACTTGTATGATTCTGGATTAATGATAATTGAATGTCTCATATGTATACATAGCCCACAAGGCGACGTCAGAAACCATCAGGGGAGAACGCCGCATAAAAACCAAACGTGCGCGCGCGTCTCCACTCTGAAGAACCGTATCGGAGAATCACGGCAAGCATTTCGCTGAAGAGCTGCCTCGTCAGAGAGCCTAGAAATGGCAGCGTCGTAGCAAGTATTTGTCAACACTCTGATAGTGCATTTACTTCCGGGTGTAGGTCGGCGTTACCTGGCTAAATTCACTTGACATTCGTTTTCCACATCGAAGACTCGTACGATATAATCCACTGCAAGATGACACAATTAGAAAGTATATTTAATTTCTGGACTCCAAGAACGGCGTTCTTCACATAAGTAACACCTGTTTGTGTGTGCATTCGGGAGGACGACGGTGCAATCCCGCGCCCGGCCATCCTGATTTAGGTTTTCAGTGATTTCCCTAAATCGCTTCAGGCAAATGCCGGGATGGTTCCTTAGGAAGGGCACGGCCGATTTCCTTCCCCATCCTTCCCTAATCCGAGCTTGTGCTCCGTCTCTAATGACATCGTTGTCGACGGGACGTTAAAACAGTAATCTCCACCTCCTCTGTTCGTGTGTTTAAGGTTGCGTTTTGAGGCTCAGGCAACATCGCAGTGACTATAGCCCGCCTCTGGCAGCCAGTGTGTCGTTAGCTCAGAGGTTCCCTTGTGCGTTGCAGTGCTTGTACTATAAGACATAGCAGTTCGAATCACGGTAGAAGCCGCTGACTACAACCTTTTATTTTCCATTTTAATTAATGGAGTTGCAAACTGCTAGTAAAAATTTCTTATGCGAAATCTGAAGAATGCCTTTAAACATCAATCTTCCTCCGATTTCGACTTAGTAAATTAAGTTAATATCATGGATTTCTGCATTGCAAATTCCAAGGTGCTTCACTGTAAAATAGACCCTGAAAAGATTCAAACCGACTGTCAACGATAAAATTTTAGCTTTGTTCGTCATATAGGTCTAACATGTCAGAAGGTTGTTTATGAAGTGCACATGTTCATTAATATAGTTCCCTTCTTCTAAATTTTTGCAATAGCATTTAACTGTAGACGTTTTCTAACACCGGCGTTAGCAATTCCTTTCCGTTCTCTGAAACCTTCAAAACGACAAATTTTTCTGGTTTAAATCTGATGACCTTAACTATCACTTCCGATCAACAATAAATACTTCATGAACTCCAAATGTGCAGTGTTCCTGCACTGCTACAGAGCATGCATTGCAAGGTATTCACACAGTTTATCGCATAGACTTACCATAAGGAATGAAACAAGAACTGTAATACACTTTACACCACAGACGCTCACTCTGGCTTGACGAAAACATCCAAACATTGACCAAAAGTTGCACAAATAATTGAGTTTGAAAGGAAAAGAAACGAGGTATGAAGCATTTATAAATTCATCGAATGTAGTGAGGTGGTTTCATTTCGTCCCAGTCTATAAAATTAATTTCGGGCCATACTCAGCTCTTGCCGATTAATGTAATATAATACCCGCCTACTAATCAGGGCGTCTGTCTCCGTTGCTTTTGAGCGTGAATGGAAATTGTAGAAATTTTCTGTGGAGCAACATCTAATAATAAAGCGTTTTAAATCATCAAAAGCGATGAGCGGTAGCAGGCGCTTTCGATAAAGAACGGGGGAGTGCAGCGCCGCTGCTGTCGCCACGGCCGCTGCCAGTAGTCAGCAAATGGATCCCGGAGCTTTGCCGCATACGGCGTCCAGAGGAGGACAGTCTGCAGGAAATCTGCCGCAAAATCGTTACTGGATAAAATTTTGATATCGGTGTGTCACAAAGAGAAATAGATTGAATCTGCGCTACCATTACATTCACGTCTTCAGCATTCAGACAGAAGAGGCTATAAAAATATTTTATGCCAGCTGCTCTCGATCCACTGACATTATGAACAGAAACAACGCACGCTACCGCTAGACCACAGGCGTAATCAGCTTAGAGTTTCTCTATCATGGGACAAGTTTTCCTCCAGGAAGTGCCGCAGTCTACAGTGTTGCCAGATTGTGCAGATACCGGACTTAGAGAATTAGCGAGTTGGCCAGTTTTTTTGTCCCATGTCGCGATCGGCGCGGACTTAGCCTCTGAAGCGGCCGGCCGCCGGTCAAGTTTTATGTCAAAGAGTGTACATATAGTCTGCGGCCGCGAGCTCGCCTCCGGATATCCAGCTGAAATACACTGCCGAATAACTGGCACCACGCAGGGAAGCCGTACCGTACACTGCACGCAAACAAGCTCCACACATCCCCCACACAGTGAGATGATCTATGGCCGATCTCCCACTACTGTATAACGATCTTGATTGTTCCAGGAATGTAGCAGCTGCAGCAACTGAGACACATCGCCATCGCTTGTCACGGTAATGATGCATGATACCTATACTAACAAATCCAGCCTTGCATGAGCTATCGCAGCTAGTAAGCCACTACTGCTCTTACTACCCATCCCACTGTCGCAGAGGTTTTTTTCCCACGGCACGAGCCATGGCACTTTTTTCCCTCTGCTCTTCAAATCGCTACCCTCACTCGCGTTTCGGCCACTATCTATCACCTGTTGGACCGTGCTAATGCGTAGCCTTACCCAGACGCACGGACAACATCACAGCCCAGCATCCTGTGATCCACTTACTAGATAACTAACATGTTTACGGAGGTGACAGTAGAACTTTTGGTTTGGTCACCACGTTGGCGCGGGCGTGGAGGGGTCCCATCTCTATTTATTTAGCTCGGCTCCAGTTCACCACCGGCAATGGAGGGTGTAGCTTTGACAATGCCAGCCACTCGTGCTGGCGAAACGTCAGAAAAATCATTACATGAACGTCGGCCAAAGAACCCGAGACAGAAGCCAATAGGCAGTTTGTCGTCCAGTAATTCTTTGATTTAAAAATTACCGCACTTCCAGATGCCAGTGTGGCGGTGCCCATCCTGTTTGTAAATGAAGTCGTTCGAACCAGTCTCCAACTGTGAGAAAAGAAAGTTCTCAAGCATATCGAGATATTTGCTTCCTGTAACAGTGTTCTCTCCATACACATTTTCCCGTGAAACTGCACAAAGTACATTTAATTTTGGAGAGTCCCTCTCATGTTGTACAACTTCATGTGGTTGTTCCGTACCCCATATTCTCACGTTATGACGGTTCACCTTTCCATTTAAATCGGATGTTGCCTCGTAACTAACTAACTGGAGAAAAACTGTCATGCTCTTATCTTAACAGGAACGAAATTACAGAACTCCACACGTTGTTGTTTGTCACCTTCACGAAGAGCTTGCAGCAGCTGAATTGTGTATGGTTTCATGTGTAAAAGTCGACACAACACACGCCAGACGGACATCAGGGGCATGTTGAGCTGTCGAGCTGCACTGCGAACTGATTTCTGTGGACCGCTTGTGAAACTATGGCGGATGTGTTCAACGTCTGTGTCAGACTCTCGGAAAAGGCCCGGCGATTTGCCTTTACATAAACAACCTGTTTCTCGGAATTGTTCATGCCATCGTCTAATGCTCTGTTCTGTAGGAGGATCCACACCTAGCTAGTACGAAAGTCACGCTGAACAGTTATTATTGACCCGCACTGCGCAAAATGTAGAACGCAAAACGCTTTCTGTTGTCCCGACACAATTTTTACCAGAACTGAAATGGGCACACACTGATGCTACCTGGCGGGAACCATGTGAAACTCGAAAGTTTGCTCTTTCCAACAGTATATTGTTCACGCACGTATCTCAAATAACATAATAGTTATGATTGTTTTTAAAATCGGATGATTCTCTGTGATGCACCCTGTATTTCCGGACAAGGCTGCTGCCGTTCTGCAATACAACGGAGATCTGGCGACTACAAGGACAAACTGCTGTACAGACCAGATGGGGGCAAGACAAGCACGCTGCACGAACACGTAGCACCTTAAGTCACGAAACTCACAAGAGGGACATTGTGTCAGCAACGCTGTACTAATTCGTGTGCCATGTGTTTATTGCTCGTGTGAGTTAATGAGCACTGCGCTCTCATTTAAATATATGTGGCCGAAAGAGTCAGCCTACAGGAATTGTGAAACGAACCCTGTCGTCCAGGACCGCGTGCCACAAAGGGCGCAGATTCACCACGAGATGGGGAAACTCACAGGCGTCTATTGTCTATTAATGCCTAAGCGCTGTAGTGTGCGAGTGAGACAGATGAGAACCTATGTCATAGAGAAACCCAGTAGAAGGCGTTTGTGGCCAGGGAGACGTAGCAGTGTTAAATATGGAGGACCTAAGATCGGCCATAAACGGAAACATTTATGAAAACTATTTAATTCTGTAGTAATTGAGGGAATGAAGCCACAATAATTTTAAACTGCCATCCTCCATAAATATTCATGGTGATCCCAATAAAACTTGAATATTGATCGAATCTGTAATAGTTTAGGATATACTGTTAAAGTGAAATTAAAAAGTTTTGTAACAAAGACCTGAATGCTAAAATCTGAACGCTTTGCTCGATCTTAACGATCGACATTTCATATAGAAGCGCATCATTAAAATGACAAATGTTGTAAATATCGACTCAGTAAAAAAAAAAATGGTTCAAATGGCTATGAGCACTATGGGACTCAACATCTTAGGTCACAAGTCCCCTAGAACTTAGAACTACTTAAACCTAACTAACCTAAGGACATCACATACACCCATGCCCGAGGCAGGATTCGAACCTGCGACCGTAGCAGTCCCGCGGTTCCGGACTGCAGCGCCAGAACCGCTAGACCACTGCGGCCGGCTCGACTCAGTAACTATATTTGTTTAAAAGATATAGAAAATTTAAATTATCAGTGTTTTCAGTTAAGCATCTGACCATCATTTCCTCCACACTAAACACATTGAACGATGACAGCATGACACCTTATTGAATCATTAGGTAATAGAATATTTGTTGTAAAGTTTAGTGCGTATTAGTTACTTTTATTCTTTATTTATGTATCAGAAAGCACATTGGTGCAAGACTACTGACCGTGACATTCAAAGTTACGAAAGAAATTGTATTGGTTTTATGTAAAAGAATTTAACAAAGGATATCATTATTACTTTATTTAAAACGTGAAAGTGGTCAAGCTTTGATTATTTAAATATGTTAAAATGTAAAATACTGTAGAATAAGCTGTAGCCAATCAGCTGCACGGCTTCAGTAAAGGGAACTGCACTAGTCACTTGAGCGAGTATGTTCGGCGCGCGGGAAGCGCGGCCGGGGACGGGCAGAGGGACAGTTCGGCTGGAGACACCTAAGGGGACGGATCGGATTGAGACGCGAAAGCGGACAGTCGGTCTTTAGGCAGCTAGGAAGTGAAACGACTTAGAAAATTTCGCGTTTTGTGGTGTCGCGGGACTTAGTCTCTGAGCTGTGAGCAGCTGCGCGCCTGGTGTGAACTCCAACTTTTGGTGTAAATGACGAGGTCTGGTATCGGACTTGTGTTTCGCGATGAGATTGAGAATGATCGAACTGTGTCAAATGGATATTCGCTCGAGTTTAACAGTAACTCTAAATACGACCACTTTCGCTAGTAGTTTGCTTCCTGAATAAACATTATGCTAACCAAATCGCAACTGAGTGGCCTACATCATTTATGGGTCGTTAATTTACTTCCCGATATTATTATTACCGTTATTATATGTTATATTAACTTTGTATTTAGTAAACTTGCCATCAGCCAGACAATTTAACCAAAGGGTCGTAAGTTTCTAATTTAGGGCGTGTAATGCGACACGTACGGTTCAACCCCGAGACGAGTTAGAGCCAAGACATTTCGATTAAGGGGAACCGCATGTGAGCCCGAACATCTTTGGGATGTTAGCTCGCACTCGTTTCTGTTGATATTGTTACTAAAATACCACTGATCACTTTTCCATTTTCTACAACAACGTTACATTTCAAACCAATGCCAATTTAAAAAAAAATAAATACTAATCCTTTTCTTAAAGAAGTTTACTTAAAACCAAAAAAATTAGCAATTCTGCTATGGCTAATTGATATTTTAGATTTTTTTTACTTAGCTGTTCGTAAAAAGTGAAAACCACCTATTATAACGGAGACCAAACATGTACCGAAAAGTACCGGTTATTCAGAACTAAAATACCGGTATCGGTTTTTACCGGTCGGTTTTCCCCATCCCTCGTAACGACACTTAAGCCAGAGGAACTCTAACGCAGCGTTTGTAGAGTTTTGCTCTCGTGTCGTATTCCGTTCCCTCCCGTGCTAACGCTTGTTCCCTGGTACAAGTAGGGTGACCAGACGTCCGGATTAATCCGGACATGTCCTCCTTTTTAGCTCTTTGTCCCGGGTCCGGGCGGATTTTTACAGTGTCCGGCTTTTTCTCGAAGTTGAGCGTAATACAGTTAAATTTAGAATTCGTTCGGCGGCGTCAGGGATTTTCTCTGCCTCGTGATGACTGGGTGTTGTGTGATGTCCTTAGGTTAGTTAGGTTTAAGTAGTTCTAAGTTCTAGGGGACTGGTGATCATAGATGTTAAGTCCCATAGTGCTCAGAGCCATTTGAACCATTTTTAGAATTCGTCCCGTTCTATTGTTCTTTTCTTAAATGCTTCAACTATTGGCACAGCCTTCGTGATAAACACGCACGAAGGCGGTGTTAGTACGTGGTACCAGGGTTGTCGATGTTATCATTGATCTACCTATAAGCGAATGCAAATATCGATTATTTAAAATTTTCGTTTCATATCTTCGCTTTGTATTGGCTAGGCTTCCTGTAGTTCTCGTGTGATTTGTGAGTGTAATTTTTAACCAAGTGAGTTATGTAAAATATTTGGCTGTGCCTAAACGAAAGTGTACATTTTCTGATGTCCTTTCCTGCAAATATCCGGCTTTAAGAAAGGGACACATGAATCTGAAGCGGAATGTAAGCTATGTGGAGCTGGAACGTACGTCTCAGTGGCCAATAAAGGTAAGAAATAACTCGACAGATTAACTGTCATGGTTTTATTTCATTGTTTCATAGGCATTCAATTTATTTGTATTCGGAAGGTTAAAGTGCAGTTTACATGTCGTCAGCTGCTGCTTGAATTGTAGATTTTGGTAGCGGTGCGTCGAATGAAGGGAGGTGAATGATCTTACGTTTTTCACTTTGTAAACAATTCCGTGTTGTTGACATAACAAAACAATGGAGGCCACACTGTCACCACAATCAATGTTTTTAATTTTTTTTATATATTGCTCAGTTAACCACCACCTGACCATCAGTAACAATTAACTACTGGTTCCACCGGTAATTCCCGGCAATCACGTGACTTGTCCAAAGCTGACTGGTGGTATCCTCATCTGCAGTTGACCCGTCTCATGTGTCCTCTTTTGTCTTCCTTTGTCCTCCTTTTTGAAGCTGTTTGTCCTCCTTTTTAAACAACTGCATCTGGTCACCCTAGATCAGGCTCGTCCAAACTGTGCCCCTGGGGCGCTAGCGCCTGCGATCGCCCGCGGCCAGCGCCCCGGGCGAATTCGTGTGTTGTCGCAGTGGCCGAGCCGTACTGCTAAGCTGGCCGTGATGACCGCCCGAACGCCAGCCGATAGATATATTTGTTCGCCCGTTTTCCCTTCGGGCAGAGGACGTCTCAAAAGTGCTTCAACTAGAGGTGATTGACCTACAGTGCCATATCCGCCTGAAGGACCGCTTTCTTATGTGTAACTTCTTAAAACTAAGAACCGTTCATTCCTTGGCGATAAAAATTTAACCAATTCTTTGAGGTTAGCAGTCTCACGGAGTATTGTATCAAGCCTAGACAAAATCGTTTCCTCGAAAAAGAAAAACGTGTAAAATGTTAATTGTCTCCTCTAACAATGTTGACTGTAAGAATAAATTCTATATTAATAAGTTTTCAAACTTTGTCATTTAAAATTATTACGTACAAAACAGCAAACTAAGGATCCGATTTCTAAACTCTGAAAAGAGATACAAAAAATTGTAACACGAAGTATAACAAAAAATACTTACTTGTAACTATTAACAGTAAGAATGAGACTCTATACCCCTTACATAAAATTAATTCTAAAATAGAATATTTTGTTTACGTTAGGTCTGACCGCGGGACAGTCCAGCGCAGAGCAGTGCTGTGCTGTCTCACTCGCTCTGCAGCTCTCTCTCTCTCTCTCTCGCTCCTAGGCCGACACTAGCGACACACGGTCGCGGACGGGGCGCTGAACTACGCCCGCCGGGCGCAATTCTTGGATGAGCCTGCCCTAGATGCAAGCACGTGCTAATGAGTACTGGTTAGTTGTCTGCAAATGCGTGCTCGCTCGTGTCTACTCCCATTTGCGTCGGTGTGAACGAAGCTTTCAAATGACGGCCCTCTTTGCCGCTCACGAATGGAACGCCTTCCGGGAAGGGCATCTTGCCTTCCTCGGCTTCCTAATCGTTTTCGAGTGTCACTCCGCAGGAATTTCTGTCTCCCGGACTGGTTCCGAGCGCCAGCTGACGCACCGATTGTTGTCATCGAATTTCCCGGCGCGTTCGTCCGTGACGCGCATGCGCAGTACGCTGTGAGCGTGAGTTGGCGTCCGAGTCACCTTTCTCCTCTCCCGTCCGCGTTCTATTCTCCAGTCTGCGCTATGGCCCGCCACGCGCTTCACCTGTGCCTGCTGTGCCTCGCAGCCGTGATCTTCGGTCTCTCTTCTGCCGGTAAGCGTCACTTCTCCAGCGACCACTCTTCACACGGTGTTACCACGATATATACCAGTTACCGACAATGCGACTTATTTCTTTCATGTTCAGTTTACACTAAATACACGGTAGCATTAGTAGAGTTGGCATTTGTTATCAACAGTCTTCCTTTGCCAAATGCTGCCCGAGCATTTTTACGCACTATCAAGTGTCGAGCTTTGTGTGATTGTCCTGTGAAGAATACGGCATTTTCTGCATCACAGAACACCTTTCATCATTCTGTATTTATTTTTCAATATGATATACACAGCTGTCAATATACTTAATAGTATCGATTGCAGTACGATTTGCGATAGAGGTGTCTCATTTGCAAGCACACATTTCAAATTCTGTGGCACACATTAGCGATACTACAAGCGAACAATTTTACCGTGTGTCTTTTCGTCGGGGCAGAAACAACTACTACCGACGAAAGAAAATAATATTACTTCGGTTAGATCTACGTTTACGGATATTCGAACGGCTACATTATAAATTTATAATCCAGCAGCCAAATGAAGCAGTGTAGTTGGAAGAACGGCATTTTTCCATCAGACTGTGTACAACTTTCATTTTTGTTATTTTTCGCATCTCCAGTTTCGGGCATTGTCCATTCTCAAATGTAACACACGTGCCTACATCATTGTCACTGATACAAAAATTGCGTGCCATGCATAATTGTGCACGCGGTTTTTAAGTGCGGTTCTAGGCGCTGCAGTCTGGAACCGCGAGACCGCTACGGTCGCAGGTTCGAATCCTGCCTCGGGCATGGATGTGTGTGATGTCCTTAGGTTAGTTAGGTTTAACTAGTTCTAAGTTCTAGGGGACTAATGACCTCAGAATTTGAGTCCCATAGTGCTCAGAGCCATTTGAACCATTTTTGAACACAATGCCCGAAACTGGTAGCGCGAAAAAGTAAAATGTTCCACACTCAGTCAGGTGAAAAAATTTCCTTCTTCAAATTTATTGAGACTTAGAAAATGATTGAAGCAATACAAGTGACAGATTTGAGACGTTCCACATTTTTTTCTTTAATCGGTAATAGTTATGCTGCCATGAAATGGGATTCATTTGATTTCGCAATATCTTCAAATACATATGTCATATTTCCCGCAAAAAGCGGTACTTATTATGTTTCAAAAAACCTTATAACGCCCGTGGACTCTTATTTCATCAAAACATTGTATTCAAGTTTATTTTACGCTTCGACTCCAAAGGTTCAAACTTTTGCGATGATGAATTATGCCTAGTACTTACTGAGATACCAAAACCAACATACACCAAATTATTCAGTGATACACGGTGTACCTTTTTATGACATGAAGTACTGACTAACACTGTTCCGCACTTGAATTGCGCGTTCAAAACTAAAAATTGTATATGTATACTGAAGTCGAAATTGCCGTCTGATTTGTTTTCGATGGGCCCGTAATTTGTTTTACGCGATGCTCCTCATCCAGCCACGCTGCCCCAACACGTCGTTTAGTTACAAAATACCAGTCACCGTCCTACGAAACGACACTGTCATCTTAACCAGAATTTTAAAGTCGCTTAGTACGTTGCAGGAGACATTTGATTTATTTATATATTTGTATACTCCCTTATGTTTCCGTGCTTGTCTTTTGTAAGAGAAGTAGTAATAGCCCTGCCAACCACATACTTCACTCAGTGTGAGATGCTGTGTACAAACGCTTCGCAATGGTGTTAGTAGCATTTTCAGTCGGTGAGCTTTGGAAACAGTACGAGAACTCCTTAACTCTGTGCTGTGGAAGATACTAGTGTAGCTGCCTTTCCACTACCTTCCTCCAACCTGTTGTGACGTTGCTTATGTTTCTGTGCTATATGGATGGCTGTGATGGATAGAATAGTATTTGTGCTGCTAAGAGGAGAGTATGGAATGGCACGTAGGGACACAGTGAAACCCGTTGCTGTGAAACGCATCTGTTAAACTGAGCAAGTGCTCCTTGCCCTTGAGGTATGCATTTTAGTGCCCATGTTTACTAGACGATTTTCTCTTGATAAAAAACTTTGTATAGCCGAAATCGCATAAATTCTTCTTTAGTTTTGACAACCGGTTTCGACAGGTACAACTGTCGTCTTCTAGTCTTCAAAAATTATATGTTACAAAACGTGTTCATTGTGAATTAGAACACGTTTTGAAATAAATAGTTTTTTAAGACCAGACGATGACATTTATATCTGTCGAAACAAGTTGTCACAAATAAAGAAGAATGTATGTAATTTGACTATAGAAAAACTTTACAAAGTAAAATAGATCGCTCCTTCCAATTTCTATCTTGTTTTGGACCACACTACCACCTCCGAAAGTTGCATAATCTACAATCTTAGCAACGACAATGCAGGTACATGTATTCCACTGTCAGACAGAACGATTTTCGGTTATAACTTTCGACTCGGTAGTTTTGGGATCACGGTCCCTTGTCTTAGATTGATACATTTACCATTCCCCATCAGACCCTTAAGCCTGTATCATCTTCACGGAATCGCGCTGTATAAGGGGCTCAGTCGCAAATTCTGTGTGGGTTCTGCTACGGATTGTGTTGGGTCTACCTACCAAGAAAGTCTCAGTCCGCTCACAAATTTTTTTGATATTCTATATGATCGTATTTTCGTTACAAGCGTTGGTGCGGTATTGATTCTTTTCTATACAAAAAAATATTTGAGATTATTAGCTACTACGGATGAGAGAATCAGGTACTGAAGAGGAGGTATGAGATTACAAGAACGAGATTGGCAAGATAGGAGCTGGAAGCTGCGTAGTAAAAACCGATGATAACTGTAGAACGATCGCGGGATGATGATCGCAGTAAGTGTACATTGTGACACGCACGTCACAGCGATCTCCACAAAACAACGTAGGCGTTCTCAGACCTTCGCACTGCAGCTTGAGAGCTTCAAAGTCACTCAAGAGCTACTCTGAGACTACAGTGCAGGTATCCACTGCAGACAGGATTGTGTTCGCTTTCACCGAGCGCGGTCTGCGAAGGCCACAGAGCACACAGCTGCAGCGCTGTTGCATGATTCACAAGAAACGTAGCTGATCGGCATAGTTAAAGCGTGATAAAATCGAGGAAACAGAAACATTATTCAGATTACAATTACCTTTATGCCAACGGTTTAACTACGCTACAAATGGCTTTCATGTTTATGAGTCTTCCATGAAACAGCTTTAAATGCTTGATGATGCAGGTGTTCTTGAATTCATAATGCCATGAAGTCCCTTCTTGGTTTTGTGTCCTGCTTGTACATTATGAAAATTTCATGTTTGATAAAAATTGAGACTAACGTACACCTCGCCGCTTGAAAGAACAAACTGCGATGTGATATTACAGAAGATGACTACACAATTACTAAATACCTTATCACGAAAGAAACTGCGATGAATTCTTGTAGTGACTAGAACAAGCTTGCTCCAGAGAAGTTTTCTCATTTTCTTTAAACACCTACATCTACATTGATACTCCGCAAGGCACCCAACGATGTGTGGCGGAGGGCACTTTAAGTGCCACTGTCATTACCTCCCTTTCCTGTTCCAGTCGCGTATGGTTCGCGGGAAGAACGACTGTTTGAAAGCCTCCGTGCGCGCTCTAATCTCTCTAATTTTACATTCGTGATCTCCTCGGGAGGTATAAGTAGGGGGAAGCAATATATTCGATACCTCATCCAGAAACGCACCCTCTCGAAACCTGGCGAGCAAGCTACACCGCGATGCAGAGCGCCTCTCTTGCAGAGTCTGCCACTTGAGTTTATTAAACATCTCCGTAACGCTATCACGGTTACCAAATAACCCTGTGACGAAACGCGCCGCTCTTCTTTGGATCTTCTCTATCTCCTCCGTCAGACCGATCTGGTACGGATCCCACACTGATGAGCAATACTCAAGTATAGGTCGAACGAGTGTTCTGTAAGCCACCTCCTTTGTTGATGGACTACATTTTCTAAGCACTCTCCCAATGAATCCCAACCTGGTACCCGCCTTACCAACAACTAATCCCACATGATCATTCCACTTCAAATCGTTCCGCACGCATACTCCCAGATATTTTACAGAAGCAACTGCTACCAGTGTTTGTTCCGCTATCATATAATCATACAATAAAGGATCCTTCCTTCTATGTATTCGCAATACATTACACTTGTCTATGTTAAGGGTCAGTTGCCATTCCCTGCACCAAGTGCCTATCCGCTGCAGATCTTCCTGCATTTCGCTACAACTTTCTAATGCTGCAACCTCCCTGTATACTACAGCATCATCCGCGAAAAGCCGCATGGAACTTCCGACACTATTTACTAAGTCACTTATATATATTGTGAAAAGCAACGGTCCCATAACACTCCCCTGTGGCACGCCAGAGCTTACTTTAACGTAACAACGGTAGTATAGTCTGTTTATCAACCCTGTCGTCCATCTAATGAACATTCTGTTTGCTGTACAATGCAGAGCTTGCTGGACAGCTACTGGAGGCTAATCGAAATACTGATTGTTTCTCTGCTTGTTGACTGGTGATGTAGAGTACGGCAGCTACCCTATGGAAATAAATAGCTCTGTTTCGAAATGTGCTGCTTGCTACGTATATTGTTAGTTTAAAAGCAAGACAGTTTCAGAAGAAATATTTGTAAAGTTTATTACAAATCTCATAATGAACTTCGTACAAAAAAAATTTATGTCGCTAAGAGCTCATTCTGTCACAAGTAAAATAAATGCCGTAGAATGGGAACCAACCAGTGTGTAAACAGAGGTGAAAAAAACACTTTGATTTCCATCTCCTCCACTGGTGTTCACGATGGCATCTCGGAGTTATGCAGCCGCAATTCCTTTTATTATGTGAAATATGACAGGCTTCCTCAGGCTGCAATTCATTCATGTTGATACATTACTGATTTCGGAATTCATCGTCCATCATCAGCTATATCTGAGAAACCAATTACACCTATATGACGATTCAATAAAATATGTCCATGAATGGACAGCCGATATCCACTGGTGTCCTACCATATCATTTTACCACGCAGGTAAAACCATTTAAAACACTTAAAAACTTTTGTTTTATTTTGAAACTCAGAAGGAACCTAAATTGTCCATGGAGCACACAAACCAAAAATTCTAGAATGTGGACTCCGAAATCACGAATGTGTGTTGTATCAATACGTAACATTAATTAAGTGGTGCCCGAGAAATCTGTAATCTTTCACATAGTAAAACTGATTCCACTTTATGGTATGTTATTATGATGGAATGGAAAGACAATTTTAGATAAACGATATTTGATTTTCATTGACTTCGTTTCTCCGTGATACATTAAGGGGTATCAAGTCGCTTTCAGACATAGGCTGGACGTAAATCTAGAGCAGTAAACATTGTCTACGACATCACTAGGGCGTGAAAACTGCTTTTTACGTATGGAAAGTAGCTGAAGCCTTATGAAATACCTATGAAAAAATAAGTACATATTTTTAATAGATTATCGCCTCTGCCTGTCTACATTACGAAGTGCGCTAACGCACACTTATGTGATGGTATTCGACACTGAGGTATCCGATTGAGATTTTGGTACTGAAAGATAATTTCATCGTTAGTATTTAGCTGCCGACAGAAGGGGAAAGTGGAGGAGCGAAATTCTAGAGCACCAGAATGCGCGCAAACGTCCGCCTTTAAACCCCTAACATTTACCAAGTATCTCAAGGAGACAGAGCATGTGGCACTAGTTAAGGCATGTTGATAATTTTCACTATTGGATCGTCTAACTACAACTGAATGAAATACAATTTTCGTGCCATACGCGTTCCACCTTTAGTCTTTTCAAGGCATCTTCAGTGGCCTGGAATATCAACATATCGTAATATTACACGCAACTGAGGCCGACAGGACTACAAATGTTGAACAAGTGCCACTTGGTTTTTAGGGTGCTGATTTTAAGTTGTTAGATTATGTGCCAGCAACGGGTTTCACCGTATCCCTACGTGCCATTCCATACTCATCTCTAAGCAGCTACATGAACAACTGATCATAGCTCTTAAGGTAAGCATTTTAGAGTCGATGTTTACTACTGATTCTTGTTTTGGTCCTTACTACCAGCTGGAAAATCCTACCCTACAGTCCAAGCAACAACAGTATCGGTACATATATTCACTATCATAGGTATCAGAACGATTTTTGCTTATAACTTTCGGCACGGTCATTTCGGGAGCAGGATCCCTTACTAAAATTGATATGTTTACTCTTCTCCATCATCCCTGAAATTTCGCAACGTCATGGAATAACCCTGTACGACGGCGAAGTAACACAGAGCCCTCGAACAAAAAACTGTGTCCAATAGCTGGAAAAAAGAACAGTTCATACCAGTCTACCAGGATAGTAAAAGTGATCCGAAAATCTACCGTTCAGTCTTCCTCACGTGTATCCGCTGTAGAATCCTCGAACATCTTCTCATACTCACACACACCAGTTTATTCGCGACACGAGTTGTGTTACGTAAGATTTACATTCTGGGTCGTCAAGTGTAATGAAGTATCTTGAACAGAATGACCTCTTCAAGCTAGGTTCCCAAAACATCGGTCATGTAAAACCCAACTCGTGCTTTTCTCACATGACGTCCAGAAAGCAATAGATCAAGGCAATCAGACAGGTGCAGTATTTCCTGTCTACCGAAAATCACATCTTACACATGTTTGTTTCTATGTTCGTTACTGTAGAATTAGTGCAGACAGTTGCAATAACACTAATAGCGGTAGGTGGTGCAGACAACTGTAAAATTAGTAAAAAAGACGGAAATAACGAAAAGCTATGGCTCTTTTTCTGTCACAGAGAAGAAACATCCGACTGAGAGTGGAAAAAGATGCCATAGGAGAACTACATGTAGAGCTTATAAGTGGCCATCTAAAAGTTCGATCGATAGCTGAATAAACAGAGAGTATGATGGACCCTGTAAAGTTAGCTTGTTATTCAGAGCAAAAGTGATCCGAAAATCTACCGTTCAGTCTTCCTCACGTGCATCTGTTGTAGAATCCTCGAACATACTCTTATCATACACACACACACACACACACACACACACACACACACACACGCACGCGCGCGCGAGTTGTATTACGTATAATTTACATTCTGGGTAGTCAAGTGAAATGAGGTATCTTGAACAGAATGACCTCTTCACGCTAAGTTCCCAAACCATCGGTCATGTAAAAAATGGTTCAAATGGCTCTGAGCACTATGGGACTTAACTGCTGAGGTCATCAGTCCCATAGAACTTACAACTACTTAAACCCAACTAACCTAAGGACAGCACACACATCAATGCCCGAGGCAGGATTCGAACCTGCGAGCGTAGCGGTCTCGCGGTACCAGACTGTAGCGCCTAGAACCGCTCGGCCACCCCGGCCGGCGTTATGTAAAACCTAACTCGTGCTTTTCTCACATGACGTCCAGAAAGCAATGGATCAAGGCAATCAGATCGGTGCAGTATTTCCTGTCTACCAAAAATCACAGGTTTGCTTCTGTGTTCGTTTGTTACTGTAGAATTAGTGCATGCAGTTCCAATAGCACTAATAGCGGTAGGTGATACAGACAACTGTAAAATTAGTAAAAAAGATAGAAATAACGGAAAGCTATGGTTCTTTTTCCGTCACAGTGAAGAAACTCCCGACTGAGAGTGGAAAAAGATGCCATAGGATAACTACATGTAGAGCTTACAGATAGCCATCTAAATGTTCGATCGATAGCTGAATAAACAGAGAGAAGGAGAAAGTAGTATGATGGACACTGTAAAGTTAGCTTGATATTCAGATTACAAAAAAAGTAAAAGAAAATATATTATCATAAAGATTCACGTAAATGCAATTTAATATCGGAGTGATTCACGAAGATGTGCTCATATTTTAATATGTTATTCTACAAGTAAAGCTAAACAAAAAAGTTCATACAAAGATAGGTCTGCAAATTTTTAGTTACGGGGTTACGGCTAGTAAAATATTTTGCTGAAATTTAGCAACTTCACTAATATGAAGCCACCGCAAAACTGTATGAGGTTAAAGTAAAGCGCGATTTCCATTTATTTTATTGTTATTTTTCTGGTGAATCTAATAAAACATCTGCAGTTTTCTTCCAGAACATCCAAAGAAGCAAAGACGTAATTTCGTAAAATTAATTTAACTACTTGGCCCAATTTAATTTTTTAAATTCCAGACAATTGCACAAAGTTTTCAACAGAAGTTGTAGAGAATTTAATTTTGGAAAAATGATAGTAATAACGTTAACTGAAACTGTATCATTGTGTCAGATAATCTGCTTTTATTAATACCATAGCACATGTGAATTCATGTTAAACCGGAACAAAACATAGCTCAGTGTTAAGGAAATTGCAAAGTGCACATACAATTTCAAAATATATTCACAATAAATGTTCAAAAATGTCTACACCGAGTTCAATGTATTTAGCTGCATGCGTATGAACAGATTTTGTTGCTCGTTTCAGTTTCACAGGGATGTTCTTGATTTCGTCTATTGCATTCAGAATGCGAGCAAGTAATGCCTCACGTGTATTGACTTTGTCCTCATAAACTGAATAATAGAGAAAACTAATTCGTTCCAAGGTCAGGAAAGGACTGAAACAACTCACTAACGGTTGACAAAAATGACATAAATGTTTCTACATTCTTAATGAAAAAGTAAACGAATTTACTTGTGTAACAATCTTTGCTCCTCTGGATGTTCTGGAAAACTACTGCAGGTACACGTCTGGGACATATTTTATTAGATTCACCAGATCAATAACAAGAGAATAAATGGAAGTCGTGCTTTACTTTAACCTCAAACAGTTTTGCGATGGCTTCATATAAGCGAAGTTGCTAAATTTCAGGCAAAATCTTTTATTAGCTGTAACTCCGAAAGTTAACATTTGCGGAACTATGTTTACAAGAGCTTTTTTCTTTAGTTTCACTTGTAGAATAACATAACAAAATATTTGCATATCTTTACGAATAACCCTATATAATGGTTCATTTTAGTGATCAAGCAGGCGGACTTAAATGAATAAAAAAATAAAATCCGAAAAGGATTTGACTCAGAACCTCACCAACGCTTGTTAATGAAAGTATAGTCATACTGGATATCAAATGAAATTTGTAACTGGAGCGAGGATTTTTGTAGGAAGGATCCAAATTGTTTTGGACGAAGACTCATCAACCGATGTAGAAGTAACTGCAGCTGTGCCGCAGGGAAAGGTGTTGCGAACATTGCTGTCCATGCTATATATTGATGGCCTGGTGGAAGCTATCAACAGAAACGCCAGACTTTTTTGCAGATGACGCAGTTATCTGTAGTAATATTCTACCGGAAAAAAAGCTACGTCGCATAAAGTCAGATCTTGATAAGGTTTGAAAGCCATGGAGAGCTTGGGAACTTGGATCTTTGGAACTTAATTTAACTCGAAATATTAAAAATCAGATTTTTGAATTTTCTTTTCTTTTAATTAAATTATTAGACATAAATTGAGACAGAGCAGTGTGTTACATACATTAACTCAACACATATGGGGTGGTTTCAAATTGAGCCACTGAGCGTGGAATATCGTTGCTTTTGGTGGTCAGGTAAAGTGTAGTTACTTTCTGCAGATAGGCACAGAGCTGCTTGACAGAGAGCACACTTTCATCTGCTTCTGTGAGGTTCCTTCTTTGTCCTACAGTGCACAAAGTGCCTTGAGGTCCCATGTATTGGTAGATGCTTTGCTCCTGTAGTTTGTTTTTCAACGTTAACAACAGTTTTACGTCTTTTTTTTATAATGGTTCTGATGATGTACTTGGACGCCGTGGACTCTCTGGTTAGTCTAGAAGACTATTTGTTACAGCACCGAGATCACTGTTTTCAGCTAACGCATCATCTCCACTTTCACTGCTACTGTCAGTCTTTGAGTCGGTATCACAAGAAATCTCTTCCAAAAAGGCACGCCAGAATTTTCTCTTCCTCTGTTATGCAAGGGTACATCGTGTGAAACTGGAAATACAGAAACCTGTTACAGTTATTCGTATTGCCCTTTGAGCCTCTGTGATGTCAGAAGGAACCACCACATTAATTACAAAAATTACAAAAATTATGTATATATGTACCTTATCCATGGGCAAAACATGCCATATAGAGACAAATTCAATTACAATTTGAAAATAAAGACAGTCGTGCACAGCATACAAAAATGGCTTCTACGTTTGCTCGTCTAACTTCTAAGACTTGAAACGTAAGAAGAAGTTCAAGCTGCAGCTGCTAGAGGGTAGTACCTCCTGGAGACGTGGAGAGTGGCTACAGGTGTGGCTACTCGGAATATATCGCGAAATGAAAAAAAAAAAATCTAGGTGGCTCAAACGGAACCACATCGTCTGAAAGGGTTAAATATTCAGAAACGTAAAAATGCGTACTTCACATAATGCAAATCATTATGTCCAAGAGTAGGTCACATCTGGATTCAGTCATCTCACAAAATTACATGGGCGAAACAATTTTGTGGGCATATGAAAAGAAATGAAATGTCCCATAGGCTCAGTCATTGGTAAATCACGTTACAGACGTCGATTCATTGGCAGGACTGTAGGAAAGTCGAGTCAGTTCGAAGGTTGATTATAAAGAGATATTGAATGCATGCAAAGAGGAGCAGCAAGAATGGTCGCAGGTTTGTTTTACCTGCGGGATAATGTCACGAAAATGTCGAAATACACGAACTGGCACACCCTTGAAGACAGACGAAACCTATCGCACAAAAACCTCTTACAAAGTTTCAAGAATCAATACGATGTGAGAAACCGAGGAATATACTAAAACTCCCTGCGCATCCCTCCCGTAGATGCCACGGAGATAACATAAGGCTAATTACAGTGCATACAAAAGGATTTAAGGAGTAGTTCTTACCGCGCTCAATAGTCGAGTAGTATAGGAATTGGCTTATTGAAGATACTGGAGCGAACAGAGATGCGGGATTAAAATATTAACACAAAAGAGGAATTAGTTACTTATTTGTTCCATAGATAATATTCACGAAGTCAGTTAATGTTCGCAAAGTGTTAACTGTAAAAATCATTTCTTCAAAACAATAAATTTGTGAGACTGCGTGTTAGTCATTTACAATTTTCTAATAGCCTACTTATTTCTAGTTTAATCAACGATTTGTTGATTACTCACATTCCACTAAGTTAATCAAGTGGGGGGAAAACCAGCAATTTTGGTTCTTCTTTACGATTATCGACATACTCTCTTTCCTTGTGCCGTTGTCCCGCACTTTCGTAAGGTCGGCGTGATTATCTTTTTTTAATTGGCGAGGTTAATTTAAGGGGTGGCCGGATGTCCTTCCTGTCGCCACCCCGGTGGATGAGATGATGATGAAGACAACACAACACGATAACGAGGATGAGAACAACACAACACCCAGTTCCTGAGTGGAGAAAAATCTCCGACCCAGCCGGCAATCGAGCCCGGGCCCCTTTACGCGGCATTCCTTCGCGCTGACCACTCAGCTATCGGGGCGTACGATTATCGACATAATGACAAGGAAAAATCACCAACTTGACCTCATATTTTAAGGAGAAAAAAAAGCACACTTGCAGGACATCGGTCTAAGCAATCGATCTTGCGCGAAAATTTGGGCCATAAGTCTTATACTAAGCAGTACTTCTTAAAGTACAGGTTTTAATCTTCCGCGCGCACAGATTGTCGTTCGCTTCGCCGCACTGCAACCGCCTAATGGCTGAGCCCGAAGGACGGTAAGACGGAACGACGCACAGAGCTCTCCTATTCGCGGGATGTTGAAGGTGAAAGAAGAGCAGAGGGAAGTGGAGACATCCACCAAACGCGTTTTGAAATCTTGTTCGAGAAATATTATTCTTCCCGAAAAGCAGGAAGTAATATGAGTATGTGAGATGTTAGACTTCACATGTACGTTCAATATTATTTTAGTAGTATTCTCACGGTATATACTCCAGCTATGTACAGTATGATAGAGCTGCCCCTACTTAGGGGTTTTGTGCAACGCGCAACGTCTTCAAAACTTTGCGCGAGTTTTTCATATTCTTTCGCTCACTACGCACACACTATTAACCCTACAGAAAAAATGAACAGGAACTTTTTGAAGGAAATTTAATGTTGTTAAATTTTGTACTGGGATATTTTTCGCTGGAGGCCACGGTTTACGAGTTATTCAAGACAAACGCGTCTGGACTCTTATACGTTTTCCTTCAATAATTCGATAACTACGGCTTCTAACGAAAACGTATCCCAGTGCAAAATTTAACTACAGTAAATTTCCTACGCGACGGTCCTGTTCATTTTTCTCTGTAGGACTAAGCACGTCAGGTGGTTTTGAAGTCGTTGGGGGCTGCATAAAAGCCACAGGTAGGTGCAACTGAATCACTTTGTATGCGCTTCTAAGTCAAAATGAGTAAATGATAGCAACTGAATGATTATTAAGTAACGAAGTTAATGATTTTCCTTTTACAATTTAAACAGGCCAGTCACGATGAAGAACTCCGCATCCCTGATGTCTTAACTGATGTCCTACCATCCTCCCCCTTCTTCTTGTCAATGTTTTCCATGAACCTCCTCATTCCTTTCCTTATCAGTCCACCTAATTTTCAACATTCTTCTGTAGTACCGTATCTCAAGTGCTTAGAGTCACTTCCGGTTTCCCACAGTCCATGTTACCAATGTCAAAGTATTATTTCACAAACCTCCTAGTCACTCCAGTGCACCAGGTGTAGAAGTATGAAACCGGAATTTCCCTATAGATGGTGCTAGCTATCAGTGTAAGGGCAGTGAGACCGCGTCTGCAGCGCCATTTGCTTCCTGTAACGGCTGTCGACGAATGTCAACAACCAGTAACCCATGTTCCACACATCGGTATCTGTTTCAAACCCATAAACACGTTGAGTTTTGTGCCTACGAAATACGATTTGCGGACAGAATTGATTTTCTGTTATCATTTGAAGAAAATTGCTGCAGAATCGCATCGAATGCTTGTCGGAGCTTTCGGCAAACATGCTCTTGGGAAAACATAGTGTTCCGCGTGGTTAAAAAAATGCAAAAGTGGTGGTTTTGACGTGAGAAACGCTGTGCGTGGGAAACTACCGAAAAAGTTCCAAGACAACGAATTTCAGGCGTTATTGGATGAAGAGGATACTCAAACTCAACAGGAACTCGCGGAACAATTGAATGTGACCCAGAAAGCCGTTTGTTTTCGGTTGAAAGCTATGGAAAAGGTGCAGACAGTGGGAAAATGGGTTCCGCGTGAACTGAATGAACGACAGCAAACAAATCGAAAGACCTCTTTTGAAATGCTGCTTGCTAGATACAAAAGAAAGTCGTTTCTCCACCGAATAGTGACAGGTGATGAAAAATGGATATATTTTGAGAGTCCTAAGCGTCGTTAATCATAAGTGAATCCAAGCAAACCATCGACATCCACTGCATCATTTTGGAAAGAAGACAATGCTCTGTTTGGTGGGATCAGCAGGGTGTCATTTATTATGAGCTGCTGAAACCTGATGAAACGGTTATCAGTGATCATTACCCACAGCAAATGTTCGATTTAAATCATTACGTGAAAAATGACCGGAATATGGAAAATGGCAAGACAAAATCATAATGCCCCATGATATCGCCCCATCAAAAAATGGTTCAAATGGCTCTGAGCACTATGGGACTTAACATCTGAGGTCATCAGTCCCCTAGAACTTAGAACTACTTAAACCTAACTAACCTAAGGACATCACAAACATCCATGCCTGAGGCAGGATTCGAACCTGCGACCGTAGGAGTCGCGCGGTTCCGGACTGAGCGCCCAGTACCGCGAGACCACCGCGGCCGGCAACGCCCCATCACACAAAGCAAAACGGATCAGGGAAACGATAAAGGCGTTCACTTAAGAAATACAGGGTGGCGCACGAAATGTGTTACCAATTGTTTCTTTCACAGTTTACGACGCACATTAGATATCCTGCTGGTATCTGTACAGCAGTACCCGCAGAGCTTGGAAAAACAAATGAGTTACGAAATGACGTGTAATTCACGATACTGCCGCTAGGAGACTAGTAAGCAACAATGGCTGACAATGGAGGACAGACGACACAGCAACGATCGGCAATTGTGTTACTTTTTCATGAAACGAAAATCCTTGTTGTGACTCAGAAGCGTTTTCGTCAACAGTTTAACACACGATGGGCCCCTTCCAAGAAGACCATCCACATGTTGTACAATAAATTTGTACAGGAAGGAACAGTATTAGAAGCGAAGCGACCTCGGCCTAAGCCTGTTTGTTCGCTGGAGAATACTGAAGCCGCACGAGTTGCTGTACAGAGAAGTCCCGGGAAATCGTGTAGAAAAGCAGCAGTGCGACTGGGAATATCCAGACGCTCCGTTCAACGCATTCTTAAAAGTGACCTCCATATGTACCCATACAAGATGACCTGTGCACAGAAGGTCACTGAAGAACACAAGCAGCAGAGACTACTGTTTGCTCAGTGGGCGGAGGATAGGAAGAAACTCTCAACAACGTTTGGTTTTCAGACGAGGCGCATTTTCATTTAGACGGTGTGGTTGACAAACAAAATGTACGCTTTTGGGCCACTGAAAACCCACAAGTGCTTCATGAACGACAACATTAAGCCCTGAGGATTACAGTGTGGGCAGCAATTTCCAGTCACGGACTTACTGGACCTTTTTTCTGTGAAGAAACTGTGAACAGCGAGCGTTATTTGACCATGCTTCGCAATAGCTTCATTCCACAGCTTCTTACTACTGCCTTGCCCTTCAACACGCAGTGGTTCATGCAAGATGGAGCAAGGCCACATACTGCAAACGAAGTTTTTACACGAGCATTTCGACATGCGGATCATTTCACTTAGGTTTCCAGGTCGCTTCAATGACGGACAAAATTGGCCCCCCAATAGTCCAGACCTCAATACATGTGACTTTTTTCTTTGGGGGTACCTAAAGGAAAAAAATTTCCCGAAACGTCCACGTGATTTAATGGAGCTCAGAAGACTTATTCCTCAAGCTTCCAGTGAAATTACGGAAGACATGTGCCGTAGGATAATCACTAACTTCAGTGTTCGTTTGAAGGAAGTTAGGAAACGAAATGGTGGACATACTGAGCATGTGCTGAGTTAGAACAAATCTCCAAGGACGGCTCTTCATTGTAGTATATGTTCCTTTCAGATTGTATTGACAATAAAGTTTATATTAAAAAACAAAATGGTAACACATTTCGTGCGCCACCCTGTACTAGGGCAAACGGCTTATTCTCCAGACTTGACTTCGTCCGATTATCGTCTGTTTGCACCACTAGGACACGCTCTCGCTGAACAACGCTTCAGTTCGTATGAAAATATACGAAAATGGCAAGCTAACTGGTTCGCTTCAAAAGAAGAACTGTTTTTTTGGTGTGGCATTCATAGCCTCCCAGAGAGGTGAGAGAAATTTATAAATAGCAATGCAGATTATTTTGAATAAAGTACTGTTTTTCAGTTTCAAACAACAGACGTGTAATTATTGTAACCAAATTACGGTTTCATACTTCTCCACCTAGTACAGTACTGCACGCTCGACCATTAGGCGGCTGCAGGAGGGCCGAGCTATTGACAAACATACAGCGCGCGGAAGTTCAAAAGGTGTGCTTCTAGATCGTCGAAGCTCTGTACTGTCAGAATCACGACCCGAATTTTCGAGCAGGGTCGTTTTCTGGATCTGACAACTTGCAAGCGTGCTTTTTTCCTCCTTAAAATTTCAGGACAAGTTGGTGATGTTTCCTCGTGAGTAAATCTGTGTGTCTTGCACTACTCCAAACTGTCTCATCAGACTGACATATGCCCGAATGGGCTGAAAACGACTCTGATTTTACGGGTTAAAAATGTTGATGTGCAAGTCGCTATGCGGTGCGCTTCCACTGCTATCAGAGCAGGACACACGCGGTGCACGTAACTTGAGAGATACTTGAAACGGCGGTGTAGCACGTTCGCGCTTGTTTATCGGCGCTATTGCTGGACAAACCAGTTGGCCTTGGCGGCTCTAAGAGAAGCAAGCGGTGGGTCTCGCGGTACACAACGCTTACTCCGTCATCTCACCTCATAGCGTACACTCTTTTGCTGCCCGAGGGAACTCATCACCTCGGACGTGTGGGCGGGGAATTTCCGAGGGTCACCGCCTGCATGGTGACGCTACAGAGGCCAGCAACGTCATCACACACACACACACACACACACACACACACACACACACACATGCTCGAGCGCGCGTGCCAGAGAGAGAGAGAGAGAGAGAGAGAGAGAGAGAGCCGGCCGGTGTGGCCGAGCGGTTCTAGGCGCTTCAGTCTGGAACCGCGCCACCACTACGGTCGCAGGTTCGAATCCTGCCTCGGGCATGGATGTGTGTGATGTCCTTAGGTTAGCTAGGTTTAAGTAGTTCTAAGTTCTAGGGGACTGATGACCACAAATGTTAAGTCCCATAGTGCTCAGAGCCATTTGAACCATTTTTTAGAGAGAGAGAGCACGCGCGCTCACAAACTAGTTTCCGTAAACTGGGGTGCTCCTTCACAAACAACTAGATTCCGTAAACAGGGGAGAACCGCCAACCGTTAAGCAATTGACAGCAAAGCGGAGTCTGTTGTTACCACTGTGATACAGCACAAAAGGTTTCACCAATGACGCGCAACTGATTTCTGGAACATGCACTTCCGTACTTTCACGAGAGACTAGAACAGGAGCGAGACAGCCAGAAGGCTAGCTGCTGACGGCATCAGGGGGCAGGACTGCAGGTATCCAATGATGGGTACAGTATGAGGTTACGGAGCGTAGTTGAACTGCTTAGTCGACGAGTAACTCACAACAGTACTACGGTGCTAGTGGTATTGCTACAAAACAGCGCAATGCAACGATAAACAAAGCGAGCATTGCATTGTATCTACAACAATTTCCGAAGTTGACATTTCGTCAGAAAGGGGACCAAGGAATTTCGCAGAGTGAGAAAGACGTGCCAGGTGATATATTAGCCTTTCTGCAAGTTGAGTCAGTGGAATATGTGCTGTCATATATTCTACATCTAGATGTAGACTGTCTGGGCAATCTACATGAGGAGCGCAATGTTGAGAATACGTGTTTAGCAAGTATAAATAATACTAAAACAGATGTCGATCGATGCACTTCATCATCTTTGTCGGATAAGGAATAACAGATATCGTCTCTAGTGAAACGCAGTGAAGGACAGTCGTTGTCCAAATAGCGAGTACTAAATATAATTACGCAGCACCGTAAAGGAACAATTATGAATAGATTTCGAAAATGTCCGCAGCAGTATGACCGTGTAATGCACAACAAAAACTATGGATATTCAAGGGAGGACAAGGCGCAACTTTCAGGGATGTTCGATATAATTTAGAGGATGCGCATGACAGAGACCTACTACGTTACGCATATCGAATTGTACACGATAAAGATTACAGTGGCTTGAAGGGAAACAGTTGATGGTTGCACAACTTTAAACGGTGCTGCAGAATTGGAAAATGTAAGATTATGAAATTTCAGACAAAGCGTCAACACACAGCAAACTACGGAATCAGCCCGAAAATTTGTGGATTAGATAAAGAAAGTTATCACTTCGTCTAGTAAGGAATTTGTTTACAACTCTGACCAATCGGTATTTGAAGAAGAAATGGGAACGAAAGAAACCCTGGAAATTAGAGGTACGAAGAGAGCTGAATCAAGATCAACTAACATCAATGCCTTTAACACATCCGCTTTCAATTATTCCGACTGTTAGTCCGCCTCATAAATTGGCTGGAACATTATTTATTGTGCTACGAGTAGTGGGAAATGCTCTGCTCCTATGAATTTCTCTCGTGGGTGTAATCTCGCAATGGCAGTAGGGAATATCTGCGACACAGCAAAGAAGAGGCGGAAAATGGGCGTAACAGAACAACTACTGTGGTATGAGCACTGCTTTTGGCCAATAGCTGGCCAAAATAACTTGCCTTTACTTGATTCCTGGTATACATATAAGAATCATACTCCTGAAAAGTGTACGACATTGCATTTCATACCACCTGGAACCACCAGACAAATTCAGCCTTTACATCTTTGTTTTTTCGGTGACTATAAAACATACACTCCTGGAAATGAAAAAAAGAACACATTGACACCGGTGTGTCAGACCCACCATACTTGCTCCGGACACTGCGAGAGGGCTGTACAAGCAATGATCACACGCACGGCACAGCGGACACACCAGGAACCGCGGTGTTGGCCGTCGAATGGCGCTAGCTGCGCAGCATTTGTGCACCGCCGCCGTCAGTGTCAGCCAGTTTGCCGTGGCATACGGAGCTCCACCGCAGTCTTTAACACTGGTAGCATGCCGCGACAGCGTGGACGTGAACCGTATGTGCAGTTGACGGACTTTGAGCGAGGGCGTATAGTGGGCATGCGGGAGGCCGGGTGGACGTACCGCCGAATTGCTCAACACGTGGGGCGTGAGGTCTCCACAGTACATCGATGTTGTCGCCAGTGGTCGGCGGAAGGTGCACGTGCCCGTCGACCTGGGACCGGACCGCAGCAACGCACGGATGCACGCCAAGACCGTAGGATCCTACGCAGTGCCGTAGGGGACCGCACCGCCACTTCCCAGCAAATTAGGGACACTGTTGCTCCTGGGGTATCGGCGAGGACCATTCGCAACCGTCTCCATGAAGCTGGGCTACGGTCCCGCACACCGTTAGGCCGTCTTCCGCTCACGCCCCAACATCGTGCAGCCCGCCTCCAGTGGTGTCGCGACAGGCGTGAATGGAGGGACGAATGGTGATGTGTCGTCTTCAGCGATGATAGTCGCTTCTGCCTTGGTGCCAATGATGGTCGTATGCGTGTTTGGCGCCGTGCGGGTGAGCGCCACAATCAGGACTGCATACGACCAAGGCACACAGGGCCAACACCCGGCATCATGGTGTGGGGAGCGATTTCCTACACTGGCCGTACACCACTGGTGATCGTCGAGGGGACACTGAATAGTGCACGGTACATCCAAACCGTCATCGAACCCATCGTTCTACCATTCCTAGACCGGCAAGGGAACTTGCTGTTCCAACAGGACAATGCACGTCCGCATGTATCCCGTGCCACCCAATGTGCTCTAGAAGGTGTAAGTCAACTACCCTGGCCAGCAAGATCTCCGGATCTGTCCCCCATTGAGCATGTTTGGGACTGGATGAAGCGTCGTCTCCCGCGGTCTGCACGTCCAGCACGAACGCTGGTCCAACTGAGGCGCCAGGTGGAAATGGCATGGCAAGCCGTTCCACAGGACTACATCCAGCATCTCTACGATCGTCTCCATGGGAGAATAGCAGCCTGCATTGCTGCGAAAGGTGGATATACACTGTACTAGTGCCGACATTGTGCATGCTCTGTTGCCTGTGTCTATGTGCCTGTGGTTCTGTCAGTGTGATCATGTGATGTATCTGACCCCAGGAATGTGTCAATAAAGTTTCCTCTTACTGGGACAATGAATTCACGGTGTTCTTATTTCAATTTCCAGGAGTGTATTATCGCACAATCTGCGACTACGCCTTTAAAGACACCCAGTTTCACGATGAGCTCCACTACAGGCTGTTTCGCATTCGGTTGCACGGCATCACATTCCATTAGTTCTCATCGCCTCGTAACACCAGTATGATTCTATACAGGGTGTTACAAAAAGGTACGGCCAAACTTTCAGGAAACATTCCTCACACACAAAGAAAGAAGATATGTTATGTGGACATGTGTCCGGAAACGCTTACTTTCCATGTTAGAGCTCATTTTATTACTTCTCTTCAAATCACATTAACCATGGAATGGAAACACACAGCAACAGAACGTACCAGCGTGACTTCAAACACTTTGTTACAGGAAATGTTCAAAATGTCCTCCGTTAGCGAGGATACATGCATCCACCCTCCGTCGCATGGAATCCCTGATGCGCTGATGCAGCCCTGGAGAATGGCGTATTGTATCACAGTCGTCCATAGTACGAGCACGAAGAGTCTCTACATTTAGTACCGGGGTTGGGTAGACAAGAGCTTTCAAATGCCCCCATAAATGAAAGTCAAGAGGGTTGAGGTCAGAAGAGCGTGGAGGCCATGGAATTGGTCTACCTCTACCAATCCATCGGTCACCGAACCTGTTGTTGAGAAGCGTGCGAATACTTCGACTGAAATGTGCAGGAGCTCCATCGTGCATGAACCACATGTTGTGTCGTACTTGTAAATGCACATGTTCTAGCAGCACAGGTAGAGTATCCCGTATGTAATCATGATAATGTGCTCCATTGAGCGTAGGTGGGAGAACATACTGACGAAACTAAAATGAACTCTAACATGGAAATTAAGCGTTTCCGGACACATGTCCACATAACATATTTTCTTTATTTGTGTGTGAGGAATGTTTCCTGAAAGTTTGGCCGTACCTTTTTGTAACACCCTATATACATTCTTTAAGAGGGGATACATAGCTGAACGTACTGCACGGTTTGTAACTCCCAGCAAGTTCGCCTTCGATCTTGAAGGTGCGAACCTTTGTGATCATTATACCGCGCCATTTTTCATTAGGTGGTCATGGTGCAAGTTAATAGTTTGTTTGAACATTTCTTGAACGTCTACGATGTCGATTTTATGACGTGTATGACTTACATCCCACAGAAAGTTGATCTCTGCACCTCCAGAACACTCATTTTCTGTCGCCTTTCTGATCCACATGGTGGGTCATTAGCAGTTAATATTTTTCCTGTCATGACTGTTAACACAACACTTTCAAATGAGCCTTACTAAACACACATCACATTCAAAGGGTTCTTTGTTAGGAGCAAGCGAGATAGAGCAGGGACAAGACATTGGATATGTATTGGCATGGAGTGGGTTCTGAATCGTCATCCGAACAAGCAAATATCTTTACCGTGTTACAAACCAAATAATTTTTGTTGAATAACAGTACGGTTTCTTGGAGAAGCTCCTGCTATGATTCGGATGATGTCGACTTTAAGGGAACGATGCTGGTCACTGACTCACTGTCTATTGTTACTGACAGATGCTAAAGCAATACGGAAGCTCCCCAAAGGAATGTTACAGACCCATTACTATTCACGGTATATAGTGTGATCGAAAAGTCGCGCACATCAAAAACTAGTCTCATATATATATATATATATATATATATATATATATATATATATATATATATATGTGTGTGTGTGTGTGTGTATATGTGTGTGTGTTTTTCTTTTAATTTGATAATCTCACATTGCTTATAAGAGATGCTCAAAATGGTTCTGTAATACATGCACAAACTCGTTTACTATATTGAAGGGCACTTTGCGGAGGACGTTGACACTGGTGTTAATGTGCGCTTTGCGTTAATCTTTCGTTCCTCCAGTTTGTGCAGCCTTTCTTAATATACCTTTGCATTAAGATAGCACCACGGGAGACATTAAATCAGTATAACGTGAGGGCCATAGTCCTTAAGACATGACTCGACCACCCAAAAAATTGGCTTAAGAAATGAAGTGTTCCGTTAGGTGGACGACAAGTAGCATCGCCCTGCTGCAACCCAAAATAACTTTTATCTGCCTCAAGGAACGAACTGTGTAATCTGTGTAATGATGTTTTGGTACACAACACTGTTCACTGTAGCCATAGAACATAGAGCACACTATTCGACGACATGATACGGCACATCACACTCCAGTTTCCTGGCAGTGTTTTCATTTAAAAAAAAAAAAAAATTTGGATTTTCATTTGACCAAATTCTTGTGCTTTCACTATTCATAAATCGATTAAGGTGAAACCACGCCTTATCAATGAAACAAACACGGTCCAATTCTGCCATTCCTTGGATGTCAGCAATTGACCAAATGATGTACAGTACGCTAGACGCCCATATTTATCCGACGCCTTCAATTCCTGCGCACTACGAACATTATATGTGCGACATTTTAATTTGTACATCGCTTTTCAGCACTGCCATGCGAAATCTGAGATTGGATTGGGCAGATACTCCTACCAAACTTTTTGAAGGCGAGTGGTGTATCACATGAGGCAGTAAAGCGTCCGTCAAAACGGCCGGCCTCCAGGTTCTCTTCTTGTCTGCAACTGCGCCGCATTCCCGGAAACAGACGACTAATCTCGGTATTTTTAAATTGTTCGGCACTGTGGCATCTGGATATTTCCCAGTAAGTGCAACACCACTAGCGACAAAATCTGTTAACTGGTGAAACCACACTGTTCTTGGAAAAAATGTTTACCAAGAGACGAACTGCGCATACTGCGGACAGAATGAAATAACAATATAAAGCCAGTCGTAGGACGAGCAGATGCTAGGCTGGAGTTCTATAAACTAATTGTAAACAAATGTTACTTATCCACGAATAGAGGTGGTTTAAAAACACTTGTGCAGTTGGTTCTTGAGTAGTGGTTATTAATCTGCGATCCTTGGCAGAGGGGAGCGTTTCGTCGCAGATTCGTTAGTAATCACAAGAGCGTTACGGAGATGTTCATAAATCTCTAGCGGCAGACGCAGAGGCTTTATGCATCACGGAGAAGTTTACTATTACACTACTGGCCATTAAAATTGCTGCACCAAGAAGAAATGCAGATGATAAATGGGTATTCATTGGACACATATGTTGTTGTTGTTTTGTGGTCTTCAGTCCTATTGTACTAGAACTGACTTGTGATTACATTTTCACGCAATTTGGGTGCATAGATCCTGAGAAATCAATACCAAGAACAACCACCTCTGGCCGTAATAATGACCTTGATACGCCAGAGCATTGAGTCAAACAGAGCTTGGATGGCGTGTACAGGTACAGCTGCCCATACAGCTTCAACGCGTTACCACAGTTCATCAAGAGTAGTGACTGGCTTATTGTGACGAGCCAGTTGCTCGGCCACCATTGAGCAGACGTTTTCAATTGGTGAGAGATCTGGAAAATGTACTGGCCAGGGCAGCAGTCGAACATTTTATGTATGCAGAAAGGCCCGTACAGGACCTGCAACATGCGGTCGTGCATTATCCTGCTGAAATGTAGGGTTTCGCAGGGACCGAATGAAGGATAGAGCCACGGGTCGTAACACGTCTGAAATGTGCGTCCACTGTTCAAAGTGCCGACAATGCGAACAAGAGGTGACAGAGATGTGTAACCAATGGCACCACCTACCATTACGCCGGGTGATACGCCAGTATGGCAAGGACGAATACTCGCTTCCAATGTGCGTTCACCGCGATGTCGCCAAACACGGATGCAACCATCATGATACTGTAAACAGAACCAGGATTATTCCGAAAAAATGACGTTTTGCCATTCGTGCACCCAGGTTCGTCGTTGAGTACACCATCGCAGGCGCACCTGTCTGTGACGCAGCGTCAAGGGTAATCGTAGCCATGGTCACCGAGCTGATAGTCCCTGCTGCTGGAAACGTCGTCGAACTGTTCGTGCAGATGTTTGTTGTCTTGCAAACGTCCCCATCTGGTGACTCAGGGATCGAGACGTGGCTGCACGATCCGTTAAAGCCATGTGGATAAGATGCCTGTCATCTCGACTGCTAGTGATACGAGGCCGTTGGGATCCAGCAAGGAATTCCGTATTACTCTACTGAACCCACCGATTCCACATCCCGCTAATAGTCATTGGATCTCGACCAACGCGAGCAGCAGTGTCGTGATACAATAAACCGCAATCGCGATAGGCTACTATTCGACCTTTATCAAAGTCGGGAACGTAATGGTACGCATTTCTCCTCCTTACACGAGGCATTACAACAACGTTCCACCAGGCAACGCCAGTCAACTGCTGCTTATGTATGAGAAATCGGTTGGAAACTTTCCTCATGTTAGCACGTTGTAGGTGTCGCCACCGGCGCCAGCCTTGTGTGAATGCTCTGAAAAGTTAATCATTTGCATATGACAGTGTCTTCTTCCTGTCGGTTAAATTTAGCGTCTGTAGCACGTCATCTTCGTGGTGTAGCAATTTTAATGGCCAGTAGTGTAAAATTCAGAGCACGCACGTTCCAAAAGAAATCAGGCAAAATGCACTCCCACACAGATCTCGCTTGCCGACAGTCGTCCATTCTATATCTGCATCGATGCTCCGTAACCCACGTTATGGTGTGTGGTAAAGGGTACTTTCTGTACCACTATCGCTCCTTTACTTTCCTGTTCCCGTCGCTGCCACACGATTCAATCAGCGGGGTCATCGGTCCCATCGGATTAGGTACTTTGGCGTCTAATAATAAAGTCAACGTTATGCTTTGTCACTTATTGGACTATATCTGCTCCCATCCCGTTCCTAATCCATTACCTGTGGAACGCATTCACAGCGCCATAGCTGCACCTGTTGGCCAAAATTGGAACTAATTTTATTTCAGCGTAATTCAGTTCCGCGCCAACGGATTAGAACATCTACCATGTTTCGCTGCAAAACGATAATTATAGGCCACAGCGGACGTCTGTAAGTAGCTGCACATTTATTTTAACCATTCGGTACAATTAAGTGTCTTTCCGTATAACTACCACCAACTCCTGCACCAAGCATTTCGGTACAAACTTCTAGCATTTTTACTTCTTTGTATTTGTATACAGTGTGATCCACAAGCAGCCTTACGCAGTTTCCGACATTATCCAATAAGTAATTTGTATGCGTTGTGAACAATAATAGTTCTATAACAATCGTTTGTTGTACGCCCGAACTGACATTGACGTTTGAAGATTTATCTCCATCAAGATGATACGCTGTATTACATATGCTACGAACTCTTCGATCCAATAAAAAAGTAGGTGCTACCGCACCATTGGACAGTAAATGAAGGAAATACAGACGTACCAGAAGGGGCCCTCTGCCAAATACCGCAATGTGTCTTGTTGTCGTTGTTGTGGTTTTTAGTCCTGAGACTGGTTTGATGCAGCTCTCCATGCTACTCTATCCTGTGCAAGCTTCTTCATCTCCCAGTACCTACTGCAACCTACATCCTTCTGAATCTGTTTAGTGTATTCATCTCTTGGTCTCCCTCTACGATTTTGACCCTCTACGCTTCCCTCCAACACTAAATTGATGATCCCTTGATGCCTCAGAACATGTCCTACCAAACGATCCCTTCTTCTAGTCAAATTGTGCCACAAACTTCTCCCCAATCCTATTCAATACCTCCTCATTAGTTATATGATCTACCCATCTAATCTTCAACATTCTTCTGTAGCACCGCATTTTGAAAGATTCTATTCTCTTCTTGTCCAAACTAGTTATCGTCCATGTTTCACTTCTATACATGGCTACACTCCATAAAAATACTTTCAGAAACGACTTCCTGACACTTACATCTATACTCGATGTTAACAAATTTCTCTTCTTAGAAACGCTTTCCTTGCCATTGACAGTCTACATTTTATATCCTCTCCACTTCGACCATCATCAGTTATTTTGCTCTCCAAATAGCAAAACTCCTTTACTACTTTAAGTGTCTCATTTCCTAATCTAATTCCCTCAGCATCACCCGACTTAATTCGACTACATTCCATTATCCTCGTTTTGCTTTTGTTGATGTTCATCTTATATCCTCCTTTCAAGACACTGTCCATTCCATTCAACTGCTCTTCCAAGTCCTTTGTTGTCTCTGACAGAATTACAATGTCATCGGTGAACCTCAAAGTTTTTATTTCTTCTCCATGGATTTTAATACCTACTCCGAATTTTTCTTTTGTTTCCTTTACTGCTTGCTCAATATACAGATTGAATAACATCAGGGAGAGGTTACAACCCTGTCTTACTCCCTTCCCAACCACTGCTTCCCTTTCATGTCCCTCGACTCTTATAACTGCCATCTGGTTTTTGTATAAATTATAAATAGCCTTTCGCCCCCTGTTTTTGACCTCTGCCACCTTCAGAATTTGAAAGAGAGTATTCCAGTCAACATTGTCAAAAGCTTTCTCTAAGTCTACAAATGCTAGAAACGTAGATTGGCCTTTCTCAACAGATACTCCTCCGTTGTGGTTGCACCTACGGTACGGCTATCTGTACCGCTGAGGCACGCAAGTCTTGTAGCGTGCTGATTTAGAAAAACAATCAGTCGCCACAGTAAAAGGGTACATCTTTGCTACGATTGGACAGAGAAATCTTATCAGTCCAAGTCTTGTCTTATGGTTCAAGTGGCTCTGAGCACAATGGGACTTAACATCTGTGGTCATCGGTCCCCTAGAACTTAGAACTACTTAAACCTAACTAACCTAAGGACATCACACACATGCATGCTCGAAGCAGGATTCGAACCTGCGACCGTAGTGGTCACGCGGTTCCAGACTGTAGCGCCTAGAACCGCACGGACACACCGGCCGGCTCTTGTCTTATACTGCATGCGGCACAGAGCACCCAGGTGCCTACCAGCTGTCTCAGATAACATGGAAGCGGTCGTGGGTCGTGAGGTGGACAGGAAGCAGAGCTGGACTGGGACGTGGCGCAGCGCCGGTTTCGTAACTCTGTGGCTCTGTGGAGAGGTCCCTGACCGCGTTGCCCGCTGCCTCGAAGTTGCTCTCACCTAGAGTGACCTTGGCGCGTGGTCGCCCTTCTAACCTTCCGTCGTTACCACAATCACACGGTTCTGGATTCGAACTCGCGGATTAAATCGGTTTCACTTGTAGGATGAGGGGGGAGGGGAGGGGAGGGGAGGGGAGCCCTGACAAATAACAATTCGTATCATACCGGGAAAAGAAACGATTTTTTTTTTTTTTGACATCGACATCCATACTCTGCACGACACCTTATAGTGTGTGGCACTGTCATTCCCCTGATTTCCTGTTCCTGTCACGAGTGGTTCGCGGGAAGAAAGATTATGGGTAAGCCTCCCTGTAATCTCGAATTTCTCTAATTTTACCTTCATGGTAGGAAGAAGATATATTAGTTGACTGTTCCACAAAAATACGCACTCATTATTTTAACGGCAAACCGCGCCATGATGGAGAACGGCTCTCTTGTAGCGTCTGCGACTGGACTTCACTGGTCATGTCCGTGATGCCTTCGCGCTTACTAAACGAACCTGCAACGAAATGCTCTTCCCGGCCGGTGTGACCAAGCGGTTCTAGGCGCTTCCGTACGGAAACGCGCGACCACTACGGTCGCAGGTTCGAATCCTACCTCGGGCATGGATGTGTGTGATGTCCGTAGGTTAGTTGCGTTTAAGTAGTTCTAAGTTCTGGGGGACTGATGACCTCAGATTTTAAGCCCCATAGTGCTCAGAGCCATTTGAACCATTTGACATGCTCTTCTTTGGATCTTCTCTACTTCCTTTATTAATCGTATATGAGAGGACGAGGAGGAGGAGAAAAGTGTTTAACGTCCCGTCGACAACGAGGTCATTAGAGACGGAGCACAGACTCGGATTAGGAAAGGAATGGAGAAGGAAATCGACCATTCCGTCTCAAAGGAACCATCCCGACATTTCCTGTAAGTGATTTAGGGAAATCATGAAAACCTAATTGTAGATGATGGGACTCGGATTTGAACCGTCGTCCACTAGAATGCGAGCCCAGTGTGCTAAACACTGCTCTACTTCGCTCGGTAATCCTATCTTGTATACATCCCAGGATGACAAACAATATTCAACAATATTCAACTATATATATATATATATATATATATATATTTATATAGCGAAAGGCTATTTACAACTTGTACAAAAACCAGATGGCAGTTATAAGAGTTGAGGGACATGAAAGGGAAGCTGTGGTTGGGAAGGGAGTAAGACAGGGTTGTAGCCTCTCCCCGATGTTATTCAATCTCTATATTGAGCAAGCAGTAAAGGGAACAAAAGAAAAATTTGGAGTAGGTATTAAAATCCATGGAGAAGAAATAAAAACTTTGAGGTTCGCCGATGACATTGTAATTCTGTCAGAGACAGCAATGGACTTGGAAGGGGAGTTGAACGGAATGGATGGTGTCTTGAAGGGAGGATATAAAATGAACATCAACAAAAGCAAAACGAGGATAATGGAATGTAGTCGAGTTAAGTCGGGTGATGCTGAGGGTATTAGATTAGGAAATGAGACACTTAAAGTAGTAAAGGAGTTTTGCTATTTGGGGAGCAAAATAACTGATGATGGACGAAGCAGAGAGGATATAAAATGTAGACTGGCAGTGGCAAGGAAAGCGTTTCTGAAGAAGAGAAATTTGTTAACATCGAGTATAGATTTAAGTGTCAGGAAGTCATTTCTGAAAGTATTTGTATGGAGTGTAGCCATGTATGGAAGTGAAACATGGACGGTAAATAGTTTGGACAAGAAGAGAATAGAAGCTTTTGAAATGTGGTGCTACAGAAGAATGTTGAAGATTAGATGGGTAGATCACATAACTAATGAGGAAGTATTGAATAGGATTGGGGAGAAGAGAAGTTTGTGGCACAACTTGACCAGAAGAAGGGATCGGTTGGTAGGACATGTTCTGAGGCATCAAGGGATCACCAATTTAGTATTTGAGGGCAGCGTGGAGGGTAAAAATCATAGGGGGAGACCAAGAGATGAATACACTAAGCAGATTCAGAAGGATGTAGGTTGCAGTAGGTACTGGGAGATGAAGAAGCTTGCACAGGATAGAGTAGCATGGAGAGCTGCATCAAACCAGTCTCAGGACTGAAGACCACAACAACAACATATATATATATATATATATATATATATATATATATATATGTGTGTGTGTGTGTGTGTGTGTGTGTGTGTGTGTGTGTGTGTGTGTGTGGTTTCGTGGTTTCTGTTCTGTCGGACATATCCGAAAGAGCAAATACTATTTTGATCCAGCAGCCTCTATAAATTAAGACACATAGAAATTACACGCATTAGCTGCCGTCGGGCATTGGTTTAAATCAATTGGGGGGGGGGGGGGGAGTTGAAAATTTGTGCCAGACTGGGATTCGAACCCAGGTCCCACGCTTACTAGAGAGATGCTCTGACGACTGCGCCATATGTACACAGTGGTCATCGAAAGTGCACGGACTACCCTAGCACGCCTCCCGTGAGACACAAATTCACAGCACATCCACACACTACTAATGCAGAGCCCCTTGCACATTATCCTCATTATTCGTGGCCTTTTGCAGTTTTCCGTAAGAATTCGAGTTTGGTGTGCATTCTCACTGAAGAGATCATTGGCTCTCCTCGCCTTATTATATGTATGTAGTGTCTAGTACAGATCCCAGAGTGACGACTACCTCGTTTGTGGGTAGACTGCACTCCCTGAGGGTTCTTCCAATGAGTCTCAATCTGGTGGCATCTGCCTTTCTTATGAATAGTTTTATCTGGTCTTTTCACTATCAGACGCTCCGTGCTGTAAAGCTACAGATATCGATCCTGTACTTGACGGCTCGCATCTGTCCTTACACTTCTTTGCTACAGCGCAGCGGCATCACTGTCGTGGATGCCCCGTACTTCAAGAAGAGACATACACTATATGATCAAAAGTATCCGGACATATGGCTGAAAATGACTTACAAATTCGTGGCGCCCGCCATCGGTAATGCTGGAATTCAGTATGGTGTTGGCCCACCCTTATCCTTGATGACAGCTTCCACTCTCGCAGGCATACGTTCAAGTAGCTGCTGGAAGGTTTCTTGGGGTATGGCAGCTCATTATTCACGGAGTGCTGCACTGAGGAGAGGTATCGATGTCGCTCGATGAGGCCTGGCACGAAGTCAGCGTTCCAAAACATCCCAAAGGTATTCTACAAGATTCAGGTGAGGACTCTGTGCAGGCCAGTCCATACAGGGATGTTGTTGTGTAACCACTGGTACTCGATAGTGTTGAAAGATGCAATCGTCATCCCCGAATTGCTCTTCAACAGTGGGAAGCAAGAAGGTGCTTAAAACATCAATGTAGGCCTGTGCTGTGACAGTGCCACGCAAAACAACGAGGGGTGCAAGCCCCCTCCATGAAAAACACGACCACACCATAGCACCACCGCCTCCGAATTTTACTGTTGACACTACACACTCTGATAGATGACGTTCACCGGGCATTCACCATACCCATAACCTGCCATCGTATCGCCATATTGTGTACCGTGATTCGTCACTCCACATAACGTTTTCCCACTGTTCAACCATCCAATGTTTAGTCAGTACACCAAGAGAGGCGTCGTTGGCATTTACCGCCGTGATTTGTGGTTTATGAGGAGCCGTTCGACCATGAAATCCAAGTTTTCTCGTCTCACGGCTAGCTGTCTTAGTACATGCAGTGGTTCCTGATGCAATTGGGAATTCCAATGTGATGGTCTGGATAGATGTCTGCCTATTACACACTACGACCCTCTTCAACTGTCGGCGGTCTCTTGTCAGTCAACAGACGAGGTCGGCCTGAACGCTTTTTTTCTGTACGTGCCCCTTCACGTTTCGACTTCTTTATCACATAGAAAACAGTGGACGTAGGGATGTTTAGGAGTGTAGAAATCTCGCGTGCAGATATATGACACAAGTGACACCCAATCAACTGCCCACGTTCCAAGTCCGTGTGTTCCGCGTAGCGCCCCATTTCCTCTCTCACGAAATCTTACGACCATTGAGGTTCCTGATATGGAGTACTTGGCAGTAGGTGGCAGCAAATGCATCTAATATGCAAAACGTATGTTTTTGGGGGTGTCCGGATACTTTTGATCACATAGTGTATTGGCGGCTGGAGATAGTTTGGCGCGAAGGAGTGAGTCAGTCAGGCAGAGCCATCAAGCATATAACGCTTATGAGTGCGAGACGTAAGATCGTTGTCAGAGTAATAATTTTGAAGCTCTGGATTAATTTCGTATCGGGGGAATTGCTATACAGTCATTTCCACAAGAAAGTGTGCGCCGATATTTGTATGAAATAAGACACTATTATAAATAATGTTTACATGAAAATACATGTTATTACTAATTGCTCAATTACCTAACAGCTAATCCAATCGCCGCCATTACTGATTTGAGGTTGACATCTTTTTGGCATGCTTCTCAGGACAGTTTCTGAATATTCTCTTGGTAACGATCTTCACATCGTCCTCATTTTATATGACAGCTGCTCCAAAGTATGTATTGGCTTCCCTTTAAGCTTCATATTAATATACTGCCAAACATTTTCCATCAGATTTCCATCCGGAGACATTGCAGGCCAATCCATCATGGACGCCCCATTGTCTTGTGTCCCCGCTGTACAGAGACGACTGCGATGTGTCCGTTTATTATGCTCTTGAGGCACCCAGTTTACCTCTTTCGCACTAAATAGCTTCTTAACGGACCTCAGAAGGCATTTTTGATAAATATTGCACATTTTTTCAGCATTTAAATTGGTTGTTAAAAAGTGTAATTAGTCAAAACTGCAATAGACAAAAAACATTTAACTCTAACACTGTTTATCTATACACTGTGTAAAAGCTCATTGATTACAGATTCGAGACCACTATCAGAGATGTTGCTGCGGACGTTACATTTAACATTACGACGTACACTTTCTTGTAGAACTGACTGTATAATTAAAACGAGATCTTACATTAATAATTCGGCAATGGTAAACTCATATGAGCTCGTGATAGATAAGTGACTGTAATTGTAGTGTGAATGCGATCAGAATAAATAGCGATATAATACTTGAATTTAAAGCGAAGTAAATGAACTGCTTCGCACAAAACCTCTTCATCATTATTAAATTTTTCGAAGAGAATGTTATAGAACAATGTGGGAGAATATATAGGGTATGCGTCTTAGGCTCACGGTAAGAATTTTAGTTATCGCAGCGAGTACCAGTCCATTACAGGGATGTGGCTACTTATGAATGCCCACTGCAAACTTTTCAGCCAGTCAGATTATAGCGAGTAATAATCAAGTGTAAATCAATAATTAATATGGAATGGCGGTTCACAGTACGCTTACTGCATCCAGTGGTTCTTCTGCAATTGTGTAACCATACAACCATCGGTCCAAATGGTTCAAATGGCGCTAAGCAGTATGGGACTTAACATCTGATGTCATCTGTCCCCTAGACTTTTTTTTTTTTTTTTTTTTTTTTTTTTTTTTTTTTTTAAAAATTCTTTATTCTCAATATTCTTATATCATACAAACAACCCACCACCTTATACAATTAGTGGGTCCTATTTGATACATTTGTATTTTATATTAGTACTACAGCTAACACAATTTGTTACTTTTCTGTTGCTCACACTATGGGCACTTCTGTCTATTTTCCTACATTGTTATATTCTACTTATGCTAAGCTACTTCTACCTGCAGCGTTTACATTTGTGCCAGAATAGTATAAACCTACATTGTTGGCCTTGTTCACCGAGCTAATCCCGGTGAACGTGCCCCTGGCACCAGGCTGGCCGGAGTTTCGATACGCTGCAGTACTATACTAATGGTTTCTATCCTAGCTTATCCTACGTCTACTCTATCTTAACCTAGTGTCAAAGTTGGTGAGTGTCTCAAATCGGTAGTTGGGCGCACCCTACCTCCTAATCCCAGGCATGGCGGATTCCAGCCGTAAAGCGGCTGGCCAAGTCCTCGCCTCGGCGGAACAGGTCAGAATGCGCAGAGTCTAATTTGGGAATAGTTAGGTCTTAATTGTTGTTCCTTAAATAGTCCCTTATCACTTTGAGTGATATTTCGTTAGATAATTTATTCAAGATTGTAAAGTGGTCCTCATGTCTGAGCAGGTGATACGTGTCGTGATTTGGTAATTGCTGACGAAGTTGCGCGGCTACATCGTCGAAGAGGTGGCACTCATACACCACGTGTTCCGGGGTGCCTGGTGTGGCCCCACAGTCACACGCTGGTGTCGCCTGTTTCCCAAACCGGCATAGATCTGCCGGGTAGGGTCCATGACCTGTAAGGAAGTGCAGCAGTCCTCGTGATGGTGTGAAGTGCTTTAGTTGTAACCTTTCCCTAATATTGGGCAGCAGTTCATGTGTTCGCCGACCGGTTTCCTCGTTATCCCATTGTTCTTGCCAAAGTTCTTCCCCCCTTCGTTTGATTTCAATTTTGTTCCCCACGTATACCCCCATCAATTCAACTACTTTGTCCCTGTTTCCCTTTTTTATCCAGTACCATGCTGCCTGTTCCCGGATTTTAATGTCGAGCGGGCAAAGCCCCATCAGTACTGTTAGGGCTCCTCCAGGTGTAGTTCTGTATGCTCCCACTGATCTTAGTAACATGCTCCGCTGCACTCTTCTCACAGCCATGGCAGGCATAACCCTCGTGAGTCTGTGGGCCCAGATTCCTGATCCATATCCTACAATTGAAGTCAATATGCTATTATGATATAATTTGATTAGTTCCGGTGGTAGGTGAAATCGCTTGTGTCCAATTGCAATGAGATGATTTAATGTTTCTAAGGATTTTTGTGTAACGGTATCTATGTGTGATGTATATGTCCACCTCTCATCGACGACTACGCCCAGGTATCGCGCTTCATGGCGTCGAAGAACTGGTGAGCCGTCTATCCTCACAGTTGGATTTCTAACTAGTTGTCCTTTTAAGAGTAGATATGTAGATTTTGTTGGAGAAATCTTCATTTTGGACAGGTGGCACCATGTACTTAGGATTGTTATGGCCCTTTCAATTTTCGGCTCTAAGTCTTCGCGGCTACGGCCACCAACCAGCAGAAGGAGGTCGTCCGCGTAGGCTATGCCCTCTAGCACATCGTCGCTGTTCTGAAGGTTGTCCAAAAGAGGTTCCATATTAACATCCCAAAAGAGTGGCCCCAGGACTGACCCCTGTGGACACCCCTTGGTGATCTTTTTGCTTACTCTTCCGCTAGGGGACGATAGCCAGACCTCCCTATTCTCACAATAGCTCCTGAGACAGCCATATAGCGACGCTGGGCACTCCTTCTCTCGCAATCGAGAGAAGAGCGAGGGCCACCACAGGCTGTCAAAGGCGCCACTGATATCCACCATGATGCCGACCACGTATTTGTACGGGGTAGAGGCGCAGACCTCAGCAGCCAGGGCGATGGCGTCAGACGCCGATCTCCCCGTCCTGAAACCGAATTGTCTGTTACTCACCCTGCACAACACTCGATGTGCTGCCAGTCTGTCTGCCAGCAACCTCTCAAAAAGTTTCCCCAGTGTGTCTAATAGACATATGGGCCTGTAGGATTTGGGTTCTCGTGGATCTTTGTCTCGACTTTTCTTGATTATTACAACTGTAGCCCTTTTCCATATTTGGGGGAATTTCCCGAGCCGCAGACACTCGTTGTACAACTTTGTGAGAGGTGCCACCAATTGGGGAGCCAGGAATTGCACCACCTCTGCGGTGATGCCGTCTGGGCCTGGAGCCTTGCCTCTTTTAAGGGCTTTTATTTGTGTAGCTACTTCTTCCTCGGAGAAGGGATATACCATATTGTTGTTTCGGTATTCCTCTAGATCTTGTCTCCGAATCTGCTGTTGTGCCTCAGAGTCCTCATTTTCGCCATCGTCAGGCAGCAGGACACGGAGGAGGACCTCAGCAGTCTCCTGCCAGGTTTCCGTCATCCTGCCCTGATCCCTGACGGTGGACAACACCATGGGTGACCTGATCTTTTCCCGCACCAACTTATATGGTACACCCCATGGGTCTGTAGCTAATTGCGTTTGTACATATTTTTCCCAACTCTGTAGCCTCACGGCTTTGAGCTCTTGCTGGAAGTGCTCCTTGGCCTCTCTATATCTCAGCAGCCAACGTTGCTTTTCTTCCCAGACGACACTTCGCTGGTAGTACCTCCTGGCCCTCCTGACAGACTGGCGCATCTGTCCCAGCTCGGTTGACCATGGTGACGGAGAGGCCGCTACGGCTCTCCTCCTGGTTGGTACAGCGGCCTTTACCGCCCTTACGACTTCTTTCACCAGCTCCTCTGCGTATCCCTCGACATTTTCGTCACCGTCGGGCAATGTCGGTATTTCACACTCCCTTGCCAGGCGATCCCAGTCAGCTCTGTTGTAGTTTAGCTGTGTCTCCCACCCCATGTCCCAGCGGCATTCTTCGTCTCCCAATGAGAATGTGATGAGATTGTGGTCACTGGTTGTTACCTGGTCCCAGACCATCCAGTTTGTTACTTTGGTGGCGAGATTGGGCGTGACCAATGTAACGTCAATGTTAGTGCCCTCGCCCCCACCTCCTGCGTAGGTGGGCGGGTTTCCTTGCTTATTGGCGACCATTAGCTGTAGCGCCATGATGGTCTCTTCAGCCTTTTCTCCTCGGTCATCTCGTGTGCCGCTGAACCACAGGGGGGACTTGGCATTTATGTCTGCTGTAATAACACATCGACGTCCCCGCAACGCCGTGGTTACTTGTGTAAGCTTGTCAAGGAATTCATCTATTGTCCGGCCGTACTGGAAATACATGTTTATGATGTATAGTACTCCAGCTGGTGTTTGTAGTTCCACGACGTTGCAGTGATCGTCGGAAAACTGGGAGAGAACCGTGGCTCTTAGCGCTTTGTTGATGATCATTATAGCTGCTCTGGGTTCTGCTCCACTGTGAATGACCTGCCAACTTGCTGCCGCAAATGGGATTCGCCCAGCCAGGGAGTATGGTTCCTGCAAACAGAGCACATCCAGACTCCTCTCCTCCACGACTCTGCGGAGTTCCTGCATGACTAATTTGCTGTTATGTGAGTTAATCTGTCCTACGTTTAAATGGGTCTCGTGCATAATATGTTCTTATATGTGATTCGGGCCAGTTCTTGTTCCAGTCGTGCGCTATTCTTCCATTTGTTATGACAGATTGACTGTAAAGTTCATCTAGATCAAATTTCTCATTTCGTCTGTCAAATACTTTTTTGATCAGGTCACGCAGGGCTCCAAAGTCGGTGGGGAGATTCATTGTCTTCAGCTGTATTCTGTCGACAGCCTCCATCACCGAGAAGGTGACGTCTCTGCCGTACTCATGACCGACACGTACCACATGCCTCAGGGCTGTGGTGAGGACCGCCGGCTCCTCCAGGCGTGCTAATTGTAGTGCGTGTTCTAGGTTGGGGTATACCCTTTTGGGATCTACGCCCAAACCTTTTTGTATGCCAGAGTTGGTAGAGGAAAATGTACTGTTTATTATATTGACTTGTATGTCTTGTTTCTCTGGTACGTTCGTCTGTGGTTTTGCCACAGGATGCCCTTTTGGTCGTTCTAGCTCTTTAAGCGACCCTAGTCCCCGTCTTGGGGGAGAGGAAGCACCAATGTAACCACAGGGGTCCGTTTGTACACCAGCATCTTTCGTGTCTACTTTCATGATTCGGATATTGGTAACTCCTTGTAAGAACTCCCTAAATCTGCTGGCCCTTAGTGCATCCCTCGCCCTTTTACTCGGAGACTTTCTCTTAGGCTTCCTGCCGCCTGATATGGACTCAGCCATAATCAGTTCTCGAGATAAGTCTTTGTTCTAATAACCTATATGTGGGGCAATTTCTTCCCGTGGCATTACAGTTCTTTTTTCCTCGTCTTGTACAAGGGATACATATCCCTGTTTTGCCACACGTTTTCCTGGTGTGATCTTCTGCACCACACCTGGAGCAAGCCGGCTTTCGCTCACAGTGTTTGTGAACATGATCGAGGTCTCCACAATTATGACACCGGGGAACTACAAGGTAGTCCCTAACGTTTATCGAGTGGAACCCCATGTAGATTCTGCCCATAGTAGTGAGCTTACGCCACATATTCCCCGAAACTTCAGCTACATGGTGTACAACATCGCGCTCTCTGGGTCCAGTTCTAAATCGTAATTTGAACTCTTTTTTGAAATTGTCCAGACTCATGTTCTCAAAATTTTGTTGATTTATTGTCTCATAGATGTCGTTTTCGTTTATTGCAGTGGGTACGTCGTATAGGATTACTAAGGGATTCCGCTTTTTGGGCGGTTCACACTTGACAACCTTTTTGAGTTTTTCATGTTTTAATATTTTGTCCCTGTCCTCTTCAGTCGCAACATCTACTATAACAACGTTTTTTGTTGCCTTTACCTTGTTTATTTTTATTTTGTCTGCTGCAGGATTTATAGTAGTTGTAAATAATTCCTGTACTTTTTTGATATCCTGGCCTGGCAGGGGTCTTAAGAAGACAGCCGTGTCAGGCTTTTTGGATACCTTTTCAATAGTCTCTTTTGTGGATTGTGCTTTGGTGGCCCCTAGACTTAGAACTACTTTAACGTAACTAATCTAAGGACACCACACACATTCATGCCCGAGGTAGGATTCGAACCTGCGACCGTAGCAGCAGCGCGGTTCCGGACTGAAGCGCCTAGAACCGCTCGGCCACAGCGGCCGGCACCATTGGTCCTTCTCCCTGTTTATGCGCAATACGTTGTGTTTGTACATCTTGAGTCCTATCTGCCAATACCTGCACGAAACGTCGGTCCTTTGCAGATCTTCCTACATTTCGTTACAATTTTTTATCCTTGTGACTTCTCTATGTACAACGGTGTCATCCACGAAAAGCCTCATGAAAGTTCTGTCATTATGCGTTAGCTCATTTGTATAATATATTATGGGCAGTAATGGTCCTATAGCATTCCCTTGTGATACGCCGGAAACTACTTTTAAGTCTGAACATTTCTCTCCATTAAGAATGAGATGCTGCATTCTGTTCGCTAGGAACTGTTGAGTTCAGTCTCACAACTGAACTGATATTCTGTACGCTCGTATTTTGTTCTTTGGCCGGTCGTGCAGAACTGTATCGAAGGCCTTCCGGCAGTTGAGGGACGTGCTATCAATCCTTGGCGCCAGCACCAACTGCTTTCGGAGTCCGTGGACGACTTAACAAATTAGGCCAGCGGAGAACGCCTGCATCATCCACTCAAACTTTCATCATCAGTGGTGTTCCCCCTCCACTCATTTGTGAGTACATACTATAACCGGACGTTCTCTTACAGGGTATGTAGGAAAAGCACCACGAAGCGAAACTAGGCTGTTGCTGTGTTACGCACTCATCCTCGGAAAACTGTTTTGGAGTAATTTAATTTTAGTAACGAGTCGAAGTATCGGCCCAAACTCATCTTCGTAATGCTTTGGTTCTTATAGCAAGCAATGTAAAGTGTCTTTATTGTCTCCTTATTCGGCTTTTATAATGCTGAATAATATCACGGAGCTGCTTCAGTAGCATAATCCCCAACATGTCACCACTTAGTTCATTAAAAACTATCAGTTCTTCAGTTCGTTCTGGCATCATAGCGGATAAAAGAATTCGCATTATGATTGTTGTTTTCTCCACGTAAGTTACACTGCAGGTCTTCTCTTCGAACGTGCTCAATAAACTAGAGAAATGATGTTAGTAGCGAGAAGTCATCAATCATCAGCTATCCGGTTAGTAGCAGTTACCCCAAAATAGACAAAAATTTCCAAATTAATTTTTATCCAAATTCCAATTGGTCCATCAATACAGAGAACGGTATCAATTTTCGTCAGGTGAGTACATTGCGCGTAGTTTGTGTGGTGTCACCGCCAGACACCACACTTGTTAGGTGGTAGCCTTTAAATCGGCCGCAGTCCGTTAGTATACGTCGGACCCGCATGTCGCCACTATCAGTGATTGCAGACCGAGCGCCGCCACACGGCAGGTCTAGTCTAGAGAGAATCCCTAGCACTCGCCCCAGTTGTACAGCTGATGTTGCTAGTGATGGGTCACTGTCTACATACGCTCTCATTTGCAGAGACGACAGTTTAGCATAGCCTTCAGCTACGTCATTTGCTACGACCTAGCAAGGCGCCATATTCAGTTACTATTGATACTGATATTGTGAATCATGTACCTTCAAGAGCGACGTTCATCATTAATGGATTAAAGTTAAGTATCAAACTAATTCCGTCCGCTTTCTGAATTCTAATTCCTTGTCGTGTTCCAGACCTCACGTCAGTATAGTCCTTCCCTCCTCACGCCAGCCTGCGTGAGCTAAAACGCGTGCATTTCGGCCTCCACTAGTAACACGGTGTTGGCACTTCTGCCAACACAACAGTTTGCATCTCGTGGTGTAGTGATTAGCGTCATTGCCTCTAGATCAGAGTCCTCGGTTCGTTTCCTGGCCGGCTCGGTCATTTTATTCGCTCGGGGATTGGGTGTTGGGTGCCGATGTGGCTTCAGATAGAAAGTTCTGTACCAGCTGCCGGTCCATCCCAGATGTTTTCCCCTGGCGAATAATGATATACGATCATTCCTCCATAGCTTTGTAAACTACAGCGAACAACTTTTCATTATCTCTGCAGACGTCTTTCTGTAGCATAATTAAAATAAAATAATTTTGAAAAATTACCATGACTCTATCTCCTGAAACAGATACTTTTCCCTGAAGTCGACTATATGCAATTTCACTATATAAATAAATTTCACTTCACAAAGTTTCAACTGTAGTTGATAAAGCACTATATTGTAATCTAAAGTACAAATGAACAGAATAAGAGGAGTTTATCGTCCCGTCAACAGCGCGTCTATTAGAGATGGAGTAAAAGCTCGGAATGCGAAAGGACGGGTAAGAAAATCGGCCGTGCCCTTTTCAAAGGAACCACCCAGATAATTGCCTGGAGCGATTCAAGGGAATCACGGAAAACCTGACTTTGGGTGGCCGGACGGGATTTGAAGGTCGTTTTCCCGAGTCCAGTGAGGATGTGATTACAGCAGCATCTCAACAGCAAGTCAACGGTTGCTTAACAGTAACTGAACATGAATACAAATCCGTCAGCTCATTTCATTTTTTGGACCTGTTAAATAATAATGTCCAACAAGGGTGCGTTCACGCTGGTTGTACTTCGCTTGGCTACGGCCTCGTTCAGTGTACACTGGACATAAGAAAAACAAACTGGTAGATCAGTTCTTAGGCTTTACAGATATCAGTGGAAGTGTAATGTAGGGAGGGCACACCGAATAAAGTTAGGAAAAAAAGGTTCTTTCGTATGAGTAAACTTCTCTGGTTTACGTCCCTTTACGAAAATGAATATTTTTCTCTTATGGGAGCTTCTGCGTGATAAATCTGCAAATTCCTGCCCACAAAAAATCAAACAAAAAGAATACTAATTTGTTATCGCTACTTTTCATATAGTCAAAAACGGAAACATTTAAACCACTTCAGGTGCTGACTCCTAGCTACCTCAGTATCACGGGAAGCTTCGTACATGCAAGTATGGAATCTGAAACCAGTTACCTGTAATGGCAGAACACTGCTGTTCAATGCTTCTTACGGTTCAAGGGGTCAGAAATATCATTTTTCTTTCTTTTATAGTATTAGTTAATAACTTGAATAAGAAAAGCGTCTGTCTATCTGATACCATTACGATACTGTCCGCTCATCAGTCGTACAAATTCCGAGTCTCTTCGCTATCAGAATAATTTTCTAAATTAAAATAAAGTAATTCAGTTTCCGTTTACACTAGACATTGAGTTACATCTGCAATAGTGTCAATAGTACAACACCCGCTACAATTACTGTTAACTGCAATAATTTACTCTTAACCTTCAGTAAAGTTCGGTAAGAGATATTATAATGATAGAGCACATTGTCATTAACTATGAAACACTGTGATTAGAAGTAACTTGTAGCAAATTTTTTTGCTAGTGAAATCTATTGAAATCATGGATTGAGCTAAATCGCATTAGTTAAAGTGGACTGTGCATTTACTTTACTAATACAACCAATGCAGAGAACTCACTCAGAAAACTCGGCAGCTATCACCACCCTATCAGAATAATACGCTGGAGGAGCAAATGTACGGTGTTATTGTTCCGTTTGTAAAAACAAGTAATTATTATGTTTAGTTCCGGCAAATCTTTTTTAGTCAGCTAGCTTTCCGGATGTCTTTGCTTCTTGTCCAGGGCCAGCGTTGCAGTTTTCTTTGGTGTGTGCTCTCGTGCACTGTGTATTCGATGCAAAGTTTGTATAAAGTTTGCCACGGCATTTCTTCCGCCTCGTCAACCTTCTTCAACATAATAACACGTTCACAGGATAATTCGAACGCGAATTCTTTACAGACGAATGGAAAAACTCGTAGAAGCCGACCTCGTGGAAGATCAGTTTGGATTCCGTAGAAATGTTGGAACACGTGAGGCAATACTGACCCTACGACTTATCTTAGAAAATAGATTAAGGAAAGGTAAACCTACGTTTCTAGCATTTGTAGACTGCGAGAAAGCTTTTGACAATGTTGACTGGAATACTCTCTTTCAAATTCTGAAGGTGGCAGGGGTAAAATACAGGGAGCGAAAGGCTATTTATAATTTGTACAGAAACCAGATGGCAGTTATAAGAGTCGAGGGACATGAAAGGGAAGCAGTGGTTGGGAAGGGAGTGAGACAGGGTTGTAGCCTCTCCCCGATGCTATTCAATCTGTATATTGAGCAAGCAGTGAAGGAAACAAAAGAAAAATTCGGATTAGGTATTAAAATCCATGGAGAAGAAATAAAAACTTTGAGGTTCGCCGATGACATTGTAATTCTGTCAGAGACAGCAAAGGACTTGGAAGAGCAGTTGAACGGAATGGACAGTGCCTTGAAAGGAGGATACAAGATGAACTTCAACAGAGGCAAAACGAGGATAATGGAATATAGTCGAATTAAATCTGGTGATGCTGAGGGAATTAAATTAGGAAATGAGACACTTAAAGTACTAAAGGAGTTTTGCTATTTGGGGAGCAAAAGAACTGATGATTGTCGAAGTAGAGAGGATATAAAATGTAGACTGGCAATGGCAAGGAAAGCGTTTCTGAAGAGGAGAAATTTGTTAACATCGAGTATAGATGTAAGTGTCGGGAAGTCGTTTCTGAAAGTATTTGTATGGAGTGTAGCCATGTATGGAAGTGAAACATGGACGATAAATAGTTTGGACAAGAAGAGAATGGAACCTTTCGAAATGTGGTGCTACAGAAGAATGCTGAAGATTAGATGGGTAGATCACATAAATAATGAGGAGGTATTGAATAGAATTGGGAAGAAGAGGAGTTTGTGGCACAACTTGACAAGAAGAAGGGACCGGTTGGTAGGACATGTTCTGAGGCATCGAGGGATCACAAATTTAGCATTGGATGGCAGCGCAGAGGGTAAAAATCGTAGAGGGAGACCAAGAGATGAATACACTAAGGAGATTCAGACGGATGTAGGTTGCAGTAAGTACTGGGAGATGAAGTAGCTTGCACAGGATAGAGTAGCATGGAGAGCTGCATCAAACCAGTCTAAGGACTGAAGACCACAACAACAACAACAACAACAAAGCGGACTGTGCATGTACTTTCCTAATACATCCACTGCAGAGAACTCCATTCAGAAAACTCGGCAACTGTCAGCACCCTATCAGAATAAAATGCAGGAGGAGCAAATGTACAGTGCTATTTTTCCGTCCGTAAGAACAAGTCATTATTATGTTTGGTTCTGGCAAATCTTTTTTAGACAGCTAGCTTTCCGGATGTCGTTGCTTCTTGTCCAGGGCCAGTGATGCAGTTTCTTTAGTGTGTACTCTCGTGCTCTGTGTGTTTCTTCCGCCTCGTCAACGTTCTACAACATAATAACATGTTCACAGGATAATGCACAATATATACAAATAATTACATATGTAACCATAAAGATTGAGGTACTCTATCTCTTGTACGTAAAGTAGTGCGACACTTTTCCTACGTGAAGCCAATGCATTCCTTTTGGAACGCCACAACTTCTAGTGGAATGCTAGTATAAATGTTGTTCTACGCTATTGTTTGCTATAGCGTTAAAGTAAAGGCACCAGAGAGGCAGGCCTGACTCTGCGCTTTATATTGGAAGCAAGAATGAAGAAAAATGAAGACACGTTCTTAGGATAAATCAAACTAGAAAAAGTGTTCAGTGTAAAATGGTGTAAGATGTTCGAAATTCTGGGATAAATAGGAGTAAGTTACAGTGAAAGGCAGGTAATATACAATGTATACAAGAAACAAGAGGATAAGTAGGAGTAAGTTACAGTGAAAGGCAGGTAATATACAATGTATACAAGAAACAAGAGGAACCTTAACATCTGAGGTCATCAGTCCCCTAGAACTCACAACTACTTAAACCTAACTAACCTAAGGACATCACACACATCCATGCCCGAAGCAGGATTCGAACCTGCGACCGTATCGGTGGCGCGGTTCCAGACTGAAGCGCCTAGAACCGCTCGGCCACACCGGCCGGCACATTGCTATCCTCAGTGAAAGTGAAGAAGAATTACAGGCTGAGTTGAATGGAATGAACAGTATAATGAGTACAGAATATGGACTGGGAGTAAATCGAAGAAAGACGAAAGTAATGAGAAGTAATAGAAATAAGGAGAACGAGAAACTTAACATCAGGTCTGTGATCACGAGGTAGATGAAGTTAAGAAATTCTGCTACTTAGGTAAAAAAATAACCCATGACGGACGGAGCAAGGAGGACATCAAAGGCAGACTCTCACAGGAAGCGAGGGCTTTCCTGGCCAAGAGAATCTACCGGTATTGGCCTTAATACGTGTATGAGGAAGTGATTTCTGCGAATGTACGTTTAGGGTACGGGCATTGTACAGTAGTGGATCGTGGTCTGTAGGAACACTGGAACAGAATAGAAGTGTTTGAGATGTGGTGCTACAGAAGAATGTTGAATATTAGCAGGAACGGTAAGCTAAATAATAAGGAAGTTCTTCTCAGAACGGGGGAGGAAAGGAATACGTGGAAAACACTGACAAGAAGGGACAGTATGATAGCACGTGTGTTAAGACACCAGGGAACAATTTCCATATTAAGAGAGGAAGCTGTAGGTAGTAAAAACTGTAAAGGAAGATAACAATTGGAATAAGTCCAACAAATAACTGCGAATGTAGAGAGCAGATGGGACTCTGAAATGTAAGGCTTCCGCAGGACAGGGATTCGTGGCGGGCCGCACCAAACTAGTCAGAAGACCGATGATGCGAGAAAAAAACAAACAGAAAAGAAAAAAACAGCCTAGCGGTTCAGCCGTCTAAACTGGGAAGATATTTCCGATACGACAGAAGAGTATTCTGTTTCAGACGTTCCTGTACGGCCCTGCAAATGTTGGTGATGAGGGCAGAGAAGGTGTAGTGTCGTGCTTGCGTCGTTGCTAACAATAAGAGTGAAAAGAGAAAGGGTGAGTCCTAGTAGCGGCACTTAGTCAATTTCTCTCGTCCATCAACACAGTCTTCCGATACTAGGTAACACTGTGGATGCACACCAGAACGTATCCTGTGTCCTAAACATCGAGTTTGCTCCAATAAAAGCAGGTCGCCTGCCAGTTAACAGACGCCCAAATCATGATCCACGGGCCTGTCACTACTCTCAACATTACTGGCCAATGCCTGTTTAGTGATCAATGTCCGTACATTCTAATCATGCGGCCTGACACGATCCTGCAGAACACTGATCATTCGCAACAAAATAGGGGCAACTTCGTCGCAACCGTCAAGCTTCAGAATCCGTTGTCGAAACCATGCTGAACGCCTCGGATGTATTCTGGTCGATATCGCCCAAAAGTTTATACAGTGCCACAGTTGCACACACTCGGTTTGCTGCAACGAAAAAGAAAGTGGCGAACTCGTGTTCAAACTGTTGCTGACGTCTCTTGAGGCGCTCAGTGGAAACAAACAAATAGGCATGCGCAAACGTGTCGTGTCTCTGCAGCTGCTACAATGCCGTTGGTTCCTAAAATAACGCGGCATAACTGGTCTGTGTCGATGCTGCTGCACATGCGGCTGCTCGACGACTGACGCCGTCTTACCAGAAACGTCACTTATATAGCTGCCAGTTATCAGAGCAGCTACCGGTCGGGGAGAAATAGCGCGTGCGACGCTAAGTGAAACTAGTAGCGTCGCGCTAGAACGCCCAGTGGGCAATGCAAAGTACCTAGAACGCCGCACATAGTACACTAGTATATCGAAGATATATATCGTAGCAACTGGCAGCAAATGAATATATACATAAAATCAAAGATGGGAGCACAACTCCCTCCACTGCCATGGTTCCCCCCTCTGAGATGTCAGTGTCTGTTGGTGAATCAGTATCTGGATGTGTCGAGATGGGTCATTTGCCATGACCCAATAGGTTTCTTTTTTTTTTTTGCTGTCGTGTAATATTTTTTTTATTTCTCGAGGAAAGGACAGGTACTTTATTTCAGTTTCTATAGTAATGTGTCACATCACCACCAACTTTAATCTTGGCACAATTCAGTGCACCTTTAACCCATAGGAACACTGTAACGTCCTTTCAGATCTTCGGTCTCGGCTAAGACTCAGCAGTAGAGCAATGATATTGTTATTTCTTATGTATCGGTATCGACGTTACAAACAGAACATTGATGAACTGAACTCGCGACTTGTGCGAGATATTTACTTCACCAAATGTCGTAATTAAATCGTTTATAATCGATGGTTTATAAGTTGCTATTTAAATATTAATGATAAGGTCAAATTAGTTCCAGCGACACCAAATTCCACATAGACTGGTTGTAATCTCAACTCTATAATCAGTCGTAACAGTGTTATTAATTCCTAACGTCAAAGAGTTACTGTATAAGGGCCGAGCGCTTCAGTCAAATAATATCGCAGCACGTTACCGTATCTCTATAAATAATATTGTAAAACTTGAACTATAAATGCGTGAATTGACACAATAAGCTGGCTTATTACACAATATTAGTCACTTCCTAACAGAACCGCGAGGAATAAGCTTTCCCAGGTGTTGGGGGGAATTATAAATTATATGCTTCGTAACTATCGTCAAGTTCTATAGTCCATTAGTTATTACGAATGAAATTGTCTATCTGTGTTCAAATGGTTAAAATGGCTCTGAGCACTATGGGACTTAACATCTGTGGTCATCAGTCCCCTAGAACTTAGAACTACTTAAACCTAACTAACCTAAGGACATCACACACATCCATGCTCGAGGCAGGATTCGAACCTGCGACCGTAGCGGTCACGCAGTTCCAGACTGAAGCGCCTAGAACAGCACGGCCACACCGGCCGCCATCTGTGTTCACTTCCTAAATAGTGTTAACTTCAGGTTATCTAATTAAAAGTCACTTCTGTCTAATATATGCAAGTCGTCTATCTGAATTCTAAATAACGTAGTATTTGAAGTCAAAGGATAGTTTCACTGCGTCATAGTAGATCGCAATAATCAATTCTGAAAAAAAAACAATCTAATTGCGCCTACATTTACGAGCATTCAAAAGTATGACCTGCATCGGCTAACTCTCGTAACGTAGTGACACTGGATTGAATTATCCTTAGCCATTACTCACAAATCTCAAAGAGTACTCTCACGGAGTATTCTTTGGGAACGTTGGTTCTACTTCGCCAATTTTAATTATAATGATTTTGCGATTTACTATGATTTTGGATTTTGGGTTTGATTTTACTGGAATCCTACCTTTCTTTCGTATGTTAATAAATTACTAAGTATTAGATTCCTGATTCAATTACTGGTTAATATCCAAATAATACTGTTAACTGGAAATTTGTTTGCTTGTTAATTTTTCATGGAATTTGGAACTTGTTTTGGGGAAATCTTTGGGAATTTTGGAGCTAATTTTTGATTTTCATTTCTCGTCCGAGCTGTGTGACATAGCCTTATGTTACTTTTCTAAGTCGTGTGACCTTGAAGCCGACTTAGCCGCTGAGCGAGGCTGCCGGGCAACACTGGCCCTAGTATTACTAGGCCCGTGTTGCTGGAAAATCAAGATTGCGCAACACTGATAAGGCGCGCTGGCTCTGTGCGCGTGAGTGGGCGCCGGAAGTTCTCACGTCAAGGTGCAGAACTATAGACCTATATCTCTAACGTCAATCAGTTGTAGAATTTTGGAACACGTATTGTGTTCGAGTATAATGACTTTTCTGGAGACTAGAAATCTACTCTGTAGGAATCAGCATGGGTTTCGAAAAAGACGGTCATGTGAAACCCAGTTAGCGCTATTCGTCCACGAGACTCAGAGGGCCATAGATACGGGTTCACAGGTAGATGCCGTGTTTCTTGACTTCCGCAAGGCGTTCGATACAGTTCCCCACAGTCGTTTAATGAACAAAGTAAGAGCATATGGACTATCAGACCAATTGTGTGATTGGATTGAGGAGTTCCTAGATAACAGGACGCAGCATGTCATTCTCAATGGAGAGAAGTCTTCCGAAGTAAGAGTGATTTCAGGTGTGCCGCAGGGGAGTGTCATAGGACCGTTGCTATTCACAATATACATAAATGACCTTGTGGATGGCATCGGAAGTTCACTGAGGCTTTTTGCGGATGATGCTGTGGTGTATCGAGAGGTTGTAACAATGGAAAATTGTACTGAAATGCAGGAGGATCTGCAGTGAATTGACGCATGGTGTAGGGAATGGCAATTGAATCTCAATGTAGACAAGTGTAATGTGCTGCGAATACACAGAAAGATAGATCCTTTATCATTTAGCTACAAAATAGCAGGTCAGCAACTGGAAGCAGTTAACACCATAAATTATCTGGGAGTACGCATTAGGAGTGATTTAAAATGGAATGATCATATAATGTTGATCGTCGGTAAAGCAGATGCCAGACTGAGATTCATTGGAAGAATCCTAAGGAAATGCAATCCGAAAACAAAAGAAGTAGGTTACAGTACGCTTGTTCGCCCACTGCTTGAATACTGCTCAGCAGTGTGGGATCCGTACCAGGTAGGGTTGATAGAAGATATAGAGAAGATCCAACGGAGAGCAGCGCGCTTCGTTACAGGATCATTTAGTAATCGCGAAAGCGTTACGGAGATGATAGCTAAACTCCAGTGGAAGACTCTGCAGGAGAGACGCTCAGTAGCTCGGTACGGGCTTTTGTCAAAGTTTCGAGAACATACCTTCACCGAAGAGTCAAGCAGTATATTGCTCCCTCCTACGTATATCTCGCGAAGAGACCATGAGGATAAAATCAGAGAGATTAGAGCCCACACAGAGACATACCGACAATCCTTCTTTCCACGAACAATACGAGAATGGAATAGAAGGGAGAACCGATAGAGGTACTCAAGGTACCCTCCGCCACACACCGTCAGGTGGCTTGCGGAGTATGGGTGTAGATGTAGATGTAGACAGCACAGACTCTGATTCATTTACTTTACGACGATTCCTTGTCCTAAGAACCAACGGCATTGTAGACGTATAGTAAGATGAACCACGATGTCTGTTATACACTTCACATATCTGAAATGTACGATAAGCAGTAACGTAGACATCTAGCAGTCGTCGTGCAGCCGCACGTGAAAGCAGCATCGACACATACTAGTTATGCAGCGTTATTTTAGGAGGAGAAGGCGTTCGCGCCATACGTTGTGTAAAGCTATTGATAATACATCCTTTACTACGAAGAGCGGAGTAGGTGCGCAAGTTATTCTGAATGGTCCTTCAGTGTTTTGTGGATGCGTACTGAATTTTACATTTACTGATGCTGATGCTAGTGCACATGGTAATGGTTGGGTTTCAGTGGGTCTAGTTGGTGGTGGTAAAGTGCAGACTGTATCAGGGCTGGAGACTTTTAACAGCCGAGAAGTTATTGCTTATCGTACATTTCAGATATGTGAAGTGTATAACAGAGATCGTGGCTCATCTTACTATATGTCTACAATGCCGTTGGTTCTTAGGACGAGGAATCGTCGTTAAGTAAGTGAATCAGAGTCTGTGTCCGTATGGGTGCACTGAATTGTGCCAAGATTAAAGTTTTTGGTGATGTGATACATTACTATAGAAACTGTAATAAAGTACCTGCCCTTTCCTTGAGAAAATAAATACACTTCACATATTATGCTCAGCATAAACGTTCAACAGTAATAGCCACAGCGATCCTTTACGCGTGATGTAATGGTTATTACCACACTAAACTATATGATACTAAAGCGATGACAACAGGTGCAGATCATCTCTAAATTATAACGGATACGTCTTAAGTTGGTCCATTTTCGGAGAGCCACCCGTTGCATCAAAATGTGCAATCTCTTAAGTAACAAATATGAATAGGACCAAACAAGCGGCACCATTGTACGGTCCAGTCACATAAATGTGATCACCTGTAGGAAGGCTGAATAGCCACCTTGTGCCACGCGGAGGTGCAGGAAGAGAGTCGGTAAGATTCTGGAAGTTCCGACTCCAGTACCTGGGTTTCTCGGTTGGGGATCCGTGGTGCGAACAGTCCGACCGAGATGGTTCCACAGATACTCGATGTTAACAAATTTCTCTTCTTCAGAAACACTTTCCTTGCCATTGCCCGTCTACATTTTATATCTTCTCTACCTCGACCATCACCAGCTGTTTTGCTGCTGAAATAGCAAAAGTCGTCTACTACTTTAAGCGTCTCATTTTCTAATCTGACTCCCTCAGCATCACTTGATTTCATTCGACTACATTCCACTATCCTCGTTTTGCTTCTGTTGATGTTCACCTTCTATTCTCCTTTCAAACACGCTGCCCATTCCGTTCAACTGATGTTCCAAGTTCTTTGCTGTCTCCGACAGAATTACAATGTCATCGGCAAACCTCAAAGTTTTTATTTCTTCTCCGTGGACTTTAATTCCCATTCCAAATTTTTCTTTCGTTTCCTTCACTGCTTGCTCAGTATACAGATTGAATACCATTGGGGTTGGCTACAACCGTCTTTCACTCCCTTCTCAACCACTGCTTCCCTTTCATACCCCTCGGCTCAAACAACTCCCATCTGGTTTCTGTACAAGTTGTAAATAGCCTTTTGCTGCCTGTATTTTACCCGTGCTATCCTCAGAATGTCAAAGAGAGGACATCAGTCAACATTCTCAAATGCTTTCTCTAAGTCTGCAAATGCTATAAACCTAGTTTTCGTTTCCTTAACCTATCTTGTATGAGATCGTAGGGGCAGCATTGCCTCGCGTGTTACTGCATTTCTTCCAAACCCAAACTGATCTTCCCCGAGATCGTCTACCACTTTTTCTAGTCTTCTGTAAGTAATTCGTGTTAGTATTTTGCAACCACGACTTATTAAACTGACAGTTCGGCAACTTCCACACCTGTCAGCAACTACTTTCCTTGGAATTGGAATTCTTGTATTGCTGAATATAGATTCTAATCATTAATGAGTGTCTGCAGCTGACTATGGCATACCTGAAGAAACTTGTGTACTCTCTTCTTCGGCGGCTTGAGCCCATTATCCAGGGTAGAGACGGTGTTTCAGGGCACTAGCGTGACGTCTCGTCGAGGTGAATAATTTTGTGTCTGTTGCATTTAGTTAGGCAACGGCCTTGCCGCAGTGGATACAACGGTTCCCGTGAGATCACCGAAGTTAAGCGCTGTCGGGCGTGGTTGGCACTTGGATGGGTGACCATCCAGGCTGCCATGCGCTGCTGCCATTTTTCGGGATGCACTAAGCCTCGTGATGCCAACTGAGGAGCTACTCGACCGAATAGTAGCGGTTTCGGTCAAGAATACCGCCTTACGACCGGGAGAGTGGTGTGCTGATCCCACGCCCCTCCTATCCGCATCCTCCACCGAGGATGACACGGCGGTCGGATGGTACCGGTAGGCCACTTGTGGCCTGACGACGGAGTGCTTTGAGTGCCTTTAGTTCCACATTATGTCGTTCGCATTTAGAGTCCATCACTTCGTTTGTAATCTCCGATAATATCAGTTTCACTACGTGTATCTGTTCGTGTTTGGTTCTGTATCTGTCTTCCAGTGATTAGTGTGTCTATGATGTGTTGCAGGCAAACTGAACGAGACGTTCCGTTGGCGGCAGCTGGACTTCGACTTCCCGTCGGACGCAGAGCGCTCGGCGGCCATGGCGACCAAGCGCTTCCGGCCTTCCGACAACGTACCTGTGGGCGTCGAGGTGTGGGGAGACCGCGTCTTCGTCACGGTGCCGCGCTGGAAGGCCGGCGTTCCCGCCTCGCTCGCCTACGTCCGCAGAGACGGTCAGTGCGTCCACCTGGACGCTCACTGCTTACTACTGCCCCTTTCATAACTAGGGATATTTCAATACCTTCAAAGTATCGATACCTACTGAAAAGAAGTTCTCAATTCGTCATGCATTACTCCTCGTATGAGTGCTACAAAAGTATCGATACTCTTTTTAATTTTTTATGCAAATGAAGTAATGCTGAGTATACGATATTTTACCGGACTGTTTATTTTATGTAGTCCAATGTTGTTGTTGTTGTCTTCAGTCCTGAGACTGGTTTGATGCAGCTCTCCATGCTACTCTATCCTCTGCAAGCTACTTCATCTCCCAGTACTTACTGCAACCTACATCCTTCTGAATCTGCTTAGTGTGTTCATCTCTTGGTCTCCCTCTACGATTTTTACCCTCCACGCTGCCCTCCAATGCTAAATTTGTGATTCCTTGATGCCTCAGAACATGACCTACCAACAAGTCCCTTCTTCTTGTCAAGTTGTGCCACAAACTCCTCTTCTCCCCAATTCTATTCAATACCTCCTTATTAGTTATGTGATCTACCCACCTAATCTTCGGCATTCTTCTGTAGCACAACATTTCGAAAGCTTCTATTCTCTTCTTGTCCAAACTATTTATCGTCCATGTTTCACTTCCATATATGGCTACACTCCATACAAATACTTTCAGAAACGACTTCCTGACACTTAAATCTATACTCGATGTTAACAAATTTCTCTTCTTCAGAAACGCTTTCCTTGCCATTGCCAGGCTGCATTTTATATCCTCTCTACTTTGGCCATCATCAATTATTTTGTACCAAATAGCACAACTCCTTTACTACCTTAATTGTCTCATTTCCTAATCTAATTCCCTCAGCATCACCCAACCTAATTCGACTGCACTCCATTATCCTCGTTTTGCTTTTCTTGGTGTTCATCTTATATCCTCCTTTCAAGACACTGTCCATTCCGTTCAACTGCTCTTCCAAGTCCTTTGCTGACAGAATTACAATGTCATCGGCGAACCTCAAAGGTTTTATTTCTTCTCCATGGATTTTAATACCTACTCCGAATTTTTCTTTTGCTTCCTTTACTGCTTGCTCAATATACAGATTGAATAACATCGGGGAGAGGCTACAACCCTGTCTCACTCCCTTCCCAACCGCTGCTTCCCTTCCATGCCCCTCGACTCTTATAACTGCCATCTGGTTTCTGTACAAATTGTAAATAGCCTTTCGCTCCCTGTATTTTACCCCTGCCACCTTTAGAATTTGAAAGAGAGTATTCCAGTCAACATTGTCAAAATCTTTCTCTAAGTCTACAAATGCTAGAAAAGTAGGTTTACCTTTCCTTAATCTATTTTCTAAGATAAGTCGTTGGGTCAGTATTGCCTCACGTGTTCCAACATTTCTACGGAATCCAAACTGATCTTCCCCGAGGTCGGCTTCTACCAGTTTTTCCATTCGTCTGTAAAGAATTCGCGTTAGTATTTTGCAGCTGTGATTTATTAAACTGATAGTTCGGTAATTTTCACATCTGTCAACACCTGCTTTCTTTGGGATTGCAATTTTTATATTCTTCTTGAAGTCTGAGGGTATTTCGCCTGTCACATACATCTTGCTCACCAGATGGTAGAGTTTTGTCCAATAAAACACATTTAATACTTTAATTTTTTATTAACAATAAACCTTAAATAGAAAAGTGACTTTTTGGAAAGTTTCCAAAAAAAAAACAATTACTGTAAATATTAGAACAAATAAGCCCTCGGTCACAAATTAAGTCAAAATTGACCAGGTTTGTACACTACTATGAGCGTCGTCTTCAGAATCAGACTAACTGTTCTATAACATATTAGGTATATAATACATTAATAAAATTAAAGTTTTACTGACTGGAAAAGGATGCAGTATTTACAAGTCACATATTAAAAAAGATCTAAGCCGGAAAGCTGACGTCATGAATAGTTGTAAGTAAGATGGCGAGCCGCTAAGGGCTGCTCGTACTTGAGTGAACAAGGATTGCAACAAGAGTGAGGTGCCCACGTTAGAAAGTGAGGGCAAGTAAACATGGTGTTGCTACGAGCGCCATCTAGTAGCCGCAGAAGCAACTAGGCTACTGTACATTCAAATTTAGACACATGAAATTGTGATGCAGCTGATTCAGGCATAACGTAAGCACTAATAAATAATAGGATGAAGTTGCATATTTATCTGCTTTAAACAGAGATACATTTTGTAACGTAAGAAAACGTTAGTTATGACATACAAGAAAACAGCAATGATGTAACAGGAAAACAACATTTCGGTAAACTGCATGAGGAAATCTGAATCAAACATCAAGCAATGGCTTTATACACTCGAAAAAGTTTTTATTTCGCAGTTGTAGCTGTTCGTTGAGAATGAGGCCATCGTCACGAGAGAGATGTTTGAAAATCTCCAATTCCTCTAAAACATCTAACCTACGCCCCTTCTTTTCGGTATGCAGAATATTGTTATCGCCTATGGCTTTAGGCACGTGTCCAGTTATTAAGAGATGATCGGAAGGATGAATTTAGGGGACTGGTACTATAAATATTTAGGAAACAGCCTATTTATATTCTGAATCGTATTTGCACCAGTTTTTAAAATAAACATTCACTCGGCATATATGTTGTACAACAGTGACCTTGCTGACAATATTAATAGTAACCGGAGACTTTTTGAAGATGATGTAGTTGTCTGTAATGAAGTGCAGTCTTAAAGAAGCTTCATAAATGTTCAGTCAAAACGGAATGATCACACAGGCACAGTGTAGATAAAGCAGGTAGTAGACTTCAGTTTATTTGTGGAATACTGGGGAAGTGCAATCATTCTTACAAATCAGTCATGTGACCGGTTCTAGAATGTTTCTCAAGTGTGTGAGACCGGTACCAAACAGGACTAACAGGGATACTGAGCGTGTACAGACAAGGGCAGCATGAATTGTCACAGGTTTGTTTGATTCGTGGGAGAGTGTCACGCAGATGCTGAAGAAACTGAACTGGCAGACTGTTGAAGATATACGTAAACTACTCTGAGAAAGCCTAACTACAAAGTTTCGAAAACCGGCTTTAATTTATGACTCTAGGAATATACTCAACCCCCTACATATAACTCACATAGAGATTGTGAGGATAAGATTATATTAACTGCAGCAAGGACAGAGGCATCTAACCAATCATTTTTCATTCTTCGTAAGGGAAGGTACCCCATAGCTAGTGCAATGGGGCGCATCCTCTGTCGTGCACTTCACGGTGGTTTGCAGAGTAAGATGTAGATGTTGCAGCGACGACAACACATTGTTGAAGCGTCACTAGTTTATAAAATCAAACATATTAAAACTACCAATTAGAATAATTCAAGACAATAAAATTAAGACTATACATATTTGTCGAAAGACGACACTTCCCATAACTGCAGGTTGTAATATTGCTACATGAATTGTGCTATGCTGAAATCGGGAGCTAATAGTAGAATAAAAGCGGGTTAAAAGCTGTGAGCTGTCTGGGGAGGTTAATCTTGTATTACTAAGCAACTGTTTCATCAGGTATCTAGTCTAAGTTTACCAAATTCCCAAACAGACTAACATTAATGATAATCTTTTAATAGTCATACCACAACCGGTAATATATATATAAAAAGGAGAATTTAAATAACAAGAAAGAAATCAGTTTATATTTGGAAATTTATTTTTAAGATTGGTCACTGAAATTTCAGCATATTAAATTCTACTCGTAACAAGCTGGTGCCTTATTTAGGATTGTGAAAATCTTACGGAACACATCAAATATGGAGCCAAGATTGGGAGTCTGCATACAACACTGCATTCATAAAACAACACACAAAGAACATTGAAACATATCCAAGAGGAAATTAACGGCTATCAACCGATTCAAATTTTCACCCAAAGAAATTACGTTCGTAGCACAATCCTGTCCGTCATGTAATTACCACACACTGATATACTAAATTCATATTAACTCTTTGTGAAATCTTCCCGAAAAGAATAGCTGAGGGCTACTTTGATGATTACACCACATGCTTCACGTGGTCAACTTGGTTTACACAAAGCGTATAACTCCACAATAATTTTGATAATTAAAATAAATTAGATCGAAAAGCAAATTACAAAAGAAAAACCTCGAACTGGTTATTAACGTCTTACTGTTAACCTGACGGGTCAAACAGTTATATAAGCACGTGGTACTGGTCTCGCAAAGTACACCCCACGTGGGTTGAACATAAATAAAAGTTGCTATATTGAAAATATTGTCAAGACGAGACGTTATAATCACACAAGCATTCGCATTTAAGATTGATCTTAGTTAGAGTTACTGATCAACACGTGGTTCCACTTTACTCACAAAGTAGTAACAAAGCAACAACCGGAAAATACTATGAACTTCACACGAGAATTACACTACGCTGCAATTTAAGATAACCTTAGATATTTTAGAGTTAAACCCGAAATAAAGATGATTAAGTTTTCAGTTAGGCTGAACTTAACAAATCCATTGTCCTATGGACTTAGCAGACACGCGCTTAGCCGGAGATCTTACCACTTCAGACGCTCGCCACCGCCAGACTGCAACTGCCCTACCGCCGAGTGTGCTTCCTGAGGGTGGCTCACAAAGACAAACGGAAGTGGCCAGAGGGGCAGCTTCCTATACCAACATGACAACGGACGGACAGAACCATACTAAGGATAGAAACCTCTTTGCTTTTAGGAAGCGTAGCTACCTGTTCCGACGTTGGTCCTACTGTTCTCTAGCAGACAGGCTTGTCTGCTACCCTCAAGCATGCAACTACAAACACATTTGATCATTCATCCTCTCACACAGAAGGGAAGGGGGATGACAGTATCTTATCATATACAGTATATAACAGAAAGCGGATGTAGGTTCCGTATGAGACTGTGTGAGATGAATTACATATACACTGTGTTTTAAAGTGTAGTAGTGTGACAGATCGTTCTTGTTTACGTGTAAAAGTAACACGTTCCACTACTCAGTCTCCTCCCAGATAGTCAGAAACGCCACAGTAAATTTAGAAGAGGAATTTATTCCATAAATGACAACAGATTTAAGAAATCAAACATGAAAGGAATCCAACAGAGACCTTTCAAGGTTTTCATTGTATTTTCGAGATGTTATTGTCTCAGCGTTTTTCTCTCGTAACTTCAAAATTCAAAATGATAGTTACTCATAGCTACATTTGGAATGAAAATAAATTACTGACAAACTTTAAAAGAACAACCCACAATCTAAAAAAATACGTCTGCACAGATATGACAATTCTGTATCAGAGGATACCATTAGAGAATTATTATTAGGTTTACAGACACCTTTCACTCGCTTTATCAGTCTCAGAGGCACAGCTGACTTTAATTTCTGTCTACAGCAGTTCCGTGGGTACTGGTTTGTTTAAATATTGGGCATACTGCCACAAAAACCTCAGCTTTATAACATTCCTTGCACTATGCCGTGCTGTCATTCATTGTAATAAAATGTGTCCATACTTCAGACGTCGGCAGCGTTTTGACGCAATAAAAGTTAATAAACTTTTGATAAGAAGCACGCACTTCCGAAACACAACAAACAATATGGCCGATGAATAGGCCTGCCGACGAAGGCCAAGCAAACATTCACTCACTCACCCAATCACTCTCTCACTACTGGGATAAGCGCGTAAAACCGATTTGATGAAAGTACTTTTCTTTCGATACTAATAAGTATTGAAACGATTTATTCGAATCGATATCGAAACAAAAGTATCGAATACTTCCTTGTATCGGCAAATCCCTACTTCGTAAGACACTAGACGTGTATGCATAGTAAACATATCAACGTACGGTGGAGATTCAGAAAAGATCAAATAAATATGGATCTAACGGGCAGTAGCAAAAATGACAGTTGCTACTAACTTAAAATCGAAGTTGGGGACCGCTTAGTAGCCGCAATTGTAGAATTCTGCTGCTCTGGAAGCAAGGAGGATGTAAAAAGAGACTATCGTAGACAAAGAGCTCATTCATAGATAAAATAAGTTTACTGGTATCCTACATAGATCTTAAGTTGAGAGAAAAAAATGTCTGAGAAAGTAGGTAACATCATCGGTATGACGTGATCTTACAATAACGCGCAGACAATTAAGTGGACTCGTAAGAAATGAGACAATTATCTAGAGAACCGGTGAGGGCAGAAAAATTTGATCAAAATTAACTAGAAATGGGATCTGGATGATAATAAATAAGTTAAGACAAGAGGTAATGATATCCATGGTACTAGCGGGAACTGTAGAAGGCAAAAAATTGTAGAGGAGGGCGGGGACTCGAATACAGATAACCAATTTGTTGTATCAGTTATTTCTAAAAGCTCGTCTTCCACTTTTTTGATAGAAGTTCTTCATTGTACTTTCTGTCTCTCCAGGGTTATCAGACTATATTAAGGTACCCATCTCTGTCAGTTCCTGTTAACACAGCAAGTCAACAATATTCTCTTTCATTTCTGAAAGACCGTTCTCCTGGAAAGAGTGCGATTTAGCATCACTGCAAACTGCACTAAGAAATACAAATTTACAGTTTAAATTGTGAATATGAAGGACAGTTCCTACAGGAATGGTGGACTCGCTGTGAACTCTCGGGGAAGGGAAGAAGAACACCCATGCAAGATAGCATCTAGTTCTGCAAGTTTCTTTATAATTCACATAGAACTCAAACAATCCACTTATAGTGATCACCTGTCCGCCTACTGCTCAATACTGTCCATTTCATTACACCCTAGTGGTGAATGCACTGTGAACATCGTGCAGCAGTGGCTCCACACCTGAGGTTTCGTTTAATAGTACAGTATTTCTACTACAGTTTCACCGATGATAACAATTCCTTCATCGAATGTTATCATTGATATTCTTCCATCGTGAATTTTAATCTCACTTCTGAACCTCTCTTGCATTTCCATAATTGCTTCTTCCAAGTTCACTTTGTACAGTAAACTATAAAGACTGAATTACTGCCTTAGACTTTTTTTTTCTAATCTGAGTATTTAGCTTTTGGTCTTCCATTCTCATTGTTCCCTATTGGTTCTTAGACATAATGAATATTAACCGTCTTCCCCTGTAGCGTGTATCTATTTTTCTGAGTATTTAAAACATATTTCGCCACTTTAAATTGCCGAACGTTTCTACTAGGTCGACAAATCCAACGGAAAGTTTTGATTGTATCTGAAGGGGTCTTTTTATTACCAATTGTAACATCGGAACAGCCCCTCTGGTGGCTTTCCGTTTCCAAAAGCCAAACTGATCATCATCAACAGAGCCTCTACGATTCTTCCATTCTTCTGCATAAGAAAAATGGAATTGAGTGTATGAGATCGTTGGTCGGGAGTCTCCAACCGGGGAAGTTCGGCCGCTTAGTGCGTCTTATTTCAGTCGACACCACATTGGACGACTTGCACACAGGCGACGAGGATGAAATGTTGATGAGGACAACACAATACCCAGTCCACGAGCGAAGAACATCTCCGACCCGCCCGGGAATCGAACCCAGGCCCGCTTGCATTGGAGGCGAGCACGTCACCTTCTAGCTAAGCAGACAGACTCTTGTGCTTTGCATTCTGGTCACCGACTTTAATGTATCATCTGTTAAGTTCATTGTGGGATTTTTATGACTCTTATCAGCTCTTGCTGTCTTCGAAAAAGTACGGATGATACTCTCCCTAAAGTCCGATGATATTCCTCTAGTAAAAAAAACCGAACGTCTGGAGCCCTCTAAAAGTAGTCTAAGTGTCTACGTGCAAATGTGTCCTTCACTTACAGTGCGTCATTGCTAAAGCACATACAGATGTTCAAAGCGCTTAAGAAGCACCTGACATTCAGTCTCAGATGATTCAAGAACATCTGCATCTGCATCGGTTTCCTCACACCGATGTAAACATGTGGTAAAAAGAAAACATTTCTTTTTGAGATCCAAATATTGCGTTCGAAGATCTAAAATTCCACTGTGCGCTGTGAACATCAGTAAACTCGTTATTATCCAAGAACTGCAATGTATACGGACTCTACACATGTTTTAGTGAATATGAAATATTTGCCTTCACTAGTGTGCAGGTATTATCTAAAATCCGTAAAAAGCTGTAATATATTTATTTGATTCCATTGTAATTTATCCACATAGCCATGGGTACAAGTGACACATAGGTTTCAATATAAAAACAGTACATTCAATTCTACAAGACTTCCCAAGCGTTATGAAGTTAAGTCTGACAGCAGATATCGAATGACCTTAATGGGGGCTAAAATCGTAATACACTGAAGTGACAAAAGTCGTGGGATAGCGGTATGAACGCATATATGTACATGTACAGATGGCGGTAGTATCGTGTACACAATGTATAAAACGGAAATGCATTAACGGAGATGTCATTCGTACTCAGGTGATACATGTGATGTGATTATGGCCGCACGACAGCAATTAACAGACTTTGAACGCGGTATGGTAGTTGGAGCAAGACACATACCATTTCGGAAATCGTTAGAGAATTCAATATTTCGTGATCCATAGTGTCAAGTGTGTGCCGAGAATACCAAATTTCAGGTATTACCTTTCACCATGGACAACGCAGTGGCCGACGGCTCTCACTTAACCACCGAGAGCAGCGGAGTTTGCGTATAGTTGTCAGTGCTAACAGACAAGCAACACTAAGCGAAATAACCACAGGAATCAAAGTGGAATATACGGCGAACGTATCCATTAGGACAATTAGGCCAAATTTGTCTTCAATGGGCTATGGCAGCAGACGACCGGGGTGATTGCCTTTGTTACCATCACGACATCGCCTGCAGCGCCTCTCCTTGGCTCTTGATCATGTCGGTTGGACTCTAAACGACTGTAAGTCCGTGGCCTGGTCAGATGAGTTCCGATTTCGGTTGGTAAGAGCTGATGGTAGGGTTCGATTGTGGCGTAGTCCCAAAGAAGTCATGGACCCAAGTTGCCAACAAGCCAGTGTGCAAGCTCTTGGTGGCTCCATAACGGTGTGGGCTGTGTTTACATGAAATGGAATGGGTCCTCTGCTCAAACTGAACTGATCATTGACTGGAAATGGTTACGTTCGACTTCTTGGAGACCATTTGCATCCATTCTTTCTACTTCGTGTTCGCAAAAAATGATGGAATGTTTATGAATGACAAAGTGCATTGTCATCGGTTTGAAGAATTTTCTGGACAGTTCGGTCGAATGATTTGGCCACCCAGATCGCACGATGTGAATCCCGTCGAACATTTATGAGACATGATCGAGAGGTCCGTTCGTGCACAAAATCCTGCTTCAGAAACACTTTCGCATTCGTTGACGGATGTAGAGGCAGCATGGCTTAATACTTCAGCAGGAGGCTTCCAACCACTTGTTGAGAGCATGAAACCGCGCGACTGCTACGGTCGTAGGTTCGAATCCTGCCTTGGGCATGGATGTGTGTGATGTCCTTAGGTTAGCTTAAGTAGTTCTAAGTTCTAGGGGACTTATGACCTCAGATGTTAAGTCCCATAGTGCTCAGAGCCATTTGAACCATTTCGTTGAGAGCATGTCACATTGAGACGCTGCGCTAAGCTGGGAAAGAGGAGGTCCGACAAAATATTGGAAATAAGAGCGAAAAAATAAGGTGAGAGATATTAGGGAGCATGCGGAAAAGGGCAGAAAGTCGAATTTGGGTTATACACTAAAAAAAAGTAAAGCCTTGTGGCCATGTTGGTTGGGAGACACGGAAGGGCAGGATCAGTCGCCTGATTGGAAAGGTTTTCCTGTCCTTCGCACACAATGGCACCTTTACTTCAGAGTTATGCGTTTGAGTGTGTCTAATGAGTGGTGGCAACTGTAATAGTTGTGTGTAGTGTCTTGTTGTGTTTGTCTTGGATGATAGTGATGAGAGAAGGGAGAGCGTGAAACCCGGTGCCAGCACGTAGTCTGCTCCTCCTCCTGATGAGCATCAAGGTGTCGCCGTGTTTAACTCCACATCTTGCATCTAGCGTTCGGAGCACCATCAACTGCATCACGTACCATCGCTTCATCAGGCACCGCAGAGAGTTTCGGGATTTAATCCAATACACTGGCTCAAAGACCTAAGGGCGCTAGTGCGCTGCTTCCTGGAGTCGGGTAGGCGCGCCGGCCCCGGATCGAATCTGCCTGGCGGATTAACGACGAGGGCCGGTGTGCTGGCCAGCCTGGATGTGGTTTTTAGGCGGTTTTCCACATCCCACTAGTTGAATACTGGGCTGGTCCCCACATCCGGCCTTAGTTACACGACTCGCAGGCATTTGAAAACGTTCGCACTATTTCATGGTTTACACGAGTTGCAGACAGATAGGGTACACTAATTCCGTCCCGGGGGTTTGGGTGGCGACAGGAAGGGCATTCGGCCACCCCTTAAAATTAACCATGCCAAATCTGACCTTAACCATGCCGACCCTGCGAAATAATGCAAGATAAAGGCACAAGGAAAAGCAGAAGACACTGGCTCAAAGTCCAGTGATGAGGAACTATATGCCACCACCCCTCTCCCGTTTGCGGTCAAGGCAAATGGAATGGTGCCATGGCACGTGGCGCAACTAGGAGTTATCCATCCAAGTACTGATCACGCCTCATATTAGTTGACTCCGGTGATCTGACGAGAACCGATATATTCAACGCAGAAAGACCAGTGGCGCTATGCACTTCACGATGGCTTGATGGCTATCGACGCACGTGTACAAATGGCGCAACATCTGGGAAACGTCACTTAGGAGTCCTACACACGACACAAGCAGGCCTCCCTAACGAGCTCGCTACAGTTTTGTTAGCACAAGTGTGCGATTTTGCGCCGAGTGTGACCGTACTAACTGAGATGTTTGTGCGAATGGGCTCAAGGACTGTAGACAGCTGAACTGGCTGCTATGATGTGAAGAAGAGCCTCTGATTGCACGGCATAAGTAGTATTACGAGTGCAGCCATGAGGAACGGCTATGTCTAATCTTCATGACAGCGCGGTTTGGTATTGTTTAACTAGAAAAAATGCGACTAAATTTCTTTTTTGATTATTATGTATATACTGCAGAATATTCAGTATTTGTTCATAATAATGTCCGTGTAAAAATTACTGACAATTGTTGCCCCCTGCTGGATGAAACACATTAGAGAATTTAAATTAAACATTCCAATATGATCAATAGAAATAACTTTTCTCTGCATCAGTACAACAGAAAATCCTACCTGTCACGCTTCCGCAGCAATATAATCGTACTCGGAAAGCTCCATTCGAGGACCCTAAAGTCTACGCAAAACCTACAGAACGTGTTCTGTGAGTCTCTCCAAAACTGATTTTACCAAATCTGTTGTCAAACAAAAAAGTAAATATGAAAAGAACCTGAAAGGAATTTCTCTGCTCTAGATACAAGAGTACGATTAATGTAGAAGTATCTCCTGCAGATATAATCACACCAAACTCTGCCTATTTTGATTTTTTAACGTCTCCGTTAGTAGAAAAGTTATTTGAAGTTTCACTACCAAACGACAAACCGCAAATAGAGCTTCCTGTCAAACAATGTATCTGTTAAAATAGGAGGGACGCTCAGTAAGTAATGCAACACGTTTTATTCTCGGACAGTTTCTGTTCGAAAAATGCGGCATTTGTTGTGGGACATCGTGAAATATTCCCTCTATAGCCCTTATAATTTCGTGAAGTTCCCATAGGTGAGCGGCGCTGCACGTAGCCTTTAAAATGGCCGCCGTATAGGAGGTGCGTTCCAGGCAGAGAGCTGTCACCGAGTTTCTTTAGCGGGAAACCACAGCATCGTAAACACTCATAGGCGCTTGCAGAACGTCTACGGAGATCTGGCAGTGAACAAAAGCACGGTGAGCTGTTGGGCGAGAAGTATCAAAAAGATACTGCAAACCTCTCCGATCTACCACGTGCCGGCTGATAGTACACAGCTGTGACTGGTGCAATGTTGAAAAGTGCGGGCACTCTCTCATTTGAGGTGATTGATGGATCACAAACAAACACCTCGTTGCACAGCTAGAGGTCTCTGTTGGTAGCGCTGACATACTCGTCGACCAATTGGGGTACTCAAAGGTGTGTGAACTTTGGGTTCCTCGTCGCTTAACAGAAGACCATAAAGGGCCACGGAGGATCATCTGAGAGGAATTACTTGCGCGTTACGAGGCTGATGTACTTGCGGAACATCGTCACATGCGATGAAATATGGGTTCATCACTTCGAACCGGAAACAAAACGGCAGTCCGTGCAATGGCGCAACACCTTTCCCCCATAAAAGAAATTTTACCCTCCCCCAGTAAATTCGTGGCGACGATCTTCTGGCCTTCTGGAACTCCGAAGATGTTACTCTGTTCGAAGTCCTTCCTCAAAGTGCAACGATCAGTTCTGAAGTGTATTGTGCTTACATCACGATACTGAAGAAACGACTTCAGCGTGTTCGTCGCCACAAAAATGCAAACCAACTTCTCTTTCCCTGTAACAGTGAAAGATCTCACGCAACTCTGCGCACCGGAGAGGAACTCAGAAAAGTTCATTGGACTGTTCGTCCCCATCCATGCTACAGCCCGGAACTCTCAACTTCCGACGTCCATCTGTTTGACCGAATGAAGGATGTATTCCGTGGGATGCAGTACGTGGATGATGCGGAGGTTATTGATGCAGCCTAACGGTGGCACCGATGTCGACCGGTAGAGTGGTACCATGCGGAAGTACAGGCCCTACCAGTAAGGTAGAGCATGGTCGTCCCGTTGAACGGAGATAATGTTTTGAAGCCGAAAGAGGGGGAATTATCTACATCTACATCCATACTCCGCAAGCCACCTGACTGCTGTGTGGTGGAGGGTACCTTAGTACCTCTATCGGTTCTCCCTTCTATTCCAGTCTCGTATTGTTCGCGGAAAGAAGGATTGTCGGTATGCCTCCGTGTGGGCTCTAGTCTCTCTGATTTTATCCTCATGGTCTCTTCGCGAGATATACGTAGGAGGGAGCAATATACTGTTTGACTCCTCGGTGAAGGTATGTTCTCGAAACTTCAACAAAAGCCTGTACCGAGCTACTGAGAGTCTCTCCTGCAGAGTCTTCCACTGGAGTTTATCTATCATCTCCTTAACGCTTTCGCGATTACTAAATGATCCTGTAACGAAGCGCGCTGCTCTCTGTTGGATCTGCTCTATCTCTTCTATCAACTATATCTGGTACGGATCCCACACCGGTGAGCAGTATTCAAGCAGTGGGCGAACAAGTGTACTGTAACCTACTTTCTTTGTTTTCGGACTGCATTTCCTTAGGATTCTTCCAATGAGTCTCAGTCTGGCATCTGCTTTACCGACGATCAACTTTATATGATCATTCCATTTTAAATCACTCCTAATGCCTACTCCCAGATAGTTTATGGAATTAACTGCTTCCAGTTGCTGACCTGCTATATTGTAGCTAAATGATAAAGGATCTTTCTTTAAATGTATTCGCAGCACATTACACTTGTCTACATTGAGATTCAATTACCATTCCCTGCACCATGCGTCAATTTGTAGCAGATACTCCTCCATTTCAGGACAATTTCCCATTGTTACAACCTCTCGATATACCACAGCATCATCCGCAAAAAACCTCAGCGAACTTCCGATGTTATACACAAGGTCATTTAAATATACTGTGAACAGCAACGGTCCTACGACACTCCCCAGCGGCACACCTGAAGTCACTCTTACTTCGGAAGAATTCTCTCCATTGATAATGACATGCTGCGTTCTGTTATCTAGGAACTCTTCAATACAATCACACAATTGGTCTGATAGTCCATACGCTCTTACTTTGTTCATTAAACGACTGTAGGGAACTGTATCAAACGCCTTGCGGAAGTCAAGAAACGCGGCATCTACCTGGAAACCCGTGTCTATGGCCCTCTGAGTCTCGTGGACGAATAGTACAAGTTGGGTTTCACACGATCGTCTTTTTCGAAACCCATGCTGATTCCTACAGAGTAGATTTCTAGTCTCCAGAAAAGTCATTATACTCGAACATAATACGTGTTACAAAATTCTACAACTGATCGACGTTAGAGATGTAATCAAATATCAGTAATAATACTCAAATTAATATTGTTCGTTCAATATTTTTCCGTAGTAGAAAATGAACATGAACAGTGTGCGAAACGTCGCGCAACTTTATCGCAAGAGGGACATTCAATAAGTTATCCTATTAAATTTTTTTCTGAAAGCTTGTTGGTTTTATTGAGCTTTCCAATACACCATTTTACACAGATTACGCGAAGTAACTTGGCCCCCTTCTTGCAGCGGTGTACCGTAGGTCTCTAGAAGAGTAGCGTTCCAAAATATTGGAAAAGCTCACAGGTCATCCCCGTTTTCAAGAAGGGACGTTGAACAGATGTGCAGAACTGTAGACATATGATGACAAGGAATCCACGACCGGAAATGTACTGTTGGGATGCAAAACAATTTCTAAAATCGGATCACTTTCAAATCTCCTGCTTCACGCTAAGCATACAGGCCGTGAAGAGGGCACAGTTACCAGTCCGTCTTGTACGCATGACATCACATACCATTTTCGTAGAACTGCAGTAACGGCTCAGAGAAACTGGTACATTGCACCTACTGTCGACTTTGAAGATGACTTCCTTCGTCAGGAAAAATAGCACGAGACATGCACTCGAAACACTGCCGATGTCATGGGCTCAGAACGCCCAGGACAGACATCATTGTCTTCGTTGATCCATTATGGATCGTGGGACGACGGCTGGCATGAACTTCTTGATGCAATAATTTATCAACAGCCGTATGATTTGTAGAAGTTTATTTTATTTTATGAACTTCTATGTGCTGCACATAGAAGTTCATAAAATAAAATAAACTTCTACAAATCGTACGGCTGTTGGTAAATTATTGCATCAAAGAGACATCATTGTCTCCGATGTATGCGTATTGTGGAGCGGGAGCTTTGAAAGTCATTCCATTAAGGAACTTATATTCGTATTACATCAAAACGGTACATTTCCGGAAATGAGATACTAACTAAAACTTTATCTACTAAATCCCGCCGGCCGCGGTGACCGAGCGGTTCTAGGCGCTTCAGTCTGGAACCACGCGGCTGCTACGGTCGCAGGTTCGAATTCTGCCTCGGGCATGGATGTGTGTGATGTCCTTAGGTTTAAGTAGTTCTAAGTCTAGGGGACTGATGACCTCCGATGTTAAGTCCCATTGTGCTTAGAGCCATTTGGACCATTTTCTTACTAAATCCCTTCTACAACTGCTAGAAGCCTGTAATAGGAAATGTGGAACTCTTTCTATAAACATACATACATTGATAGACAGTGAATGAAATCTTGTAATGCCTCTTTCTGTTAACTTTTCGATGCACATACAATGATCTGACAAAAGCCATGGGATACCCCCTAATATCGTGACAAACACGGCGTAATGCACATCTTCGACGTGGCATGGACTCAACAAGTCATTGGAAGTTCCCTGCAGAAATTCTGAAACATGCTACCTCAATAACCACCCGTAATTGCGAAAGTTTGTGCACGAACGGACCTCTCGATTATGTCCTGTCAGAGTTTCATGGAATTCCTGTCGGGCGATCTGGGTAGCCCAATCACTCACTCGAAATGTCGGAATGCTCTTCAAACCAATATCAAACAATTGTGGCCCTGTGACATGGTGCATTGTCATCCATAAAAATTCCATAATTGCTTGGGATCATGAAGTCCATGAAATTGGCTGCAAATTTTCTCCAAGTAGTCGAATATAACCATTTCCAATCAAAGATCGGTTCAGTTGGACCAGAGGATCCAGACCACTCCATGTAAACAAGCCCACACCATTAAGGGTCCACCACCGACTTGCACAGTGCCTTGTTGACAACTTGGGTCCATGGCTTCATGGGGTCTGCGCCACACTCGAACCCTACCATCAGCTCTTAGCACTGAAATCAGGACTCATATGACCAGATCACAGTCAGTTGTCTAGGGTCCAACGGATACGGTCACGAGCCCAGGAGGCGAGCTGTAGGCGATTTCGTGCTGTTAACAAAGGCACTCGCATCGGTAGTCTGCTGCCATAACTAGGATTGCCAACCACTCCCAAATATCGGGCCCGTCACTGTTACGACCTTCTTGTCCCGACATCCCGACAAGACACAATTTTGTCCCGATTTTGAAAGATGCTATTACGAGGTTGGCACAAGTACTGAGTAACGCCGTCCGTTAGCGCAACATGTAAATACAAGCTCATTTAGTTTTATTTATGTCAAAAAGTTTATTTTGACAAGGTCATCTCACAGGTGGCGCTGAACGTTGCATACTCCGCATAGACAATGCAAGCACCTTCCACATCTAGAGCCATCATTCCAGAAAATATCAGAATTCTCTAGTAGTACGGGGCTGGAACAATTTAAGTAGCGACAAGCGTAAGAATCCGGCAGTTCTCATTTGAAAAGCGATCTGATAAGACGATTCTTTCTAAACGTAATATGAAAAGCGATTGCAAATTAGTAATGTTTGAACTGTTTACTGCGGGTATATAAGGCGTGAAGTGTGGAGTAACGTATACTTCAATGACTAAAGTGTTATTGTGGGCTGTTTACCGTCTAATGAACTTATCTTATCACAACTTACGAAAATACCTAAGAATGGAAACAGAAAGTGTCTCTTTTCGGATGATTACACGAAATAGTGGCCTTTTGTCAAGAAAGGACTTACGGATCAGGAAGTGCTGTGTGAGATTTGTAGCTGTTTCATCTCCGTAAGTCACGGTGTGGCCTTGCGGTTCTAGGCGCTTCAGTCGGGAACCGCGTGACCGCTACGGTCGCAGGTTTGAATCCTGCCTCGGGCATGGATGTGTGTGATGTCCTTAGGTTAGTTTTAAGTAGTTCTAAGTTCTAGGGGGCTGTTGACCACAGATGTTAAGTCCCATAGTGATCAGAGCCTTTTGAACCATTTTCGAGCAGGCAGGTGTGAGGCATCACATCTCTACGAACAATCATATAAATACACTTGCGGTAGCACTGACATCAAAGCATATTTCTACATTCATGATTAAAGAAGACACCCAGGAAGAACTGCTCCTTTCTGCTGCAGAAGTAACAACAGCTTATAAAGTTGTCAAGCATCATCAGTCTTCCAGTTCTCTTGACTGTGCCGTAAAACTGAATGCCCCAATGTATCCTGACTCAACGTCAGCGCATAACAGCCTACAGCCAGGACCAAAGCTACAGTGATTGTTGAAAATATTCTTGCACCACTTTTCCTGTCAGAATGCATTAAACAATTGAAATAAGTTTCATTTTACGTCATAGCTACCGACGCACCTAACCACAAGACTGAAAAGATGTCTGCTTTAGTTGTTCAATGCTTTACTGAAACTGATGGAATCCAACAGAAGCTGTTGAAGTTTGATTCACTGAATAGAGAAACATCGGAGACAATTACAAAGTTTTGTCTAGACATTTTATGACAACTACAGATTCCAGGAGACAAATGAATCGCTATTTGTGGAGGCAGTATCAAAATCGCCCACCCGGTTTGCCGTGCGGTTTAACGCACGGCTTTCCGGAGTGGGAAGGAGCGCCTGGTCCCTGAAACGAATCCACCCGGCGGACTTTGGTTGAGGTCTGGTGTGCCGGCCAGGCTGTGGATGGTTTTTAGGCGCTTTTCCATCAGCCTCGGTGAATGTGGACTTGTTCCCCTTATTCCGCCTCAGCTACAGTATGTCGGGGGTGACCATCCGGGCCGCCACGCGCTGTTGCCTTTTTTCGGGGTGCACCCAGCCTCGTGATGCCAATTGAGGAGCTACTTGACCGAATAGTAGCGGCTCCGGTCAAAGAAAACCATCATAACGACCGGGAGAGCGGTGTGTTGACCACACGCCCATCCTATCCGCATCCTCAGCTGAGGATGACACGGCGGTCGGATGGCCCCGATGGGCCACTTGTGGCCTGAAGACGGAGTGCTTTTACACTATGTCGGCGATTGCTGCGCAAACAAGTTTTCCACATACGCGTACGCCACCATTACTCTACCACGCAAAAATAGGGGTTACACTCGTCTGGCGTGAGACGTTCCCTAGGAGGGTCCACTGGAGGCCGAACCGCACAATAACCCTTAAAGAGTGGTTCGGTGTGGGGCGCCGAAGGGGTGGACTGCGGTAGTCATCGTGGGGTTGTGGACCACAGCGGCTGCGGCGGGGACGGAGCCTCTCCATCGTTTCTAGGCCCGCGGTTAACATACAATACATACATACAATACAATACCAACATAGGAGGGCTTCATCGAGGTGGCCAGCCGAATATGTTTCACCGAATGGAAGAAGAACTAGGAAAAAATGTAGAAGGTATTGGATGCTCTGCCGATATTCTCCACAATAATATATCAGGCGTTGCTGGAGTCTTAACTGTCGACATTGAAATAATCGTCACGAAAATCTTTAATGAGTTTTCAATATACATGATAAGGTCAGAGAAGCTGAAAGAGTTATCTTTATACGTTGATGTCAGTCATTAAACTCTTCTATCTCACTCAGAAACAAGATGGCTGCCGTTAATGGCCGCAGTTGAGAGAATTGTTAAGCTCTGGATTCTATTAAACAATTTTTTGACGCCTAAGACAGGTCACATTAATTAACTTTAAATTCTTTCAGTAGTTCAATCAGTGAAATTTCCTTCATGTTTCTGCATTCAAACTTGGCTCTGTTCGAAAAAAGATTAAAAGGCGCGGTGAAAAATAAAGTCTCGATAGCTAAAATAAGAAATATATTAATCGACACTCAAAGATGTCTGAATGAAAGGAAAACTGCCTATTTTATAGACTTGCAAATTAAGGAGAATTTGAACAGATTACAGAATAGAAACCCTAACCAAGAAATAATTAATTTGATATCGTAATCTGAGGAACATAAAATGGCTTAATATACCATAGCATTTGTTTACTTAGAGAAATGGGCTATTTGTATTAATAAATGTGAAGTATTTGATTGGGTGAAGCTATCTGAAACCCCAGGTTGAGTGTTGAATGAAAACACTGTTACATACCTGACTAAAAATTGTGTAAATATTTCAGGTGACAATTTTTGTCGTACGTCCCACGTTGATCTCTGCGGTTATTTCACTCAGTGTTGCTTGTCTGTCAGCACTGACAACTTTAGGCGAACTCCGTTGCTCTCGGTCGTTAAGTGAAGGCCGTCGGCCACTGCGATGACCGTGGTGAGAGGTGATGTTTGAACTCTGATGTTTTCGACATACTCGTAACTCTGTGGATCGCAGAATACTGAATTCCCTAACGATTACGGATATTGTATGACCTATGCGTCTAGCTCCAACTACCATTCCGCATTCATAGTCTGTTAATAAATGTCGTGCGGCCATAATCACGTTGTAAACCTTTTGACACGAACCTCCTGAGTAAAAATGACAGCTCTCTCAATGCTCTGCCTTTTATATCTTGTGTACGCGATATTACCTCCATCTGTATATGTGCATATCGCTATCGCATGATTTTCGTTACCTCACTGTATACACATTCAAGGCCGGATTAAGGCGCAAGTGGCGTTATACGCCGCCTAGGGCCGTAGTTGGGAGGGGCGCCAGGGTCATTCAGGTGTAAAATTTAAATACAAGTTGTATCATAATTATTAGCGAAACCCGACACGGCTGAAAGTATACGATGGTAGAAGCTAAAGTTCTCCAGTAAACATGGGTCCGCAAGCGAGCCGTTTGTGAGACAACTTCGAATGTGAGGTTACTGGCCACCACTGAATTATGTATGAATTATTGTCATGGCTAGTACAAATGTTTGAAATTTAAGCTTTACGATTAAGTCCCGGTAGAATTGGGTTCAAATTTCACCAAAAACCTACCCGACAAGAAATAAAATACGACTTAAGCATACTACCTGGTACAATTAACTGTATACTCGTACTTTTTAAAAGAAGTACTCAAAAAATGGTTCAAATGGCTCTAAGCACTATGGGACTTAACATCTGAGTTAGCAGCCCCTAGACTTAGAACTACTTAAACCTAACTAACCTAAGGAGATGACACACATCCATGCCCGAGGCAGGATTTGAACCTGCGACCGTAGCAGCAGCGCGGTTCCGGACTGAAGCGCCTTGAACCGCTCGGCCACAGAGACCGGCGAAGAAGTACACCACATGGTGTCGTCACAATTGGAGGTATCACTGCACAAGTTTCTGCAGTCAGTTACGAATTATTTCAAACACCTTCGGATCATCTCTTAAATCTTCCGCTGCTCCATTTCTTCAACATTATCAACGGGATTGACGTACATGACGCTTCGGAGATGACCCCAGACAGAAATATCCAGATGACTGAGGTCAGGTGATCTTGCAGGCCAAGGTAAAGGCCTTGCTCGACCTGTCCGTCTTCGCGAGCCTTATATCATCGCCAACCGCGGTGGTCGAGCGGTTCTAGGCGCTTCAGTCCGGAGCCACGCGGCTGCTACGGTTGCAGGTTCGAATCCTGCCTCGGGCATGGATGTGTGTGATGTCCTTAGGTTAGATAGGTTTAGGTAGTTCTAAGTCTAGGGGACTGATGACCTCAGATGTTAAGTCCCATAGTGCTTAGAGCCATTTGAACCATTTGAACCTTATATCATCAGCAAAATGTGCATGTGCCCCCTCATACACGCATGTAGCTCAGTCCCCACCGTTGCACGAGGCAAGGTAATCCGTGGACGAAACTTCAGCTGAATTAAGTTAGGACTTAATCGATAAGTTAACATTTCAAATTAGTTCTAAGTTCTAGGCGACTGTTGACCTCAGAAGTTAAGTCGCATAGTGCTCAGAGCCGTTTGAACCATTTGAACTTATTAAACTGATTGTTCGTTATTTTTCACATCTGTCAACACCTGCTTTATTTGGGATTGGAATTATTATATTCTGTCTGAGGGTATTTCGCCTGTCTGATACATCTTGCTCAGCAGATGGTAGAACTTTGTCACGGCTGGCTCTCCGAAGGCTTATATTAGTTCTAATGGAATGTTGTCTACTCCCGGGGCCTTGTTTCGACTTAGGTCTTTTAGTGCTCTGTCAAACTCTTCACGCAGTATCTTATCTCCCATTTCATCTTCGTCTGCGTCCTCTTCCATTTCCATAATACAGTCCTCAAGTACATCACCCCTGTATAGAACCTCTATATACTCCTTCCACAATTCTGCTTCCCCTTCTTTGCTTAGTTATGGAGTTATCTGGGTCTCGTAACCACAAATTGGAAATTATCTCGCAAACTGCTGGTTTCTACCAGGGTTCCGTGCCTCAGTCTGTAAAAACGGAACGCTCATTGGATCGCTTTGTTGTCCACGTCTCTGTCTGTCCGGCTGTTAAGAACCATCTTTTCTCAGGAATGGATAGACGTATCAAGTTGAAATCTGTCACATGTTAAGGTCTACGATCCCTTGACAGCGTAAAAATTTTAAGTTTCTAAGTCAATGCAATCAAAATACATTTATGTCATATTTTGATGTTCGAAAACTCTCGTCGAAACTAAAGGGTGCTTTCAGTGACCTAGAATCATGAAATTTGCAAAGATGCACACTTTCGTACTATAAGAAAAGGAAAAAATCCGAAAATTGCTAATTTTTAATTATATAACACGAACAATTTTTTTGTCTTTTTATCCATCTGTCTGACTCCCCGTCTGTTAAACCCCGTTTTCTCGTGAACGTTTTGGCGTAATAAATTCAGATCTACGTCACTAAGATCTGTGGTTCCTAGCCGGAGTAAAAAAATTGAGCTTGTAAGTCAGCACAATCAAAAGATTCAGCCATTTGTGTCACGTACTTTGATACTGGCAAATTCATATCAAGAATGAGATTTTCACTCTGCAGCGGAGTGTGCGCTGATGTGAAACTTCCTGGCAGATTGAAACTGTGTGCCGGACCGAGACTCGAACTCGGGACCTCTGCCTTTCGCGGACAAGTGCTCTACCAACTGAGCTACCCAAGCACGACTTACGTCCCGTCCTCACAGCTTTACTTCCGCCAGTACCTCGTCTCCTACCTTCCATCCTTTACAGAAGCTCTGCTGCGAACCATGCAGGACCAGCACTCCTGAAAGAAAGGATATCGCAGGGACATGTTTCACATCAGCGCACATTCCACTGCAGAGTGAAAATATTCTGGAAACGTCCCCTAGGCTGTGGCTAAGCCATGTCTCCGCAATATCCTTTCTTTCAGGAGTGCTAGTTCTGCAAGGTTCGCAGAAGAGCTTCTGTAAAGTTTTGAAAGTAGGAGACGAGGTGCTGGCAGAAGTAAAGCTGTGAGTCGTGCTTGGGTACCTCAGTTGGTAGTGCACTTGCCCGCGAAAGGCAAAGATCCCCAGTTTGAGTCTCTGTTCGACACAGTTTTAATCTGCCAGAAAATTCATATCCAAACCGATAGGGTACTTCCCGTAGACGAAGAATCATGCAATTTGGCAAGAAGCAAGGTTTCAGAGTGCAAGCAAAGTAAAAATTATCTGAAAATTGTTAAACTGTAATTAAATCACACGAAAAATCTTTTTGGCCATTAGTACCTTCATTGCATCCATCATCAGTCAAAAACATAATAGACGATTATTGCTGCTTGCAAACATGAACTGTAAATTGTAGTCACGTTTTACTAAGCAAATAAAAATATTTCATTAAATCTTCTATGTCTATGTATATGAACTCATGTCCCCTGCTGACTTCATTTCGTATGTCCGGGTTACACTGCGAAACTACTGTACTGATTTTATACAGTCTTGGAATTCCCGGGGCCGGTATCTTGAAAGTATCTATACAGAAAAAAGGCAAAAATCATTGAGGTTCTCGATCTCAGGTTGGATGAACCCACAGTGCACAACTCCTACTCGCTGTTGGCCAGTTTCTTATTGTAACGATTATAGGTAAATGTCGTGTGAATCATAGCTTGATGCCTATCTTTTTTCGTCTGACCGCGTTTCACTGATGGGAATATCAGCTTGAACTGGTTCTGTCACCAGCACAAACTCAAGCCCAAGTCCACTGTGTGAAAATCACAAGCATTACTATTAAGCTACGGAGGGGAATTATTATATTTAAGATAACAGTAAAATGCTTATGTTTGTATATTATTAGCCAGCAAGGCATTTCCACAAATAAATTGCACTAATTGTTCCCAAGAGAACAAGAGAATACCGGGCGCTTCATCAAATTTGAGTGATATACATAACCCGATATATATATATATATATATATATATATATATATATATATATATATATATATATATATATATGTGTGTGTGTGTGTGTGTGGGGATGAAATGAAGGTGAGTAGGACAACACAACACCCAGTCCCTGAGCGGAGAAAATCTCCGACTCAGCCAGGAATCGAACTCGGGCCCTTAGGATTGACATTTGTCTCGCTAACCACCGGGGACGGACATTTCAGTGATGAAGAATACGCCGTTTAACGGGCACAGAAGCTTGCGCGCCTGAGCGATACAGATAGCCGTACCCTAGGTGCAACCACAACGGAGGGGTATCTGTTGAGAGGCCAGACAAACATGTGGTTCCTGAAGAGGGGCACCAGCCTTTTCAGTAGTTGCAGGGGCAACAGTCTGGATGATTGACTGATCTGGCCTTGTAACACTAACCAAAACAGCCTTGCTGTGCTGGTACTGAGAACGGCTGAAAGCAAGGGGAAACTACAGCCGTAATTTTTCCCGAGGGCATGCAGCTTTACTGTATGGTTAAATGATGATAGCGTCCTCTTGGGTAAAATATTCCGGAGGTAAAATAGTCCCCCATTCTGATCACCAGGCGGGGACTACTCAGGAGAACGTTGTTATCAGGAGAAAGTAAACTGGCGTTCTACGGATCGGAGCGTGGAATGTCAGATCCCTTAATCGGGCAGGTAGGTTAGAAAATTTAAAAAGGGAAATGGATAGGTTAAAATTAGATATAGTGGGAATTAGTGAAGTTCGGTGGCAGGAGGAGCAAGACTTCTGGTCAGGTGAATAAGGTTTATAAATACAAAATCAGATGGGGTAATGCAGAGTAGGTTTAATTATGAATAAAAAGTAGGAATGTGGATAAGGTGTTATGAGAAGCATAGGGGACGCATTATTGTAACTAAGGTAGACATGAAGCCCACATCCACAACAGTAGCACAAGTTTACATGACAACTAGCTCTGCAAATGATGAAGAGATTGAAGAAATGCATTATGAGATAAAAGAAATTATATAGTTAAGGGAGATGAAAAATTAATACTAATAGGATACTGCAATTTGATAGTAGGAAAAGAAAGAGAAGAAAAAATAGTAGGTGAATATGGACCACGGGAAAGGAATGAAAGAGGAAGCCACCTGGTAGAATTTTGCACAGAGCATGATTTAATCATAGCTGACACTTGGTTTGAGTCTCATGAAAGAAGATTCGATACGCGGACGAGATCTCGAGACTCCGGAAGGTTTCAGACTGATTATGTGATGGTAAGACAGAAATTTCAGAACAAGGTTTTAAACTGTAGGACATTTCGAGGGGCAGATGTGGACTTTGTGTACAATTTATTGATTACGAACTGTAGATTAAAACTGAAGAAACTGCAAAATAGTTAAGTATTTAAGGAGACCTGGATAAACTGAAAGAATCTGAGGTTGTAAAGAGTTTCAGAGGAAGCATTAGACAATGATTAACAAGAAGAAGGGAAGGCAATACAATAGAACAAGAATAGATAGCTTTGAGAGATGAAATAGTGAAGGCAGAAGAGGATTAAGTAGGTAAAAAGACGAGGGCTAGTAGAAGACCTTGCGTAACAGAACAAATATTGAATTTAATTGATGAAAGGGCAAAATATAAAAACGCAGTAAATGAAAGAGGCAAAAACGAATACAAACGTCTCAAAAATGAGATCGCCAGGAAGTGCAAAATGGCTAAGCAGGGATGGCTAGAGGACTAATGTAAGGATGTAGAGGCATGTATCACTAGGGGTAAGATAGATACTGCCTACAGGAAAATTATAGAGGCCTTTGGAAAAAGAAAAACACTTGTATGATTATCAAGAGCTCAGATGGAAACCTAAGTCTAAGCAAAGAAGGGGAAGCAGAATTGTGGAAGGAGTATATAGAGGTTCTATACAGGGGTGATGTACTTGAGGACTGTATTATGGAAATGGAAGAGGACGCAGACGAAGATGAAATGGGAGATAAGATGCTGCGTGAAGAGTTTGACAGAGCACTAAAAGACCTAAGTCGAAACAAGGCCCCTGGAGTAGACAACATTCCATTAGAACTAATATAAGCCTTCGGAGAGCCAGCCGTGACAAAGTTCTACCATCTGCTGAGCAAGATGTATCAGACAGGCGAAATACCCTCAGACAGAATATAATAATTCCAATCCCAAAGAAAGCAGGTGTTGACAGATGTGGAAAATAACGAACAATCAGTTTAATAAGTTCAAATGGTTCAAACGGCTCTGAGCACTATGCGACTTAACTTCTGAGGTCAACAGTCGCCTAGAACTTAGAACTAATTTAACCTAACTAACCTAAGGACATCACACACATCCATGCCCGAGGCAGGATTCGAACCTGCGACCGTAGCGGTCTCGCGGTTCCAAAATGTAGCGCCTAGAACCGCACGGCCACTCAGGCCGGCAGTTTAATAAGTCACGCTGCAAAATACTAACACGAATTCATTACAGACGAATGGAAAAACTGGTAGAAGCCGACCTCGGGAAAGATCAGTTTGGATCCCGTAGAAATATTGCAACACGTGACGCAATACTGACCCTACGACTTATCTTAGAGGCTAGATTAAGAAAAGGCAAACCTACGTTCCTAGTATTTATAGACTTAGAGAAAGCTTTTGACAATGTTGACTGGAATACTCTCTTTCAAATTCTGAAGGTGGCAGGGGTAAAATAGAGGAAGCGAAAGGCTATTTACAGTTTCTACAGAAATCAGATGGCAGAGAAAGAGTCGATGAAAGGGAAGCAGTGGTTGGGAAGGGAGTGAGACAGGGTTGTAGCCTATCCCCGATGTTATTAAATCTGTATATTGAGCAAGCAGTGAAGGAAACAAAAGAAACATTCGGAGTAGGAATTAAAATCCTCGGAGAAGAAATAAAAACTTTGAGGTTTGCCGATGACATCGTAATTCTATCAGAGACAACAAAGGACCTGGAAGAGCAGTTGAATGGAATGGACAGTGTCTTGAAAGGAGGATATAAGATGAACATCAACAAAAGCAAAATGAGGATAATGGAATGTAGTCGAATTAAGTCGGGTGATGCTGAGGGAATTAGATTAGGAAATGAGACACTTAAAGTAGTAAAGGAGTTTTGGTATTTGGAGAGCAAAATAGCAGATGATGGTGGAAGTAGAGAGGATATAAAATGTAGACTGGCAATGGCAAGGAAAGCGTTTCTGAAGAAAAGAAATTTGTTAACATCGAGTATAGATTTAAGTGTCAGGAAGTCGTTTCTGAAAGTATTTGTACGGAGTCTAGCCATGTATGGAAGTGAAACATGGACTATAAATAGTTTAGACAAGAAGAGAATAGAAGCTTTCGAAATGTGGTGCTACAGGAGAATGCTGAAGATTAGATGGGTAGATCACATAACTAATGCGGAGGTGTTGAATAGGATTGGGGAGAAGTTTGTGGCACAACTTGACTAGAAAAAGGGATCGGTTGGTAGGACATGTTCTGAGGCATCAAGGTATCACCAATTTAGTACTGGAGGGCAGCGTGGAGGGTAAAAATCGTAGAGGGAGACCAAGAGATGAACACACTAAGCAGATTCAGAAGGATGTAGTTTGTGGTAGGTACTGGGAGATGAAGAAGCTTGCACAGGATAGAGTAGCATGGAGAGCTGCTTCAAATCAGTCTCTGGACAGAAGACCACGACAACAACAAACAGTGCCCGCCGGTGTGGCCGTGCGGTTCTAGGCGCTTCAGTCTGGAACCGCGTGACCGCTACGGTCGCAGGTTCGAATCCTGCTTCGGGCATGGATGTGTGTGATGTCCTTAGGTTAGTTAGGTTTAAGTAGTTCTAAGTTCTAGGGGACTGATGACAACAGATGTTAAGTCCCATAGTGCTCAGAGCCATTTGAACCATTTTTTGAACAACAAACAGTGTATGACAAAGTTAAGTCTTTTCACTGACATAGTGATTCCCCACTTACATTTTAACATAGCCAAGCGATGTATATCGGGCAAGGCAACTAGTGTGACGTCACAAGTTCGTTGTGTGGAAAGGGGGGGAGGGAGTGGGTAGCGTATTTCCCGTGAGGCCCGAAGACCTGGCAGGTGACGCCGACTGTGGTGTTGCAGACCCGACGGACAACCCGAAGCTGCGGCCGTACCCTGACTGGTCGTGGCACGACCTGTCGCTGCTGGAGGGCGCCAACGCGTCCGTCGAGGCGCCGGTCATCGTGTCGCCGTTCCGCGTGCGCGCTGACGAGTGCGGCCGGCTGTGGGTGCTGGACACCGGCATCGCAGACATCCTGGGCGGCGCCGCCACCAGGGTGCTGCGGCCGCCCGCGCTGCTCGTCTTCGACCTCAACACCGACACCTTCATCCGGCAGATCACCTTCCCAAAAGAGGTGAGCACTCCATTCGAAACAGCTACTTGCTGAAACCTGAAACTGGTGTTGCGTTAGATTCGCGGGGAGGTGGTTCGAACCTTGATACCAAATACACTACTGGCCATTAAAATTGCTACACCACGGAGATGACGTGCTACAGACGCGAAATTTAACCGACACGAACAAGATGCTGTGATACGCAAATGATTGGCTTTTCAGAGCATTCACACAAGGTTGGCGCCGGTGGCGACACCTACAACGTGCTCACATGAGGAAAGTTTCCAACCGATTTCTCAAACAGCAGTTGACCGGCGTTGCCTGCTGAAACATTGTTGTGATGCCTCGTGAAGGAGGAGAAATACGTACTATCACGTTTCCGACTTTGATAAAGGTCGGATTGTAGCCTATCGCGATATTGTTGCTCGTGTTGGTCGAGATCCAATGACTGTTACCAGAATATGGACTCGGTGGGCTCAGGAGGGTAATACGGAACGCCGTGCTGGATGCCAACGACCTCGTATCACTAGCAGTCGAGATGACAGGCATTATATCCGCATGGCTGTAACGGATCGTGCAGCCACATCTCGATGCCTCAGTCAACAGATGGGGACGTTTGCAAGACAACACCATCTGCACGAACAGTTCGACGACGTCTGCAGCAGCATGGACTATCAGCTCGGAGACAGTTGCTGCGGTTACGCTTGACGCTGCATCACAGACAGGAGCGCCTACGATGGTGTACTCAACGACGAACCTGATTTCACGAATGGCAAAACGTCATTTTTTCGGATGAATTCAGGTTCTGTTTACAGCATCATGATGGTCGCATCCGTGTTTGGCGACATCGCGGTGAACGCACATTGGAACCGTGTATTCGTCATCGCCATACTGGCGTGTCACCTGGTGTCATGGTATGGGGTGCCGTTGGTTACACGTTTCGGTCACCTCTTGTTCGCATTGACGGCACTTTGAACAGTGGACGTTACATTTCAGATGTGTTACGACACGTGGCTCTACCCTTCATTCCATCCCTGCGAAACCGTACATTTCAGCAGGATAATGCACGACCGCATGTTGCAGGTCCTGTAGGACCTTTCTGGATACAGAAAATGTTCGACTGCTGCCCTGGCCAGCACGTTCTCCAGATCTCTCACCAATTGAAAACGTCTGGTCAATGGTGGCCGAGCAACTGGCTCGTCACAATACGCCAGGAGGACAAGGGTTCAGAAAGTTCAATTGCTTAAAAAAGTGTTCAACTAAAAATGCTTGTGTAAATCGTCTTCCATATTTTGTAATTCGAAATGCCACAATAGTCAGCCTTGTTGTAACAAAAATTAACATTCACAAGGTAACCATTTTCACGTTTTTCACTAATATGGAATATTGCTCATTACAATCACATTGGAATGCAAAAATGTTTAAAATACATAAATTTACAATAAATACAAACTATTTCAATAAATTTCTAAGCTGACTTTTTTTTTAATGAATACGGTTTTAACAGTTGGTATGGGTACATCCTAAGATTTGCCAACGTCTCTTGGTAAAAGTTCTAAATCTATGCATATAATAAGAAATTTCGGACTTTTACCAACCGTGATGGCAAGTCTTAGGTTTCACCACTTAATTATAGGATTTACCAATCACTTTACTTTTACAGTATCGTACATATTCCGGACTCTGTCTAATCGTAAAGTTTTTGCCCTCTACAGCTCTCTGACGCACCACGGCGGTCATGTTTTAACACATTTTCTATCACCCAGTACCTTCTTCTGGTCAGTGTTTTCCACATATTTCTTTCCTCGTCGACTGTGCGGAAACCCCCTCATTTTTACCTTATCAGTCCACTTAATTTTCAGTATCCTTGTCTAACACCACAGCTCAAATGCAGTTTTCTCTTTTCTGCTTTTCCCACAGTCCAAGTTCACTTTTGGAAGTAATGTCAGTTTCTAATGTTCGGATGACGCAACTCGGGTAAAGCATGGTTAGAATGTATGTGCTTGGTCTCTGCTAGCTGCCTTCTGCTCCTGTGAGCGTCACTATCGCCGTTTCAGAGACAGCCACATTAGTCGAGAGTGAAACGTGTAAAACAGAGTTAGAAGCTATTTGTTTGGTGTGCTCATCTTTGCAGGTCGACCTCTTTGTGAAAGTCGCTATCACTGTTTTGCTAACAGTCGCGTTTTGGACGGTGAAACACTGACAGACAGTGACATTCGCAGGACAAAGAGGTCAACCAGGACACACAGTACATTTTATCCCAACTTCACACGTGTAGCATCACCCAAGCATTAAAAATTGGTATAATTCGAAAGCAGATGATCACCTGGCATTTAAGATGTTATAAAAATACGAAGGGTTGGATATCTACATGTTAATATATAAAAATTAAGTTTTCAAAGGAGACGCCGAGTAAATCGAGGCCGGTGCATGGCTGGCATATATAGGGTGTATCAAAACGAATCATCCGATTTAAAAAATCATACCTATTATGTTGCTTGACTTAAGGTGTACGGCTGCAGTATGGGAACAATTTGAAAATCGCGTTTACATATGCCGTGCATCTCAAAGGGGGCATATTCAATACCTATGAAAAGATATGACGCCGCACGGGGTAGGCGTGCGGTCTAGGGCGTCTTGTCACGGTTCGTGCGGCTTGCCTCGTGGGAGGTTCGAGTCCTCCCTCTGGCATCGGTGTGTGTGTGTTGTCCTTCGTGTAAGCCAGTTTAATTTACACTACTGGCCATTCAAATTGCTACACCAAGAAGAAATGCAGATGATAAACGGATATTCATTGGACAAATATATTATACTAGAACTGACGTGTGATTACATTTTCACGCAATTTGAGTGCATAGATCCTGAGAAATCAGTACCCAGAACAACCACCTCTGGCCGTAATAACGGCCTTGATACCCCTGGGCATTGAATCAAACAGAGCTTGGATGGCGTGTACAGGTACAGCTGCCCAGGCAGCTTCAACACGATACCACAGTTCATCAAGAGTAGTGACTGGCGTATTGTAACGAGCATTGGCCAGACGTTTTCAGTTGGTGAGAGATCTGAAGAATGTGCTGGCCAGGGCAGCAGTCGAATATCTTCTGTATCCAGAAAGGCCCGTACAGGACCTGCAACATGCAGTCATGAATTATCCTGCTGGAATGTAGGGTTCCGCAGGAATCGAATGAAGGGTAGAGCCACGGGTCGTAACACATCTGAAATGTAACGTCCACTGTTCAAAGTGCCGTCAATGCGAACAAGAGGTGACCGAAAAATGGTTCAAACGGCTCTGAGCACTATGGGACTTAACTTCTGAGGTCATCAGTCCCCTAGAAATTAGAACGTCGTCGAAATGTTCGTGCAGCTGGTTGCTGTCTTGCAAATCTGTTGACTCAGGGATCGAGACGTGGCTGCACGATCCGTTACAGCCATGCGGATAAGATGCCTGTCATCTCGACAGCTAGTGATACGAAGCCGTTGGGATCCAGCACGGCGTTCCGTATTACCCTCCTGAACCCACCGATTCCATATTCAGCTAACAGTAATTGAATCTCGATCAACGCGAGCAGCAATGTCGCGATACTATAAACCGCAGTCGCGATGGGCTACAATCCGATATTTATCACAGTCGGAAACGTGATGGTACGCATTTCTCCTCCTTACACGAGGCATCACAACAACGTTTCACCAGGCAACGCTGGTCACCTGCTGTTTGTGTATGAGAAATCGGTTGGAAACTTTCCTCATGTCAGCACGTTGTTGTTGTCGCCACCGGCGCCAACCATGTGTGAATGCTCTGAAAAGCTAATCATTTGCATATAACAGCATCTTCTTCCTGTCGGTTAAATTTCGCGTCTGTACCACGTCATCTTTGTGGTGCAGCAATTTTAATGGCCGGTAGTGTAGATTAATTAGTGCGTAAGCCTAGGGGCCGATGACCTCAGCTGTCTGGTCCCATAGTCCTTACCACAAATTTCCAAAATTTTCCAAAAGGTATGACAAGAAACTTTTTAGTTATCTGTTCATCAAAAAACAAAATTCATTGTATGTTTATTAGTTTCAGAAAAATGTAGACGTGCCAAATCACATGATTCTTTTTTATACAACCTGTATTATGCTTTTATTAAGGTTAGCCTAATCGTCACAGCACAGCGTTAAATAACTTTGAGTACACAGACTTTAGCCCGCCCGGCTAGCCGTGCGGTCTAACGCACTGCTTCCCGAGCGGGAAGGCTAGCCACAGAAACAAGATGAATTCAGTCAATCATCTCCATACAGATGATAGTTCCCCTCACCCTTGGTTTTATTTGTGTGGAAAGACCAACCTGTCTATGGTAACAAGAGTGAACTAATTTCAGTAGGTAACATTTCCATTGAGTGCGCTTCATATATTGACCAGAGGGCAGCAGTTAATTTAATTGGGAAGCTGCCTACAGTTTTAGCTGAAAAAGTGTTTCTGGTGTGCGGTTTACATTTATATAAAGTGGCTGGTCTCTTAAGCTTCTAGATTGGAGATTTTAAATCAACTTCTTTACTTTATGCTCCATCTCTTACGTACTTGTTAAAGTTCAAAACAATATTTCCACCAAGGAGATAAACGTTTGTCAAAATTAAGATATTGCCACATAACAACTGACAGATTTCGGCATGGAAGCCAATTTCCAAGTGATACTAAGAAGTAGCAAAATGTATCAGCTGTGATAATCTCGCGAATCTGAATAGAGCACGTCTCTCCGACAAGTATCCATAACCTTTTTTAAAAATTTCGTTTTACTGGTTACAGGCAAAGATTTTTGAACAGATGTAATATAAAATTACATTAGTTAAATCGCCACCCAAATATTGTGTACAGTTATGAGATAATGAGGCTTAAAAAAAGGCATTTGTCAGCCTTCACAAATAGAGTTTAAGGTACACTTAATGAAACTTAATTATATAAATGTAACTGTACAGCTGTGTGGGATGATGAACCAAAAAAGTGCGTTCGTTTGATTACATCACTAGAGTATAAAGAAACAATTACTAATACAAACCTTTTTCATATGTACGGAAAATCGAACGATTTGTAGATAATGTTAACAGGAGTCAAAAAGTTATTATTTTTCATCAAACCAATATTCCCATAGTTATCGCTACTTTTCTGCACCTTGCTCACGACACGACAAAACATCAAACATACAAGTTACAAACATTACATAGAGCTTTCTCCTCTAAACGAAGCTCGTTGGTCACAAAATGCAGGAAAAGTGTCAGTCGTGAACCAAACGAAGTGATCCACTACGTAGTAGGAGAAAGTGTTGTAACTAGTGTAACGTTCTTTTATGAAATGTGAAATGAGAAATTTTACGATTACGTTGAATGAACTCTGAACTGTGGAATGGATACAGAACTCGAATTGTCGTCTTGCGTGTTGTAGCTGCAAGTGATGTGCTTACTCTGTGTTATTGTTAGCAAAACATTACACGAACTGATTGGGCAATGCAACTCCCAACACCAATATCGAAATACAGTCATTACAAAATACATTCAGCCCCTTAGGCAATGAATCATCTGACCCTGTTCAAAACTGATAAGTTTGGTCCCTATGCACATAACAAATAAATTAAGTGGTCTTACATCTAAAGCAGCAACGGAGTAACGCGATATATTCTGGTCTCTCATAAAAAATATGTATATGCTAACTACAGGCTCAGCAGTGTGCATTGCTGGCCATAATACTTGAAATGCACTGCAAGTTCATTTGGCTGATAAACGAGAACATTTAAGAAAATTCAACTTCTTTAAAAAATATATGACTTGGACTGAGAGGCGGTACTGATTATGGTGAATTACTAAAACTCAGTTTTTTAGCAAAATTATATCTAGTTAAGTTTGGCTTTTCAATAACATCTGATAGTTGAAGCTACATTACTCACAACTGATTCATAAACAATGAGATTTAAACAGCAAGTATTATCTAACTTCATTAATCCAACATAAATGCAGATCATGAATTTACACATAGCTGTGTTAACAAATCTTAAAAGCTTCCTGGCAGATTAAAACTGTGTGCCCGACCGAGACCCGAACTCGGGACCTTTGACTTTCGCGGGCAGAAGTAAAGCTGTGAGTACCGTGCGTGAGTCGTGCTTCGGTATCTCAGATAGTAGAGCACTTGCTCGCGAAAGGCAAAGGTCCCGAGTTCGAGTCTCGGTCGGGCACACAGTTTTAATCTGTCAGGAAGTTTCATATCAGCGCACACTCCGCTGCAGAGTGAAAATCTCATTCTGAAATCTTAAAAGCATTACAAAAATGAAATACCTAACTAGTCCTTTTCTCAATACAGTTTACGTACATTCTTATGTTACTCAACAATTGCAAATTATCAGCCAACTCATCTATACTAACGCGCTGGCAGAAACAGAAATCATACTTATTTAATAATTTCTTTTCCTTATTTCCACGAAGACTTCTGCTTCCATGTTCGACAATGTTTACTTTCCTACATTAATCTAAATCTTGGTGGCTTCACACAGCACACCACAGAAACTGCTTACTCCATCGTCTTTCCCTCACAGACAGCTACCTACGACTAAGCGTCAGCGCTCTCTTGCTCCAACAAAACAGTACAGTATCTTTGCTCTGCGGTCGCGCACAGTCAACGATCCGCATTATCGAGCCTATCAGAGACATTCATCGTTAATAGTACGCTAGTTTCATTTTTATTTATTAATATTCTTATCTATTCTGATGCCACGTACGATTGTGTCCCAGTATACTCCTTTCACAGGAACACTTCTCTGACTTTCGCTTCTAGGCAGTCCTGTATTTAAAGTTTAATATATTTTCTTATTTCATTTTAAAATGGTGGCGTTCACTTTTTATGTGCTGCAGTCTTTTTCAGAAATTGCAAAAATTATTACGAAAACTTAAGGTTTTCCCAAATGTGAAAACATGCTCCGAGGTACAACATGATAGTTTATAAAGGAACAAATATGCTATTGAAATTTAAAAGCGTTGCAATCGAGAAAATCTTCTCAATATTGTATTTAATCATTACATTACTATTCTACTGCACACCTATACGCAGTAAGTGAAATCAAATTAAGCAGAAGTGTTAAGAAAAACCAGTTAGAAGTTAAATACATTTCGAAATAGAAGCTATTGGAAACTAAAACCAATTTCCTGTTTCAAGACAGGTAAGATTATTAAGACATTAAAGAAACTCAGTTCGTTTGCAAGTATCACATGTTCCATGATAAAAGAATTTTTTCTATTTCCGAGTACAAGATGCTACACGGCCGACGAAGTATGTCTTAATTATTGACACGTTGTATACGTAGTTCTAAAGACGTATAACATTTTAGTTACCATTAAAATTCTAAAATTCTACACCTGAAGAATTAACAATGTGTTTCAAATACGTAGCTGTAATGTATTATACAGCAGATAAATGTGTAGGACGCGAAATATTTACAAATGCTGTACAAAACAATCTCGTGTCTAACAACAACAGAAATTGTAGAAAACGGCAGAAACTGCTTGCGTCGGTCCCTAGCGTGCATTCATTTATATGATCCTAAAAATCAGTCACTAACGGACCAAACAGCGTCATGTGTTCCTAGGCACAACCCTCTAGATACAACATCCTCCACTACAATTTCTGTTAATTTCACTGTAGGTACGTGGTGAAACATTAGTATCTCGAGAAAAATACTTATTTAGCATTTCTTTCAGTAATTATTTGTTTCTGCTGCCTAGCATTAATGACAGATATTCTTGTGCGTAAGGATACAGATGTAAACAATAAAGAATTTACAATACTGAAAGTAATTATATCCTAAAAGTAAACATATAAAACATACATTCATAACCATAGAACACTGAAATAACTAAATAAGTGACATGTTGATTTATAATGGGGCACAATGTAATGGAACTTGTACTGGTGATCAGTTTACTTTAGGAGTGTCAAATATGAACAGCTACTGAATGGGCAAACTGTCTTCAAGCATCCTCCATTTCTTGATACTACTAAAGAATGACTGATTACAAATTCAAGTTTTGTTGAATTGTGCTCCACTATATGTCGATGTGTCATTTATTTACTTATTTTGGTGTTCTATGATTATGAAAGCGTTTTTTGTATATATATAGTATTACCAAATAATTTCTTTGAGTATAAATTATTTGCTCTGTACTTTTGCACGATTATGCAGAACAATATGTTTGTTAGCAGTGCTAGACAACGGACTAATGACTCGAAACATAGGTCGCAAGAATAATAAGTGAAACAAAACGCAAATAAAAGTATTTTTGTCATTTAATGATAAATAAGAAAAGTGCATCTAACTGTAAAGGTTCCTTTAAAGAGACGAATGAAGTAGCAATACCGGGTAGTTATTATTAAACTGACAGTGTTCCGAGTGCTGCAGTATAGGCTATATACATCGCAGGACATTGAAACGTCGTAGGTATGTTCACTAATCTGTGCGCTCGCAGAGTATGCTGAAAAAATAATCGTCCAACTTTCTGCCACCAGGTGAAAATATGGCGCTGTAAGTAGGCAAATCGTGAAATGTTTATCCTGTTTTGACGTCAGTACGCTGTCTGCCGTTTGACGACGCATGTTGATTGCTTTTGTAAAGTGACTGTTGGTGTAAAGGGTTAAGAAGGTTGATGTTTTCGGTACGAAACGCAGTGGCTGTTGAGAAGAAAGACCGTGCTCTGCAGCCGAAGTCGTTTGTGAGAAAGGCACCAATGGCAGCAATGCATTTCGGCAATATTGCCGACAGAAAAAGTTGCGAAGAGGCCTCAAGTCAATACATGGGCTAAAGAATATGACCAAGAAATTTGAAGAAACGGTTAAACTGGAGGTCCACAGGGGCATGGCAGTTGTTGATGAAGTTGAGGGGACTGATGACCTCAGCAGTTAAGTCCCATAATGCTCAGAGCCATTTGATGACGTTGCTAATAGCTGTAGCCGATCGTGCAGCACACTCTTCAAATTCTACAGCCGGTGCGGGAAGTGTCTCTACCCTGGTCAACAGTTCAAAAGATTATGTGGAGCATTTTATACTGGTATCCATACAAGATTCAGACTGTGCACCAAATGAAGCCCCAAAATAGGGTACAACGTCGTGACTGTGCCCATCGTTTTTTTGGCACGCGTGGAAATGGATGACATGTGACCCAGGAATATTCGTTAAACAGACGAGGCAGAATTTACTCTGCACGGTGCCCTGAATGCACAGAACTGTCGCATATTGGGTTGAACTCCGCCACATGTTGTGCAGGAACATCCTCTGGTGGTGTGGTTTCACAATTTCCTTCATTCTCTGTCCGTTTTTCTTAGAGAGAGCCTCTTAGGTGTGCAGCTACACCTGCACGTTATGAGAAACTCCTTGAGTTGGATGTGATTCCAGCTTTGCTTGAACTCAACTGTGTCCACACCACTATTTTCATGTCGGATGGGGCTACACCACATGCTACTTGCCAGGTGAATGATTTGCTTCTTTAACGACCGCATCATCCTAGACAATTTCGAGATGTGAGGGCATCCAGATCTCCCGACTTAAACCCATATGACTTCTAGTTGTGGGATGATTCTTCAATTTCTCCAGACGAAATAAATCTCGGGTGAACAGCCTGGTTGTTGTTGTTGTGGTGTTCAGTCCAGAGACTGGTTTCATGCAGCTCTCCATGCTACTCTATCCTGTGCAAGATTCTTCGTCTCCCAGTACCTACTGCAATCTACATCCTTCTGAATCTGTTTAGCGCATTCATCTCTTGGTCTCCCTCTGCGATTTTTACCCTCCACGCTGCCCTCCAATACTAAATTGGCGATCCCTTGATGCCCCAGAATATGCCCTACCAGCCGATCCCTTCTTCTAGTCAAATTGTGCCATAAATTTATCTTCTCTCCCATTCTATTCAATACCTCCTCATTACTTATGTGATCTACCCATCTAATCTTCAGCATTCTTCTGTAGCACCACATTTCGAAAGCTTCTATTCTCTTCTTGTCTAAACTATTTATCGTCCATGTTTCACTTCCATACATGGCTACACTCCATACAAATACTTTCAGAAACGACTCCCTACACTTAAATCTACACTCGATGTTAAAAATTTCTCTTCTTCAGAAATGATTTCTGTGGTGTCACCGCCAGACACCACACTTGCTAGGTGGTAGCCTTTAAATCGGCTGCGGTCCGTTAGTATACGTCGGACCCGCGTGTCGGCCACTGTCAGTGATGGCAGACCGAGCGCCGCCACACGGCAGGTCTAGAGAGACTTACTAGCACTCGCCCCAGTTGTACAGCAGACTTTGCTGGCGATGCTACACTGACAAATACGCTCTCATTTGCCGAGACGATAGTTAGCATAGCCTTCAGCTACGTCATTTGCTACGACCTAGCAAGGCGCCATTACCAGTTTATATTGAGATTGTTATTAATGTATCAACAAGAGCGATGTTCTCCAATTATGGATTAAAGTTAAGTATTACATCATCTACGTACTTTATTTGCAATTCTCAAGACATTGTCCTGTTCCAGACCTCACGCCGGTCTGCGTGAGCTTAAACGCGTGCCTTTCGGCTACCTCCGAGTGGCTTGGCTGTCTTGCCAAGTCACAACAATTTCCTTGCCATTGCCAGTCTACATTTTATATCCTCTCTACTTCGACCATCATCAGTTATTTTGCTCCCCAAATAGCAATACTCATTTACTACTTTAAGCGTCTCCTTTCCTAATCTAATTCCCGCAGCATCACCCGATTTAATTCGACCTGATGATGGCAACGTGGTCGATTGCCGAAATATTGTGTCCTATGCACACTCATACAAGCCTGTTCTCCCGAGATTTATTTCGTCAAAGACTCTTTCTGATCTGAAGGATGGTATACGCCGAAATATCTTTCTTATTATACTGTATGCTCTGCGAGCAACTGCCGACCATGCCGTATTACGAATGCAGCATGTTACAATACCGAAAAGATGTAAATTGTGACTATATCCTAATAAACGTGCCAGAACCACCGTTATCATGTGTCTGACCGTTCCTCCCCTTTTCCTGTACCAACATCACATTCTGACGGCCTGCATCGCCACATTTTCACCTGGTGGAAGAAAGTGGAACTATTATTTTTTTTCAGCAAACTCCGCTAGAGCACCGATTGACGAATATGCCTGCGATGTGTCAGCGTCCTGCGATGTATACAGCCTGCACGGCAGCATTCGGAAGACCGCCACTTTCAAAATTATTTTTTTAAAAAGTGGAACTATTCAGGGAGCTAGAGCTACATCTACATTTATACTCCGCAAGCCACCCAACGGTGTGTGGCGGAGGGCACTTTACGTGCCACTGTCATTACCTCCCTTTCCTGTACTAGCCGCGTATGGTTCGCGGGAAGAACGACTGCCGGAAAGTCTCCGTGCGCGATCGAATCTCTCTAATTTTACATTCGTGATCTCCTCGGGAGGTATAAGTAGGGGGAAGCAATATATCCGATACCCCATCCAGAAACACACCCTCTCGAAACCTGGACAGCAAGCTACACCGCGATGCAGAGCGCCTCTCTTGCAGAGTCTGCCACTTGAGTTTGCTAAACATCTCCGTAACGCTATCACGCTTACCAAATAACCCTGTGACGAAACGCGCCGCTCTTCTTTGGGTCTTCTCTACCTCCTCTGTCAACCCGACCTGGTACGGATCCCACACTGATAAACAATATTCAAGTATAGGTCGAACGAGTGTTTTGTAAGCCACGTCCTTTGTTGATAGACTACATTTTCTAAGGACTCTCCCAATGAATCTCAACCTGGCACCCGTCTTGCCAACAATTAATTTTTAAAACGATGTTCAGAGTAACTGATGTTGGATGGGCATCGATACTCTCCAGCATCAAATTTCTGCCGGTCTCTGTGGCCGATCGGTTCTAGGCGCTTCAGTCCGGAACCGCGCTGCTGCTACGGTCGCAGGTTCGAATCCTGCCTCGGGCATGGCTGTGTGTGATGCCCTTGAGCCGTCGGCACACGGACCTTGCTGCCGAACGTCAACGTTGAGCGTGCCAATTTCAACGTGCTGCTGAATGCTCAGGAACGGTGCCACTTGTGCATACAGTACGTGGGCCCCAGCGTTGTATACGGTATCGCGACGCACTCTAGCGGCAGTTGTGGGATGTTTCCAGTTCGTAAATCACACTGTTTTCTTAACGGGCACGCGTAAAATTCCCACGTTAGCTCTATTAAAACGCACATTTCCTGCATCGTCCACGAAAAGGAAAGTACCATGTCCAATAAATAAGGACACAGGCTTATAAAAGTTCCATTACAAAAAGTGCGGTACCAATTTGGTTCTTGGTTATTTCATCATTCCCACATTTTAGTAAAACCCCAAGGTCAGTCTTACATGAGGACTGTTCCTACCCCCAGTTGCAGAATCTTTGCAACATGTGAATTACGAAGCGTAAAAGAAAAAGGAGCAAAATATCTTTATACAAGTAGCGCAAGCTGCCCTGTAGATTAAGCCAATCGAACAAAGTCACCCCTCAAAAAATGGTTTACATAACATCAAATATTATAATATATACTTATATTAAGCTAATAATAAAGTATCAGAACCCAATTGAAACGCGAATGTTAAGAAAGAAAAAAAATACGAAAGCGTCGAGACGCGAACCGCCACCCCCAATCAACACACCAGTAGAGGACCCTAACGCTACTCATTACGCTACACGAACAACATTGGAGCTAATTACAATTATTGTATCTCAACAGTTGCTGAAAACCTTAATCGTAGATATGTTACTAACTGAAATTTAACTATAGGAAGTTGTACCAAGAACAACGCGTTTTGGGTGGATCTTCAGTGTGTCGCTGCCTTCAAACAGCCTACTCTCATAACACGCAAATTACAATACTTTTTTTGCCACGAATATGATGTTTGTCATTATTTTATTGGAACGAATCACACAGTTAACAAAGAGTTTTCCAGTGATTCTCAATTTGCTGGTGCTCAGAAACGGCATTTATGCATATAGGCTTGAAATGAATGCCAATATGGCGCCCCCATAACTCTGTACTGAAGGGAGACGGCGTGCGTGTGACGTTGTTGGCGTTGTGCCATCTCATTGGTCAACGCTCAGACGCACGCTCAGAATATCTGACATGTCAGATATTGCTCTGCACGTTCGGAAAGACTCCCGAACGTGCTATTCCACGCTTTGACGTCAAAAACTCGGCACGCTCAACGCTCAACGTTCGGATGCTCGGTCCGTGTGCCGACGGCTTTAGATTAGTTAGGTTTAAGTAGTTCTAACAAGGGAACCTCCCCATCGCACCCCCCTCAGATTTAGTTATAAGTTGGCACAGTGGATAGGTCTTGAAAAATTGAACATAGATCAATCGAGAAAACAGGAAAAAGTTGTGTGGAACTATGAAAAAAAATAAGCGAAATATACAAACTGATTAGTCCATGTGGAAGATAGGCAACATCAAAGATAATATGAGCTCAGGAGCGCTGTGGTCCCGTGGTTAGCGTGAACAGCAGCGGAACGAGAGGTCCTCGGTTCAAGTCTTCCCTCGAGTGAAAAGTTTCTTTATTTTCGCAGAGTTATGATCTGTCCTTTCGTTCATTGACGTCTCTGTTCACTGTAATAAGTTTAGTGTCTGTGTTTTGCGACCGCACCGCAAAACCGTGCGATTAGTAGACGAAAGGACGTGCCTCTCCAATGGGAACCGAAAACACTTGATCGCAAGGTCACAGGTCAACCGATTCCTCCACAGGAAAACGCGTCTGATATATTCCATACGACACTGGTGACGGCATGTGCGTCACATGACAGCAATATGTTGTCGACCCACCTAACTTGTACACTTGGCGAATGGGTAAAAAGATTCTTCTACCTTGCCCGATTTAGGTTTTCTTGTGGATGTGATAATCACTCCCAAAAAAGTGATGAAAACATAAGAGTTTGTGACATAAACTGCAACAAATGAATGCAACAGTTTCACAGTCGCACAGTCTGTGGTCTGTCGAAACATATTTTTTTAACGTTTTCAAATTTTTGCGTGTGTAGACCGTCAAATCCTGCATATGTCCAAGCAAATCTGAACATGTCCAGGAATTTTAGAGAGCGAAGTTGATTATGTGTGAGTGCCTGAACTTTGACAATTGTCTGAAAATTAAAAATTAAAGTTTTCACTGGAGGGAGGACATGAACCAAGGACCTCTCGTTCCGCAGCTGCTCACGCTAACCACTTTTTTTTTTTAAGTCTCATTTTGTTCGCATTTGTTAGTTGAATCTGCTCGGTGCGAACGTCGTAAGACATCCGTTTAAGTTCTTTGTCGATCGGTTAACTCAGTTTTTTTTATTACATAGCGCAGCTAACCCTCTGACCGAACACGCTGAGATACCGTGCCGGCTATCTAGTTCTGTTCGCTTTTGTTCGTTGCATCCGCTCGGGGCGGACGTCGTAAGACATCCGTTTAAGTTCGTTGTTTAACGATTAACTCAGTTTTTTTTATTACAGAGGGCAGCTAACTCTCTGACCGAACACGCTGAGCTACCGTGCCGGCTTTTTTTCATTTTCTTTTTTTTCCCATTTTGTTCGATTCATTTGTTCGGTGCGGATGTCCCAGGACACCCGTTCAAGTTCAGTGTCGAGCCATTGACTCAATTTTTTTATTACATAGGGCAGCTACCCCTATGACCGAACACGCTGAGCTACCGTGCCGGCTATCCTTGTTGTTGGTTGTCTTCCACATGGACTACTTAGTTTGTATATTTTGCTTATTTTTTTCATAGTTCCACACAACTTCTTCCTGTTTTATCGATTGATCTGTGTTCAGTTTTTCAAGACCTATCCACTGTGCCAACTTATAACTAAATCTGAGGGGGGTGCGATGGGGAGGTTCCCTTGTAAGATCTAGAGGACTGATGACCTCAGATGTTAAGTCCCATAGTGCTAAGCGCCATTTGAAACCAGTTTGAATCACGTTTCTGCCTTCCTTCGGTACGCGGAAGTCTGTGTGGTGGCAGTGGGTACGCACGAGTGACGGCTTTTGTGTGTGCCCGGCAGGTGGTGAAGGAGGACTCGCTGTTCGCGAACGTGGCCGTGGAGGTGGCGCCCGCGCTCTCCGGCGGCTACGACTGCGAGGCGACCTTCGCCTACGCGGCCGACCTGGGAGCCTACGGACTCGTCGTGCACGACTGGGCGCGCCAGAGCACCTGGCGCGTCTCCCACAACTACTTCCACTCCGACCCGCTGGCCGGAGAGTACAGGTGCGCATCGCGGCTCTTGCCGCTTACCGACCACCTCACCTTCTTACTACTCCCTGCCCCACTCGTCCTGTTAGGGTGCCGAGGAAGCTGTTTCCTCGCATAGCCAGACAACAATTCGAGCAAATCTTATTAATGGAGTTTATTACAATATATTAAATTGTCAATACTTAACTTGCGTTTCTACAAAGATGGGCCGCAGGGAAATGGCGACATGAAAATAATCGATGTCCTTCAGGAAAATTAAAGAGACGTTTGGAGAAAAGAGAAGCACTTGCATGAATATCACGAGCTCAGATGGAAACCCAGTTCTAAGCAAAGAAGGGAAAGCAGAAAGGTGTAAGGAGTATACAGAGGGTCTATGCAAGGGCGATGTTCTTGAGGACAATATTATAGAAATGGCAGAGGATGTAGATGAAGATGAAATGATACTGCGTGAAGAGTTTGACAGAGCACTGAAAGGCCTAAGTCAAAACAAGGCCCCGGGAATAGACAACATTCCATTAGAAATAGTGACAGCGTTGGGAGAGCCAGGCCTCACCAAACACTACCATCTAGTGAGGAAGGTGTGTGAGGCAGGTGAAATACCCTCAGACTTCAAGAAGAATATAATAATTCCAATCCCAGAGAAAGCAGTTGTTGAAAGATGTGAAAATTGCCGAACTATTAGTTTAATAAGCCACGGTTGCAAAATACTAACACGAATTCTTTACAGACGATTGGAAAAACTGGTAGAAGCCCACCTTGGGGAAGATCAGTTTAGATTCCGTGGAAATGTTGGAACACGTGAGGCAATCTGAACCTATGACATATCTTAGAAAATAGATTAAGGAAAGGCAAACCTACGTTTCTAGCATTTGTAAACTTTTGACAATGCTGACTGGAATACTCTCTTTCAAATTCTGAATGTGGCGGGGGTAAAATACAGGGAGCGAAAGGTTATTTACAATTTGTACAGAAACTAGATGGCAGTTATAATAGTCGAGGGGCACGAAAGGGAAGCAATCGTTGGGAAGTGATGGAGACAAGGTTGTAGCCTCTCCCCGATGTTATTCAATCTGTATATTGAGCTAGCAGTAAAGGAAACAAAAGAAAAATTCGGAGTGGGTTTTTAAATCCATGGAGAAGAAATAAAAACGTTGAGGTTCGCCGATGACATTGTAAATGTGTCAGAGACAGCAAAGGACTTGGAAGAGCAATTGAACGGAATGGACAGTGTCTTGAAAGGAGGATATAAGATGAACATCAACAAAAGCAAAACGAGGATAATGGAATGTAGTCGAATTAAGTTGGGTGATTCTGAAGGAATTCGATTAGGAAATGAGACACTTAAAGTAGTAAAGGAGTTCTGCTATTTGGGGAGCAAAATAACTGATGATGGTCGAAGTAGGGAGGATATAAAAGGTAGACCGGTAATGGCAAAAAGATAAATTTGTTAACATCGAGTATAGATTTAAGTGTCAGGAAGTCGTTTCTCAAAATATTTGTATGGAATGTAGCCATGAATGGAAGTGAAAAATTGACGATAAGTAGTTTGGACAAGAAGAGAATAGAAGCTTTCGAAATGTGGTGCTACAGAAGAATACTGAAGATTAGATGGGTAGATCACATAAGTAATGAGGAGGTACTGAATAGAATTGGGGAGAAGAAGAGTTTGTGGCACAACTTGACTAGCAGAAGGGATCGGTTGGTAGGACATGTTCTGAGGCATCAAGGGATCACCAATTTAGTACTGGAGGACAGCGTGGAGGGTAAAAATCGTAGAGGGAGACCAAGAGATGAACACACTAAACAGATTCAGAAGGATGTAGGTTGTGGTAGGTACTGGGAGATGAAGAAGCTTGCACAGGATAGAGTGGCATGGAGAGCTGCATCAAACCAGTCTCAGGACTGAAGACCACAACAACAACAACAACAACAACAGCAACAACACCTCCTCTCTCGGGTTCTCTTCACAGTCGAGAATAGGGCGGTTGCACGGAGCGCCACCGTCAGCCCTCCCATTTGTGAACGTGACAGTTTCTCGCAGCTGTTGTTGTAGTGAGACGAAAGTGGAATGCCATGTCACAATTTCAGCGGGGAGTGACGACATTGCTCTCCTCTCCATTTGCGCGCGTACCATACGCTAGGAGATTTGACAGTAATAGATCTTCAAACTTATTTTACATCCGAATAGTTCTTTTCCTGACACGAGTTTCTCATCAGAATTTCACTAAATGCCCTCTAAAGCCGCTAGAACTATGAGACCATTCCCCCTGACTGCAGTCAGATATTAGTTAATACACCTCCTCTCTAACCTTCCATCCCCAACAACAAAATCAGTGCCTAACTAAATTTCAGATTGAAAAAGAACTTTCTTTGAACATTTTTATTTTTGAAATGATGCAAGATAAATGATATGTGATCTGAGGCTTTCCCGGCGAATGTGCTGTATCCAAGGTACTCGTGTGTCCAGCCGGATCCGATCGTCGAAGTTCCACGATATTTCTGCGAATAACCGTTCCGGTGGTGCTGGTGGAATGATCTGTCTGCACTGTGTCCGTGGTATTTATGTCCGCGGAGTCCCGAGCCGTACCCCGGCGCGGACGGCCGGCGCGGCACAGAGTGGAGCGAGGGGTGGGGGTAGCTGCAGCCACGCCCGGTGGTAGACGCAGTTCATCTCCGTCCGCCGTGGCGGAAGGCTCTCGCGTCCGCTCGCGCCGTAGCTCCTTTATATTGTTTAATAATGGTTTCCAGGCCTTGCTAACTTGAAACCCGGTATCCGTGTTGATGAGGTTATCTGTTACTCGAATTTGTATGGTCTCCTTGTAGATACTGTCCCAGTTGTGGCTGTCAGGATTTTTGTCTTTTCGAAATTGTGTGTCCGGTTTCAATGCAGTGTTCTGCTAGGGCCGAATGGCTGGGTTGGCGTAAGCGGGAGTGACGTTCGTGTTCCTTGAATCGCTCCGGCGCAGCTTAATGTAATGCTCAGCACCTTGGTACATAGAGCACACTCGATCTCTGATGAACAGAACTTGCCAACGGAACTCAAACGCCTGGAGACCGTGTTCCGCAAGAATGGGTATGGCAACCACCAAGGCCAAAGGGCCTTCCGACAACAGAAGTGCAGCAAGAACCGAGATGAAGAACAACCCGAAGAAGAGAAGCAAGCTCGGGCCTTTCTGCCGTTTGCTGGCAACGTGTCGTCAAAAATAGGGAGACTGTTAAGGCGACAAAAGATTGACACAGTCTTCCGACCACCAGCAAAGATTCGTGACCTTCTAGGAACGGCAAAAGATGACGTAGGCCTTAAGAAAGCGGGCGTATACAAAATCCCGTGCGGCTGTGGCAAATCCTAGATCGGCCAAACAGTTCGCACGGTCGAGGACCGATTCAAAGAACACGAAAGTCACTCCCGCTTACGCCAACTCAGCCATTCGGCCCTAGCAGAACACCGCATTGAAACCGGACACACAGCGAATTTCGAAAAGACAAAAATCCTGCCCCCCCCCCCCCCCCCCCCCACACAAGTGCCCACTGGGACAGTATCTACAAGGAGGCCATAGAAATTCGAGTAACAGATAACCTCATCAACAGGGATACCGTATTTCAAGTTAGCAAGGCCTGGAAACAATTATTAAACACCATCAAGGAGCTACGGGGCAAGAGGACGCGAGATCCTTCCGCCACGGCGGACGGAGATGAACTGCGCCTACCACCGGGCGTGGCTGCAGCTACCCCCACCCCTGCCACCACGCGGCGCCCCGCCGGCCGCCCGCGCCGGGGTACGACTCGGGACCCCGCGGACATAAATACCACGGGCACAGCGCACACAGATCATTCCATCAGCACCACCTGATGATGGCGGAACGGCTATTCGCCGAAATATCATGGAACTTCGACGATCGGATCGGATCCGGGCCGGCCGAGCGGTTCTAGGCGCTACAAACTGGAACCGCGCGACCGCTACTGTCGCAGGTTCGAATCCTGCCTCGTATATGGATGTGTGTGATGTCCTTAGGTTAGTTAGGTTTAAGTAGTTCTAAGTTCTAGGGGACGGATGACCTCAAAAGTTAAGTCCCATAGTGCTCAGAGCCATTTTTTGATCGGAGCCGGCTGGACACCCGAGAACCTTGGATACGAGATAAATGATATTTAGTATTTGTAGGTATGAACTAATGAGTAGCGGGATATCATTGACGTACGAGCCGAAAAGAGTCTGCGATATTGCTGCTGTGTGACGCTGAAGCGCGAGTGGAGAGGCGGTCTGAGGGTGGCGGTGTCGTTGCAGCGTGCTGGGCACGGAGTTCCAGTGGACGGACGGGCTGTTCGGGCTGGCGCTGTCGGCGCCGGACCTGCGCGGCCACCGCACGCTCTACTTCCACCCCTTCTCCAGCACCAACGAGTTCAGCGTGCCGACGCGCGTCCTGCACGAGCCGGGCGCGGCCCACCTGCACTTCCACGACTTCAAGCTGCTGGGCTCCCGCGGGCCGAGCACCCAGTCCTGCGCCTCCTTCATGGACGAGGAGTCCGGTGTGCTCTTCTACTCTCTGGTGAGCCCTGCCACCTTCACTCCACATTCTACATAAATGATCGTCAGAGTTCGTTGTTTTTTTATCGCTCATCAACCAGTGTCGGCTTATTATTAATTAGTAACGTTCGCAAATTAATCTCTTACGAGCCCCCAACAGACTGGCTGTAGCGAGGGCGCAGTAAGTTGACCGCAGTCCCTTAACATTTGATCGTTAAAAGTCGGCACCATTTCAGACATGTGGTGTCGAATGTCCTCTTTTTTTCCCATTGCTGCCACGTTCAGCTACCCGAAAGATGTAATACCGTAATTGCCTGAGAAGCGACGTGTTGTGTATGTGACCGGGGTAGTAAATGATTAATAACAGTAACTGCAACATGCAATACGAGGTACGACCATCAATGCCTACTAAATACTTTGAATGTCATTTTTCTTCTTCTCTTTGCGCTGTGTTACAAGAGCTTCAATTAATTTAATGATTGTTATTATAAACAAGCATCACATTTGAAGGTGATCGTCCTGTAATTATACACAACTGGCCATTATAATTGCTACACCAAGAAGAAATGCAGATGATAAGCGGGTATTCATTGACAAATACACTCCTGGAAATGGAAAAAAGAACACATCGATACCGGTGTGTCAGACCCACCATACTTGCTCCGGACACTGCGAGAGGGCTGTACAAGCAATGATTACACGCACGGCACAGCGGACACACCAGGAACCGCGGTGTTGGCCGTCGAATGGCGCTAGCTGCGCAGCATTTGTGCACCGCCGCCGTCAGTGTCAGCCAGTTTGCCGTGGCATACGGAGCTCCATCGCAGTCTTTAACACTGGTAGCATGCCGCGACAGCGTGGACGTGAACCGTATGTGCAGTTGACGGACTTTGAGCGAGGGCGTATAGAGGGCATGCGGGAGGCCGGGTGGACGTACCGCCGAATTTCTCAACACGTGGGGCGTGAGGTCTCCACAGTACATCGATGTTGTCGCCAGTGGTCGGCGGAAGGTGCACGTGCCCGTCGACCTGGGACCGGACCGCAGCGACGCACGGATGCACGCCAAGACCGTAGGATCCTACGCAGTGCCGTAGGGGACCGCACCGCCACTTCCCAGCAAATTAGGGACACTGTTGCTCCTGGGGTATCGGCGAAGACAATTCGCAACCGTCTCCATGAAGCTGGGCTACGGTCCCGCACACCGTTAGGCCGTCTTCCGCTCACGCCCCAACATCGTGCAGCCCGCTTCCAGTGGTGTCGCGACAGGCGTGAATGGAGGGACGAATGGAGACGTGTCGTCTTCAGCGATGAGAGTCGCTTCTGCCTTGGTGCCAATGATGGTCGTATGCGTGTTTGGCGCCGTGCAGGTGAGCGCCACAATCAGGACTGCATACGACCGAGGCACACAGGGCCAACACCCGGCATCATGGTGTGGGGAGCGATCTCCTACACTGGCCGTACACCACTGGTGATCGTCGAGGGGACACTGAATAGTGCACGGTACATCCAAACCGTCATCGAACCCATCGTTCTACCATTCCTAGACCGGCAAGGGAACTTGCTGTTCCAACAGGACAATGCACGTCCGCATGTATCACGTGCCACCCAACGTGCTCTAGAAGGTGTAAGTCAACTACCCTGGCCAGCAAGATCTCCGGATCTGTATCCCATTGAGCATGTTTGGGACTGGATGAAGCGTGGTCTCACGCGGTCTGCACGTCCAGCACGAACGCTAGTCCAACTGAGGCGCCAGGTGGAAATGGCATGGCAAGCCGTTCCACAGGACTACATCCAGCATCTCTACGATCGTCTCCATGGGAGAATAGCAGCCTGCATTGCTGCGAAAGGTGGATATACACTGTACTAGTGCCGACATTGTGCATGCCCTGTTGCCTGTGTCTATGTGCCTGTGGTTCTGTCAGTGTGATCATGTGATGTATCTGACCCCAGGAATGTGTCAATAAAGTTTCCCCTTCCTGGGACAATGAATTCACGGTGTTCTTATTTCAATTTCCAGGAGTGTATATTATACTAGAACTGACATGTGATTCCATTTTCACGCAATATGGGTGCATAGATCCTGAGAAATCACTACCCAGAACAACCACCCCTGGCCGTAAGAACAGCCTTGATACGCCTGGGCATTGAGTCAAACAGAGCTTGAATGGCGTGTACAAGTACAGCTGCCCATACAGCTTCAACACGATACCACCGTTCATCAAGGGTAGTGACTGGCGTATTCTGACGAGCCAGTTGCTCGGCCACCATTGACCAGACGTTTTCAGTTGGTGAGAGATCTGGAGAATGTGCTGGCCAGGGCAGCAATCGAACATTTTCTATATCCAGAAAGGTCCGTACAGGACCTGCAACATGCGGTCGTGCATTATCCTCCTGAAATGTAGGGTTTCGCAGGGATCGAATGAAGGGTAGAGCCAAGGGTCGTAACACATCTGAAATGTAACATCCACTGTTCAAAGTGCCGTCAATGCGAACAAGAGGTGAACGAGACGTGTAGTCAATGGCACCCCATACCATCACGCTGGGTGATACGCCAGTATGGCGGTGACGAATACACGCTTCCAATGAGCGTTCACACGGATGCGACCATCATGATGCTGTAAACAGAACCTGGATTCATCAGAAAAAATGACGTTTTGCCATTCGTGCATCCAGGTTCGTCGTTGAGTACACCATCGCAGGCGCTCCTGTCTATGACGCAGCGTCAACGGTAACCGCAGCTATGGTCTCCGAGCTGATAGTCCATGCTGCTGCAAACGTCGTCGAACTGTTCGTGCAGATGGTTGTTGTCTTGCAAACGTCCCCATCTGTTGACTCAGGAATCGAGACGTGGCTGCAAGATCCGTTAGAGCCATGCAGATAAGATGCCTGTCATCTCGACTACTAGTGATACGAGGCCGTTGGGACCCAGCATGGCGTTCCGTATTACCCTCCTGAACCCACCGATTCCATATTCTGCTAACAGTCATTGGATCTAGACCAACGCGAGCAGCAATGTCGCGATACGATAAACCACAATCGCGATAGGCTACAATCCGACCTTTATCAAAGTCGGAAACGTTATGGTACACATTTCTCCTCCTTACACGAGGCATCACAACAACGTTTCACCAGGCAACGCCGGTCAACTGCTGTTTGTGTATGAGAAATCGGTTGGAAACTTCCCTCGTGTCAGCACGTTGTAGGTGTCGCCAAACTTGTGTGAATGCTCTGAAAAGCTAATCATTTGTATATCACAGCATCTTCTTCCTGTCGGTTAAATTTCTCGTCTATAGTACGTCATCTTTGTGGTCTAGCAATTTTAATGGCCAGTAGTGTATATCAGAGTGTATACGCCCCGGGAAATCCCGGAAAAGCTCTGATATTTTTTCGTTCGGGAGAAATCCAGGAAAAAGTCGGATTTTTTTAGAATTCCGTGAATTTTTCATTGTTTTATTTTCCAGTTGCATTTTTGTAGTCTTTACTGGTAAGAACTGATACTCCAGCAAAGAATTGTACTTTAGCCCGCTGTTTTAGAATAATACTGAAGCATTAAACCATAAACAAGAGAATTACACCAAAATAAAACTTTACTTGCTAAGAAAATGCACCCTTTGCAGCAACAATACGTAGTGGACACACAAGCATCTGCTGACAGCAAAATGTGTCAAACACCTCGTAACATCAAAATGCTTCTGATGCGTCTTTTCTCTTGGGCTGCATTTCGAAGAGCGTAACGTTACAACTGTTTACATTTTTAATAGATCGCGGGAAAATACTGCGAATGGTGCTTGGAGAAGCGTTGCTTTCAAAGTAAATTTCTTTTTACGCGAGATGAATTGTTTCGTGGGAGAATGTGCGATTAATTTCTTAAATCACGGAACGTTAGACCCTCATTCAAAACTTAACCAGGAGGACCAGCCACTTAGAAAAATTTCAGGCCCAGAAGACCAGCCATTTACGCCATTATTTAAAATGTTACTGGCACATTCGCGTTTGATGTATTTTAAAGGGTGACACATGCTAAAAAGACCAAGTTTCAAGGTTAATTTTTCACATTTTTTGTAGTTATAGATACAAATTGTGCAATAACGATGGAAAAAAGTATAATTATCCTTTAAAAAGTGCGAAGTGACATTTTGAGCAATTTCGCACGTAACTGACTTTTCTATGGAAAAGTCGAAGTGCTGTACGGAACATGACTGCATTCAGCCAGGTACCCCATGAAATGTTCGGTGCACTGCAGTGAAATTTATAATCGTGCTTGTCAGAAATATTCGGCTGCTGCAATTTAACCTGTGCTCCTAGGATGCCGTCTGACCACACCCTCGGAGAAAAATTAAATGATAAAACTGACGGTCAATATTATATGTAAAAGCTTAGCTTTCCTTGTAGCTGTACTGTATGTACATTAATTTAAACCATTAACTTTCTTGTTTGTGTGTTCGCGCTACTGAACAGTGATGTTGCTATTGGCTGACTACATCACGTGTTGTATACTCTGAATATCCGCTGTCATTGGATGGCGAGATCACGTGATATGAGTTATGGTGGGCTGACAAATGTGATTTAGAGAAATCACAGAAAATCTAAATCAGGATTGCTGGACTCGGGTTTGACCCGTCTTCCTCCCGAATGCGAGTCCACTGTGCTAACCGTTGCGCCACCTCGCTCAGTATGGACAGTATTATGTGCAGTACTCGTGGATAGTAATGGCTGACGTTTTCTGCGGCCAATGTTGGAGACAGAAATATGTAAAAGCTTAACGATGCTGGCAGAATACAAGGGAAGTCATTTGTACATCGTGGATTATAGTTGACTGTTACGTGTGACGGGATCTAGCGAAATCTATCTTGGAACAATAAATAACCACTTTATTTATGTCAATTGCATTTCAACATTATCAAAGAGATTTTTGTATGAACCATGTTCCTGTTAAGCCGTCCGCATCAAAAAAGACAAAAATTATTGGTAGCTATAACTTGTAAGCAACAGTCAACAGTGCCGGCCGGAGTGGCCGTGCGGTTCTAGGCGCTGCAGTCTGGAACCGAGCGACCGCTACGGTCGCAGGTTCGAATCCTGCCTCGGGCATGGATGTGTGTGATGTCCTTAGGTTAGTTAGGTTTAATTAGTTATAAGTTCTAGGCGACTGATGACCTCTGAAGTTAAATCGCATAGTGCTCAGAGCCAGCCAGCCAACAGTCAACAGTACAAAATCGAATGTGTATTCAGTATTATTATTATCATCTTGAACATTAGTTAAAGTATATTTTACGATGCAAAGTGTGAAGAGCTAATATCACCAGAACAGGACAGTGGAACAGCATACAGAAGACACCTGTAGACCCATATGGGTCAGCAAAGAAAGAGCACTTGTCACTTGTCCACCTGCCGCCTCTCCACCCCCCCTCCCTCCCCCCAAGGCGAATATCTAGTACAGAGATTTCATTCACACAGGGTGTCCAAGGAAGATTGGTCTGTATTCAGGGATCTGACAGAAGCGATTATTCAAAGTAAAAAGGTCTTTCATACCTGGGCTCTGAATTGCATACCTTAAGAGCTATGACTACTTGTTCATTTTCGCTACTGTGAAACACATCTCCTGTATTGAGCAAGTGCTCATAGCTTTTAAGGTCTGCATTTAGAGCCCATGTTTACTAGATTTTTTTGCTTCAAACGATCGTCCGTGTCTTATCTGTGAATATTGTCCATTGCTACTGGGTTAAGTGGATAACTATCAATACTCTACAATATAATAAGTTCTATACCGGTACCTATATAATTAGTTCTTATGCCTTGATATGTTTCTAAACTGGACTACTCATTTGTACAAAAATCGCAATTTTAGATACAGGGTGTTTGAAAAAGAACTCCCCAGTTTTAAGTATAAATTTAATGGGGAAATTAATGAAAAATTACATCAAAGAGTACATATCATGAAACAGAATTCCTTCAAGTTTTGTTTAATGTTAGTAGACGTCAACGTGGGATCCATTTGTTGCCCTACACACATCGAGACAATATTCCACTTCTCGCCACGTATTTACCAACATTTCAGGTGTAACTGTCACAACGATTCTTTTTTAATCTTTTTTTTAAAAAAATTATATCATCATCACTTCTGTGTAGAAAGTCAACAGCAAACTCATACCCTTCAATTTGAGTAGGTTTTATTTCATGTAACAGTTGCAATTTGTAGGCGTGCAACTTTAAGTATTTTACGCACAACATCATACACACCACATTTAGGCACTACTAATTGTAGACTACGTCTGGCCAATGACTTCTCTGGGCTCCGAACACACGAAACACGGATCTGTTCAGCAACATCTTCAGGCGTTCTCTGTCTACCTGGTGGTTTTGCTTTAAAACACTACCGGTTTTAGGCAATGACGGATAGTTTTTACTGTATGTGTTTCACCACCGTACTGAAGTCTAAAATTACGTTGCACTGTTATAACTGACACAGTTTTCGCAAGCCGAATAACACACTGCGCTTTCTGTTACGGATTACACATTGTTGCTGAGTTGCTCTGCACTGCATTGCATGCACGTCTGGGCTGAAATGAGGGAACAGAGAAAAAAAAAACAGCACTGGTGACGTCTCGAGGTCAAGCAGGCCTGCCAACTGTAGGGGAGCCAAACTTGGAGAGTTGATGATTCAAACACCACAAACTAGAATAGTGTACGTCACTTTGTACAGATTCTAGGACAATCAAAATTTGGGAGTTCTTTTTCAAACACTCTGTATATATGTGCAAACTGAAGCGATAAATGAAAATTTGTATCAAGATCAGGATTCGAACCCAGGACTGTTGCTCACGAGGCGAATGAGCTAACCACTAAGCCATCCTGGCACAGCAGCTTTGCACAACTGCACATTCTACCCTATCACGCCTCCCTCTTCAACCCAAATTCCCATTTACGGCTCGGACCGCTTGATAATCCCCCCAGAAGCGACCCGAACAGCATTGCGGAGGCTCTCGAACTGTATTGGAACAGCATCTCGGCATCGAACAAAACGAGGAATCCTGCCAGAAACCCAGAACAAGTGCTTTAATCAAATGAAACTACGTGGTTTAAGAGAACTTTTCAAGTTTAAAACATCTGTAATCTATAAATGCAGAGAGAAGCTGCGAATGTTTGAGACTTAACAAGGTCTCTGCAACAATACAAAAGGGTTATTCTGAAAGTAAATGACCGCCGGTCGACCACTGGCCTTGGTGCTCATCTGCTTCAGTTCGGCGGTAGGTACGATTCAGTACGGTTGATTATTGCTCAACTGTGTGACTTGAAAATGTGTGAGTAAACTGACGATCCCGCCAAGTGTAAGGTGCGAAGTGTTATTCGCTTTTTAAACGCGCAGATATTTCGACCCATCGCAATATATATTTCGGAACTTTAATAGTGGAAGAAGATCGCTCGGGCCGGCCCTCAGTGATGACGCACACAGTGCAAGGATTGAAACCAAAATCCAAGAACATAGGCGTGCACGCCTGACCTCTGCTGCCAGATTCTTCAACGCCATTAGAACAAGCGTGAATGGTATTCAGTGGAGTCATCTTCGTTCACGATAATGCACGTCCTCATGCAGCGGGAGTGACACGAGACTTGCTTCAGCCGTTTCAGTGGGAAATATTTCTACATCCTCCAGTCAGTCCACACATAGCCCCAAGAGTTTACCACTTATTCCCCAAGCTGAAAGATTTTTTTAAGTGGACAACGCTACGGAAGTGATGATGAACTTAAAGAAGGCGTTAATAGGTGGGTCAACAACTTGGCGAAAATGTAGTATGCAGAAGGCTTAGGAAAGCTATTAAAACAAGTACAACAAGTGCCTAAATTTGAATGATGACTATAAAAAGTGGTTTGGGAATCTTACTATATGTATAATATAGTTTGTTGTCCGCCCCCGGTAGCTGAGTGATGCCGGCACGGTAGCTCAGCGTGTTCAGTCAGAGGGTTTAGCTACCCTCTATAATAAAAAAACTGAGTGAACGGTTAAACGAACAACTTCAACAGGTGTCATGAGACGTCCGCCACGATCATATACAACGAACAAAATAGAACAAAATGAGATAAAAAAAAGTGGTCAGCGCGACAGGATGTCAATCCTGAGGGCCCGGGTTCGATTCCCGGCTGCGACGAAGATTTTCTCCGCTCAGGGACTGGGTTCTGTGTCGTCCTAATCATCATCATTTCATCCCCATCATCGCGCAAGTCGCCGAAGTGGCGTCAAATTGAAAGACTTGCACCCGGCGAACGGTCTACCCAACGGGAGGCCCTAGTCACACGACATTTTTATATAGTTTGTTTAATTATATCAAATAAAAGTTTCTCTGGGAAAAAAACGTTCTTTATTTTCCGAATGACGATGATGATGTTTGGTTTGTGGGGCACTCAACAGCGTGGTCATCAGCGCCTGTACAAGTCCCAATTTTATTCGATCCAATTTTTGTACACAGTCCAATCTAACCACTGTCACGAATGGTGATGAAGAAATGATGAGGACAACACAAACACCCAGTCCCCGGGCAGAGAAAATTCCGGACCCAGCTAGGAATCGAACTCGGGACCCCTTGATACAGAGGCAGCAACGCTACCCACTAGACATTCCGAGTGACCCTCGCAGTTTCATTTGATCAAAACGCCTATGCCTGGGTTCCAGGCAGGATCTCCCGTTTCCTTCGATGCTGAGGTGCTTGTTCAGTTAAGTTGGAGGGCCTTTGCAATGCTGTACAAGTTTTGGGGGTATACCAAGTGGGCTAAGGTGTTAATGGGAATTAGGGTTGAGGAGGGAGGGCTAGGGCAGTCCATGCAATTGTGCAAAGCCACTGTGCCAGTGTGTTCGAAACCCAGTCATAGCACAAACTTACTTTCGTCGCTTCAGGCAGCATACATGCGTCAAATATGTTTCACTTTAGAAAAGGTCTCTGGAATACTATAGTTTCACTTGACTGTTTGGGTCTTGCCCCCATCTGGGAAAGTTTCTTCAGACGGCCACAACACACAGCTCATAAACTTCCACCTCGTTTATTTATCCCCAGTTGATGTATGAGCTCGAGTTGTTCGCCGTACAGGGTAGGAAACAAAATAACACACTTCTTCAAGGATCAGTAAAATTAACGTGCCGACCTTGTGACGCAGGTGAATAAGAACGCAGTGGGCTGTTGGAACTCGAAGCTGCATCCGGAGACCTACACGCCGGAGACGCAGGGCATGGTGGGCCAGGACAACGTGACCATGGTGTTCCCCAACGACATGAAGGTGGACGCCAACGGTACCCTGTGGGTGCTGACCGACCGCATGCCGCTCTTCCTGTACTCGGAGCTGGACCCGGTCGAGGTGAACTTCCGCGTACTGTCGGCGCCGGTGGAGGCGGCCGTGGCGGGCACCGCCTGCTCCGCCGCCACGCCGCCCCCGCCGTCTGCCGCCCCCGCGCCCGCCCCCGCACTCTGGGCGCCGCTGGCGGCCGTCGCGACGCTGCTCGCAACCTCGGTCGCCGCTGCCGCGTGAGCGCCTGCGCCGGCGTCGCGGTGCCCCGGCAGCCGCTGAGGTCGAAACCGCAGTGGCAGCTTCCGTCGTCCGCTCAAAAGAACATTTTTCTAATCGCGAAGCACAGACTGTCTTTCCAAAACCCGAATCATATGTCAGCACGGAAACTCTTCCCCAGTGTTTTAAGTGATTGCATCCCGCCTGAAACTCAGTTTTACTTTACTTCTGCTATTGTACAGTTTCGGCTTTGGAGCATTTTTAAGTATCCTGATAAAAAGAACCGATAAGAATGTAGGGTCTCAAAAATTATTTAAAATTTAAACACAGTGACAAACAAGATCATAAAATATGCCACGATTAATAAAAACGTACTGGACATTTGAAGAATGGAAACGGATAACTTTCCAAGTGTAAAACCTGACATTTGTCACAACGAAAAGTCCATGTGTCTAAGTCCATGTGTCTCTGTTTGTACATAACAGGTTTGTATCCAAAAAATTGAGGAGGTATCCTGGTAACACAGAATTATGCTGCTCGCCGCATCACCGCAGAAAAGAGACAAATTAGGAAATAAATACTTTACTAACAACGTTCTATGTTTCATACCAGGGAACTGACTGGTTCTGAGGGCTAATAAGAAAGTCTTTACATGTTAATTCTTGCAAAGAAGAAAATAACCACCAACCAATGTTAATAATGGTATTTCTTTACAGAAATGGCGCCGTAACAGGTTTCTAACTGACACGTTCATCTTGAGACAGCTGTTCGCGTTTACATTAGATTTGTTGTTGATTAGTTAGTTACATGTTCCATAGATCATTTGAGCGATTCTCTTATCGAAATGATGTGGAACGAGTCAGTTTACAAGATATGTATTCAAGTAAACTTCATTAGTGTTACCTTTAATGAACACATTACTATTTTTAGTCCCACTTACAGGAAATACACTTAATTTCTTTTTCACTGGATACGAGTTTTTAAGTAGAAACTCGTCAGTGGAATGGAGGAGTGTCCAAAAGCAATGATTTTAAATTAGTTTTAAAATTTGCTTTCCTCAACTCCTGTCTGAGGTCTGACAGCTTCAATAATGGGTAACAAAGGTTATTCTTTCCTCTAGTGGTGTAAGTATGGACGTCACTGTTCTTGTCAAATTGTGATAGATTATTTATGACGAGTTTCATTAGCGAATATATGTATTGTGGCGGCGCATTTAAAATGCCCAGCACCTTGAAGAGGTACCTACATGACGTCTGTGGGAGAACGCCGCTCGCTTTTGTGCAATTCATACTTTCTTTCTTAGTGATGAGTTATCCCAGAAAATTATTCCGTAAGACATTACTGAGTGGAAATATGCAAAATATGTCAGAAGCTTCGTAAGCTTGTTTCCAAGACTAGCAGTTACACTAAGAGCAAAGGTAGCTATACTTAGTTGTTTGATATACTCAGTAATATAGTTCTTCCATTTTAAGTTTCCAGCACTACGTACATCGAAAAATTTGGAGCATTCTACCCTACTTACTGACTCCTGCTCATGTTGCTCATGTGCTACATCAATTATTGGCATGACTCTATTTGTTGTACAGAACTGGATAGTGTGTGTGTGTGTGTGTGTGTGTGTGTGTGTGTGTGTATGTGTGTGTGTTTTTTTTTTTTTTTCTTTTTTCAAAATTTAGGGAGGGTCTATTTTCAAAGAACCGTTTAATAATTCTTTGGAAAATATCATTTACCAACTCTTCTGCTGCTTTCGCTCTTATGGGATTTATTATAACATTAGTATCATCTGCAAAAAGTACTAATTTTACTTATTGAATGTTAAGTCGAAGGTCATTCACATATTTAACGAATAGGAGTGGCCCCAAAAGTGAATCCTGTGGGACGCCCTTTGTGATTTTTCCCAGTCACTAAAATTTTCTACCTTTGCGACATTGTCTGAGTTATTCAGTACAAGCTTTTGCATTCTTTTCAAATATGATTCAAAGGAGCTGTGCGTAAGACCACCAGTTCCATAAAACTTGAGTTTTTCTAAGAGCAACATGATTTATACCATCAAACACCTTGGAAAGATTGCAAATATTACCAAGTGATGATGTATTTTATTTAAGAGTTGTACTCTATGATGAGTGAATGCATAAACAGCATTCTTAATCAAGCAACCCTTTTGGTACCCAAACTGTGACACACTAAGTACATTGTTTCCACACCAGTAAAGAAACTCGGAGGTCATTGTTTAAGTCTGTCTTGTCATTTTTCTTATGAAGTGGTTTAACAATTGGATATTTTAACGTGTCTGGAAAAATTCCTTGTGCTGGTGATACATTGCATATGCTGCTATGGAAATTACTTACTAGTCGTTAGGAAAAACGGGTCAAGAACTAATGTAAACCACAATCAAAATAATATAAATGTGAAGATCCGTTTGTAAATGAACCCGTCGGTTCGAAATCGGTAGCGGTGCTATTTGTGTAAATAAATATTACAATTAACGGTAGCTTGTTTTTGTTTTCTTCTTTGCAAAAATCAACTTGTATTTTCTACGTAGCCACCATCTAAAAAATGTCGGTATTCGACAAAGCAGCAGGAAAAAGTTTTTGTTCCAAGTATTATTAATACTGAGGCACCACACTTCATTAGTGATAATACAAATGCAGAAATACAGCATTAAGTTTGTAACAAGTCGAGCTGTAGTCAAGAAAAACCACTTCTCATATCTTTTCGAGTTTGTAACTCCAGAGGGAAGGACAAATTGGCATAAAGATCGTGTACTTTCTACTGACGCATGTCTGAGAGACTTCCTCGATGTTTCAGCATGGGGATCAAGTCTAGGAAAATGCAACAGAGTACCGGGAACACAACAGAACTGAAAACACGTTTTTGAAAAAAATTGACAGTTTGAACGCTTTCCATTGCCACTCTTCATTTGTAGACAATACATTTATCAAAAATCAGCCATGGCACATCGCACCATACTAGGTTCTCTTTTATCATTCCTCCGCCAGTCGGGGTGAGTGAGGGCTGGCAGGGGTAAATTATTGCTCTCCAGTGACAGCAGTAAATAAAATATACCAACTGTTTCTAAAAAGACGTAAAACAATGAAATATGAGCATGTTTTAGAATTAATACGTCCATATTTTAGAATTATTAAAAAAGACCTTTGTACGTTCAAGACTTCAAGTAAAATGCCTTTTTTTTTTAACCTTTTGAGTCCAAATAATTTGAAAACAATTGCAAATTTAAAATTTTTTACAAAATTAATCTTTATTGGCATAGTAAGCAACGAATACAGGAAAAAACTGAAGAACTGTTTTAAACAGATGGTTTCGCTTTCGCGCCACTAGAACATACAGTTTTCAACAACCCATAACTTCATGCAGTAAATCTGAAAGCAAATTTCCAGTTTTCCTAGACACAATCCTATATCTCAAAGCGTCCATGAATCTATAATGCCTAAAACAAAGTACAGTTCTAAATAAAGTGCAAAAATGGGACTAAATTTAATAAATATTGTACCAAAACTACATACTGCCACAGTGGCTCCATTTGGAAACCACATATAAAAGCTATATTACAGAAGCAAATATACAATAAAATACACTACTGGCCAATAAAAGTGCTACACCACGAAGATGACGTGCTACAGACGCGAAATTTAATCGACAGGAAGATGCTGTGATATGCAAATGATTAGCCTTTCAGAGCATTCACACAAGGTTCGCGCCGGTGGCGACACCTACAACGCGATGACATGAGGAAAGTTTCCAACCGATTTCTCATACACAAACAGCAATTGACCGGCGTTGCCTGGTGAAACGTTGTTGTGATGCCTCGTGTAAGGAGGAGAAATGCGTACCATAACGTTTCCGACTTTGATAAAGGTCGGATTGTAGCCTATCGCAATTGCGGTTTATCGTATCGCGTTGGACTAGATCCAATGATTGCTAGTAGATAATGGAATCGGTGGGTTCAGGATGGTAATACGGAACGACGTGCTGGATCCCAATGGCGTCATATCACTAGCAGTCGAGATGACAGGCATCTTATCCGCATGGCTGTAACGGATCGAGCAGTCACGTCTCGATCCCTGAGTCAACAGATGGGGACGTTTGCAAGACAACAACCATCTGCACGAAGAGTTCGACGATGTTTGCAGCAGCATAGACTATCAGCTCGGAAACCATGGCTGCGGTTACCCTTGACGCTGCATCACAGACAGGAGCGCCTGCGATGGTGTACCCAACGACGAACCTGGATGCACGAATGGCAAAACGTCATTTTTCGGATGAATCGAGGCTCTGTTTACAGCATCATAATCGTCTCATGCGTGTTTGGTTACATCGCGGCGAACGCACATTGGAAGCGTGTATTCGTCATCGCCATACTGGCGTATCACCCAGCGTGATGGTATGGGGTGCCATTGGTTACACGTCTCGTTCACCTCTTGTTCGCATTGACGGCAGTTTGAACAGTGGACATTGCATTTCAAATGTGTTACGACCCGTGGCTCTACCCTTCATTCGATCCCTGCGAAACCCTACATTTCAGCAGGATAATGCACGACTGCATATTTCAGGTCCTGTGCGGGCCTTTCTGGATACAGGAAATGTTCGACTGCTGCCCTGGCCAGCACATTCTCCAGATCTCTCTCCAATTGAAAAGTCTGGTCAATGGTGGCCGAGCAACTGGGTCGTCACAATACGCCAGTCACTACTCTTGATGAACTGTGGTATCGTGTAGAAGCTGTATGGGTAGCTGTACCTGTACACGCCATTCAAGCTGTGTTTGACTCAATGCCCAGGCGTATCAAGGCCGTTCTTACGGCCAGAGGCGGTTGTTCTGGGTACTCATTTCTCAGGATCTATGCACCCAAATTGCGTGAAAATGTAATCACATGTCAGTTCAAGTGTAATACATTTGTCCAATGAATACCCGTTTATCATATGCATTTCTTCTTGGTGTAGCAATTTTAATGGCCAGTAGTGTAACTTTAGATATACTTACTTTCACTGTCAATGGTCTCAAAATGGTCACTATTAGAAAAAAAGGAAAGAAAACTGCATGTCAGAATCTTCTACAGTCATGCAGCACAATCTCCGTGTCAACTTTTTCTTTGAGTGCTGTAGGTGACTACTACAGTGCACAACATTCATAGAAGTATACGTCATCAAACCACCGGATGCCGCTGTCTTGGAGCAGCATCAATGAGTTCATGTTAAAGGCATGCATACTTCAAAAAATTAATAAATTGGTGGATTCAGGAAGAATCCACAGGTACTCAAAGGTTTAAAGATAGTTTTACTTGACAACAATCTTTATAAAAATTAAGTATTTCACGTAACAGGAGGTACAGGGGAACAGGTGAAGAGAATTGTTGGAAGAAGAGTGTTTTGTAAAGGATATGAAATGGAAGGGCTGGAGAGGACCATGAACCAAGCGTTTGGAAAGGGAGGAAATTTGAAAAGTGTAGTGCTCTGACATGGAGGGGGGAGGTTTTCATGCTCTTGTAGGAGGAGCGATAGCATTTGGAGAGTATGTGCGTGTAAGGTAGGTAGCATGCTAGTCTCTTTTTTTACTGTTATTTCAGTCTGTGTCCCATGGGGGGGGGGGGAGGGAAGGGGACTGGCAGTAGAACAGTACTCCCTCCTTCAGCTGAAAGAGTTTAAACAGTTCAAAGATTGAATTTACACATTTTTAAAGGATAAACTACATCAAATGGATAAAAAGTTCTCAGTTTACTTACCATGTCAAGTTGTCAGGGGCTAAGTCTGACTGTCGTGAAAAATTTTTTGTAGTAGGTTGTGGTACAGCGTCAGTAGAGTAGAATGGTCTAACTATCTTGGTGGCAGAGTAATGTTTTTGTATCTTACAACGGCAGCATCACGGTGACATAATGTTACTGCATGTTGAAGTCGTGGCGGTGGGACCTTACGTCCTGTGGCGCCCTCCAATGGTGTAAACTCAGGATGACACAACTATAGAGACAGTTAAAAAATGGTTCAAATGGCTCTGAGCACTGTGGGACTCAACTGCTGTGGTCATAAGTCCCCTAGAACTTAGAACTACTTAAACCTAACCAACCTAAGGACATCACACACATTCATGCCCGAGGCAGGATTCGAATCTGCGACCGTAGCGGTCGTGCGGTTCCAGACTGTAGCGCCTTTAACCGCTCGGCCACTCCGGCCGGCAGAGACAGTTAGAGTGGTGGTAGCACCAAGGATTGCACACAATTAGTGGCCACACTAAAACACACAGTATTAGTGGCCACATTGGGTCTCTCATTAGCCATGGCCTGAATCTGAGTCCTCGAGGACGGTACAAGAAACAGAATGGTGTGGCCAGTGCCAGGGAGTCATGATGATAATGTGTTGCAATCCACTGACGATGTTGTGCAGGGTATCCATTCTCTTGATGGACGTCTTTAGAAGGACTATGTTGGTCTCCTCGTGTAGAGTAACAGCCCTCATGGGTCGAGGGGCGTGCGTGTTCCACCAAAGCACCTTGTTCTGTAGGCGATGGAGACCCTGCATCCAGGCGGCACTAGTCGTGACCCACACAGAATTACCATAGGCTAGAGGAGGATGGGCAACCACGTGGTACAGCCAGAGCTTGGTGTTTAATGTCATTTTCCTGCTGTTGAAGAGTGGGTAAAATGCTTTTATCAGATTTTGAGTGACGTATTGTGCTTACCAATGGAAGAGCAGTTTGTTGTCCATCTGGACATCTAGATATTTTGTATCTGGGGACCATGCGACCTAGACACCTACAATAGTAATGTTGTGATTTGGTGAAGTAGACCACCACAGTTTTGGCGGCATTGACAGCAATCTTGTTTGAATGACACCATGTGACTGCTGCAGTCACCCCTCTCTGGTGACGAACAATGAACTGGTCGGTGTTTGGGCTGGTCATATAGAGCATCATATTGTAGGTGTATTGTATCACTTAGCAGTCAGAGAAGACTGGCAAATCATTAACATAAATGTTAAGGAAGAAGAGAGACAAAACAGAGCCTTGAGGGGTTCCCATCAACGTGTGATGTATGCTCGAGCACTTTCCTTCCTAAAAAACCAAGAAGGTTCTATCGTGGAGGAAATCATGTATGATCTTCATATAGATGTCTGGGATGGTCGTCTGTGTCAGCATTTTCTACATGAGATTGTCATGCCAAATCCTGTCATAAGCATTTTGCAGGCCCTGGGAAACCACTGGTGTCTACATGGTGGAGTTAAGGCTCTTGCTGAAATGTTCTGTGATCCTAAGAACTTGTAGTTTGGCCAACAGGTGGGAAGTGAAACTGAGCTGTTCCCGATAGATCATCCCAGCTGCCACTAGAGGCTGGGAAAGGTGGCTCAGGATCAAAGAGTCTAGGACCTTCACCATAGTATTCAGAGAGGTAATGGGCTCTTATTGGTTGGGACCTTAGGATCCTTGAGGGCTTTAGGATGGCCATCAGTTTTGTCTACTTCCACTATGTGGGGAGGCCAGTTGTGAGACAGCAGTTCAGAATGTTAGTGAATAAGACCAGTGGCTTGCGTGGGAGCTGATGGAGGTGGTCGTTTAATTTTTTTTTTGTCATCAGTCTACTGACTGGTTTGATGCGGCCCACCACGAATTCCTCTCCTGTGCTAACCTCTTCATCTCAGAGTAGCACTTGCAACCTATGTCCTCAATTATTTGCTTGACGTATTCCAATCTCTGTCTTCCTCTACAGTTTTTGCCCTCTACAGCTCCCTCTAGTAGGTAGCATGCTAGTCTCTTTTTTTACTGTTATTCCCTCTTGTCTTAGCAGATGTCATATCATCCTGTCCCTTCTCCTTATCAGTGTTTTCCACATATTCCTTTCCTCTCCGATTCTGCGTAGAACCTCCTCATTCCTTACCTTATCAGTCCACCTAATTTTCAACATTCATCTATAACACCACATCTCAAATGCTTCGATTCTCTTCTGTTCTGATTTTCCCACAGTCCATGTTTCACTACCATACAATGCTGTACTCCAGACATACATCCTCAGAAGTTTAATATGCCATCCAAACCAGGAGCTAGCTGCCCATGCTTCTGCCAGAGGATCCTTTGAACTTCTGCCGGGGTCATAATGTGAGGGGCAGTAAGAGGTGGTTATTGCCTCAAAGCAGTAACAGCCGCCAGAATCTCGTGTCCATCCTGGAGTTCATCAGCCATAAGATCCTGAAAAAGCAGTTGGTTCTGGGTCTCGAATGCATCGCCAGAGTTTCCATTACATGGAGGACATCATAAGTGAAGCCATCCAACATGCAGTGGGGGTTGTTGGGCCTTACTGTGCAGCATCTCAGGGCTCAGTCAGCAGCTCAATCTGACTTACGTTGAAGGAGAAAGGCAGACATCATGTCCACCTCCCATGTCCCGTTTTCCAATCAGCGAGGTGGTGGTAGAATTCACTTTGGAGCTGCCTCATGCAACGCTTATCCTCAACATCACAAAACTGATTCCATCACCTGCAGTAGTAGTTCTTCTGAGTTTTCAGTTTGTGTTGTATGGGGGGGGGGGGGGGGGGGGAGGGCAAGTCATCCAGTGGGGTTAAAGCCCTAGGTACAATGAAAATAGAGACCCTCATTGCCTTCTGGATTTTCATGGTTAGATAATCAACAGCACTAACCAAATTGACAGGTATTGTCAGGTCGCGGTTTTGCTGAGTTGTGTTGTTGAGGAACCTGGCAAATTTGTTCCAATCCTTGATGATCAAGGCAGAATGAATGTGTAAACACAGAGCTACATCAGTATGGCACAGGAGCACTGGGTCACGGTCAGATGACAGTTCATGGAGTGTTTTCAACGAAAACTGCACTGCAACATTCTTGGAAATGTGGGGATGTGGGAGCCATAGACCAACAGTGCCAGAGTATCTTCCAGTTTGAGAAGCAGTCTGCCCTTGGGATTAGCAATTCAAGCTGGTTGCTTGGTATCAAAGCTTGGCCCCAATGATGAGTCTGCCAAATAAAGCCAACATGCAGAGGTCTGCTACAATAAATGGCAGGTTAGGGCTCAACTGCACTACAGCAAATGTGATAGCTCTAAGGATGTTAGAGACAGTGCCTGCCACAGCCTCTACATGTTCCAGTGATTGGAGAGTCTCTTGCTTGTGGATAAGTGTCTTGTGTGAGAACACTGCCATGCCCCCACCTTGGCAATGGGGTCAGTCTTTGTGATAGCAAAACAAGTTGCGCAGATGAAAATTGACTGCTGGTTTGAGATGGGTTTATGAGACAAGTAAAATGTCCACATGGTGGCCATAGAGGAAGGTGTTCAGTTCAGTTTTCATCTGTTTAATAGCATTAGCATTAAAAATACAGACAACTAGATACTGAGGGAGCTGCTGATCATGTGGTGGGCAATTTTCCAGTATAACAAAATCTGACTGAGCCCTTCAACCAGGACAATGATCTTAGTGAGCCCATCCTCCAACTGATGGATCCACTGGGTTGTTTCACGAATGACAGGCCTCATGTGGGGCTGTGTGAACAGAGAGATGACCCTCAGGATCTCTTGCATGTCATCCTGAAATGAATTATCTGTCTCCACCACTGGGGGGATATCCTGGGGGCTACTTGACCCTGTGGTAGGCAGGGGTCGGTTTGGTGACAGGTTGAGAAGGTACTGCAATGAAGGAGCAGCACACATCAACAAGTTGGCGTAGGGAGGCTGCAGATGGATTTTCCGTTTGGTAGGTGTTGGTATTCATCACAGGAGACAGATGAGCAGGGGAAGACTGAGCTGCAGTGGCAAAGGTAGACATAGGGGACAGAGCCAGAGGAGCCCCTGTATTGTAGATGTGTCAGATGCCTAAGCATCTGTGGCTTTATGGTCATCGGGTTTACCTCTTAAGATGGAAAAATTGATGCAGTCCTGTGGTGGTGACCAATTTGTCCTTGGTTTTCTTCTTGGAGGGCAGCGAGACTTCATTGCCTTCTGGTACACAGGACAACCATTCTGCCCGCCGTTGTGGCCGAGTGGTTCTAGACGCTTCAGTCCAGAACAGCGCTGCTGCTACGGTTGCAGGTTCGAATCCTGCCTCGGGCATGGATGTGTGTGCTGTCCTTAGGTTAGTTAGTTGTAAGTAGTTCTAAGTCTAGGAGACTGATGATCTCAGATGTTAAGTCCCATAGTGCTCAGAGCTATTTGAACCATTTGACAACTGTTCTAGGAGGCCAGATGGTGGGGGTAATGAGAGGTGCCCAAACAGCATGTGCAGGTGGGTCTTTCTAAGGCTGTGAGTTTGCAATCCTCTGACGCATGTGGGCCAGCACATTTGACACACAGAAAAGGTAGTGAGCAGTAATTACTGGTGTGTCGCAAGTGTTGACACCCATGGCAGATGGATAGCATGTTGTGTCCTTCATATGATTCAATATGCACCTCGGCATACAGGAGACATCTGATTTGGTAATTACTTTTGATGTCCTCCCTCTTAAAAAGGGAGACAACATGGGTTGGCATATGGATTAACTTCTGAGTCTCAGGGTCCCTCTTGTTGTATTGGAGGATCAAAGGGTCAAGAACTTGAGACAGAGTAATTCATCCTTGACATCTGTATCTATTACTGCAAAGGGATGGTCTTTGATGACGATTTTTGTTCTTCTGTCACCAGAAACCTGATGGGTGTAGTAATTCATAACCCTCGACTTCACAAAGTTAAGGACTATGAGGTAGTCATCCCTTGTGTCAAGCATGTACCGAACTTGGTCTTTCTGGTAAACTGCTCTCAGATGGCCCGTAATAAGGCACTGCAGTTCACTGTTCAGTTAACATAATTCATGAGATTGTAAACCATGATAGAAGGGATCTTTGGTGGTGATGATGGTTGTGGTGGTAGTGGTGGTGGTGGTGTCTCAGAAGTAGGGTCAGGGGGAGGGGGCATTTCCTGGTCCATGGCATCAACCGGTGCAGTTTCCCCTGGTAGGGAGGCATCAAAATCACAGCCACTGTGAAGGGCATGAGTGGATGACCATTTGGGTTTTCAGCTACAGGGGGAACCACAGGGGCATAGTCACCAGAAGGCCTGATGAGTGGACAAGCTGGCATAGATGGAACAGCACCTGATGGGGCGTCCACATGGTGGTTGGCTGTATCAGCGTCTGATGCAGGCGTGATGTGACGTTCAGTGGGTGAGAGGTTCATCACCATGTGGCCGTCAGAGTCGTCAGATGATGAGGCAGAAGATTGATCCCACACGAAAGGCTTTGGACAAGGTCCTTGTAAATCGGTATCACTGTCAGTGGTTACCGGTGGCTTGTGGTGAGAGGTAAAGTGTTCAAATGGTTCAAATGGCTCTGAGCACTATGGGACCCAACATCTGTGGTCATCAGTCCCCTAGAACTTAGAACTACTTAAACCTAACTAACCTAAGGACATCACACACACCCATGCCCGAGGCAGGATTCGAATCTGCGACCGTAGCAGTCGCGCGGTTCCGGACTGAGCGCCTAGAACCGCGAGACCACCGCGGCCGGCAGGTAAAGTGTGTTTGGTCTTTAGCCCTTTGGGTGATGTCAGTATCAGCGCCTCTGACAGCATGCCAAGATGGACGTCGATCGGCAGAAGTCACACTGCTGCATGAAGGGACAGCGGAAGATTAGCCTAGCTCTGGATTCCTGATCTTGGCCCTATTCATGTTTTGCCTTGGTCCGACTGACATAGCTTGAGCCCCAGCTGACAAAAATTCTTAACTTCTGTCGCCTATAAATCCCCGGGAAACCGGACCATGTACAAATAACAACAGCAGCATAGAAGGCAAGTGACAAATCAATGTCGACTCAGGCACTACGAGTAGCAATGCAGAGCGGAACTCGTCACTGTAATGAAAGACGGGCATGTACTCGCAAGTAAACACCGTCAGGGCTCCAACCTGACTGAACTGTGACATTGACGAGGGTCCCACTTTTATGTCCAGACGACGTCATCTGTTTGGTTGGATTACTTCATGTAGATGGTACATGGTGAGGTGTCCATAGATTACGTTAGTGCTTACTATTCAAAGTCTCTTGCAATGCCACCACTTATACCACACCCTAAACTACGAAAAAACTTCCTCTGTTCTTTTTTTTCTAATGCACGCTCCCATGCATTGCCGGTCTCTTTATTAAAAGTCGTTTTCACGTACTCCGTCCAGAGGCCCAATAGTTCGATGCGTGAGGTAGAATTCTCATTCGTTCAAACGAAATATTGTGTTTATTTGACAGTCAGTGCTCGCCTACCGCTGATTTTTCAAGACTCCTATATTTATGTGAAAGATAGCTGCTCGGTACCTGTTCTAGAATTTATTGGGCTGGTGCGCAACTTCGTAGCGTTTTCTATAAGTTTAGTAAACACAACAAATACAGATAAAAGAGATTTCAACCATCAATAATATATTCTCCTGCTCTATTTACAACAGTTTACCAACGCTGGGATAACTTGTCGATCCCGTGGCCGTAGCAATTGCGTGGTTTTGAGGCAAAGAACTTGTCGAGCCACGTTCGGAGCGCATTTTCAATTGAAATGGAAGTTCCTTGAAAGTTGTTCGATAGAGAGCGGGAAAAGGTGAAAATTTGAGGGTGCAAAGTGAGGCGAATAAGGTAGGTGAGGAATGACTTTCCAACCCAGCTCCTGTAGAGCGTTTTTTGTCAGCCTAGCAGAATGCGGGCAGGAGTTAACGTGGAGTAGCATCACTTAACGTAGTCTTCCTGGTCGTTGTTGTTGGATTGCGTCTGAAAGAGGTCTTAGTTGTTGACAATCAATGTCAGCAGTGATGGTTAACCTAGGGAAAGTAATTGGTCGTACACCACACCGTCGCTGTTGCACTATATGCATAAAATTATCTTTTGTGGATGCACACAGGTCTTTGTATAGGGATCGGCTACTTTTTTATGCTCGACCATTTCTCTCTTTTGCTTTATGTTAACCTAAAGACAACATTTCTTGTCGTCAGTAACGACACAAGACAGGAATGGTCGGCGTTGTTCACTAGCCAGTTGATGATGAGCAAGCGGAGATGCACATAGCCACCCGATGGTTTTTGTGATTTTGGTTTAAAGCATGTGGTACCCATAAATTTGATTTTTGAGGCTTCTCCATTGCATGCAAATGTCGCACAATGGTGGAATGGTCACAGTTTATCACCATTTGCCAGTTCTGAAGTACTCTGGAGTAGATCATTGTGTATTAGTGCGTTTAAATGGTCTTCATCAAACGCCAAATTTCTTCCGAAATGTGGAGAGTCACAATGTCAAAACTGTAGCTTACTGAAACATGGCATCTGCTTATTCTGATTTAATTGACCTTTATTTCTGAACTTTGTAAAATATCATACGACTATTAGAGGTAAACTTCACTATCTTTGGAAATACCATACATCAGTCCTTGTCAAAATTCAAATATAGTTTAGGCAACAGAAACCTAATGTTTTCTATTTGAATTTAGGCCAAATGTGTTTATATATTAATAGCGTCTGAATGAATCAGGATGGGACATGGCTTGCAATGTAGAAGACCTAGGGTGTAGTGTCATGCGGTCGGGAGGAAACAAGTAACAGTCAATTTGAACACACTTTATTACAATTAAAAAAAAAAAATAATAAAACGCCTTCTTGGCATACACAAAGTTTTTAAATGGAGAACAAACAAGAAACCACAGCTGTGTGGTAGAAAAACAGATAAGGAAACAAGACAATGGAAGAAAATACTGGCCAAAGCTACTCTACAAAATACAACATGTTACCGCAAGACTACAGCGAGTGAATACAAGGCTTGGGCCGGCATAAGCCGTTCCTAGCAGTTGGTAAACACTACGGTCTGACGCTCTAGGTATACTTATAAGGCCAGGTCGCCGGAGTGCTACAGCAGTCATATGAGTTCCGATTAGTGGAACACTGTCACATGTTGTCTGGCGAAGTAGTTCCGTGCTTATTTGGAAAGTCTGTTACTGTTTCTGTCCGCTGGCGATATTTCTCTCCACACTGCTGAAAGGGGGTTAGCAACCCATCTTGCATGTCGGTTCTGTGGGTCCTCTAACAATATGGGGCCGCTGAAAAATTTCTCCCCCTGCGAAAAAATATGCACAGCACCACAAACGACCGTAGGAGTAGGGGCGTCCTGGTCGACGTCCATAGGTTCGTAGCCAGCAGGGATGGGAGACGGTGATACAGCACGGGCGGCTCGTGGCGGAGACAGCGGATGAGGTGGAGGTGGTAGCAGAAGCGGAGGTTCCACCACAGGGCAGTTGGTGATAGGCACCGGCAGCTCTCCTGGGGAGTCGTGGCCCACCAGACGGGGGCAGAGCTGGTTGAGGTGTTGGCGGGCGGCGGAACCATCAGCCCACCAGAGGTGCCATCACCCAGCTGTGGAGCTCAGTGATGACTGCAGGCACCCAGCGCACCTGTGGATGAGAGAAGGTCCGCACCCAGACCTCCTGCCTGACACGAAAGGAGTGCGTTGGCATGTGGGCGGGAGGGTGAGGAGCCTCGGGAACCAGGACAGATAAGGGGGAGCGGAATGCTCGACCATAAAGTATCTCCGCTGGACTTTTACTGGCATGGGGGGCAGTATGGTACATAGCCAAGAAAAGAAGCATGACCTCCTCCAGTGGGTGATGGCTCAGCAGCTTATTGAGATGGGTCTTGAATGTCTGCACAAAACGTTCTGCCCAGCTGTTGGCTGCTTAAATGGGGCGATGTGGACAAAGGAAATTCCATTGGCAGTACAGAATTGCTTAAACTTGGTCAAAGTAAACTTGGACCACTATCCGGAATAATCATTTTGGGCAATCCCTCGACAGCAAAGAGGGGCCAGAGAATTTTGATAGTCTCAGCAGAAGTGGTGCTCATCATGTGGGAGACGTAAAGGTATCCCAACCTGGAGTTTATCAGTATGTGCTACTGGGAAACAGCCCTGCAAAATCCAAATGGAGATGTTCCCACAGAGCAGCAGCATCCGGCCACGAAAAATACTGGTGTGGGGGTGCTGCCTGACGTTTTTGGCACGTGGTGCAGGCTGACACGAGGGAGGCAATGTCTTTATCCATACTGCTCCAATAAAAGTGTTGGCAGGTCACCTGTTTGGTGAGGATGATGCCACAATGGCCAGTGTGGAGAAAGTCGAGGACACGGCGGCGCAACACATGCAGTATGACCACCCGGGGAACGTCCACAATCGCTACGCAAAAGGATAATACCACTGTGGAAAAAAGAGACTGAGCCGATGATCCCAAAAGTCCTGGACCTCTGCATTCAGATGCTATGATGGCTGGGCGGCCAACCCGCAGCGATTTGGCGGCAGAGAGCTTGCAGTATCTGATCCTGAGTGGTGGCCAGCCAGACCGCATGAGCTTCCAGCCAAAGCGCGTCCAGAGCTGCGTCCACATCCAGGTCCACATGGACCCGGCAGGAAGCTGGGACAGAAAATCGGCGTTTGCTTGCAGTTCAGAGACAATATCAAAGTCGAAAATCACCAGGAAGATCGCCCAATATTGGAGGCAGCGCGCTGTGCAGATGGGCACTGCAACACCTGGGTGAAACAAAGAAACCAAAGGCTTGTGATCGGTCTGCAGCTTGAAATGACGACCATACACGAAATTGTAGAACTTTCTCAGGGCAAAAACCAGCACCAAAGCTTCCTTTTCAATTCGACTCTATTTGGTTTGAGCGTTGGTCAATTTTTTGGATGTGAAAGGCACCGGCCTTTCAATGCCATCGACCACTTGTGAGGGGACTGCACCCAGGCCATAGTCTGAGGCATCGGCGGCGACAATGAGGGGCGGGGAAGGATCATAAGTGGCCAGACAAGGAGGGCAGGAGAGAGTTGACTTGAGGCATGTGAAAGCGTGCTCACATGCCGTGTCCCAAACCCAACCCACGCACTTGCGCAATAACCCGGTCAGGGGCGCCGAAATCTCGTTGGCATGGGGTACAAAACACCCATAATAGTTGATTTGGGCAAGGACAGACTGTAGTTACTTCACGTTGGTGGGAGGAGGCTGGTTTTGAATCACCTCAACACATTCCTTACAAGGGAACCTCCCCATCCCACCCCCGTCAGATTTAGTTATAAGTTGGCACAGTGGATAGGCTTTGAAAAACTGAACACAGATCAATCGAGAAAACAGGAAGAAGTTGTGTGGAACTATGAAAAAATAAGCAAAATATACAAACTGAGTAGTCCATGAGTAAGATACGCAATATCAAAGACAATGTGTGCTCAGGAGCGCCGTGGTCCGGTGGTTAGCGTGAGCAGCTGCAGAATGAGAGGTCCTTGGTTCAAGTCTTCACTCGAGTGAATGTTTTAATTTTTTATTTTCAGACAATTATCAAAGTACAGGCACTCACACATAATCAACTATGCTCTCCAAAATTCCACGACATATCCAGATTTGCTTGGACATATGCAGGATTTGACGGTCTACATACGGAAAAATTGAAAACGTTAAAAACATATTATGTTTTGACAGAGCACAGGGAAAACTGTGCGACTGTGAAACTGTTGCATTCATTTGTTGCAGTTTATGTGACAAACTCTTATATTTTCATCACTTTTTTGGGAGTGATTATCACATCCACAAGAAAACCTAAATTGGGCAAGGTAGAAGAATCTTTTTACCCATTCGCCAAGTGTACAAGTTAGGTGGGTCGACAACATATTCCTGTCATGTGACGCACATGCCGTCACCAGTGTCGTATAGAATATATCAGACGTGTTTTCCTGTGGAGGAATCGGTTGACCTATGACCTTGCGATCAAGTGTTTTCGGTTCCCATTGGAGAGGCACGTCCTTTCGTCTACTAATCGCACGGTTTTGCGGTGCAGTCGCAAAACACAGACACTAAACTTATTACAGTAACCACAGGACCACGGCGTTTCTGAGCTTATACTATCCTTGATGTTGCCTATGTTGCGCATGGACTACTCAGTTTTTATATTTTGCTTATTTTTTTCATAGTTCCACACAACTTCTTCCTGTTTTCTCGATTGATCTGTGTTCAGTTTTTCAAGGCCTATCCACTGTGCCAACGTATAACTAAATCTGAGGGGGGTGCGATGGGGAGGTTCCCTTGTTAGAGGCGAATAGGCCATGGGTATTAATCGTGAACCCGAGATAGCTGACCCCTCCTGCAAAAAAAGCACACTTTTCTTTCTGGCAACACAGGTCAGCCTCAGAAAAAGAACCTGAAACAGCCTGTCCAGCTTGTCTGCGAGGTCCACCACGGATGAGCCACTGACGATGACATCGTCCAGATAATTGGCCGCCCTGGGCACCTGGCTTTTGAGGCATTGCAAATAACGTTGGAAAATGGCGGGGGCTCTAGCAATGTCAAACGGGAGGCGGTTCTACTGGAAAAGGCAACGGGGTATTGATGACTAGGATCTGCTGCGATTCTTCATCCAACGGCAGCTGCAAATAAGCATCAAGCAAATCAATTTTGGTGAAAATGGCCGAGCCCACAAGACAGGTGAGTATGTCATCCACCAATGGGACAGGATAAGCATCAATAACGGACTGAGAATTGACTCTGACCTTAAAATCGCCACAGATGCGTAAAGCACCGCTTGGCTTCTCGACTATCACAATAGGCATCACCCAGCGATTGTGTGACACAGGATAAAGGATGCCTTCATCCTGTAAGCGGCTAAGTTCCACCTGGAGCCTGTCTCGGAGAGAAAAGGGGACTGGGCGTGCCTTAAAAAAACGAGGAACAGCAGAGGGAAGAAGCTGAATGTGCATGGTGAAACCCTTCACCCCTGGTGTGGAGGACGAGAACAACGTGTCGTATTTTCTGAGCAATGGGATGAGGACGGTATCCGATGAGGGAATCGACACTGCTTGTACCGCCTCTTCCACTGATAAACCCAGACGACCAAAGATGTTCACACCCAGAAGATTAGTAGCTCCATGGGATCCAACCACCAAAAACTGAACAGTGAAGGAAATACTGTTGTAAGACTCTTGTGTGGAAAAAAACGCAGTCGATGAATATAGAGTGATTACTGAAAATGTGCATGGTGTGAGTGTACAGGGATAAAGCCAGTGAGCCCAAATATTGGTATGTGGCACCATACACAATAGAGATGGATGATGCCATGTCAATTTGGACGACCACTGGAGTATGTGTGACCTCCAAGGTAATACGAAAACGGGCAGTTGACTGGGGAATGTTGGAGAATACTTGGCTGCCAATGGAGTGCGAAGCTTTCAGGTCCTGAGGTGATGATTTGTGATGATCCTGTGCATCTGCAGGAAGCGTGGCATCGACACGATGTTTTTGTGAAGCCTGACACATCACGGCGAAATGGCACACAGGGCTGCAAGCTGTGCATCTTGCTTGACAGTGGGGGCAATCCAACCATTGACGAGCCTGATAGGCAGACAGGTGTTGAGGGACGGGTCCTGTAACTTCCAAATATCAGCCCAAAGACCCTAGTCTGGTGCATAAAACGCCACCATATCGCGAATTAATGAAGAGGTATAAGACTTCTTGCAGGCTACATTGACGCACTGGAATCTACAATAGGGGAAGAGACCCTGAAGTGTCATAATCCATTTCCGATAAGTGTGACCTGGAGACTTTCGACAAGAAAAGAATGTCTGACGGGCGGGGGTGACGTATATTTGTGCATCAAAGTACACAAAAAGGTAGCCCTTTATGTGAGTAAATGAGAGATCACGAGGGGTCTGCTCAGCGTTCAGTTGTTGAATGAAACGATACACCTGTGGACCGTCTGCCGCTAACAAAAATCCCAACTTCGATTTTGGTCATGGATCCCATGTGCCAGTAAATGTTGTTCCAATGGTTCGACATAATTTGACCACGGTTCGACAGAGCTATCGAAAGCCAGAAACGTCGGTGGAGCCACGTGTAACGTGTTCAATTTACCTGCGATGGAATCGACCCTACGGGCTACTTCTTGCAACGCTGGCGAGTGAGAGCGAATTTCTGAATGCGTGAGCGTTGCCTGAATCTGCTATAGAGTTTCCACCAAGGACTGAAGAAGCTCTCCAGAGGAAGTCATTCCGTTCGAAAATGGAAGTTTTATCCTTGTCGCCAATAACTAGTGTCCTGCGGTGGGCAGGATAGAACTAACAGTCAATTTGAACACACTTTATTGCAACTTAAGAAAAACGCTTTCTTGGCATACACTAATGAAATCTGGTTTTGCAGGACAGAGCGGATCAGGTTATGGGTGTGGAGGGGGTCGTAATCAGTTACTGTTAGTTGCACCAAACACAGAAACTTTTATTTTCCTAAGAACCACTTAATTACACATTGCCTTAAAAGGATCACATTAAAACAATACGGCTGAAGGCCAAGTTAAGAAAACTTGCAATAGCTCCTGGGCTGAAGGCCCAAAACCACACCAAAAACAACTATGGCTGAAGGCCTGAACACAAGCTATAAAAATTGCTTTAAAGAATACATGCGGCCAAAGGCCTTACTTCAAAAAAATATTTCATGTAAATACTCCACTGAAGGCCACACAAAAGACATTGATCAACTCAGGGCTTAGGGGCTGGACAACGAGAATTTCAGGTAGAGCAAATTTAAAAAAAAAAATAGTTTTAGACAAATCAGTTTTCAAAATTTTAATTTAATATGACTGAAGGCCTTATCTTAAAAATATTTCATGTAAAAGCTCGGCTGAAGGCCACACACTGGACATTGAACAACTCAGGTGTTAGGGCCTGGATAACAAGAATTTCAGATAGAACAAACTTTCAAAATTCAGTTTTTAAACAAATCAAACTTCAAATCTTAATTTAATTTGGCTGGGGCCTTATTTTAAAACCAAAACAAACTAAATTAATAGACAGCTGAAGGCCTTGCGCTATACATCAGACTAAAATGAAAATCACAATCTAAAACCAAGAGAACAGTGGTGCTCAGAAGTGTTCCAAGGGTCGGCCTGAAGATGTAGCTCTAACATAAGGTCAGGTGAGACAGACAGCCAAGAGTAAGGTTAAATAATCAGATGGCAACCCGACCCAGGGATGGCTGACGGACCGACCAACAACATAATCAATTCCCTTACCCTCGAGCAACGGTATGACAATGGAAAATATCAGCCAAGGACAACAATACCAGCCGCACCAGGTATTCAAACGTGGCGTCTAAAAGCAGCCAAGGCATAATAACCACTCTCAAGAAAAAAATATGAACAAACAACTAAAGGGCTGTCGAACTACTCGTACACACTGTGCCGGACAGCATCAACATGGCGAGGAAAAACACATTGCCAGAAAACTACGCTAATGGCCAGGGCAGGTAACTGGAGCGTTAACGGCCACAAGACAGAAAATAATGCTGGTGCTCTTCACTGATAAGTAACAACCAATTTAATAGTTAAAGACCATATAGGTAGACGGCTGCAAAATTTCACCGACTCCAATGCAACATATGTTGCTGCTAGCCGGAATGGCCCAGTAAGCAACAACCGGCAATGAATGAAGAGACGTCACAGCAGTTGAGGTTTCATAACAGGTTAACTGATCACTCAACTCCAGTGTCCAGGTTAGGTGGGCAACAAACTTTGTAGCTCTTGTAGCTAGCACCTCACAATCCGATCACGCATGCATGCCGGCGGCGGTCTCGGGCCGACCACGCACCGCGGAGACTTCTTCGTTGCTCTGTCCCAACCGAATGACTCAATCCAGCATGCAGATAGCATTAAAATAACTGATCAGTCAATACCACAGAAGCTACACACGCTTCTGTGAAACACTTTCACAAACAACTCGAACAATACTAAAGCCAGTCACTGTGGAACAACTAGGAGGAATCACAAGTTGACACACACAGACACCCTGGAAGCAGTCGGTGACCAAATACATGTCGTCCAATGAGACGACTGACCAAACGACCAACGAAGGCCGTCCCCACTGAAATCATGTGTGCCGGCAACGGTCGGGCGGGTCATGGCTGTCCTGACCCCACTGCTGCTCCATCCCCACTGAACTCCCGACACACGACAAACTGGAAATACTAGCGATCGGTCCAAAGATAGTACGACGGTGCTCTTATCGATAAGCGATGCTGCTGCCACTCGCGGGCAGGGAAGCCAGCAACTTAGTGACGCCAGTAAATCGAATAAGAAACGAGACAGGAGTACTGCCAAAACAAGCAATAACGGCACAAACACGAGCCGTGCACAGTTCAACGAAGTTTTTAAATGCAAAACAAACAAAAAAACCACAACTCTGTGGTAGCAAAACAGATAAGAAAACAAGACAATGGAAGAAAATACTGGCCAAAAATACAAAATACAACGTGCTACTACAAGACTACAGCGAGTGAATACAAGGCTAGGACCAGAGCTGTTCCTAGTGGTTGGGAAAAACTACGATCTGACGGTTTAGGTATGCTTATAAGGCCAGGTCGCCGGAGTGCTACAGCAGTCGTATGAGTTCTGTTTGGTGGAACACTGTCACATGTTGTATGTTGAAGTAGTTCCGTGTTTATTTGGAAAGTCTGTTACTGTTTCTGTCCGCTGGCGATGTTTCCCTCCGTGCTGCTGGGAGGGGGTTAGCAACCCATCTTGCATGTCGATTCTCGCGGTCCTCTAACAATAAGGTGTCGCTACAACATAGGGTTTGTTCGAAACTTCCTAAGCCAAATTTATTTCCAATTTCAACAGAAACCAAAATCGTCCTGAGGCAATCAGTACTCACAAAAGACAATAAACTGTGCTAACTATAGGGTAACCATAAATATACAATTATGGGGAATGTTTGTACTCCCATTTATTTTAAACAGAAGCTGGGATCATTGCAACATAATGTGAGTTCAGGGAAGGAAACACGTGGCTTCATACGAAAAATAATAAAATACGGAATGAAACACTTGATCGCTCATACAACAATAGATTTAGTAAAACAGAAGCCTCCATACCACTGTATCTGCCGAAACTGTTGCAGACAGGGCAGAGGAGCAAGCCATCACAATGAACAGGTAGAGGAATGTGCCAAAAAACCAACCCCGATTTTGTTTTTAACTTTTAAATGATAGAAAACTATAGAAAATTATCTTCCAAAAGCATTTATTATATACTTTGTAAGTTGTGTACCATTTACAATTTACTTTCAGAAGATATAATGAAAAATTAGTATTTTAAAAAATAGAATTGAGATCCTTGCACTTTGCGAATTGGAAAACTAGTTGCCAAAAGTGGACCCCTTGTAAAAAAAAACAGTAAACAAAATTAGAAAAGCGCTTTATATCAATAAGAACATAAACTAGATTCAAAGTATACGTTTTACATACCAATTCAGTATTTAATTTTAAAATTTACAAAATATATTCAACAATTAAACCATAAAATGTAGATGACAAAATGAGATAGTTCAGCGACAAAAGTCGCAAATGTACACATCCTTTTCAGCCCCAGAACAATCTACAGGGACCCAACATGAGCACATAACGCACATAACCCAAAGTTCCCCTTTAAAGTCTTCAGATAATTTCCTGTCACAGAACATACACCATGCATCATCATTATTTGATGGGGTAACTCCTGGGAAAAACTCCGATTCAGATGTTCCAAGGGACATGCTGTTTTCATCTTCAGTGCTAGATTCCTTCTCATTTTTCTCGAAGTTTAAACGTTTCTTCATGAGTTTCTTCCCTTCACGCAAGGGCTTTGCTGCTGAACAACGCCCCCAACTGGATTTGTATTTCAGTGCTTGTGTCCAGCTTCCTTGGCCTCTTTAGCTATTTGAGCTTCCACCAACCGCACTTTATAAGGTTTAGATGTTATGACTGTAGAATTAGTTTTTGGAATGGGAGTGATGTCGAATGGACTTGTCTCAGAAGATGTGGTGCCCTGAGGATCTTCAAGTGTAACTGACGATAGAGGAACAGCCAGGCTTTTCTAAGTTGATGGTTGATTTATGTGATCACATTCTTCTCTGTCCTCTGAAAACACCTGATTTCCTGCTAATTGTTTGGTAGACACAGCTTTGTAGGAAGATGAATCTCGTTTTTTATTGGCTTCTTCAATGTATTCAGCATCTGAGAACAGGTTTTTGTTCAACTGGTACATCCCTTTTGCTTTAAATCCATTAATTGCTATTTGGGCTGTTTGGCATCTTTCCCAAAGATTGCCATTACATCATAATCGCTGACAGCACGTTCATCGTGCCTTAACCACTGCCAAATTTCCTCGCTGCAGTAAACTTTGAGACAACCCATGAAAGTTTTGTCCAAATGTTGCATTTTGTGTGAGTAGTGAGGTGGCAATGAGACAATGGTGACATGATTTGATTTTGCCAAGTCGATATTCTGCGTGTGGCTAAAATGGCCATCCAAGAGCAACAGCACAGGTTTTTCCTCTGTCGGTTTGGCGAATTCAATAAAGTGTCGAAACCACTGAGTAAATACGTTGATTTGAATCCAACCTGAAGGGTGCCCTGCAAAGATTGTTCCTGCTGGAGCACCTTTTTTCAACTGTTCACTCATATTTTCCTCGGAAAAATCACTAAAGGAGGCACGAATAATACACTAGCACTCATGCAAGCAACGATTGTTATAAGAGCTCCACGTTCTCCAGATGTTAAGGAGGCTATCTGCTTTTTACCTTTAAGGCCAATTACTTTTGCTACTTTTGACTGTGCCACAGTAATGCCGCACTCATCAACGTTGTGAATTCTGTCAGGGGTGAATTTAAACCTGTCATAAAGATTTTCCAGAAGGTTTTGGAATTCCTCTGCGTTTTCCTTGCTAAATCCACAAGCCCTAGCATAGGATGTTCCAGTAGGCTTCCTCTGTGACAGTTTATCTTTGTGGCGCTTAAGAAATAGCTTAACCCACTTTTTCCCAGCAATTTCATCTTTGAAAGGATGTTCAATGTCATTTCGCTCTTCCAATTGCACAGCCATTCTTCGTAAATCGTTACGAGTAAGCCCAAAGAAAGATGCTTCCACAGCAAGACAATAGTGAACAAGTTTATCCTCAAGTTTTTTACCCAAAACTGTAGGTCTAGCTCTTGTGTCTTTTGCCACTTCCTCAGGTGTGCCGTACCTTACGTTGGACAACCTTTGAGTCTCGGTCCGGCACACAGCTTTAATCTGCCAGGAAGTTTCAACCTCATGAGTGTTGTTTTCAGAACATTAAACGATTTACTGGCCTTCTTCTGAACTGCGTCAATAGCTTTAGTCATTTTAGAGGGACTCAACTTTCTTTGGTCAACCTTCCCCATCATCCTCTTGGAATTCGAAGAGAATAATAGTGTGCACAAATACAGGTTGACTTCAAACATGAAAGTATAAGGGGTCCAGTTTAGGCAACCATGTGGGGTACAGTTTTGGCAATTATAGCCTACATTTTGTTAACGGCATCAATTTTTAACCAAACACATCTAAATGAACCAGTTTAGTGATAAACAAAGACCTTGAACCTTACACTTTAAGAATATATACAGGTCGAAACGCATACCTTCCTATATCTTGGAGAAATAATGAAAAATGTAGCACGATGCGAAAACTTCGACCACTGTCAGAATACGTAATGGCGGACAGATGAACCATGAGCGAAGTGGGCCACTGGTGCGCTCCACTACAGACAGGTAGAAGCGTAAGCTAATGTTTACACTTGGTGCCGCTGGAGTTACGGAGACTGCAGAGCCAGGAGAGACGGGATCCACTTTAGGAGAGGGGTCCGCTTTTGGGCACTTTCCTCTACAAAAACCATGAAAATTCGTTAAAACGAGGAAAATAATAATTCGTAAAACCCCGGTATATATATATATATATATATATATATATATATATATATATATATATATATATATATATATATATATATATATATATATATAAAAAGAAAGATGATGAAACTTACCAAACAAAAGCGCTGGCAGGTCGATAGACACACAAACAAACACAAACATACACACAAAATTCTAGCTTTCGCAACCAATGGTTGCCTCGTCAGGAAAGAGGGAAGGAGAAGGAAAGACAAAAGGATATGGGTTTTAAGGGAGAGGGTAAGGAGTCATTCCAATCCCGGGAGCGGAAAGACTTACCTTAGGGGGAAAAAAGGGAAAAAAGGACAGGTATACACTCGCACACACACACATATCCATCCACACATACACAGACACAAGCAGACATTTGTAAAGGCAAAGAGTTTGGGCAGAGATGTCCATCTCTGCCCAAACTCTTTGCCTTTACAAATGTCTGCTTGTGTCTGTGTATGTGTGGATGGATATGTGTGTGTGTGCGAGTGTATACCTGTCCTTTTTTCCCTTTTTTCCCCCTAAGGTAAGTCTTTCCGCTCCCGGGATTGGAATGACTCCTTACCCTCTCCCTTAAAACCCATATCCTTTTGTCTTTCCTTCTCCTTCCCTCTTTCCTGACGAGGCAACCATTGGTTGCGAAAGCTAGAATTTTGTGTGTATGTTTGTGTTTGTTTGTGTGTCTATCGACCTGCCAGCGCTTTTGTTTGGTAAGTTTCATCATCTTTCTTTTTAGATATATTTTTCCCACGTGGAATGTTTCCCTCTATTATATTCTTATAATTATATATATATATATATATATATATATATATATATATATATATATATATAAAAAAAACAAAGATGAGGTGACTTACTGAACAAAAGCGCTGGCAGGTCGATAGACACACAAACAAACACAAACATACACACAAAATTCTTTCGCAACAAACTGTTGCCTCATCAGGAAAGAGGGAAGGAGAGGGAGGGGAAGACGAAAGGAAGTGGGTTTTAAGGGAGAGGGTAAGGAGTCATTCCAATCCCGGGAGCGGAAAGACTTACCTTAGGGGGAAAAAAGGACAGGTATACACTCGCACACACACACATATCCATCCACACATACAGACACAAGCAGACATATAATTGATATATATATATATATAGACACACACACTCGTTCTGCATCAAAGAAGGAGAGAATTCGATTACCGAACAGAAAGTTGTAGCACACTCCATTTTTATCCGATGAGCAGGTGAGCAGGCGGAGTCAAACGCTTGAGAAATCATTAAAAGACATTTAATCGGAAATCAGAAAAAGGACAAAATTTAACTACATCAATAGGTATTCATTTTATGAATAAAAATTTGGCACAAATAAATGCTAAATATGAATAGCAACCTCAATATAATTTAGTGAATTGTAGTCAGAACACTAACAAACTACTTAGCCAAAGAAAAACAGCGCATCTTAATGGAAAATGGGCCATGTCAAAACAAACAAAACATCCGTGGTCTCAATAGCTTGACAGTTGCTTCCTTGTTTGAAAAATAATTGATAATACATATAATGATGGCCTTTATATTGCTGTCTCTCGATGGAAAATGTGGACATTGTGCTTAGAGTTCTGTACATTCTTTGTGTATGTCCCAGGATAACTTTTACTCATAACGTATGTTATGTTGTATTTTTTCATTGACGATATGATGCTTATTGTAAAAAACAGGTGTAATATGGTAAGGGATATTATTTATGATGCTTTTTGTGTTGTAAAGGCTTTGGCCTGGTATGTTTCCATCTTCGAGACAACGCCATCTGGTGCCAAGTGGAAGTAATACGGTTTTCAAGTTCTCTGCCTGCGCCCTGCAGTCTGGCATGCGGCATCTCAAAGTAACGTCTTTTGAAAATACGCTTTACGGCAGTTGCACATGAGAGTTCACAATTTTCTTGTATTGCTCACTTGCATGAGTTTTCCTAAGCATATTTTAAGTACTTGCGTACTCAATGTATACTTTCGTTCGAGATGTTACATTGCTCTTGTAGTATTTATATTTAAGCTTTTCTAATTTTGACTTCTGTGTTCATTTTGGTCACAGCTATCTGATGATGATTCGTCGAAATGCGTCATAAGTAAAATATGCGATCAAGAGGTTTCCACAGAATTATTACATGCCAAGTCTGGATGGTCGTATACCTTAAAAATGGATGACTTCATCAGTCAAACGGAGGAAACTTACCAAGAGTTCATATAAGAGTGCTCCTCAGTTCAACTAACATGCACTAGCCTACTCCTCAAGCCAAAAAAAGGGGGGGGGGGTGGGGGGGGGGGTAGGGAGGGGCGAGAATACTAATCCAAAGACCACTATTTCTGATACCGACCCTTCCATACACTCCTACACAAAAGCACTTGTATCTACCTCCTGGTAAACTTCTCTGCCCTTATGCCTAACCACGAGAGATCGGCCTAACTGATTGCAAGTATCCGTCACCCACGAGAAAATGCACTTTTCTCACACACTCAAACCACATACACAGAACCAAAACACAGGGTTAGGGCAAGGAAAAAAGAACTAGGATAACAAAATATAGATGCAACAACTGGAAGAAAATAAATTCTGCTTTCCTCCTTCTTTAAGGTTCGCTTCTGTCAAATAAATGTAGCAGAGACATCTAAAACCCAAAACAAGTGACATGCTCAATGCAACGGTCGACAACAGGCCACATAGACAGCAGTTACATGGGGCAGTCAACACAGACTGTTGCCGACCGCTGTGTTGAGCATCAGTTTCATCTTAAACACAGGAATTGGGGACTGGGTGTTTGTGTTGTCCTTATCATTTCATCATCATTCGGGAAAAAATGTGACTCTGAAAAAATTGGGAATTTGTACGGGTGCTGATAACCACACAGTTGACTGCCCCACAAAGCAAATATCATTAAACACAGAAATTTCGAAATAATTGGCGGTGACTGAGCACAACCTGCTAAATAAACACAATTTTTTTATTTGAGCAAACAAGAATTTTTGCTCATGCATCAAACAATTGGGAGCCAACAGTCAGGGGAGCAGTTTACATTAAAGTATGTGAAAACCCCTTCAATTGAGAGACTGGCAAAGCATTTAGCAAGCACAAAGAAATATTTCTCATAATTTACCGCCTGATGTAAGTGGTGTGCTGCAAGGGACAGTGGACACTGAGTGTGTCACTTCACCACACTCCATCTCCATGATATAATCCAGCCAATCAGATGCTATTATCTGACCACAAAAGTACAAACCACGTCAGCTGCATGACGGTCATTTTTAGCCACAGAGAATGCTGCTGGAAGCCTTCATCGAAAACTTGAAATGTGATTCGGATTTGATGAGACAAGTAAACTGAGAACTTTTTATCCAAGGACTCCATCGCAAAAAACTTCATAGCCATACATACAAATGTTTTTAAAGTATTTTAAAAGACTTTTTCATAGATTATATTTTAAATAACACACAGGAAAACGATCTTGGACATTGAAAATAGTGATAATGAGAAAGTTGGAGGAAAACTAACACTACAGTGCATCAAACATCACTTCACTTCACCACCAGCTGATGGGAGGGACATGTATTTAGGACTTTTAGAACTTTGGAGAATGAGGAGAAGGAAGGTGGATTGGTCCATTGGGGTAGTTAAAGTTTTATGGAGATACGTGGTTCAGGTGGGTTGGCATGTAGGGATGAATACAGTGTGAAGGATTATTGGTAAGAAAACATGGTCTCTGGCGTGTGAATAGCTAGGACTGAGGCCAAGCCAAGGTCAAGAGGTGGGAAAGAAAGGTAAAATTGGAAGGGAGGATAGCCCTGAAATCGGAAAGGAGCAGTTAAACCTGACAGGAGGAACAGATGTCAGAGTAGGTTTCGTTGTCAGGGAGTCAGCTAAAATTGCGCTGGGAGAGGGTATGGAGTGTGTAAGTCCAGCATGGGTGGGATGTGTTGATTTATCTGCGGCTAGATGCCACAATTGGCAATTGGGGGGAGGGGGGGGGGGGGGGCAGACAGTGAGGTTGTTGAAGTGAATTTCACAAGAAGTATGGGATATGCTGAGGTGTTTGCTGTGGGTGAGGTAACAGGGAAAAGTTATGGGCAGGTAAAATATTCTTGTAGGAGAAGGTAAGCCGATTCAGAAAGTAAGCATAGTACCAGGTGATCAAAAAGTCGGTATAAATTTGAAAACTGAATAAATCACAGAATAATGTAGATAAAGAGGTACCAATTGACACACATGCTTGGAATGACATGGGGTTTTATTAGAACCAAAAAAATACAAAAGTTCAAAAAATGTCCGACAGATGGCGCTTCATCTGATCAGAATAGCAATAATTAGGATAACAAAGTAAGACAAAGCAAAGATGATGTTCTTTACAGGAAATGCTCAATATGTCCACCATCATTCCTCAACAATAGCTGTAGTCGAGGAATAATGTTGTGAACAGCACTGTAAAGCATGTCCAGAGTTATGGTGAGGCATTGGCGTTGGTTGTTGTCTTTCAGCATCCCTAGAGATGTCGGTCGATCACGATACACTTGCGACTTCAGGTAACCCCAAAGCCAATAAGCGCACGGACTGAGGTCTGAGGACCTGGGAGGCCAAGCATGACGAAAGTGGCGGCTGAGCACACGATAGGATCGTAACGCTGAACCAGCACATTCCCCATTCTGATAATACAGTTTCACTAAAAGCGCCTTTTCAGGTAATGTCAACATGCTGCGACTGCTGCCACATCTGATTCTCTCTCTCATTACAGCTCCTTTTATACACGATTGTCATGCGCAGTCACTAACGTTCTGCTGTCTAGTGCCATCTGTCGGACATTTTGTGAACTTTTTTTGTGTGTGTGTGTTCTAATAGAACCCCATGTCATTCCAAGCATGTGTGTCAATTTTCACCTCTCTATCTACATTATTCTGTGGTTTATTAAGTTTTAAAATTGATACTGACTTTTTGATCACCCGGTATATGATGTTCAAGGAGCTGTGGAAAGGATAGAATGTTGGTGGGGGCAGATATCCAAGCAACATTTGCTTAGGAGGGGATAGGTTGGACCAAGGCTGTGTAAGTGGAGGGGAAGGTGGGGAGACACAATCCCCATGTTCAGTCAGTTCGTAGCTTTAGTAGTTATAGTCTATTGTGGGCTATCTGTTGGATGGTTAATAGATAAGGTTTCCATGTTAGTTTATGGCAAAGATTAACCCAAAATATTTTAACGTGTTGGTTAATTGCATAAGATGGTCATACATGGTGAGGTAACACTCACATAAGTGTAAACTGCAGGTAGTTTTTCTCTATAAATATTGCTTGGATTTTGAGGCATTAATCTTGAGGGGACAGTAGATGGATGAAGATGCGACTGGGTGAGACAGATATGCAGGGAATGTTAGAATTTGTGGAAGGTACCTATGAGGATAGAGAGTAAAGGAGGTGGTGTCATCAAAATAGTGAAAATGATGGACAACAGGAAGTGATCTAGGCATGCCAGCAGAGTAAAGTGTATATAGGAATGGAGAGAGAACAGAGCCTTGGGGCACACCTACAGCACTATAGACAATATGGTAATCGATATTGTCAATAGTGACAAAGGATGGGCGATTACACAAGAAGATTCAAATGGTTCAAATGGCTCTGAGCACTATGGGACTTAACTGCTGTGCATCAGTCCCCTAGAACTTAGAACTACTTAAACCTAACCAACCTAAGGACATCACACACATCCATGCCCGAGGCAGGATTTGAACCTGCGACAACAGCGGTCACGCGGTTCCAGACTGAAGCGCCGTTAACCGCACAGCCACACCGGCCGGCACACAGGAAGGATGGAATAAGGTGCACATAAGGGTTGCTAGGATGGAAAGGAGTCATTCTTTTAGGTGTCTCTAGGTAATGATGCCATGACTGGTAGCAGGGTGCATTTTTTGGGTGAACGTGTTTAATGTCATGTATTGTGATTGGTGTGTTCTGCCTTCATTATGTTGTCCAAGTATTCGAAAATGGAACAGTGGAATCTTTATTTTTGTGGACTGGTAGAGGGAAATAGCGAGTAGCTGGAATAGGGCGAAGAGATACATACACTTGATTAGAATGTTGGAGGATGTAGCACCTAACATAGTCTGCTATAGAAAGAAAACATAAAGGGAGACATTATCAGGGAGCTGGAAGATTATTGTGAAGATTTCAATATGGGTATTGATGAATTCCCACTAACCCCCCCCCCCCCCTTTTTGGCTTCAGTAGCAGGCTAGTGCATGTTAGTTGGTGTGGGAGTAGTTCAGAGTAACTGTAGGATGGAGGCTGTGACTGGGCATGCAGGGTTGGGGTAGTGTGCAGGGGGTTATGAGAGGGATAAGAAAGTGGTCATTTCCAGTAGTATCAAGAACTTCAGCAGTAATATGCCCAAGGTGGTTAGCTTATGCTAGGATGACATCATGTGTGGAATTATTTTCAGGACTGTTTCACCTTGGAGGATATTAGGAAATCAACGTGGCAGCTGGAGTTCAGCTTGGAAACAGCTCGGGATGTTGAGGTCAGGTGGAGAAGGTACTGTTGATATGGATGAGAAGTCATGATGAATAGGATGGTTACATAGAATATATATCGTGGAACAGGTTTATGATTGTGGTTTTATAAAAGAGAGTGAGGATAAGATGTTCAGTAGGGCTATTTTATATGGTTGTGATCAAACGGGGATTTTCTTCCAGTGGCCGACAGAAACTCTGCCTGAGACCATGGGGAGTAAATTATGTGTACAATATTGGATTTATATATCTAAAAACAAAGATGATGTGACTTACCAAATGAAAGTGCTGGCAGGTCGACAGACACACAAACAAACACAAACATACACACAAAATTCAAGCTTTCGCAACAAACTGTTGCCTCATCAGGAAAGAGGGAAGGAGAGGGGAAGACGAAAGGAAGTGGGTTTTAAAGGAGAGGGTAAGGAGTCATTCCAATCCCGGGAGCGGAAAGACTTACCTTAGGGGGAAAAAAGGACAGGTATACACTCGCACACACGCACATATCCATCCACACATACAGACACAAGCAGACATATTTAAAGACAAAGAGTTTGGGCAGAGATGTCAGTCGAGGCAGAAGTGTAGAGGCAAAGAAGTTGTTGAAAGACAGGTGAGGTATGAGTGGCGGCAACTTGAAATTAGCGGAGATTGAGGCCTGGCGGATGACGAGAAGAGAGGATATACTGAAGGGCAAGTTCCCATCTCCGGAGTTCGGATAGGTTGGTGTTGGTGGGAAGTATCCAGATAACCCGGACGGTGTAACACTGTGCCAAGATGTGCTGGCCGTGCACCAAGGCATGTTTAGCCACAGGGTGATCCTCATTACCAACAAACACTGTCTGCCTGTGTCCATTCATGCGAATGGACAGTTTGTTGCTGGTCATTCCCACATAGAATGCGTCACAGTGTAGGCAGGTCAGTTGGTAGATCACGTGGGTGCTTTCACACGTGGCTCTGCCTTTGATCGTGTACACCTTCCGGGTTACAGGACTGGAGTAGGTGGTGGTGGGAGGGTGCATGGGACAGGTTTTACACCGGGGGCGGTTACAAGGGTAGGAGCCAGAGGGTAGGGAAGGTGGTTTGGGGATTTCATAGGGATGAACTAAGAGGTTACGAAGGTTAGGTGGACGGCGGAAAGACACTCTTGGTGGAGTGGGGAGGATTTCATGAAGGATGGATCTCATTTCTGGGCAGGATTTTAGGAAGTCGTATCCCTGCTGGAGAGCCACATTCAGAATCTGATCCAGTCCCGGAAAGTATCCTGTCACAAGTGGGGCACTTTTGTGGTTCTTCTGTGGGAGGTTCTGGGTTTGAGAGGATGAGGAAGTTGCTCTGGTTATTTGCTTCTGTACCAGGTCGGGAGGGTAGTTGCGGGATGCGAAAGCTGTTGTCAGGTTGTTGGTGTAATGCTTCAGGGATTCCGGACTGGAGCAGATTCGTTTGCCACGAAGACCTAGGCTGTAGGGAAGGGACCGTTTGATGTGGAATGGGTGGCAGCTGTCGTAATGGAGGTACTGTTGCTTGTTGGTGGGTTTGATGTGGACGGACGTGTGAAGCTGGCCATTGGACAGGTGGAGGTCAACATCAAGGAAAGTGGCATGGGATTTGGAGTAGGACCAGGTGAATCTGATGGAACCAAAGGAGTTGAGGTTGGAGAGGAAATTCTGGAGTTCTTCTTCACTGTGAGTCCAGATCATGAAGATGTCATCAATAAATCTGTACCAAACTTTGGGTTGGCAGGCCTGGGTAACCAAGAAGGCTTCCTCTAAGCGACCCATGAATAGGTTGGCGTACGAAGGGGCCATCCTGGTACCCATGGCTGTTCCCTTTAATTGCTGGTATGTCTGGCCTTCAAAAGGGAAGAAGTTGTGGGTCAGGATGAAGCTGGCTAAGGTAATGAGGAAAGAGGTTTTGGGTAGGGTGGCAGGTGATCGGCGTGAAAGGAAGTGCTCCATTGCAGCGAGGCCCTGGACGTGCGGGATATTTGTGTATAAGGAAGTGGCATCAATGGTTACAAGGATGGTTTCTGGGGGTAACGGATTGGGTAAGGATTCCAGGCGTTCGAGAAAGTGGTTGGTGTCTTTGATGAAGGATGGGAGACTGCACGTAATGGGTTGAAGGTGTTGATCTACGTAGGCAGAGATACGTTCTGTGGGGGCTTGGTAACCAGCTACAATGGGACGGCCAGGATGATTGGGTTTGTGAATTTTAGGAAGAAGGTAGAAGGTAGGGGTGCGGGGTGTCGGTGGGGTCAGGAGGTTGATGGAGTCAGGTGAAAGGTTTTGTAGGGGGCCTAAGGTTCTGAGGATTCCCTGAAGCTCCGCCTGGACATCAGGAATGGGATTACCTTGGCAAACTTTGTATGTGGTGTTGTCTGAAAGCTGACGCAGTCCCTCAGCCACATACTCCCGACGATCAAGTACCACGGTCGTGGAACCCTTGTCCGCCGGAAGAATGATGATGGACCGGTCAGCCTTCAGATCACGGATAGCCTGGGCTTCAGCAGTGGTGATGTTGGGAGTAGGATTAAGGTTTTTTAAGAAGGATTGGGAGGCAAGGCTGGAAGTCAGAAATTCCTGGAAGGTTTGGAGAGGGTGATTTTGAGGAAGAGGAGGTGGGTCCCGCTGTGACGGAGGACGGAACTGTTCCAGGCAGGGTTCAATTTGGATAGTGTCTTGGGGAGTTGGATCATTAGGGGTAGGATTAGGATCATTTTTCTTCGTGGCAAAGTGATACTTCCAGCAGAGAGTACGAGTGTAGGACAGTAAATTATAAAAATAAGATTTACTGTCCTACACTCGTACTCTCTGCTGGAAGTATCACTTTGCCACGAAGAAAAATGATCCTAATCCTACCCCTAATGATCCAACTCCCCAAGACACTATCCAAATTGAACCCTGCCTGGAACAGTTCCGTCCTCCGTCACAGCGGGACCCACCTCCTCTTCCTCAAAATCACCCTCTCCAAACCTTCCAGGAATTTCTGACTTCCAGCCTTGCCTCCCAATCCTTCTTAAAAAACCTTAATCCTACTCCCAACATCACCACTGCTGAAGCCCAGGCTATCCGTGATCTGAAGGCTGACCGGTCCATCATCATTCTTCCGGCGGACAAGGGTTCCACGACCGTGGTACTTGATCGTCGGGAGTATGTGGCTGAGGGACTGCGTCAGCTTTCAGACAACACCACATACAAAGTTTGCCAAGGTAATCCCATTCCTGATGTCCAGGCGGAGCTTCAGGGAATCCTCAGAACCTTAGGCCCCCTACAAAACCTTTCACCTGACTCCATCAACCTCCTGACCCCACCGACACCCCGCACCCCTACCTTCTACCTTCTTCCTAAAATTCACAAACCCAATCATCCTGGCCGTCCCATTGTAGCTGGTTACCAAGCCCCCACAGAACGTATCTCTGCCTACGTAGATCAACACCTTCAACCCATTACGTGCAGTCTCCCATCCTTCATCAAAGACACCAACCACTTTCTCGAACGCCTGGAATCCTTACCCAATCCGTTACCCCCAGAAACCATCCTTGTAACCATTGATGCCACTTCCTTATACACAAATATCCCGCACGTCCAGGGCCTCGCTGCAATGGAGCACTTCCTTTCACGCCGATCACCTGCCACCCTACCCAAAACCTCTTTCCTCATTACCTTAGCCAGCTTCATCCTGACCCACAACTTCTTCACTTTTGAAGGCCAGACATACCAGCAATTAAAGGGAACAGCCATGGGTACCAGGATGGCCCCTTCGTACGCCAACCTATTCATGGGTCGCTTAGAGGAAGCCTTCTTGGTTACCCAGGCCTGCCAACCCAAAGTTTGGTACAGATTTATTGATGACATCTTCATGATCTGGACTCACAGTGAAGAAGAACTCCAGAATTTCCTCTCCAACCTCAACTCCTTTGGTTCCATCAGATTCACCTGGTCCTACTCCAAATCCCATGCCACTTTCCTTGATGTTGACCTCCACCTGTCCAATGGCCAGCTTCACACGTCCGTCCACATCAAACCCACCAACAAGCAACAGTACCTCCATTACGACAGCTGCCACCCATTCCACATCAAACGGTCCCTTCCCTACAGCCTAGGTCTTCGTGGCAAACGAATCTGCTCCAGTCCGGAATCCCTGAAGCATTACACCAACAACCTGACAACAGCTTTCGCATCCCGCAACTACCCTCCCGACCTGGTACAGAAGCAAATAACCAGAGCAACTTCCTCATCCTCTCAAACCCAGAACCTCCCACAGAAGAACCACAAAAGTGCCCCACTTGTGACAGGATACTTTCCGGGACTGGATCAGATTCTGAATGTGGCTCTCCAGCAGGGATACGACTTCCTAAAATCCTGCCCAGAAATGAGATCCATCCTTCATGAAATCCTCCCCACTCCACCAAGAGTGTCTTTCCGCCGTCCACCTAACCTTCGTAACCTCTTAGTTCATCCCTATGAAATCCCCAAACCACCTTCCCTACCCTCTGGCTCCTACCCTTGTAACCGCCCCCGGTGTAAAACCTGTCCCATGCACCCTCCCACCACCACCTACTCCAGTCCTGTAACCCGGAAGGTGTACACGATCAAAGGCAGAGCCACGTGTGAAAGCACCCACGTGATCTACCAACTGACCTGCCTACACTGTGACGCATTCTATGTGGGAGTGACCAGCAACAAACTGTCCATTCGCATGAATGGACACAGGCAGACAGTGTTTGTTGGTAATGAGGATCACCCTGTGGCTAAACATGCCTTGGTGCACGGCCAGCACATCTTGGCACAGTGTTACACCGTCCGGGTTATCTGGATACTTCCCACCAACACCAACCTATCCGAACTCCGGAGATGGGAACTTGCCCTTCAGTATATCCTCTCTTCTCGTCATCCGCCAGGCCTCAATCTCCGCTAATTTCAAGTTGCCGCCACTCATACCTCACCTGTCTTTCAACAACTTCTTTGCCTCTACACTTCTGCCTCGACTGACATCTCTGCCCAAACTCTTTGTCTTTAAATATGTCTGCTTGTGTCTGTATGTGTGGATGGATATGTGCGTGTGTGCGAGTGTATACCTGTCCTTTTTTCCCCCTAAGGTAAGTCTTTCCGCTCCCGGGATTGGAATGACTCCTTACCCTCTCCTTTAAAACCCACTTCCTTTCGTCTTCCCCTCTCCTTCCCTCTTTCCTGATGAGGCAACAGTTTGTTGCGAAAGCTTGAATTTTGTGTGTATGTTTGTGTTTGTTTGTGTGTCTGTCGACCTGCCAGCACTTTCATTTGGTAAGTCACATCATCTTTGTTTTTAGATATATATTTCCTACGTGGAATGTTTCCCTCTATTATAACCATATTGGATTTATAGGAAGATTTGGATGATGTGACAAGGTTAGAGGAAAGGTTAAGTGAAAATGAAGATATGGACTTGTCCTTGGGAAATGGTGTGCACAAATAACAGTTTGTTTGTTGGAAAGGAATGGAAATCATGGAATAGGATGATAGACTGCTGCCACACTATGACAAAAGTTTCAGAGAGTTAGCGACTAGAAGGAATTTAGATTTGCACATTGAGCTGGTTAAAATCGAAGTATACTGGCCTGCAAAATAGGGTGCTTAGGTGTTTATGTGGAATACAGACCAAACTGTAAGAGAGATTTGTTGGAGGATGAGTGGTGAATATTTTGCAAACAATGGTTAAAAACCTTTTAATGGCTTTAGCATTGGGAGGTGGCTAGAGGCAATTGTTAGAATGGATGGAGTAATCAATGGGATGAATGGGTACAGTTAACCCTGATTTTGTAGATTAAGACTTGGCTTTGAACTTGGAGGAACAGGTGGGAAAGGGATGGTTACAGGTGTTGAAGTGGGAGTAGAGGTAAGATAGGTGCACTGTGTTAGGAAATGAGGATCTTTGCAGCAGGAGCAGTTGGGTAGAGTTTCACAGTCAATGGTGAGGTGATCAGTTTTGGCAGTGGTAGAATTGGGATTGGGATTTGAGGGTTCAGCTTGGATGACAGTGGCAAACCAGGGCTCCCCTTTTAAACAGAAGGTCTGTTGCGGAGACAGATTCGGTTAAGATTCAAATGAGGGAGGCGGTCCCATAATGAGTTGTGATTCAGAGAGCTTTATGAATATCAATGTCACAATGGGAGTTCAGTACAGATTCCATCTCCTGGAGTTGAGAACATTCCAGAATTGACACATGAAGGCTGGGCTAGCATCTGCATTTATGTTCACGCATTCATTTCTCGTGATGGTTCCCTATTTTTGTCAACTCCCTGTACTACGCTGAGGAGAGGAAACACTTCCACTTCAGTATATTAGTGTGCCTCATTAAAACTCATAAAAATGGGCGAGAATGTCCAGGCACGAACTAGAGAGTAGATGTACAAGATACTTTAAAAGATCATCAGATTTCACTAGACTATATCTCTCACACAAATGAAGACAGAAACTATGGGTGAATTTTAACTTAAAGTGTACCTTAGTGCACATTGTAAGTAGCTGGTTCATGCAGTTGCAGGTAGGGCTCCACCCAGTAAAGCCTCACTCACTCGTTTGTTACCCAGGAGTGTCAAGTTGAGATGGCAGCAACACTAGGGATAGAAAAAAACCGGCCTCTTAAAACCAATACCAGCGTTTTAGTTCTGAATTACCTGTATTTTTCAGTATGTGTTTGGTCTCAGTTATAAAGGCTTTTTAAATTTTTTTCTGATACCTGGGTAAATACACTGGTACATGAATTTTCTATAGAAGTGGTCCTAAATTTTTTTCATTTTTAAATGAAACTTCTTTTTTTTAAAAAAATAGTAATATTTATTTATAAAATCTCGATTGCTTTGAAATATTTGGTTTGCTTATTATAGCATGCTATGCATGATATTTCAGTAAGAAATCTGACAGTTAGCTACAAGCAACAAACACATGACATAAGAATCACTACAGCATCATTGAGACAGTAATGTATCTGTTGCCATGTGGCATAGTCTATTAGATGGTACACATATCCAAGCTGTGTGTAATACTTGCCCCTAACTGATCTCAGCATTGCCAACTGCCCGATGTGGATCATACTGTCTGGCCACAATAACTTGATGATTTCCTTAGTTCTGATGCAAGAAGAGAAAATTGGTACTGCTTGAAAGATATTCATTTGTCTACAATTACTGCCCATGTCCAACTGCCCCTAGATGCAAAGTATTACAAAAGGCTTGCGTCCACTAACAAATAAATTCTGTAAGCCCTTGCTGATGTGTTCACATTGGATTGATTCAAGTGATCAGGAAGGATGTCATAGGTTTGGAATCATGTGGGCACTGACTGAGGAAATGTTCAGCAGTAGACAGTCCATGTACAACTTTATACTTACTAACAACTATTTCACCTTTGACTGACAGACATATGAACACATCAGGGGTACGACCATGGAAACCAGGATGACTCCAGCCTGTGCCAACCTTTTCATGGGTCACTTAGAAGGGGCTTTCCTGGGATCCATAAGCCTTCAGCCCCTAGTTTGGTTTAGATACATTGCTGACATCTTTACCATATGGACTCACAGTGAGGCTGACCTGCTAAAATTCCTGAAATCTCTGAATATCTTCTCCCAATTAAATTTCACATGGTCCTGTTCTGAATCCCATGCCACTTTCCTTGATGTTGATCTTGTCCTCATCGAAGGCCAGCTACACACTTCTGTCCACATTAAACCTACCAACAAACAACAGTACTCACATTTTGACAGTTGCCATCCTTTCTATATCCAACAATCCCTCCCATACAACCTTGGCATTTGAGGCAAATGTATTTGTTGGGATGCAGATGCTTTGCAGCAATACACCACCATTCTCACCTCAGCCTTCACTGGATGTAATTATCCCACTACCCTAGCTCAAAAGCAGATTTCTGGGGCTATCACATCCAATCCTGGTACTGCTGATCCCTCCAAAAAACAGCTCCAGAGCACACCATTGGTGACTCAGTATTATCCTGGTCTGGAATGTGTTAATCAGGTACTTCAACTGGGCCATGACTTCCTAAAATCATGCCCTGAAATGAGATCCATTCTATCCAAGATTTTGCCCACCACACTTAGAGTAATTTTTCATTGCTCTCCCAATCTCCACAACATTCTTGTCAGACCCCATGCTCCTTGTGCACCCATCTCCCTACCCTATGGCTACTACCCCTGTGACCTTGCCAATGAAAAACTTGTCCTATGCACCCTCTTACCACTAATTATATCGGCCCTGTAACTGGCAAAACATGTACTACCAAAGAGAGAGCCACCTGTAAAATGACACGTAATATATCAGCGATTATGTAAACGCTGTTCATCCTTTTACATTGGCATGACTACCAGCAAATTATCAATTACGATGAATGGGAATAAGCAGAGGGTGTATACTGGCAACACGCCAAATCTTGTTGCAGAGCATGCTCTACAACATGACAGTTGTGACCTTGGTGGCTGTTTCATCACATGCTCCATCTATATTTTTTCCACAGACACCAGTTTCTCCACCAGTGGGAATTAGCGCTACAACGTGTCCTTGGTCCTTGCCACCCACCTAGCTTTAATTTACGTTAAATTCTTCTGCCTCAGCATTTCTTTACAGTAACTGCTCTTTTCTTCACTCCATTATAGTTTTCTACATCTTTTATTGTTTTAACTGCATGTTTTTCACCACCCCCTCCCACCTGTGTAATGTGCAATGCACTTTATGCTCTTATTAACTAATGCACATTGTTTAAGCAGTAATCTTTTTCCTGCATATTAGACTGTCTTCCTCCTTTGAGCTCCCAGGTTTTCAAGTCTCATCTAATGTAGTCCCCAACAATCAGTCTTTCCTTCTTGTTTGGCCCAGTAAGTCTCCCCTGACCCGCATTTCTGAGTGACTTTCCCAAAACTCTCCAGTCCTTTTCCTTCAACTCTCTTCCTTCCCCTTCAATCCTTCTGCCTGAAGAAGAAGCCACTGGTTCCAAAAGCTTGCCTAATTATGACCTTCTTGTGTGTGTTTTCTGCCACTGCTTGATGAGTACATTTTTTTATCCATCCAATTAAATTATCTTGGCAGAAATGGATTGTTTTCTTTGCTATAAAATACTTAGGATGCTTCACATGCTTATAATATCTTCAGGTTTGTCCCTATGTATTACCATCAGCTTAGACATGGACAAAAGTCAGTTTAAGACCAGTCAGGCAGTACACATAAGACATTGTAAGCTAATGGTGGTAGTCAGAGGCTTTGAAAGCCAATGAGGTCCTATTGCAATAGAGTAGTCATGAGAGAGGAATTTTAGAATTCACTGGGGAGTCAATACTACATGTTAAGTAATTTTATCATACTGTGTTAGTTACTGATGTCTCTTTTATAGAACATAACCTGTAAACAGAGCAAGAGTTGTTGTCAGCCTCACACTAAACGTATACCAATAGTGAAAACCAGACAATCTAAATACAAAGCAGAGTAATTGCTGGTGTAGCAATGAGATGATTGACTGTACACTTCATGTAGCATGGGAAAAGACCCAAAACTCTCCACCAGTCAGACTTGTGTCCAAGTTAACAAGGTTCCATACATATGCATGTGCAATATTTCAGCCAGACTGGTCCCATCATTGGAGGTGGACTTGTGTGTGGCAAGGAAACTGTGTATTGCTTCCTAAGTCAGCATCATTAACAAGTCCTTACACATTGTGTTTTGAGCTTCCAGACCACCAACTTTGCCTTTGGCTGAAGGTCAAATGGGAGGGAATGTTGGTCAAGTGTTCGATGCCATTATGGCAACAGACAGTCTTGAACTGTGATGGCATAAACTGGGGACATCAGTGTCTGTGGCACTCAACTTATTTTAAAAATTGTAGAGGGCATACAGGAGGTAGAGAGGGTGGTTGTTGACAGGATTCGCGTCACAAGCAGCTATATAGCTCCATGTCTCCATGAAATTGCCTAACAAAATCAACATGCGTTCTCTCCTGCAGGTTGTCTGGGCATACCCATTTAATCACTTTGTTGGGGCATCTAATTCAGGGAGCAGACATAACAAGAGTGGTATGCATGGTTAATTGCAGTGTTATTACCAGGCAAATATACATGCTGCTGAGTTATTATCTTCGTGCACATCATCCCCCAGTGGGGGGCATGAAGTAGCTGGAGGATCAAGGCCAAGTGGGGGCAGAATGATGATGCAGCATTCAGAGTCATCTGAGGCTAAATAATAAGAGTTCACCTGTTGTGTTTAGCGCATGCTGCATCACAGATTACTTACAAAATGCCAAATCTGCTTGTTTTTGTAAATGCTCCAACCCCTCTAACTGCACTTCTGACAAAACCTTGCATAGTATGAGGTAGCTAGCAGACCCTACAGCTACCACACAACTGTCAGTGGGAACTCATCCAAGGCTTGTTGCGGGAGGTACTTGCTGAGTGCAAAACAAACTTTTTTCTGCCAGTCAAACTCAAATGGGGGAGGAGATTGGGGGGGGGGGGGCAATGGCTAGATGTGGTAGGATACCTAAATTGGCATGTTGAGCAGTGGTGCAGGAGTACACTTTGGAGTTAATGCTTAAAAACAATGCCCACCATTGCAGTCTCTGCACTGCCTTTTCTGGGAGCTTTGACCTAGGCCCAAGAAGTTATATTACCAATCTGTGTATAGTTAAATGTGATGTTTGTTGCTGTATGAATATACAGGAAGCTTCTTTACACCATATATTACTGCTAATGCCTCTTTCTCAGTCTGTGAACAGTTCAGTTGCATTGTTAATGCTTTAGAGATATAAGCAACCTGCCTTCAGGACCACTCTGGTATTGTTATGCCCCAATTCCACACTGTGATGCATCCATCACAAGTGTCAACAGCAATCCCAGTGTATGCAGTATCAGGCTTGTGCTGTTTTTAGACAATATTTAAGATGTTGAGACACTTTTATTGTGCAGCTGATTTAGCAGGTGCACGATTTACATTAGCAGGGTATTATCTTAGTACAGTTAGGCGATTTTACTGAGACTAGGCAGGAATACTTAAATGTTCACATTCAGTTATGTTCTATGGACATATAACAATAATAATAGAGGATGCACCCACAATTCATTCTGCAAATTCATCTACACAGTTGAAGATGTTATGCGGCACATTGCCTAGGATGTTTCTCACACTAATGTATCAGGCGAATATCAAACAAGGAAAAATCCAGGATGAAATGTAACAATATTATGAAAAGGAAAGTTGCTACTTCCCATATAGTGGGCATGCTAGGTTGCAGATACGCACAACAAAAAGTCTGTCAAAAACGCACACATGACTGTAGTCTCAGGCAAATGAAGCCACACTGTGAGCAGCAGCAACAGTATATTATGGGAGCAGTGACAAGGTTGGGATAAGGAGAAGACTGGGGTGGGGAGTGGGAGGGATAGTACGGTGGGGGTGGAAACCAGTGAAGTGCTGTGGAGGAGTGTGCACAGACAAGGTGGAGAGAGAGTAGGGCAGCTATGTGCAGTCAGGAGGAGGGGAGGTGGGTAGGGGAGAGGAGGGGAGGGAGGGGGATAGCAGAAAAGGAAAGAATTAAAAAGATTGTGTTTGATGCTAGAATGAGGGCTGTGTAGTACTCAAACGGGAACAAGGAAATGGCTAGATGGGTGAGAACAATGACATACGAAGGTTGAGGCCAGGAGGGTTATGGGAGTGTACGATATGCTGCAGGCAAAGTTTCCACCTGTGCAATTCAGAAAAGCTGGTGTTGGTGGGAAGGATCCATATGGCACAGGCTGTGAAGCAGCCATTGAAATGAAGGATGTCATGTTTGGCAGTGTGCTCAGCAACAAGGTGGTCCACTTGTTTCTTGGCCACAGTTTGTCGCAGGCCATTTGTGTGGACAGACAGCTTGTTGGTTGTCATGCCCACATAGAATACAGTACTGTGGTTGCAGCTTAGCTTGTAGATCACATTGCTGGTTCCACAGGTAGTCCTGCCTTTGATGGGATAGGTGATGTTTGTGACAGGACTGGAGTAGTTTGTGGTGGGGGGATGTATGAGGCAGGTCTTGCATCTAGGTCTGTTACAGAGGTATGAGCCGTGAGGTAGGTGGTGGGAGACCAGAAAGATAAGGCACGGGAAATTTGCTTCTCTACGAGGTTGGGAGGACAATTAAGGTCTGTGAAGACTTCAATGAGACCCAGCCATAGACTGCAGTCATACGTGTGAGTTCACAGGCGCTGACTCCATGGGGCTTAAGGGGGCCTGAGTCCCCTCAAAAATTTGTTTGGCAGTGTGGAACCCCCCAATAATTTAAGAAAATTATTAGTTGTATTATGCTTTGTAAAATCACAAAATTATGTTGGAATTTTTTATTTTCTTTGTCTGGCAATTGTTACCTTTTAAAATACATTCAGTAATGAGTTAAAGCAAATAATTATTACAGCAGTAAGCAGGTTAACTGAAAACAAATGGTGTGACTCATGATAGTGTTATAGTGCTGTGGGTACACTTAGAATTTGTCAGCACTGTGGCAGTGGCAACATCAAAAGGACTTGATCAGAAGCTATATAAAGCCCACCCTGCTGTCGCAGTCATTCAGTGTGGATAGTTTCATTCAGTGCATGCTGCAGATGTGTTTAGTGTTCCGACTTTAGTGTCTAGTGGACTATTTTATATGACTATATATTATTCATTTACATTAGTCTCTTAATGTATTGTGAATTAAGTTATTACCAAAAAGGCGTGCTTGGAAGTTGATGATACTGTACGTCAACCTCCAACAATTATTGTGTCATCAATTGTTTCATTGTCTTCAGGCGAGAGCCGTTCACAGCCAAAACCTGGACAATCCAGTAAGGGAAGATCATTTCAGAAGTCTTAGTTGATCAAATATACATGGATAGAATATGAAGCATCTACCAAAAAAGTTTTTTGCAAAACCTGCAAAGAGGCAGATGATAAAAATCTATTACAATTTTCTTCAAAAAAAGAAGATGCATTTACTTCTGTAGGGTTTTCTAACTGGCAAAAGGCTTTGGAAAAATTCCATCTTCATAAAAATACATTCACGCATAAGAAAGGTGTTCTAAAACTAAATTCTATCACTAACCGAAGTGTGGCCTCCCAATTGAATGAACAGTTAGATAGTGATATGAAGAAAGGCTGTTTAGCTCTTGAGGCAATTTTTACTACCATGCAATTTTTATGCTGTCAAGGACCAGCAATTAGAGGGCACGAAGATTTAAATTCAAATTTTTTTCAACTGTTGGAACTCTGAAGGAATGACATACCTGAGTTTAAAGATTGGTTAGGGCATTCGGGGTATAAGTGGATGTCCCACGATATTCAAAATGAGATCATTGATCTACTGGGAAAGTCTGTGTTGAGAAAGGTGTTTGCTTTAATCAAGAACACTGAACATTTTTCTATTATGGTTGACAAAATAAGTGATTCTTCAATTTACAAACAAATGTCCTTTTGTATTCGTACTGTTGATGATTCCTTAATCATCAACGAAGACTTTATTGGCTTATACGAGACCCCCAACACTGAATCACAAACTCTGTTTAGTCTTTTAAAAGGAGTTTATGCTCGTCTTTATTTGTCAATGGATAACTTAAGAGAACAGTGCTATGATGGTGCCTCAAATATGAGAGGTAAGTTCAAAGGACTGGAAAAGTTAGTTTTGGATATACAACCAAAAGCACGTTATGTGCACTGCACTGCTCACAGTTTAGACTAGGCAGGGCAGATAGTCTCTGCCATCTTACTTCTATGAGGAATATTATGGCTTTAGCCAAGGACTTAATAAACAATGTAAGGGACTCCAACAAAAGGATGGGACTTTTCAGAAGCATACGCTCTGAGAGCACCAGCGACCAAGCAGGTCTATGACCCCTTTGCCCAACTCGATGGACTATGCAGGCTTCTAGTATCTTGAGAATATTGAAAAATTTTGAAGAACTTCTAGAGTTTTTTGAAACATTTTCTGCAGAGGACAAAACAGAGGCAGGTTACAGATTTGCATGCTACCTTGAGTCAATGCTACAATTCAAGACTTATTTCTTTTTTACGTCTTTATTGCCATGCAGTGAACCCAGTAGAGGATGTCAATGACAAAACTCAATGCCCTCATCTAAGTGTTGCTGATCTAGATAAATATATGAAGGCTTGATTTGTACATTGAATCGAAGGCGTGATGGTTTTGAACACTTTTGAGAATTGTGTTTAAAAGAAAAACCTTCAATTCCTCAGAATTGAAGTATATCAAAGAAGTATGAAAACAATGAAGCCAGCTCACTGCACACTTTCAAAACTCCAAAGGAATACTACAAAGCTATTTACATTGAAGCTTGTGAAACTGTGTAATCTTGCATTACTAAGCAGTTTGCTTCAACTGGACTCATACAGGTCATTGCAGTTGAACAAGACTGCTTGCTTTTAGTAAACAGAGGTGAAACAAATTTGGAAAAATCAAAAATGACCTAGACATTCGTAGACTGCACTTACACTTGAGTATGTTAGTTAATATCACTAATAAAAAACAACTGGTCTTAAAAAGCATGTGTAATGTAAGAAAGTACATTACACAAGAGCTTCCAGTTGAGGAAATATTATGTGAAGTAGTGAAGTGCATTAAGCTTCTCCAAGTGGTTCCAATCATGACAGCAATGGCAGAATGGTCATTTAGCATCCTTTGATGTCTGATGTCATACATCCGATCAAAAATGTAACAGAAGCGATTGAAAAACTTGGCTGTACTTCATGCCCACTGAGATGTTTTAGATGAATTGGATATCCCACCAGTCATCAAAGACTTCATACTCAGCAATCCAGTCAGACAGTCGACATTTGCACCTTTCTAAAGATACATATCCCTAATAATGGCATTCAGAGCAATATTAAAAATCTTTATAAAATAGAGAATTAAATACATACATAATGTTAGATTTTCAATTTAGAAATATTAGTTCTAGTTTAGTACTGTATTACTATATTACTGTAGTAGTTATTTTCAAATACTTAAATATTTTTAGGATGTAAGACCCAATTAAAACCCATGATTTACATACCTTTTGACTGAAAGTATTAGGCGTATTGTATTAACTTTATTAACTATATTAAAGCATTAACTTTGAGATTTTTTTTTTATTTAATGAACCCTGAGCCTTATTCAAAGTAAGCTTAAATTAGCTGTTTCACTTATTAATCGAAGTGCTATTACTGTGTGACAGCAATATTTTATGTTTTATTCTTTTAATGATAGTTTAGGATTTATTTAAATATAATTTCAGTCTTTTCAGAGCTATATATTCACTGCTCTTTAATAGACTATAAGCATGATTATTACTGTAAATTAAATTAGCTTTTTATGAAAATACCATGCATGTTTATGTTTTATTTCTTTTCTCAAAGCCAAAAAATGTGTCAGGTTTGTCAAGTTTCCCAGAGTGTCAAGTTATCGAGAGTCCAGTTCTTGGGGTTCTAATGTTGATCATATGACAAGAAAATGCTTAAAAAAAACTTTAAAACTCACTATTTTTCATCTAAAATTTAGAAAATTTCTGTGGCAAGACCCCCAGTATGGCCCCCTATCCCAATATTTTTTTATAACCCTGTGTGAGTTGCATTTGCATGAGTGAGTGTCTGTTGTCTGTCATCTATTGTTGATGGAGGCCTTACCGGCCAAAAGCTCTAATTGTGATAATCTTTTTGTTGTGCCGATCTGCAACTCAGCATCTCCACTATATGGTGAGTAGCAACTTTCCCTTTCATAATAATGTATCAGCTGATGTGGCAAATGTGCAATTTTTTTTCATCTATGAATTATAAACTTTAGTACCTATCTACATGTTTAAGATTAGTGATAAAGTTACCTTTAACTTGGAAATGAAAATGTGTTAAATATTTTTGTCTTTTTCCACATCCTTCAGGTTTGTTTCACTTAGAATCTATGAAAGAAACATCAGCAAAGGACATTTATAAATATGTATTATGTATTTTTACTTTTTTAACATACCTTCATCCTCTTGGATATCCATCCAGGGTTCTATGGTGTAAATAGTCTACCTAATCTAATGTAAATTACCATATAGCAGAGATGCTGCACACACACACACACACACACACACACACACACACACACACACACACACACACACGCTCTCTCTCTCTCTCTCTCTCTCTCTCTCTCTCTCTCTCTGCGAGCAGCAGCACCAATGCATGATGGAAGTGGTGCCTGGGTGGGGGTAAGGACGAGCTGGGGCGGGGAGGGGGAGGGATAGTATGGTGGGAGTGGCGGACAGTGAAGTGTTGCAGTTTAGACAGAGGGCAGGAAAGAAGGTGCGGAGGGGGGAGGGGATAAGTAGCAGAAAGGAGAGAAATAAAAAGAAATTAAAAGACTGGGTGTGGCGGTGAAATTACAGCAGTGTAGTGCTGGAATGGGAACAGGGAGGGGGGTGGATGGGTGAGGACAGTGACTAACGAAGGCTGAGGCCAGGAGGGTTATGGGAACGTAGGATGTATTGCAGGGAAAGTTCCCACCTGCACAATTCAGAAAAGCTGGGGCTGGTGGGAAGGATCCACATGGCACAGGCTGTGAATCAGTCATTGAGATGAAGTATATAATGTTTGGCAGTGTGTTCAGCAACAGGATGGTTCACTTGTTTTTTGACCACAGTTTATTGGTGGCTGTTCATGATGACAGACAGCTTGTTCGTTGTCATGCCACATAGAATGCAGCACAATGGTTGCAGCTTAGCTTGTAAATCACATTACTGGTTTCACAGGTAGCCCTGCCTTTGATGGGATAGGTGATGTTAGTGACCAGACTGGAGTAGGTGGTGGTAGGAGGATGTATGGGACAGGTCTTACAACTAGGTCTATTACAGGGGTATGAGCTATGAGGTAAGGGATTGGGAGCAGGGGTTGTGTAAGGATGGACTATTATATTGTGTAGGTACAGTGGATGGCGGAATACCACGGTAGCAGGACTGGGAAGGTTAGTGGGCAGGACATTTCTCATGTCAGGGCATGACGAGAGGTTATCGAAACCCTGGCGGAGAATGTAATTCAATTGCTCCAGTTCTAGATGGTACTGAGTTACGAGGGGAATGCTCCTTTGTGGATGGACTGTGGGACTTTGGGAGGTGGTGGGAGACTGGAAAGATAAGGCACGGGAGATTTGTTTTTGTACAAGGATGGGTGGATAATGACGGTCAGTGAAGGCTTCAGTGAGACCCTCGGTATATTTTGAGAGGGACTGCTTGTCACTGCAGATATGACGACCACAATCCCCAAAGCCCTCAACATGCAAACTAACCTTACATCCACAGAAAGAACTGCAGTCCACCATCTGAAAACTGATCCTACCTGCTGACAAAGGCTCCACCACCATTGTTTTGAACCACAAGGATTATGTGGCAGAAGGACTCCATCAGCTGTCAGATACTTCCACCTACAAACCATGCCACAGTGATCCCATTCCAGTAATCCAGCAGGATCTCGAGTCACTACTCAAATCCTTAGGCCCATCCCAGAACCTCTCCCCAGAGTCCATCTCTCTACTTACCCCTACCACTCGCCGCACTCCCACCTTCTACATGCTTCCTAAAGTCCATAAACGCAACCACCCAGGATGCCCCATTGTGGCCGGTTACTGTGCCCCCACTGAGAGAATCTCTGCTCTTATAGACCAACACCTTCAACCTATTACCTGGAACCTATCCTCCTATATAAAAGATATCAACCATTTCCTCAACCCACTCTCCACAGTTCCTGTCCCTTTACCACACGGTGCCCTGCTCATCACTATTGATGCCACCTCCCTGTACACTAACATTCCTAATGCCCATGGCCTTACTGCTGTTGAACACTGCCTTTCCAGACGCCCTATGGATTCCAGACCAACAACCTCCTTCCTAGTCTCCATGACCAACTACATCCTCACCCACAATTACTTCTCCTTTGAAGGCATTGCCTATAAACAAATCCATGGTACAGCTATGGGCACCTGCATGGCACCATCCTATGCTAACCTATTCATGGGCCATCTAGAGGAATCCTTCCTAAAAACCCAGAATCCTAAACCCCTTACCTGGTTCAGATTCATTGATGGCATCTTTGCTATCAGGATTGAAGGTGAGGACACCTTATTCACATTCCTCCAGAACCTCAACAGCTCTTCCCCCGTTTGCTTCACCTGGTCCTACTCAATCCAACAAGCCACCTTCCTGGATGTTGACCTTCACCTCATAGATGGCTACATCTGTACCTCCGTCCATATCAAACCTACTAACCACCAGCAATACCTCCACTTCGACAGCTGCCATCCATTCCATACCAAGAAGCCCCTTCCACACAGCCTAGCCACATATGGTTGTTGCATCTGCAGTGACAAGCAGTCCCTCTCAAAATATACTGAGTGTCTCACTGAAGCCTTCACTGACCGTAATTATCCTCCCATCCTTGTACAAAAACAAATCTCCCGTGCCTTATCTTTCCAGTCTCCCACTACCTCCCAAAGTCCCACAGTCCATCCACAAAGGAGCATTCCCCCATAACTCAGTACCTTCCAGAACTGGAGCAACTGAATTACATTCTCTGCCAGGGTTTCGATAACCTCTCGTCATGCCCTGAAATGAGAAATGTCCTGCCCACTAACCTTCCCAGTCCTGCTACCGTGGTATTCTGCCATCCACCGTACCTACACAATACAGGATCATTCAAAAAGAATACCACAACTTTAAAAATGTGTATTTAATGAAATATACATAATATAACCTTCTGTTATACATCATTACAAAGAGTATTTAAAAAGGTTTTTTCTCACTCAAAAACAAGTTCAGAGATGTTCAATATGGCCCCCTCCAGACACTCGAGCAATATCAACCCGATACTCCAACTCGTTCCACACTCTCTGTAGCATATCAGGCGTAACAGTTTGGATAGCTGCTGTTATTTCTCGTTTCAAATCATCAATGGTGGCTGGGAGAGGTGGCCGAAACACCATATCCTTAACATACCCCCATAAGAAAAAATCGCAGGGGGTAAGATCAGGGCTTCTTGGAGACCAGTGATGAAGTGCTCTGTCACGGGCTGCCTGGCGGCCGATCCATCGCCTCGGGTAGTTGACGATAAGGTTTTATAACTAACCTTTTTTGTAGGACTCTCCATACAGTTGATTGTGGAATTTGCAGCTCTCTGCTAGCTCTGCAAGTCGATTTTCTTGGGCTGCGAACAAATGCTTGCTTGATGCGTGCTACAATTTCATCACTCGTTCTCGGCCGTCCAGAACTTTTCCCTTTGCACAAACACCCATTCTCTGTAAACTGTTTATACCAACGTTTAATACACCACCTATCAGGAGGTTTAACGCCATACTTCGTTTGAAATGCACGCTGAACAACTGTCGTCGATTCACTTCTGCCGTACTCAATAACACAAAAAGCTTTCTGTTGAGCGGTCGCCATCTTAGCATCAACTGACGCTGACGCCTAGACAACAGCGCCTCAAGTGAACAAATGTACAACTAAATGAAACTTTATAGCTCCCTTAATTCGCTGACAGATAGTGCTTAGCTCTGCCTTTTGTCGTTGCAGAGTTTTAAATTCCTAAAGTTGTGGTATTCTTTTTGAATCACCCTGTATAATAGACCATCCTTACACAACCTCTGCTCCCAATCTCTTACCTCATAGCTCATACCCCTGTAATAGACCTAGGTGTAAGACCTGTCCCATACATCCTCCTACCACCACCTACTCCAGTCTGGTCACTAACATCACCTATCCCATCAAAGGCAGGGCTACCTGTGAAACCAGTAATGTGATTTACAAGCTAAGCTGCAACCATTGTGCTGCATTCTATGTAGGCATGACAACCAACAAGCTGTCTTTCATCATGAACAGCCACCAATAAACTGTGACCAAAAAACAAGTGGACCATCCTGTTGCTGAACACACTGCCAAACATAATATACTTCATCTCAATGACTGATTCACAGCCTGTGCCATGTGGATCCTTCGCACCAGCCCCAGCTTTTCTGAATTGTGCAGGTGGGAACTTTCCCTGCAATACATCCTACGTTCCCGTAACCTTCCTAGCCTCAACCTTTGTTAGTCACTGTCCTCACCCATCCAGCCCCCTCCCTGTTCCCATTCCAGCACTACACAGCTGTAATTTCACCGCCACACCCAGTCTTTTAATTTCTTTTTATTTCTCTCCTTTCTGCTACTTATCCCCTCCCCCCTCTGCACCTTCTTTCATGCCCTCCATCTAAACTGCAACACTTCACTGTCCGCCACTCCCACCATACTATCCCTCCCCTTTCCCGCCCCAGCTCGTCCTTACCCCCACCCAGGCACCACTTCCATCATGCACTGGTGCTGCTGCTTGCAGTGTAATTTCAGCTCTCTGAGACTGCAGACGTGTGTTTCAAGTTGCATTTGCGTGTGTGTGTGTGTGTGTGTGTGTGTGTGTGTGTGGGCGCGCACGCTGCTGTTATTGTGCCTATCGCAACTCGGTATCTCTGCTATATGGTGAGTAGCAACTTTCCTTCTCTGATATTGTTATATCCCATCCTGGATTTATTTGATTAATCTAAGGTAAAATGAGTGAAGCTTTATGACTAATGAAGCTCCATCAACAGAGCTATCCAAGCACGGCTCACAGTCATCCCTTACAGCTGTACGTCTTCTCCTAACTTTCACACTTCATGGAAGTTCTCCCGCGTACCTAGGAGGAATACCACTCCTGGAAAAAATGATACTGTGGAGAAATGGCTTCACCATAGGCTAGGGTATAGTTTCCAAAATGAATTTTCACTCTGCAATGGAGTTTGTACTGATTTCAAACTTCCTGGTAGATCAAATCAGTGCACACTCTGCTGCAGAGTGAGATTTCCTTTTAGCAGGCAGAACACCTGGAAGTCACACAAATTAGAAGAATAAGAAATCAAATTTCTGCATACAACTGACACAGATAGAAATGACTATTGATGTTTTGCACATTCTTCGATGCCTTGGCTTCATTGATAAGATTGCTAGGTACTTGAATTTGTAAGTGACTCCACAGACGCTCAGTTGTGATCACAACAGTTGTGTGGAGCATGTGAACTTTACACAGGTATTGTATCTCTTCTTCTGAGATCATGTAGATGCATAAGCTTGTTTCACATCCATGAATGCCCTCTTTCATGATGGGGTCACTAAGCCAGGCACAGGCAGCTGTCATCAGTTGTTGAAGTAGTTAATATAGTGGATCTGATTGGGTTTTGCCTTACACTAGCCCCTGGAAGTGGTACTAATTCATACTGAAGTCTGCATAAGCTACTTACTACATTTTTTTATTTAATATGTCTCTGCAATAGGTAATGAAATGCTGGCTATCATTTTCCACACTGGAGTAGATGCAAGGACACGTGGCTCAAATGAGACAAAGAAAATAACTGGGATGAAATTCTATATGGATGACAATATCAAATAAGAAAATGGGCCAATGGAAAATGGTTTCAGTCGAGTAAAATAGTTGAGAGTTAGCATGAACACTGTGGAGCAGCATTTAGAAAATATACTGGAACATATTGATGGAACTGTCCCTGAGTTCCAAGTACTTGGACATAACCTCGGGAATACACCCACTCCTCCATGAACCATGGCACCTGCCATTGGTGGGGAAGTTTGCATGCTTCAGGGATACAGATAGCTGTACTGTGGGTGCAACCACAATGGAGGGCTTCTTGTTGAGAGGCCAGACAAACGTGTGGTTCCTGCAGAGGGGCAGCAGTCATTTCAGTAGCTGCAGGGGCACTGTAACATCAATGACAAGGGCCTTGTTGTGCTGGTACTGTGAATGGCTGAAAGCAAGGGGAAACTATAGCCATAATTTTTCCTGAGGGCGTGCAGCTCTAATGCATGATTAAATAATGATGGCATCCTCTCAGATAAAATAGCCCCCATTCAGATCACCAGGTGGGGACTACTCAGGAGGATGTCATTATCAGGAGAAACAAAAGTGATGTTCTACAGATTGAAGCATGGAATGTCAGACCTCTTAGACAGGAAGGTAGGTCAGAAAATTTAAAAAGGGAAATGGATAGGTTAAAATTAGATATATTGGGAGTTAGTGAAGTTCAGTGGCAGGAAGAACAGGACTTTTTTTGTCAGGTGAACACAGAACTATAAAGACAAAATCAAATAGAGGTAATGCAGGAGTCGGTTTAATGATGAATAAAAAAAATAGGAATGCAGATAAGTTACTATGAACAGCATAGTGAATGCACTAGTGTAGCCAAGATAAAAATAAAGCCCACACCCAGTCCAGTAGTAAAAGTTTATATGCCAACAAGCTCCACAGAAGTTGAAGAGATTGAAGAAATGCATGATGAGACCAAAGAAAGTATTCAGATAGTTAAGGGGCATGAAAATTTTATAGTCGAGGGGTACTGGAATTCAATAGAGAACAAAAAAATAGTAGGTGAATACAGATTTGGGGAAAGGAATGAGAGAGAATTATGGCAGACTCAAGTGTTAATGTTTGTAAATTATATCTCTGAGCTTTGTTTACATTCTTATTACTAAGAAACTGTTATCATCTCTGATCTTGTTCACATCTACAATGTTTTGAGTGTTCATTAAATGTATAAATACATCTTTTCTTGTTTTTTATTGACCTTTTACCATAAACCATAAATCATATTGGTGAGCCCAACATGATTAATAAGAAGTGGAACACATTTGTGGTTAGTGAAATGTAAAAATGACTGGTGACAGCAAGGACACAAATGCAACGCCTGCATCAGTATAGAACAAAGGGGATATTGCTCGTGTTCCATTGATGATTCCACCCATCTGGAAGAAAAATATATAGGTATGGTTCCTTCAAGTTGAAGCACAGTTTACCACAGTGGGTATCCACTAACGAAACCACAAAATTCAATCATGTTGTTGCATCACTGGAGTGGATGTTGTAGAATTAATATCCAACTTTTTGACTCTACCATTATCTACCACTCTGTTCACATAGCTTACAACAAGACTACATCAGGAATTTGAAGAGTCATAAAACAGAAAAGTAACAAAATTATTAGCACAAATGGAATTAGGTGATAAGAAGCCAACTCAGGTCTTATGTGAGATGTGAACTTTAACTGGTAAACAACTCAAGGATGATTTTTTGAAAACCATATTTATGCAGCAGCTTCCTGTCACCGCATGTTCTATACTAGCTACAAGTAAAGACAATCTTGACACCATAGCCACTGTGGCTGACAAAATTGTCGAATTTTCACAAACGGGGTTGAATATATGTACTCAAACCTTGCAGGCATCATCCACTATTGCAGTCAGTAAAGTAAATGATACCAGTAATGATAGAATCTCAAAATTAGAAATGCAGATTGCTGAATTAATGCTGACAATCAATGAATTGAAAACATTGTTACGTTCAAGAGACATCTCATGTTCGTCTAGCTCCTCACAAAGTAGATGATGGGACAGGTCACAGTCAGCCAAGCATTTTAATCCTAATGGAGCACTGTGTTGGCATGACTTTAAATATCACCACAGATCAAAGGAATGTCAGAGGCTGTGCTTGTTTGACCATCTCCAACCCAAAATTCTAACAAACAGTCAAACTCAAATGCTCCACACTAGCAGTGGCAGGTGATCGGAGCCAGCTTTCATGCCGTCTATTTACAGACAGAAATAGTGGAAGTCATTACTTAATTGACACCAGAGCTGATATTTCAGTAACTCCACCCTCAAATAGTGATCACTGAAAGAAAACAGATCATAGACTTTATGCTGCAAATGGCACTGGTATTAATATTTACAGAGAGCATCTACCGTATTATTACTCAATTTGGGTTTGCAGCACAACTTCACATAGAATTTGGAAATTGCAGATGTGCAATCACCAATTATCAAAGCTGACTTCATTCACCATTATAATCTTTTAGTAGACTTCAAGAACAGACAACTCATTGATCCAGTAACGTCAGCAGCAACATCTGGCACATTGATTAAGGTCTCAGGCATAGAAACAGTTCATGTAATACCACCAGATTGAAAATATGCTGCCATTATAAAGAAATTTCCCAACTTGTTCCACGAAAACATCCATTTTGACATCCCAGATACCACTGTTTATCATATGATTGTCACAGAAGGAAATCCTGTAGCAGCAAAGGCGCGACGACTACCACCAGATAAACTTAAAGCAGCTAAAGCAGAGTTTCAACAGATGATTAACATGAAAATCTGCCAGCCATCAAAGAGCACCTGGGCAAGTCCCCTCCACTTAGTTCCCAAGAAAGACAGATCCTGGAGGCCTTGCGGAGCCTACCGTGCTCTCAACAAAATCACCAAGCCTGACAGGTATCCTATGCCTAAGCTTCAAGATTTTAATAGACAGCTACATGGAAAACAAATATTTTCAAAGATAGATCTGGTCAGAGCTTATCATCACATACCTGTACATCCAGATGATGTACCTATGACCACAGTGATAACTCCATTTGGTTTGTTTGAGTTTTTGTGACTTCTGTTTGGACCTCAAAACACAGCACAAACTTTTCAAAGGTATATCAACAATATACTGAGAGACCTGGATTTCATGTACTGTTATATAGATGACATTCTAGTGGCATTACAAGATGAAGTAGAGCATAAGAAGCAACTTCAATTGCTTTTCGAATGCCTCAGTAAATTCAAATCAGAATCAATCTGAACGAATGCATTTTCAGTTCAATAGAAGTACCTTTCCTGGGATATGTGGTAACTGCAGAGGGAATCAGACCATTACCAGATCGAGTCCAAACCATTGTTGACTATCTGTTCCCTATAAAGATAAAAGAACTGTGCCAACTTCTTGGCCTCATTAATTTTTGCTGAAGAGCACTACCAAATTCAGCCAGTAAACAAGCAGAGTTTTTGAACCTACTCCATGGGACTAGGAAAAATGATAACAGGAAAATTAATTCAACATAAAATCTTTGACAAGCCTTTAATGACCTAAAAATAGCTTGGCCAATTCAGCACTCCTGGCTCATCCATCTTCAAATTTATCTCTAATTTTAATGGTTGACAGCTCAGATTATGCTATTTGTGCATCTTTACAACAAATCAAAGACAATAATCTGCAACCGTTAGCATTCTTCTCCAAGAACTGACAAATGCTGAGAGGAATTACTCAACCTATGACAGAGAACTCCTCACTGCCTACTCGCAGTGAAGCACTTTCAGTACATGCTTGAAGGACATGATTTTACAATTTATATTGACCACAAGCCACTCACCTTCATGTTCAAGCAACTTTCAGACAAAGCTACTCCACATCAGATTTGACACATTAGTTTCATCAGACAGTTCACCACAGACATACATTAGGCTACAGGGAAGGAGAACCTCGCATCTGATGCTTGTTCACAAATTGCTTCAATCACTATATATCCAACTGTTACCATGGAACAAATTGCGGGAAGCCAACGATGTGACACGGAGCTTCCACACATCAAGAATATGACATCCCTTGCACTTCAAATAATAATGTTACCAAATTGTAAAGAACTTGTTTGTGACATAACTGGAGATATAATTCGCCCATATGTACCTCAACAACTACAACAAGCGATTTTCAACTTGCTGCACAAACTAGCTCACCCTGGTGTTCAAGCAACCATTAATTTGGTGAGAAAGCACTACATTTGGCCATCACTAAAAAAAGACATGAAGGCCTGGAGTACAGCATGTATTCCTTGCCAACAAAGTAAAGTCTGGAGACACACCAACAGCGCAGTGGTATACTATCCTCAAACGACAACAAGATTCAGTCACATTTACATGGACTTAGTTGGGCTCCTATCTCCAACATATGGATATCACTATTTACTAACAATTATTTATCATTTTTCCCAATGGCCAGAAGCAGTTCCATTAGCTGACATCACAGTACAAGCAGTTTCATTTCCATAGTCTCAACATGGATATCTCATTTTGGCGTGCCTCATATCATAAGTACTGATCATGGAAGGTAGTCTCAATGTCAACTTTTCAAAATGTCTCACAAGAGCCATGTGCAGCTAGGGTTGGTGCTGTTGGTATGTTGGCATTGTGTAATAGGGATAGTGGTGTCTCATTTTCTTCTTCTGTTTGCTGGTGCCAATACATTTGCTAGTGTTGTTTGTCCGCAAGTGACGGCAGCAGCGTTTATCGATATCTAGTACCTGTACTATCTTTGAAAGGATGTGAAGTGTTTTCCAGGTCAGGTGTGTTGGGAGTTTGGTGGGGACGGAGCAGCAGAGATGTCTGGCAGAGCGAGGACATACCGGGACCGCTGGCGGCACGCAGGCATTGCCGGATCTAGGGGCTGTAGTTGTGAGGGCCACAACCTCGTTGTCCACCAGACCCAGCATGTTGAGTTGAGTGAACATTAATCCATTAGTGAAACCTCCACTATTTTGTGATCACACCATTTGTTCGTGTGTTGCTACTCGAGGGTCACTGTGAGACGAACAGCAGCAAGTGGAGTGTGTCGAGTTGGCGGAATCTATTAGCCATCTTCTACTGCCTGCTATTAGTTTCTGAATCTTGTGTTATTATTTGGTGAAGTAGGCAATGGCCTTGCCACAGTGGATACACCGGTTCCCGTCAGATCACCCAAGTTAAGCGCTGTCGGGCGTGGCTGACACTTGGATGGGTGACCATCCAGGCTGCCATGCGCTGTTGCCATTTTTCGGTGTGCACTCAGCCTCATGATGCCAATTGAGGAGCTACTCGACTGAATAGTAGTGGCTCCGGTCAAAGAAAACCATCATAACGACTGGGAGAACAGTGTGCTGACCACACGCCCCTCCTATCCGCATCCTCATCTGAGGATGACACGGCGGTCGGATGGTCCCGGTGGGCCACTTGTGGCCTGAAGATGGAGTGCTTTATTTGGTGAAGTGCAGCCAGCAGTATTTTACTACCTATTGGCCGCTAATGCCCCAGTTACCTGCCCTGGGGGTTAGCGTTTTCTTGGCCGCAGTGTACTTCCCCTCGTCTTGCCGATGCTGTCCAGCATGAGATGTAGTTTGACAGCCTCCTCAATTGCGGTGTGGATTGTGGTTTCTTTTGTCTACCTTGGTTGTAGTGGTTCCTTCTGCCTTTTGATGTTTTAAACATTGGATTCTGAAGACACAGTGCTGTCTGTCACTTCGCCCTCGCTTGAATTATTCCATCATTGTACTGGTTATCGCATGTTAGGTGGATTTGGTAAGAGGATTGATTGGCGTTTAAACTGTCCCTAGTTTGAGTTGCCATACTGTTATGTGTGCATAACTCTGTCTCACCGCTTATGCAGCTGTAGGGACTTTTCTCAGGTTGATCCTTGGAGCACTGTCTGTGGATTACTCCCTTTTTTTTTATTTGGTCTGATTGTGTCAATTGTTTAAAAATAATATTTTGTTTAAATTATTCCTATTGCTTGTGGCCTTCAGCCAACAAATAATTTCAATTGTTTCTTAATAAGGCTTTCAGCCATCAGTGTAGCTTGTGTTACAGTTAAATTTTTTAATTATTGTTTTAAAAATTATTTTGGTTTTTTTAATGTGTAATTGTCTTCTTCATTTGTAATTCAGGCCTTCAGCCATTAATTGTTCTTAAGTATTGCACATGGCCTTCAGCTGATAAATAATTTGAATTCTTTCTTAATAAGGCCGTCAGCCATCAGTGCAGCTTGTGTTACAGTCAATTTGTTTTTTAAATGACGGTTTTAAAATTATTTTGGTATTTTCAATGAGTAATTGTCTTCCTCTATGGTGACTGAGGCCTTCAGCCATTAATTGCACTGAAGTATAGCTTGTGGCCTTCAGCCGATAAATAATTTTGAATCTTCTCTTAATAAGGCCTCCAGCCATCAGTGTAGCTTGTGTTACAGTAAATTTTTTAAATATGATTTTTTTTTTAAATTGAGAGACTGATGAAATGTAGGATGAGATAAAAGAAATTATTCAGATAGTGAAAGGAGATGAACATTTAATAGTCATGAGTGACTGGAATTCGATAGTAGGAAAAGAAAGAGAAGGAAACATAGTAGGTGAATATGGAATGGGGTTAAGGAAAGACAGAGGAACCCGCCTGGTAGAATTTTGCACAGAGCATAACTTAATCATAGATAACACTTGGTTCAAGAATCATAAAAGAAGATTGTATATATGGAAGAAGCCTGGAGATACTGGAAAGAGTCAGACAGATTATATAATGGAATCAGGTTTTAAATTGTAAGACATTTCCAGGGGCAGATGTGGACTCTGACCACAATCTATTGGTTATGAACTGTAGATTAAAACTGAAGAAACTACAAAAAGGTGGGAATTTAAGGAGATGGGACCTGGATAAATTGAAGGAACCAGAGGTTGTAGAGAGTTTCAGGGAGAGCATAAGGGAACAATTGACATGAATGGGGGAAAGAAATACAGTAGAAGAAGAATGGGTAGCTTTGAAGGATGAAGTAGTGAAGGCAGCAGACAATCAAGTAGGTAAAAAGATGAGGGCTAATAGAAATCCTTGGGTAACAGAAGAGATACTGAATTTATTTGATGAAAGGAGAAAATATAAAAATGCAGTAAATGAAGCACGCAAAAAGGAATACAAACGTCTCAAAAATGAGATCGACAGGAAGTGCAAAATGGCTAAGCAGGGTTGACTAGAGGACAAATGTAAGGATGTAGAAGTATGTATCACTAGGGGTAAGATAGATACTGCCTACAGGAAAATTAAAGAGACCTTTGGAGAAAAAAGAACCACTTGTATGAATATCAAGAGCTCAGATAGAAACCCAGTTCTAAGCAAAGAAGGGAAAGCAGAATTGTGGAAGGAGTATATAGAGGGTCTATACAAAGGCGATGTTCTTGAGGACAATATTATGGAATTGGAAGAAGAGGTAGAAGAAGATGAAATGGGAGATATGATACTGTGTGACGAGTTTGACAGAGCACTAAAAGACCTAAGTTGAAACAAGGCCCCTGGAGTAAACAACATTCCATTAGAACTACTGATAGCCTTGGGAGAGTCAGCCCTGACAAAACTCTACCACCTGGTGAGCAAAATGTATGAGACAGGCAAAATAGCCTCAGACTTCAAGAAAAATATAATAATTCCAATCTCAAAGAAAGCTGAAGTTGACAGATGTCAAAATTACTGAACTATCAGTTTAATAAGCCATGGCTGCAAAATACTAACACGAATTCTTTACAGACAAATGGGAAAACTGGTAGAAGCTGATCTTGGGGAAGATCAGTTTGGGTTTCGTAGAAATGTTGGAACATGTGAATCAGTACTGACCCTACGACTTACCTTAGAGAATAGATTAAGGAAAGGCAAATCTACGTTTCCAGCATTTGTAGACTTAGAAAAAATTTTTGACAATGTTGGTTGCAATACTCTCTTTCAAATTATGAAGGTGACAGGGGTAAAATACAGGCAGCGAAAGGCTATTTACAATTTTTACAGAAACCAGATGGCAGTTATAAGAGTTGAGGGACATGAAAGGGAAGCAGTCGTTGGGAAGGGAGTGAGACAGGGTTGTAGCCTATCCCCTATGTTATTCAATCTGTATATTGAGCAAGCAGCAAAGGAAACAAAAGGAAAATTCAGAGTAGGAATTCAAATCCATCGAGAAGAAATTAAAACTTTGAGGTTCACCGATGACATTGTAATTCTGTCAGAGACAGCAAAAGACGTAGAAGAGCAGATGAAGGGAATGGATAGTGTCTTGAAAGGAGGATATAAGATGAACATCAACAAAAGCAAAATGAGGACAATGGAATGTAGTCGAATTAAGTCGGGTGATGCTGTGTGAATTAGATTAGGAAATGAGATGCTTAAAGTAGTAAAGGAGTTTTGCTATTTGGGGAGCAAAATAACTCATGATGGTCGAAGTAGAGAGGAAATAACATGTAGACTGGCAATGGCAAGGAAAGCTTTTCTGAAGAAGAGAAATTTGTTAAGATTGAGTATAAATTTAAGTGTCAGGAAGTCATTTCTGAAAGTATTTGTATGGAGTGTAGCCATGTATGGAAGTGAAATGTGGATGATAAATAGTTTTGAAGGTGATATCAAGGTGGTAAGGTAATGACTACGGTTCTCTCTTCTAATCATCAATACTTTTATTAAACGACAAACGTAAAGGTCGAAGACCAGGTGGGAACTGGTGGCCCGAAAGTATACAAAACAAAGATCAACTCGAAGACATAATACACATATGATGTTCTGGCCTATCGATCCATGGATCGACGCCACATAGCCCCCCCGTGCAGTATGGAGCAAGTACCCGAAGGTGGGGGGGCGGGGGGGGGGGGGGGGGGTTGGTGAGAGTTTAAGTGGGTTACAGTGAGTTCCTCCGCATCTAACGGCACGGGCCATGTGGGTGGAGAGCATGGAGCAAATCCTGGAATGAAGTCTTAAAGTGCTGTGTGGGAGTGCTGGTGTGGAAGGGTGTCGTCGGCAGGGAACCTAATGATCACCTTTCCACTTGGCCTAACGTAAGCACGTAGTTTGCCACACATAGCACTTAGAGAGATTTGAAATGTTTCACTACATGCTGTGACACACCACCTAATGAGTCACACGAATCGTCACACGTAAGCAGCACTAATGCGGTATCACCACTAACGATGATAGATGAACCACAAATGTCATTAGGATGAATGAGGGTAGAGAGCTCGTAAGTGGTGCCTGCTAACAGAGAGGTATGCTGAGCCGGTGGGGTGGGGAAACCATAGCATGGAGAGGGCGGTGTGCTGCGAGTAGAGGGGTGAGTGTCAGACGGTGAGGTCTGAGTGAGCGTGGCAGAAACCTGCGGGCTGCACCGGTTAGAAGGGCGGCACAGTGTGCTGTCGCACGAAGATGGAACTGTTATATTAGAGTCCTGGGAGCTGGGGCCTCTGCTATGGGAGCTGGGAGGCGGAAAACCCCAGAATGAGTGTGGACTCGTTGGCGGGGCCGGTGTAGGCGTGAGTTTACTCGAATCACGAGCAGAGGAAGAAGGCCGAGTGTGGCCAGAGAGCATGGTATCTTCAACGGTGGGTGAGGTAGGAGGAAACTCAATGTGAGCAGGTTTAACCCTGTTGAGGGAGACAGTAGTTACTGAGCCCTTAATTACGATGTCCATTGTGTTACTGGTTTGTTTGACAACTCTGTATGGGCCTGTGTAAGGGGGCTGTAAAGGGGCTTTTACAGTGTCATCGTGAAGGAACACAAATTCGCAAGTGTCGAGCGCCTTGGGAACATATGTGTGCGGCAGAGTGTGGCTGGAAGGGGGCGGAGGTTGAAGCTTATTATAGTGGTATAGTGTGCATGATGGCCGCTAGGCTGGGCTATGGCGTGGATGGCAAAAGTTTGCATAAGTGCCAACTGTTGGGTGGCTGGGAGCGACAAACAAGTGAGCTACGCGAAACAAGGTTGGTACACTGTTTATTAGTAATCGAAGGTGCCGCTATAGAGTTTGGTGGTGGTAGCGGGCACAAATGAACAGCTGATGGCAGTAAATCGAAAAAAATTAACCTGCACCTGAGAAGTTAGCTGCCCAAGCGAGGAAGGGGATGAATGTGCACTTGAATTAACACAGTTAGAGCTGGCGGGAGCGTGGACACAGTACAGTTTATGTGGCACACGGTGACAAATGCACTCGGGCGTGAGAACACTGTAGTGGCACCGACTAACCTTGTGTGTTGCCGAGATGTCGTCTGCTGCAAGCTGCTGCCGTGCCGAAGATAACTCGTTACTTAAGTCATTGAGGCGACGGCATAGCTCAAGTTGTTCCAAGTGCAGGTGTGTAGATTCGACACGCTCCGTGAGCCACTTATTGGTCCATGACAAGAGCTTGGATGAGGGGTTATTACACTTCCCAGCCAGGTGGACCTGTTTAGCAGTACTATTGATACTTGACGAAGCACACGGGATGTGTTTCTGTGTAGGGAGGTAGAACACTGTATTCTTGATGAGGTCAGGCCACAATTTGTGGTGTTGTAGAAAGTCAATGCCCAAAATGGGATCGTCGATATCAGCCACCAGGAAGGACCACTTCCGGTTGCATTCAGGTGAGAGGGAACTGCACATGAAGTAGAACCTAAGCACGACAAACTAAATGAGTTTACAGCACATAGGACAGTTTTGTGTAGTCGGATCTTTTCAGTAGCAAGACAGGATGGCAGTAGGGAAACATCTGCGCCCGTGTCAATGAGAAAGTTTGTGCCAGAGTTCAAGTAGCAGATGTAGACTCGTCCTTTCGAAGCATTAGTGTTGTGTACAGAATGGAGTGTGGGACAGCGTCTGTTGTTTATGTTGCAGGAGGCGGCGCCACTGCCTACCTGCAGTTGAAGTTTGGGTAGGAGCATGGAGGTTTACAATTGTGTGCTTGTTCCCTGAATTTTGCATGGAAGAAACAGTATTTATGGGCGGACGTCTGCTCCTGCGAGTGGCTCAGAAAGTGGCGGCCCAGAATCTTCTGTGGAGTCAGATGTGCTGTTGTTGTGCGGATGTGAAGGTGCCGATAGTGCGGCGAGCTTGACAGACTTAGGTTTAGTGGAGCGTCCACATTGGGGCCCTGGTTGCAGTTGGAAACTGGTGTAGCTGCTGGACTGCTGGGCATGGCGTTCATGTAGTAGAGCGGAGTAAGCTCGGTCGGCGGCACGCAAGCATTTGCTATTTGGTCTATCTTCGTAGGTGGAGATGGCCGTTTGGACAGACAGAAGCAGCTTTTCTGTCCAAATCTCGGTGAGCGTGGCGTCTGGCATGTCGCATTCACCAACGAGAAATCAAAGGCATCGCCACAGCTGGGACAGAGATCTGTCGCCAAGGCATTCTTCATAGATGAGCTGTCGAACATTTTCTCTTCTTGTCTTGGAGACACATTCCAGTATTGCTTGTTTAGCTGTAGCGTACTTCTCGTTCGGAGGAGGTGACTTAACCAGGTCATAAATTAAGACGACACCGTCATGGAGGTGATTCATGAGGCATGGGAAACGGATGTTGTCATCAAGTGCACAGACATTGAAAGTTTGCTTGACCAGGTTGAACAAGAATTCCAGGTGAGCAGGTTTGAATGCCAAAAGCTTCGGTAGATTCGACGAACTGGCGGTCGAAGAATGTGGGCAGCTGCTCGTGGACGCAGGAGTAGGTGAGTCAAAGTTAACTCTGCATCGTGAGGACAGTAGAGAGGAAGCAGACGTGCCGGCTGTGTTCATAGTAGCTGGAGGGGAAGTGAAATCCGTTAGCAGGAAGCCCGGCGTGGAGTGAAGCAGGACCGGTTGTTGTAGCGGAAGGTCAAAGTGGTCACGGCGGTTGCTCAACAGGCTATTAAGCAATTGGTCTTTCACATCTGCCACGAAATTGTCCTTCACTGAGTTACTGATGAGGTTGGTGGAACCTGATGCACTCAAATTACTGCACTGATGAACACTCAGAGTAACAGCCTGGCGAATGTCATTCACGTAGTGTGCAACCGGTGTGGAGTGATACACATGTGGAGCTTGCACATTCAAAAAGGCATCCTGTTGTGACACATTATGAAAACTATGCTCCCCACTATTTACAGTACTTACATTAAAGTTAGGTATCAGTGTGTAGTGGTTTCTTGTACTGCAGTGCAGCAAAAACTGAAGCACTTGCGGGCTGACAAAGCCGGAGTTCGAGACCACTGGTGTCCTGTTCAAAACCACTACACCTGACGAGGTCCCTGGGTTCTCGAGGCTATAGAACTGTGGAAATTCATGTCAGGCACTGACCACAGCTGGCGTGCTTGAATTTAGTTGCTGTTGCTGGTGAAAACCGGGTGGCGGCAGCGTGTTGTAGAAGGCCATTGTGTAGTGGACAAAGGTCCACGCGGAATGCGGAAGCCGTCGCTGTGGTCACTTTGTACTCGGTTCGACAGATTATTTGAACTTCGGGGTCACCACTGAAGGAGATATCACAGTGGTAAGGTAATGACCCCTCTCCCCCATGAGCCATGGACCTTGCCGTTGGTGGGGAGGCTTGCGTGCCTCAGCGATACAGATAGTCGTACCGTAGGTGCAACCACAACGGAGGGGTATCTGTTGAGAGGCCAGACAAATGCGTGGTTCCTGAAGAGGGGCAGCAGCCTTTTCAGTAGTTGCAGGGGCAATAGTCTGGATGATTGACTGATGTGGCCTTGTAACACTAACCAAAACAGCCTCACTGTGCTGGTACTGTGAACGGTTGAAAGCAAGGGGAAACAACAGCCGTAATTTTTCCTGAGGGCATGCAGCTTTACTGTATGGTTAATGATGATGGCGCCCTCTTGGGTAAAATATTCCAGAGGTAAAATAGTCCCCCATTCATATCTCCGGGCGAGGACTACTCAGGAGGACATCGTTATCAGGAGAAAGAAAACTGGCGTTCTACGGATCGGAGCGTGGAATGTCAGATCCCTTAATCGGGCAGGTAGGTTAGAAAATTTAAAAAGGGAAATGGACAGGTTAAAGTTAGATATAGTGGGAATTAGTGAAGTTCGGTGGCAGGAGGAACAAGACTTTTGGCCAGGCGAATACAGGGTTATAAATACAAAGTCAAATAGGGGTAATGTAGTAAAAATGCAGTAATGAATAAAAAAGTAGGAATGCGGGTAAGCTACTACAAACAGCATACTGAACGAATTATTGTGGCCAAGATAGACATGAAGCCCATACCTACTACAGCTGTACAAGTTTATATGCCAACTAGCTCTGCAGATGACGAAGAAATTGAAGAAATATATGACAAAATAAAAGTAACTATTCAGATAATGAAGGGAGACGAAAATTTAATAGTCATGGGTGACTGGAATTTGGTAGTAGGAAAAGGGAGACAAGGAAACGTAGTAGGTGAATATGGATTGGGGCTATGAAATGAAAGAGGAAGCCGCCTGGTAGAATTTTGCACAGAGTACAACTTAATCGTAGCTAACACTTGGTTCAAGAATCAGGAAAGAAAGTTGTATACATGGAAGAAGCCTGGAAATACTGACAGGTTTCAGATAGATTATATAATGGTAAGACAGAGATTTAGGAACCAGGTTTTAAATTGTAAGACATTTCCAGTGACAGATGTGGACTCTGACCACAATCTATTGGTTATGAACTGTAGATTAAAACTGAAGAAACTGCAAAAAGGTGGGAATTTAAGGAGATGGGACCTGGATAAAGTGACTAAACCAGAGGTTGTACAGAGTTTCAGGGAGAGCGTAAGGGAACAAATGGCAGGAATGGAGGAAAGAAATACAGTGGAAGAAGAATGGGTAGCTTTGAGGAATGAATTAGTGAAAGCAGCAGAGGATCAAGTAGGTAAAAAGACGAGGGCTAGTAGAAATCCTTGGGTAACAGAAGAAATATTGAATTTAATTGATGAAAGGAGAAAATATAAAAATGCAGTAAATGAAGCAGGCAAAAAGGAATACAAACGTCTCAAAAATGAGATCGACAGGAAGTGCAAAATGGCTAAGCAGGGATGGCTAGAGGATAAATGTAAGGATGTAGCGGCTTATCTCACTAGGTGTAAGATAGATACTGCCTACAGGAAAATTGAAGAGACCTTTCGAGAAAAGAGAACCACTTGTATGAATATCAAGAGCTCAGATGGAAACCCAGTTCTAAGCGAAGAAGGTAAAGCAGAAAGGTGGAAGGAGTATATAGAGGGTCTATACAAGGGCAATTTACTTGAGGACAATATTATGGAAATGGCTCAAATGGCTCTGAGCACTATGGGACTCAACTGTTATGGAAATGGAAGAGGATGTAGATGAAGATGAAATGGGAGATATGATACTGCGTGAAGAGTTTGACAGAGCACTGAAAGACCTGAGTCAAAACAAGGCCCCGGGAGTAGACAACATTCCATTAGAACTACTGACGGCCTTGGGAGAGCCAGCCCTGACAAAACTCTACCATCTAGTGAGCAAGATGTATGAAACAGGCGAAATACCCTCAGACTTCAAGAAGAATATAATAATTCCAATCCCAAAGAAAGCAGGTGTTGACAGGTGTGAAAATTACCGAACTATCAGTTTAATAAGTCACGGCTGCAAAATACTAACATGAATTCTTTACAGATGAATGGAAAAACTAGTAGAAGCCAACCTAGGGAAAGATCAGTTTGGATTCTATAGAAATATTGGAACACGTGTGGCAATACTGACCCTACGACTTATCTTAGAAGCTAGATTAAGGAAGGGGAAACCTAGGTTTCTAGCATTTGTAGACTTACAGCTTTTGACAATGTTGACTGGAATACTCTCATTCAAATTCTGAAGGTGGCGGGGGTAAAATACAGGCAGCGAAAGGCTATTTACAATTTGTATGGAAACCAAATGGCAGTTATAAGACTCGAGGGGAATGAAAGAGAAGCAGTGGTTGGGAAGGGAGTGAGATAGGGTTGTAGCCTCTCCCTGATGTTATTCAATCTGTATATTGAGCAAGCTGTGAAGGAAACAAAAGAAAAATTCGGAGTAGGTATTAAAATCCATGGAGAAGAAATAAAAACTTTGCGGTTCGCCGACGACATTGTAATTCTGTCAGGGACAGCAAAGGACTTGGAAGAGCAGTTGAACGGAATGGATAGTGTCATGAAAGGAGGATATAAGATGAACATCAACAAAAACAAAATGAGGATAATGGAATGTAGTCGAATTAAGTCGGGTGATGCTGAGGGAATTAGATTAGGAAATGAGACACTTAAAGTAGTAAAGGAGTTTTGCTATTTGGGGAGCAAAATAACTGATGATGGTCGAAGTGGAGAGGATATAAAATGTAGACTGGCAATGGCAAGGAAAGCGTTTCTGAGGAAGAGAAATTTGTTAACATTGAGTATAGATTTAAGTGTCAGGATGTCGTTTCTGAAAGTATTTGTATGGAGTGTAGCCACGTATGGAAGTGAAACATGGATGATAAATAGTTTAGACAAGAAGAGAATAGAAGCTTTAGAAATGTGGTGCTACTGAAGAATGCTGAAGATTAGATGGGTAGATCACATAACTAATGAGGAGGTATTGAATAGAATTGGGGAGAAGAGAAACTTGCGGCACAACTTGACTAGAAGACAGGATCGGTTGGTAGGACATGTTCTGAGGCATCACGGGATCACCAATTTAGTATTGGAGTGCAGCATAGAGGGTAAAAATCGTAGAGGGAGACCAAGAAATGAATATACCAAGCAGATTCAGAAGGATGTAGGTTGCAATAGGTACTGGGAGATGAAGAATCTTGCACAGGATAAAGTAGCATGGAGAGCTGCATCAAACCAGTCTCTGGACTGAAGACCACAACAACGACAACAACAACAAGGTGATGACCATGGTTCTCTCCTCTAATCACATACTTTTATTACACGATAAACGTACAGGTCGAAGACCAGGCGAGAACTGGTGTCGCGGAAGATCAACTTGAAGACATAATACATATATGTAGTCCTGGCCTATCGATCCATGGATCGACACCACAGTTTAGACAAGAAGAGAATAGAAGCTTTCAAAATGTGGTGCTGCAGGTGAATGCTGAAGATTTGATGGGTAGATCACATAACTAATGAAGAGGGATTGAAATAGAATTGGGGAGAAGAGAAATTTGTGGCACAACTTGACTAGAAGAAGGGACTGGTTGGTAGGACATATTCTGAGGCATGAAAGGATCACCAAATTAGTATTGGAGGGTAAAAATTGTAGAGGGAGACCAAGAGGTGAATACACTAAACAGATTCAGAAGGATGTAGGTTGTAGTAGGTATTGGGAGATGAAGAAGCTTGCACAGGATAGAGTAGCATGGAGAGCTGCATCAAACCAGTCTTCACACTGAAGACCCCAAACAACAACAACAACAACAAAATTATTTCCTTAAATAAAGTGTATGTGTTTACTGTGCAACCAACAGTAACTGATTAGGCCCCATCCACACCTTTTAATGCTTTCCCCAAGCCCCATGTTTCAAGCATACTTGGCATTGTCCATGTAAAAAATACAGCATATCATCCTGCAGCAAATGGAAAAATTGAATAGTGGCATCATCAGTTAAAATCTGCTTTAAAAGCACAGATGCCTGATGATTGGGTTTCAAAGCTTCCTCTGGTCCTGTTAGAGCTTAACTCCTACATAATCCTGAGAGTCAATACCTCACCAGTGGATATGATTTATGGTTCAGCAATTAGCTTACCAGGAATATTTCTCAATGAACAGAAATTAGTAACTGACATCCCAACCTTCGTCTTCAAATTGAAGTAACAAATGAGGAGCCTAAGACCAGTTCCAACAAAACATCATGACCACAAGAAGATCTTTATTCACCCACAACTGATGACAAGCAAGTTCATCTTCGTTTGACACGATGTTGTCAGAACACCACTTCAGCTAACATATGATGGGCCACATCTAGTCCTGTCTCGTGATGACAAGCACTTCAAGGAGGAGACGGCAGCAGGAAAAGAAACTATTAGCATTGTGTGCTTGAAACCGACCTTCCTTCTGACAGACTATTAGATGGACAACATGGAAGACATGGCAGGAGACAGCACTTTGGATATTCCGTCACATTCCATTCCAAAGACGGTCAGCCTTCAGAATACAACAGACAGCAATCAAGCCAGAGGGTCTTCTATATGGATCACAAGATCAGGTCGACAGGTCACCTGCCCTCGAAAATACGTGGATGCTGTCACTGCAGAGGGAGTGCGTGGTGGACTCGACTGTTAATATTTGTAAATTATATATCTGACTTTGTTTATATTCTCATTACTTAGAAACTGTTATCACCTCTGATCTTGTTACACATACAATGTTTTGAGTGTTCATTAAATGTATAAATACAACCTTTCTTGACTCTTATGAACCTTCTACCATAAACCATAGAGTGTTGCACAGAGCATAATTTCATCATAGCTAACACTTGGCTTAAGAATTGAAAAAGAAGGCTGTGTAAGTGGAAGAGACATAGAGGCACCAGGAGGTCTCTAAGACAGAGATTTCAAAACCAGATTTCAAATTGTAAGACATTTATAGTGGCAGATATGGATTCTTTCCACTATTTACTGGTTATGAATTGCAGATTAAATATGAAGAAACAGCAAAAAGGTACAAATTTAAGGAGATGGGAGCTAAATAAACTGAAAGAACCAGTGGTTGTATAAAGTTTCAGCAGTAGGGAATTGACAAGAATAGGGGAAAGGAATACAGTAGAAGAAGAATAGGTAGCTCTAAGAGATGAAATAGTGAGAGTAGCAGAGGATCAAGTACATGAAAAGACAAGGGCTAGTAGATATCCTTGGGTAAGACAAGAGATGTTGAATTTAATTCATGAAAGGAGAAAATATACAAATGCAGTAAATGGAACAGTTGAAAGGGAATAATAGATGCTGCCCACATGAAAATTGAAGAAACCTTGGGAGAAAATACACCAGCGGCCTTGCCGCAGTGGTAACACCGATTCCCGTCAGATCACCAAAGTTACGTGCTGTTGGGCTGGGCTAGCACTTGGATGGGAGACTATCTGGTCTGCTGAGCACTGTTGGCAAGTGGGGTGCAGTCAGCCCTTGTGAGGCAATCTAGGGAGCTACTTGATTGACAAGTAGTTGCTCCGGTCTTGTAAACTGACATACGGACGGGAGAGCGGTCTGCTGACCACATGGACCTCCATATTGGTATCCAGTGATGCCTGTGGGCTGAGGATGACACGGTGGCCAGTCGGTATCGTCAAGAGCTCAGATAGAAAAATAGTCTTCAGCAAAGAAGGGAAAGCAGAAAGGTGGAAGGGGTATGTAGAGGGTGTATACAAGGGAGATGTACTTGGTAATATTATGGAAATAAAAGAGGGGATAGCTGAAGAGGAGATGGGAGATATTATACTAAATGAAGAACTTGATAGAGTACTCAATGACCTAAGTTGAAACAAAGTCCTGGGAGTAGACAACATTCTCTTAGAACTACTGATAGCCTTGGGAGAGCCATCCATGACAAAACTCTTAAATCTGTTGAGCAAGATATATGAGACAGGCACTAACTCCAAGAAGAATAATTCCAAAGCAAGCAGGCACTGACAGGTGTGAATATTACTGAACTATCAGTTTAATAAGTCAAGGTTGCAAAATACCTACATGAATTCTTCACAGAATAATGGAAAAATTGATAGAAACCAACCTCAGGGAAAATCAGTTTGGATGCTGCAGAAATGTAGGTACATGCAAGGCAATACAAACACTACAACTTCTCATAGAAGACAGGTTAAGGACGGGCAAACCTACATTTATAGCATTTTTAGGCTTAGAGAAAGCTTTTCACAGTGTTAACTGGAACATTCTCTTTCAAATTCCAAAGGTGGCAGGAGTAAAATACAGGGAGCAAAAGGCTATTTACAGTTTGTAATATATCATTTATAGCATTTTTAGGCTTAGAGAAAGCTTTTCACAGTGTTAACTGGAACATTCTCTTTCAAATTCCAAAGGTGGCAGGAGTAAAATACAGGGAGCAAAAGGCTATTTACAGTTTGTATAGAAACCACACAGCAGTCATAAAAATCAAGAGGCATGAAAGGGAAGCAACGGTTGAGAAGGGAGTGAGACGGAGTTGTAGCCCAACCTGATGTTATTCAATCTGTGTATTGAGCAAACAGTAAAGGAAACAAAAGAAAATTTTGGAGTAGGAATTCATGTTCAGAGAGAAGAAATACAAACTTTGAGGTTTGCTAATGGCATTGTAATTCTGTGAGAGACAGCAAAAGACTTGGAAGACCAACTGAATGAAATGGACAGTGGTTAGAAAGGAGGATATACGATGAACATCAACAAAAGCAAAACAAACATAATGGAATGTAGTAAAATTAAATCAGGTGATTCTGAGGGAATTACATAAAGAAATGAGACATCTAAAGTAGTGGATGATTTTTGCTATTTGGACAGAAAAACAATGGATGATGCTGAAGTAGAGAGGATATAAAATGTAGAGCAGCAAAAGCAAGACAAGTATTTCTAAAGAAGAGACATTTGTTAATATTGAGTATATATTTATGTCAGTAAGTCTTTTCTGAAACTATTTGTAATGAGTGTAGCCATGTATGGAAGTGAAAAATGGACAGTAAACAGTTTAGACAAGAAAGGAAGCTTTTGAAATGTGGTGCTACAGAAGAATGCTGAAGATTAGATGGACAGATCACACAACTAATGAGGAGGTACTACATAGAACTGGGAAGAAAAGGAATTTGTGGCACAACCTGACTAGAAGAAGGGTCAGTTCGTAGAACACATTCTGAGACATTAAGGGATCGCCAATTTACTATTGGAGGGAAGCGTGAGGGGTAAAAGTCATAGAGTGACACCACGAGATGAATACAGTAAGCAGATTCAGAAGGATGTAGGTTCAGGGTGTACACGTGGACAAGGAAAAAAAAGATTCCTGGTTTTCCCGGTTAAAAATACACTTTCTTCTGGGTAAAAACATGCGTTTTCCATGTTAAGTGACAGTATATTTTCCCTTATCAATCCTTTGAATGGTTATGGTTTTATACATGGGCGTAGAATTTCCCTGCACTTTAGAGGACGAAACTCAGGAAAAAAGACACATTTTTAAAATATCTTTGATGTACAGCAATATGTACGCTGCGTATTTTCGTATTACGAAAGTATACATTGGAATTTCACCAAAAACTGCATGTTACTTTCCGAATCATTGAAACTGAGATTGCGATGCGCGTTTGTAAGCCAGTCATAGCTCATGTCACACGATCTCGCCAGTGAATGGCAGCAGATATTCAGAGCATAGGACTCGTGATTTAATCAGCCAACAGCTACATCACTGTTAAGTAGCCCGAACACACAAACAGGGAAAGTTAGTAGTTTAAATTAATATACATAGTGTTGCTACAATAAAAGCAAACCTTTCACACATAATATTGGTCTCTAAGATTAATAAGCTGCAAGAGAAGCTAAGCTTTTGCATATAATATTGATCTTTTTTGTGTTTGTTACACTTAAGATGTATCATACAAATGTGCCAGTAAAATTTTTAATGATGACATAAATGTCTGATCTTCAGGGTTCAATATTCTTCTAAATGGCTCGTCATCAAAGAGTTGATTTTTAAATGAGAGTCAAACGCTCTGTGATTTAATAAATTCATGGTACATTCTCGCACATTAGATTAGATTAGATTAGATTTACTTTCATTCCAATTGATCCGTAGCGGGGAGGTCCTCCAGGATGTGGAACATGTCAGAAAAACAACAATACATGACAAATATTTACAACTAAAACAAATAAGCTAATGTACCATTCCACAGGTCCCAAGTGGAATGGTCGTCATTTTTAATGAACACTAAGAGTCATTTTAGAAATACTAATGCATTGAATTTAAAATAAAAAAGTTTTTTATTTATTTATAAGGTAATATACATGTAATACAACTACTGTAATACTTATTTACAATGAACACATTACTGCACTGAAATGGTGCAGAAGTTAGATTATACTTACACACACACACACACACACACACACACACACACACACACACACACACACACACACACACAAATTTTCAATGAACACATTACTGCACTGAAATTGTGCATAAGTTATATTGTACTTATATACAAATCAGTTGCTTTTACTAAGAAATTCATCAATGGAGTAGAAGGAGTTGGCCACTAATAAATCCTTTAGGCTTCTCTTAAACTGAATTTCATTGGTTGTTAAGCTTTTTATGGCTGCTGGCAAGTTATTGAAAATGTGTGTTCCTGAATAATGCACACCTTTTTGTACAAGACTAAGTGACTTTAAATCCTTGTGAAGACTATTCTTATTTCTAGTATTGATTCCATGAATTGAGCTGTTGGTTTGAAAAAGTGATTTATTTTTAATGACAAATTTCATTAAGGAATAAATATATTGGGAAGCAGTAGTTAGTATCCCTAATTCCCTAAACAGGCTTCTGCAGGATGTTCTTGAGTTCACACCACATATAACTCTTACTGCACGTTTTTGTGCCCGGAAAACTTTAGCTTGGCTTGATGAATTATCCCAAAAAATAATCCCATATGACATTATGGAATGAAAGTAAGCATAGTATGCCAGCTTTTTCATTTTTATATCCACTACATCTGACAAAATTCGCATTGCAAACAGAGATTTGTTAAGACGCTTCAGCAGTTCTGTGATGTGCTCCTCCCAGTTGAATTTATTATCAAGCTGCAATCCCAAGAATTTAACACTGTCCACTTCTTCTATCTTCTTGTCATTCAATGTTAGACATATACTCTTAGGACACCCCTTACAAGTTCTGAACTGCATGTAGCGTGTTTTTTCAAAGTTTAGTAACAAAGAATTGGCTAGGAACCAGTGATTAATGTTCACAAATATTTTATTGGCTGATCTTTCTAAGACTACACTTGATTTGCTATTTATTGCAATGTTTGTATCATCGGCAAACAAAACAAACTTGGCATCTGGTTAAGTTACTGATGAAAGGTCATTGATATACACAAGAAAAAGTAAGGGCCCCAAAATGGAACCTTGTGGGACCCCACATGTAATTAGTTCCCAGTAAGATGATGCCTGATAGCTTGATACATATCTCTTTCCTAATAACACTCTTTGTTACCTGCCAGAGATATAAGATTTGAACCATTTTGCAGCGTTTCGTGTTACACTATAATATTCTAGTTTACTTAAAAGGATATTGTGATTTACACAGTCAAATGCCTTTGACAGATCACAAAATATACCAGTTGCCTGCAATTTTTTGTCTAATGAATTAAGCATATTTTCACTGTAAGTGTAGATAGCCTTCTCAATATCAGAACCTTTTAGAAATTCAAACTGTGACTTTGACAGTATGTTATTTGAGATAAGATGGTTATAAAGACGACTGTACATTACTTTTTCAAAAATCTTTGAGAATGCTGGCAACAGTGAAATTGGACAGAAATTTGATGCTATATCTTTATCTCCCTTCTTAAACAGTGGCTTAACTTCAGCATATTTCAGCCATTCAGGAAATATTCCACTGGTTACACAGATAGCTTAATATGTTACTTAGCTAAGAATCACATTCTTTAATTAACTTTGTTGATATTTCATCATACCCCACTAGATGTTTTTGATTTTAAAGATTTTATGATGAACATTATTTCTGTTGGGGTAGTGAGGGTCAAATTCATATTATGGAAGTTACTTGAAATGTCTGGTCTAAGGTAATCCATAGCAGCATCTACCGAACCTGACAACCCCATCTTTTCAGTAACAGTTATAAAATGTTTATTAAAAAGTTCTGCAACACTATACACATCTGTCACCAATGTATCATTTACTCTTAATGCTATTTGTTCCTCTTCATGTCTGGTTCTTCCGGTCTCCTCCTTCACTATATCCCATATTGTCTTTATTTTGTTATCTGATATGACTATCTTTTTCTTGTAATATATTTGCTTTGACATCCATATTACAGTCTTTAATATTTTGCAGTATTTCTTACAATGTGCTATAGCATCAACATTGGAAATGTTTTGGATTGACGGATACAGTTTTCTTTTTGTTTTACAAGATACCCCTATTCCTCGAGTAATCCATGGCTTCTTTGTAGACTTTGCTCTAACCTTGGTAAGTTTTGGGGGAAAGCAGTGTTCGAATAAGGTAAGCACTTTATTAGCAAAAATGTTATATTTTTCATTCATGCCATGAGCACTGTAATCATCAGTCCAGTGAATGTCTCTGAGGATTGTCCTAAAATAATCAATTTTTGGCTTACTGATTACCCTCTTGAGCTCAGATTTAACAGATCTTATATCCTGTTCAGTATTAATATTTAACAGAAGGAACTGCATGTCATGGTCTGAGAGGCCATTGACTATTGGTTTTGTAATATAATTTTGTTCATTGGACTTTTCTATAAAGGTATTATCAATGGCTGTTTGTGAGCAAGTGGCTATCCTAGTGGGGAACTTTACAGTGGGAATTAAGTTGAATGATAGTGTTACTAACTCAAATAAGTTCTTATTGGGAGAGTCTTTAAGGAAATCTACATTGAAATCACCAGGAACCACTATTTCTTTGTTTTTGATTGTTAAATGGGCCAGTACAGCTTCAAGGTGGTTTACAAACAGATTAAAGTTACCTGTGGGTGCTCAATATACACTTAATATTATGAAGGATTTTTTGTGAAATTCTAATTCTGTTGCACATGCTTCCATATGCTGTTCTAGGCAAAATTTATGAATGTCTATGTTCTTAAATTTATGACAGTTCCTGATGAATGTGGCAACTCTTCCTTTCTCCATTTCTGATCTACAAAAGTGAGATGCTAACCTAAACCCTGTAACACTTAAAAGTTCTATACCAGTGGTCACATGATGTTCAGAGAGGCAGATTATGTCAGCTGGGTTTGAAGACTCTAATTCATCTATGCAGATAGTTAATTCATTAATTTTATTTCTCAGTCCTCGAATATTTTGATGCAATAAAGATAGCTGACATTTCACATTGACTGAGTTAAAATTGAGTGGAGTTAAAATATCTGCTGACAGTTGAAAATTCTTAACCAATGGCTGTTTATGCTGATGTAATGAGCTGGAATTATGTTTTTTGATTTCTTTCTCAAACTGAAGGTTTGTCTCAGTTCTAACCTCTCTTAAAATTTGCTTTCTTTCTGTCCTCCCTACCCTAAAAAAGGGTCTTTTCTGAATCCTATAACCACTGGTATTTTACCACTCATGACAGTGCCTCCCCCCTTTAACTTTCCAGCTATTTCCCCAGCCAATTTACCCTTCCCCTTCCTGTTGAGGTGAAGGCCATGCCTAGTATAATCCCACCTACTGAGAGAATCAACATGAACCACACCAATGTGTGACCCCGCTTACGTGAAAGGATATTTACTTTGAAAGCAACGCTTTACAAACTACCATTCGCAATATTTTCCCGCGACCTGTTAGAAATGGGTTCATTTCAGCAGTTGCCAGAGCGCACAGATAACAGGTGACACCGCGCTTGTGCAGCTATCATGACATAGGAAGCCTGTATGTACATACGTGTAAAATACTAGAAGAGATAGAGGGGCTGGCCAGTACTTACCTCAGCTCAGTACAGCCGATAGATACACATAAAACAGAACTGAAAATTTACATTCCTAGCTTTCGGAACTTTGTTCCTTCATCAGGGAGGAGAGAGGGGAAAAAAGGGAAGAAGGGAAAGTGGATTCAGTTACTCACAACCCAGGTTATGAAGCAACAGGGAAAGGTAAACAGGGAGGGTAGCAAGGATGGAGGCATGGTTGTCAGAGGGAGCCAAAGATATTCTACTGTAAGTACTGTGCCAGCTTCAAACCAAAGAGGATGCATACAGAAGTAAAGAGGTATATAGTATAAAGACAAACACAATTATGTAGGATGAAAAGATGCGTGAATGGCTAAAGAGGAAAGGGAAAGAGGAGAAGACTGAAGAGTGAATGGGAGTGAGGTTGTTTAACGTAGGTTCAGTCCAGGGGGATGGCGGGATGAAAGGATGTGTTGGAGTGCAAGTTCCCATCTCCGCAGTTCAGAGGGACTGGTGTTGGGTAGGAGAAGCCAAATGGCACATATGATGTAGCAGGTTCCTAGGTCCCTATAATTATGCTGGAGGGCATGCTCCGCTACTGGGTATTGGGCATCTCCTAGGCGGACAGTTCGTCTGCGTCCGTTCATGCGCTCAGCCAGTTTGGTTGTTGTCATGCCGATGTAAAAGGTTGTGCAGTGCAGGCATGTCAGTTGATAAATGAATTGTGTAGTTTCACACGTAGCCCTGACTTGAATTGTGTATGTTTTACCAGTAGCGGGGCTGGAGTAGGTGGTTGTGGGGGGATGCATGGGGCAGGTTTTGCAGCGGGGTCAGTTACAGGGGTAGGAACCATTGGGTAGAGAAGGTAGTCTGGGAATATTGTAGGGTTTAACAATGATGTTATGGAGGTTAGGGGGGCGACAAAAGGCAACTCTGGGTGGTGTGGGGAGAATTTTGTCAAGGGATGATCTCATTTCAGGGGTTGACTTGAGAAAGTCATATCCCTGGCGGAGTAATTTGTTGATGTTTTTGAGGCCAGGATAATATTGGGTGACAAGGGGGATGCTTCTGTGTGGTCTGGGGGTTGGAACATTGTTGTTGGATGGGGAGGAATGTATTGCTCGGGAAATCTGTTTGTGGACAAGGTCTGCAGGATAGTTGCGGGAGAGGAAAGCACTGGTCAGGTTATTGGTGTAGTTGTTGAGGGATCATCACTGGAGCAGATACGTTTGCCACGAATACCTAGGCTGTAGGGAAGGGAGCGTTTGATGTGGAAAGGATGGCAGCTATCAAAGTGAAGGTACTGTTCTTTGTTTGTGGGTTTGATATGGACAGAGGTGTGGATGTGAGCTTCAACAAGATGAAGGTCAACATCCAGGAAGGTGGCTTGGGTTTTGGAGAAGGACCAGGTGAAATTCAGATTCGAAAAGGAGTTGAGGTTATGGAGGAAATTAAGGAGTGTTTCTTCACCATGAGTCCAGACCACAAAGATGTCATCTATAAACCTATACCAGGCCAGGGGAAGCAGCTGTTGGGTCTTCAGGAAAGCCTCCTCCATGCGGCCCATGAAGAGGTTGGCATAGGAGGGAGCCATCCTGGTTCCCATGGCCATTCCCCTGATTTGTTTGTAGGTCTGGCATTCAAAAGTGAAGTAATTATGGGTGAGGATGAAGTAGGTAAGTGTGATAAGGAACGAGGTTTTTGGAAGATCTTCGGGTGGGCGTTGGGAGAGGTAGTGCTCAAGGGCAGAGAGACCATGGGTATGTGGGATGTTTGTGTAAAGGGATGTAGCATCTATGGTGACAAGAAAGGTTTCAGGTGGGAGAGGAGTGGGAATGGATTTGAGGCGTTCTAGGAAGTGGTTTGTGTCTTTGATGTAGGATGGGAGTCTGCGGGTGATAGGTTGTAGGTGCTGGTCTACCAGAGCTGAGATACGTTCGGTTGGGGATTTGAAGCCTGCTACAATGGGACGGCCAGGATGGTTCTCTTTGTGGATTTTGGGTAATAGGTAGAAGGTAGGGGTACGTGGCTCAGGTGGAGTGAGTAAGTCTATGGAAGCCGTTGTGAGGCCTTGTAAGGGACCTTGGATTTTTAGGATTTTTTGCAGCTCAGTCTGGATGGAGGGAATGGGATCCTGGGTAACAGCTTTGTAGGTTGAGGTGTCAGAGAGTTGACGCAGTTCTTCTGCCACATACTCCACACGGTCAAGTACGACAGTTGTGGAGCCTTTATCTGCCGGGGGGATGACAATAGAGCGGTCTATTTTCAGCTCCTTAATGGCACGGGATTCAGCTGGGGTGATTGTTTTGTCCCTTTTGTTAGCTATCACTTACGTCTGTCATCTTAACACTTTGTCTTCTCCCGTGTTTTATATATACATAAATAAATATTTTCGTCACCAACTGTGCTAGTTTCATCTTCCTCCTATTATCTTGTTCCGTTTATAGTCCTCTTCTCTTTTTTATTTATTGATTTATTTATTCAACATTCCATAGTTTTAACGTTCGTTATTCGCTGTTTCCCAGCCAACAATCACTGCCAACAATCTCTTCCACACCTACCAGTATCATCCATTTCCGTCGATTTCTTGTTGCTGGCGATATTTTTGTGCCATTGGCTATCTTTCTCTGCCAAAAGAAAAATTTTTTGGGACATTTCTGCCCCACCTGCGATCTTTTTTGCGGCACTCGCGATCTTTTTTGCGGCAGGCGCGATCGATTTTGCGGCACGCGCGATCGCTTTTGCGGCACGCGCGATCTTTTTTCGCCACTCGCTATCTCTGTTTTTGAGCTACGTGTGTTCTTTTTCCCCTGATCTGGACATACTTGCTTGGTCTGGTCAACTTTTTCCGTATTTTTCTTATTTAGTGGTCTTCCTTTGGTATTGAACATTACCAACACAATTTCTTTCCTTCTCGTCCTTCCCTCCGTGTTTTACTCCTTCTTATGATTACTATTTCAACTTTAGTTATTTAATTTCCCTACCCACCAGTTACCCACTATGTACCCTAATCCTATACCACATTATTTACATTCATTCCGGAAACATGCATTCACCGTAGCCAAACTGCAATCCCACATACTTTTCCTCCAGTCCTGCTTAACCTTTGGAATTACCCCTAAAGGGCTTACCTTAAAAGTTCCCATCTCCGGGTGCAATTCCTCAATTCCTCCTTCCACCAGTCTCTCCTGGACTTCCAGAACCTTCAATCCTTAGCCCTTACCCAACTTGTCCTGAATCTCTACACTACTTCATGTAACCACCACTCCCAACAGCTCCTATCTCTCTTCAAAGTCCTCCACCTCTCAAACCCTTGCTTGGAGAACACACTGAGGAACATCATCCTAGAAGCCAGCTGCAAACTTGAGTTCCATGCCACACACCACCTGAAAAAACTATCCACAGTGCTAGTGCAACACCTAAGAAGTGGGGGCCCTCTCCCTATCCCTCACAAACACCAACCACAACAGAACCTTCAACAAACCACCATCATAGCCAACAAACCTAGCCTAGCCACCATACTCAATCTCCCCATCCCAGAACATACCCCACACAGACCAAATCTCAACTATAACCACAGTCAAATGCCACATATCACCAGTCCCAATTCAGTCCTAAACCTCTCATCCAGATCCCTCTCTCCTCCAGAGACATCTGTTCTATCAAAAGGCTTAACCTTTAGCCCCACACCTAAATTCAACCACACTGCCCTGGTTAAAGATCTCCTCTCATTCACCTGGAACCTCAACTGGAAATATCACTTTACTACCCAAACACAGCCCCCAAGTACTAGACCCAGTGTTGAACCCTGTCTAGAACAGTTCCGACTGCCTTCTCTTGGGATCCTCCTCCCCTCCCCCAAAACCATCCCTTGCAGACATTTCAGGAATTCCTCACATCCGGTGTTGCCTCCCAGTCCTTCTTGAAGAACATCCCGACAACCCCCAACATCACCCCAGCTGAATCCCGTGCCATTAAGGAGCTGAAAATAGACCGCTCTATTGTCATCCTCCCGGCGGATAAAGACTCCACAACTGTCGTACTTGACCATGTGGAGTATGTGGCAGAAGGACTGCGTCAACTCTCTGACACCTCAACCTACAAAGCTGTTACCCAGGATCCCATTCCCTCCATCCAGACTGAGCTGCAAAAAATCCTAAAAATCCAAGGTCCCTCACAAGGCCTCACAATGGCTTCCATAGACTTACTCACTCCACCTGAGCCACGTACCCCTACCTTCTACCTATTACCCAAAATCCACAAAGGGAACCATCCTGGTCATCCCATTGTAGCAGGCTTCAAATCCCCAACCGAACGTATCTCAGCTCTGGTAGACCAGCACCTACAACCTATCACCCGCAGACTCCCATCCTACATCAAAGACACAAACCACTTCCTAGAACGCCTCAAATCCATTCCCACTCCTCTCCCACCTGAAACCTTTCTTGTCACCATAGATGCTACATCCCTTTACACAAACATCCCACATACCCATGGTCTCTCTGCCCTTGAGCACTACCTCTCCCAACGCCCACCCGAAGATCTTCCAAAAACCTCGTTCCTTATCACACTTACCTACTTCATCCTCACCCATAATTACTTCACTTTTGAATGCCAGACCTACAAACAAATCAGGGGAATGGCCATGGGAACCAGGATGGCTCCCTCCTATGCCAACCTCTTCATGGGCCGCATGGAGGAGGCTTTCCTGAAGACCCAACAGCTGCTTCCCCTGGCCTGGTATAGGTTTATAGATGACATCTTTGTGGTCTGGACTCATGGTGAAGAAACACTCCTTAATTTCCTCCATAACCTCAACTCCTTTTCGAATCTGAATTTCACCTGGTCCTTCTCCAAAACCCAAGCCACCTTCCTGGATGTTGACCTTCATCTTGTTGAAGCTCACATCCACACCTCTGTCCATATCAAACCCACAAACAAAGAACAGTACCTTCACTTTGATAGCTGCCATCCTTTCCACATCAAACGCTCCCTTCCCTACAGCCTAGGTATTCGTGGCAAACGTATCTGCTCCAGTGATGATCCCTCAACAACTACACCAATAACCTGACCAGTGCTTTCCTCTCCCGCAACTATCCTGCAGACCTTGTCCACAAACAGATTTCCCGAGCAATACATTCCTCCCCATCCAACAACAATGTTCCAACCCCCAGACCACACAGAAGCATCCCCCTTGTCACCCAATATTATCCTGGCCTCAAAAACATCAACAAATTACTCCGCCAGGGATATGACTTTCTCAAGTCAACCCCTGAAATGAGATCATCCCTTGACAAAATTCTCCCCACACCACCCAGAGTTGCCTTTTGTCGCCCCCCTAACCTCCGTAACATCCTTGTTAAACCCTACAATATTCCCAGACTACCTTCTCTACCCAGCGGTTCCTACCCCTGTAACTGACCCCGCTGCAAAACCTGCCCCATGCATCCCCCCACAACCACCTACTCCAGCCCCGCTACTGGTAAAACATACACAATTCAAGGCAGGGCTACGTGTGAAACTACACAATTCATTTATCAACTGACATGCCTGCACTGCACAGCCTTTTACATCGGCATGACAACAACCAAACTGGCTGAGCGCATGAACGGACACAGACGAACTGTCCACCTAGGAGATGCCCAATACCCAGTAGCGGAGCATGCCCTCCAGCATAATTATAGGGACCTAGGAACCTGCTACACCGTATATGCCATTTGGCTTCTCCCACCCAACACCAGTCCCTCTGAACTGCGGAGATGGGAACTTGCACTCCAACACATCCTTTCATCCCGCCATCCCCCTGGACTGAACCTACGTTAAACAACCTCACTCCCATTCACTCTTCAGTCTTCTCCTCTTTCCCTTTCCTCTTTAGCCATTCACGCATCTTTTCATCCTACATAGTTGTGTTTATCTTTATACTATATACCTCTTTACTTCTGTATGCATCCTCTTTGGTTTGAAGCTGGCACAGTACTTACAGTAGAATATCTTTGGCTTCCCTCTGACAACCATGCCTCCATCCTTGCTACCCTCCCTGTTTACCTTTCCCTGTTGCTTCATAACCTGGGTTGTGAGTAACTGAATCCATTTTCCCTTCTTCCCTTTTTTCCCCTCTCTCCTCCCTGATGAAGGAACAAAGTTCCGAAAGCTAGGAATGTAAATTTTCAGTTCTGTTTTATGTGTATCTATCGGCTGTACTGAGCTGAGGTAAGTACTGGCCAGCCCCTCTATCTCTTTGTTAGTATTTGTTTCACATCTTATATGAGATTTTCCATTAATCATTAAAATACTAGAAGATCATACATTATGTCACAAAAGAAACAAGACATCAGAGGATACTCCAAGAGCATCGGAACTTCATGAACCATACTAAAATGTGCACATTTAAAGTGCATACTTAAAGTGCACATTCGTATGTCCAGATTCCCATTGAAGTAGACCTCGACCTGATATTAAGCTTTTCAGTGTGGTTTTCGGAATGTAAATTTTCTTGGGGCACCAGTACTCTATTATATTATGTTTGGTTCTTTATTATGGCAAAATGCCACATGTGCTAGAAGATGAAAATGTGCACTTGAAATGCAGCAAACAGTTGAAACTAGCCAGTACTGTGGAATTAAACATCTCGTTTCAAATACATTGACTGCCTCTGCAGAAAAAGTTTATAAAAGTCAAATTTCTTTGGCAAACAGACAATAATAACTTCATTGTTCTGCAAGGCGATTAATGCTTGACTGTCAGAAAAGTGGAAATAAAATAAAATCTGAAACTAATGACATATTTTAGCCTTGCGTAATTATGTGAATGCATTTTAATTCACTTGACAGCTCCCAGCCACAGATATTCGTTTTGTTTTCATTTGACGTGAGAGTAAACGAGGGGGAAAAAGCAAAATCACTAAATGTAAACACGGGTCACGTGGAGACTACCCACTATAACTCAGACTGCTCTGCGCATCAGCCCCAGATCTACGGTAATTGCAAACCAGGTCAATACTAAAAAAATCGCATTTTCAAAAATATGTTCATCTTGTAGCGCATATCTTTCTGAAGAGTCTGAAACATAAAACACATGTGTTCGAGGAAATGAAGGCATATTATTTGGTCCTAAGTGTGGCAAAGTGCAATGGCACGCCTCTTTGTAAAGCATTCTTGTACCGCACGTCACTGTATTTCGCTCCGTGGAATTGAAACGTGTGTATTTTGTAATGGATGACATTAAACTATATTCAGGACAGTGGAAATTGAAATGTCCTGTGGTGCCTCTCCTGCTCCCAGTCGCCCGGTTTGACAGCCTGCCCCTCTTAAAAAAAATCTCACAATTAATAGCAGATGGGATTATTTGAAAGGAGAAAATATAAAAATGCAGTAAATGAAGCAGGCAAAAAGGAACACAAACGTCTCAAAAATGAGATCGACAGGAAGTGCAAAATGGCTAAGCAGGGTTGACTAGAGGACAAATGTAAGGATGTAGAAGTATGTATCACTAGGGGTAAGATAGATACTGCCTACAGGAAAATTAAAGAGACCTTTGGAGAAAAGAGAATCACTTGTATGAATATTAAGAACTCAGATGGAAACCCAGTTCTACGCAAAGAAGGGAAAGCAGAAAGGTTGAAGGAGTATATAGAGGGTTTATACAAGGGCGATGTACTTGAGGACATTGTAATTCTGTCAGAGACAGCAAAGGACTTAGAAAAGCAGTTGAAGGGAATGGATAGTGTCTTGAAAGGAGGATATAATATGAACATCAACAAAAGCAAAACGAGGATAATGGAATGTAGTCGAATTAAGTCAGGTGATGCTGAGGGAATTAAATTAGGAAATGAGACACTTAAAGTAGTAAAGGAGTTTTGCTATTTGGGAAGCAAAATAACTGATGATGGTCAAAGTAGAGAGGATATCAAATCTAGACTGGCAATAGCAAGGAAAGCGTTTCTGAAGAAGAGAAATTTGTTAACATCGAGTATAGATTTAAGTGTCAGGAAGTCGTTTCTGAAAGTATTTGTATGGAGCGTAGCCATGTATCGAAGTGAAACATGGACGATAACTAGTTTGGACAAGAAGAGAATAGAAGCTTTCAAAATGTGGTGCTACAGAAGAATGCTGAAGATTAGATGAGTAGATCATATAACTAATGAGGAGGTATTGAATAAGATTGGGGAGATGAGAAGTTTGTGGCACAACTAGACTAGAAGAAGGGATCGATTGGTAGGAAATGTTCTGAGGCATCAAGGGATCACCAATTTAGTATTGGAGGGCAGCGTGGAGGGTAAAAATCGTAGAGGGAGACCAAGAGATGAATACACTAATCAGATTCAGAAGGATGTAGGTTGCAGTAGGTACTGGAAGATGAAGAAGCTTGCACAGGATAGAGTAGCATGGAGAGCTGCATCAAACCAGTCTCAGGACTGAAGACCACAACAACAACAGGATTATTTGTAATCGGGAGAACAAGAACTCTTCAGAAAATTTGCACTCTTTATTGCCTATTAGCTAATAACTTGCTGTTTTGTGTGATATAAAATTAAATATAGGATACATAAAACCAATAAAGACAAGAGATAAGTGAGAAATTACACATTTCTTCAGTCCTTAGATCCTAGCATTTTTTCTCTCTCTAATCTTGCTATAGCTTTACATGGCGTACTTACCTTTCTGCGAAAGAATCTATTACCTCATCAAAGTTCGTCAAACATTTTGCTACATGAAAAATCAAAATGTCGTTATCTAATACTGAAAATGCTGTTAACACAAATTATACCCAACACCGGTATGGTTTCTCAATCTGATTACGCCTATTTTCCACTGATTGCTAGATAAAACAAAATAGGCCTTTCTGATATTGCAGCCATTTTGTAACACGCACCAAATAAACAAGATTGTTTTGGCACAAATGGCCATTTTGATAACAAGACAGAATATAATTCGCGAAGTACCATTATAAAATGCCTATTAGGCCTACTAACAGCTAAAAGCCTTATGTTAGGTAATAGTTTCACATTTCATTCATACACATCAGTTTCTCAAGCATGAGATCGAAAAGTAGTATTGTTGTTGTTGTTGTTGTTGTTGTGGTCTTGAGTCCTGAGACTGGTTTTATGCAGCTCTCCATGCTACTCTATCCTGTGCAAGCTTCTTCATCTTCCAGTACATACTGCAATCTACATCCTTCTGAATCTGTTTAGTGTGTTCATCTCTTGGTCTCCCTCTACGATTTTTACCCTCCACGTTGCCCTCCAATACTAAATTGGTGATCCCTTGATACCTCAGACCATGTCCTACCAATCGATCCATTCTTCTAGTCAAGTTGTGCCACAAACTTCTCTTCTCCCCAATTCTATTCAATACCTCCTCATTAGTTATGTGATCTACCCATCTAATCTTCAGCATTCTTCTGTAGCACCACATTCCAAAACCTCTATTCTCTTCTTGTCCAAACTATTTATCGTACATGTTTCACTTCCACACATGACCACACTCCATACAAATACTTTCACAAACGACTTCCTGACACTTAAATCTATACTCGATGTTAACAAATTTCTCTTCCTCAGAAACGCTTTCCTTGCCATTTCCAATTTAGATTTGATATCATCTCTACTTCAACCATCTTGAGTTATTTTGCTCTCCAAATAGCAAAACTCCTTTACTACTTTAAGTGTCTCATTTCCTAATCTAATTCCCTCAGCATCAACCGACTTAATTCGACTACATTCCATTATCCTCGTTTTGCTTTTGTTGATGTTCATCTTATATCATCTTTTCAAGACACTATCCATTCCGTTCAACTGCTCTTCCAAGTCCTTTGCTGTCTCTGACAGAATTACAATGTCATCAGTGAACCTCAAAGTTTTTATTTCATCTCCATGGATTTTAATACCTACCACAAATTTTTCTTTTGTTTCCTTCACTGCTTGCTCAACATACAGATTGAATAACATCGAGGAGAGGCTACAACCCTGTCTCACTCCCTTCCCAACCACTGCTTCTCTTTCATACCCCTCGAGTCTTATAACTGCCATTTGGTTTCTATACAAATTGTAAATAGCCTTTCGCTGCCTGTATTTTACCCCTGCCACCTTCAGAATTTGAAAGAGAGTATTCCAGTCAACATTGTCAAAAGCTTTCTCTAAGTCTACAAATGCTAGAAACCTAGGTTTCCCTTTCCTTGATCTAGCCTGTGAGATAAGTCGTAGGGTGAGTATTGCCTCACGTGTTCCAATATTTCTACAGAATCCAAACTGATCTTCCCTGAGGTCGGCTTCTACTAGTTTTTCCATTTGTCTGTAAAGAATTTGCGTTAGTATTTTGCAGCCGTGACTTATTAAACTGGTAGTTTGATAATTTTCACATCTGTCGACACCTGCCTTCTTTGGGATTGGAATTATTATATTCTTCTTGAAGTCTGAGGGTATTTCACCTGTCTCATACATCTTGCTCACCAGATGGTAGAGTTTTGTCAGGGCTGGCTCTCCCAAGGCTGTCAGTAGTTCTAATGGAATGTTATCTACCCCCGGGGCCTTGTTTCGACTCAGGTCTTCAGTGCTCTGTCAATCTCTTCTCGCAGTATCATATCTCCCATTTCATCTACATCTACATCCTCTTCCGTTTCCATAATATTGTCCTCAAGTACATCGCCCTTGTATAGACCCTCTATATACTCCTTCAACCTTTCTGCTTTCCCTTCTTTGCTTAGAACTGGGTTTCCATCTGAGCTCTTGATATTCATACAAGTGGTTCTCTTTTCTCCAAAGGTCTCTTTAAGTTTCCTGTAGGCAGTATCTATCTTACCCCTAGTGAGATAAGCCTCTACATCCTTACATTTGTCCTCTAGCCATCCCTGCTTAGCCATTTTGCACTTCCTGTCGATCTCATTTTTTAGATGTTTGTATTCCTTTTTGCCTACTTCATTTACTGCATTTTTACATTTTCTCCTTTCATCAATTAAATTCAATATTTCTTCTGTTACCCAAGGATTTCTACTAGCCCTCGTCCTTATACCTATTTGATCCTCTGCTGTCTTCGCTATTTCATCCCTCAAAGCTACCCATCCTTCTTCTACTGTATTTCTTTCCCCCATTCCTGTCAATTGTTCCCGTATGCTCTCCCTGAAACTCTCTACAACCTCTGGTTCTGTCAATTTATCCAGGTCCCATCTCCTTAAATTCCCACCTTTTTGCAGTTTCTTCAGTTTTAATCTACAGTTCATAACCAATAGATTGTGGTCAGAGTCCACATCTGCCCCTGGAAATGTCTTACAGTTAAAAACCTGGTTCCTAAATCTCTGTCTTACCATTATATAATCTATCTGAAACCTGTCAGTATCTCCAGGCTTCTACCATGTACACAACCTTCTTTTATGATTCTTGTACCAAGTGTTAGCTATGATTAAGTTGTGCTCTATGCAAAATTCTACCAGGTGGCTTCCTCTTATGAATTTTTATATAAATTTGGAATCGTCTTATTCTTCCACAATTTGAGTGATGTCCCTGTTTCTTCTCCTTCCTCGTTCTAACAAACAATCTTGTCATCACCAATTCTGTAGCTGTTCCTGCCATTGTCAAAATTTGTTCGCCGATTAACTCCACTAACCCTGCCAGAATCACAGGTTTGGTTATCCCACGATTATTTTCCGGTTAGGCGCTACCACGTTTTTGTACAACACGTTTTCTGCTTCTGCATTACTTTCAAAATAGAACTTAAGCGGCTGCTAGCCAGGGGCTGTACAACTGGTCCTTACTAGTATAGCGATCAGGTCAAAAAATTTCTGTCAAAATTTCATTCTTGGATACACGGAGAAGATAATACGTAATCTTTCTCACCTGTTATTCCTGTCAGTTGTTTATTTCCATTCTGGTAGTCTGAATCTATAGATTTCGCTAGTAATTATAACAATGCTGATCATTCCAAAACCCAATCAACCACACAATCAGACAGCTATTGGCATTCATCCGTTCGGCTTTACTTCGCTCAGCTCATATAGCCCCGTCCCCTTTTGTCTGCTGAAAGTTTATTTCTAGATACGATGAGGATTCTCCTGACACATCACGCATTAAAAAATCAACTTATGATTCATTCAGAAATCAACTTAAATGGGTTCAAAAACCAACAGGGAAGCATTTCAAAATCATATGAATAATCGATACATAAACTTGCGCTGGATGCTAGGCGACTTGTGAAACAAGTTCTTTTCCTCAAGAATATGAATTTGGCGCCCCCTTTTCCTGGTAACATCTAGATGCTTACTGCGACTGCTTGCACAGCCTACAGCCACATTCTTGTAGCCAGAAGCGGGAGAATCTACAACTCAAACATGTCTCTACTGCGCATGCGCACGAACCTGCTCGTTACTCTAAAATGAATCTAATGTAAACAGTTGTGACTTTACGCTCATCGGAGGCAATTTGTTGTTATGAAGCATTGCATAGTCTTCTTAAAGCCTTTGACACATTTTGCTGTTGGCAGACACTTGCACGAGCAGTGTGTTTCGTTGTTGTATATGGTGCGTTTCCTTTGCAATTTTTCGTTTTTTTTTTTTTTTCTCTTGTTTATGTTTTATTGTTGAAGTATTATTCTGCAGTAGCGGGATATAGTAATATCCTTTGTTAGAGTATCGGTTCTTACCAGTCAAAATTACAAAAATTTAACTGAAAACTAAAACAATGAAAAATTCCCGGAATTCTAAAAAATTCCTGGGTTTTTCCCAGTTTTCTCCCAGATGAAAAAATTCCCTGGTTTTTCCCGCATCTCCTGGTTGTCCCGTGGCGTATACACCCTGAGGTTGCAGTAGCTGCTCAGAGATGAAGAAATTGCATGGGATAGAGTAGCATGGAGAGCAGCACCAAACCTGTCTTCACACTGAAGACCAAACAACAACAACAACAACAACAACAACCTGCGGAACAGACAGTACCAAACGGAAGGGACCATGATAATACAAACAAACTGAGATGACTAAAGCAAATGTAAATTTAAACTACATCTAATCACCAAAGAAACTGATACGGGCATGTGTATTCAAATACAGAGACACGTAAACAGGAGACTTGTAAACAGGCAGGATACAACGCTGCAATTGGCAATGCCTATATAAGCAAACAAGTGTCTGGCGCAGTTGTTAGATCAGTTACTGTTGCTACAGTGGCAGGTTATCAAGATTTAAGTGAGTTTGAATGTGGTGTTATAGTTGGCACATGAGCAATGGGACACAGCATCTCCGATGTACTGATGAAATGGGGATTTTTCCATACAACCGTCTCACAAGTATACCGTGAATATGAGGAATCCACCAAAACATCAAAGCTTTGACACTGTCGAAAAAAGATACTGCAAGAACAGGACCAACAATGACTGAAGACAAGCGTTCAATGTGACAGAAGTGCAACCCTTCTGCAACTTGCTGCAGATTTCAATGAAGGGCCATCAACAAGTGCCAGTGTGTGAGCTATTCAATAAAACATCACTGATATGGGCCTTTGGAGCCGAAGGCCCACACGTATACCCTTGATGACTGCATGACACAAAGCTTTACACCTAGCCTGGGCCTGTCAACACTGACATTGGATTGTTGAGGACTGGAAACATGTTGCCTGGTTGCATGAGTCTCATTTCAAATTGTATCAAGTGGATGGATGTGTAAGGGTAGGGAGACTACCTCATGAATCCATGGGCCCTACATGTCAACAGAGGACTGTTCAAGCTGGTAGAGGCTCTGTAATGGTGTGGGGCATTTGCAGTTGGTGTGATATTGGACGCCTGATATGTCTAGATATGACTCTGACAGGTGACACGTATGTAAGCATACTGTATGATCACCTGCATCCATTCATGTCGACTGTCATTCCGACAGACTTTGGAAATTCCACCAGGAGAACGCGACACCTCACACATCCAGAATTGCTACAGAGTGGCTCCAGGAATGCTCTTCTGAGTTTAAACACTTCAGCTGGCCACCACACTGCCCAGACATGAACATTATTTAGCACATCTCGGATGCCTTGCATCGTGCTGTTCAGAAGAGATCTCCACCCACTCGTATTTATGGACAGCCCTGCAGGATTCAAGGTGTCAGTTCCCTCCAGTACTACTTCAGACACTAGCTGAGTCCATGCCATGTCACATTGTGGCACTTCTGTGTGCTTGCGGGGGCCCTACGTGATATTAGGCAGGCTCTTCAGTGTATGAGAAACAATGATAAAATGGTAGGCATGATTGAACAAAAAGAATTGCAGACTAGAAGCAGAATGTGTTATGTACAACTCACTTTAAGTGTGGCTGCAGAAATGTTATGTGGATGTAGGCTCTCCTCATGTACACTGTTGGTGGAAAGCACTTGGGTTTCCAGCCGGGTAGTTGTGTTAATATACAGCAATGTCTCGACAAATGCAATACTCATCATCTTCTGGTGCAGTGTCAAGTTATGCAGGTGCTGTGATGCTGAAGCTCTTTTCAGACATTAAGTTTCATTTTCCATTGTTTGTAGTGGTGGAAAAAGTTTTCATTTATTGCGCATTTTGTTCTGTATGTTTGATTTACATACTGTGCTTTCTTTATTTAGTTTTGATTTTTGAAGTGAAATGAAACTCAGTTTATTTCCAAATTATTATTGAGCAGCAGGACCAGTATTGGAAGCTTCATTTCAGTCTCAACTTATCATTTTTTAATTTAATATTTGGAAAAAGGTATCATTTTATTCACAAGTGTCTTAATCGCAATTATTACAGTGTACAGGGTGAACCACCTAATACTCACACCATAAATATTGCAGAGGCGGAAAGTGCTGTTGATGTGCCGTTTTCACAGAATGGATTGGTAGTCATGGTTCTTGCTGCTATCCAATAAACAGAGTGTAATAATACTTAGAAAGTATATTTTTTGTGCAAGTGTACATCTTTTGCATGGAACAACACCTACTGACATTAACAAACTAAAAGTGGAGTAAATTAGAATGTCAGTGGTGTTTGTTATATGATTCTAATGTGAGTCATTTACATGATATTTTTGAAAAGTTTTCACACCGACATTCATTTGTGCCATTCGGCTTGCGTAGTTGCTAGGTATGATGTTATGTTTTCTTACAGTGTGTTTATGTGTTCTTTGAGTGCACTGCGACTTGCTAGTCAGTGTGTGGCAGTCCAATTAGTAGGTTATGAGAAGACAAATGCATTTACCAATGCAGAAAAGGCTGACATACACATGGTGTATGGATGGAAAGCAGTTCATTCCTGAACAGTGTATGCGGCAAGGTATCTCAATAGATGTCAATGATCTTGGCAATAATTTATCAGCCTCTTGATCCAGTTAAGTGAAAGAAGAAATGTAACACCTAGACAACATAACATAACAGAAGGAAACAAGTTACAACAGAAGAGGGGAAAATCAATGTTCTTGTCGGCTATATTAGAACAAATAAGCCCTCGGTCACAAATATTAAGCCAAAATTGACCAGGTTTTAGGACAGTTAGTCGAATTCTGAAGACGACGCTCATAGTAGCGTCGTCTTCAGAATTCGACTAACTGTCCTAAAACATATTAGGTATATAATACATTAATAAAATTAAAGTTTGTACTGACTGGAAAAAGATGCAATACGTACAAGTCACATATTAAAAAAGATCTAAGCCGGAAAGGCAACGTCATGAATAGTTGTAAGTAAGATGGTGAGCCGCTAAGGGCTGCTCGTACTTTAGTGAACAAGGGTTGCACACTAAAGTACGAGTAGCCCTTAGCGGCTCACCATCTTACTTACAACTATTCATGACGTCGCCTTTCCGGCTTAGATCTTTTTTAATATGTGACTTGTAAGTTCTGCATCTTTTTCCAGTCAGTACAAACTTTAATTTTATTAATGTATTATATACCTAATATGTTTTAGGACAGTTAGTCTAATTCTGAAGATGACGCTCATAGTAGCTTCGAAACCTGGTCAATTTTGGCTTAATATTTGTGACCGAGGGCTTATTTGTTCTAATATAATTCTGACACGGTCACTGAACCTTAGCAGCTATGTTCAAAGTTTTACATTCTTGTTGGTGTTGCAGTTTCTCTGCGTGTTAGCGCTCATGCGATCGCACTAGGAAGTAACACGAGTGAGGCAAGTGCCCTATGCTTTTTCCATTGACACAGCTTCAATCTCTATCATATCTCTCTCCATCAAGTGCTGCACAGAAATGATTATGAGAATCATGTTAACTTCTGTACATGTGCATTAAGATAGGATACTCCAGATGTATTACGTATCTTGTGTAGTAATAAAGCAGCAATCATGGCCAGGTAAACCACTGAAACTTGCAGTATTGGTCTGTTATCAATCCCCATTGGCTTCATCAGGCACATCATCAGCATTCATGGAGTATAAACATGTGGTGTAGAATAGTGAACCATCAGCTCATAGCATAGGCCCGGTTTTCATAGATGGAACACAAAACACACAAAAATATCGCACTCTCCTAACAGACCATCTTCCGTAGATGCTAGAAGACATTCCTCTGCAGGCTAAGAGGAATCTGTGGTATCAAAATGATGGTTGTCCAGCCCATAGTGCACAAAGTACTACAGTGTGTCTTCACAAATTGTTCCAAATCATTCGACTGGACACAGAGGAACTGTACCTTGGCTGGCCTCTTCCCTGGATTTCATGCCTGTACATTTCTTTCTGCAGAGAAAGCTGAAAGACACTGTCTACAACGACATAACAACAACACCTGATGATATGCAACAACCTATTACTGCAGCCTGATTAGACCTCTCTGCTGAAATGCTAGAATGTTTGCGGCAGTCATTCCATATCACACTGGAAGCTTGTACTGCTGGTTGTCGTTCTGAACACAAACTGTGATGATCAGTTGTCTCGTTACTGGTCAGAATTCACATAACTAGTGTATGCACTTGTGTTGTTTGTTAATGATGCTACCACCGGTATTGCGCAAGTGTTGGGGTGAGAACTTTTCAAAACATATCTCATAAATGACATGCACTATAATCCAGCAACAAACACCACTGACATTCTAATTTACCCCACTTTTAGTCTCTTAATGCAAATGGGCATTAGTATAATTAAATAAGTGTATGTCTGCACAAAAAATACACTTTTGTGTTACAAGTTTTGGGTGATTCCCCCTGAATATATTAGTGTTTGCCAGTTTCAACTGTACTGGTTCATCATCAGAACTAAAAAAACCCAGCATCTTTTAACAAAAGTAACACATAAAGGCATCATCTATCATTCACTGTGATTGTTTAAAAGATATCTAACAAATGTGAGCAAGACACCTGTGAGTAAAAAAATCTTTGAGTGAGGGCAGGTGATGGTGCATTGGGAAGCGCACATCGTTTGGTATGTTCGGCATAGCACGAATCGTCTGCATCCCCTCGGTAGTGCCGTAGGTCCACCTAGCATTGGCTGCACTCTAATGCAGCCCACCAAGTGTGATAGGCGGAGATAGCCCAAAACCGCAGGTTGGCAGGCAGCTGCACCAAATGAACAAACTGGGCTGCACAGGCCTGCAGGCTCAGAAGACTGCATGGCAGGCCACTCAGCACTACTCTGCTGTGAGGTCTGTGGCTTTGTCTTGCAAGCTGGATAGTGCTGGTTGTGCTCTTGTTGCAGTGACACTAACAACAGATTTCTTGCCACATGTAGTTGGTATTGTTACGGCCACATGTAGAAAGTGTTGTTTCAAGCAGTGGAGAATGGCAAAACAGAGGCAGCCGGCAACCGAGGCGTTGCGAAGCAGGCAGGCACAGATAGCCTTGCTGACAGCAGCAGTCAACCAACAGGCTGACATAAGGGTGCACACAGACCGAGCTCCGAGCAAAGCCTGGAGAGTGCTGAGTAAAGGGAAGTGAGGCCAGCACGCTAAGTTACACTGCAATATACTGTGGGAGTAATAACAAAAAGCTACCACCGAGGGTAAAAAGACGTCCTCCTGCCAGACATAAATAGTGGAGCGCAGGCAGCAACAGACAGAAGCCATTAGGAAGCAGTTCAGATCTGAGGTTGGGCGTGGTCTGTGTCCGAAACTTCGTAGGTGACAATTCCGGAAGTCTGTTCCAGCTCACAGGAGTCATCCGTTCGCCGCCAGATGTCAATTTCAGATCTGGAGGTCGGCCCAAGTTCAGTCAGCACCATGGCTGACTAACTACAGCAAGAACTTCCAGCAGGACCGGCTGCAACGTGGTCTTGGTCACAGGCACCGCCGGGGACTGACCCCCGGACTTCACGGTAACCCGGCCCCATGGTGCGTGGTCCGTCCATGATGGGACCTTGTGGACATCGCGACTGACAGCTTCCCAGCTGCCAGTGCAGCAGGCATTGTCAGCTGACCTCACGGCGACACGGCTCCGTGGGCGTGCCCACACTGGGGCACCGAGCAGTGACGAGTTCATCTCAACCACAGGGCACCCTGGCTTCAGCGGAGCACTGGTGGCCTGAGGCTCCCGAGTGGGATCAGCGGCACGCGTTGCGCACATTATCGGAGAATCTACACAGCAGCAGCCAGGCGGAGGGATCCGCAGGGCTGGGCAGCGATGAAGAGAGATAAATTGTAAAGAAAGTTCAATAAATAATTGTAAAACTCCATGGCATCTCAGTCTTTGGCACAGCCACTGTGTCTGCTGCTAACAAGTGGTGCAGAAGTCATAACAGTATCTTTCATCTCTGTTGACAAGATTATTGTGAAACTGTACTTTAGTCACACATGCCTGCAGTGCTCCTTACAGCATTTTGAAATGCAACACCGTGCTTGCCCAATGTACCAATGGCCACATTCACAGGTGATGAATGAATCAGGAATATGCAGCATTGCCTGCGAATGTGGCCAACAGTACATTGAGGAAATGCAGTGCTATATTTCAGAACAAGAAGCACATCAAGTAAGTGCGAGTGGTTGGGAATGCCCACACAGAGACGCGAATGGAGCAAATGCTACTCCCACCACTACAGCCTCACCTCCCTCCCCACCTACTGACCATGCAATATATGGCCACCTGTAGCCAGTTGGAGGAGGGCATTCCATTACCATAAATATCACAGCATCTGCATGTCTCAACAATTCACCAGAAGGTGATGGGTATCACACTTGTTGAAACATCACGATACTTTAACACTGCCACTCGACTAGATATGAGAGAGCTTTTCACCATCTTGGCTTTTGTTTTCAAGTCTCTATAAAACTTTGACTGCACTATTTAAAGTGTGATAACTACAAATAATTTTCACCTAGTTCACATGTGGTAATCAAATGATGAAAACATGTAAAAGAACATTAACTATTCTGAGGTGGTGTGCAATAATCAAGGCAAAAATATGAGTAAGTTAAAATGGAAAAATGCTGACATGAAAAAGATTATATTTTGAGAGAGGGGGAAGGGGGAGGGTGGAGTGGAAGGGAGAGGAAGGAAGAGAGAGAGAGAGAGAGAGAGAGAGAGAGAGAGAGAGAGAGAGAGAGAGAGAGAGAGAGAGAGAACAATAACTCAATCAACAGAGATAGAAGCCAGGTTTTTTTGTGTTAAGCAGAAATTATTAAAGATGTTCCACAAAGTTATTGACACCTCCCACTGTTCTTCAGATACATGAATGAACTTCCCATATACTGTATAGAATATTTAGAACTACTCTTTCTAGCAGCTGAGAGACTTATTACATTCTGTGCTACAAGATAATGAGCAATAGTGTTTCTTAAAATAGTAATTTTTTTCTGCAGGTAGTCTCTCCCACTCAGTTACTGAGTCCATATGGCTGCAGATATTAAAATTGTAGCATGACACTGTGAAATCTAAATAAAAAACCAGACAATTTCTAACAAAAAAGTTAGCATCAGTCACATTGACACCTTAGAAATTGACCCAGACTGATTCTACTACAGTTCCTGACCTATATCTGGATCAGTGCCACAGATCCCAATTCAAATTTCCCTAATGTCATTAATGCACCTTTGATTCAAAGTTTTAGGGAAGATCTTCACAACTGGAGGCCCCCAAGAGATATTGTAGAACTGACCCACAATTTAAAGTGAAGACTGATCAAGTTTACCAGGTGTGCTATAGAGCCATGAATTATAAGATGATCCCTTAATCTGCCACCCAACAGGGAAACTAAGAGAATGCAGTCAGCACTCAAAACAGGCATTGATACTATTTTTGAGGATAGTTTCTGTAAAAGGAAAAAGTCTGGCTGAAATATTATGATCATTAGCGAATTTAATACTTCTTTTAGTGCAGCCATTAACCATAACACCATCACTCAGCTCGTATTCCAACCTACCAATGCCACTCTTATCAAAAGCTATAGTAAATGGAACATGCACACATGATACAGCTACAATAACATGAGTAACGAGTATTGTGGAGGTCTGACCCCCCCCCCAGGATGGTCACTTGTCACTGAAACCAAGTGATACACAGGTATTTTTAAGTGCCAGTATAAAAGGCAAGCACCCATCATCAGTATCGTGGCATCCAACTCTGGCTAGGAACTGTTCAGAATGGGTCACCACACAGCCACTACTGTAGCACAGCCCAAAACTCAATGAGGAACCAGACACCAAGACCCTGGACTATTAGACTCTAAATAATAGAACACGGTTTGTCTGCAGTCACTTCCATCAACACAGGTGTCACAAAGTTTCGCCTGCAGTGATTCACAAAATTCACCCATATAAAGAGAATTGCATTCAATTTTCCTTATTGCCCTAAGGAGCTCTCACATTAAGGTGAGAAGTGTACTGCAAAGTATAAGACAGTAGCTACCCACTTATGGAGAAATATCCATCCTGTACTGGAATAAATGTTACTACTTGCCAACTTTTTCTTCTTCCTAAGCATTCCCACAAATGGATGAGCATTTCAATTCAGCAGATTTTTCCTTACAAGAAAGGTTTCATCACCAGTATTAATGGTAACACAGCATTTTAGAATAAACAAATTTTGACAGTTAATTTGATGTGGCCTTGAAGCCTTTTTATGGCAGCACCACAGATTTTGTTTAAAATCCTCTCAATTTTCAAGCTATGTCTCATCTCAGTAGTGACTCAAACTTTAAGAAATTGTCAGGTAATGCTTGACCACCAGCACTGACATGTCACTCTTATACAGGATATTTAAAAATTGAACATCTAGGGGTGATAAATCACATCATGGAGAACTACTTTTGTTAGAGACAAAATGTCTGCTGACACTTCCTGGTGATACAAAGTCTCTCTTTACTGAATTTGCTGATCTGGGACAATGAGATTTCATCAAACTAGCAGGGTCTACTAATCAGCACACTATCTACACCAGTAAATTGATAAGAATGGTTTTCAACGAGAAAACCTTACAAATGAGTGTCTCTAGGTGGAGGGTGATATTTTATAAGCAAATCAGGAACTTGGCCTCCTCCTCCTCTTCATGCAGAATGAATCAGTATCTCGTCTCCTACCTTTCAAACTTTACAGGCAGAAGTAAATCTGTGAGGATGGGGCGTGAGTCGTGCTTGGGTAGCTCAGTTGGTAGAGCACTTGCCCGTGAAAGGTAAAGGTCCCGAGTTCGAGTCTCGGTCCGGCACACAGTTTTAATCTGCCAGGAAGTTTCATATCAGCGCGCACTCCGCTGCAGAGTGAAAATCTAATTCTGGAAACATCACCCAGGCTGTGGCTAAGCCATGTCTCCGCAATATCCTTTCTTTCAGGAGTGCTTGGGTAGCTCAGTTGGTAGAGCACTTGCCCGGGAAAGGCAAAGGTCCCGAGTTCAAGTCTCGGTCTGGCACACAGTTTTAATCTGCCAGGAAGTTTCATATCAGCGCACACTCCACTGCAGAGTGAAAATCTCATTCTGCAAATAAATTCTGCTCGTAACTGGATGCAGAATTTATGAAGCAGTGGCTCCATCAACAGCAAGAACAGTGACTTCTTGATTGGCAGTTACTGAAATGACAGCAACAGCAGTTGGCCTTACCACAACAACAAATAATGGTGCCGACTATCAGGAACAAAATGACTTCAGCAGTTCCACCAATTCCTTTGCAACTGAATGGTGTTGGCAATTGAGAAACATACTTATGATACCTCCATCATCACTGTACTATCTACAAGGTAACCAATTCAGATTGGAAACATTCACTTTTTCGTTCATAGTCTTCACATAATATGATGGGTTTGCTCCATAAGTTGTCCCCCACAAAATGTCTTGAGAGTTTGTCTTTTGCTGAACATTGCAATCTGCTGATGGGTTATTGTGGTGTCAATCCCATGTGGCATTTGCTCACTTGAAGTTTTACCAACATTGTAAATAACCATCAGAAACCCACAAGGACTGACCTTCAGGGTATTGGCCACCACTGTGCTTTTGTGTTATGTAGAACAATGATGCCAGTCATACACTGACTCCTTGACTTGGGTCCTGCTCCTCCAACTTTTATCTGACACGGACGACTGCTCACAGGCTTTACAGCATGTGGAACTGTCCTTACACGAAGTCCTTAAAGTTGATAAGGCTTCATCATTCACACAGGAAACTGAAAGCCAATGGGAGATTCAGCCCACTGTGTCTGCCGTCACGACTCATATGATAGTAAACATGTCATATCAGCACAACAACAAATCTTACCTTCAAGCCAGCCATCCCAGTAAACATGTTACGCCACACCAACGGAACAGTCTAGAGACATGCAAAAAGGGCACTGACAGCTCAAGTGTGTTGATCTCTCTCTCATAGCTCAATTTTAGAATTTTTTCCACGTTCTCCGTCATGTTGGACCTCCAATCCACATGGTCTACCTTCTTGTCATCAGTGGTTCCACCAACACCTTCACTTTCTCTGTCCACATCAGTTGGCTATTTGCTCTTCGTGTGGCATTAGCAGTCACAGTACTAGCATGTGTCATTTGTCTGACACTCGGAACCATTCATAGAATGCCAAGTCTGATTCTGCAGTACCATCCCTTGTGGTGTCTGATCACAGTTCTCCAACTGCAGTAGTGCATTCTATTGAAACATTGACTCATCCACTTATGGAGGAACCTGTCAAACTGGTATTCACATTATAAGTGAATGGTTTTGAAGTCCCCTTTCAGCTGGATATTGGCACATCTTTTTCTCTCATGAATAGTAAGTACCACCCATGTTGTGTTAGATTCTCCTCACTACTGTCTTATTGTCAGAGAGTAATGGTATATGATGGTTATGACATTCAAGTGAAAGCTGTTTTGATATGGAAGTCTCCTACAAAAAAGTTTCAAGGAAATTTTCCTGTTTGGTTGTTACGTCTGGTAATGCAGAAAATATCTTTGGGTTAGATGTTACAACAGTTTGGGGTTTTCCATTTCAGAGAAAGCGTGCTTGGGTTCCGTGGCTGTACCATATCGCGACACTGATGACTTAACTGCCTCATACTCAGATCTGTTTATCTTGCTTCAGGGCAGGCCGTGGATGTAGCTGTAAAAATTCATTTAAAACCAGGGTCACTGCCTTGCTTCTTGTGGGCCTGCCTGATTGTACACATTCTGCGGTATGGGTTAAGGTCGAACTGGACACGTTGGAGGCCCTCCAGGTGATTGCCCTGTCTCATCGAGCCAATGGGCTTCACCTTTTATAAATGTGAAATAATCGTGAAGAAAAAACAAAAAGAAAAAATGGATGGCAGTCTCCACCTATGTGGTGATTTTATGGCTGTTAACATCCATGTCATCGTTGGATACTTTTCCCGTACCCTGTGCAGAAGACCTGTTCTCCAATTTCAAAATGACATCCATTATACAAGGGCTATCCACAAAGTACATTATGTTTTGGAATTAAAAATAAATAAAGTATTGGAAATTTTTTTATTATATACAGATGGAAGCCACACTTAAATACTACTTTTCTACATAGTTGCCATTTAAATTAATGCACTTATCGTAATAATGGATGAGCTTGGAAATTCCTTCGTCATAAAATTCGGCCACCTGCGCCTTCAATCACTTGGCGACAAGAGTGGACCTTACTCTCAATGCTGCGATTAAGTGGGTTAAGTGTAGGTGGTAGCCATATCTCTTAGGAAAGGAACCTGGTCAACTCAAAACATTCTTTATCTTTCAAAACTAGCTCTCCCTCTGTGATAGTGTTCTCCTGCTGCAAACAAAACATCAATTACCTTTGGTCGATATTTTCCCACCGTTTTGTGCCCCAGGGTTCTTGCACTTCTACATACAGGTCACTGGGGCATTCCTGCATGAAACAGCTTGCATGTCACCATGCCCACTGTCCAGCCATCAACAGACACCAAAAAAATGGTCCAGTCATGCACTGCATGTGCTCAACAGTGTGTGCCCCCTCCCCCAAGGCATCCTCATACTGGCCTCTGTCAGGCCCTTGGAAGTGCTTGGTTGTGGTAGACTTGTATTCCATGTTTCCATATATCTGCCCAATGGGTTCCAAACCAATGGCAAATGCGATTAAGTCCCTTCTGTAAATATTTGCCATTGAGGACCTTCCATGGACCATCACATCACCTCAGATAATGACACCCCAGTTCATCTTCACCCAGTTTCCCCATTTCTGTGTAATGCATGGGATTCAACATATCGTTTCAACCCCAGTCCAATGGAGAAGTGGAACGGATGTTGACTTTCAAAGAGAGGTTGGGGCCTGGGCAAAAGCCACACCATCGAACAATGCCCTCATTGCTCTACAGATGGGAGCCTCAGACATTTCTCTTACTGCTCTTATCCCCACACCCTCATCTGTCCTGGTCCCTTGTCCATCCTTGAAACTGGACCAGAGCCCTGGTCCATGACCTACTGGTCATGGACTGGGCTGCGGCACCTCTGCTTTCCTCTGTTCCAGCATCTGCAGCCGTGAACCTGCCTTCCAAGGACACTGTGGCAATAACCATCACAGAGCTGGCAGTTGTTGAAGTTCTGGCTTCAGTTCTGATGGAGTCATCCCCCACATCTCACTCCAGCAGTGGCGCTCTGACACCTGCGTTGGAGCTGGAGCAAGGTGGGCCATTTCCACCTCTCTGCACTGTCTCTGGAGAGGATTCTGACAGTGAAACGGAGTTCTCACTACTGTTGGAGATCGATCTACAGCTCCAGTCACAGATGTGCTGCAATCTACAAGCTGCCTCCACAAGAAGTGCTCTGGGAAGAAGTCACACCCCTGGAGCTCATGTCATCACCTGGCAGGAGACTGTGACCTCTGATCACGATGATTGTGCAGCTGTTTTGAATGCACTCTCTTGTGTACCCACTTGAGGGAATATTCACTGTACCAGCCACTATTTGTTGACGACTGGTGCTTTGATCTGAGAATATGTATGGAATTTAATACTGACGGGCTATATTCTGCTTGTGTGCCTCTTTTAGAGCAAACAGCTACTGTATCTTTGAACTTCCTTTATACCACAAACAAATAGCAAAGGATAAACAGCACTGACACCACATTCTGCCGAACTGAAGAAAGTCATGCCACTGAATAATGCAGCACTGCATTCATAAATCAAGTATCTGCTTTATTGAGTACTTCTGATAAGGATCAAGTAAAGCTGATATGTACCAAGTATGTCTACATCTACATAGATATTCCACAAGCCACTGTACATTGCGCGGAGGATAGTACCCTATACCATTACTAGTTATTTCCTCTCCTGTTCCACTCGAAGATAGAGCGCGGGTAAAACAACTGCCTATATGCCTTCGTACGAGCCCTAATTTCTCTTATCTTATCTTCATGGTCCTTATGTGCATTGTACATTGCTGGCTGTAGAATCGTTCGGCAGTCGGCTTTAAATATCGATTCTCTAAATGCTGTGACAGGTCAAGCCTTGGACCAAATGTATGCACCACATTAAGCACACGTGCAGTTTTTCATGCCATGGTCGATTCAGCACTAGGCTAATGTTCTAATTGCAAATGAAAGTTCAAGAACTGTTAAGTTCAATGAATGATAACACTGATTGGAGTATACCCAGTATATATTGGTGTACTTGGCATGTCTTGTCAGTGTGATGAAAAATATAAACAATGAACTGAACATGTAATAACAGATCAAGTTCAAAAACTTAAAAAAGTGAGTGACAAAAGAACAATGAATTATTAAATTATATAAGTTACCCATGAAGATACCTACATCCTATCCAATGCTTTATCTACAAGGAACAACATAGCGGTACATTTAACAGAAACAGTGGCTGAAAAAGTAGATGAGCCCTAGAGACAAAATATTCAAAAGAACAAAAATTGTAAGTTTAATGTGACCTGTGTTTCCATTCCACTATGTAATTCCAGGTCAGATGAGGATAGGAGTTATGCGTTACTTTCAGTATCAATTTTCTCATTTGCACTTGTAAATCCTGACCTCTAGGTGATTTTACTCAGGATACAGTAATCCATGCTGTAACTATAAAAGGGTGTCCCAGGAGAAACAGTAAATATTCAAGGGTATGACAGGAATGATCATTTGAAGCAAAACAGTCTAATCGACACGGGCTCTAAAATGCATACCTCAATAGCTATGAGCACTTTTTCCGTAAAAGAGAAGATGAACAAGAGTTCATAGCTCTTAAGTCATGCACTTTAGAGACCGTGTTTACTGGATATTTTTCTGTTGTTTTGGTCTATACTATTACTTCTCAAAATATGAAAAGCAAAGAGTTTGCAAAAGAAGAGATTTGTGTCACAGTATCAGGGATGAAGAACTGCTTACAGCTATTAAGATATGCATTTTGTTTTTTTTAAGTCATTGCAGCATTAGTTATTACTTTTAACAAATATTTTATACACAATAAGTAAATGTTTCTACAACAGGAATGAAATGGATGAGATACAAAATTTCATTTTTTTTTTTGACAAATTAATAATAAAATACTCCTTCTAACTTGAGAAACAGGAATTGTCTGAAACTTTTGTTACCACATGTCATCTCAAGACTCACAAACTTTACATATATCTGGAAGGATATTTAATATCCTAAAAAGGTAATGTGTAGCCTTAAGAAGTAGATTAAGAACTTATACCAGATATTACATTTATTAAACTGGTTTTCTTGCTGCAGTTGAAATACTACACTTAGCAGTTTGGACACATTAAATTGCTGTCAAAGGTAAGGACTTCTTACAGCAGTTTAAAGCTTTAATTGCTACAAATAAGATTTGTACATAACAGAGACATAATAGAGACATTAAATTACATACTAATTGCAAAAGAGTATGACACATTACCGCATTTACCACAATTTGCAGTTTTCATTGCTACAAATAGTATCATCCACCTTTTGCAATTTATTGCATGGCAATACTGGGAAAAGCCTTGGACTGAGTTTCAATAGTACAGAGAAAAATTGTGTAATGTGATAATCACACTTAGAATTTTGTGTCTAACACTTATTAGTAAAACGAAGTCAATATGATTAAAAAGGTTGTATGACAAAGTCATGAGCACTAAAACTTGATGCATGTAGTAACTACTGATCCAAGTTGGTGTTGAAGAAACCACCACCTTGGGATGTCCCCCAACCCACTCCCTCTCTCTCTTTTTCTGTGTGTTTGGTTTTCAATGTCTGTTGTCTAAAAATTGTTATAAATTACACTGGCCGTTTTCATACCAAGACACACACTTACAAATGACTTTCCTGAAGTACTGATTCCTTTGATGGATTTAAAAAAAGATGTTTACTCGCCACAAGCCCTCACAAATATTTTCACTGACAGACGCCTTTCTACTTTCATTTTTAATATAATGAGAGAGAAGTCATGTAGGGCATCTGCTCATGTAATTACATTCTGAGAGTGTATCTTACTACATATACATTGAATATTTGAGAGAGAAACAGAAACTAGCACAAAAAGCAACCAAAATTATGCACCAAGTACACAGCATGTTTCACAATTCCTATTACAGACTTCTATGGGTTGTAGAGGTGCCTTAGTAGATACAGTCTTGATAAGAAACCCATGTCTGGAAATGGGCCATTTGCAGAGAAAATAAGTTTAAATACTGAATCACTTTCTAATCTCATGCTTCATGATATGAATCCAAACTGAAGAGAGGGCACCATCATCGTTTCCTGTTGTAATTATCAGATCATATACCATAAATGTCTGACTAAAACAATAGTTACCAGTTTCTTCACTGGTATGTTCACAACTAGGAGGGTTGATTTTGATGTCCCACAGATGTGCCACACTCTTTGCTTTGAAAAGGACGTCCTTCATCACACAGAACAGAATAAGTAATCAAAACTTTGCCCATGCCATGGTTCATGTAGAGCTCATAGGTCAAAGCTCATTGTATGGACTGTGTATGGGAGATTTGAAAGTGGTCCAATCTTCAAACTTATTTTAATCCAAAGGAACAATTCTGGACATGAGTTTCCTAACTGAGCTTTTACTGCTAAGTCCCCTCTACAACACACAGAAACCTGTCATAGAAATTGTGAAACATCATGTATAATAATCACACCTTGTTAGATAATGCTTACATTGTTCAATTGCACATGCAATGGATCCAGTTCCAGGTTATAAACACTTTGTGGAAACTAAGTTCTTTACATATCAGTCTGCTGAATAAATCATTTATGAGACTAAATACATGCTCACGGTCAATGCAGCATTATATGAAATGGATGTACATGAAAGTAATATTTTAATTTCATTACTTTATACAGTAACAGTTTAAGAAAGAAGGAAATGAAGAAACATGTTAAATATATTTGTATCACTGTACCCATCAGCACTTCACATATTATCTATTGCCACCATCAGACATACACACAATGTTAGCAAAACTATGCCAGTCTTCTACCTTTTTAACTGTACATGGTACATATCACATATGTAAGCACACGCTCTCTTCCTTTCATTTGGTGTACTTTATCACTACAATTGTTTCTATCTAGCAGTCACTAAAATAGAATTTTGCATCAGTGTGTCTTACTGTCAATTAGTCAATTTACTGTTTTAGAAAATATATGCTTCTCGTCAGTTGTCGTGCTTCATTTTTTTTCAGCCTGCTGATGTCTACCAAAGCAATTGTTCTAATATTCATAACACAGAACTAAAGTGAAGAAATGTATGAGACTCCTAAAAAAAAAATACTATTTTTTTGTTCTACTGATCAATCAAAAGCCAAGGAAATTATCTTCTCAGATAGAGTAATACCAACCATCTTACCAAGACTCAAACAAATCTATGGATTTGAAAATTGTCAGCTCTGCTTAGTGCATTAGATTTGTGTTGCACAAACTTCACAGTAATTCAGTATTTATAGATATTATGTACACACATCAATAAGTACAAATCCCAATTCATACAAAATGACATTACTCCTTAATTCTTGCATTTTACAAAACTGTGCACAGCCATTAATGATCATATAAGGAAACAAAAGTATTTTTGTTTAATAACACATTCTGACTGGCTCATAAGAGGAATTCAGAGTTTAAAATTAAATTTTTATATGTAGGTATTCACTCAAGTATGGGAGCACGAAGGAAGCTAAAACTTTAAAAAAAAATGTAAATTTAATAGTGCCACACCAAACAGATATATTATGTAATAACAATAAACAAAACTGTTTCAATTCTAAAAACTTTTGGCCAATACAATATGATGGACACTCTTGACCAATTTGTGGTCAGCAGCGTTTTGCAGTGGGTACCCTCTTGCTTTCAACAAAATCCAACAGTTGATCCCGCTGAAGCTTTTCTGGGTCTTTCTTAACATGATGATCATGGACCACTACACCTTCTTCCCAGAACCATATTAGTCGCTTCTGGAAACATAGCCTGTAAAGAGAATAAACACACAGTTAAAATCATACAAGAAACTACTTGTCACTTTTAGCAATCACATATTTTATTTGTGAGATGATGAGGTCATTTAAAGAATTGATGTCAATAGCCTAATGAAAATTCACATTATCTGATACAGAGGAAGAGCATTCACTTCGCAACTACTGAACCAAAGGTGCGTTAGCATGTGTGATACATTCACATATCAAGAATAATGGTTAGGAATACTGGTGTTGGTGGGACATAAAAGTCTCTATCACGTCAGTGTGAGAAGAGATGACAGGTACAGAAATCAGAAGTGGCAGTTTTGCCAACCAATACCAGAGAAAGGCAATGGTGCAGAAGTTTGGTGAGGCAGAGTAATGCGACAAAGATGAAAGTGTATTTATGCAGGTAGGAACAGGATAGGGACGCCATACAGAGATGATTCAAAAGACTTTAGATTCCTTCCTTTTGCCACATGTCTGCCACCATACCATGATTTGAATAACTCTGTACTCTTACCTCACTTTCCCCTTGTTTTGTTATATTTCAATTAACCCTACAAATAATCTGCCAACATTTTCCAGAGGAGAGATAGTTATACAAAGTGTCCCAGAAATGTTGGGACAAACTTCAAAGGGTTGCAGATCATGTCTTGAGGAACAAATCGAGGCTAGGAACCTGTGTCTAAAAATGTCATCCAATGATTCTACAGAGTGCCAAAGTTATATGTGTTGGCACATGCCATTAAGTCACCCTACTGATCACCTTCAGCAGCAAATGTGACTTTGCATGCTGAAGGACCCTAGGCAGAACATATCACAATGTTGTTTGCTATTCAGTGATCACAACTGATTGGCACAATCACCAGTGGAGAAGATGGAGCTAGCTGCTGCATAAAAAGGCCTTGTCTCCTATGAATGTGATACCCCGTTAACTCAGTGGGTGATGGTTTCAGACATTTCCATTTGCAGTTTATTTTTCCCCTGGAACCCTGTGACAATGCCATGGTTAGTTGAAAAATAAAAGGGGGTGGAGTGAGGTGGGAGGAAGGGACAAAACTGCTAGGTCATCGGTCCCTTGTTCCAATTAAAGCAAGTATACAAGTGTGAGAACGAAACAAATGAGACGTACAACACAAAACGGGGAGCAAGGAAAAACCACAAGAACGACAAAAGGGCAACAACATACACTAAGACAAGAAAACCACAGACATACGCAAGAAACAGGTAGAAGAAATTAAAACAAGAGAGCATATGACCATGGCTGGCTGATCACGAGAATAAAAAGGATAAGCCAGCTGCTCTGCAACACATCTCCAGCCTAAAAGCACTGGCGGGGAGGACACAGAGGGATAAAGGACATGCACTAAAACTTACATGGAATTATAAAATCAACTTTCATGGAGAAAACGAAAAAACCAAATCACCCAATGACGCGTTGTCTGCTAAAATGAGTGGCAGCAATTCCAGTAACCGAAGATTGCCTCACAGGGCAGTCAGAGTAGGGACAGCACAATAGAATGTGGGCCACTGTTAACCAGGCGCCACACTGACACTGAGTGGGGGGTGGGTGGGAGGGGGGACGGGGAGGACAGGGGGAGGGGCTCTTCACGGCACAGAAGATAGCCATGCGTCAACCACATGTGGCCAATGCTGAGATGGCAGAGAACCACAGAGTCCCAGCAAGAGGCCCACATAGAGGACTTCCAAAAAAAGTCTCCTTAATGGCACGCAGTTTTTTGTGCATACTGAGACTATGCCATTCTGTCTCCCAAAGCTGAAAAACCTTGTGGCGTAAGACTGAATGCAGGTCAGTTTCAGAGATGCCCATCTCCAGAAGCAGTTTCCACGTAGCCTGTCTGGCCAGCTTGTCAGCAAGTTCGTTGCCTGGCATGCCGACGTGTCCCCGAGTCCAGACAAAACACCACTGAACGACTGGACCATTCCAGGGCATAGATGGACTCCTGGATGGTCACTAAAAAGGATGGCAAGGCTAGCACTGGTCAATAGTTTGTAGGCTGCTCAAGGAGTCAGTACACAGAAGAAACGACTCCCAAGGGCATGAGCAAATGTACTCAAGTTGCATGAGATATAGCTGCCAGCTCTACAGTGAAAACACTGCAGCCATCTGGCAAGGAGTGCTGTTCAATGTGTCGCCCATGAACATATACAAAGCCAACGTGACCATCAGCCATCGGTGTAAACCACGTCATGGCCTCAGTACATATCGAGAATTGAGAGGAAGTGACAGCAGAGAGCCACAGGGTTAACTGAGTCCTTAGGGCCATGGGAAAGGTCCAGGAGAAACTTCGGCTGAGGTTTACACCATGGAGGTATATGTGAACGGACCTCGAGTAGAGGGGGTAAAGGGAAGGACAGAAGCAATCGGGTGTGAACCGCAAACACAAGCCCTGACCTGGGCTGCCGATGCGGGAGATGAACCGCCTTGGGTGGGAAAAGGAGATGGTAACTCAGATGCTCAGGAAAACTACGAGTGTGTGCAACGTAACTGGCAAGTAGTTGTGCGCGTCGGATCTGCAATGGAGGGACTCTGGCCTCCACCAGGACACTGGTCATCGGACTCATTCTAAAAGTTCCTGTCACTTGGTGAATACCACAGTGGAGCACTGGGTCAATGAAACACAATGCTGAGGGTGCCACCGAACCATTAACCAGACTCGCACAGTCAAGGTGGGATTGAACAAGGGCTCTGTAGAGCTGCAGCAGCTCTACAGAGCTGCATTGAACGCTGCCAAGATGCCTTACAGAAGATATCGTCGTCGTGCCAGACAGACAATATATAAAACAGTTGAGGACGTCGAAATGACTACATCAGCTGCCGACAAGAAAAGGAATGTCATCAAATCTGTTGCTGCACATTCACTATTAGATGGACCCGCTGTCTTCTGTGGTTGCAGACTCAACTTCAGCATCGACATCAATGATTCCTTTACCCATGGGAACGGATGGTTAACAGTTGCAATCGTACGTGGTGGTACAGGCGTACCGAATGTATCTGGACTGGAAAGCTTCGTGGACCGTGATATCATAGCATATCGCACATATCATGTTACAGAAAATGCAAATAAAGACTTTGGCAAGTCAACATACATGTCACCCTCACCTTTTTCCTTGTATACACGTAGTAGACGTAAGATATCTGTTAATGAAACTGTATTTATATGGATTAACCCTGTTGGTGTTGCTCAGGCAGCGGAGGGCACTGAGGTGCTGCCAGCACTTCCGCTTAAGCTCATGAAGGTGAGGTAGCCAAGGTAATCAGGCATCGGAAACCAGTCCTAAGAATCGATATGTCTCCACTACAGTGAGTGGATCGTCATTAAGGTAAAGTTCTGGTTCCGGATGAACAGTATGACGCCGAAAAAAGTGCATGACACACGACATTGTGGCTGGAAACTGCAAGTTGTGGGCTAGAGCCCATGGCTGCGCCTTGTGGACGGCTCCTTGTAGATGCCTCTCAGCAACACCAGTACTGGAGCAGCAGTACGAAATGCAGAAATCGTCTGCATACGGAGAAGGTAAGACGGATGGCCCTACAACTGCTGCTAGGCCGTTAATGGCCACTAAAAATAGAGATACCGTCAACACAGTGCCCTGTGGAACCCCATTCTCCTGGACATGGTGGAAATATGGGAGGCACCAACTTGGACACAGAAAGAACAGAGCAACAGGAAATTATGGATAAAAATCGGGAGTGGGCCCTGGAGACCCCACTCATATAATTTGGCAAGGATATGATGTCACCAGGTTGTGTTGTAAGCTTTTCACAAATCAAAAAAGACGGCAACCAGGTGTTGGTGTCTGGAAAAGGCTGTTTGGATGGCAGATTCGAGGGACACAAGAATATCAATGGTAGAGCAACATTGGTGGAAACCACCCTGGTGGCCACATGACTCCAGGACCCAACTCAACCACTGACACATCATACGTTCTGGCAGCTTGCAAAGAATGTTGGTGAGTCTGATGGGCCAATAGCTATTTTTACTCAGTTTGAGTATAGGAATGATGGTGCTCTCCTGCCATTGCGATGGAAAGACGCCTTCGCACCAGATCCAGGCGAAGATGATGAGAAGAAGTCAGTTGTAGTCGAGCGAGAGATGTTTAATCATCTGACTGTGGATCCGATCTGGCCCAGGAGCTGCATCGGGGCAATGTGTAAGGGTGCTGAGGAGCTCCCACTCTGCAAATGAGACATTAAAAGGTTGGGGGGGGGGGGTTAGTTCTCTGATGCAGAGGTTCAAGCATAGTGCTCAGCAAAGTGCTCCAACACAAGGGACACCTGTTGGTGTCTGGTACCCAAAAACACGTCTAATCTTTGTCCAGACTTGGGAAGGTGACATATGGCACCCAATGGTCGAGACGTACCTCTCCCAACACTCCTGTTCCCATCTTTTTATAAGCTGGTGAGCATGGGCACAGAGCAGTTTAAAAGCTATTAGGTGCTCCAGATCCAGAGAATGGTGCCACTTATGTTGCTGTAGAGCCCACCTATGCTCTTTAATGGCCCAGCAATTTCCGGCAACCGCCAAGGTACTGTCTTTTGCTGGGGGTACCCTGAGAAAAAAGGGATCGCATTTTCCCCCACAGAAATGATCATTCTAGTGACCCGTTCAACCACCAAATCAATGGTACCATGTGGGGGAGACCCAATGGTGACAGCAGAGGTGAAAGCTTACCAGTCTGCCTTGTTTAAAGCCCATCTGGACAGGCGTCTAGGGGAATGACGCCAGGGGAGTGACAGGAAAATGGGGACGTGGTCACTACCACATATGTCATCGTGGGCTCTCCAGCGAACAGATGGTTGAAGTCCTGGACTGCAAAGTGATAAATCAGTAGCCGAATAAGTACCATGAGCCACACTAAAATGTGTGAGGGGCCCCATTATTTAGAAGGCAGAGGTTGAGCTGACAGAGTAAATTTTTGACTTCTCTACCTCGGCCAGTAAGCATGGTGTCACCCCACAAAGGGTTGTGGGCATTAAAATCTCCCAAAAGTAGGAAAGGTTTAGGGGGTTGACGAATCAGTGCAGCCAAGACACTCAGGGGTACCACACCTCTGGAGGAAGATATACGTTGCAGACAGTTATTTTCTGCATTGTCCTTATCCTGACAGCCACAGCTTCAAGAGGAGTGTGAAGGGGCCCGGGTTCACTACATACCGAGTTCACTCTATTATATTCGCTACTGTTCTTGTAATATCCCCTATTGCCATAGAGCACTGGGTTCCGCATTGCCGGTAACCAGGTATCCTGGAGGGCAATGCAGAAAGCAGGTGTAAGGCTTAACAATTGCTGTAGGTCAGCCAGGTGGTGGAAATAACCGCTGAAATTCCACTGGAGGATGACGTTATCGCGAGGCAGGGAAGGCATGAAATGGTCAATGAGGCAGGTTACGCCTCAGGGTCACCTGCTACCACCGACTGAGTACCTGTGTGATCAACATCCACTGTGTCTGATGGTCCGGCAAGATCTAGGTCCTCAGTGGCTATTAGAATCTCCATCTCATCCTCAGACCCAGAGCTTATAGGTAGTGGTGGTGTGGGTGCCACCACAATTTTCTTCGTCTTAGGGGTCTTCTTTTTGGATTTTTCTTGATGCTCCTTGGGTTTCTCTGGCTGGGAGGGCTTCACTGATTCAGTATCCAGGACTGATGAGGATTGTGAAGCCCTATTACCAGCTGCTTTTGGGCACTTCAGCCACTGGCAAATGTCATCTTTCCCACTAACAGAAACCCAGGGAGGGAGGGACCCAAGGGACCCCTTCCTAACAAGAGGAGCCAAAGAAGACTTACGCTTCTCTGGCTGAGAAGTGAGGACTGGTGTTCCTGGCAGTTGCAGGGGCAGTGCCCCCCTAGGTAGGTGGTGCAGTGCCCTCCACCATCAAGGGGTAGGTGTAGTCTTACAGCTCTGAGAGCCAACTGGAATTAACGGAACTGATGGGGCTACAACTGTTGTCGAGGATGTCATTTGCACAGGATGTAATCATTCAAAACTCCTCTTAGCCTCTGTGAAGGTCAGTCGGTCCAGGGTCTTCTATTCCATGATTTTTCTTTCTTTCTGTAGGATCCTGAAGCCTGGCAAGCAAGGGGAATGGTGCTCTCTGCAGTTGACACAGATGGGAGGCAGGGCACATGGAGTATTGGAATGCAAAGGACGTCCACAATCCTTACAGGTGACGCTGGAAGTACAGCGGGAAGACATATGGCCGAACTTCCAGCACTTAAAGCACCGCATCGCGGGAGGGATATATGGCTTTACATCACAGCGGTAGACCATCACCTTGACCTTCTCAGGTAACGTGTCACCCTCAAAGGCCAAGATGAAGGCACCAGCGGCAACCTGATTATCCCTTGGACTCTGATAGATGTGCCGGACAAAATAAGCACCTCGCCACTCTAAATTGCAGTGCAGCTCATCATCAGACTGAAAAAGAAGGTGATACCCTGGACCATATTTAAGCTCTTATGGGGTGTGATGGAAACAGAAGCATCCCCCAGCATGTCACAGGAGAGTAGAGCCTGTGACTAGACAGAGGCTGTTTTCATGAAGACTGACCCAGATCGCATTTTGGACAATCCCTCCATCTCCCTAAACTTGTCCTCTAAATGCTCTACAAAAAACTGAGGCTTCATTGACATGGAGAATTCCCCATCAGCTCTCATACACACAAGGTACCATGACGGATAAGATTCACTGCCATCCTTAGCCTGGCATTCCTCGCATGGTGTGGCCAGGGAGGGGAACAATTTGGGGTCATACTTCTGTGCATTAAATTGAGTCCTTGAAAGCTTAGAGACTGCTGGTGTTTGACCACCAGCAAGAGATGATGTAGTATGCTACATAGCGTGTCATCCGCCCTGATACCACCCACTCCGACCAGGAGCCCTCCCCATGGGCGCCACCCAGCCTCAGCCAAGGGCACCTGGCAGGATGGCCATTGCTGGGAGTCCCGATGCCCCAGGAAGATGGGCATCTTCTCTTTGGTATACGTGGGTAGTTAACAGCGCAAGCATCAGCAGAACAATACCTGTGAAGTCAGGGGGCTACAACCAACACGGTATGGCTCCACCACAACGGATTGGGTACCATGCTGCAATCATGTGCAAACAAGTACAATATCAACATCAGTGAAGAAAACAATACTGCACAGTGGACGGAGGAAAATACACCCTGGAGGGTGACCTCGCCCAACAGCTGGAGAATGAGTGGAAGTGCAGATCCACTTCAACATAGGATGCGAAAGGTCTCAGCACACAATGTGCTATGTAAGGGCGCCCTTCCTCAACTGGCTCGCTCTTCGGGCAAATGTAGAAGAATGGAGGTCAAACCCTACAGGGGACTATCACATAAAGGCTGAAACGTGTGAGACTCCTTTTAGTCGCCTCATACAACAGGCATGAATACCTCAGGCCTATTCTAACCCTTGGACCTGCAGGGGCATGTTTTTTGGTACATAGGAGAAAAATAAACTGCACATGAAAACCAATATCCGAAAGTGTCAACCACAGAGGCAAAAGAGCATCGCATTAATAGAAAAAAAGCCCTGTCTATGCAGCACCTAGCTCAATATTCTCCACTGGCAGTTGTGGCACTCATTCACGGTCACTGAATGTCAAACAACATTGCGTGGCTTTCTGCCTATGATCCGTCAGTGTACAAAGACGGTTGCTGCTGACGGGGTTGCCTAGTGGCAGATGCCAACACCTATAATTTTGATGCTTTGTAGTATCATTGGATGACACTTGTGGACACGAGTTTCTGTTCTCAATTCGTTCTTCAATGCACCCTCTGAAACCTCTGAATTTGTTGAAACATTTCTGGGACACACTGTACAGCAACAGAGCACAATGTTTGTACTGTAATGTTTCAAAATTTGAACCTATACCGTTCCTGATTGTATGATCTTCATGATGTATAGTGCAATTTATTTCAATGCATGGTAACTATTTTTGAAATATGACAGTGAAATATTTATATAAATACATCTCTGGTCATACAAATTTATGATAACAGATGTTATGACAGAATATTGTCAAACATAAGTGAGAAATGATCTACAAGTTATCTATAATTGACAGTATGAATTTAATTATCTGAAATCTATAAGTGAATAGAAGTTTCTAAGAGTTAACAGGCTAATTTGAAATGCATCTGAGTAATCAGTTTTGAACTCAAAGATTATTTCAAGTTGTTGACCAGCTGTCATTTAGCATTTCTCGTTGTCATACCAATGCACCTTCGGTTATATTAATTGAAAATTTTTAATTGCAAGATGTTTGAAGTTACCATGCCTCTTATTCTTTAAAGACTTTCTGAATTCAAACTTGTGCAAATCATACGTCCTCAGAAACAAAATGCTATGCGTACCCATTTAATAAAGACAAAAATATTATGACTATTTATGCATATACTGCATTCTATATGGCTTCCAGACAACAGGATTGTAGTATTTTAATACTCAGAGATATTTACGTAACATGAACTACTCTATTTAGCTTTAGGTGTGTAGTTTCTAGTATAGTCTAGTTTTTAAAATACCAGGCAATGGCAACATGAAAGACATTTATAGTCTTGGGTGTTTTTGAAATTATTTATGTGTAACAGTCTTTTTGTCGTGCCTGTCTGCAACTCAATGTGTAATCTTTACATTGAGTAGCAGTCTATCATTCTTCTTATATTGTTGTTATGTATACTTATGAAATATTTCTGGTAGACCCTATGGCAATGTAGCAGCTGATTGTGTGGATAAATATGCCCTTCATTAAACATTTATGTAATATTTTCTGGTGAGATCTTGAGGCTTGTCTGGTTGCTAGTATTTTGATGGTTGCTTGGCATCATCCACATGCATGGTAATTAGAAGGTTAAATCTGCAGAAGTCAGCAATAGGGGGAGCAAAAGAATGAGATGCCCCGAGGATCTGTCCTGACCCCTCTCCTGTTCAGTTCATACATATCGATATGGCTGAAACCACATCAAACTCAGGACTGGGCACTGACAATGAGGCATACAGATCTTAAAATTTCTGAGGCTCTCGAGAAACTCTGCGGCACATCATGCAGATCCTCTGCATTGACACTGTTGAAGAACATTCCTCCCCATCTAGGATGAACAGTACTCACACAAGACTTGTTGGCAAACAGCTCAACCATAACATGCATCTTGTAACTGATACAGTCAGGCCGACACCTAGTTTCAGGGTATCCGTACTTAGCCACATACTACCTCCATCTCTGTGGTGAGAACATGCACTTGTACAGGAGTGAAAAAACTACAGAAAAATTCTCACCTCCATGTTCATGTAGACATTCAATTCATCAGTAAACAGAGACTTTGCTCTCAATACACACCTCTGGAAACTGCACGCATGACAGCTGGCAACAGCTTTAATACTAATGACTGCTGGCGATGCAAATGGGAGATTAGTGCTACAATGGAACAACTTAAGATGCCAAGCATATTGACCAAGCCATGTGACTTTAAACTGCCACGAAGGATCTGTTCAGTTTTTAACTTATAAGAACTAATACTGGCAGGTGCACTGATTCTCCCCACAAGAGGAAAAAAATAACTTTTACACATTGTGACTGTGACACTGAAAAGTCTTGTTCACCATTTTGTACAAAAATTTCTCCTGAGAGCTTTCTCTGGCAATCCAAGAGAGTTCCTGGTGATGAAGGATGGACCAATAGAGTACATTCACAGCCTGGGTATTAGTTTATAATCTCAGATAGTTGTAACTCATAATTTTTAGTTATGTAGACACATACTAAATTGATAAATTAACCCTTTCAGGCTTGGATTTTTTCTGGAGAAAGGAAAATTTTTATTTCTGTTATAATGCTCTTACGCGATTTTTTAATGATGCAAGATTTGTATAAAAATATCTATCATTTTATAGACTAAAATAACTAATGATGAAATATTTTTTATTGTAATAAATAGTAAAATAATTACTATTCAATAATAACTATGCAAAATAACAATAACAATATTCAATTATACAGTGGAATATAGTGAATCAGCCACATCTGTGTATTCTGGTGGTCATGAGCTGCTGTGCACTGTCACAATCTGCTGTACTCTGCTACACTGACTTGCTGATATTTTCATAGTGATGCCCAACAGTTGGCAGCACTTTCTCATGATGAAAAGGTCAAACATTCACAAATGTGTACCCCAGGTTTTCATTAAGAAAAAATACTTCTGCTGCAGGTAAGACACAGTCAAAGTTAATGTGTGTAATAATAGCCAGGGGGTCTGAAAGGGTTGAGCATTTATGGTTAATGATTTTACTACACCATCCAAGACAATCTCCTCAGTCTCTAATGCACAAACAATTCTTCTCCCAGCAACCCAGTCACCTCTATTGGCCTCAAGAATTCATTCTCATGAAAGCATTCAACAGTGAGAAGCTGTTTAGCATCTTTTCTCTGACTGTTTATGTTTTGTTAAGTGGCACCTGTTTGTGTTGTCAAGATTAACTGAAGAGTACTCGCTTTTGATTTTTCTACTTGAGGGTCTGCTAAGAAGTGCAAAACTCCACATATGCACAATGTGTTACACATGTGTAATCTGGAGCCTGTCTCGGCTTCCTTAAGCTTTGCTACATCATTATTGGAACTACTGGCACAGCACAACGTTTCATTTAGCAGTGCAGTGTGACTCTATTTCTTCCAGCATTTGGTGCCACACTTTTTGGGTGGCATGTTGCTGTTGTTGTTGTTGTGGTCTTCAGTCCAGAGACTGGTTTGATGCATCTCTCCACACTACTCTCTCCTGTGCAAGCTTCTTCATCTCCCAGTACCTACTGCAACCTACATCCTTCTGAATCTGTTTAGTGTATTCGTCTCTTGGTCTCCCTCTACGATTTTTACCCTCGACACTGACCTCCAATACCAAATTGGTGATCCCTTGATGCCTCAGAATATTCCCTATCAAGCAATCCCTTCTTCTAGTCAAGTTGTGCCACAAATTTCTCTTCTCTCCAATTCTATTCAATACCTCCTCATTAGTTATGTGATCTACCCATCTAATCTTCAGCATTCTTCTGTAGCGCCACATTTTGAAAGCTTCTATTTGGTGGCCTAATGTTCTCCAATTTGGCGTAATTGTAATGGCAGCACTGTTTATCCCTCACTATTTATTCATCATACAAAAGAAGTTCAAAGATTCAGAGGTTGCTGTAATAAGACACTCAAAAAGAGTGTCACAGCCTGAAATGAATGGGACTCTCAGTTCTTCTTCAAAGAGAAGTATGAAAATTCTCAGTGTCTATTTGGCAGTTGCATAACTGCCAGATATTGACAAGTTGCTAAGGAACAGCCTCACAATATCATGCACAAATAATTGAAAGATTTAGCTGGAAATTGAAAGAGCAACAAATTACAACAATTAACAGACAATTTGTACCTAGAATCATTATTTTGTACATCAAGAACCACTTTGTGCTAAATTTGCTAGCATGGAGCACACGATGAAACTAATGGTATGAATATTAAATTTTCTGAAGTCTCATGTATTATTACATGAATAGTTTCAACAGTTTTTGATGCAATTGAACAAGAGCATTGACACATTACATACCACTGTGAAGTACATTGGTTAAGTGGAGGGATAGGCCCAGAATGATATTTCAATTCAAGACCGCTATTGTTGGATCTGAAGGGAAAAGAAGATCTGGAGTGGATTGCTGACCTTGTATTTTTAGTGGCCTTGACTGCACACTTGAATGCCATCAGTAAGATGTTGAAAGGTGAGAAGAAACTTATTTTTGATTTGTTGGGGAAAGTAGAAGCATTTAAAAAGAAAATCACTCTATGGAGGGGCAGTTTCTGACAAAGAAGGCCATCCATTTTCCAAGCTCTCTGGTGTTAAAGAAAATACAAAATTTGAAGAATCCACCAAAGCATTGAAACAATTAAGGTACAGCTGTCTAAATATTTCTGGAACATGACCAACTTCACATCTGTTTTTGAATCTTTTTGACACCACTTGCTGTTTGAATTGCAAACACCTCCATATAAGTGCAGAAGGAACTGATGATCAACCTGAAATGTAATACCCATTTAAGAAATAAATTCTTTTAGGTCAAAACTATCCAAGAGTTTTAAGAAATTTTCCTTAGGAAAAGTTTCCATTTATCCATAATGAAACTGCAAAGGTGATATTAGCATTTTGATTGACGTATGTGTGTAAGCTATTTTTGACCATAAAACTAAATATGTCAGAAGTACATGGCAACCTAAGTGACACAAATCAGTTATACTGTCTTTGTCTGTCAGTGTGCTGACAGTTTGTGCTAGATATAAATTTTATCATAACTTCAACAAACCCAAATAATTAACCAAAACCAAAAACTTGTTTTGTTTGTGATCTATATTGAGAAATGTAGCCATTGCAACGTCAGTAGTGTAGTTACAGATGGCAAAATTTGATTCTAGCTACATGTGAAATAAATATTTATTCCACTCCATGTGCTATGGAGCCTATTTATTTTTGTCTCATACAAGCTTAATTGTTGTAAGACTTTTACAAGGAACAATGTGGTACATACAAAATTACTAGCATAATGCAGCTGCACCACAAGCTTTATTTTTACTTCGATGCGTGTATTGTCTTGTACCAACAGACAGTAACAATATAATATTGCTCTTTTTGACAAATAGTATGTACCTTTGAATTTCAAAATACAGAATAATATGAAAGCTAGCTGCATTAATCCTGTACAACATTCCTTCATGACTGGACTGCCACCTAATGTGGCATGTCCGCTGTTCCCAATCTTCCAGGTCAAACAGTGTAGCATGGTACTGGGAGAAATACGCAGTCAAATGAGAGAGATCCACATGCACACAAGGGCTCTGCACATGTGCACTCTTCTTTGCCATCACTGCTCTATTCATGTCTCAATCTGACCCATGGGGTTAAGGGATCCAGGTGGGTTCCCCCAAAGACAAGTTACAAGCTATAACATATTGCTTCCAGCTTGAATATTGATGACTGTATTCCACACCATGAAACAAAATCAGATTACTAAAATATTTATAATAACAAAAAAATCAAGTTTTAAAAATCTAATATAATTGGACAGATAAAAAATTGACTTATCAAGTGGCAGTTGGAGAACCCACTTATAAAAGTATATATATCTGCAAACTTTCAGAGCCAGTAGGTCCTTGTTCTGGTAGAAGGACTGTAGCAGAGGGAAGAGCAGTGAAGGAAAAGGACTGGTGAGGTTCAAGACATGGGGACAGTTCAGAAAAGTTGCCCAGAACACTGGGGCAGGGGAAACTTAACAGACAGGACGAGAAGGAAAGACCCTGAGTCTTTCCCTGTTGACTTTGAACTGCATTCATGTTTTGTTATTGTGGTGACCATTGGTAAAAGTTGCTAGTGACCAGTCAGAGGCCACATATGAACTGTTAGCAGTGTGCATATTCCAGTTCAGTAATTTGATGTTGGAATCTTTGTTGAAAGTAGTTAACTAACTATTGGGTTTTTAATTATTGATTGCGCATTGTTGAGAAGTTTAACTGTGTCTTGTGGGTCAACATGAGGCTGGTGACCCTTATTTACATAGATCTGATAGTGTAGCAGAGTGAAGAATTAATTTGGGTCCACCAATAAATGTTTCCAATTACACCTGGGGAGCAATATGTCATGTAATTTGTCTTGTGCAACATACACATTTCACAGAGTGCATGGATTCGAGGTCCAGTCTTGTGACTTCGCACAATGGTAGAAAAGCTCTGACACATGGACGAAAGTGGTGTTTCAAATAATTTATTCTGATGAAATTCAATTTCCTTACACCTCTATTTTTCATTTTATTTCTATATTTATCTTTTGTATTTACAACTGATTTAAAGACAATACTGGCTCATTGTCAGTTACCTATTTGGAGTGCTTCATGAATCAAATGCCCTGAGTCAAAGAACGGTTGTTCCATCGAGGGAGGCACTTGTAATGGGTCTGACATACAGTTTGATAATTCATCTCAAACATGCTCTACCTTCTGTGTCATTCGGCCATATAGTGGTGTTTGACACAAATTACCCCATTAATGAATGTGATAATGAAACACTTCCTTTTTGTGTCCACTAATGAGCACATTTGTCTAATTCTCGAGAGTGTCCACAGAATGTCCTAGAGAAAAATTAACCAATGTATGGCATTAGAAGGCATAAATCTATTGGCAAACAGTGTCTAACAAGCAAATTTTACAACATACGCAGACATAGTTACGGGAAACTTGATACTTTTCCAGATATTTGTCCACTCTCAGTCTACTACAGCTAGTTGCCAGATACATCTGGACGACAAGGAACAACAAAATGAAAGGAACAACTCTTCCCCAAGTCAACTGCTTCATCTGACACCATGTATTTCATCAATGTTGGCTATAAATACCAGTGAATGGCATCCCATTTTTAATAATTCACGAAGCAATAATGAAGCAAGTTAGCTACTAGACATCTCATGTTTCACCAATGTCGGCTGCATATACCAGGGAAATGCATCACATTTTTAACACATCAAGAGGAAATAAGGAAGCAAATAGGACTCAGACAGAGACAGTAGGGGTGGAACAGAGAACTGCAAGGAAAGACTATATTCAGTACCATACAACACATACAAAAGCTTATGGAGGCCAAAAAGAGTTCACACTAGTGAAGCAGGAAACAACCCAAACCACCATTGCCCCACAGGCTTCAGAAGAGCCAAATTGTTCAGGACAGCTTAACTGAAGAAATTTATAATACAGTATTAAATTTACTAACACAAATAATAAGTAGCCTACACGGAGGTTTGAACGACAGTAACATAAAAGAATTCATTGCAGAATTTCTACTGACTCTAGGACTCAACAATGGTGGGATATGTTAAGAATATAAGTGGAATGTTCCCAAAATATTTGAGTTTTGTCATTGTTTTTAAAAGAGATGATAGAACACCAGGTGACACAACCAAATGCCATGTGAATCCACACCCGCTGCTGATTTATCGACAAAAGACACATCAGCGGAGGAGGAATGATCCACGCGCAGAGCACTCGAGAAGAGAGAGTAACAACAGACCGGCTTGACCGAGGTTATTTGAGTGAACATTACGATGGCAGATAGGCATGTACCGACAACATGGTCGCCAGTGGAAGTGCGTGCAATTATCTGGTATGAATCGGCACATGTCACTAGTGTGTCTGTCATCCATGAAAGCCTACTGACCATGTATGGCGAAGAGATCATGCCAGATCAAATGATTGGTCACTGTTGTTGCATGTTTAGAGAAGGAAGGCAGAGCAGGAAGGATGGAGATTGAAGCAGGTGTCCCTCCGCAGCCACAAAAAACAGGGCACAGATCTTACCAGGATGCATTCTTCAAACTGATTGCATGCTGCAACAAATGTCTGAATGTCACTGGCACCTATGTTGAAAAATTGTGCAAGGTCAATGCCATGGTGTTTTTGTTTTTGGCAATAATGTTTCTGTGATAAACAATGAGAAAACTTACTTTTGGAAAGTCCCTCATAGCACATTGGAAGCACCTGTAAAATAACAAACTCAGCCTCACATGTATTTTATGTTGAAACCAGATATCAACACATGTGATATTTGAAACATGTTTGCTGTTGAATGAATCATTTCCATTTCCTGGGTTTGATGTGAGCCGAGCCAACGGGGACAATGGATATGGATGGAGGGTACTTCACATAAGAAACATAATCCCATGTGAAATTCAAGGAGGTGATAGACAAAAAATATCACTTCAAACTGTTGGAGCTTTAGACAATAAATATGACTTCAAAATGCTGGAGATACATTATATATGAAAGGAAATGAAAGAAACATGTCATTCTACAGATCGCACAAGGAGACTGTAATGATACAACAGCTGAGTATGTTTTCTAATTCGGTAACACATCTGACTTAATGCTTGTTATCCTCCTTGGGGCTCAGATCAAGAAAACAGCACTGGCTAAATGACTGAGGAGACTGCCCACAAATATAACTTAATCCTATTTCAATATAATTCTTAAATTTTCAATGTAAGTAACCAAAACATCTCCACTAGAATAATTAGTTGATATCAACTAAAATCATTCTGAGGCACAGTTAGAGTTAAAAAAGACATTATCTAACATCTTGTTTTGGTTGTGGGACACCATCACCCTTAGGAAATTTCGTCATTTCGGAAAACAAAACGTAAAAGCTAATGTAAAATGTGTTGTAACATGAACTAACTGCTTGAAGATGAACCTTTTGGTTTGAAACCAGTAATGGCGCTATTTAAATAAATAAATTACATAGTAAAAAGTGGCTGGTTGCTGCTGTCTTCTCTGTAGAAGTCAACCTGCATGGATACCTTGATCATTTTAAATTAGTTTCTTGATGAGGATAACTGCACCCCTGATGAGAACAACTGCATCAAACTGACAACTGAGCACTGTAGATATATGTTTGTTGTACCCAATGTTAAAATTAGACTTCACATGGGAGGTATTGTGTTGTATTGAACTAGGGACCTAGAAACAACAGAGAGGCTTCATCCCCACCGTAGCTGCAGTGGTACACAAACCCACAACAGGCTACAGCAGTCCACTCACCCCACCAGTGTCCGACACCAGACCCAGGGTTATTGTGCAGTTCGGCCCCCAGTGGAACCCCCCTCCCCCCCAGGAATATCTCACACCAGGTGAGTGTAACCCCAATGTTTGTGTGGTAGAGTAATTATGGTGTACGCAAATGTGGAGAAAGTCGTTCACATAGCAATCACCGACATAGAGTAACTGAGGCGGAATATGGGGAATCAGCCCACATTCACCGAGGGAGATGGAAAACTCCCTTAAAAACCATCCACAGACTGGCCGGCACACTGGACCTCGACACTAATTCACCGGGCGGATTTGTGCCGGGGACTGGCATGCCTTCCCGCCCGGAAAGCAGTGCGTTAGACTGCATGGCTAACCGGGCGGGCTCACATGGGAGGTAGTCACAAGTGCCTTTGGTCTGGTCATCTACCCACCATTCTCAGAAATGATACATGGTATCATATGGTCAATCTACAAGTGGAACATTTGGAAAGCAGACTGGAACAAGTACACTACTGTGCTTTCAGAAAAGATACCGATGTTTTCAGAATGTGGAGAAACATGAAGGGACTACGTAAGCTTTACTACTTGTTTTGAAGAAGCTGCCATGGTATCTGTCCTAAAAGATGAACTTTTTATTCCAAAAACCAAAACTTAACAGTATGGCGGGATGATGAAAGCAATAATGTATTGCTGGAACATAGAGATGCACTAAAACTGTACAGAAGGCACACTTCAGAAGAAAATGCCAGTGTAAGTAAACTGACTATTCAAAAATTACAAGAAATCTGCATGGAGACACTTACATAACCTTAACAAAGACATACCCAGCTCAATCATCTGGCATCGAATTAAATGTGTACATAGAGCTGGAACAACAATAGTATAAGGTTAGTGAATAAGTTCATAGCACTTTTGTTTTGCATGTTGGTATTCCGGTTACTATGGATTTATTTATTTATTGTCATTCTTTGTTTGTAGTTCACTGCTGCTATATTATCATTTTGTCATTTGAAGATAATGAGTGGAGCTGTGGATGCTAGAAAATGGAGTGTCAAGAGGAGAAATCGGAATGTTTCCAAAATGTTCTTCGGTCTGAGTTCAGTAGAAGAGTGACAGCAGCAGAGGTAGCCAGAAACATTTGCGCTGTGTATGAGGATTGTTTAGACAGTAATGACTCTCCACATTCAGGAAGACCTTCAGGCTTTTAAGAAAATCATTTCAATGCACTAATTCACAATGAACCATGTCAGTGTACTCAACAACCGGCAAATGTGATGAACTGTGACCATTCCATCATTGTGCAATATTTGTATGCAACGAAGAAGGTTCAAAAAATCAGGTGTTCAGGTACCACATGCTCTAAGCCAAACTCTCAAAAATAAATGGGCATCTGTGCTTGCTCATCATCAATTATATAAATTGGCTTGTGAATGACATCAACCGTTCCTATCTTGTAGCATTACTGGTTATAAGACATTGTGTCTTATGCTAACATATGGCAAGAAAGGAATAGTTGATCCCAAACACAGCAGCAGTTCCCCGTACGAAGACTTGCGTTCATACACAAAAGATAGTGTTATGCATCTGGTGGAACAGCATGTACTGTAAAAGTTTAACCATCACTGCGGAAGTTTATTGTCAACAACTGAGGCATCTTGTAGATGCAGTCCAAGACCAATGGTGAGACACATTGTGTGAAGTGATGCTATGTCACAATAAAGTCCACACACATTCTGCTAGACTGACAAAAAACACTATACAAGAGTTGGGTTGTGAAGCCACTTAACACCCACCTTATTCACCTGATCATGCACCCTTAGCGTTTTTACCTTTATCACTATCTATTAAACAATCTTCAAGGAACTTCCTTTCCAGATGAAAATGCACTCCAAATATGGCTCAGCAAGTTCTTCACCGCAAAAACAACACAATTTCTATTGTCACGGAACTGAAAAGTTAGCCTAGCACTGACACACTGTTGTAAATAGTGATGCAGAATATATTATAGATGACTAAAGTCTCTCTTATGTGTATCAATGATGTTTATTAAACTTTTAGAAAAATGTTGTGGACTTATGCACCAACCTAATACAACAGTGGCACTGAACAAATCAGTGGATGACTTCTTGAAACTTTTAGCACCAGCCTATGTTCAACAATACATTGATGATGAAGGAGTCCTTCTTTTGAATGAACGATTTACTGCTCTGGAACTCAAGAGAGCCCTGTTATTTGGAAGAAGTAGTTCCCCCATGGACTGACAATATACATTACCACACGTTCCTTTTCTTAACACAGAAAGGGAGGTACCATATTTACAATATTTTTAATATTATTTGAAACAAAAGAAATTATGTCCTTGAATGGAAGAAATTACAAATAGTGCTGACAGTAAAACATGGTAAACCACCTAAAGGAGCAACCTTGTATCGGCCAATAACACTCCTGAGCTGTGTCCATAAAGTGTTGGAAAGGAGGCTGAAACATAGAACTGAGAGGTGGTATGAGCACTACAACTTGTTACCCACAACAAATTTTGGTATTGGAGAGGAAATGGCATGAACAAAACACTAATAAAATTAGTAACTGATACCTAGATAAGTCTCAGTCATGTTTATGTAGTAGTTGTTTTTACTGACTAAAAAACGATTGAAAATATAACCATATCGATGCTGGCTGCCAAAATGTGGAGGCACAATATTCCCAGTAGCTTCAGGAGCAAACTTACTCACTTTCTTTTACATCTATCACTGGTAGTAAGAAGTAGAACTGGCTAGGCACAGAAGAGAACGACAAGCACAGGGCTACCCCAGGGATTAATTATCTCTCCCCTGCTTTTCAAAATTTTTTACGTTGGACCTACACGATACTTTGCCACAAAATGTAACAGATTTACAGTATGCTGGTGACCTGTGTATATATTCAATGAGTGACTCTTCCTGGTGGCCTGCTGAAGATGGGTTAAGCTATGCGTAGACTGCACACATATATGGTGAAGAATGGCTTGATATATCACCTACTAAGTCTTTGGTTCTCCTCTTCTCCGGGGTTACTTCCATGGAGATGCTGATTCTTAGGCTGTACTAACTACCAGTCCAGACAGTAGTTGTAAATATTAGACTCCATATTGACCATAAGCTTTAGTGGATGGCACATATTACAGAAGCTATCACAAACTGCAAAAAGTCCACTAATATATTGTGAGCTAGCATGGAAGTTAGCTGGAGACTGGAAGCACACATTGGACCAAGATTGTATCATGCTTTGGTACATTCATACATAGATTATGCTTGTCTTTCTTTTGAGTCAGCTTCAGAGGCATGTCTAAGATGATTAGACAAATTCCAGTACAAAACACATAGAGTATGAATCTGATGTTACATATACTATCACAAATAGGAATCAGGAAGTTACCATATGCTGGGTACAAAGCACACTGTCACATAGCTGGCAATGATACAGTAGACAAACTAGACAAAGCAGCTACCTATGACAGAGCAAGATTACATATATAAATATCAGCTACAGCTCTTTTACGCAGCATTAAATCAACAGTCAAAGATAAGTGGAACACAGAATGGCAAGAGACCTCCACATACAAAGGCAAGGATTAAGACAAAGTGAACCTGGTACTGACTCCTAACTTCTAGCATAAGAAAAACTGATGCCGCAGAAGATTCATAAACACTACAAGATGCCTTACATTCAACCGCAGTTGTTACAGAACACTTCTACATTGTGCTGGTCTGGTCTATTCTGTGAATGTGCTGAAGAGGAAGATATCAATCACAGCACAAACACATACAACACAACAAGCCATCTTCAGCATCTGTGTTCAATATTGAAACTTCCTGGCAGATTAAAACTGTGTGCCGGACCGAGACTTGAACTTTGCCATAGGTAGCTGCTTTGTCTAGTTTGTCTACTGTTTCAATGCCAGGTATGTGACAGTGTGCTTTGTATCCAGCATGTGGCAACTTCCTGATTCCTATTTGTGATATGGCAAAAGTCCCAAGTTACGGGTCTCGGTCCGGCACACAAGTTTTAATCTGCCAGGAAGTTTCATATCAGCACACACTCTGGTGCAGAGTGAAAATCTAATTCTGTGTTCACTATTGTTTGCTGTTTGCTGACATGTTACAGTACTGCGCAGCTTGAAAGACTTAAGAGAATATATTGCCTTTTACAAGCCTTTCTGTTGAAAGAGCATGTCAGCTTCTGTATGATTCCACTGTGATTTTGTGTTTATGATGGTGTGCACTGTATTAAATCCAATGTGTACACTGCTGTTCTATGTGTTAAATCTTACATGTACAGTCAGTTCCACAAGAAAGTGTACACCATTACCTGTAGGAAATGAAAGACACCATTATAAATATATGTTTACATGAAAATACATGTTATTACTAATTGCTGCCATTATTGATTATAGCTTGGCACCTTTTTGGCATGCTGTTCACGAGACCTGCTGCATATTCTCTTGGTAATCATCTCCATATCATCCTGATTTTATATGACAGCTGCTTTGAAATATGTATTTGATTTCCTTTAAGCTTCATCTTAATATACAACCAAACATTTTCGATCGGATTTGCATCCGGAAACATTGCAGGCCGATCCATTGTGGACACCCCATTGTCTTGATGCTTGCTGTGTTTCAAATCATTATCCTCTTGAAGCACCCGGTTTGCCTCGTACAAACCAAATAGCTTCTTAATGAATCTCAGGAGGCATGTTTGACAAATGTTGCACATATTTCAGTATTTAAATTGGCTGCACACAACAAAACAAAATATTCAACTCTCACAAAGTTTATTTATACACTGTACAAAAGTGCATTAAGTACAGATTTGAGACTGCTACCATGGATGATGCTGCGGACATTACATTTAACATTATGGTGTACATTTTCCTGTGGAACTGACAGTGTGATGATGATTGTATGAGTCCTGCTCAGATTGATCAGGGGGGGGGGGGAAAAAAAAAAAAAAAAAAAAAAAAAAAAAAAAAAATCATTCTTTTTTGTGTGCCTGCTGATGACCCACTTCTTCTACTATTAGGTAAGTTGTCTCCTTTACTCCTAAATTATTTACATTCTATGAAGTATTAGTTTTAAAAAAAAGGGGCCACTACACAAATCAAAATTATAAGTAGTCACTGAGTAATCTATCTAGTGGAGAAACTAAAAATAAGGGACACACAAATGGAACACCGAATTCTGTCTTTGAAAACTGTTTTACTGCACAAGTTTATTATAAAGTTTATTCTTTCAATAACTGCACGAAAATCAAAATACTAAGATAAGTGACTGTGGAATAAATATTAATCTAAAATTATTCAACAAATGACAGTAACTCAATCTTATAAGACATCTGTAAATTAGTATATAGATCGTGTGAAATAATTTGCTCTCCTTAACAGCAGTTTATCAGAAGTCACTGGGATTGAAGAGTTACAAGTAATTGGAACAAGGTACAGGTCATTCCCACTTTCAACATAGCAATCTGTTGTGAAATTCTGAAATGCATCTTATGCTTGCATATTATGAACTGTTCGGAAAATGGAAATGTCTGTTGTAGGGATTCATACTGATTCCACAGACATTCAATTCCCTCTATTTTTCCATGAGATCCAGAGGGCAGCAGATGATGACACTTACATTATTGCCACAGTTTTTGATTGCAGAAGGGATCCAATACAGTCTTGCACTATCACATGGTGGACAAAAAACAAGTTTCCACAATATCAGACTGGCATTTTATGTTTCAGGATTTCCTAGCGTATAGAACTCAATATGTTGTTCTTAACAAGCTGACATCGTTGTACGTAAAAGCAGTTCCAGGTGTACCCAATGGACTCTTATACGAGGGCTATCCACAAAGTACATTACGTTTTGGAATTAAAAATAAATAAAGTATTGGAATTTTTTTTATTATATACGGATGAAAGCCACACTTAAATACTACTTTTCTACATAGTTGCCATTTAAATTAAGGCACTTATCGTAGCGATGGACGAGCTTGGAAATTCCTTCGTCGTAAAATTCGGCTGCCTGCACCTTCAACCACGTGGTTACCTCTTCTTGAAGCTATGCGTTGTCATCAAAACGCTGCATAGCCAACCACTTCTTCATTGCTGGGAATAAGTGGAAGTCGCTCGGTGCCAGTTCAGGACTGTACGGCGGATGAGGAAACAACTCCCACTTAAAAGATTCGAGAACTTCACGAGTGGCATTTGCCGTGTGGGCCCGGGCGTTGTCGTGAATCAGCATGATCTTTGAGCACAACTTTCCCCTGCGCTTGTTTTGTATTGCTCTTCTGAGGTTGTGCAGAGTCTGGCAATACCTTTGAGAGTTTATTGTAGTGCCTCTTTCCAGGAATTCCACAAAAATCACACCTTTTCTGTCCCAAAAGAGGTAACCACGTGGTTGAAGGCGCAGGCGGCCGAATTTTACAATGAAGGAATTTCCAAGCTCATCCATCGCTATGATAAGTGCCTTAATTTAAATGGCAACTATGTAGAAAAGTAGTATTTAAGTGTGGCTTTCATCTGTATATAATAAAAAAAATTTTCCAATACTTTATTTTTTTTTAATTCCAAAACGTAATGTACTTTGTGGATAGCCCTCGTAGATTCATTAATGTTAACACTATACATAAATGATCTTATGGATAATGTCAGAAGCATTGTGGTGCTGTCTGCAAGTGCTGATATTGTATAAAGCTCGATCAAAATGTTTGTGTTTGCGTGCACTGTTGCAATAATTACAGAAACCAATACCTGTATGTTAGAAGTATAGAAGTATTGACCCTGGCTGTTGAGACACTTGTCCCACTGTGGCACAAGACGGTGAATGGCTGTTTCATACAATTCCTGAGACTGCGATGTTAACCAGTTCCGTGCGTACAGCTGGACATTGTCATCCGAGGTGAATCATTTGCCCCTCAGAGCCTTTTTAAGGGGACCAAAAATGGCGGTCTGTGGAGGGTGGGTGAGAACCTCCCATTTTAATTTTTGCGGGAGTGCTGCGACTGTGTTGGCCATATGAGGCTTTGCATTGTCGTGGAGCAGAATGACCCCACAGGTGAGATTGCCTGCTCGTTTTGATTTGATCGCTTGGTGAAGGGTGGTCAAGGTTTGCGAGTAATGCTGGGCATTCACTGTAGTTCTATGCTGCAGGAAATGAATCAGAAGGAAGAAATTCTTGGTTCCCTTAAAACAGGCTTTGAGGGGCAATCGATTGACCTTGGACAACGACATCCAGCTGTACGTGTGGAACTGGTTAACATCGCAGCCCCAGGAATTTTATAAGACAGCCATTCACTGTCTTGTGTCACAGTGGGACAAGCGTCTCAACAGCCAGGGTCAATACTTCTAACATAAAGGTACTGGTTTCTGTAATTATGTCTCTGGATTGTTTCTTTTTGAATGTCCTTTATAGTTGCAGTTCAACACAAGACGCCAGTCGATCTGGGAGGCTAGCCTCATCTGTTAAGCCAAATCAAGTGGGAGATGCCTGAGCACCTGCCCTATAGTCTTGACCTCTAACCATGTAACTAACAAGCCTTCAGTTCCTTGAAAAGGCCATGAAGGCACATGACGTTTCCTGTCAGACGAGGATGTGCAGCAGGCAGTTAGAGATTTCTTCACACAGCAGGACACAGTATTTTACCAAATGGCTATCTCCAAACTGCTGCATCGGTGGGATGATTGACTCAGTGCTCATGATGATTTTGGCTGATTGTCATACTGATTCTGGACTGTACAGCCTTCAAACAGAAACTTTCTGATCACTCCTTATATGTAGGAACTTCATGCCAAAAAACTAAAGTGAAATGCAGGAAGATATGCAGAGAATGACGTTTGGTGCAGGGACTAAATGAAATAAATAAATAAATGTAGAGTATTGTTCACAAATAGTTGGAATGATGCATTACTGTTTTTTACATTATTAGTGATAAATCACTGGAAGCAACAACAGCTATCTATTATATGGGAGTAGCTATACAGTGTGACCAAGAGTGGAGTGGCCACATAAAACTAGTTGTGGGGAAAATAAGATACCAAACTGAGATTAATTAAAAGATTCTTTTGGAAGAATAATTCAGCTACGAATGAGGTAACTTACAAAACTCTCGTTTGACCAATTCTTGAGTACTGCTTGTCAATCTGCAACCCTTACCAGGTAGGATTAATACAGGTAGTACAGAATATCCTATGGCAAGTGATATATTTCAGCATGTGTTCATTTACTAAGCACAAAAGAGTCACATAGATGCACATCAAACTCCAGCTACAGACAGTACAAGAGGGTCACTGAACATCACAAAGATGTTTACTGCTAAAATTCTGGGAATGTAGAACATTCCAGCAAGTATATTAAGTCCTTCCACAACAAACTATGAAATGACCATGAAAGTGTAATGAGAGAAACTTGAGTTAATACAGTGGCTTACTGCCCGCTATTCTCCTGAGAACAACATATTGCACCTCCTATGACTGAATGTTGTTAAAAATCACATTTCATTAATTCTCAGCTTTGCAGTTATGGCTTGCTGGACAGCTGTAGAGTGAACAACACAAAAGACCACTTTATACTGTAATAGGCTATATATTCAGTTATGGAATAAACAGAATGCTTGCCACCAAAGCATAATACACACTTTTTGACTTTTGGAAGGGTCTTTTGATGACACAGTAGTCTCTGTAACTACTACAGTGAAAACTTCATGTTTTAGGCACCTGAAATGTTCTTGGTTGCAACTACTTATTTCAGGGGAAACAAGTTTATTTTTAAAAGCGCAATGTTAGAAGCAGAGATACTACTATTTGAAAAAAAAAGGTAACTGCAGAAGTTCTCTTCAAAATAAGAAAATAAGACTACAAATACTTACTGAGCTGAGGCACAAGCTTCACTTGGTCTGTGCTGATCATACAAGGAGTCTTTTCTGCTAGGGCAAGCATAGAAACAGAATCCTGTTTTCCTACTGCAGTGCCTCATCCAAGGATCTAAAATGAAGAAATACTGCTTAAAAAATTATATGTGAACGTTAACAGTGTTGCTTATTTAATAGTATGAGTTGGCTTAAAATAATGCTACTTCAACAGTAGTCTGCTAAGCAGAAGTTATGTATTTCTCTCCAAATAACGTACACAACTGCTAATTAGGAAGTGATCAACTTGCGTAATTCATATTCTCATTGGTGATAAGTGATTTCTATGTTAACCCTCCAGCCGCAAGTGTTGGGCAGTTTTGTGTTCAGGTCTTTTTGTATGATTCTGAGGGGCATGCTGTTATTGCATTAGATATAATTTCTGGGATAGTTGTATAAAGGAAGTCAGTATTTTCCTGTCAAATATTTTTGTTGTTGTTCTGAGGCATCAGAAGTCACATTTTACACTTTCTTGATATAGATGTACAAATTATGACCTATCTGATTGCATTGCAGATATACCCGAGGTGCCACACAGGTGTAACCAACAAACTGCTGCTAACAATTTACAGTAATATTATTAAATTTACATCCAAGCAGCAAGAAAATTCTGTACACATGATATTTTGCTAACCTACGAGCAGACACCTAAGCAGAAAAAGCACATTTACACTGCAAGTTCTGTCAAAGATATTACACTACTTCACTTGCTGTATAACTAGCGTTTTTATTTTCAGCTACCAGGTGTCACTTACAAATGGATGTGATTGTCTGAAACCACTAACGATAATAAAATGATGACTGATGGTAAAATAATGCAGTTGCATCAAAATGATTTCTTCAATTACCACTCAAGAGTAGTGGAATCTCAACAGTGGAAAAGATAAGACCAAAAAAGGAAGAAATCTGAGCTTTTAAAAGAGGCAAAATCATGGTCCAAAAATGGCAAGACAAAAAAACAATTTGTGCTTTCAGAACTACACACAACCATAGCCTACTCAAAGTTGGCTGTGATCCGATTCATCACTGCACATAAGGGAAACCAAAAGAGGTGACAGAATAACGAAATCTCAGTTGATATACAACTATAACAATACAAGGGGCAGCAATGACAGAGCTGATCAAGAATTTTCATATTACAAGACCACTTAGAGACAGCAGAAAAATATTACAAGCAGGTATTTTGGCATATCATTGAACAGTCTCTATTCAACACATTTATTATAACTTCCCCGCCCACCCTCAAGAGAGAGAGAGAGAGAGAGAGAGAGAGAGAGAGAGAGAGATCAAACATCAAGCAACACAAAGAAAGCATTTTTGGAATTCACGGTGGAAATAACTGAAGCAGTTTTCAAGAAATGCATACAAGTATCACCTCAACACATACAAATACAGTAGGACTAACATGAAGGTAGTTTATATCCCACACACTTTCCATAACCAATAAAAAAGGAACCTCATAGAAGGTGGGCTGTATGCTGTTCCATAAGAAATGATGATGGAAAACAATGTAGAACCAAGTGCAAAGATTGCAATGCAGGCTTGGGGATGGAATTTTGCTTCAAGAGATACCACACTCAGAAAAATATTTAAAAAAATTCTCCTCTATTTATAATATTGAATGTGATTTCTCATTTCCCTGCATTATGTATGTTAAATGTCAATTAAAAGTCACTTTCAAATTAACCCTTTGGTTTTCTTGTTGCATTTCTTTAATACAAGACTTATAACTGTTTTCTAACTGTTGAATGAAATTGGTCCACAATTTTATATAGAAAACTCGCAAAATCACTCACAGTTAGAGGTTAATAAAATACAGCCCAACTTGGCTACAAGGACTATTGATAAAGTCATCTGAGTTACGGACGTCATACAAGCATTTGCACGGTCTTGGTAAACAAGCAAGATGTTCAGCTAAATCATATGTATGAGCTCCAATCTTGCTCGTTATTGTGTGTAATGGAACTCTTTATGAATTTTTGGAAGGTCATACAGTCTTGGTCATACACAACCATGTGGTCTTAATCTCTTGATGATCTCTTGAAGCAAGGAGCAGGAGTTCAAGAGTGCAGAAGTTTTCCATTACATATGTCCTATAGGGTTGTACTCAATCCCCCTATAGGTCGAATCATGCAGCACATCATAGATGTTATCATCATACAAACTATGGGGTAACAAAACAGTTGTATCGCCTTCATCAGTCTTCAGTACCACTACATCAGCGTCCTCTCGTAGATTTTGCAATACAGCCCTTTCTGCATACATTAAGTTACTATGCTGAGGATGAGCTTTCACAAGAGCTAGTTTCCCTTCTTATTTCTTCTACAGAATTCAATGGAAGGCAAAAATATTAAAATGTGTTGCTCTAAGTGTAGGTGCAAAATTGAGTCCCTTGCTTAAAAAGACAGCATCACATCATCCAAATTTTTCTCTATAATATTGACAATGGAATGTCCTGCAGTTACCACTTGTGCTATGACTGCTGTGGCAAGATACAATCAAATTTTGACATCTACCAAAAACTTGAGTCCTTGTGGATCCAATCGAATTTGGCCAAAGTCACTCCATCAATCTAATTCTGTGATATAGGAGGAAGATGTGTTGCAGTTCAGACCATTTAGTTACATTCCAAGTGGTATCACTTTTTACAGAGGGTTCTCTTGCAGATTCTTTGGCACTATCTAGCAATAAGTTTCAGGGGGCATCACTGCTTTGTTCTGGCATGCTCTTTCCTCAATCTATTTTATATTCAACCAAGAACATTTTAAACAGACTGATGGTGTCCGAGGATTTCAAGGAGAGACTGCTTGAATCAGCTGCCCTTAAACCAGTTGTATTTTGGTGGTATGTGGACAATACTTTCATACTGAGGCCTCAAGAAGAAGATAAGTTAATGGGAGTTCATTCATCACCTCACATCCACTCATAACAACATTCAGTTCACTATGGCAACAGAGAATGATGGTTCTTTGACTTTCTTGGATGTTTTGGTTAGACAGAAGTATGATGGTTCTCTGTAGCAGTCAGGTTAATCATAAGCCTGCACATACTGATATGTATTCACAAGCAACAAGCTGTCATAACCTATTGCAAACTATGAGCATGCTCAAAACACTCATACTCAAGTCTCAGATCTACATAGTTTGCCTAAAGAGCTCACCTACCTAAAGACAGTGCCCAGAAAAAAATAGATATCCTACCTAGCACATAAAAAGGGCACTATCAGTCAAAACTAAGAACAAGGAAATGGATAAAGAGGGGAATATACCAGATAATCTTTTATATTTTCTTTCTTTTGTGGGCAACATCTTGTTTGAAATCGAATCCTCTGAAAATTTCAGGAGACAGCGATTTTCCTTCCATCTACGATTGCAGACCATTTGGGATAAGTGAAGGACAACTTGTTATTTCAGAAGGCCAGAATTTACGAAATACCTTGCCAAAGTGGTATGGCTTGCATAGGTGAGGCCACACATACTGTGAAAGAACGCTGCACTGAATACCAATACTGCACCCGCCTTCTGCAACCAAGCAAGTCTGCTATTGCCAAATACTGTATTTCAACTGGACATTCAATGAGGGATAAGAAAACAATGGTACTGACCACAGCAACATCCTTTTGGGATGGCATTATTAAAGAATCCATGGAAATACACCTCATGGAAAATCTAATGAGCAGCGATAACTGCATGGAATCCCATCATCTCCACAATTTGCTCTAACTGAAGACTATAGGTTACGCCAATGGCCATGGTGAGTGGTAAGGCACAGGAGAGGTGAGTCCCATGGTTCCACCAGTGAGGACACTACTGCTAGGAAATGTGGTGCATCTGTAAACTTGATTTTGACAGATGCACAAAGCACACTATATATTGTGGAACAGAGGATGTCTTCGGCAGTCTTCATGACTGGCAGGTGCCCAGTTGAAATATCAAAGCAGGTACTAAATGAAAACTGACTGCACGTCTGTTTTTTAATTCAATTTGCCAGGAAAATTTTAAAATTCAGAAAATGATCATGTTCGACACGGCTGGGCCTGCCCTCATTGATGTGAGGTGGTAATATGTAATGCACCCGGGAACATTGTCAAACATTATCATTTTGACGGTCCAGGTGTTATTGTGTGGGGAGGCATAATGTTTGCATGAGTGTAAGGCTCTCTAAAACTTACAACATGGTACATCTATTGGTCAATTCCATGGTTCAGAGGTGCACTCAGCCCTGACTCCCTCTGAGCACATGTGAAATGTGTTGGGAAGATGTACTGCAGAATGTCCACATGCACCAATGACCATCCTTTAGCTGTCAAATGTACTGATGGAGAAATGGATTGTCCTACCACAAGAACTCCACGACAACCATGTGGCCAGCGTGGGCACATGCTGTAGAGCATGCACTACTAAGCACCATGTCCTACCTTTTGTCATGTCCAGGGGACCATCATGACTCATAATGACTAATGTGTGATTATTGTTTTGAACAAAGGTGTCATTTATGTTTGTTTCATTGTATAGCAATTTCACTTACTTCCCATACTACACTGTAGCAGTTCATTTTGTGTATGGTCCAAGTTTCATGAGCTATGTTACTTGGCAGTGATACATCTACATACATACCCCACAAGCCACCAAAATCATTGCCTTTCCTGTTCCATTCACAAACAGAGTGGGGGAAAACAACTGTCTACATGCCTCCATATGAGTTCTAGTTTCTCTTATTTTGTCTTCACAGTCCTTATGCAAGGCGTACACTGGTGGCAGTAGAAATGCAGTCAGTTTCATATGGTGGTTCTCTAAATTTTCTCAATAGTGTTTTGTGAAAAGAATATCATCTTCCCTCCAGGGTTTCCCATTTGAGTTCACGGAGCATTTCCACAGTACTCACATTTTGATCAAACCTAGTGGTAACAAATCTAGCAGCACTCCTCTGAATTGCTTTGATGTCATCCTTTAATTTGACCTAGTGGGGATCCCAAACATTCTAGCAGTACTCACGAATGGGTTATACAAATGACCTATATGCAAGAGCTACACTTTCCTAGAATTCTCCCAATAAACCAAAGTCGACCATTCGTCTTCCCTACTGCTGACCTTAGGTGCTTGTTCTATTTCATATCACTTTACAGTGTTACAATGAGGTACCTAATTGATGTGACTGTGTCAAGCAGCACACCACTAATATTCTATTCTAGCATTAGCTGGATTGTTTTTCCTATCCACATGCATTAGATCACTCTTTTTACATTCAAAGTAAGCTGTCATCCATCATACAAAATAGAAATTCTACCTAAATCTCCTTGTATCCTCCTACAGTCACCCAAGGCATCACACAACAGTTACGTTTGTCCTTAAGTTTTATGCACAAGTGTATTTTCTTCCTCCTTTCTCTTTCAAACCACATTTGATCTGGCTCTTTTTCTTTCTTACTTGATGGAATATACAATCAATTTGTTTTTATTTAAAACTACTTACTGAAATCTCAGTAAAACTCTTCTGGAGATAGAGCATGATAGTACGATATAAAATCCAATGTTTCAATTATAATTAGAACAGTTCTCATCAAGGTGATTACCTCTGATGTGCCAGTACAATAATATGTGTGTTATTGGTTCCCTACCTTCCCATTAACATATGGCATGAATGTCTTAGAAATTCATACAGTATAAGTAAACTAACAATGGAAAATATTCAAATTTCATTTTATTAGCTGTAACCGGAAACTGGATGAAAGCTGCTGTTATGCCAATCCCTATCTCCAGTGTTTCTTAGGGAGAACTGTGATTGGACAATGTGTCTTGTACTCTCTCAATATTGACTGAAGTACACCACGAGAACTGTCTGCCAACTGGTAGGTTTGTGTTGGCAATACAAATGGTCAAGATATCAAATGCCTTCAATCTAAATAACACAGGTTAAATCAAACAATAGAAAATCCAGTATGGAATGTAACAATATTACAAATGGATAGTTGCTACTCACCATATAGCGGAGATGCTAAGATGCAGATAGGCACAACAAAAAGACTGTCACAAAATAAGCGTTCAGCCAACAAGGACTCCGCCAGCTGTCAGATTCATCCACCTACAAACCCTGCCACATCACTCCATTCCATAAATCCAGCAGGATCTCTAATCTCTCCTCACATCCTTAAATCCATCCCAGAACCTCACCCCACAGTCCATCTCTCTTCTAATCCCTATCACTCCCCCCACTCCTATCTTCTACATGCTTGCTAAACTCTATAAAACCAACCACACACGGCCCCTATTATGGCTGGGTACTGTACCCCCACTGAGAGAATCTCTGCTCTCGTAGATCAACACCTGCAGTCTATTACCCACAACCTACCCTCCCATATAAAAGATACCAATCATCTCCTCCACCAACTCTCCACAGTTCCTGTTCGTTTACAACACGGTGCCCCCCTTGTCACTACTGATGCCAGCTCTCTTTACACTAACATCCCTAATGTCTACACCCTGACCGCTATTGAACACTACCTCTCCAAATGCCCACCAGAGTCCAAACCAACCACATCCTTTCTAGTCACCATGACCAATTATGTCCTCACCCATAATTACTTTTCCTTTGAAAGCATTATCTACAAACAAATCCGGGGTACAGCTATGGGCACCTGCATTGCACCATCCTATGCCAACATATTCATAAGCCATCTAAATGAAATCTTCCTAAACACTCAGAATCCTAAACCACTCACCTGGTTTTGATTCACTGATAATGTCTTCGTGATCTGGGTCAAGGGTGAGAACACCCTATCCACATTCCCACTGAACCTCAACACCTTCTCCCCCACTCACTTCACCTGGTTCTTCTCAATCCAACCGACCACCTCCCTTGATGTTAACCTCCAGGACCAGCTGCCACCCATCCCATACCAAGAAGTCCCTACCATACGGCATGGCCACCCATGGCCATCGCATCTGCAGTGATGAGCATTGTACAAAAACAGATCTCCCATGCCTTATCTTTCCAGCCACTCACCACCTCCAAAAGTACCTCTGCCTGGGCACAGAGTAACATTCACCTCATGACTCAGTATCATCTATGACTGGAGCAACTGAATTACATTCTCAACCAGAGTTTTGACTACCTCCCGCCATGCCCTGAAATGAGAAATGTCCTACTCAGTATCCTCTCCCACCCTTCCTCACCTCCACAGTGATATTCCATCGCCCATGGAACCTACACAATTTCCTCATCCTGCCCTATAGAATCCCTGCCCCCAACCCCTTGCCTCACGGCTCACATCCCTATAATAGACCTACATGCAAAACCGCTCCCATACATCCTCCTACCACCACCTACTCCAGTCTAGTCACAAACATCACCTATCCCATTAAATGCAAGGCTACCAGTGAAACCAGTAATGTGATCTACAAACTAAGCTACAACCCCTGTTTTACATTCTATGTGGACATGACAACCAGCAAGCAGTTTGTCCACATGAATGGCCACCGACAAACTGAGGCCAAAAAACAACTGAACCACCCTGTTGCTGGGCACACCGCTCAACATGACGTTCTTCATTTCAATTACTGCTTCACAGCCAGTGCCATCTGGATCCTTTCCACCAACACCAGCTTTTATGAATTGTACAGGCAGTAACTCTCCCTGCAATACTTCCTACTTTCCTGCAACCCTCCTGGCCTTAAACTTATTAGTCACTGTCCTTATCCATCTAGCCCCTTCCCCGTTCCCATTTCAGCATTACACAATCCTCTATCCCACCAATGCATCCAATGCATCATCTCTCTATCTCGTCCCTACACACTCCACCAGCAGCCGTTTACCATCCACCACCCTTACCCTGCTGTCCCTCCCGCTCCCTGCCCCAGTCTCTTCCTTACACCCAACCACCAGAGACTGTAGTCATGTGTGTTGCATTTGTGTGTGTGTGTGTGTGTGTGTGTGTGTGTGTGTGTGTGTGTGTGTGTGTGTGTGTGAGAGAGAGAGAGAGAGAGAGAGAGAGAGAGATTTGTCTATTTTTGGCAAAGTCTTTGTTGGCTGAAAAATAATTTTGTGACAGTCTTTTTGTTGTGCCTATATGTGACTCAGTATCTCCGCTATATGACAAGTAACAGCTATCCTTTTCATAATATTGTAACACAGGCTAATGATCGACAAAAACTTTTCAAATGAAAGTGGCTTATTCTTGTGTTTTTTAATGTGCTGAATCATAATATGATAACAAAAAACCATAGCTCTCACTTTTAAAAAACTACACTCAGTAATTTCAAAATCCATTTTTAGAAATCTGAGTCATATATATTTCATTTAATAATATTAATACAGTGCAAGGGATACTTTGTGCAAGAATCTCTTGGATACAAAAAAAATCCTATTATCATCTCCACAAATTAAGTGGTGCCTAATTAAACAGCTTGCAAAAGCCTTGCCCATAGATGGTGCAAAAAGTTTCCACACCTATCACAAATAAAATTGAAAGAAGATATATGTTCAAATTCTCCTTCAAATTTTAGAGTTAAAACTCAATATTTTAGAAATTTTAATTATATATTTTAAATACCATTTCAAATGATAATATAATTAATATATGGGATAGCAGTGCAAGGGATGTTTTGCGCAAGAATATTGTAGACCTGAAAACAGTTCTATTACCACCTCTGAGAATGAACTTAGGGGAACGAAACATTCTGTGTAAAGCTTGCAAAACTTAGCAACAGATAGAGAACAATATAAATAGCATCTATCAGAAGCGAAACTAAAAGAATGCATGTTCGTTGAACATTACCTTTGAAAAATGATGTTCAACTCCAATTTTAAATTAAAAATGGCTGTCGAGGAGACTGAGGCTTGAGTGTTTTTCGAGGAGGTTGTTACTAAGTCCTTGGGCAAGGAAAAGGACTTACATTATATTCCTATTATAGTCAACATCCCCCCCCATGAACCATGGACCTTGCCGTTGGTGGGGAGGCTTGCGTGCCTCAGCGATACAGATAGCCGTACCGTAGGTGCAACCACAACGGAGGGGTATCTGTTGAGAGGCCAGACAAACGTGTGGTTCCTGAAGAGGGGCAGCAGCCTTTTCAGCAGTTGCAAGGGCAACAGTCTGGATGATTGACTGATCTGGCCTTGTAACAATAACCAAAACGGCCTTGCTGTGCTGGTAATGCGAACGGCTGAAAGCAAGGGGAAACTACAGCCGTAATTTTTCCCGAGGGCATGCAGCTTTACTGTATGATTACATGATGATGGCGTCCTCTTGGGTAAAATATTCCGGAGGTAAAATAGTCCCCCATTCGGATCTCCGGGCGGGGACTACTCAAGAGGATGTCGTTATCAGGAGAAAGAAAACTGGCGTTCTACGGATCGGAGCGTGGAATGTCAGATCCCTTAATCGGGCAGGTAGGTTAGAAAATTTAAAAAGGGAAATGGATAGGTTGAAGTTAGATATAGTGGGAATTAGTGAAGTTCGGTGGCAGGAGGAACAAGACTTCTGGTCAGGTGACTACAGGGTTATAAACACAAAATCAAATAGGGGTAATGCAGGAGTAGGTTTAATAATGAATAGGAAAATAGGAATGCGGGTAAGCTACTACAAACAGCATAGTGAACGCATTATTGTGGCCAAGATAGACACGAAGCCCACACCTACTACAGTAGTACAAGTTTATATGCCAACTAGCTCTGCAGATGACGAAGAAATTGAAGAAATGTATGATGAAATAAAAGAAATTATTCAGATTGTGAAGGGAGACGAAAATTTAATAGTCATGGGTGACTGGAATTCGAGTGTTGGAAAAGGGAGAGAAGGAAACATAGTAGGTGAATATGGATTGGGGGACAGAAATGAAAGAGGAAGCCGCCTGGTCGAATTTTGCACAGAGCACAACATAATCATAACTAACACTTGGTTTAAGAATCATGAAAGAAGGTTGTATACATGGAAGAACCCTGGAGATACTAAAAGGCATCAGATAGATTATATAATGGTAAGACAGAGATTTAGGAACCAGGTTTTAAATTGTAAGACATTTCCAGGGGCAGATGTGGACTCTGACCACAATCTATTGGTTATGACCTGTAGATTAAAACTGAAGAAACTGCAAAAAGGTGGGAATTTAAGGAGATGGGACCTGGATAAACTAAAAGAACCAGAGGTTGTACAGAGATTCAGGGAGAGCATAAGGGAGCAATTGACAGGAATGGGGGAAATAAATACAGTAGAAGAAGAATGGGTAGCTTTGAGGGATGAAATAGTGAAGGCAGCAGAGGATCAAGTAGGTAAAAAGACGAGGGCTAGTAGAAATCCTTGGGTAACAGAAGAAATATTGAATTTAATTGATGAAAGGAGAAAATATAAAAATGCAGTAAGTGAAACAGGCAAAAAGGAATACAAACGTCTCAAAAATGAGATTGACAGGAAGTGCAAAATGGCTAAGCAGGGATGGCTAGAGGACAAATGTAAGGATGTAGTGGCCTATCTCACTAGGGGTAAGATAGATACCGCCTACAGGAAAATTAAAGAGACCTTTGGAGATAAGAGAACGACTTGTATGAATATCAAGAGCTCAGACGGAAACCCAGTTCTAAGCAAAGAAGGGAAAGCAGAAAGGTGGAAGGAGTATATAGAGGGTCTATACAAGGGCGATGTACTTGAGGACAATATTATGGAAATGGAAGAGGATGTAGATGAAGATGAAATGGGAGATACGATACTGCGTGAAGAGTTTGACAGAGCACTGAAAGACCTGAGTCGAAACAAGGCCCCCGGAGTAGACAATATTCCATTGGAACTACTGACGGCCGTGGGAGAGCCAGTCCTGACAAAACTCTACCATCTGGTGAGCAAGATGTATGAAACAGGCGAAATACCCTCAGACTTCAAGAAGAATATAATAATTCCAATCCCAAAGAAAGCAGGTGTTGACAGATGTGAAAATTACCGAACTATCAGCTTAATAAGTCACAGCTGCAAAATACTAACACGAATTCTTTACAGACGAATGGAAAAACTAGTAGAAGCCAACCTCGGGGAAGATCAGTTTGGATTCCGTAGAAACACTGGAACACGTGAGGCAATACTGACCTTACGACTTATCTTAGAAGAAAGATTAAGGAAAGGCAAACCTACGTTTCTAGCATTTGTAGACTTAGAGAAAGCTTTTGACAATGTTGACTGGAATACTCTCTTTCAAATTCTAAAGGTGGCAGGGGTAAAATACAGGGAGCGAAAGGCTATTTACAATTTGTACAGAAACCAAATGGCAGTTATAAGAGTCGAGGGACATGAAAGGGAAGCAGTGGTTGGGAAGGGAGTAAGACAGGGTTGTAGCCTCTCCCCGATGTTGTTCAATCTGTATATTGAGCAAGCAGTAAAGGAAACAAAAGAAAAATTCGGAGTAGGTATTAAAATTCATGGAGAAGAAATAAAAACTTTGAGGTTCGCCGATGACATTGTAATTCTGTCAGATACAGCAAAGGCTTTGGAAGAGCAGTTGAATGGAATGGACAGTGTCTTGAAAGGAGGATATAAGATGAACATCAACAAAAGCAAAACAAGGATGATGGAATGTAGTCTAATTAAGTCGGGTGATGCTGAGGGAATTAGATTAGGAAATGAGGCACTTAAAGTAGTAAAGGAGTTTTGCTATTTGGGGAGCAAAATAACTGATGATGGTCGAAGTAGAGAGGATATAAAATGTAGGCTGGCAATGGCAAGGAAAGCATTTCTGAAGAAGAGAAATTTGTTAACATCCAGTATTGATTTAAGTGTCAGGAAGTCATTTCTGAAAGTATTCGTATGGAGTGTAGCCATGTATGGAAGTGAAACATGAACGATAAATAGTTTGGACAAGAAGAGAATAGAAGCTTTCGAAATGTGGTGCCACAGAAGAATGCTGAAGATTAGATGGGTAGATCACATAACTAATGAGGAAGTATTGAATAGGATTGGGGAGAAGAGAAGTTTGTGGCACAACTTGACCAGAAGAAGGGATCGGTTGGTAGGACATGTTCTGAGGCATCAAGGGATCACCAATTTAGTATTGGAGGGCAGCGTGGAGGGTAAAAATCGTAGAGGGAGACCAAGAGATGAATACACTAAGCAGATTCAGAAGGATGTAGGTTGCAGTAGGTACTGGGAGATGAAAAAGCTTGCACAGGATAGAGTAGCATGGAGAGCTGCATCAAACCAGTCTCAGGACTGAAGACCACAACAACAACAATAGTCAACATGCTGGAAAAGTTTATGATTCTTGGCACTTTGATGAGTCTCAAAATTCACTTTATGAATAGCCATCTTGTTTCTATTATGGTGTCAGTCAGGAAAAAAAGGTACCTACACATTTGCATCGAGACACTAAAGTGGTGGTAAAGACAGTATCAGTAGTGCTGGAATGACGGGCGACTACTGTTGGTCACTTCCTGAGCTACAATAGGTAATCAGAGAACATCTATATCAGTTGCTTTAAGGAAAACAGATACAAGAAATTCAAGGCAATGGACACACAATTCCTATGTAATAAAGACATGTTTACATTTTTATGCTGTAATAAAACCTTTGTTCATATTGAAAAATTAAATTAGTTCTCATTCCAATAACAGGTACTCTATTAATCTCCTAGATTATAATGAAGTCACATCATGACAAAAGTGTACAGAATAGAAAAAAACTGACGTCAGATAAGGGTTCAGGGAAGAAGAAGAAGAAGAAGAAGAAGAAATACTCAAGTGTTAGCAAACAAAAAGGAATAAAAATATGTTTTTACTGGATTTTGTAATGAAAACTAGAGTAAAACTCAACCAAATAATAGACATTGAAGGCCAGTTCTCAAGCAAATGGCATACCTTTGGTCCCTCTATAAAAAAGAAGCCCTCCTGGCCTATAAAATCGGTCTTCTTCATCATCCAGTCTGTAAACCAGTCCCCTCTGTCCACCAAAACCCTTGATGACACGCAACTCTAATCTAAATGAGGAGAAAACAAATATACAACTGTTATTTAAGATCACTTTCTCAATTAATCACACTCAATAAAACACAGAGTTATTGTCAAACATCATAATTTTACTTCATATTACTCTCTTCATATTTTCACACTGGTAACAAACACTATGTGCAGTCTGATCATTATTAATATCAAGTAAGTGCTTTTTTAAGAAATTCTGTTTATTTCTGATAACTGTAACTGACACGAAATGACTCATGGCTGAAACACAAATACAATATAAGGTCACATATCATCAGCCATGTATTACAGCTATACACCAGATTCTTGTGTAAGTCTTATGATAAATGGAATATCTTATTTGCATAGTTGCAATTTCAATTTCAATTCATGTGATTCCTTTGCAAGCATCTAATTATCTATAATGTCACAATCCAAAACTAGTAGGATTTTAATCTGAGCTTATATTCCCCCAGAACTCATTTACAAGTACCTGCAGTGGACTGTATGTAGAGCTTTCCTTTGCATGCAAAGAATGCAAGTCACAAACCACACACTGAGTATCATTGGTTGAGGAGCAATGTAGAGATAGTAAGCCTTACTTCTACCCTGTGGTGTTATCAGCAATTCAAATGTCACACACAAGATTTCTCATTATGAGCTAGTGATCAGTCTCCAGTCATCTTTAAAATGAGATAACATCAAACTGTAACCATCATTTTCTCTTTACAGTCTGCCATAAAAAAATGAAAGCTCAAATCTTACATTGAATACTTCATTTACAAAGAAATATTTCAAATGGGTGGTACACAAATTAAAAACTGATTGTACCTTTGAAACATAAATATAGCAAGACCCCCAATTGGAATTCAGAGTAGGTTTTACAAACAGTGCACCACACCACAGAAGTAACCTCTTTCTTAGATTACATTTATTGTGAATATATTATTTTAAAAACTTAAAAATGGAAACAAAGGAAAAAAATAAGGAAAGCCCAAAATGATGATACGAACGAAAGTCAACACACGTCCACAAATAGAAGAAACATGAAACTTAACAACTTTTTTTTTTTTTTTTTTAAATTTCATAAAGTAGGGTAAATTGTAAACTGTATGATCTGGCTGACACTTCTGTAGAGTGTCATATCTTTGCAGTGTTTCAAAATAAACAAAGAGATGCTCAGAAATTACATAACTCAACAGTGGGCAGTGGGGTTACACTTCTTTCTGAAAAACATTGAGAGTTTTGGATACAGTTGTGATACAGTTGTACAAATGCTTCGGTAAAGAACACACCAATAAACAAAAGGATTATATTTCACTGTATTCTCCCAGCTTTCAAGATCATCAATACACTTTGAGAAATTTTATTATGAAATTAACACCCAATAAGAATTTGATGGAAGAGAAACAGATGACAACTTAAACTTCCACAAAGCTATGTGGTCAGTGAAGATTACAATGGATAACTATTTTGAATTAATTTCACTGCACACAAGAGGGAAATACTCTCAGAAATCCAAGACACCTAATAGATAATCAGCTAAAATTATGAGTTTCGCCAGTTGCTTGACACACAAACTTTATGTTATTAGTATTCATCATGCTCGCCGTGTAGCAGTAGAAAAGCAGTACAGTTGCCTAAACTCATATGACTTTGCTCAACTGACCTGAGCCCCAAAATCCCATGCAGTAGTCTGTAAAATGAGCCGAATTTTTTTCACTCACCATCTAAATTACACCATCACAATAAACATAAAAAAGCCTAATAACATGAATTTTTAACAGCTTTCATGGTGTACCATTTACTTTTAATATGTATAAATTTTAAACTACCACGAGAAATTGTTGAAATGGCTACCCTTCTTCTACTTGCTTCCTAGTTTATAATTTTACCTTTCAAATACGGCTGAAACATTCTCAAGATCATACAGGTACTTTGTCCTCAACAGTGTGCCATCCATGCGGCTAGGTTTGTAGAGTGCTTTTGTAAACTGCTTGCAGAATTTGTACCTGAATAAAGAAAAGGAATATTTAAATGTATTTCAAATAGATGTGATTCAAAGTGACAGTAATTAAAAATAATATAGAATTTCATTTTAAGCTACAGAAATCGTTAAACTACCAAGTGTGTAAAAGTCCTGATGAAACATTGAATCTGAAAAACATGCTAATATGTTAAAAGACAGATACTATAGGTCACCTGCAGCAGATACATACAAAATGCATTTCATTACCAAAGCAATGAACTATGGCAAATCATACATCAACAAACACCTTTAGAAACAGAACTCTCTTCTTTGGAACTTCATATGTAAGGAAAAAAATGGGATGCCAGAGAAAACTAATTAATTGTGTACTGCTCCAATACTGGTGCACTAAGTTTCAGAATTTTTTGCCATACTTGTCACAATAAGCCTTGCACTTCAAAATGGTTTCTATAATGAAATGTTTATTGGATAGGTACATACAAACTTCAAATTTGAGTTAAAGTGTAGGCACTTGGCTCTTCAATACTCAAATCCAGTATCAAAAATGAAACACAGCATGTAACAGTGAAATAGATCTTGAGTTCCTTCCAGCATCACTTTAGAGACATGTCTTTAATACATTCAAAGTATTTGCAAACAAAGATATTTAACACTTTTTCATCAAATTTTGTGTATCCTAAGTTTGAAAGAAATGGAGGGGAGTTGGTGGCAAATTGAAGCCTTATGATTGTCAATTAAGTGTGTTACTAATTAAATCCAAAAAGAAATCTGGCAATTATATTTGCCATAAAAGATCAATTCAGTACACCTTCCAGCAAGAGTACAATAACACTCATAAAAAAAAAATAAATAAAAAAAAAATAAAAAAAAATAAAATGGTTTATTCTCAGCAGATTCAAAGTAGGAATATTGTCAGAGATAGTATTTGACAAATAGGTTTAAGTTTCAAATTCTCATAACTAAATAGATGAGAAAAATCACATAGCTTCAAATAGTGTCATGTTAATGACAGTACAGTGGGCCATATAAGAAAATTAGCTAAGGCTTACAGCATAGGTGCACAAGAGGGTGCAGTGAAAGAGAAAGAGAAAGAGGAGGAGGAGGAGGAGGAGGTAAAAGAGGGGTGTGGTGATAGAGAAAGAGGAAGGACAGGTGGGAGGAGGAGGAAAAACAGGGGCAATTATGTAAGTGTCTGTGTGTGAAAGGGGGGGAAGCCTGTAGACACACACACACACACACACACACACACACACACACACACACACACACGCACAAGTGCACGTCTCTCTCTCTCTCTCTCTCTCTCACATGCACCAGTGCGTATCAAAAGAGAGATTATAGGTGCAATTCCAATGTTCTCTAAGAAAATGACATAGGAAACAATGGTATCATTAAAATAACCTGAATAAAAGCAGGATTTAGGATATAATGAAAACAGAAAATGTGAACGTATCAAAGATTCATTGCCAAATCTAGTCCACAAATTTCAGTAGCAGTTATATATTTATTTACCAAAGTCGTTACTAAATACATGTGTGTGTTTAGTATAATTGGCAGAAACAGTTGTAATAATAAAGGAACATTAGTAGGATAAAGTACATAGTGGCTGGCACTCATACAATCATTGGCACCTTGGCTACAGTCTTCCACGTAATAAGTGTTTGATGAACATCAGAGACATATTTGAGCCATGTGTGGAATAGCTGCTGTACGATTCTTCTTGTGGTTGTCAAGCTGCCCACTATGAGCACTCTGTTTATTGTCATGCCTGCTTGATACCTCGCACTACAACCACCTTCTACTTAACATGGCTGTTTCTAAAGATAAGGCTTAAGCTATTTAATTCATAACTTTTGCTCTCACTTGTAGTCTTCTTTAAATCTACTTCATTAAAATTAAGGGCACATCAGTAAAGACTTTGGTACGTAAACTGTAAAAATAAAAATTTGACAACCACATCTGACACAAATGGTGGGGTGCCAACAACTGGGTTTCAAAACAGTATATTTACAATAATTGGCACTCTGTGGTAACAGCTGTGTAAACTGTATCAGTATCTTATACCTTCATTCAAGCAGTATAAAACTTCACAACTAAGCAATCTTCATTGATCCTTTTTTTAGGCAGCTTGATATCAAAGTTAACAGTTGTCGGCACGGGGTAACAAACACCCACATTCAGTACCAAACATTGCCAAATGTGTAGTTATTGACAATGTCAATGCATGATACTACACAGGAACATTTGAATGAATGAAGTCAGTGGAAGAGTATAGTGGTAAAGTCTTTCTTCAAAATCAACAAGCAATATACTTGCTGAGCCTCTTTGCAGATGGACATTTGTACCCATCTGAGATACTATATGATGAAATATACACTGGACTGCATGTAATACTGATATCCAATATAGTACTAAAATCTCTGTATCCATAAGTGACTAAAATTCTACAACCATTCAACATTAGAACAGTGAAAAATGTGATACACCAAGAACAGCGGGATGAGGTTATATGACCCCTAATGAAATATGCATTAAAAATCCACAACACAATTAAAGTTAAACCTATATTTTTTCCATTCATCTATCCAAAAATGGGACCTATTTTTAAAGCCTAACATTTCATTTGCTTCATTAGTTTACTTCGAAACACTGACATTAAACTTTGAGCATTGGTACTTTTCATATAAGTTTTCTGGAGATGGCTTTTTTGTATTGTCACAGATGTTATTGGTCTTGTTTCCTTTACATATTTTGTTGTTTAACATTTGTGAATTCATTTACCAGGTGAAGAATGAAAATCTTCCTTTCAGATTATTTGTTTCTAAATTATCTACACATTTATTGCAGCCATGTCTAGGATACTGTAAAAGACATGAAAGCAACTTTAGTTGCATAATTACAAATCATTCAATCAACGATGTCTTCATCATACTTCACAGCATTGTTCCTGGTTTCTTCTTTCCTTCTTCATTCACTGCTACTTCAGGATATATTATGCTCAGAAATTGGATGTTTTTATTTTTATGCCTTTGCACATTGTTAGGGTGCAACCAGCCTTATCTGTCTTCTTCAACATGATGATAGAATGTAAGTCAGAATTATTGTTCTTGGAGAATTTTCAGCAAATCTCATGACTGTTCCTGCTAGCAACATTTACTACTGTTGAAGTTTCTTGGAAAGCTGAAGGGATGGGAAGGAGTTATCTGTCATCACATTCCTTCCTTTGCTCCATAAGGCAAGGAACAATACTGTGAATTTTAAAATTTTCCCGGCGAATTGACTGTTCAAACAAATTTCGGGCTTGCAGCCGGTCGTCGTTCAATACTTTGCACGATATTTCAACTGGGCCCCTGCCAGTCATCTTCAGGTGAGCCGTCGAAGACTGGCGAAAACGTCGTCCGTTCTGCAATATATAGCGTACTGTAACTATTCTGCGCATGCATCGAAAACTTGATAGTTGAGCCACACTGCCCGCCGGCAGCGCCCTCGCTGGTGGAATAGCGGAACTCAGTCGCCCTCTGCGTTGCTGTTTGCCACGGCGGTTGGCGCAATCTGTCGTCTTCGATTTGAGCAAACCATGGAGATGATGGGATTCCATGCACTGTCCAGCTGGTAGCCGCTGTCACGGTTTAACAGATTTTCCACCAGTCGTATTTCTACGGATTCTTTAATAATGGAGTCCCAGAAAGATGTTGCTGTGGACAAAATCATTGTCAAAATCATTGATGGTTCTCTAGGGCATTCAGTTTACCGGAAACCCACTCATACTGATTTGTACCTGCAAGCATCGAGTTGCCATCACCCATCGCAAACCATGAGTTTGCTTAAAACACTTGTTCATAGAGCTCATACTGTCTCAGATCTAGATAGCTTACCTCAAGAACTCACCCATCTAAAGACAGATTCAGCGAAAATGGGTATTTCATCCGGCAGATTAACAGGGCACTAACAGTTAAAACTAAGAAGCAGGAAGTGAATAAAGAGGAGAACATGCCGGAACAATCTTTAGTTTTTCTTCCTTTCGTTGGCAACACTTTGTTTAAAATAGCAAGAATCCTCCGAAAATTTCAGGTAAAAGTGGTTTTCCACCCACCATCGAAGATTGCGGACCTTGTGGGATCAGTTAAGGGCAATCTGTTACTACGAAAGGCCGGAATTTACAAGATACCGTGCCAATGTCGTATGGCTTACATAGGTCAAACCACACACACCGTGAAAGAACGCTGCACTGAACATCAACGTTACACCCGCCTTTTGCAGCCAAGCAAGTTCGCCATTGCTGAACATTGTATTTCTACAGGACATTCAATGGAGTATGAGAAAACAATGATTTTGTCCACAGCAACGTCTTTCTGCGACTCCATTATTAAAGAATCCGTAGAAATACGACTGTCGGAAAATCTGTTAAACCATGACAGCAGCTACCAGCTGGACAGTGCATGGAATCCCATCATCTCCACGATTTGCTCAAATCGAAGACGACAGATTGTGTTGACCACCGTGGCAAACAGCAACGCAGAGGGTGACTGAGTTCTGCTATTCCACCAGTGAGGGCGCTGCCAGTGGGCAGTGTGGATCAACTATCAAGTTTTCGACGCATGCGCAGAGTAGTTACAGTACACTATATATTGAGGAACAGATGACTTTTCGCCAGTCTTCGACGGCTCACCTGAAGTTGACTGGCAGGTGCCCAGTTGAAATATCGTGCGAAGTATTGAACGACGACCGGCTGCAAGCCCGAAATTTGTTTGAACAAGGAACAATACTCTCTCCCAATGGGTGGTTGTCTGGTTGGACTCTTTCCTTTCCAAGGTATGGGAAGGCTTTACAAATTTACTTAAATGCCACCCTGCAGTTATCTAAAATTTGAGTCCATATTTGTCAGTTTTGTTTGGAATAAATTGGATACAACTGCACCTTTCTTTGCTTGGAAGTAACTGATCATCAACTGTAATATTTTCATCCAGGCAGTGACAGTGAAGACAGTTTTGCATGAACTTGTTTCATATTTCTGAAATATGAGAGAATGTGTCAGCAGGAATGCATTACGTTTGAGAGGACTTCTCATCAAAGTACATGAATCTGATAAGTACAAGGAATCTGTTTTTTGTCAGTTTATCACAAATAGCACCTCAGACATACATGATACCAATCATTGCCTTCAATTTCTCCACTGACAAGGTCCATGTAGTGTTTTTTATTTCATTCTGAGAATCTGACTTTTTGTTTTATATGATACAGAGAACTGATTCATCAGAAAGATGGGAGGCATTTTTGATGGCATCCTCCACTCAGTGACAGGTGTACACAGTGGATCCTCCTCTCTCATTCAGGACATTCAAAGTAGCCCTTATTCCAGGCAATAGCATGTTAGCAACACTCACTTCTGCTCCATCTCTAGCTAATACCTTCACTGTTGTGCTACCTGATCCCTGATACTGTTGTGGAAAGAACTGATATAAGGAGTCATTAACTAACTGTAACGTTTCCTATCTTTTTTGCCAAGTTATCTCTGGCAGAAAATCACCACTTAAATCCAATAAGCTCCTATCTGATTCAATATCTGAGTTCTCCAGAATCACAAAATCTCTCTTTTAGTAATGTCACACAAACATGACATAATATAAAATGCCTCAGTATCATGAAAAGGATAGTTGCTACTCATTGTGTAGTGGAGCTACTGAGTTGCAGAAATGCAAGACAAAAAGACTGTCAGAAAGTTAGCTTTTGGCCAACAAAGCCTTTGTCAAAAACACACACACACACACACACACACACACACACACACACACACACTTGGCCACAGGCTCTGGCAACTGGAGCCAGACTGGATTTTCCTTTGTTTAATTTAAAATGCCTGTTACAGGCAAAAAAGAAATGCTCACTGATGAGGCAAGTATTAACAGCAATGCATGAAGTACGACAGAAAAGTTATGTTACAATGTCCAGTGTGGAAAACTTTCTGACAAAGTGTATATCATCACCCAAGGGAGCAATTGTTGACGAAAACAAAATGGAAGACAAGCATCTTTGTCATCTTGAGAACACCAACATTCTAAAAGAAAATTACACCACGGGTCAGGTGGTGTCAAATGACCCCTCTCACATTCTACGAGGGCAGTTCAATAAGTAATGCAACACATTTTTTTTCTCGGCCAGTTTTGGTTGAAAAAACCAGAAATTTCTTGTGGAATATTTTCAAACATTCCCGCTTTGTCTCGTATAGTTTCATTGACTTCCGACAGGTGGCAGCGCTGTACGGAGCTGTTAAAATGGCGTCTGTAACGGATGTGCATTGCAAACAACGGGCAGTGATAGAGATTCTTTTGGCGGAAAACCAGGACATCTCAGATATTCATAGGCGCTTGCAGAATGTCTACGGTGATCTGGCAGTGGACAAAAGCATGGTGAGTCGTTGGGCAAAGCGTGTGTCATCATCACCGCAAGGTCAAGCAAGATTGTCTCATCTCCCGCGTGCGGGCGGGCCGTGCACAGCTGTAACTCCTGCAATGGCGGAGCGTGCGAACACACTCGTTCGAGAAGATCGACGGATCACCATCAAACAACTCAGTGCTCAACTTGACATCTCTGTTGGTAGTGCTGTCACAATTGTTCACCAGTTGGGATATTCAAAGGTTTGTTCCTGCTGGGTCCCTCGTTGCCTAACCGAACACCATAAAGAGCAAAGGAGAACCATCTGTGCGGAATTGCTTGCTCGTCATGTGGCTGAGGGTGACAATTTCTTGTCAAAGATTGTTACAGGCGATGAAACATGGGTTCATCACTTCGAACCTGAAACAAAACGGCAATCAATGGAGTGGTGCCACACCCACTCCCCTACCAAGAAAAAGTTTAAAGCCATACCCTCAGCCGGTAAAGTCATGGTTACAGTCTTCTGGGACGCTGAAGGGGTTTTTCTGTTCGATGTCCCTCCCCATGGTCAAACGATCAACTCTGAAGTGTATTGTGCTACTCTTCAGAAATTGAAGAAACGACTTCAGCGTGTTCGTAGGCACAAAAATCTGAACGAACTTCTCCTTCTTCATGACAACGCAAGACCTCACACAAGTCTTCGCACCTAAGAGGAGCTCACAAAACTTCAGTGGACTGTTCTTCCTCATGCACCCTACAGCCCCGATCTTCCACCGTCGGATTTCCACATGTTTGGCCCAATGAAGGACTCAATCCGCGGGAGGCACTACGCGGATGATGAAGAAGTTATTGATGCAGTACGATGTTGGCTCCGACATCGACCAGTGGAATGGTACTGTGCAGGCAGACAGACCCTCATTTTAAGGTGGCGTAAGGCCGTAGCATTGAATGGAGATTACGTTGAAAAATAGTGTTGTGTAGCTAAAAGATTGGGGAATAACCTGGTGTATTTCAATGCTGAATAAAACAACCCCTGTTTCAGAAAAAAAATGTGTTGCATTACTTATTGAACTACCCTCGTATGTACACTCCGTGAATTTCCATGAAATCTGGTTGAAAGTGGAACAGGGTATCCACTGTTGTTTCAGCTTGCAGTCTTGTAGCAGAAAGAATGGCATGAAGCCTGTAATATCTTGAATGCAATTTTCACTCTGGAGTGGCTTGTGCACTGATATGAAACTTCCTGGCAAATTAAAACTGTGTGCCAGACTGAGACACTATCTCAGGACCTCTGCCTCTCACGGGCAAGTGTTCTATTAACAGAGATACACAAGCAGAGCTCATGACTTGTCCTCAAGCTTTACTTCTGCCAGTATATCATCTCCTGCCTTCCAGACTTCACAGAAGGGCTCCTGTGAATCTTGCAAGACTAGCACTGGAAGTTTCATGTCAGGGCACACTGCTGCAGTGTGAAATTTTGACTCTGGAGACATCTCCCAGAATGTGGCTAAGCTGTGTGTGTGCAATATCCTTTTTTTGAGGAATGCTAGTTTTGCAAGTTTTCGCAGGAGAACTTCTGTGAAGTTTGGAAGGTAGGACATGAGGTATTAGTGGAAATAAAGCTGAAAGGATGGATAGTGAGTTATGTTTCAGTTGACAGAGCTGTTTCCCACAAAAGGCAAAGGTCCTAAGTTCAAGTCTCAGTCTGGTACACAGTTTTAATCTGCCAAGAACTTTCATATCTGTAGTGCCTTGTTTCACTGTGTTGTATGCAAATGTCACTAATGGCAGTATAATGTCCCAATTTCTTTGTTAAACATCACTGTACACCAAGAGCATATCTGCCAATGTCTTAAGTGTTTTGTGAGGTCATTCGTCTGTGGGTGGTTGGCAGTTGTCACCCTGTGGGTGATGTCACAGTATGAAATTACCTCTGGTGCCAGTCTTGAGTGGAACAGTTTTCATCGATCAGAGATCATCACACAGGACTCTTCGTGTTTCAAATTTATGTCTTCTATAAGAAATTGTGCAATTTCTATAACAGACTATTATTCATCAATTTCCATTTCTCAACTTCAAGAACCTCCCCAAAATATCAATTGCAATTAAGTGGAATGGCACTACTGCAGACAGAATATTTACCAGCTTCTGTAAAGGTAACGGGAACATGCTTCTGTCGTCGGCACACAAAGGTAATTCGGGCACAAGCTTCCATCGCTGGCCTTCCTTAAAGTGGCTCACATAGAGTCCAACATATCGGTAGAGATCTAGCCAGTGATACCTGTGTCTGATTCTATCAAGTCATCATGAATCCCAGGTGACCAGATGTAGGAGTGTTGTAGAAATACTTCAGGATACCTGGCTGTACACGAGCTGGGATGACGAGGTCCATTTCTGCCCCACTGAATTATAGTTCCTTTTCCATAATGATCTTTTTATTAATGGGAATTCTCCTTTGGTTGGTTCCCCCTCTTTCAAGGATTCTTGGTTTTCAGCATTGCTGGGTCTTTCCTCTTTTTTAGCAGTAATGTCCTTTAGGGCAGCAATGATTGAGAATTCACATCCATTCTCCCGTGTTCCATCAAGGGATTTCTTGAAAGGCAACTGGTATCCTAGTGTTCGCATCCACTTTTGTATATCACTATGACATCGTACTCCTGTAGCCTCAGTGCACATCTTGCCAGTCAACCTGATGGATCCTGCAGGCTGATTATCCAGCATAGGGAATGGTGGCCCATCGCAATGGTGAATGGTGTGCCAAATAAATATGGCCAAAACTTATTGATGGCCCAAGCAACCACAAGGCAATCTTTCTCTTGGTTGTAGAGCAGTTCATCTTAGATTTGGAGAGTGGGCTGGAAGCATAAGCACCTTTTCAGCACATTGCTGAATTTCCATTAGTACTGCACTTATTCGACAACCACCAGCATTGATGTGAAGTTCTGTCTCCACTTTCTTGCAATGCTATGCTAGGACTGTAGAAGATGTTAGTACAGAAAGACCTTACATGCACTTCATTCCATGAAAAGTTGGTGTCTCACTAAAGCAGTTCGTATAAAGGAGGGGCATGGTACAAAAGTCAATTATGGGTTGCTGGTAGTTCAAACACATTTTGAAAAAACTTCTATCATGAATGTGCTGAGCAGTTGGAAAATCTGACTGCTCTTATTTCCTGGGATCAGAACAGATGCCATTGCCATACACAAGAAGCTCCCATATTTTTATTTCATGGATGGCAAAGAAGGACTTTTTCAGATTCAGATGGAGACCTGCAGTCTGTACGCATTTCAAATGGATGTTAGGCAACTTAGATGTTCTTCAAATGTTTTTAAAAAAATGACAATGTCCATTTAAGGTGTTGAAACAGTTGTTCATCATATGTTCGAAATTGGTTGGAGCATTACACAGTCAAAATGGCATAATTTTGAATGTCACAGGCTGTCAGATGTTCTGAGGCAGTCTTTCCCTGTCAGCCTTGACTTGTCAGTAGCCTGCCTGGGTTGAAAAATACTTTGCTCCTTTCAGACAGTCTAGGGTGTCATCAATGCACAGCAACAGGTAGACATCTTTTTTGTGATTTTGTTCAGTCACTGAAGTGTGACATGCCATCCTTTTTTAACCCAAGAACTGCAGGAGAAGACCAAGGACTCTGTCAAAGTCAATGATGTCATCTTGCAGCATCTCCACTACCTCTCAGACTATCCGTCTTTCTGCTGGTGACAGGTCTGCATTTTCTCCACTCAGGATCTGAATCATCTAAACAATCGCCCAGAATGGCTAACAGCCACCGAAGTACGAGGTGCATTCAAGTTCTAAGGCCTCCGATTTTTTTTCTCCGGACTGGAAAGAGATAGAAACATGCGCATTTTTTAAAATGAGGCCACGTTCATTGTCAATACGTCCCAGAGATGGCAGCACCGTAAGGCAGATGGAATTTTACCGCGAGCGGCGAGAATGAGAACTGTTTTAAATACTTCAAATGGCAACGTTTTCCTTACTTGAACAGCATGCAATCATTCGTTTTCTGAATTTGCGTGGTGTGAAACCAATTGAAATTCATTGACAGTTGAAGGAGACATGTGGTGATGGAGTTATGGATGTGTCGAAAGTGCGTTCATGGGTGCGACAGTTTAATGAAGGCAGAACATCGTGTGACAACAAACCGAAACAATCTTGGGCTCGCACAAGCCGGTCTGACGACATGATCGAGAAAGTGGAGAGAATTGTTTTGGGGGATCGCCGAATGACTGTTGAACAGATCGCCTCCAGAGTTAGCATTTCTGTGGGTTCTGTGCACACATTCCTGCATGCACTGCAACAAAAATGTCCGGAAAGGGCTGCGCGTGTGCTGTTTCACCAAGACAACGCACCCGCACATCGAGCTAACGTTACGCAACAGTTTCTTCATGATAACAACTTTGAAATGATTCCTCATGCTCCCTATTCACCTGACCTGGCTCCTAGTGACATTTGGCTTTTTCCAACAATGAAAGACACTCTCCGTGGCCGCACATTCACCAGCCGTGCTGCTATTGCCTCAGCGATTTTCCAGTGGTCAAAACAGACTTCTAAAGAAGCCTTTGGCGCTACCATGGAATCATGACGTCAGCGTTGTGAAAAATGTGTACGTCTGCAGGGCGGTTACGTCGAGAAGTAATGCCAGTTTCATCGATTTCGGGTGAGTAGTTAATTAGAAAAAAAATCGGAGGCCTTAGAACTTGAATGCACCTCCTAGTACCTTGCTCAGGCCACGTCCTACATGTGTTTCAATAGTACCTTTCTCCCCAGCATAATCTGTAGTGGTAGCAGGGCACAATTTTTCATTCATAGCTTAAGCTGCCCTTCCTGGACTTGTTCAGCTGTCCCTTTAAGGATGAGTTGTCACTGCTCATGACAATTAGTGATCCAAAGTTCTCTTTGACCCTCTACAATGCTTATGGTCATTGCTGACTTATATATTTCTTTTGTAAGCTGACTACCTTTTTGCAATAGACAAAAGCTTCACAGTTTAATTGAGCAGCTTGACTTATAATTGGAACTCGTTTATGATGGCAGGATAACATCATCTCTAGCAGCAAGCAAGTGCCCACAGCAGTCATTGTTATGTGTGCTTGTTGGAATAGCTTCATCAATGTGGAGCTCTGATATTCCACAGTCTCTGATAGCAAATAATGCCTTTGACAGATCACACCTCAGAATAGCATTATTACTACAAAATGTTAAATCAACAAATTTGGGAGGATGCATTCTGTCATTGATAGTAGATTCGATTAAATTCAGTTTTCATTCCATAGACCCAAAAATGAGATGATTCTTGTGGGTGTGGAACATTTCAGAAGGTATTAAAAAACATTGAACATTTGAATATAATAATCTCTTTCCTGATCATTTGTCGGTAGATTGTCAAAATATGCAACTATGTTAGAGTAAACTGGAACTGATTATATGTACATAATTAATACACTATCAGAATGAAACACAGTTACACACTTTAAACAAATTTATCATGCGCAAAAATACCTAATCTTGACTGTTGTGATCAACTTCTGGCAAAAAAGAATTCTAACAGAAATTTTTACTTAAGTTGGTCTAACAGTCCCTGTTAAGATATTCATCTATAGAGTAGAAGGAGTTGCCTATAAAAAAAGTCTTTCAAACTCTGTTGAAACTGTACTTTATCTGAAACCCAGTTTTTAATGGTTGCTGGCAATTTGATGAAAATCTATGTTCCTGAATACTGAACCCCTTTTTTGACAAAGGTTAAATGTTTTAGGTCTTTATGTAGATTGTTCTTATCCCTAATCGTTGTACTCTGTATTGAGCTATTGATTGGAAATAGAGACATATTTGCAACTAATTTAATTAAGGAACAAATATAAAGAAAAGTAGTGGTTAGAATACCCTGTTCTCTGAGCAGATTTCAACATGATGTTCTTTAATTTACACCACAAATGAGAATTATTACACCCTTTCACACTCAAAAAACTTTTGCTCAGTTTGACGAGTTATCCCAGAATATGATTTCATGTGACATAACCGAATGAAAGTAAGCAAAGTAGGTAAGTTTTTCATATTTATGTCTCCATATGACATCATCTGCATTGCAAACACAGACTTGTTTAGGATGTTCAGTAATTCTGTGGTATGCCCTTCCCACTTGAATTTATTATTTAGTTGTAATCCCAGAAATTTTACATTGTTATCCTCTTCAATCTGTGTCTCTTCATTTGATTCACATGCTGGAAGGAAATCTCTTACAGGACCTGAACTGCATAAAGTGGGTCTTTTTAAAGTTTAATGAGAGTAAATTAGCCTTAAACCATTTATTATTGTCAGTGAAAATTAGCACCCATTTCTAAATCTGTACTTGATGTGCTATTTATGGCAATGTTTGTATCATCTACAAGCAAAACTAACTTAGCATCTGGCAATGTAACAGAAGAGAGGTCATTAATGCACACAAGAAAAAGCAACAGACCCTAGATGGAACCTTGAAGGACACCACATGCAGTTAATTCCCAATCAGATGAAGACTGACTGCTTACTCCACAGGTAATTCTAAATGTCACCATTTGTTTCCTGTTAGTAAGACTTGAAGCATTTCGCAGCACTGCCACTGCCACCATAATATTCTAAATTACTTAAGAGAATGGTGTGATTCACATGATCAAAGGCTTTTGTTGGGTCACAGAAAATGTCAGTAGCCTCTCTTTTGTTATTAATTAATTAAATACATTCTCACTGTATCGCAACCCTTAAGGGACCCAAACTGTTACTTGGACAATATATTATTTGCAGTTAGATGCTTAAGACGACAGTTGAACATGACCTTTTCAAATATTTTTAAAAAATCTGACAAAAGCGAAATTGGTCAATAGTTTGACAGTGTCTTTTCATCCCCCATCTTGTAAAGAGGCTTAACTTCAGCACATTTTAGCCAGACTGGAAACATTCCATTGGTAAGAGACTGATTACACAAATATCAGCAATTGTTTGATTTCACAGATAACTTAAGATAGGACTCAAATCACGTGAGTTCTCTAGTAGATATCTTACCATAACCATTACAATACTTATTCTTGTGATACACATTCATAGCTGTACTAACATCAAAAGCTCAGATGGAAAACCAGTTTTAAGCAAAGAAGGGAAAGCTGAAAGGTGGACGGAGTATGTAGAGGACCTATAGAACGGAGACGTACTTGAGGGCAATATTACAGAAATGGAAGAGGACGCAGATGAAGATGAGATGGGAGATATTATATTGCAAGAAAAAATTGACAGAACATTGAAAGACCTAAGTTGAAACAAGGCTCTGGGAGTAGACAACATACCGTCAGAATTACTGACAGCCTAGGGAGAGCCAACCATGACAAGACTCTTCCATCTGTTAAGCACAATGTATGAGACTAAGATTTCAAGAATAATACAATAATTCCAATTCCAAAGAAGGCAGGTGCTGACAGGTGTGAATATCATCGAACTCTTAGTCTAATAAGTCATAGTTACAAAATACTAACACAAATTCTTTACAGAAGAATGGAAAAACTGGTAGAAGCCAACCGCAGCAAAGACCAGTTTGGATTCTGGAGAACAGTAGAAACACCCAAGGCAATACTGACCCTGTGTCTTCTCATAGGAGATAGGTTCAAGAAAGGCAAACTTATGTTCACTGCATTTGCAGACTTAGAGAAAACTTTTGACAATGTTGACTGAAAATTCTCTTTGAAATTTTGACGGTAGCAGGGGTAAAATACAGGACTCTAAAGTGTATTTACAACTTGTACAGAAAGCAGATGGCAGCTGTAAGAGTTGAGGGGCATGAAAGGAAAGCAGTGGTTGAGAAGGGAGCAAGACAGGGTTGCAGCCCATCCTCTATGTTATTCAATCTGTACATTGAGCAGGCAGTAAAGGATGCAAAAGAAAAATCTTAGAGTGGCTGAAGTAGAGAGGATATAAAATGTAGACTGGCAAGACAAGAAAAGCATTTCTGAAAAAGAGAAATTTGTTAACTTTGAGAATAGATTTAAGTGTCAGAAAGTCTTTTTGGAAAGTATTTGTATGAATTGTAGCCATGTATGGAAGTGAAACATGGCCAATAAAAAGTTTACACAAGAAGAGAATAGAGGCTTTTAAAATGTGGTGCTACAGAAGAATTCTGAAGATTAGGTAGACAGGTCATGTAAACTAATGAGGAGGTACTGAGTAGAAATGGAGAGCAAAGAAATTGGCACAACTGACTAGAAGAAAGGATCAGTTAGTAGGACACACTCTGAGACAGCAAAGAATCACCAATTTAGTGCTGGAGGAAAGAGTGCAGGATAAAAATCATAGTGGGAGATGAAAAGATTATTACAGCAAGCAGATTCAGATGGATGAATGTTGCAGTAATTACTCAGAGATGAAGAGGCTTTACACAGAATAAAGTAGCATGGAGAGCTGCATCAAACCAGTCTTCGGACTAAAGACTATAAGAACAACAACATGTTCCTGGTGACTGGATGCATTTCCCATCTGCAACTTTCAGCACAATAATTTTTGTCTCATGGAAGATAGTCATCTTTAGCAGATGAGGCAAGCAATCAACATTACAGAAAAGGAAGCCCTTGAGTTGACTTGTGCCCAGACAGGTTGACCATTGATGGTGATGTATCTCTATCACCTGTCAGCACTTTCTGAGCCTTAAGAAACACTACTGCCACATACAACCCCATCACACGACTTTTCGAAATTTTATGGAACTTTTGTCGTTTGAATTGGCCTCATATGTTTTACTGTAGAGGATCAGAGAAGAGATATCCAGGTTTATGCACTAACATGAAAGTTAAATGCCTTCAACAAAGAGTTAGAGAAATGTTTTTGAAAACTATCATATAAATATTGTTTCCTTCTCACCTGCTAAAACATTGGAACTATTTAGTAGTGATAATGACAACTTTGGACAGCTTGGCATCTATCAAATCTCCTCACCAATGTGACATGATGGATACAGAGATTGAAGATCACTGCTAGGAATACCAGCAGCATACTTGACTACTGTAACCAAACTGTAGTGACACATCGCTTCTATCAGAAGTACATGGAATGAATTACAACTGTATAAAAGTTCTGGCACAAAGTTCTAACTACTGGGACTATGTCATTAACAAATCCATCAAGATAACAGTAATGGACCAGCTAGTCAACTACAAGTAAGGCCGGGGCACCTGCATTTAGTTTAATCAAAAAATGACAGAGAGATACCAAGAAACAACAATGAACAGACTTTGAAGGCACGCATATACCAACAGATAAATAAACATACAGATAAGTCCTTGAGCACGAACCTCAGATAGATTGGCAAGAATGAGATGAGGGGGAATGAAGATATAATATCGGAAAGAACAAAGTAGCACTTAAAATGGTACTGATTACATTGCTACATTTTATCACTCATAATACAATATTTTATCATACAACAAAGCAACTGCTCCCACTCTCCCAATGAACCATGGCTCTTGCTGTGTTGGGGTGGCTTGCATGCCTTAATAATAAAGGTAGCCCTATGTAGGTATGATCACATCACAGGAGTATCTGTGAAGACATATGGTTCCTGAAGAAGAGCAGTGGCCATTTCACCAGTTGTACAGGCCTTGCCATATTTGTGCAGCAGTACAACTGAAAGTAAGTAAATATATTTCCTGGGGAAATACAACTCTATTGTATGGTTTAATGGTGGCACTCTGATGGTAGGCAAGTACCTATTATAGGTCTGTATCACTGACTGACTGACTGACTGACGCTCAGAGGCTAAAATGCAGTAGGCTTGTATGGGAGTATGGTGGATTGTATAAGCATTGCATTCATTATGTTGAATTATATTATGTAAGGACATATTAAAGAGTAAAAGTATTTTCACATATATGATACAGTTCAAAAATAAAACAGGAAATAGCTTTTTCTAAGAGTAATTATCATTGCATATTTCATGTTATATTTTTTAAATCATTAAATATCTTGAACATGCACTTTTAAAAGTAGCCTATGAGTTACTCCAGGGTATAAGCTAATTCCACTCCAAATTTCTTGCAAAACTGTCAAGCTATTTCAGCGTGAAGGAGTAACAAACATACTCGCATACAAACTTTCACATTTATAATATGTATGCAGTTGTGCATGATTAGGCAACAAAATCAAATGCCGCATAGTTACACTACTGGTGAAAAAGCTGGAAATAGTTACAGTTGTCTAATACCCAGGAGTAACCACCCAGAAGTATTAAGAGTAGGCTTATATGGAAGAGAGACGTTGACGATAAGCAGTACATATAAAATGAGAGTAGAAGCTTTTGAAACGTGGTGTTACACAAGACTGCTGAACATTAAATGAGTAGACAGAACAACTAATGAGAAGGTACTGAATCAAATTCAAGAGAACAGAAATTTGTAGCACAACTTGGTTAAAAGAAGGTATTAGTTGATAAGGTTCATCCTGAGGCAAAATTACGGGAGAAGATCAAAGCTTGACAACTGCAGGCAGGTTCAAATGGATTTTGGTTGGAATAGTTACAAAGTAATGAAGAGATCTGCACAGGATAGACTAGCTTGGAAAATTTCAACAAACCAGTCTTCAGACTGAGAACCACAAAAGAAGTTCAACATTTTCGAAAACAGAGATAAAATAGATCATGAAAAAGGAGAAGTATTTATTTAGAAAGTTTCAGGTACAATGAAAATAAAATTACACAAAAAATCAAATGTAACAAGGTAAAATTAAAGATCAGATGACAACTTCAAGTAAACAATATCAGGAATTTTATAGCATATAAGAATAAACAAATCTCTTTATAAATGTCTATATGACATCATGATGAGATAAAATGAATATAACAAAAAAGGAACAGCTCAAAACAATATGAGCATAAAAAAGAAATAACAAATACATTTGTATAATAGACACCACATTTCAACATTTAAGATGACATGCATGCATGCATGCATGCATGAGAAAACTGTACAATCATTCCATAACTTCTTTAAATATTTATAGATGTCAAGAAACTAATCAGAAACACAGACTGACAATAATGAAAATAATGATATTGTGGAAATAATTCCAGGTGATGTATTGAAAGGCATTCAAATTATGAAGATAGGAAAGGTATCTGGAGATGATGATGTTTAACAGAAATGGGTTGATATTGGGCAAAAAAGAAAAAGGAAGTTGCAAAATCGTTTATTTTTCTGGAAAGTAATAAAATTCTCCAAAACTGGAACAATGCTTTATCACACTACTTCTCAAGGGATTAAAAAAACTGTAGACCTGTCAGCTTAAAATTATCATTTAGAAGTGGACATGGCACAATGGATTATTTGCAAATCTTGAACAAAATTACAGAAATGACTGACTGAATTACATCACATGGGGTTTCAAAATTGTGGAAAAATTTCTGTCTTAGTTTCAGTATAATCCATACTGACAACCCTTGCAAAGCAAAGGAGTGATTCAACCTGCAGTAGAACACTGGAGAATTTAGGATAGTGGGAAAGTAAGAGCTTCAAGTTAAGCCACGCCAGTAGATTCCATATCATAAAACATCTATTCTCATTATGCCCAGAGGGAGTTTTCAGATCCTTAAAACTAGATAAACTAAGAAAGAATACAGTTTAATGGAACACATCTGAATCATATTGTTTCCTGAGTAACACTGTACTGTTTGCCCCAAGTGAGGATAAACTTCAACAAATAATCCAAAAAATTCATAAAGCAAACTTGAAAGTTGGTATGAAAATCAATTACAATAAGACTTTAAACAGTGTGCTTCCAGCACAATGAAAAGAAAATTGGACAAGTTATCAATTAAATCTCAGACTTGTTGGATGAGCTTTCATATTTATAGATGGAAAGGAAATACACAGAAGAATAATAACATCCTAGCATGCTTGTGATAAACTAAATAGAGTTTTGGAAACTATATCTCTGACGTGTCTGAAACAGAAAGTTCACCTCACAGCATATTAGTTGTGATTTACACCAGTGCAACATCGACTTTTAAAGCCAATGCCAATCAAAAGCTGAGGTTTGCTCACTGAGAAATGGAGAGCTGTGTTCTGAAGCACCAGAAGAGACAGGATAACATCCAAGTAGATCATAGAATATCTGGAAGTGGAAGGTGTAAATGTGTCTGCAATGAAAATCAAGGGACGTGGCAAGATAGTGTAGCTAGGTGGATGAATTTTAGATGTAACAAGGAAGTACTTTGCTGGATACCAAGAGGTAAGAAAGATAATGAATTACTGGAAGTTGCATATGTGCCACTGGAAAATGTACAGAGGCAAAATGGTTGCATGCAGCTGAAGACCATAACACATGGAAAAAACTAGAAATGGAGTTTATCGAGTAGTGGATGTCAAATGGCTACTGATTGTGGTGATGTCAAGAGAATTACTACAAGATACCAAATTATCAATAAAACTGAGTATTTTTCTGCATATCATAAAATATACTTAATGTTTCTTTTGTATTTCTTTTTTATATTAAGTCCTTTTCTAATCAATTATATGGGTAGTGTCATCAAGTCTTTGACAATATTATGCTTTCAAGGTACATGGGTTCACAGTATTCAATCTTTCCTCTGGAAGATTAAGAGGTCAAACTTTTGTACTGAAATGTTCGGTTCTAATTACAAAACCGTTCTTCACTCTCAAATTTTACTATTAAAGGAAAAGTAATTAAATCAAAATCTATCTGAAGTATATTATTAAGTTACTGATTCCTGTAAGTGACATAATGCGCTGTTGTTTTGTGCTTGTAGCATGCTTTACCTGAAATCTGTGACATGCAGTAACAACTCTTGAGATTCACTGTGATTTTGAAGTTTTTAATGTTTTCTGCTACACACCAGTTGCTTGCTCTAGGCTAACACTGTTTACAACTGGATTAAAAAAAAACTATTTCTTGACAGTTAAGGAGTTGAAACTGACAAATTTGGAAAGTACTGCACAGACAGGAATAGGCTAAAGCTCCCTGACAGCTTTTGAGACAAGTTCAAACAACTCACTTTGTAGAGTAGCAGCAGCAAAAATCAAATCTCAATTAATATGTCTACTGCCATTTGAAGATTCAGCTTTCTATTTGTGATTCATAAAATGAGTACTTTCCTCAAGAAATGGTAAAATGCTTTCCTATATTACATGGCTACCTCTCTGTGGGTTGAGGATCACTTTTTTTAAAATTTTGCAGCCTTGCATGTGTGATTTATTCTGAAAAAATTGTCATTGTTGATAACTGACTCTGTAATATTTTATGTAAAAAATGAATAAAATTTATACCTCAAACTGGAACTTCTCATTACAGCCACAACGCCGCATACACAAGACTAGTGCATTTCATTTACATAATAAACACTATGAATTCTTAACATTAAGATTTCTTATGGGGACCAGTATGTATGTATTTCTGCATCCCAAGGAAAATACTGTGATGTGTAAAAATCACAAATCTTGTCTTCATTTTTATTACACACTTTTTATGAAGAAACTTAGTTGAATTTGTCGTCTCCAAGGGTCTTCCGAACCAACCCATTCACACACAAATAGTTGTTGCTTAGTTATAAAGCTATACAAGGGCATATCCAGGATTTGAATTGTGCATGGGGTGTGAGAGGAGATATTGGGGTGGGGTGGGGGTGGAGATTCCTCATTTCAGTTTTGTGGTGAATGATGAAACAGTTTTGCAATTTCACTACACATTACATACCTAGGAGTGCACTTGTTACATGTCAATATCAATTACATATTCCAGCTTTCTTCAAGGTGATACTGATTTGATAATTCTGTCTGCTTCATGAAGCAAGATGTAAGTTTGATTTGTAAAGATACCTTCCTAAGTGGTATGGGGAGGGGTCATTTATGTCCTTGAAACCACAGTTTAAATAAGCACTAGGAGTGTACATTAATTTCAGTCAAAACAATTGCAACTTTTGTTGATATTTTTATTCCTGCATGGAGAAGCAATCAATTCCATAAATTTCACTCACTATTTCAGTATATTCCACATACAAGAAAGAAGGAAAATAGTTAAGTGCAAATTTAACATTACCCATCTGAAATCACACTCCATAATGCAGAAGATACTAACCGCTCACTGATATGTAAATTATGGACATCAGTGCCTCCAAGAGAGACAGCATCAATAATATGTAGGGTGTTTATTTTGCGCTGAGACTTTCCTTCACCCTTAAGCTCCATCACAGGCTCTGCTAGCACCAAAGTATCAGGACTCAATTCCAGTGTACTCTGCTCACGAATCCACTGTCCTGACTGATACCGGTATACCTTTGAACGGCCCAACCCTGCCAACCAGAAAGTAGTAACTGCCAAGCATAATATGGAAAGACAGTATTATCACAAAATGTTGAAAAATCTAAAGATGTTGTCTTGATACACATTCCACTGAAGCTGCATCTCATGACAATATGAGGCTGACATTGCAGTTTCCTTCATTTACATGTTGAAATTAATAATGATTGTTTAAAACACAAAATCTAAAGATAACACTTGGTTCTCATACTGTAATTCTTTCATCTAATATTAGCTACATCAACAACATGTAACACAATAATCACAATTGCAAGAGAGCATACATATTTTACATACAGATCTATAGTGTCAAAAAAACACAAAATGCTACAGACACATTCGGAAGGTGCTGTTGGGATCACAGTATTGCTTCTGTAAGCTCTGAGGATAATACTTTGAGGGTGATGCTTTTCATGAGTGGTTTTCCCAATCAAAGAACAACATTTAAGCTCACTGTCTTTTAATGAGCAAAATTAAGGACGATGATAAAAATGTTAGATTATTTCAAAATCGCTATTGCAGCTCTTGAGCACCATCTTATGTGTTGTATGCTGTTGCTACAGCACTAGATTACCTTCATCTGAAGATGACAAACAGTTGCTCTGACAAAATAGTGCAAAGTTTTAGTAATACTATTTCATTAAACACCCATGACCCTTAGCACATTTATTGTGTTAGGAAAACCTTAAACAGGTTGAGGATTGTTAGAAGTCCCAAGTAATTTTTGTACACCGTCCAAAATTAATTAGTTCTGAATTCTGTGAAAAATTTTTCCCCTTTTCTTCTTGACAGTATCCCAATAACATACCAGGAAATGGTAAAGAAATGGGGTGTACTTTATATAAGTGCCTCAAGTGGCCAGAAAATACTGCTGCCATGTGCAGTAAGACTTTTGTTTGACCATGTCAATGCTACTTGCACCCACTAGAATGTTTGTAGTTGAACAAGTTACACAGCTGCCACAGGTTATGTTTTAGTTACTCTGTGTGCATGTGCCCCAATACCTCACATCAGAGACCAGGTACCTGCCACCTCATCAGAACATGTCTAATGTCCTGGCTGTGCCTGTCTGTGAAACAAAAACATTTGCAAACTCCTTCTCTATTACTGCTCTCCATCTTTCAGGCAAACTAGTCTGCGCACTGAAATTCAGTGCCCTGCTGCATTTAAGAAAATGCTAAAGCACTTCCTTTAGTTAACCACATAACTGTTACCCAAAAAATTAGCACATATGGCTAGTTTCTCTTTGTAAAACAGTAAAGAAAGTTCTTGCATCTTATATCAGTTACTCTTCTTTCTCTTTCTGTTTCTCAATCAGTGATACCAAATTCTTTCCCCCTCTCTTCATTATTTGTTTTCTAACACATTACTCTTTTTTTTCCTCTCACAATCCATTACTTGCACACTCAGGTTAAATCTACATGACAGTAATCTGTCATTGTTGGTCCCCTTTTTATAAACTAGTACAAACTGTCACTTTTGCTACAGTAACTATTATTCTTTTCATGTATTTTTATAACTTGTGTCATTATCAACATAATTTTACTAATAATAAATCTGTAAAGCTGTCATACCTGTCTGTCTGTCTGTTCAAGTATGCTTCTCTAACACCTGTTCGACAAATTTTCATGGGGAACAAAGATATCGAAATTCAAAGTTTTATCCATACTAATATTATGAATGAAAAAGTATCTCTGTCTGTTACATTTTGATGACTAATCTGTTGTATCAATTTTGATGATATCTGGTATGGAGATAGCCTGAACCCTGAGGAAGAACAACGATCACTTTGTAGTACAAGATACTTGCTGACTTGAGGAATATTACACAAATTAGGGAAAAATTTTCACTCTTTGAAAAAGCTATTTTCTCTCCTATTTTTGATCTTTATCATATTTGTGAAAATGCTTCCAATGGTCGATATGTGCTAGAGGATATGTTTCAAAGTAATGAACACAATCCTTATACAAACTTCAATGTGGTTAATCCAAATTTCCACACCAATTGTTGCATATTGTGAAATGTATAGCTATTTCCATAAAACAATACATATATGCACACTCCTGCCCATTCTCCTGCAGCGACACTGCACATGCCCATGCATCGTGCGTTAGAAACACAGCTTGGGGGGGGGGGGGGGGGGGGGTTGCACAATCATGAGCTATGCTTACCCAAAGTGGCATACATGTAAGGGTAGCTGATGTTACTATCACCCATCATAACAATATTATTGATATGCGAGTGCAGCTGTGGGTAATGGCTAGAGTAAAATATGTAGGGTGTCTTGGTTGCATGTGAGAGAGGGTCTTGGGTCTTGATCTTGCCAAGATAAATAAATCAATAAACAGAATAAAATAACATATTGACTAACACTGATGTAACAAATTTAGCTTGAAAATAGAATCACATCTAGAAAATTGCTAAACTAAAGTGCTTGGCAATTTCTAAACTGAACAGTTTCGAAGGAGGAATCAAAAGTATTTTCTTTACTTAGGAATATGGATGGTGCTATTTGGTAACAGTTATTTTTTCAGGAATATGTAATGAAAAAAATAAATAAATAGTTACAAAACTTTTAAATTGTTAAACGTCATCTCTAAGAAACCATGTTCCTCTTTTTCTTTCATGCATATTTACTCATTTTTGAGTAAATACAAGGAGATGGCGGCCAGTAAGAAATCGCGAGTGTGTTAGGCTGAAAATACAAACGTAAAGTGTGAAAAAAAAGTGTAATATGCGAAAGATTCAGTGTCTGTTGTGATCCAAAATTTATTGTGTGTAATAGTGTCACTTAAGAAGCGAAAGAAAATGGTTCCTGTGCAGAAAGTGTGCGATGTTTCTCAGAATGAAAATACAGCCATTGGAGGTAAAAATATGCCATGTACAACATGTGTAGCTGATATTGAACTTCTAAAACAATGTATGGTAAATATGCAATCAACAATTCATTCTTTAAAGAGTGATATAATAAAACTTCGAAAGGAAAATACTGAACTGCTAAGTTACATGAAATTCCATGGGTCATCCAAAACAAAACCTATGAAAACTGTAAATAGTGAAAAAGAAATGCAGAATGAAGGGTTCAGAAGCCTAAATAAGACAGCAATAGATTCAAGTGCATGTGTTATGGAGTGTGTTGATATAAGCAACAGAGCAAATAAAGGCGAACATTACAAAAAAAAGCGACAGACCAGAACACAAATACAATACAAATGGACACATTGGATTTCAAGGAAAAATACTTATTCTTGCTGACAGTCACGGACGAAAAATAGCAGAAATGTTGAAAGAAATACAAGCTAATGCAACAGGTATATTTAAGCCAGGTGCTCGAATGAATGAATTCACACAGGACTGCAAAACACTAGCAGGCCAACTAACTAAAAAGGACATTGTTTTAATATTTGGTGGTGCAAATGATGTCTACCAAAACAACACCAGAGAAGCCATCAGATCTGCTAGAAGGGCCTTGAATAATTTAAAAAATCTAAATGTAGTGTTATCAAGCATACCTCTCAGAAAAGATCTAGTTCCAAGTTCGTGTGTAAACAAGGAAATTGAAGTCACGAACAGAAAAGTGGAAAAGATTACCAAAGCTTTCACAAATACATTGTTTTTAATACTTGATGGCTTAGAAAGAGTGCATTATACCAGACACGGTATGCATTTGAATAATATGGGAAAGCAATATGTCTGTACGCAAATAAAAAAGCTCATCTGGAAATTTATTGACAAGAAAGATGATGATCCTATTATATTACAAATGGAAGCAGAAGACCCAACACAGTACTCTAATATGTGTACAGATACAAAGGTAACAACCACAGCACCTCCTCTAACTATGAAAGCTGTGCCTAAAGGACTAGCCCAAAACAATTTATGTACTCCAACAGCTTCAAGAACCAATGTAATAACAAATGCAGTACAGCTCACTCCTGTTGGAACAAGCACACATAAGTCTGAAAGCAAGATCAATAATTCTGGGAAACACTCCACTATTCCAAGTAGTTGCAAGAATAATGGAAAAACAAGATCAGTGCGGCCTATAGTGACAACCGACACACTGAAGAATGGAAAAATGACCTTCAAGAATGAACCAGGATTTTTTCTACCCCAGAACAGGAAAAGTTGCAGTATAGAACTTTCAACAAATGTGCAGACAACCAACTTATCTACGACCAGTTCGATAGAACAAACTGTAAGTGTAACTAAATCTAGGCTCCCATCAAATTCTTTTCAAGTTATGATCTAAATATTCAGTCTCTAAGAAATAAACACCTTGAACTAGAAGTTGCTTTAGATGAGTTTAACATTGAGTGCTTATGTCTTTCAGAGCATTGGTGTAGGGAATATTAATTAAACAACATCACTATACACCCTTTTAGACTAGCTAGCTCTTACTGTAGGGAAAATGCCACAAGTGGTGGTGTCTGTATTTATACAAAAACAGGGACAAAATTCAAAAGAAGACGTGATATTGAAAAGTTAAGTGTAGAAAAGCATTTTGAAGCAGCTGCTATTGAGTTGTATGGTAAGCAAAGGAAAATGATAGTGATGATTGTGTACAGGTCACCATATGGAGATACAGATAAATTTTTGTCCAAACTAGAAATTATGTTAAACATTGGGTACAATGAAAAAGCTACTGTGCTTCTTTGTGGGGATTTTAACATAAATCTTATGTGCAATAATATGGTTAAAGATAAATTTCTGAATATTTTACAGTTTTAACACGTTACCCCATGTAATAGGTCCTACCCGAATAACAAACAAATCACAGACCCTCATAGATAATATATTATCAAACATAGATTCCAATGAAGTGGAGGTCAATAACACTGACTTTGGTTTATCTGATCACAATGCTCTTGTGCTTACCGTTCCCCCAATGCCTGTGAAAAAAACATTTTGCCACACTTATAAAAGAATTTTTTCTAAAGAAAACTGCACACATTTTGTTAACTGTCCAACCAATGAAAGCTGGACAGATGTGAGATCAGAATCAAGTGCAAATAATGCATATAATACCTCTTCTTCTATATTCATGTCACACTTTGTAGAATATTTAAAAACATACAGAAAGATATACCGAAAGGCAATAGCAAAGGCAAAGTTGCTATATAATGACAATTTAATCAGTAACTCAGACAACAAACCACAAACTATATGGGACATTGTGAGGAATGAAACTACTACCTTGGGAGAAGAGGAAGAAATAGTACCCAAAAGCAGTGAAAATTGCAATACAGAAATGAAGGAAATGGCAAACTATATTAATAACTATTTTTAAGTGTACCACATTCATTAAACTTAAACTTCACAAAACAAAAAATAATACATGCTCCAAGGCTTGCCTGCAGCATGAATATTCCTTCAACAAATGAACAGGACGTAATTAGAGTGATTAGAAGCTTAAAACCAAAAATGGCAGCAGGTGTTGATTAAGTACCAGTTTCAATAATAATAAGGACTGCAGTGCAGATTGCAAAACCATTAGCACATATTGCAAATTTATCCTTTGGTGAAGGTGTGTTTCCTCAACGACTTATGATCTCAAAAGTGCCACTATTTAAAAATGGAGTAAGAAGAATACGAACTCAGAAGCATGTAAGCCACATGGGCATTAAGCTCTATAATGCACTGCCTCAGTACATTAAAGATTTAAAGGACAATACAACTTTTAAATTGGAACTTCGAAATTTTTTAATTGATAAATGTTACTACTCAATAAATGAATAACTTGAAGACCAAGAAAATGACTTTACAAATTAACCTCCAAATTTTCTATCTTTGTTTGTTTCAGCTTTTATTATACTTTACCATCTATAGTACTAGTTATATATTGTTACCGAGAAACAAATTACTATAAACCATTTATACGTAAAGAAACTGTAAGTTTGCTGTCATTTATTATAGACAGTTTCATTTTGTAGATTCTTTATTTTAATTTCTGTGTATGACAAATCCAATTGCAGACAATTTCATTTTGTATATTCTATATTGTTAATTTCTATGTATGACAAGTCCAATATTGTTTGTACGATGACATGGATGCTAAATAAATACAATAAAATACAAATACAATACAATACAAACACTTAATCAAATCTGCATCTGTCATTCACTCACTCAAATATAATGCACAGTGTAGTACTCAGAACAGAGCATGTGACAGCAACTTATTTTTGCACTGAAATCACAGTTTACATCATCGTCTATGATGTTCAGTTCTCAGTTTCATTAACATGGGTCAATTCTGTGCCAGTCTTATAAATATTTTCCAGGTCAGTTTTATTTTGTGATCCATAATAAATTGTATCATCAGTGTTCTAAATACAGAAGTATTCAGTGTTTGTCTGGTATCAAATTCATGGCATAGAATTGTGATCTTAGATAACATGTATTTTCAGATCAACATTTCTTTTTGGGGGAGGGGGATGGGGGTGTGGGTGGGATAATTGGGGAAGTTCCCCTCTTTCTCACCTTCTCTCTCTTCTGTCATTCTTCGTAGTTCTGGGCTATCCTATTTCCATAGTCAAAAGTAGTTGTCATATATCCAAAGCACATAGTTTTTGCACAAGTAGATGCCAGTAGATCCAGTCTTTCTACCTGCTCAGAAAGCCTATTCGATTGCATGATTAGGAGCAAGTGTCACAGAAATTTATTATTGTGACTATGCAAAAAATGGACATAAAAATAAACGAAACACTTGGCCAGTTGGTCAAAGTTGGTCCACCCATGCTCCACAATAACATGTGCTCATATATTACAAATTGTGTAACTGGATGAGGATGTGACATGGAATTAATTGAGCGTGGGTGGGTCTAAGGATATGAGTATTTTCTTTCCTTTACTGAACAACGCTCACTTGGTATTGTTGATGTACTGTAATTTCTTTTCATCCAGGAATACCGGCCAACTGTGAGTGCATGGTGCATGGCATATGGTCACTAGAACAATTCATGCAGGCTTGGAGAGATACGCACATAATGACTGCTTCATGGGCCATGAGACACACATTACCTACCCATTACACCCAAGTGTGGCATGTCAATAATGTTGGTGATTAACAAACATCATTGGTCTTTCAGATGGGGAGATGGAGCAAGGAAGTTTTCTGTACTCCAGCAAAGCAATTAAATCAAATGTTGTTATAGAGACAACAGTTTTCTCAAGTTTGTTGTTTGATAGTTTCATTATGTAAATAAGGTAATGAAAGTCCAGGATTGAATACAAATAATGGAAGAAGTAAAGGTAACAACTCATTATATAAATGAGGTATTAGTGGTTGATAACCATACAAAGAAGGCAATAACCATTGCTAATCTTTCGGACAGTGACTTCATCCAGGGCAAACTAACAGAGAAAACACAAACACATGCACAGTCATATTGACCCAGCCAACCACATTATAGTTGGCTGGTACAATTTAACAATGTCAATGCGTGCATATGTGTGTGTGTGTGTGTGTGTGTGGGGAGGGGGGGGGGGGGCTTAGTAACATTTTCAGCAATGTTAATATGCCTATCGATCACTCAATACATCAACTATACAATGAATTGTTACCTTCACTCCTTCCATTATGTGCATTCATTATGTTAATTTTGTTTGTTAACAATCATGCCACAAAACCATAAGAAACCCTACCCACTAACAATACGATGATTCAGCTAATTTTCATTAGTTCACCAGATGTTTTACTTTTTTTGCTGTGTTTTCTATTCAGAAAATGCCTTTCATAGCTGTTTGACAAATTTCATATTTGCAATAGCCACTGCTAATATCTGCAGAATATAAGTGTGTGGCACCTTCTTGAAAGTCCATTCTTCCATTTTCATCAACAAAAATAAATTTTGAAGCAGATGTATGATATTAATTTTGAAATTCTCCTCCCCAAATGCTGATTGCTCCAGGGGACCAGCCTGTTGAGTTCTTTTTAGCTGGTTGACTCTTAAGACCGTTTTACAAAAGTGAGAAACTGGCCAAAATCGACTACTCAAAGTGCATGCATCTTTTGTGCATCTGTGTAAATCAGCAACCGACCACGCTGTGAATGTCTGTGTGACATCAATGATCTATAGATTGTGTCATGTGTGGAGTTCTAAAATTTGAAGTATATTGCATGTTCTATTTTTTCCTACTCGTGTTCTCCTACAAGAAAGAGGAAATATCTGAAAGCAAAAAATATTTACGTTTTACAGAGAAAAACGCTACATTACGCATAAATAAGACTGTAAATAGATAAACATGTTTTGATGAAAATTATTTCAACATTGAGAAAGTCAGAGTTATTCCACAAGAAAAATAATTTTCATTGTTAGGCATATCACAAGTAGACATGATTCACAGGATAGAGCATAAGGTGCAATTTACTGTGTTCTACATATTGTATGATGTTTTTGCAAGTATACAGGGTGTTACAAAAAGGTACGGCCAAACTTTCGGGAAACATTCCTCACACGCAAAGAAAGAAAATGTGTTATGTGGACATGTGGACATGTGTCCGGAAACGCTTACTTTCCATGTTAGAGCTCATTTTAGTTTCATCAGTATGTACTGTACTTCCTCGATATGTCTGCTTGTGTCTGTATATGTGTGGATGGATATGTATGTGTGTGCGAGTGTATACCCGTCCTTTTCCCCCCCTAAGGTAAGTCTTTCCGCTCCCGGGATTGGAATGACTCCTTACCCTCTCCCTTAAAACCCACTTCCTTTCGTCTTTCCCTCTCCTTCCCTCTTTCCTGACGAAGCAACCGTTTGTTGCGAAAGCTAGAATTTTGTGTGTATGTTTGTGTTTGTTTGTGTGTCTATCGACCTGCCAGCGCTTTCATTCGGTAAGTCACATCATCTTTGTTTTTAGATATAAATTATTTAACAGTTACATTGCAGACCCATACACATTCCCTGATACACTTACACATGGAATAACTTATCTGAAACCTAAAGATAAAGCAGACACAGCAAACCCAGCTAAATATCGCCCCATAACATGCCTACCAACAATATACAAAATATTAACTTCAGTCATTACACAGAAATTAATGACACATACAACACAGAACAAAATTATAAATGAAGAACAAAAAGGCTGTTGCAAAGGAGCAAGAGGATGTAAAGAGCAACTGATAATAGCTGCAGAGGTGACATACCAAGCTAAAACTAAACAAAGGTCGCTACACTACGCATACATTGATTACCAAAAAGCTTTTGGTAGTGTACCCCACTCATGGTTACTACAAATATTGGAAATATACAATGTAGATCCTAAATTGATACAGTTCCTAAACATAGTAATGAAAAATTGGAAAACCACACTTAATATCCAAACAAATTCAAATAATATCACATCACAGCCAATACAGATTAAGTGTGGAATATACCAAGGAGACTCATTAAGTCCTTTCTGGTTCTGCCTTGCTCTGAACCCACTATCCAACATGCTAAATAATACAAATTATGGATGCAATATTACTGGAACATACCAACACAAAATCACACATTTGCTATACATGGATGATCTAAAACTACTTGCAGCAACAAATCACCAACTCAACCAATTACTAAAGATAACAGAAGTATTCAGCAATGATATAAATATGGCTTTTGGAACAGACAAATGTAAGAAAAATAGCATAGTCAAGGGAAAACACACTAAACAAGAAGATTACATATTGGATAACCATAGCGACTGCAAAGAAGCGATGGAAAAAACAGAGGCCTATAAATATCTAGGATACAGACAAAAAATAGGAATAGATAATACAAATATTAAAGAAGAACTAAAAGAAAAATATAGACAAAGACTAATAAAAATAGTGAAAACAGAATTGACAGCAAGAGACAAGACAAAAGCTATAAATACTTATGCTATACCAATATTGACCTACTCATTTGGAATAGTGAAATGGAGTAACACGGACCTAGAAGCACTCAATACACTAACACGATCACAATGCCACAAATATAGAATACATCACATACATTCAGCAACAGAAAGATTCACATTAAGCAGAAAGGAAGGAGGAAGGGGATTTATTGACATAAAAAACCTACGTTATGGACACGTAGACAATTTAAGAAAATTCTTTATAGAACGAGCAGAAACTAGCAAAATACACAAAGCAATCACTCATATAAATACATCGGCTACACCACTACAATTTCATAACCACCTCTACAACCCTTTAGATCACATAACATCAACAGATACGAAGAAAGTAAATTGGAAAAAGAAAACACTACATGGCAAGCACCCATATTATCTAACACAGCCACACATCAATCCAGACGCATCCCCACACATCAATCCAGACGCATCCAACACATGGTTAAGAAAAGGCAATATGTACAGTGAGACGGAAGGATTCATGATTGCAATACAGGATCAAACAATAAACACCAGATATTACAGCAAGCATATTATTAAAGATCCCAATACCACAACAGATAAATGCAGACTTTGCAATCAACAAATAGAAACAGTAGATCACATACCAAGTGGATGTACAATACTAGCAAATACAGAATACCCCAGAAGACATGACAATGTAGCAAAATAATACATCAACAACTTGCCATACAACATAAACTAATAAAACAACACGTTCCCACATACAAGTATGCACCACAAAATGTACTGGAGAATGATGAATACAAATTATACTGGAACAGAACCATTATTACAGATAAAACAACACCACATAACAAACCTGACATCATACTCACCAATAAAAAGAAGAAATTAACACAACTAATCGAAATATCCATACCCAATACAACAAATATACAGAAGAAAACAGGAGAAAAAATTGAAAAATACATCCAACTGGCAGAGGAAGTCAAAGACATGTGGCATCAGGATAAAGTTGACATTATACCAATTATACTATCAACTACAGGAGTCATACCACACAATATCCACAAGTACATCAACGCAATACAGCTACATCCAAACGTATACATACAATTACAGAAATCTGTAATTATTGATACATGTTCAATTACCCCAAAGTTCCTAAATGCAGTGTAACATATGCCATACAGTTAAAAGGAAGTCACGCTTGATCAAGGTCCGTGTCACTTTCCATTTTTAACCAGACATAACGTCTGAGACAGGAAAGAGAAATAATAATAATAATAATAATAATAATCTTTATTTGTCCATATTACTTTACAGTCTTGGACATTCTCATTTTTTCTGCATTTATAACAATGATATCATTGCATACATATAATTAATGTATAAATCAAGTAGTATATTATACACTGTTATATAAACAGTTACTGCTACTAATAAACTGCAGTACGTAAACATAGATTTGTATTGCAGCTTAGAATTCTTTAAGTGAGTAGAAACATCTTTCAATTAGAAACTGTTCCAACTAGCTCTTAAAAAGATTGCCATGGTGTTGCTTTATGTTATCTGGCAACTTACTATAGAATTTTCTCCCAGTTTCAAAGGATCTGTAGCTCTTTTATTAGTCAGTATCCTATGATAGTGACATCTGGTTCATATATTGTAATTATAGATGTCTCTGTTCATTACACTTATTTCGTCATTTTCTTTTACAAACATTATAGTTATAAGGACATACAATGAACACACAGTCAGTAAATCATAATTTTTGAAGCATTCCCTACAAGACTGGCATTTGCTTATATTAGCATATATCCTAATTGCTCTCTTTTGAAGCCTGGAAATCCTGTCCATGTAGACTGTGGTGCCCCACCCCAAATCTCAATCCCATATTGCAAATGTGAATGGATTAAATTTTCTACACTTGTTAAAAGATGGGGGGGATATTATATTTGCAAGTAAGCAAACATTACTCATAATCTTTTTACAGATGTTGCTGACATACCCTTTCCTTGTGAGATGTTCATCAATCAAAATGCCTTAAAACTTATTTATCAGATGTTTCAACTGTAGAAAGTGATTCAATATGAGTATTATCATAACTTAACAAGAACTTTATTACTACATTCTTGTCCTTATTCAATGTACATTTATTCATTGTTAGATGGTCTGTGATAATTTCAAAGTTTTTTGTTTTGTTGCTTTGGAATGATAACTGCTCAACATGACCCCAACTAATAAATGAAGTATCATCAGCACAGTTCACAAGTTTTGAGTTTTGTGACTGTATTACATCATTAATATATATAAGCAACAAGAATGGCCCAAGTATACTACCACAGCTGAGAGTTCTGTACTGCACAATTCACAGGATCAAATGTTTTAGATAAATCTAGAAAAGTCCCAAGAACTTTGTTTCCTTTATCCAGTCTGTTCAGCAGTTCATGAAAAAAAGTTGCTACTGTTGTTATTGTGGATCACCCTTTTCAGACCCAATGCTGCAAGTTGTTTAATAGACCTGTATTTACAGAAGGATTCCATTTGGCCTAGAATTAATCTTTCAGGCAGGTTGTTAAGTGTTTAAGTCAATGATACTGACTTGTAATTATTTATGTCAGTGGTTTCACCCTTTATATACATTGGTCATATTTCAATAATTTTTGAAAGTTCAGGAAAGGTTCCCTAACCAACTAAACTGTTTATTAAATATGTTATTAATTCATTTTTGCATTCTTTAAGTAATGTCATCCCAGCCACTACATTTTTTTTATCTTTGAGTTTGAGATTATTCTTCTGTGTTGTTCACTGCAAGGGTGACAATGTTGAGAAATGAGTATGCGGACATGAAAAATAAAGATGTAGAATTTTAATACAGTTTGTTTCATTTAAAAAGCTTTAAGAGTATTCACATAAAAAATTTGGAGACACTACTTTTCAGCATGCCCTTGCATCATACCTAGCAGTGGTCTCTGGAGCATGTCAAAGTTTTCAGTGATGGAGGATTGGCAATGAAGCAGGTCTCAGCTGGTGCAACCTGGGTGCACACCCAACCGTGACTGATCAAGTGTTCTGAGATACTCAACTTTTAGAATAAACTAGAGGGTACCTGTGGCTTTTTCAAAATATGAACTGGCTGGGAAACATTACCATTCAATACTTTCAATAAATGTCTAACTCACAAGATAGTAAAACAATAATGTATATTTCTGGACGGAGAAATACGGGGAAAAGGCAACCACTCACCTATATCTAGGCTTATCATATGTTCGTGATTAGCCCAGCTTTTTCTGCTGTCTAGGATTACAAAATGTGTGGCGCTTGAGAATTTTATGACTGATGAGAATTTTTTTAAATTTTAGACTTGTATGTCTGAATATGCATATTTAAACATTCTAGTACTCTGTTGTCTATCTCAGCAGAACTCAGAGCAAGCACTAAGATTTATGGGACTGTGTGGCTACCAGTTTCTCTGCAGCTTTTCACTTACTCAATTGGAAACACAACAGAGGCAACAGTTTTTGCTCAGAGCAAGCACTGAGATTTATGGGGATGTGTGGCTACCAGTTTCTCTGCAGATTTTCACTTACTCAATTGGAAACACAACAGAGGCAACAGTTTTTGTTGTTTTTGTGTGTGAAGTATCTCATCCACACTGTTTGATCATTTTATCTGTATTCATTTTTTGTCTTATTGTTTTGCAATGAACAAAAGAAATGTGTATTTAATCTTAATCTGCAACAAGAATAGTTTTGGTTTGTATAATTACAGCAGCAATAAACCTGTTTATTGCACACTATGTGCTGGAGAATTTTCTATTGTACATAAAGGAAAGGGTCACAGTAAGGCCACATGAAAACAGCTAAAAATAAGAGTGCTATAAAGGCAATCAAATGAAAACGAGACAGATGGAAGAAAAGTAAGTAAATTGTTTATTGTTTCAAAAGTAATCACCGTAACTTTTAACACGTTTATCCCACTGTGAGGCAAGACATTCAATGCATTCATGGATAAAGTTTGTTGTTCGTAATGGAAACAAGATTGTACCCAAGCATGCACCTCTTTGTCCAAGGCAAACTGATAGTTGTAAATGCCATGTGAGCCCACACACATGTTGCTAACAACCATATGTTGCCAAGGGTGTTTCAACTACATTGCAGAAGTTTCGCTTGGACGCCCTTACACATCCACCACACAGTCCCAATATCTCCCCATGAAATTTCTAAATTTTTGGAGGCCTGATGAAAGACACTTGTGGCCATCAATTTGCTTCGGTTGAATAGTTGTGCACCCGGGTACAATCTTGGTTCTGTAGGAAACCGCAAACATTTCTCCGGGAAGGCACTGACCACATTGTCTCACAGTGGGTTAAATGTATTAATAGTTATGGTGATTACTTTTGAAATAATAACCAGTTTATTTAGTTTTTTCCATGTGTTTGGTTTTCATTTACTTGCCCCTTCACATTAACATTGCTGCTTCACCAAACATAAAGAGATTTTTTAAAGCCAAAGATGGGAATAACAGTGATCTGCAGTGTGCTGCTAAAGAGGCTACACTTTCATACCACACTGCTAGACACAAACTTAGTTTCAGAACACCATACTGCACAACTAAACTGCTTAAAATGTTATATGATCCAAAATTTTCATCTGATAGAACAAAAACTCAGATAAATTTTGGTATATCTAGTGAAAAATACAACTGAATAAATAAAGTTTAATGTTGCAGTAAAGTGTTAAGACTTTAAAATGATTTCAAAAATACGTCCTGGTTTGAGCTCCAAAGATATGGTAACCCCACCTATAGTAGATGAAGCATAGAAAATACATAACGAAAAACAGCGTTTACATTAGCTTTCGAGCAATAGCCCTTTTTCCTGCACAAATACACACTTCCACACACACACACACAACCACACAGACACCCAAACACAACTCCCATTATCACAGCGAGATTTGAATCTTGCTGTGACCATGGATGGTGTATTTGTGTGGTTTTGTGTGTGTGTGTGTGTGTGTGTGTGTGTGTGTGTGTGTGTGTGTGTGCGCGTGTGCGCGCGTGTGTGTGTGTGTGTGTGTGTGTGTGTGTGTGTGTGTGCGTGTGTGTGTGCGTGCGTGGGCACGTGCACGCACGCGAACGTGTGCTAGATTAAGGTTAGAAATGTGCTATTACTAAGATTCAGATGCTGGTTCGTATCTCTTTCTTTTATTTTGTTTGTATAGAGTCATAAGCATCGCTTTGAAATTTTCTTATACAGCTTTTTTCCAAGCATAAGTGCATACAGACACACACACAACCACACAGACACCCAAACGCACATCCCATAGTCACAAGCAAGAGTGAAGTGCCTTTCCCTCGTTTCACAAGATAGTAAAAATATTAAATAAATAAATGAAAATTCTGAAGCCATGCTTATGATCCTATAAGATCAAAATAAAAGAACAATATACAGGCATGCATCTGAATATTAAACCAGGGACTGTGATAAAACACTTGCAATATTCAGTGTAAAAAACGGCAGGTAAGAGGAACTTTTCTGCTTTCTGTATCTCTTGTTCCTTAGGTGGTGTCAGTTTCTGAGGCTTTTTCATTACACATACTTCATCAACTATTTTCTCATAATACTGCTGTTCTGTCATTACTAGAAATTCTGTGTTTACAATATCATAAGCTTTGATTATGCAGTTCATACATTGTTACACTGTGAAATAACAAACACAATAAGCTTCTCTAACATTTCTTACCTAGATAGAAGGTTACATTGTTCTGCTCCCGATTGCTTGCAAGAACTACACAGTGCCAATCATACACAGACTTCACCTTCTCCTCCAGAACAGAAGGCAACAATTCCGTACCACTATCAGACAACAAGCTGGTGCCAGCTGAAAGTAAAAGAAAGAGTTATTAAAAAATAGACTAAAAAACTGTGTTTGTGAAAAATTCTATGTCAAAAAACAGCTTCTCCACCTACACTTACAAATCTACATAGACTTCTTAAACTTGGCAAATGTTAGGTATTTTTGGTTTGTGTCCAACTGACTTTTACTTTCAACAGAATTTGCTTCATTTATGAATTAAATGAGTGACGCAAAAACTATAAGCATAGGAGGAGGAGGAAGAGAATCCTAAAAAAATGTAACCACAGAATTCACTGATACAATCTTAAAATTCACCATGATCTAAAAAAAAATCATTGCATATAAACACTCAATTTCAGTTCTATGGCTGACTCTGACTGGATACCACATAGAGCATGAGAAGAAACTAGTTTCAACAACAATTTGTTGAGATTTGTCACAGTAGTTTAGAACCTATGTTGTTAAGGAACATTTTTCTTGAAAGTACGAATGTTTACCAGAATCCAGACGCTGCGAATATTTTAACAGCAGTACTCGTAATAAAATAAGGGTGGCAGGTTAGACTTTAACCTCCGAAGGATGAGGCCAGTTGATCTAGAGGTACTTCAAAGGGTTTAAATGAATATCATTTAGTTATTCAGGATGTTTTCCGAATGACAATTTAACTTTAATATTATACATAAAAATTTGGGCAGTGTTTTGTATGTACATGTGATGAATGTTAGATAATAAGTTTGAAAAGTAATTTTCAAAAGGTGAAGCACAATAACATTGCAAATAAATGTTAATCTTTCTCATTGAAAGACAAGTCATGGAACAATTCTTATAATTATACTATTCAGACAGATGACCTAAAGTGTGTTATTTTTCTGACAGATTATGACAATATTGCTTCCCATTCCTATAGGTATACTTGTTTTCTATTTGTCATTTCAATACATGGTATTATTTTTGATCTGTACTGCTACATGTACTCTCTGTCAATGCTAATTACAGTCAGCACCACACTTGATATGTGATTGGAACAGAGAGAAAATTTAACATGTTGTACAATGAAAAGTACCCTTTGCCACACCCTTCACAGTAGTTTGTACAGTTACGTATAGAGATGTGTAGCATTTGAGTGTAGTATTGATGGTGCTGCAACCTGCAATGAAATTTAACAGGTTTGTAGTTGTGTGTGACATTTTTCGTGCTGCTCATGGTATAAATCTATAACTGTTATGTCATTTTGAGGTAATGATCATTTTGGCAGGAAGAGAAAAAATGGCAATACTACGAAAGAGGTAAAATACAGGGAGCAAAAGGCTATTTACAATTTGTACACAAACCAGATGGCAGTTATAAAGAGTTGAGGGGTATGAAAGGGAAGCAGCGGTTGGGAAGGGAATGAGACCGGGTTGTAGCCTGTCCCCAATGTTATTCAATCTGTATATTGAGCAAGCAGTAAAGGAAACAAAAGAAAAATTTGGAGTAGGTATTAAAGTCCATGGAGAAGAAATAAAAACGTTGAGGTTCGCCGATGACATTGTAATTCTGTCAGAGACAGCAAAGGACTTGGAAGAGCAGTTGAACGGAATGGACAGTGTCTTGAAAGGAGGATATAAGATGAACATCAACAAAAGCAACACGAGGATAACGGAATGTAGTCGAATTAAGTTGGGTGATGCTGAGGGAATTAGATTAGGAAATGAGACACTTAAAGTAGTAAAGGAGTTTTGCTATTTGGGGAGCAAAATAACTGATGATGGTCGAAGTAGAGAGGATATAAAATGTAGACTGGCAATGGCAAGGAAAGTGTTTCTGAAGAAGAGGAATTTGTTAACATCGAGTATAGATTTATGTGTCAGGAAGTCGTTTCTGAAAGTATTTGTATGGAGTGTAGCCATGTATGGAAGTGAAACATGGACGATAAAAATAGAGAATAGAAGCTTTCGAAATGTGGTGCTACAGAAGAATGCTGAAGATTAGATGGGTAGATCACATAACTAATGAGGAGGTATTGAGTAGAACTGGGGAGAAGAGGAGTTTGTGGCACAACTTGACTAGAAGAAGGGACCGGTTGGTAGGACATGTTCTGAGGCATCAAGGGATCACAAAGTTAGCATTTGAGGGCGGCGTGGAGGGTAACAATCGTAGAGGGAGACCAAGAGATGAATACACTAAGCAGATTCAGAAGGATGTAGGTTGCAGTAAGTACTGGGAGATGAAGAAGCTGGCACAGGATGGAGTAGCATGGAGAGCTGCATCAAACCAGTCTCAGGACTGAAAACAACAACAACAACAACTATGAAATTGTTTAAAACATGTAAACAATGAGTTTCATGACAGTCAGAGTAGAGTAATATTAGTTTAAAATAATGCTGTTGTGAAAAGTGTATCAAGTGAACCAAATACCAACTGCAAAGTTGGATGAGAAGTATCATCTGACGAATAGTAGCAACGATAATCGGGTTAGAAATGCCTGTAATGAACAGTGGCCATCAGACTAAATGGTATTGCCAGACTGCATAAAAAACAGATTGAATAATGGATGGTCCATGTGAAATGGTAGGCTTAGTGAGGTCTAGAAATGGACGTGTGAAATTGGCAATCCAATTTACACCAGTAAAATCTGAAGGTGATTGCTACAATGTTTCACCTTACAATAGAAAGGCCTAACCACTTTCAACTTACATAATTGTAACTTTTAGAGACAAAATGTTGAATTAAACATTCAATTGTCGAACTGTTTGCAGCACGTTTCTTATGTTTATTCACTACACAAAGTGAGCTTTTGACAAAAACCACCATTGCCTTCTTCCAGAAAACATCTGACCGTACAATAAGTCCGAGAATAACATAAATTACCAGATGTGGAATTCCCACTGTGACCAGAGATTACATTGATGCCAATGATGAAATGTCACTTGCAATATTTTTGTTTCCATCATGAAATATAATACAGGACATATTCCTATGCAGTCGCTGTGAGTTAATGAGCACTGCGCTCTCACTTAAATATGTGGCCGAAAGAATTAACCCTCTAGGAATTGTGAAACGAACCCCGTTGTCCAGGACCGCGTGCCACAAAGGGCACAGATTCACCACGAGATGGGGAAACTAAGACGCGTCCATTGTCTATTGATGCCTAATCGCTGCAGTGTGCGAGTGAGACAGACTAGAACCTACATCATAGAGAAATCCAGTAGAAGCCGTTTGGGGCCAAGAAGATGTAGCAATGTTAAACATGGCAGACCTAAGATCGGCCATAAAGAGAAATATTTATGAAAACTATTTAATTCTGTAGTAATGCAGGGAATCAAGCCACAGTAAATTTAATCTGCCATCCTCCATAAATTTCATAGTGATCTCAATAAAACTTGAATATTGATCATATCTATAATAGTGTACGATTTACTGTTAAATTGAAATTAACAAGTTTTGTAACAAATACCTGAATTATAAAATCTGAATGCTTTGGTCGATCTTAACGATCAACATTTCATATAGAAGCGCATCATTGAAATGACAAATGTTGTACTTATCAACTCTGTAACGTTATTTGTTTAAAAGATATAGTAAATTTAAATTATCAGTATTTACAGTTAAGCATCAGATCATCATTTTCTCCACAAAAAACACATTGAACGGTGACAGCATGACACCTTATTAATCATTAGGTAATAGAATATTTGTTGTAAAGTTTAGTGCCTAATATAGTTACTTTTGTTCTTTATTTATTTATCAGAAAGCACATTGGTGCAAGGCTACTGGCCGTAGCATTCAAAGTTAAGAAGGAAATTGTATTGGTTTTATGCAAAAGAATTTAACAGGGGATATTATTATTATTTTATTTAGCACATGAAAGTGGTCAAGCTTTGATTATTTAAATAAGTTAAAATGTAAAATTATGTTGAATAAGCTGTAGCCAATCAGATGGATGGTTTCAGGAAAGGGAACTGCCCTAGTCAGTTGAGCGAGGATATTTGGCGCGCGGGAAATGCGGCCGGGGATGTGCAGAGGACAGTGGGGGTGGAGACACCAAAGGGTACAGTTCGGATGCAGACATGAAAGCAGACTGTCAGTCTTTGGGCAGCTACGAAGTGAAATGACAGAAAATTTTGCGTTGTGTGGTATCGCAGGACTTAGTCTCTGAGCAGCGAGCAGCCATGCGCCTGAGTGAACTCTAACTTTTTATGTAGATATCTTGTATTTTGTGATGAGAGTGTGAATGAACGAACTGTGTCAAATGGATATGCGCTTGAGTTCGGTTTTAGTTTGTTTTCTGAATAAACATTATTCTAACCAAATAGCAAATACCTTCTCTGCACTGAAATAATTCATCTAGCCTCTATGTTGAGACAAAATAGCCGCTGATCATATGAAATAAAATGAGCTGTCTCCAGAAAATGCACCCACAGCTCACGGTCTAGTGGTTAGCTTTGCTGCTTCTGGATCACAGGGTCCTAGGTTTGATTCCCAGCCGGGTTGGGGATTTTCTGTGACCAGGGACTGCATTGTCCTCATCATTTTATCATCATTCAGGAAAATGGTGAGACTGGATAGTGAAAAGATCTGGAAGTTATACGTGTTCTGATAATCACATTGTTGAGTGCCCAGCAAATCAAAAATCATCATCATCATCATCGATATCATCTCCAAAAAATGCAAATCCAAATATAGCCAAGCAACACATCAAGATTAGCACATGATGCACATTCTGAAAATCAAAGAGATGTTGTGACCTGTGTAAGACGGCCATGGGTTCAGACTCTCAGGCATTTATAGTATTCCATCTGAATGTGACTGCAAGGGACACCTATTGATACCATTTGACTGGGCTGTAGTGAACATTGACAATATTTCACCTGCAGGTATCTAAATAAATCTGCTAGATCAAGAAAATTGGATAAATTTTACACACATATGGGATTAAAACCATCATTCACACACATAAAAATAAATAAATAAGAAAATCAAAGAGATGTTGTGACCTGTGTAAGATGGCCATGGGTTCAGACTCTCAGGCATTTATAGTATTCCATCTGAATGTGACTGCAAGGGACACCTATTGATACCATTTGACTGGGCTGTAGTGAACATTGACAATATTTCACCTGCAGGTATCTAAATAAATCTGCTGTTGCCGAATGCAGACATATTAATATGCACAAAATGTTGTTTAAGCAGGCACATATTCTATTCCACCCTTCAAGCTACTGAGACTCTGTCATTGAAGTTTTACTGCAAATTGGAAGGTTTGTCAACAATTTTGTCAGAGGTACTGGATTTTCAGTCAGCAGAGCATGGAAGCAAGCACTTGACTCAGAGCAATGCGAGCTAACATCCCAAAGATGTTTGGGCTCACATGCGGTTCTTCTTTGTCGAAATGTCTTTGCTCAAACTCATCTAGGGATTGAACCACACGAATCGCATTGCATGCTCTAAATTAAACACTGGTGACCCTTTGGTTAAATTATCTGCAAAATACAAAGTTAATATAACTGCTATATTTTGCATGTTGGGCTTCATCTCACTTTCAATACAAATGAATAAATTTTTTGCATTCACTTGTCACAATCTGTGGATAATAGAATTACCCTTGGCAGCCTTCCTGATGCTCATAGTCACCATCTATGTCCCAGTTCGCATCTTCCCATACAGTACATTTATCGCTTCACAATGACCTATGTTCAACATAATGTCATCAACACTGTAATCAAGTTTTAGGAGAATCCTGTAGATCCAATATATTGTTACAAATCCTGGCTAAACATCAACACTTCTGAAGCTTGGGCCAAATTTTGACAGATTCTAATACTTTAGTGGACGTCTTATTAAAAGTTCATTGCATTCAACAGTAACTTTTTGTCATACAGGAGGAATTTCAGTGATGTCTCTTTCAGATACTGAGCCCACAGGAAGAATATTTCAAGGGTGGTACATTTCCCACATTCACACACAGCTGATTGCATGGGAATCTCAAAAAAAGATGTAAGTCTTACCTTTAGCCTGCTTGACTGCAATATAAAGATGTTCTTGATAATTATAGTCTTCGACAACATGCCGATGTCAGTGTGTATCTGCTTCAATATCTTGTAAATGTATTTTACTTTTGGGATAGCCTACTGCATTGAATTTGTAGAGCCATTTTAGGCTAAGATTTAGATGTGGTATTCCATTAAGTTCTTTTTATTGGGGAAGGGGGGGCGGGGGGGGTGAAACTGTAAGACCGATTTATTGTATTAATGATGCAGGCAACACTGGAACATGGTGCTCTTACTTAACATTTCAACTTTAGTGGTTATTCTAATATCGGTAACAAGTAGCACTATTGGAAAATAAACACACATGCACATGCATATGCAGTTGAAGCTGGTGGTGTCCATTCTGTAGAATTGATGAACACATCTATTCTCCAGCCCACCAATGAACTTCCCCTTTCCCTCCCCCTCCAACCCAACGCCCCTGCCCTCTCCCCTCACACACACACACACACACACACACACACACACACACACACAGACTTGGGAAGGTATTCTGCACTGGTTACTTGTTTGGTGTGGGGATTTAAAGGGACCACAGGGTCATCAATCCCTTGTGGTGCATTGCTTTTAAGGTACAGGGTTTAACGATCACAGGGTTTTCGTAGCTAAAAATTTAGAGTGGATTTCAATGTGAGATGCTTACAATAGTTTTCACAAGAAACATTGTCTCAAAACCTGGCAGAAAGTGCAAAGAGTTTCTGGTCATATGTAAAGTATGCAAGGGCCAAAGCACAACCAATGCCTTCTCTGCAGAATAGTACAGGAAATACTACCAATAACAGTGCTGCTAAAGCAGAGATACTAAACACAGCCTTCTGAAATTCCTTCACAAAAGAATACAAAACAAATATTACATAATTTGAATCAAGAACAGCTGCCAACATGATTAACGCAGTAACAGATAATTCCAGAGTAGTGAAGAAACTTAAATCACTTAATAAAATCAAGTCTTCCAGTCGAGACTGTATACTAATTAGGTTCCTTTCAGAATATGCTGATGCAATAATATTCAAGAAAGGCAACAGGAGAACTCCACTAAACTACAAGCTCATATCATTAACATTGATACGAAGTAGTATTGTGGAATAAATATTATGTTCAAGCATTATGAAATACCTTGAAGAGAATGGTCTATTGACACACAGTCAAGACGGATCCAGGAAAAATTGTTCTTGTGATGCACAACTAGCTCTTTACTCACATGAAGTGTTGAGTGCTATCGACAAAGGATTTCAAATTGATTCCGTACTTCTATATTTCCAGAATGTTTTGACACCATAACTCACAAGTGGCTAGAAACCACACTAAGGTAGTGTTATAGGTCCTCTGCTTTCGTTATCTATATAAACAATTTACGAGACAATCTGAGCAGCCATCTTTGGTTGTTTGCAGATGATGCTGTTGTTTATCATCTACTAGAGTCATCAGAAGATCAAAATCAATTGCAAAAAATTCAGAGAAGTTGTCTGTATGGCAATTGACCCTAAATTTATTTATTTATTTATTGTTCCATGGGACCAAATTAAGGAGAAGTCTCCATGGTCATGGAATGAGTCAATACATGAAATTATAACACGATATTAGAAACAGATAAAATGAAATATAAAAAAAACATTACATGATGATGGCGTCCTCTTGGGTAAAATATTCCGGAGGTAAAATAGTCCCCCATTCGGATCTCCGGGCGGGGACTACTCAAGAGGATGTCGTTATCAGGAGAAAGAAAACTGGCATTCTACGGATCGGAGCGTGGAATGTCAGATCCCTTAATCGGGCAGGTAGGTTAGAAAATTTAAAAAGGGAAATGGATAGGTTGAAGTTAGATATAGTGGGAATTAGTGAAGTTCGGTGGCAGGAGGAACAAGACTTCTGGTCAGGTGACTACAGGGTTATAAACACAAAATCAAATAGGGGTAATGCAGGAGTAGGTTTAATAATGAATAGGAAAATAGGAATGCGGGTAAGCTACTACAAACAGCATAGTGAACGCATTATTGTGGCCAAGATAGATACGAAGCCCACGCCTACTACAGTAGTACAAGTTTATATGCCAACTAGCTCTGCAGATGACGAAGAAATTGAAGAAATGTATGATGAAATAAAAGAAATTATTCAGATTGTGAAGGGAGACGAAAATTTAATAGTCATGGGTGACTGGAATTCGAGTGTAGGAAAAGGGAGAGAAGGAAACATAGTAGGTGAATATGGATTGGGGGACAGAAATGAAAGAGGAAGCCGCCTGGTCGAATTTTGCACAGAGCACAACATAATCATAACTAACACGTGGTTTAAGAATCATGAAAGAAGGTTGTATACATGGAAGAACCCTGGAGATACTAAAAGGTATCAAATAGATTATATAATGGTAAGACAGAGATTCAGGAACCAGGTTTTAAATTGTAAGACATTTCCAGGGGCAGATGTGGACTCTGACCACAATCTATTGGTTATGACCTGTAGATTAAAACTGAAGAAACTGCAAAAAGGTGGGAATTTAAGGAGATGGGACCTGGATAAACTAAAAGAACCAGAGGTTGCACAGAGATTCAGGGAGAGCATAAGGGAGCAATTGACAGGAATGGGGGAAATAAATACAGTAGAAGAAGAATGGGTAGCTTTGAGGGATGAAGTAGTGAAGGCAGCAGAGGATCAAGTAGGTAAAAAGACGAGGGCTAGTAGAAATCCTTGGGTAACAGAAGAAATATTGAATTTAATTGATGAAAGGAGAAAATATAAAAATGCAGTAAGTGAAACAGGCAAAAAGGAATACAAACGTCTCAAAAATGAGATCGACAGGAAGTGCAAAATGGCTAAGCAGGGATGGCTAGAGGACAAATGTAAGGATGTAGAGGTCTATCTCACTAGGGGTAAGATAGATACCGCCTACAGGAAAATTAAAGAGACCTTTGGAGATAAGAGAACGACTTGTATGAATATCAAGAGCTCAGATGGAAACCCAGTTTTAAGCAAAGAAGGGAAGGCAGAAAGGTGGAAGGAGTATATAGAGGGTCTATACAAGGGCGATGTACTTGAGGACAATATTATGGAAATGGAAGAGGATGTAGATGAAGATGAAATGGGAGATATGATACTGCGTGAAGAGTTTGACAGAGCACTGAAAGACCTGAGTCGAAACAAGGCCCCCGGAGTAGACAATATTCCATTGGAACTACTGATGGCCGTGGGAGAGCCAGTCCTGACAAAACTCTACCATCTGGTGAGCAAGATGTATGAAACAGGCGAAATACCCTCAGACTTCAAGAAGAATATATTAATTCCAATCCCAAAGAAAGCAGGTGTTGACAGATGTGAAAATTACCGAACTATCAGCTTAATAAGTCACAGCTGCAAAATACTAACACGAATTCTTTACAGACGAATGGAAAAACTAGTAGAAGCCAACCTCGGGGAAGATCAGTTTGGATTCCGTAGAAACACTGGAACACGTGAGGCAATCCTGACCTTACGACTTATCTTAGAAGAAAGATTAAGGAAAGGCAAACCTACGTTTCTAGCATTTGTAGACTTAGAGAAAGCTTTTGACAATGTTGACTGGAATACTCTCTTTCAAACTCTAAAGGTGGCAGGGGTAAAATACAGGGAGCGAAAGGCTATTTACAATTTGTACAGAAACCAGATGGCAGTTATAAGAGTTGAGGGACATGAAAGGGAAGCAGTGGTTGGGAAGGGAGTAAGACAGGGTTGTAGCCTCTCCCCGATGTTGTTCAATCTGTATATTGAGCAAGCAGTAAAGGAAACAAAAGAAAAATTCGGAGTAGGTATTAAAATTCATGGAGAAGAAATAAAAACTTTGAGGTTCGCCGATGACATTGTAATTCTGTCAGAGACAGCAAAGGACTTGCAAGAGCAGTTGAATGGAATGGACAGTGTCTTGAAAGGAGGATATAAGATGAACATCAACAGAAGCAAAACAAGGATAATGGAATGTAGTCTAATTAAGTCGGGTGATGCTGAGGGAATTAGATTAGGAAATGAGGCACTTAAAGTAGTAAAGGAGTTTTGCTATTTGGGGAGCAAAATAACTGATGATGGTCGAAGTAGAGAGGTTATAAAATGTAGGCTGGCAATGGCAAGGAAAGCGTTTCTGAAGAAGAGAAATTTGTTAACATCCAGTATTGATTTAAGTGTCAGGAAGTCATTTCTGAAAGTATTCGTATGGAGTGTAGCCATGTATGGAAGTGAAACATGGACGATAAATAGTTTGGACAAGAAGAGAATAGAAGCTTTCGAAATGTGGTGCTACAGAAGAATGCTGAAGATTAGATGGGTGGATCACATAACTAATGAGGAAGTATTGAATAGGATTGGGGAGAAGAGAAGTTTGTGGCACAACTTGACCAGAAGAAGGGATCGGTTGGTAGGACATGTTCTGAGGCATCAAGGGATCACCAATTTAGTATTGGAGGGCAGCGTGGAGGGTAAAAATCGTAGAGGGAGACCAAGAGATGAATACGCTAAGCAGATTCAGAAGGATGTAGGTTGCAGTAGATACTGGGAGATGAAAAAGCTTGCACAGGATAGAGTAGCATGGAGAGCTGCATCAAACCAGTCTCAGGACTGAAGACCACAACAACAACAACAAAAAAAACATATTCAGGTGACAAGTCATAAGTTTAAATAAAGAAAATCAACAATGTAACACTGGAATTTGCTTAATTTTTTAGCCCTTCCAAGAGCTCCTCAACAGAATAGAAGGAGTGAGCCATGAGGAAACTCTTCAGTTTAGACTTAAAAGAGTTTGGGCTACTGCTAAGATTTTTAAGTTCTTGTGGTAGCTTATTGAAAATGGATGCAGCAGAATACTGCACTCCTTTCTGCACAAGAGTCAAGGAAGTGCATTCCACATGCAGATTGGATTTCTGCCTAGTATTAACTGAGTGAAAGCTGCTAACTCTTGAGAATAGGCTAATATTGCTAACAACAAACTACATTAAAGAAAATATATACTGTGAGGACAATGTCAGAATTCCCAGACTATTAAATAGGGGTCGACAAGAGGTTCTCGAACTTACACCACATATAGCTTGAACAGCCCGTTTTTGGGCCAAAAATACCATTTTTGAATCAGAAGAATTACCCCAAAAAATAATACCATACGACATAAGTGTATGAAAATATGTGAAGTAGACTACTTTGCATGTTGAAGTGTCACTTATTTCAGATACTGTTCTAATGGTAAATAAAGCAGCATTTAGTTTCTGAACAAGATCCTGGACATGGGCTTTCCACAACAGCTTACTATCTATCCGAACACCTAGGAACTTGAACGGTTCCGTCTCGCTTATAATATGCCCATTCTGTCTGATCAAAATATCGGTTCTTGTTGAATTGTGAGGTAGAAACTGTAAAAACTGAATCTTACTGTGATTTAGCATCAAATTATTCTCCACAAACCACGAACTAATTTCATGAACTAAATTATTTGATACTGTTTCAATATTACACACGAGATCCTTCACTACCAAGCTGGTGTCATCAGCAAACAGAAATATTTTTGAATCACCTGTAATACTAGAAGGCATATCATTTATGTAAATAAGAAACAGCAGTGCCCCAGCACCGACCCTTGGGGAATGCCCCACTTAACAGTGCCCCTTTGGGACTGAACATCACTACCACTCTCAATATTGCGGAGAATTACCTTCTGCTTTCTGTTCTTAAAGTAAGAGGTGAAACAATTGTAAGTTACTCCCATTACTCCATAATGGTCCAACTTCTGCAGTAATATTTTGTGGTCAACACAGTCAAAAGCCTTTGTTAAATCAAAGAAAACACCTAGCGCGTGAGGTCATTCATATGAGTGCTAAAACAAAACCATTAACCTTTGGTTACACGATAAATTAATCAAATATAAAGGTCGTACATAGCTGGGAATGACAATTATGAACAACTTAAAAGTGGAAATAACAAATAGAAAATGTTGTGGGAAAGGCGACCCAAAGATTGTGTTTTATTGGCAGAACACTTAGAAATTGCAACAGATCCACTAGAGGGACCATGCACATTACACTTGTCCATTCTCTTTAGGAGTACTGCTGCATGGTGTAGGAACCTTACCAGATAGGAGTACATTGAGAAAGTTCAAAGAAGAGCAGCACATTTTGTATTACCGAGAAATATACGGGAGAGGGTATCATGAACATACAAGATTTGCAGTGGGCATCAATAAAACAAAGGCGTTTTTCATTGTGGCGGGGTCTTCTCATAAAATTTCAATTACCAACTTTCTCCTCCAAACGCGAAAATGTTTTATTGATGCTGATCTATGAAGGGAGAAATGATCATCATAATAAAATAAGTGAAATAAGAGCTCACACGGAAAGAAATAGGTGTTCGTTTTCTCCGTGTGCTATTCAAGAGTGGAATAATACAGAATTATTGCAAAGGTGCCTAGCACTTAAGTGTGATTTGCAGAGTATCCATGCAGATGTAGATGATTTTTTTTCCTCAGATGTTAGGTAACATCACGCCAACATAGGGAAGAGAGAGCCAAATAGGTGACCACTAATAAATATGAATGATGTCCTACCATGACTGATGTAACAATTTTCATACCTTGCTAACATGAGAGGGAAAATATTATATCTAATAACAGCAATATAAGGAAAAGATGACGATGACACATTGAGCTGCAGAAAGGCACAATGAAAATATACTTACTCATTAGCTTTTAGAAGAAGCCTTCTTCAGAAGAGGAAACACACACACACACACAAACACACACACACAGATATATTCATTCGCACAAGAAAGCACACCTCAAGTACACAGTCCCACCATCTTGGGCAACTTGGACTGGAATGCCAGAGATGACGGTCATGTGTGTGTGAGATGTGCTTACTTGTGTGAATGAATGTGTGTTTCCTTTTCTGAAGATGGCTTTGTCCACAACTCAATGTGTCATCTTTAGGGTGAGTAGCAACCTATCTTCTCCTCATATTGTTGATAGTCCAACCCGGAATTCCCACCATTTTAAAATAGTATATATACCATCATAATATGATTTAAAAACTAGCAATTCAGTGAAATAACATGACCCAGTTTGCAGGCCAGAATGACACAGGAATAAATAAGAAGGGAAGAAAGAAACATTGTGAACTTAGAGGACTAAAAATGTAAAGAGGTGTTTAATTTTTTATTTTCAAGGTAGGAGTAACAGGTTTCAAAGCAGGGAATAAAAAAATTAATTTAAAAAAAGGGAAGATAGAAGGGGAGGGGGAAGAGGGAGAGGCAGAGGGAGAGCGAGAGGGGAAAGGGAGAGTGTGTACGTGTGTGTGTGTGTGTGGGGGGGGGGGGGGGGGGGGAGTATTTGTAGTATGACATGAAACAGAGTAAGTGTAACAAGAAATGAGGACCAACACATGAGATACTGTACTGGGGTATAGGTTGGAGGATGCTGAATGTACTGATACAAATTCAGAAGAGAAAAGAAACAAAGATGATTTTTAAAGGAGAAAGGTGAAAGTAGTATAAAATGATTTAAATATCATTGAAATAATTAAGTTTTAAGACAAACTCCAATATTGTACAGATTAAAACTAGCTTGAATTGTAAAAGATTATGAAATCAAGTTCTCATAGATAGAAAAATATTAAAATTGTTTGAAATTGTGTGGCTGAGATAATATGGAGCAAAAAGAGAAAATATAAACAGAAATTATATGAAAGTTAAATGTTTACAAGTTAGCCAAAGTATGTTATGCTATTTATGATAGCTCAATGTTTTCAAGATTATTTCTTGTAACTACAACATGTAAGCATGATTAGCTATGTTTGCTGAAGTTTGTATTAGAAATCAGATGCCTGTAAAATCTATTCAATTTTTATCATATACTAGTCTGTTATCCTTGTTAACAAAACAAAAAATTACCAGCCATGTCCATCACAGTAAAACATTGCTATGTCCAGAGGTAAAACACATTACTCCCACAATAATATATTTCTCATTAATTTTTTAATGTAGAGTTAAAAAAACTGTGCTAGGAGTAAAAGGTTTCTATATAGTGCAAACATTCAGTGTTAAATACAGTATGTAGATATATTTACAGTGACTTCATTCATCTAAGTGGAGGATATGAGGTGTTATATACCTCCCTAGTGGAGTGATGTGTATCCCCATGATTAATGATACTTGCTACTAAAAGTTATAAAATAACATACTAAATGTAAAGATACAGATATTGTGTGAGAGGGAGGGGGTGGGTATTAATTTTTATTTTGCGTATGGGGAACTGTAGTGAGGGATAATGCGCATTTTCAGCAAGGAACAGTAATTGCAATGACTTCTTGAGATGAAATATCTGCTTGGATGCACAAATACATATTCCCTGGATCATGAAAAATAAACCACTACTACTATTCAGGATATGGGATGTTGAAGGTAATCATATAATGTAGTATGTATATGTAACTGAAAATAAAACATATGGTGTGATGTTTGTAAGGAGCCCTGATTCTTAAGAGAAGAAGATATGAAATCAAGTTTGTACAGGGCATATCTTCATTGGTGAGAAATGAAGGTATGTTAGAAAAGGTGCTGGAAGTGACCTACCTCCACCAGTACACACAGTTCAACATGGTGCTGCATGTTTGTGAATAGTGCTGGTCCACAGTGCTGCCAGAGTACTGGATTTCACAGAGGACGTTCTCACATAAATCATCGATATGGCAGCACCAGTGAAATCTGACAGCAATGAGGTTCCACAAGCTGAGTGTTAATCTTGTGTTTCAGTGTAGCGTGGCTCACTGTTCATGGTGTTCTGTGTGAATTGCTTCTTCCAGTGCTGCTTTACTCTTGTCATGTATTGATATTATGTGGAAAGTGTGCGTTTCTTCTGAAACACTACTGAAGAACTGGTTATTTTAAGACATGTCAGCAACTGATTTTACAATGTTTCAAAAGTTGACATAAACTGTCTGAACACTGTGTTCAAGGCTTGGTGACAAAGCTGGACACAAAGGGAACATTGTTAGATCTAGATAGCGAGGGGGTCAGGGGTGCCCGCAGTTATCGACAGAAAGTGTTGTTGAGGTAAAGAGATGATTGTTGGCATTGAGCATAAAGATTCTTTGCTGTTAATTGCATGAAACTGTACTATTCAACAGCATGTGTCACAGAGCTACAGAGAAAGTAGGCCAGTGTATCTCAATGTTTACAGGTGTTCACAAAGTGATACAGACATACCATGAAAAACACCTGCCATACTGCCATTCGTTTCACAGGTTTCTCATTGAAAGCCCAGAAATATTACAGTATACAAGGTACAGTTTTGAAGAGTGGTTCACCTATAAGGATATATGGACTCTCAATATATACATTTATGGAGTAGTAACAACCAGCAGCATGTAGTCATTGAGAAACCCCTTCATTCGAGAAGGTGGGCTTATTCTGTGCATTATAACAGTGGTGCATCACTGGACTTTTTTTTACACTGCTGTTGTCAGTGAAGTGTACCAGGTACTGTTTCATGAACCTGCTAATCAGTTGGATAACGAGGATCAGACACTTAGCTGGTACCAGCAAGATGGGACAACTTGCCACATGTTTAAAGCGACTATGGCTGCATTGAAATCATTGTTCCCTGACAGTGTGATTTCCAAAGCATTATGGCCTCCGAGGTCACCTGACTTGACCCCTAAAGACGTTTTCTGTGGGGCCACTTATAAGGTTACATGCATAAGAACAAACCAGGCATCAGCATTGAGTTCCATCAGAAGTCCACCATGAAATCCAGGCAGTCACACCCAGTCCTCTGGCAGCAACATTTGCAAACATTTAGTGCTGTGTTGAACTGTGTATACAGGTGGTGGGAGGTCATCCAGCACGTCTTATAGTATACCTTCATTTCTCAACCATAAAGGTATGTCATGCACAAATTTGATTTCATATTCTCTTTTACCACAATGTTTGTAACACTTTTTCTGGGGTCTCTTACGACTGGGACACCATTCGCTGTTTGTTAACTCAACAGCAGTAACACAAGTTATTCTCAGAAATGTGGTGCAGTGATTCTGGATTTGAAAAGGATTAGAAGATGTCTGAGAGAACAATTGTCACACAAAGGTAAGGAAGTTCAGTATCACATTGAAACTCACATTGCACCATTCATGTAGGTAGACAGCCGACTAGTTGTCATTCCCTTACAGAAGGCTGCATAGTAATTGCAACTGTTGTATAATGTGCATGCTTTCACATGTAGCCCTACATTCAATAAGACAACTGTAAAAAATGTAATATCCCTAAAAACTTTAACTTCTGAAGATGGTTTGAGGTTCCCATTAAAATAATATAAATAATCTACCAGAGCATTGCACATACACTCTCTCTTACGTTCAACTAGTTTTTTGATGAAGGCTGTTTCCCACAAATGGTATATACAGAAGTATGACTGAGTCATGAAAAGGGTAAACAAGATGAAATTGGAAATTATAAACCGGTCTCATTGTTAACAGTTTTCTGAATAACAAAGAAATCAGGTGCTTGTAGGTGTGAATATTACAAAACTACCAGTTTAATGAGTCACAGATGCAAAATACTGGCATGAATTATCCACACTAGAACTGAAAGAGTGGCAGAAGCAGTTTTAGGAAGATCAGTTAGGGTTCCAGCAAAATGTAGGAAGTACGCAAGGCAATGTTGGTCTACAACTTATCTTAGAAGCTACAGGGGTCACTCAGAAAGTAATGCCCCATTGTTTCTCCCCCCCCCCCCCCCCCCCCCCCCCCAGCCCACAACAATGTTTTGAATGCTAACTGTCCATAAGAATTCTTTAAGTTTCCTGAGCATGTGAAAAAAATGTGGAGCATTACTTTCAAGGTGACCCTTGTCAATTGAAAAATGGCGAACTACTTTTATAGCATATGTATACTTCAAGAAAGTTTTTTTGTAATAATCATCGGAATACTCAATATAAAATTCTTTGGACATCAGGGATAAAATACAAGGGGGAAAAAGCTACCTACCACCTGCACAGAAACCATATTGCTGAAGGACATGAAAGAAAGACAGTTGTTACGGAGGGAGTGATTGAGGGGATGTACCCACAGGCACCGACTCCATGGGGCCTTGGTGGGCCTGAGCCCCCTCAAAAATTCATTTGGGTGGGGAGGGGGTGGGAGGGGGGATGGAGCCACCCCATTAATTCAAGAAAATTATTAGTTATATTATGCTTTGTAAAATCACAAAATTATGTTGGAATTTTTTATTTTCCTTTTTTGATGATAAGTTACCTTTCAAAACACATTCAGTAATGAGTTAAAACAGATAATTATTACAGTAGTAAGGAAGTTAACTGAAAATGAGTGGTGTGAATCATGATAGTGTTACAGTGCTTTGGACACACTTAGAATTTGTCCCGGTGTGCAAACCTTCGGGTAAAGTCTGGCGCCAGATGCCAGCACTGCAGCTGCAGAGACATCAAAAGGACTGGAGCTGAAGCCCTTGGAATCCTCTGCCTCACATCACCTTGACACTTCAAGACATTATGACGCCATGGCTATATAAAGCCCACCCTGCTATCGCAGTCATTCAGTGTGGAAAGTTTTGTTCAGTGCATGCTGCAGACGTGTTTAGTGTTCCGACTTTAGTGTCTAGCGGACTATTTTATACGACTATATTTTATTTGTTTACTTTAGTCTCCTAGTGTATTGTGAATTAAGTTTGCAATGGATAAATTTGTTACCAAAAATGCCCACTTGGAACTTGATGATACTGCACATCAACCTCCAACAATTACTGTGTCGTCAATTGCTTTGTCGTCTTTAGGCGAGAACTGTTCACAGCCGAAATCTGGACAATCCGATAAGGGAAGATCATTTCAGAAGTCTTGATTGGTCAAATATAAATGGCTAGAATATGAAGCATCTACTGAAAAAGTTTTTTGCATAACCTGCAAAGTAGCAGATGCTAAAAATCTACTACAATTTCCTTAAAAAAAAAAAAAAAAAAAAATGCATTTACTTCCATAGGGTTTTCTAACTGGAAAAAGGCTTTGGAAAAATTCTGTCTTCATGAAAATAAGTTTACGCATAAAGAAGATGTTCCGAAACTAAATTCTATTACTACCCGAAGTGTGGCCTCCCAACTGAATAAATAGTTGGATAGTGATATGAAGAAAGGCCATTTAGCTCTTGAGACAATTTTTACTACCGTGCAGTTTCTATGTCAACAAGGACTAACAATTAAGAGGGCAGGAAGATGTAAACTCAAATTTTTTTCAACTGTTGGAACTCTGAAAGAATGACATACCCGAGTTTAAAGATTGGTTAGGACATTCGCTGTATAAGCGGACATCCCACAATATTCAAAAAGAGATTATTGATCTACAAGGAAAGTCTGTGTTGAGAAAGGTTTTGGCTTTAATCAAGAACACTGAACATTTTTCTATTATGGTTGACGAAACAAGTGATTCTTCGATTCACAAACAAATGTCATTTTGTATTCATACTGTCGATGTTTTCTTAATCATCAACGAAGACTTTATTGGCTTATACAAGACTCCCAACAATGAATCACAAACGCTGATTTGTCAACGGATAATTGAAGAGGACAGTGCTATGATGGTGCCTCGAATATGACAGGTAATTTCAAAGGACTAAAAAAGTTAGTTTTAGATATACAACCGAAAGCACATTATGTGCACTGCACTGCTCACAGTTTAGACTTGGCAGTTGTAGATACTCTCCATCATCTTACTTCTATGAGGGATATTATGGCTTTAGCCAAGGACTTAATAAACAACATAAGGGAATCCAACAAAAGGATGGGACTTTTCAGAGGCATACGCTGTGAGAGCGCCAGCGACCAAGCTGGTCTATGACCCCTTTGGCTGACTCGATGGACTATGGGGGCTTCTAGTATCTTCAGAATATTCAAAAACTTTGAAGAACTTCTAGAGTTTTTTGAAACATTTTCAGCAGAGGACAAAACCGAGGCAGGTTACAAATGTGCAGGCTAACTTGAGTCAATGTTACTATTTAAGACTTCTTTCTTTTTACGTCTTTATTGCCATGCAATGATCCCAATAGAGCATGTCAATGAAAAAATTCAATGCCCTCATCTAAGTGTTGATGATCTGGAAAAAATATACGAGGGCTTGATTTGTATATTGAATGGAAGGAGTGATGGTTTTGAACACTTTTGGGAATTGTCTTTAAAAGAAAAACCTTCACAAGTTGTTGCTCCTTCGCTTCCTGAGAACCGAAGTATACCAAAGAAGTATGAAAAAAACGAAGCCAGCTCACTGCACACTTTCAAAACCCCAAAGGAATACTACAAAGCTATTTACATTGAAGTTTGTGAAACAGTGCAATCTGGTATTACTGAGCGGTTTGCCTTAACTGAACTCACAAAAGTCATTGCAGATGAACAAGAGTGCCTGCATTTAGTAAACAGAGGTGAAACAAATTTGGAAAAATCAACTGAGTTTTTCAAAAATGACCTAGACATTGAAGACTGCACTTACACTTGAATATGTTTTCCAATATAGCTAATTAAAAAATAACTGGTCTTAAAAAACATGCGTGATGTAAGAAATTACATTACACAAGAGCCTGCAGTTGGAGAAATGTTATGTGAAATAGTGAAGTGCATTAAGTTTATCGAAATAGTTCCAATCACAACAGCAACAGCAGATTGTTCATTTAGCGCCCTTAGACATCTGAAGTCATATCTCCGATCAACAGTGGGACAGATGCAATTGAACAACTTGGTTTTTCTTCATGCCCACTGAGATGTTTTGGATGAACTGGGTATCCAACTAGTCATCAACGACTTCATATTCAGTAATCCAGTCAGACAGTCAACATTTGCACCTTTCTAAAGACACTCTAGCCCTAATAATGGCATTTAGAGCAATGTTAAAAATCTTTATAAAATAGAGAATTAAATTGATACATAATGTTAAATTTTCAGTTTCCAACAATTAGTACTAGTTTAGTACTGTATTACTATATTCCTACAGTACTGTATTAGTTATTTCCAAATGCTTAAATATTTTTAGGTTGTAAGACCCAATTAAAACTCGCTGTTTATTAAAACTCGCTATTTACACACTTTTTGATAGAAAGTATTAGGCATACTGTATTACCTTTATTAACTGTATTAAAGCATTAACCCCCCCCCCCATGAACCATGGACCTTGCCGTTGGTGGGGAGGCTTGCGTGCCTCAGCGATACAGATAGCCGTACCGTAGGTGCAACCACAACGGAGGGGTATCTGTTGAGAGGCCAGACAAACATGTGGTTCCTGAAGAGGGGCAGCAGCCTTTTCAGTAGTTGCAAGGGCAACAGTCTGGATGATTGACTGATTTGGCCTTGTAACAATAACCAAAACCGCCTTGCTGTGCTGGTACTGCGAATGGCTGAAAGCAAGGGGAAACTACGGCCGTAATTTTCCCTGAGGGCATGCAGCTTTACTGTATGATTAAATGATGATGGCATCCTCTTGGGTAAAATATTCCGGAGGTAAAATAGTCCCCCATTCGGATCTCCGGGCGGGGACTACTCAAGAGGATGTCGTTATCAGGAGAAAGAAAACTGGCGTTCTACGGATCGGAGCGTGGAATGTCAGATCCCTTAATCGGGCAGGTAGGTTAGAAAATTTAAAAAGGGAAATGGATAGGTTAAAGTTAGATATAGTGGGAATTAGTGAAGTTCGGAGGCAGGAGGAACAAGACCTCTGGTCAGGTGACTACAGGGTTATAAACACAAAGTCAAATAGGGGTAATGCAGGAGTAGGTTTAATAATGAAAAGGAAAATAGGAATGCGGGTAAGCTACTACAAACAGAATAGTGAACGTATTATTGCGGCCAAGATACATACGAAGCCCACACCTACTGCAGTAGTACAAGTTTATATGCCAACTAGCTCTGCAGATGACAAAGAAATTGAAGAAATGTATGATGAAATAAAAGAAATTATTCAGACAGTGAAGGGAGACGAAAATTTAATAGTCATGGGTAACTGGAATTCGAGTGTAGGAAAAGGGAGAGAAGGAAACATAGTAGGTGAATATGGATTGGGGGGGAAGGAATGAAAGAGGAAGCCGCCTTGTAGAATTTTGCACAGAGCATAACTTAATCATAGCTAACACTTGGTTCAAGAATCATAAAAGAAGGTTGTATACCTGGAAGAATCCTGGAGATACTAAAAGGTATCAGATAGATTATATAATGGTAAGACAGAGATTTAGGAACTAGGTTTTAAATTGTAAGACATTTCCTGGGGCAGATGTGGATTCTGACCACAATCTATTGGTTATGAGCTGCAGACTGAAACTGAAGAAACTGCAAAAAGGTAGGAATTTAAGGAGATGGGACCTGGATAAACTGAAAGAACCAGAGGTTGTAGAGAGTTTCAGGGAGAGCATAAGGGAACAATTGACAGGAATGGGGGAAAGAAATACAGTAGAAGAAGAATGGGTAGCTCTGAGGGATGAAGTGGTGAAGGCAGCAGACGATCAAGTAGGTAAAAAGACGAGGGCTAATAGAAATCCTTGGGTAACAGAAGAAATATTGAATTTAATTGATGAAAGGAGAAAATATAAAAATGCACTAAATGAAGTAGGCAAAAAGGAATACAAACGTCTCAAAAATGATATCGACAGGAAGTGCAAAATGGCTAAGCAGGGATGGCTAGAGGACAAATGTAAGGATGTAGAGGCTTGTCTCACTAGGGGTATGATAGATACTGCCTACAGGAAAATTAAAGAGACCTTTGGAGAGAAGAGAACCACTTTTATGAATATCAAGAGCTCAGATGGCAACCCAGTTCTAAGCAAAGAAGGGAAGGCAGAAAGGTGGAAGGAGTATATAGAGGGTTTATACAAGGGCGATGTACTTGAGGACAATATTATGGAAAAGGAAGAGGATGTCGATGAAGACGAAATGGGAGATAAGATACTGCGTGAAGAGTTTGACAGAGCACTGAAAGACCTGAGTCGAAACAAGGCCCCGGGAGTAGACAACATTCCATTAGAACTACTGATGGCCTCGGGAGAGCCAGTCATGACAAAACTCTACCATCTGGTGAGCACGATGTATGAGACAGGCGAAATACCCTCAGACTTCAAGAAGAATATAATAATTCCAATCCCAAAGAAAGCAGGTGTTGACAGATGTGAAAATTACCGAACCATCAGTTTAATAAGTCACAGCTGCAAAATACTAACGCGAATTCTTTACAGACGAATGGAAAAACTGGTAAAAGCGGACCTCGGGGAAGATCAGTTTGGATTCCGTAGAAATGTTGGAACACGTGAGGCAATACTAACCTTACGACTTATCTTAGAAGAAAGATTAAGAAAAGGCAAACCTACATTTCTAGCATTTGTAGACTTAGAGAAAGCTTTTGACAATGTTAACTGGAATACTCTCTTTCAAATTCTGAAGGAGGCAGGGATAAAATATAGGGAGTGAAAGGCTGTTTACAATTTGTACAGAAACCAGATGGCAGTTATAAGAGTCGAGGGGCATGAAAGGGAAGCAGTTGTTGGGAAAGGAGTGAGACAGAGTTGTAGCCTCTCCGCGATGTTATTCAATCTGTATATTGAGCAAGCAGTAAAGGAAACAAAAGAAAAATTCAGAGTAGGTATTAAAATTCATGGAGAAGAAGTAAAAACTTTGAGGTTCGCCGATGACATTGTAATTCTGTCAGAGACAGCAAAGGACTTGGAAGAGCAGTTGAACAGAATGGACAGTGTCTTGAAAGGAGGATATAAGATGAACATCAACAAAAGCAAAACGAGGATAATGGAATGTAGTCTAATTAAGTCGGGTGATGCTGAGGAAATTAGATTAGGAAATGAGACACTTAAAGTAGTAAAGGAGTTTTGCTATTTAGGGAGTAAAATAACTGATGATGGTCGAAGTAGAGAGGATATAAAATGTAGACTGGCAATGGCAAGGAAAGCGTTTCTGAAGAAGAGAAATTTGTTAACATCGAGTATAGATTTAAGTGTCAGGAAGTCGTTTCTGAAAGTATTTGTATGGAGTGTAGCCATGTATGGAAGTGAAACATGGACAATAACTAGCTTGGACAAGAAGAGAAATGAAGCTTTCGAAATGTGGTGCTACAGAAGAATGCTGAAGATAAGGTGGGTAGATCACATAACTAATGAGGAGGTATTGAACAGGATTGGGGAGAAGAGAAGTTTGTGGCACAACTTGACTAGAAGAAGAGATCGGTTGGTAGGACATGTTTTGAGGCATCAAGGGAGCACAAATTTAGCATTGGAGGGCAGCGTGGAGGGTAAAAATCGTAGAGGAGACCAAGAGATGAATACACTAAGCAGATTCAGAAGGATGTAGGTTGCAGTAGGTACTGGGAGATGAAGAAGCTTGTACAGGGTAGAGTAGCATGGAGAGCTGCATCAAACCAATCTCAGGACTGAAGACCACAACAACAACAACAGACACTGGCCAACACTACTTCTCATGCATGTACCAGAAATTCCATAATACTACTGTAGAAACCTGAAAAGAAGAAACTGCAGCCTCACAGCTGTCACTGGAGGGCTGGTATAGCATTAGCTCAAATTATGTTCAATGGGATTCATGTGTGAACATGCCTGTAACCAAATTCACTGAATGCCTTCAATCTTGTATATGTAATCCAGCATTTGAATTCTAAGAAAACACACACTGTCACCCATAAAGAGAAAAGAATAGAACATGGCAGGACAAAAGTATAAATGATCTCATAACCAAACTTTCAGATTGACAAAGAACTGTTTTTGGTTAGGTGGAGGCTCATACAATTATTAATGCCGAATCCTGTCCTTGTCATCAGTCCACCATCCTGATATCAAGATGTTCTGTCCACAAATGCAAAGTTATTTAATGTTTTTGCATAAATATTTGGATTGCCAGAGTTAAAACTACAGTGCAATTTGTGGGAGACTAAATTGTGCTTCCATGCATAGTGTTTATCTGCCCAATCTCAGTGGATACTACAATGTTTTGTGATAATGACACAAACACACAATGAATTCTGGGTTGACAGTCTGCATCATTTTGTTGTTCATTAGACACACTGCAAACAAACTGCCTCGGTCAACTATTTTGATGGGCTTTGATGAAGCAAGCCTAACTCTATACTCTTATGGACAAGTTTAACCTTATGTTCCTCGAAAATCTCTCTCTGTCGGGAAGCGAGACTATACCCATCAAATTACACTTTGGGGCTCTGGTATTTGCAACAGCACATTTTTACTGACCTATTTTATTGTACCACTGTCTTGCCATATCACAGTTATTAATAATTAAAATTATTGACTTATACCAAAGTGAAGAATAATGATGTCAGGAGCTGTAACACTTAGCTAAGGAGTAAAGGAATACAAGGGAAAGAGTCAATGTAACAAATATGAAAATAAACAAAAAGAAAAAACTAATGAGCGGCTAACTGCAAAATACAATTCCCTTCTATAAATTTCAGAAAAGTAATTTTACTAGACAAGAAATTAATGGCTCCTAGAAGAAAGAAACATAATTCCACAGGAACTGCACTGATAAATTCGCCTGTAAAAGTAAATCTGTGTTCTAGCAGAAAAAGTAATAATATTACAACTGTAATTCTAGAAATTGATGGATTACAGACTGTGATGCAAAAAGATATACACCAGAATTCTTTTCTGGGCTGATAAATTTGATACAAAATTTCTTGACCAGAGAAGTATTAATTCAGTGCAGTATTCTTAACTTCTTCTCTTTTTAATTAAAACAATTAGGTCGCTATTTGGAAGCCCCTTTTCCTTATATCTTTTGGTCTTGTCTGAGAAAATCATGAATCCAAATGAAGAATGTACTGTCTCTCTTCTTTCTACAGTGGAGTCAAACTTACTTTCCAGATCTGTGCATATACTGTTTATGATATGTATGTATAATGTATATGCTCCTCAGCCTTTCACCAGCAAGTTGTGTTCCATAAATGCTGTCACTTATTTAGGACAGTTAGGATTCCCTGCAAACAGCATATTTTACAGTGATCACTGAACTAAAAGAGTGCCTGCACATTATACACTTTACAACAAAAAAAAGGGTATTTTTGCTGCAGTTTAATCCAACATGTGAAGCACTACTCATTTTTCGTGGCTTTTCCTGTAAATTTCCTCTGCAACAACACCTTCTTATTAACTTTGTGACACTAACCACAAATGCAATGTGTTACATTCATATGAGCCACTTTTATAGAGGCTTCTTATCAAAAGTGTTACTTGTAAAGAGTTTCATTGATCTAAAGAAATTCAAGCATTTAAAACTACATGAGACAAAGAGATATACGTTGCCCTTTAATATGAATAATTGAAACAAAGGAATTAATAGGGACCAAAAGGTAAAAAAGAGATAGAATTCCTTTAAAAATGATAAAGCACCTTTTTTCAGTAGTTCTTCACACTTAATGCTGGGACTAACAAAAGGTGGTGCTGTTCTTGATTTATCTGGGATGTCCCAGTAACGCAGGCACTCTCGTCGAATGTCTGACTGACGACTTTCTGTCAAATTAGTGTCCCGGCAAAATGCAGCTATCTTCACCAGATTAACAACCTGGCGTTCACCAATGCTGCAAAATGTTTCATCTGCCTTAGACACACACATTCACTTTTTATGTAACTTTTTTCCATCATAAGTAAATATCTGAACCAAAAGCAAAAATATGTATAATGTACAATGAAATCATCCCTAAAAGAGTATATTATGGTAACAACTATCTTTACATAATTTTGTTGTGTACTCTTGTGGAAATAGTTTGAGCTACATCAAATCTATGAGTATTTAAATAAAAACACAAGGAAGAAACAGCAAAAACAAAGTAGTGAGAACAAAACATGTAACAGAGAATGACTGTTAAGCCAAAAAATGAAGTGGAACAATGAGTAACAAAAAGTATGTTAGTGTGAAGAAACTGAACTGGGTTACAAAAAAAAATTATAGATAAAAACAACATACATTAACATCAATAAGGAATTTAAAAGCACTGAACAGAAATAATATGGATAAACAAATGCATTCAAATCTGAAGATTCACATGTGAAATTTTTTGCTGCTCAATCAGGTCTAAGTTTCTGTCCAGCTTGGCTATGGGCCTTTTACCCACTTGATTTCATCTCATAGCTTTTCACTTTATCTTAATCGTACAGATAGATTTTTAAAAAAAAAAAAAAAAAAAAAAAAAAAAAAAAAAAAAAAAAAAAAAAAAAAAAAAAAAGGATATGGACTCAATTCACAGTAGTAAAATAAAGTCAGAGAAGGAAGATGAGCTGTAACAGCTATACAGGAAAAGATAATGGATGGTGGACTGTCTCTGTAGTGTGTTTAACATTCTGATGGCAATGAAGCCCCTAACACCAACCTTGGTAAGAAGCAAAGAATCATCTAATCTTTCATCTTTCAGTATCTCATCCACGTGACAAATGAACTGCAAAAATTTTGAAAGCAGCATTTCAATGTGACTTCTCCCATATGTCCGTTCAATGTTTCATCACCACTACACCTCACTTTCGGAGCAATAAAGGAAGATGGAAAGAGTACATACAGGTATGAAAGAACGATTAGTAAAATGGTGGCAACATTAATAGAGGAGATAACAAAAGAAATCTGAAAGAATATGAAAGAGAGAAGGAAAATGAGGAAACTGGTATGGGGAAAAAATGACTGAGCAAGACACAACAAGGAAAAAAAGTAGCATGCCAGTGCAAGTAGAGACAGAATAAACAGTTAACAGTCATAGTAATGTGGAAAGATGAAGAATAAGCAGCAATACGGGATGAGAATGATTAAGTAACATGGGACTCACTGGTACAGGAGAAGACTGCCACACCAGAATTCACACAAGCACAAGTTTCACGTGAGTCAGTTCAAATGGTGCAGCTGTTGTAATAAGTCAATCAACCACCATTTTATACATCAAGGTGAGGTAAAGCAGGTAGTAGACTTTGGTTTATTGGTAGAACACTGGGAAATGCAGTCAGGCTACAAAGGACACTGTTTACAAACCACTCGGGTGACTGGTTCTAGAATACTGAATGGTTCTAGAACATTGATCAAATGAGTGGTATCTGTATCAAATAGGACTAACAGGGGATACTGGAGGTATACAGAGAAGTACAGTATGAATGATCAAGGACACTGTTTACAAACCACTCGGGTGACTGGTTCTAGAATACTGAACGGTTCTAGAACATTGATCAAATGAGTGGTATCTGTATCAAATAGGACTAACAGGGGATACTGAAGGTATGCAGAGAAGTACAGTATGAATGATCACGGTTTCTTTGATCCATGGGAGGAGGTAACAGAGATACTGAAGGAGATGAACTGGAAGACACTTGAAGATAGATGTAAGCTATCCTGAGAAAGTCTTTTAACAAAGTTTCAAGAACAGGCTTTAAATGATGACTGTAGGAATTACTACAACTGACAATGTATCGCTCACAGAGGGCTCATGAGGATAAGATCAGAATAATTACTGCATATATAGAGGCATTCAAACAATCATTCTTCCCGTGATCCATACATGAATGGAATGGAAGAAACCCTAATATAATAACTGGTAATGGCATGTACCCTCTCATGCACTTCATAATGGTTTGCAGAGTATAGATGAAGATGTAGATCTGACAAAAGTCATGGGATAGAGATATGCACATATAAAGAGGGTAGTAGTATCATGTACACAATATATGAGGGCTATCCACAAAGTACATTACGTTTTGGAATTAAAAATAAATAAAGTATTGGAAATTTTTTTTATTATATGCAGATGAAAGCCACACTTAAATACTACTTTTCTACATAGTTGCCATTTAAATTAAGGCACTTATCGTAGCGATGGACGAGCTTGCAAATTACTTCGTCGTAAAATTCGGCCGCCTGCGCCTTCAACCACGTGGTTACCTCTTCTTGAAGCTGTGCGTAACTATCAAAACGCTGCATAGCCAACCACTTCTTCATTGCTGGGAATAAGTGGAAGTCGCTCGGTGCCAGGTCGGGACTGTACGGCGGATGAGGAAACAACTCCCACTTAAAAGATTCGAGAACTTCATGAGTGACATTTGCTGTGTGGGCCCAGGTGTTGTCGTGAATCAGCGAGATCTTTGAGCCCAACTTTCCCCTGCGCTTGTTTTGTATTGCTCTTCTGAGGTTGTGCAGAGTTTGGCAATACTTTTGAGAGTTTATTGTAGTGCCTCTTTCCAGGAAATCCACAAAAATCACACCTTTTCTGTCCCAAAAGACAGTCGCCACGTGGTTGAAGGCGCAGGCGGCCGAATTTTACGACGAAAGAATTTCCAAGCTCATCCATCGCTATGGTAAGTGCCTTAATTTAAATGGCAACTATGTAGAAAAGTAGCATTTAAGTGTGGCTTTCATCTGTATATAATAAAAAAAATTTCCAATACTTTATTTATTTTTAATTCCAAAACGTAATGTACTTTGTGGATAGCTCTCGTATAAAAGGGCAGTGCATTGGTGGAACTGTCATTTGTACTCAGGTAAGTGATGTGAAAAGGTTTCCGATGTGATGATGGCTGAGAATTAACAAGACTTTGATCACAGAATGGTAGCTGGAGCTAGATGCTTGAGACTTCCCATTTCGGAAATCATTAGGGAATTCAATACTCTGAGATCCACACTGCCAGGAGTGTGCCAAATTTCAGACATTATCTTTCACCACAGACTATGCAGTGTCCAACAGCCTTCACTTAAAGACTGAGAGCAGTGGCATTTGTGTACAGTTGTCAGTGCTAATAGACAAGCTACACTGCAGGAATTAACCACAGAAACAATGTGGGGCATATGACAGATATACCGTTAGGGCTGTGTGGTGAAATTGTGCGTTAATGGGCTATAGCAGCAAAAGACTGACATGAGTGCCTTTGCTAACAGTACAACATAGCCCACAGCATGTCCGCTGGGCTCGTGACGTATCATCTGGCTACTAGATGCCTAGAAAACCATGGCCTGATCAGATGAATCCCAATTTCAGCTGGTAAGAGTGGATGGTAGGGTTCAAGTGTGTTGCACACCCCACAAAGCCATGGACCCAAGTTGTCAACATCTATGGATGACAATTTGCCATGTCACTGGGACACAATTATTTGCAATTGGCTTGAAGAACATTGTGGACAGTTTGAGTGAATGATTTGGGCACCCAGACCACCCAACATAAACCCCATCGAACTTTTATGGGACATAATCAAAAGATCAGTTCATGTACAAAATCCTGCACTGGCAACACTTTCACAATTATGTATGAATAGAGAGGCTGCACGGCCCAATATTTATGCAGGGGACTTCCAACGACTTGTTGAGCCCACACCATGTTGAGCTGCTGCACTATGCCAGGCAAAAGGAGGTACAGCACAATATCAGGAGCTACCCCACGACTTTTGTCACCTCAGTGTGTAATAGACTGTCACTTGTCACTACTGACTAACCTTCATCCTTGAACATAGTTTTGTAAGTTCCATGCTGTTGTGGTCAACACAATGTCCAATATGCTGCACAGTCTGCTGCATGAATAGGACACATAATGCAAAATTATGATGGCTGCATTGGTGTTACAATGAAATGGAAGGGCACCATTTTCATGCATTTAAGAAAGCCAAAGTCACAGAGGAGTAAATGGTTAATGCACTTATACCAAAAGTAGTACGGAACTAAAAAGAAAATTTTCACACTGTATTTTCAAGGACTGAAGACTCTCTCTGAGAGTATAAGCACCGCATAATGAGATAAAAAAGATATCCTTAACAAAGAAACAATTTGTGAAAAACAACTTGAAACATGTATCGAACTGTCTAGATGTCATCATCATGAAAAGTATGCAGCTGGGTAGAAAAAGTTGGAGGGTAAGATGAAGAAATGCAGTGTTAAGTATGAAGGAACAGTGCATGGAGCACTTAATTTCCTTGAGAAAATGCAAAGTAATGAAAAAATGATACACTTCCACATCACAAAGGCGAGATTAGTTGACATGTAAGAGGCCAAAGTTCGAGGATTTTGAGCACTTCTTATAGGTAAAATGGTCTTCCATTCAGATCTTGAAGTGTGGATTACTGTCAAAGATGTCATAATCAGGAGAAGCAAAACTGACATTCTACGGGTCAGAGCATGGAATGTTATATTCCTTAATTTGGTAGGTAGGTTGTTGTTGTTGTTGTTGTTGTTGTTGTGGTCTTCAGTCCTGAGACTGGTTTGATGCAGCTCTCCATGCTACTCTATCCTGTGTAAGCTTCTTCATCTCCCTACCTATTGCAGCCTACATCCTTCTGAATCTGCTTCATGTATTCATCTCTTGGTCTCCCTCTACAATTTTTACCCTCCACGCTGCCCTCCAATACTAAATTGGTGATCCCTCGATGTCTCAGAACATGTCCTACCAACCGATCCCTTCTTCTAGTCAAGTTGTGCCGCAAGCTCCTCTTCTCCCCAGTTCTATTCAATAGGTAGGTAGGTTAGAAGATTTAAAAATGGAAATCAATAGCCTGAAGTTATATATAGCGGGAATTAGTGAAGTGTGGTGAAATTGATAATACTGAGGCAAGACAGGGACTTTGAAACCAGATTTTGACCTGTAACATTTTTCCATGGGCAGATGTGGACTTGGACCATAACTTACAGGTTATGAACTGCAGACTGAAACTAAAGAATTGTAAAAAGGTAGGAAATTAGTGAGATGAGACCTGGATAAACTTAAGAAACCAGAGGTTGCTAAGTGTTTCAGAGAATGCATCACACAATGTTGGACTAAAATGGGGGAAAGGAATAAAGTAGAAAACAAATGGGTAGCTTTGTGAGATAAAATAGGAAAGGCAGCAGAGGATCACATAGGTAAAAAGGCAAGGTCTAATGAAAAGTCCTGAATGATACAGGAGATACTAAATTTAACTGTTGAGAGGAGAAAAAAGAACAGCACATGAAGAAAGTGAAAGGGCACACAGATGTCTTAGAAATGAGACTGACAGTAACTGCTGAATGGTTAAGCAGGACTGGCTACAGGAACAATACAAGGCTGTATGAGAATGCGTAACTAGAGGAAAGATAGATACAGCCTGTAGGCAAATTAAAGAAACATTTGGAGAAATGAAGAACAGCTGTATGAATGTCAATATGTTAGATGGAAAGCCAGTAACAAGCAGAGATGGGAAAGCTAAAAGAAGGAAGGAATATACAGGGACACTAAATATGGGAAATTAACTTGAGGACAATGTTACAGAATGAGAAGAGGAAGTAGGTGAAGATGAGATGGGAGATATGATACTACATGAATAATTTCACAGTGCACATTCCCTCACAATTATTCATATCCTTGGGAGAGCCAGCTATGACAAAATTATTCTACCTGATGAGCAAGATTTGTGAAACAGGTGAAATACTGTCAGACTCCAAGAAAAATGCAATGATTCAAATTCCAAAGAAGGCAGTAGCTGACAGATGTGAATACTACTGACCTATCAGTTTAATGAGTCTTGGGCTGCAAAATATTGACATGGACTATTTGCAAAATTATGGAAATACTGGTGGAAGTCAATCTGAGGGAAGATCAGTTTTGGTTCTGGACAAATGTGGGAACACGTGAGGAAATACTTACCCTAAGACTTATCCTATAATATAGGTTGAAGAACGGCAATACGATGTTTATAGTACTTGTAGATTTAGAGTAAGTTATTGACAAGGTTGACATGACTAGAGTTTTTGAAATTCTGAATATAGCAGTGATACAGACAGTGAACAATTATTTACAACCTGTACAGAAACCAGACTGCAGTTATAACATTCGAAGAACATGAAAGGGAAGCTGCAGTTGAGAAGGGAGAAAGAAATTGGTGTAGTCTATCCCCAATGTTATTCAAGATGAACACTGAGCAAGCAGTAATGGAAATCAAGGAGAAATTTGAGAAAGCAATTAAAGTTCATGGAGAAGAACTACAAACTTCAAGGTTTGTCAATTTGTCAGAGACAGCAAAGGATTAGGAACAGCAGTTGAACAGGATGGATAGTGTCTTGAAAAGAGCTAATAAGATGAATGCCAATGAAAGGATAAAAAGAGTAATTCAGTGTAACTGAATTAAATCAGTTGATCTGGAGGGAATCAGATAAAAAAAACGAAAAACATAAAGTAGTAGAGAGGTTTTGTAATTTGGGTAGTAAAATAACTGATGATGGCCAAAGTAGAGCAGATGTAAAATGCAGAATGGCAATAGTAAGAAAAGCATTTTTGAAAAAGATGAATTTGTTTGTATCTAATATTAACACAAGTATTAGAAAGTCTTGAAGTATTTGTTTGAGTGTAACCTTGTAAGGAACTGAATTGTGTATGATAAGCAGTGCAAACTAAAGAGAACAGAAGCTTTTGAAAATCAGTGCTACAGAAGAATGCTAAGCATTAAATGGGTAGATCAAATAACACATGAAGAGATAGTGAATCAAATTGGAGAAAATAGAAATTTATGGCACAACTTGACTGAAAGAAGGCATCGGAAGATAGGACACATCTTGAGGTATCAAGGAATCATCAGTCCGGTAATAAAACAATGTGTGTGATGTGTGATTGGGGGGAAGGGTGGGGGAGGGGGGGGGGAGTACAAACTGTAGAGGGAGACCAAAGCTTGAATATTGTAAGCAGCTTCATATAGATGTGGGTGTGGTAGTTATGCAGAGATGAAGAGGCTTTCATTGGTCAGACTAGCATGGAGAGCTACTTCAAACCAATCTTTCAACTGAAGACCATTACAACATAAGGTTAGCACACCCCAAGAGTATCCATACATATTATAAAAATGGTTGCACTTATATATTTACTGTGTTCCACATCTTCAAAACCACTGGACTGATTTAAACCAAACTTAGTGCACAGTCAATTACTGTCTTGAAATCATTGTTGTGGATGTAAGAACCACCTATCGATCAAAGGGGTGTGGGTGAAAAAGCAGTGTAGTACATGATGCACCAATACCCACCCAGCATTTGTGAATGGGAGCACTTAAGAGACTTTGCAACAAACCTAACACATAATTTCAAACATTTACGAAACTACTTCTCACTGACAAACCCCTCAAAATGTTGAAAGGAAAAAAAATCATCACTTACTTCATTTTTGCTATTCATGCGCAAGACTGCCGTGTGAAGCATGACATTTTAATTTATTATTTCTTTACTATCAACTGTTTTCATGATGCATTTTGCAGACAGCATTCATGTCTACCACTGAATGTACCAGAGAAATTGTATCATTATACAACACAAAATTCAGGAAATAGGATGTGTTAAAAACTACCGAATCATGCAAGACACTTAACTTTATTATTTCACTGCTACTAACTTCATTTGCAACACTTTCTCCAGACACTATCCACATCTGCCACTGAATGTGACTATAAAAATATATCACTGTAGTTTAGGGGATAAGATATCAAATACTGAGGTGCACTAAAAACTGCAGCATCATGTATGATGTTTTCATGTATTTCTTCTTTACTACTAATTCTATTCGCAATGCATTTCGCATACAGTAACCACATGTGCCGCTGAATGTGTCTACGAAAATATATCACTGTATTACACATAGTTCAGGAGATCGTTAACAATGAGATGCGTGAAAACTGCTGCATTAATTTATTACTCTTTTCTACTAACTCTATTCACAACAGACTTCACAGAGAATAACTACATATACCATTGGATGTACATGCAAAATTATTTCATTGTGCAGCACATAGTTCAGGAGACACAACATCACAAACATTGAGTTGTGTGAAAATGAAACTGCAGGGCAAAATTCGCAAGAGATACAGGTGAAATACGTATACAAATATATACAAAATACGTTAAATATATGTGAAATATATCTGACGTGTGCAAGGGTACATCTGTGTTGAAAAGCTCATCCAAAGCCCCTGGAATGAATTCAACCAGATTTGGATCACTTATTAGTTACAATGTGGAAAGAAATAATGTGGGGTGAGAACTTCCAGCCTCCTATTGGGTTGAGTGTGATAAAGTAGAGAGAGAAGGGAGGAGGAGAAGAAGATGGACAGACAGAGAGGGAGGGAAGGAGGACATGAAGACAGATTGCAGGGGGGGGGGGGAGGGGGGAGATGGACCCAGATAGGGGGAGGAGGAGATGAACAGACAGAGGGAACAATCAGACCTGCCGCAAGCCATCTAGAGTATGCTGGAACTGTGAGCTCAAAAAGATGGCATAGGATACATGTACTGAGGTTGATAATAGAAGACCCTGCTTAAAAACTAATAAGTATATGGAAACTATCATCTGTAAAGGGCAACAAGAATGAGTCCAAATGTGCTGCTAATATCTGACAAGTATTAAAGTTATAAATCAACACAAAATGTAGGAAGCCCAGCCCTCGAAGAATGCAGCACTTCTGAGGAGGGGGCGAAGGGAAGGGGAGGGGAAGATGTAATGATGAGAGAGGGAGGGGGAAATGGACAGTGAGAGGGCACAGTAGGAGATGGACAGAGACAGGGGAAGGAAGTGATAGGCAAAGGGATGAAGGAGGAGGAAATGAACAGGCAGAGAGGGAGGAGGAAGTGGACAAAGAAGGGGAAGATCAGAAGGTGGACAGAAAGATGGGAGACGAGGAGATGGACAGAAAAAGGGGTGGAAGAGATGGACAGAGAGAGGGGCAGGAGGAGATGAACAGAGAGCAGGTGGTGGAGGAGGTGGACAGATTGAGGTGGCAGAGAAGATCAACAAAGAAGTGATTGAGGTGGCAGAGAAGATCAACAAAGAAGTGATGGGGGAGGAGACTGATAGAGATAAGGGGGGGGGGGGGGGGAAGTAGGAGATGGACTAACAGAAGACTGCAGAATAAATACATACCCGGACAACGTCGGGTATTCAGCTGGTATTTGTGTAGAAATATTTTCACAAGTCTAGATTAGTCAAGTGGGGATTTAAATTTAATGGTTCCAGGATGGCCTCTATTTACTCCTGCACTGTTTTGTCCAACACTTGCAACATGCATACCCTATATTCTCCAATCTGATGGCCTCAAGCAATAACAACAAAGCTAAAAGACACTTAAAAAAGCAAGCAATGTAGATTTGCAGGTGGTTAACTTTGCTTCTTATAAATATCATGAAAAATATCTTAAAAACATAGTATTTCATCATGCTGAAACAAAATGAACCTTCAGTTGATGAGTAACTATATAATAGACTTCCCCATCATATGGTTACATTAGATCTCTGGATTTGTTAAACCACTTTGAAAATTACACATCATTATCAAGTTGACAGATATTATAAGGAAAAATTCTTCACAAGTGGATGAAGGCAAAGATACCCTTTGGAAGTATAGGCTGATGAAGGGTTCAAAGAGACCGAACATCCTAACTCATCAGTCTCTTATTCACCCTCCACCCCCACCCACCCTACCTGTCTGTATCCAGAGTTAATCACATATGTAGGTATGAGAATGTTTTCTAAATGTTTGCAGAGTATGTATCTCAGGTGGAACATGGGTACCAGCCCGGTTTTTAAATAGCAGTATGTGGTAAACTTCCTAAACACGACATACAGGCTGGCTGTCTCACCAGCCCTTAATGTTACCCTTAACGTTAAACTGTGAAGCATATTTGAGCCAGGATGGGCTCACTTTCCCCATGCCACAGAAGCAGCACATTAAAACTCTTGACTATCTGAGTGGGCAGCATGCAGGCAATCTCATCAAATGCTGTGTTTTAAAACTATAGTAAGGAAAGTTCTAGCAGAATGCAAATAATTGAGGAGTAAGGGAGACAGCTGACTCTGAGCGTATGTGTGTACTATAGCGCATTAAAGAACTTGTCTGAAAGCTACAAAAGTTTCCATTATTTTCTGTGTGTCTTTCAACAATCCAATGCTTCATCTATTCACTCAGTTGTGAGTCGTGTACACTCCCCCTGACCTTACACCCTCCCCGCCTCCTCCTAACCCCATTCTTGAGCAGTCAGTACAGCTAAATAAGTGCGCAATTAGGCCAGATGATCTCTCCCTCACTCTCTCTCTGAACTCTGAAAGAGAGAGACAGACAGACAAACAGAGAAGGAGTGGGTAAGGGAGGGGGCACGAGAGAGGGAGGGAGGGAGGGAGGGAGGGAGGGAGGGAGGGAGGGAGGGAGGGAGGGAGGGAGGGAGTGTGTGTGTTTGTGTTTGTGTGTGTGTGTGTGTGTTTGTGTGTGTTGGAGCCTCAAAATTTAGTCTTTGAGGATATCTGTGCACAACCCATCATTTGTACAATGAGGTGACAAAAGTCATTGGGATACCTCCTAATATGATGTTGGAATTCCCTTTGCCCAGCATAGTGCAGAAACTCAATGTGACATGTATTACCCTGCAGAAATAGTGAGCAATGCTGCCTTTATAACCATCCATAAATGAGAGACAGACAGACAAACAGAGAAGGAGTGGGAAAGGGAGGGGGCACGAGAGAGGGAGGGAGGGAGGGAGGGAGGGAGAGAGAGAGAGATAGAGAGAAAGTGTGTGTGTGTGTGCGCGTGCGCGTGTGTGTGTGTGTGTGTGTGTGTGTGTGTGTGTGTGTGTGTGTGTGTGTGTGTTTGTGTGTGTTGGAGCCTCAAAATTTAGTCTTTGAGGATATCTGTGCACAACCCATCATTTGTACAATGAGGTGACAAAAGTCATTGGGATACCTCCTAATATGATGTTGGAATTCCCTTTGCCCAGCATAGTGCAGAAACTCAATGTGACATGTATTACCCTGCAGAAATAGTGAGCAATGCTGCCTTTATAACCATCCATAAATGCGAAAGTGTGGCTGGTGCAGGATTTTCTGCAAGAAATGATCTCTAGATGTCTCATAAATGTTCAGTGGAATTGATGTTGAGTGATCTGGCTGGCCAATTCATTCGCTCTAACTAGTTCTTCAAAACAACTCTGAACAATTGTGGCCCAGTGACATGGCACATTGTCATCCATAAAAATTACATCGTTTTTTGGGAACATGAAGTCTATGAAGGGCTGTAATTGTCATCCATAAAAATTACATCGTTTTTTGGGAACATGAAGTCTATGAAGGGCTGTAAATGTTCTGCAAGTAGCCAAATATAACCATGTCTAGTCAATGATCAGTTCAATTGGAACAGCGAGCCCAGTCCATTCCATGAAATGCAGCCGCCACCATACGGAGCCACCACTACCTTATTCTGTGCCTTGATGACAACTCGTGTCCATGGCTTTGTGGGGCCTGTGCCACCATTAGCGACCTGTGGTACCATTAGCTCTTACCAATTAAAATCAGGACTTATTGGACCAGACCACAGTTTCCTAGTCATCTAGTGTTGAGCTGAATATGGTCATGATCCCAGGAGATGCACTGCAGGCAATGTCATACCATTAGCAAAGGCACTCACATCGGTTGTCTGCTCCATAGCCCATTAACACCAAATTTTGCTGCGTTGTGCTAACGGATATATTCATCGTATGTCTGACATTGATTTCTGCTTTTATTTCAAAGTGTTGATTATCTGTTAGCACTGATAACTCTATGCAAACACGACTGCTCTACTCATTAAGTGAAGGCCATTGGCCACTGCGTTGTCCGTGATGAGAGGTAATGCCTGAAATTTGGTGTTCTTGGCACACTCTTGACAATGTGGATTTCAGAATATTGAATTCCCTAATGATTTCCAAAATGTAATGTCCCATGTGGCTAACTCCAACTACCATTCTGAATTCAAAGTCTGTTAATTCCCATCATGTTACTATAACAACGTTAGAAATCTTTTTATATGGATCCTCTGAGTACAAATTACAGTTCCGTTAATGCACTGTCCTTTTATATGTTGTGGATGCAATACTACCACCATCTGTATATGTGCATATCGCTATCCCATGACTTTTGTAGCCTCTGTTTATGTAGGCAAGTCGTTGTCTGTCATTATTTTTTGTTGGTAACTTATATCCTGGAATTTTCATATATCAAAAGTTTTACTTTTTAAAGTTAAAGTGTGAAATGAAGGAAACTAAATTAACAATGTGTTATGGTAACTAAATATATTCTAAAACATTCTCAACAATTTTAAATGATCAAGATGTAATTAAAAAAGATGTAAGCTGTCACGAGTTATGCAATATTTCATTCTTTTATATATAAATCAACAAGACTACCTAACACTACAGTATTCTAATTTAATACTTATTGTGTTCAATCGTTAAGTCAGTTGCCTGGAAAAGGAAGTAAATTTATTATGAAAAACATGGCAGTTCAAAAGTGCAAAAGGTACAAACTCTCATTCCTTCATAGTAGCCAATTTTTAAAGTTATATAATGCACTTCTTTCATTTGTAAAAGATGTCCTATGTGTTCCCTATCAAGAAAAGATATATTATAATCAGTATGTCTTCCTTACTGAAAATGTGCAAAATTCCTTATTTACTAAGGGTTGTTTCCACTGAATGTGCTTTGAGGACAAATTCACCAGAGTTGTTGTCTAGTCTTTGAAGGAAGCACTCGAGTGATGAATTCATGGTATACAGAGACTGACAGTTAAAGCATGCAAGTATCAATGGATCGGAATATCTTCACATGACATGCATATGGGGCCTCAGGATGGCATATTGAAAGGCTGAAACTGGTTGTCAAAATAAAATAAAACAACTTCTCAAAATGTACAGCTGTTCGGTGATTTTCCTTGGCAAATAATTTCACTATGGTCAATTTTGCTAATAGTTCCACATCAATCACAAAGAAGTAATTTATGTGGACAGTTCTAGCAGCTGTTGTGTGGTTGCCCTAAAGCCACAAAAAACAGTTAAGAATTAAGATTCACTTTCATTCAGTTTCTCTCAACTACCATATTACAAGTCCACCTTACATTGTTGTCAGAAGTCTCATCAACAGAAAGCAAAATGAGAGTACAAAAAGTTTCACTCTTGATGATCTGAATAATTGGCAAATTAGAAGACAATTACAGACAGCTGATCCTAATACTTGAGTAACATATTTCTAGCAAGTATATTCAGCCTATTCAGTAGATATTTCTGTTACATTTGAGCACCACCCTTAGCAGAACATTGATGTCAGTGATGTACTAAAAGCAAAAACTATCCTTCTCAAACACATGGACCAACTACACCAAAGAACACTGCCAGCTACAACAAAGATAGTACAGGGTTCAATGTCATCTCTATTAATCAAATTGGCTGCCAATCTAATTTCAGTTGCCTCCTTACAAACACTGTCCCAAACACTGGATGTACCAGCAACTATGAGCATTTGACAGATTTCATCTCATGTCCCACATTTAGCAAGACTACCAAGATATAAAAATATGAAAGGCTAGGAGAAATGTACATGCAGAGGAAAAAAAGGCTGATAGCTGTGTTGATAAGGGCAATGAGGAGGCAGGGGAATTGACATTAGCAACCATTTAACTATTACCTATGTTAATGTTCTATAAGATTATATGATTGCACTGCTGACTAGTAGTTACCTTAAGGAGGCAAAATTTTTTGTACTACCAACAGGCACATAGAGTAATTGAATTATACATCATTTTTAATATCTGAACAATGAGAAGTCCAGATTGGAATATCGGAAATTGTGAAATGGATAGATTGCTACTCACCATAAACATGACACACTGAGTTCCAGACAGGCACAACAAAAAAGACTGTTACACTATAAGCTTTCAGCCAAAGCCTTATACAGAAAAAAAGGAAAATACACACAATTTCACACAAGACAAGAAGGCATACCTCACACACATATGACCACTATCTCCAGCAGCTCAAGCTCAACTACAGTGGGCTAGGCTTTGGCCAAAAGCTTAGTGTGGAGAGAGAGAGAGAGAGAGAGAGAGAGAGAGAGAGAGAGAGAGAGGTGGGTGAGAGGGGGGGAGAGAGAGGGGGGGGGGGGAGAGAGAGAGAGGGGGGGGGAGGGGGGAAGGGGGTCAGAGAGAGGGGGGGAGGGGGGAAGGGGGTTAGAGAGAGGGGGGGTAGAGAGAGACACTATGCCCATCCAAATGTTTATTAGAGTAGCATGAAAAAATTTAAAGTAAATTTGTTATGAACTTTCGAGATTTTCTGGTGATAGCGTTTCCCCTTTACTTGGCAGGCTATTACTGTTTCCAACGGACATGCCTGTCACCCATGGCAGTCTATATGCCATAGGCCAGAAAAAAAGTTTTTGGCTGCATATCTTCTCCTTTTGTGTCTATGGGGTGATAAACCCCAAAATGCTAACAATCAAGAGGCCAGCTGTTTATGTACAAGATTTGATTGAAATCAGTCCAGATACAGATACACATATGTGCTCAGCTTCATATAGATAACAGATAAGATGGTGCCCCAGTAGGTATATAAAAACTCGTGCATATTCAAATACAATGTTATGTCAAAATTTCAGACCAACCAGTGAAGAAGTTTCGGAGATTTAAGATTTTCGACAAATGAATGGAAGTGCTGTAACAAATACGTCTGAAAGGTCATGTGCAGAATTGCAATTTGGGTGGATAGTAGAGTAGGGTAGTGGTTGTGCTCAAATACATAATATATTAAGCAATGTTATAATATATTAATCAAGTCCAGAAATAATGAACATTCTATCAGATATGGTGGAGAGCTGCGAACACAGAATAAGCAGTCCTAAACCAAGACAAAACAAAACCAAATCCACTTTGTGTCCATCTTGTAGCAAGCGACAAAGTGGTCAGTGTCTGTTCGTCAGTGGTGCAGCTGAAATTTATGTTTTGGAACTAACCGTTTCTGTCTCAATACTATGAGTTCACTCAATGAGTCTATTCAAGTCCATCTGATTCCGTGTACAATCATCATGGAGCATTTTGATAATCACAACATTACCACAAATGATCAATCCACTGTCAGCATTATTGGCGCAACTGGTCTTTCGGATTCTGGGGTGGCCAGGTTAAAATGCAAAGTGATTCAACAGAGGAAGTCGCAGTCCTCTGGCCATCTTAAAGCTAAAATAAATGCATTTTTTCAACACTTAAACAGTCATTTTGCAATCAAGTGAAATTCATAAATTGGGAGATACATTAAAAGAGCACAAGATTCAAATTTTGGCACTTCAAGAAAATGGATGACAGACAATAACACCATAGATTTTGTAATTATTGTATTGTTAAAAGTAAAACTGATAAAAGAATACCTAATAATAAGCACATCTGGGAGTTTCTTTTGCAGTCTCCAAAAATATTTTAAATTCAATAATGGAGGTAACATCCATTAATAATAGACTAATGACAATTCCTCTTTAATGTGCAAATAAAGCATACACTTTAATTAATGTCCATACACCAGTCAATGATGAGAACCTTAAAAAAAACCTGAAGTAGTGAATGAAGCTTGAGAAATGTTAGAAAGCATCTCGAAAATTCCCTCAAACTATGTTAAATTTTAATGGGTGATTTTAATGCTCAATCAATTATATAAAAACAAGAAATATAAGAAAAAGGTAAGTGGATTTCCTGTGCATAAATAGACAAACCAAAATGGCCAAAGACTTATTGAAACACACAAAAATTTTAACCTAAAAATCATGTCAACACATTTTAAGAAGAATCCTTCTAAACAAAAAACTTGGTGGGCACCCAATACATTTATTGGGGAATTTCAAATCATTTATGTAGCAATTTCATACCCTAACTACAAATAAATTTTAAATTTCCAAGTTAGGAAAGGGGCTGATATTGATTCTGAGCATTATTTAACATGAATGACCCCACAAACTCTTCAAAACAGAAAATGTTATCCCAAAATTTACACTGCTAAAATAACACCAACTCTAACAAGCAAACTTGACAAAAAAATCAACAATTGGCAAAGTCTAAAAGAAAAATTCAACAAAACAGCACAAAGTTTAATTCCACTTCAAAAGAAACAAAAGCACCCTTGGCGGAACATAAACTGTGAAATTGCAGTTAAGTCTAGGCATGAGGCATTCAAAAATCGGAATAGTAACAAAACTGAAAATACACACACATTTCTAACTATAAGAAAAGAAACATCTAAATTAATCTGACACATTAAAGGAAACTACAAAAATGCTCAACTTTTAGAAATTGAAAAAGACTCCCAAAAGAACAATACAAGAAACTTTTATAAAACATTCAAAACAAAACTAACCAGTTATCAACCTCAAAGTCTTTGCTTAAAAAATGAAAATGGCAGTTTGGCTCTTAACCAGGTACTTGCTAATTATTTTGAAGAACTATTAAACTGACCAGAACCAGTGAATTAGTTCAAACTACAGCAAACTAAAACACCAACCCTAACTCTGAAGAATCTGATGAAATCAAATTATGGAGATTACTCAGCTAATAGGACATATCTGGCCAACTGAGAAAATACCTGAGGACTGGAAAACTGCCCTAATTCATCCATTGCATAAAAAAAGGGGATAGAACCAATGGTAATAATTACTGAGGAATCTCTCTTCTCCCAGTCACATACAAAATTCTCTCACAATGTTTACTTGAATGAACCCAAGAACAGTTAGAACCTAAAACTGGTGAATACCAAGCAGGCTTTACACAAAACAGATACTGTCAGGAGCAAATTCTTAATTTAAAACTAATCCTTAGACACCAAAGGATTTCTAGCAACAATATTGTATGTACATTTGGGGATTTTAAATAAGCCTACGACTCAGTTAGTTGTGAATCTCTTTCCCAAATTTTAAAAGAACACGGGCTACATAATAAAACTCTAACAATGATCAAGGAAATGTTAACTGCCACTAGCTCTAAAGTTAAATTCATGGGAGAAATTTCTGAATCATTTGATACAAAGACAGGTGTTAGACAGGGAGATGGATTCTTTCCATTACTGTTTATATTTGGACTCAACTTTTACCTCTGGAAAAGGTAATTACTTCTGCTCTTTCCATTCTATAATTTTCTATAATTACCTTTGGAAAAGGTAATTACTGAATGGCGTGAGCAAAAGTTGAATCCAAATATAAATCAACCAAACAAGTCGGGTAAATGTAATGTTAAAGTAGATTGCCTCACCTTTGCAGATGATCTGGTAATTTTAACTAGGGATATTATCACAACTCAAAAACAAATTGAAATTCTTAAAGAAGTTGTGGAAAAAATAGGTCTACAATTATCATTGGAAAAAATGAAATATATGACATGCAACAAACACGCACAAAGTTTTTGAACACGAAATATGGAAAAGTAAAAAAGGTTTCTCAATTCAAATACTTGGGGTGGAAATAGTACAAGAAAATGGTCTGGAAAAAGCTGCAAACAAAGTTGGCTGTCAAAAAACGGCAACTGCATTCAGATTAACATAAAATATTTATAACAAAAAATTACTTTCTATATTTAGTAAACTTAGGCATTACAGCAATGTAACCAAACCTGAACGTATCTATGGAGCAAAAACTTTTATTTTAAATAGAAAGAGGGATACAGACAAAATTTGAAAGAAAGAAAGAAAGATTATTAGGAAAATATTAGGCTCCAAAATTACTGATGGAGAAACGTATAAGCTAAGAAGTAATAAGGAAATAGAAGAATACACATTGTTACATGAGAAAACCAAGACTTAAATTCTACAGGCACATTAAAAAATGGCACCCTCTAGGTTGATAAAACAAATAGTGGAAGTCTAGAAGAAAGGAGTAAAGCCAAAACTGAAGTTAAATTGATCGCTGCGATTAAGTAGGATCTTAAAGTAGCCTGTGCAACTCAGGCAGACATTACAGATAGAAAAACATTCAGACAAAAGATACATGATTGGAAAAATGGTCAGAGGGAAATTAGAAAATGGACTGGAACACTGCAGTATGATCAAATAAAGAGACTTCACTCTGAAAGGATGAAACAAATTTGGAAACGAAGGAAGGCCAATCATCGAAAGTGACATTGATTGATTGTACCTTGTGTGGTCCTATTGGGCCCAGACATGAATAATAATACTAAGCAATGTTTGAACAACAAACCACAGTTGTTCAAACTGATTCATTCTTTTTGCAAAAGATTTTAATTGGGTTGAAATTAATGCTCGGCTATGGCACCAGTTGTATGTGCACTAGTCAGATTTTATGTGCAAAAACCATGTTTTTCTGGGAGGTTTTTGAAGCATGCTGCTTCTATACTTTAAACTTGTTCGTATTTGGTTCAAACTTTGCATGAAAGTAGATAAACGAATAAAGTCAAAACAATTCTTATCCAATAATTTTATCCACTGTCAAGATTCCATGGTTTAAAGTCAAGCTAAATGCAACACTTGAACTTCATTCTTACATGAATTGAATGCATGAAATGGTTTAAAGTGAATCAAGTAAATTAAAAAAGCATTCTTACGATAAAATTCGAAACTCATTTTCAAAAATCTAGCTTCATATGGACTTCACAAGCAAAAAACATGTTTCAAAGTGACTTCAATGACTGCTTCAAAGACCACGCCTTTGTACTCTTCCTACCAACACCAGCTATTTTGAATTTCCTGAATTGTGCAAGTGGTAAATCTTCCTGCAATATACCCTGTATTACCATAACCCTTGGCCTCAAGCTTCACTAGTCCCTATCCTTCACCCACCTATCCCTTTCACTCCTTTCACTGCTCCCACTCCAGCACTACATAGCCTTCTATTCCACCAATGCACCAACAGTCTTTTTTCCCATCCTCTACTTCTCTCCTTTTCTCCCCATCTAACCTCACACTGCATCTAGCTGCACAGTTGCTCGCAGTCTGGCCTCAGTGGCCACAGATGGTGGTGATGTGTGTGAGAGTTGTGCTTTCTTGAATGCGCGTATATGCTGTCTAGTTTAGAAGAACGCCTCTTTGTCGAAGGCTCACATGTTTAGCAGGCTTTTTGTTGCACCTGTCTGTGACTCAACCTCTCGTCCATGGCGAGTAGCAATCTATCCTTTCCATGACGTTGTCAAGTTCTAACAATTAAAGGTAGGATCAACATCTCTGGCCTTCTTAGTCAACATATCGCAAATGGTTTTCACTGATTACAACCTAGTTTATTGCTCATCTTGTATGCTCATGGTCAATGAACATGAGATTGCGTATGTGCATCATACAAGTGCATTCTGGATACTCTGCCTATAATTGCAGACTGGATATAACTGTGCAACAAAGTGTAAAGTGCAGAGTATGTGATGCCACCACTGGGTAAATGGAATGATATGGTATCCATTTTTAAATCAGTAGCAGAGAAGTCCCTTCATAATTCACCATTGCAGCTACACCTCCGCATCGAGATCTGGCACATCTAGAAGAAAACAGATCAATAACTGCAAGATGTGATAGACTTGCATATCTCCAACGACAACCTTGCTGTGTATAGTTGCTTTCATACAAGTAAAGATTGACACTGCTCTTGCCAGTGCAAGGGGAATGTTGTACTTTTGTTGCTAGTGGTAAACACCATCATGATGGGTAGCTGACTGGATGGATGGAATTCATGTAACATGGTATCAGTCAAGGCTGGTATGCTTTATGTAACATGAGGAGGCACCTCCAGGTAGACAACAGAGGCTTACTAACCTATGCACGGAGGATGCACTGGGGCACAATGCAATATTACAACACAAGGAGTCAGTCCCGGAAATCCCACTGACAGAGCTGCTTGAGGAATTTATTCAATTATGTGGGCTTGTATGTTTTCTCAAGGCCGAAAAAGATACCTACTAGATGATTCCTGCATAGGATAGGCAGATGGAAAAAGCTATCAATTGTTGAGAGATTGGTGCAGAACTCACATTGGAAGTGACTATAGAGAAATCTGGATTCTAGGACCTGAGCCACATGGCTGCTCACCATTCACTCCATGCACTGTCCTACTCAGGTATTGATGGCAACATAGACCACCACTGGAGCGCAGCTGGTCCTTTCCCCATTTCAGGAGGGGTATTAGGGTTGTGTCTCTCTGGAGTTTGGGATAATGTTCTGAGTCCTAGGTTAAGACCTATTTCATACTGTGTGGTTCCATTTGGTTCAGTTACTTTTCAGTTCTTCTTATGATCCCTGCTGACAAGTGCAAAGCAGTGCTACAGTTTCTATTTGGTACCTAATAGAAACAGTAGAACACAAAATACTCCCTTGATACGAACAGGTTTCATCAGGTTTCTATAAGGTGCAAACTCATGTCCATGGAACAGAAAACAATTGAGGCATTGACACATGCACACTTCAGTTTCTGTTTTAACCCGATATTGTGTGGATCTCTTTAAAAGTTATCTTTTGAAAGTTGTTTACCAGATGTTGATTTGCATCAGCTGATTTGTGTGAGGCAGTCTAAATAAGTGCTGTGGGTCAAAACTTGTGAAAAATATAAGGATTAATTTAAGATGCAGAAAGCATGGAAAGATGTTTGTGTTAAACTTTACAATGACATTGATGAATCTGATGTCAGTAAAAACATGGACTTGGGTAGTACTGAAAAACTCATTTTTGTCAAATGAGAGACATAGTACATAAGGACAACTCACCACAATTTTGAGAAAATTTAAAGACAAATAATTTGAAAATTGAGAAAATAACAAATGACATTTATTTAAAAACACATAAAATTATAATAAAGTGCACAGTTGATTACACTCCCTCATAAATGTATGTTGGTGTTGAAGATGGTTCTTTAACTTCATGCACAATTCATCTAATGATTTCATTGACATAATGAAGTAATTCAAAAATATTCCTTTGTACTCTCATAGTACTGAGAAGATATTGTTGAATGATTCAAATTCCTGTCATAAAGTGATGAAAGGGTGTTCTGAATACATTCTGGTATTTCTTACTCATTTTTTATCCTTCTACAGAGAAACAAAATGACGACAACTTGACTTCTTTCCATGATCAATAATGAGCCTGTTTATGGAAGAAAACACAAAACCTAATATGAACCATGTGTGTGTCAAAATGTTTCATTCACTTTTGGCTGCAACCAAATATGAACCAAACTGAATGAAACTGTATATGTGTGATACAAGTCTAAGCCAAACAGTGTAAAGTGGATTTATTTAACTTCTCCTGTAACATGCTCCAAATGGGTGATAGTGCTTGAAAAGTGTGTGCAAGGGTAGGAGACATACTGAAGAACAAAAGGAGAAAAATGAACCAACCAATAACAGTGCTGACGTGCATCCATCACCCCCTGCTCAAAATGTTTGTAAAGGAATGAGACTCTTAACAGGCTGACCATATAGCACAATGTTGTTGTTGCAGTCTTCAGTCCAAAGACTGGTTTTGTGGAGCTCCCCATGCTACTCTGTTCTGTGTAAGACACTCCATCTCCAAATACATTTGGAACTTACATCCTTTGTGTTTATATCTTGGCCCTCCTCTATGATTTTTACCCCCCAAACTCCACCCCCCCCCCCCCCAAATACTAAATTAGTGATCTCTTGATATCTCAGAATGGTCTCTTTTCTGGTCAGGTTGCACCACAAATTTCTTTTCTTCCCAATTCTATTCAGTACCTTCTCATTAATTACATGACATATCTATTTAATCTTCCACATTCTTTTGTAGCACCATATTTCAAAAGATTCTATTCCCTTCTTATCTAAACTGCTTATTGTCCTTGTTTCACTTCCATACATTGCTACACACCATACAAATACTTTCAGAAAAGAGTTCCACAGACTTAAATCAATTTTCGATGCTAACAAATTTCTCTTCTACAATTTATATCCTTTCTATTTTTGGCCATCATGTTATTTTGCTACTTTAAGTGTCTTGTTTTCTGATCTAATTCCCTCAGCATCATCTGATTTAATTTGACAACATTCCATTATCCTCATTTTGCTTTTGTTGATGTTCATCTTGCACCCTCCTTTCAAGACACTGTCCAATCCATTCAACTGCTCCTCTAAGTCCTTTGCTGTCTCAGACAGAATTACAATGTCATTGGTAAACCTCAAAGATTTTATTTCTTTTCCCTGAAATTTAATCCCTCCTCTAAATTTTCCTTTGGTTTCCTTTACTTCTTGCGCAGTGTGCAAACTGAATAAGATTGAGGATATGCGACAACCCTGTCTCACTCTCTTCTCAACCTCTGCTTCCCTTTCACGTCCCCCAACTCTTACAACTGCCATCTGGTTTCTGCATTAGTTATAAATAGCCTTCCACTCCTTTTATTTTACCCCTGCTCCCTTCAGAGTTTCAATGAGAGTATTCAACATTTTCAAAAGCTTTCTCTAAGTCCACAAACAATATAAACATTAGTTTGTCTTTCATTAATCTACCTTCTAAGATAAGTCTTACAGTCAGTACTGCCTCAGGTGTTCCTACATTTCCAGAATCCAAACTGATTTTCTCCACGATCAGTTTCCACCAGATTTTCCATTCTTCTGCAAAGAACTAATGTTAGTATTTTGCAAGCATGGTTATTATTCAGTAACACACAAACCTGCTTTCTTTGGAATTTGAATTAGGCCTATTACTTTCTTTTTGAAGTCTGAGTGTATTTCATCTGTCTCATACATCTTGCTCACAAGATGGAACAGTTTTGTCATGATTCACTTTCCCAAGGCTATGAGTAGTTGTGATGGAATGTCGCCTGCTCCTGGGGCCTTGTTTTGACTGAGACTTTCAGTGCTTTGTCAAATTCTTTTCACACTTTTGTACCTCCCATCTCATGTTCATCTATGTCCTCTTCCAGTTCTATAATATGGCCTTCAAGTTCATCTCCCTTGTATAGACCATTTATATACTACTTTCACCTTTCAGGTTTGCCCACTTAGCTTAGGACTGGTTTTACATCTGAGCTCTTGATATTCATACAGCTGTTTGTCTTTTCTCCTAAGGCTACTTTAATTATCCTGTAAATGGTGTGTATCTTTCCCCAAGCTTTATATGCTTCTAAAGCCTTACATTTGTCCTCTAGGTAATCCTGCAAAGCCATTTTGTACTACCTGTCACTCTCAAATGGCTCTGAGCACTATGGGACTCAACATCTGAGGTCATCAGTCCCCTAGAACTTAGAACTACTTAAACCTAACTAACCTAAGGACACCACACATCCATGCCCGAGGCAGGATTCGAACCTGCGACCGTAGCAGCTGCGCAGTTCCAGACTGGAACCGCTCGGCCACATCGGCCGGCTGTCACTCTCATTTATTAGACATTTGTATTCCCTTTCTCCTTTCATCAATTAAATTTAGTATCTCTTATGTTATCCAAGGACTTCTACTAGGCCTTTTCTTTTCACTTATTTGATCCTCTGCTGCCTTCGCTATTGCATCTCCCAAAGCTACCTATCTGTCGTCTACTACATTCCTTTTCCCTGTTCCAGTCAATTGCTTGCTAACGCTTCCTCTGAAGCTCTCAACAAGCTTTGGTTCTTTCAACTTATCTAGGCCCCATTGTCTTAACTTCCTACCTTGTTTGCAATTTCTTCAGTTTTAATCTACACTTCATAACCAATAAATTGTGGTCAGAGTCCACATCTGCCCCTAAAAATGTCTTAAAATTTAAAATCAGGTTCCAAAATCTCTGTCTCATCATTATACAATCAATAATCATTACGAAATCTTCCACTGTCTTCAGGTCTCTTCTACATATACAATGTTCTTTCATGATTCTTAACCCATGAGTTAGCAATGATTAAATTATGCTCTGTGCAAAATTCTACCATGTGGCTTCCTCTTTCATTCTTTTCCCCCAATCCGTATTCACCAACTATTTTTCTCTCTCTTCCTTTCTCTACTATTGAATTCCAACCCCCAGTCACAATGAAATTTTTGCGTCCCTTAACTAGCTGAATAATTTCTTTTACCTCATTATACATTTCTTCAATCTCTTCATCATCTGTGAAGCTAGCTGGCATGTTGTTGTGGTCTTCATGCTACTCTATCCTGTGCAAGCTTCTTCATCTCCCAGTACCTACTGCAGCCAACATCCTTCTGAATCTGTTTAGTGTATTCATCTCTTGGTCTCCCTGTACGATTTTTACCCTCCACACTGCCCTCCAGTAATAAATTGGTGATCCCTTGATGCCTCAGAACATGTCCTACCAACCGATCCCTTCTTCTGGTCAAGTTGTGCCACAAACTTCTCTTCTCCCCAATTCTATTCAATACTTCCTCATTAGTTATGTGATCTTCCCATCTAATCTTCAGCATTCTTCTGTAGCACCACATTTCGAAAGCTTCTATTCTCTTCTTGTCTAAACTATTTATCGTCCATGTTTCACTTCCATACATGGCTACACTCCATACAAATACTTTCAGAAACGACTTCCTGACACTTAAATCTATACTCGATGTTACCAAATTCCTCTTCTTCAGAAACACTTTCCTTGCCATTGCCAGTCTACATTTTATATCCTCTCTACTTCGACCATCATCGGTTATTTTGCTCCCCAAATAGCAAAACTCCTTTACTACTTTAAGTGCCACATTTCCTAATCTAATTCACTTGGGACCACCCGACTTAAATCGACTGCATTCCATTATCCTCGTTTTGCTTTTGTTCATGTTAATCTTATACCCTCCTTTCAAGACACTGTCCATTCCGTTCAACTGCTCTTCCAAGTCCTTTGCTGTCTCTGACAGAATTACAATGTCATCGGCAAACCTCAAAGTTTTTATTTCTTCTCCATGGATTTTAATACCTACTCCGAACTTTTATTTTTTTTTCCTTTACTGCCTGGTCACCTATACAGATTGAATAGCATGGCGGAGAGGCTACAACCCTGTCTCACTCCCTTCCCAACCAATGCTTCCCTTTCATGTCCCTCAACTCTTATAACTGCCATCTGCTTTCTGTACAAATTGTAAATAGCCTTTCGCTCCCTGTATTTTAGCCCTGCCACCTTCAGAATATGAAAGAGAGTATTCCAGTCAACATTGTCAAAAGATTTCTCTAAGTCTTCAAATGCTAGAAACATAAGTTTACCTTTCTTCTACGATAAGTCGTAGGGTCTGTATTGCCTCACGTGTTCCAACATATCTACGGAATCCAAACTGATCTTCCCCGAGGTCGGCTTCTACCAGTTTTTCCATTCGTCTGTAAAGAATTTGCATTAGTATTTTGCAGCTGTGACTTATTAAACTGATAGTTCGATAATTTTCACATCTGTCAACACCTGCTTTCTTTGGGATTGGAATTATTATATTCTTCTTGAAGTCTTAGGGAATTTCGCCTGTCTCATACATCCTGCTCACCAGATGGTAGAGTTTTGTCAGGACTGGTTCTCCCCAGGCTGTCAGTAGTTCTAATGGAATGTTGTCTACTCCCGGGGCCTTGCTTCGACTTAGGTCTTACATTACTCTGTCAAACTCTTCACACAGTATCATATCTCCCATTTCATCTTCATCTACATCCTCTTCCATTTCCATAATATTGTCCTCAAGAACATCGCCCCTGTATACTCTATATACTCCTTCCACCTTTCTGCTTTCCCTTCTTTGCTTAGAACTGGGTTTCCATCTGAGCTCTTCATATTCATGCAAGTGGTTCTCTTTTCTCCAAAGGTCTCTCTAATTTTCCTGTAGGCAGTATCTATCTTACCCCTCATGAGATCCTTACATTTGTCCTCTAGCCATCTCTGCTTAGCCATTTTGCACTTCCTGTCGATCTCATTTTTGAGACGTTTGTATTCCTTTTTGCCTGCTTCCCTTACTGCATTTTTGTATTTTCTCCTTTCATCAATTAAATTCAATATCTCTTCTGTTGCCCAAGGATTTCTACCAGCCCTCTTCTTTTTACCTACTTGATCCTCTGCTGCCTTCACTATTTCATTCCTCAATGCTATCCATTCTTCTTCTACTGTATTACTTTCCCCCATTCCTGTCAATTGTTCCCTTATGCTCTCCCTCAAACTCTGTACAACCTCTGGTTCTTTCAGTTTATCCAAGTCCCATTTCCTTAAATTCCCACCTTTTTGCAGTTTCTTCAGTTTAAATCTATGGTTCATAACCAATAGATTGTGGCCAGGAGTCCACATCTGCCCCTGGAAACATCTTACAATTTAAAACTTGGTTCCTAAATCTCTGTCTTACCATTGTATAATCTATCTGATACCTTTTAGTATCTCCAGGGTTCTTCCATGTATACAACCTTCTTTCATGATTCTTGAACCAAGTGTTAGCTATGATTAAGTTATGCTCTGTGCAAAATTCTATCAGGCGGCTTCCTCTTTCATTTCTTAGCCCCAATCCATATTACCTACTACGTTTCCTTCTCTCCCTTTTCCTACTACCGAATTCCAGTCACCCATGAGTATTAAATTTTCGTCACCCTTCACTATCTGAATAATTTCTTTTATTTCATCATACATTTCTTCAATTTCTTCGTCATCTGCAGAGCTAGTTGGCATATAAACTTGTACTACTGTAGTAGGTGTGGGCTTCGTATCTATCTTGGCCACAACAATGCGTTTGCTGTGCTGTTTCTAGTAGCTTACCCGCATTCCTATTTTCCTATTCATTATTAAACCTACTCCTGCATTATCCCTATTTGATTTCGTGTTTATAACCTTGTAGTCACCTGACCAGAAGTCTTGTTCCTCCTGCCATCGAACTTCACTAATTCCCACTATATCTAACTTTAACCTATCCATTTCCCTTTTTAAATTTTCTAACCTACCTGCCCGATTAAGGGATCTGACATTCTAATCTAGTTGGCCTATAAACTTGTAATTGTGACATTAAGTCACACAGGAAGAATGCAACCGTACTGCAGATTAATAAAATGCTGCAAAATTCCTGAACTGGTTGCCCAATGAAATGCCACTAGTTAACAAACCAATGACTTTATTTAAGTCATTGGTTTTTACATAGTAGCATTGGTTTTTACAAAGTGGCATTGCATTTGGTGACCAATATTACAGCAATTTTGCAGCACTCACATTAATATAAACTTGTAACACACTAAGCCCTCTCAAATGACATGCGAGGGAGGGAGCTCTGTAATGAAATTATTTAGCCTCTTTGTCCATTTCATCAATTTGGTGCAGGTACAGCAAACATATAATTAACCTGTGTTGCAGCAACTATTTGCAATGGGGAGAGGCAAGGAGCAATATTCATCCTCAATGAATATGGCCACACCACTTTGAACCTTCTCCCAAGTGAGGCTTATGAGGGTGGTTCAATAAGAAAGATAACACGAATTCTCATAGTAGTATAAATTTCCAATGTCAGTTAAATTCCACATAGACAGAATAGATTACTGAAGATTTCAAGCATCACCAACTGATTGAAGCAGTTGTGCCATTGTTCCTGAAAATAAAGTTTTGAGATGGAGATGTTGCCAGATACATGGTCAGTGACTGAAGAGCAAAGTGCATTGGGTTTTCATATTTGAAGCAACAACCCAAGCTGCAATTCATCATCGACAACTGGAAATTTGTGGAGCAAGTGTACAGCAGCATTTCATTGTCAACAGATGCAAATTTATTGAGCAATTCTATAGTCATAAAATTAGATGTGGTTTTCATGCCAAGAAGTTGATAAGAATAGTACAGATGTGTAAAACAAGCAATGGTCTCGGCAGCCAAGCAATTACAACACAGATTAATTTAAGCCGATGGCCACATTCGTGTGTGGTAGACTGCATGCAAATTTAACATCTCCAATGGCAGTGTAGTGGACATTGTCCACAACACAATGGAATTCCAGATGATGTGCTCTCATTGGATACGATGGCGGTTCTCAGTCAAGAATAAAGTGTAGAGAATTGGGTTCATCTCTGGAGGCACAGGGTGTCACACTCATGCACTGTATCATCACAGGGTATTAAATGTGGTTGCATCACATGTCGCTTGTGATGAAGAAAGCACTGACACAGCTCTCACTCTCACTCCTGGAACCCCCCTCCCCCCAATCCCCACAAAACTACACACACACACCCACCCACCCAAACACACACACACACACACACACACACACACACACACACACACACACCAAGAAGATCAAAACAATATAATCCAGAAGTAAAGTTGCGGACACAGTATTTTGGGATGCACAGAGTGCGCTACTAGTCGATTTCCTCACCCACGGAGAGACTGTGAATACTGCTAGCTATTGTGCTATACAGGAATGGTTGCTGAACACAATTTGGAAGAAACAAACAGGACTACTTCCAGAAGACAGTACATTGTTGTACACCAACACTCAACTGCATACAGTCTATGATATGCATACTTTTGTCCTGTGTCCATAATGCACTGTGCTGGAACACCCCTATGCAGCCTGAATCTCACACCAAGTGATTTTCATCTCTTAGGATGTGTCTGGTTGCTACTTCGTAAATGATGCTGACATTCAGAAGGCTATTGTTAATGGCTCTTAAATCTGGACAGTGATTTCTTTTACCCTGGTTTGACAGGCTGGTTTACCAATGGAACAAATGCTTAGACAACAATAATGACTACATGTAAACTAACATGTATCTGTGTCTTAGTAACTGCTGTATCACTTATTTCCTGAAGAAACATTTTCCTGCAGACAACTTGTTCCCTTACTTTTTTTAATTACCTTCGTACTTTATGTGGAGATGGTAATCCCTCCATACAGTGCCTTCAGAGTGTAAAATGTGTCTCTCGCAGGCATAAACACATTGGGCTCACCATTGCTAGGGATCATAGTTCATCCACATTAATCCTGTCTCAATTAACATTCAACTGCAATATGGAAGCTATTTTGATGTTGATGTTTTATTCGCCTCTGCCATGTTAATAATGATTTAGCGATGGCAAAGAGATGTGTTTGAGTGATGCAAGAGGTTTATAACCTAACTTCAAACTCCATCTGTTCTTGAAGTGTGTCATCATCTGAGCCACCAGGGGATAAAAATTACATCAGCTTAAGTCTTTGGACCCATTTTCTTTGGTTTCTTCCATTTAGTAACCTCCTCTTTTTGTGAGATGTCTACAGATTTGCAACAGAACGTCCAGCAATTTTCTGTGCTGTCTTTTGTGCACTATATTTCTGTGCTGTTACGTGACTATCATGCTAGAAAACGTTTGTACTCTGGTGAGTTTAGATTGAGATGCTGGGATAGGAGAAATTATTCTCTAGTAAGTACATTTACAACTGTGTGTTCCAGCATCGTGAAGTTCGAGGATGCTACTGCATTGCATGAATTTTTTAATAAACTGTTAGAAATTTTTGTAGTCACTTTAATTTCTTATATTTCACTTTGTTCTTAAATTATCAAACATTTCCTACATAAAGCATGGTTTCTGGAGCAATTAATGCACTTGGCTTGCGAAGACCGAGTTCATTGTGCTCCATGGGTCAGTGATACATATCTGCCACAGATAGGTTCATCTTCACATGCTTTAGCGGTGCACTTAAACCTCTGGTATTTGATACATGTGATGGGGCTTGGAATGAACATTCAAATCTTAAGGGCTATATATCTTACTTTCACATGTTCTGGCAATATGGACGAGACAAAAGTAGTACAAATGCTGTTGTCTTCCATAATATCTCATTAACTCTTTTAATTTTATTGCTATATGTCCACTCTTCTTTATGCAATGTAAATAACATTATTGCATCTCACAGCACCTATACAAAAACTGATGGTATTGCGTTTTTCAGAGATGACAGGGCAGTCATTTAAAGTGTTTGTTCCTGTTTGTTGCACAGTAGATGTCTACATGAGAAGCAGACTGTTAGACAATATCTTCATAGATTTCAAGGTACCACTACATTTCTTCTAATTCCTTCAAGAAATAAAATGGCACAACTGTCTCAATACTGTCCTCCTCTCTCTTAATAACAGTAAACTGGTTTTAACACTGCCGTGCTCTGTAGAATCTACTGGTTTAATTTAATTTAACATCTTATCAGTGGAGAGAACCTCCCCTCGCAAGTTCCCACCTTTCCCCTCTTAGTAGGTTTATTAGCTCTACTACTACTAATCAGCCCACCCAAACCATTGGGAGATTTTTGATTACATTAATGAGTTCTATTTTTGTTTTACAAGGAACATGGCAAATAAAGGACAGTCCAGACAAAGCCCCACAATATCCAGATATGCTCTATGCAACTGAGATGTGAAAAATGACATAGTAATTATCTATTAGTGCCTGTTTCCCATCAACATTCACTTGCCCCACTGGCATGCTGTGCATATAGTAGTTGAAAGATTTTTATTGAAGTTCATCTCATGCTCATGATGCAGGCAATCAACCCAACAAGATCATGAATGACATTCCATCTTCAGGCCTCGCAGTGAGTGCTGAAACATGCCCAGAGTTTATGGCAATAGAGGACAAGCAGTACTGATCAGACTCCAGATCAAGATGCTTGGCAGTCCCAAACTTGTACCCAATCACAAGAGGCAGCATCCCCTAAGGTGTTCAGTACATATGATGACTCAGGTGAAGTGTGTGGCTTTACTGGATTACTACAGGTATGGCAAAAATTGCCCCTTCCAATTACTTCCGATCCGTATCCTGCATCTTGTGTATTTTTCACACAGGTTTTGGTGACTGCCTCTCTCTTGGAACAGAAAAATATTTTTTCCTCCTTCCTAAAAATATTTCCCTATCATGAAGTCCAACCTCTTTTTTTCCTGCCCAGATAGCCACGATTGTTAAAAGTGCTGCTTCCAGTAGGGGGAGAGGCACTGGCTCCAGATGAAATCTGCCCAGCTGATTAAAGACAATGTCAAGTGCCACCTCAGTTACACAAGTCACAAACATTTAGAAAAATTTCTGCTTGCTTGCAATAAATCACACTATATGCAGATATCTGACAAACACACATTCCATCTGGAGCAGCAATTGGAATGGTGACAGGAACGGCATCTGGCCACTCCTTAAATTAACTATGCCAAATCCTTTCACAACCATGCTGACCCTTTGATGATGCAGGACGCAACACAAGAAAAAGCAGCAGTAGTGTGACCTCTTTTGACACTTGAGATCCAACCATTTCTCTTTCATTAACTGCTAAACAGATGTTCATTTTCTCTTCATGTCAGTGTTTACCTGTCTACTATCTTTATATTTTGAAGGACATATAAATCAATATTTATCAGATACTAACTAATGACTCATTTTACTTAACTATAACATGGAAAGTAAGACCAAAAGTTGCAGGCATTAATATAAATGTCCTATTTACTGCATGTTGTAAATGATTCACTAACGTAGCTCATTCTGACAAAGAATTTTACTTTTAGATCAATGAAACCTCACCTGTTGTTTGATTCGACAATATAGTCAAAAAATTCTTTATCCTCCTTTAATTTAGCAAGAGGCACAATCTCAAGAATATCTTTATCATCTGATAACTTATGAATCCATAAATGTTTTGCCACCTCCATCAAGTATTCACGAATATCATCACAATCAGTTCTCTTCCATTTACAGATAATGTACCTGCAGCAATTGAAGACATACTCTTATTATAATAATTATTTCAATTGACAGTATGAGTGTGTGTAATAGCAGTCCAATGCAATTTGCAGAAGTAAGACAAGGTAACAAACAAAAATGCCATTCATTGGATTGAAGTATTAATACCAGGGCAGAGAAACAGGGTATGAGAAAACTTTTAAAAAGAAAGATCTGATAAGATGGGTATTAAAAAATAAGACTCATTAATAATGTCAACTAAAGAAGGGTATGTCAAAAATGCTGCCTTATCCTTTACTGCATCTTTATTTAGATAATGTGCAATGTATGTACAAAGAGATAGTAAAGTTAACAATTAGACTCACAATGCAATTGAAGTGAACATGTCCTACTAAACTCTGTCTCTGTCAAAAATAGAAATGATCAAATTTTAAGTGATTCACTCACCTTTCTGAATTGGCAGGTCTGCTTGTGTTGGGTTTGTGTATGCAAATCATCTTAAAACTTTTGTACATCAGGTACACAAGCCCTACACTGAATGGTGTAAATAAGTCAAACAGTTTGCAAACAAAATGGCCACCTGAAAAATATTAAGTTTGGAGCATGTAAATTCTATTATACAATTCTGCACATTATTTTTATGACACAACAATTCAAGCTATTAAATGACTTAAAGAAAGAAAGAGAGTAAGAGTGAACTACTAATAGAGAAGGAGAATAAACTGATAGAAATATTCAGAATGGAGCCATGTAATCTGTAAGCTCATTCACCAGTGACCGAGTAATTTGATTCTCCCGATAATATACCAAATAATAACTGTCTGTTATTAAGTAACGACATTCACAGTCAGTAAACTAGTGTAAAGAACACAGCAGGGAGTTGTTCCCACTGTGCCACAGGTTTGTAGTGTGGGAAGAATTACAGTTTCAATGCCCCTGTGCATGCAGTAATTAGTCTGATCTTGCCCTCACAGACCTCAAGAAAGTGATAAACTGGAGGAAGTAATATATTTCTAAATTCCTCATTTAACACTTGTTCTTGTAACTTGGTAAGTAGGTCTCCATTGGAAAGGTTGCCTCTATCTTCAACCACCTGCCAGTCCAGGTTTTTCAGCACTTCCATGATTCTGCTGTGGATCACACACACCATTTGTGCTGCCCTTCTCTGTATATGTTCAATATCTCCTGTCAGTCCTATTTTGTATGGATCTCACACACTTGAACAATATGCTACAATGAGTCACATGAATGTTTTACAAGGAATCTCCTTCGTAGGATGACAGTGTTTTCCAAGCACACCACATCTGCAGAAAATTGGACCATTTGCAATTTCTGACAATCTTTTCAACTTGAAAACTTGGAGAGCAGCAAAAAATATTACTATTGTGCCTCTATTTATAATTACTATGAAATCATTATTAATATGTGTGTCAGTTCAATGAGGTTTCACTGCACGATGAATAGAGCACTGAAGTGCAGTAGAGATTAACAAATGCAAAATTTCATTTATGTTCAGATTCACAACACACTATTTTTTTTCAATCTTATGTGCTCTTCATGAAACATGTACTCACAACTTCATAAACAAATTTAATTTGCTTCTCGTTCAGAAACAAAGAAAATGTTACGCACTTACAGGCATCCAGTAGGTGAGTGGCGACAATCTCTACAAGAATGTGTGACAGAAGATTATGCTACAACAAGATCTGGCTGACCACATACCACAGTGCTGAAAAACTCCAAAAATAACTTGGATTATGTCAGTCTAAATCGTCATTTCAAATTAAATGGATGACAGTAGGGTGGAGTAAGAACAGAAATGGAGCATCTGTGATGTATTAAATTAATACATGGATTTACACTGAGGTGACAAAAATCATGAGATACCTCCTAATATCCTGTCGGACCTCCTTTTGCTCAGCATAGTGCAATAACTTGACTTGGTCTGAACTCAACAAGTCACTGGAAGTCTCCTGCAGAAATACTGAGCTACACTATGTGATAAAAAGTATCCAGACACCACCAAAACCATATGTTTTTCCTATTAGGTGCATTGTGCTGATACCTACTGCCAGGTACTCCACATCAGTGACCTCAGTAATATTAGACATTGTGAGAGAGCAGAATGGGGCACTTCACAGAACTCAAAGACTTCGAACATGATCAGGTGATTGGTTGTCACTTATGTCATAAGTCTGTACGTGAGATTCCCACAATCCTCAACATCTCTAGGTCCACTGTTTCCAATCTGATAGTGAAGTGGAAATGTGAAGGGACACGTACAGCACAAAAGCATACAGGCTAACCTCGTCCATTGACTGACAGAAACCGCCAACAGTTGAAGAGGGTTGTTATGTGTAATAGGCAGACCTCTATCCAGATCATCACACAGGAATTCCAATGTGCATTAGGATCCACTGCAAGTACTACAACAGTTAGGTGAGAGGTGAGTAAACTTGGATTTCATGGTCGAGCGAGTGCTCATAAGCCACACATCACACCGGTAGATGCCAAACACTGCCTCGCATGGTGTAAGGATCGTAAACATTGGACGATTGAACAGTGGAAAAACGTGTGGAGTGACGAATCATGGTACACAATGTGGCGATCCAATGGCAAGGTGTGGGTATGGCGCATGCTATGTGAACATCATCTGCTAACGTGTGTATCGCCAACAGTAAAATTTGGAGGTGGTGGTGTTATGGTGTGGTCATGTTTTTCATGGAAGGGGCTAGTTGTTTCGCATGGGACTAGCACAGGCCTACATTGATGTTTTAAGCACCTTCTTGTTTCCCACTGCTGAAGAGCAATTCGAGGATGGCGATTACATCTTTCAACAGGATCAAGCACCTGTTCATAATGCACGGCCTGTGATGGAGCGTTTACACAACAATAACATCCATCTAATGGACTGGCCTGCACACAATCCTGACCTGAAGCCTATAGAACACGTCTGGCATGTTTTGGAATGCCAACTTCGTGCCAGGCCTCACCGACCAACATAGATACCTCTCCTCAGTGCAGCACTCCATCAAGAATGGGCTGCCATTCCCCAAGAAACCTCCCAGAACCTGACTTGAACATATGCCTGCGAGAGTGGAAGCTGTCATCAAGGCTAAGGGTGGCCAACACAATATTGCATTCCAGCATTACCGATGGATGGCGCCACGAACTTGTAAGTCATTTTCAGCCAGGTGTCCAATACTTTTGATCACATAGTGTATGCTGGCTCTATAGCCATCCATAACTGCAAAAGTGTTGCCAGTGCACGATTTTGTGCATGAACTGACCTCTCGATTATGTCCTATAAATGTCCGATGAGATTCATGTCAGGTGATCTGGTGGCCAAATGATTTGCTTGAACTGTCCAGAATGTTTGTGATGATGCAAGCTAGGATATCTTTACTTCCTTTCTTGTTTTACCATCTGCCTCCTTCAATTCATTTTATTTTCATTTTTGCCTGATTACCATTAACATGCATGAGTATAATCTGCATTTTCATAAAGGAGAAAGTTTGGCCCTCAGTCTTAAGGAATATAGCACCAGGTCTAATTTTGTGCTTAGTTTTGTGTATGTAATTAATTTCCTAATTTATTTTGACCATTCCTAGTTAATACCTTTCATGACTTTGATTCTACCGTTCACTTATAAACAAATATAAATTCTATACTAATTATAAAAATTTGGAGAAAGAACTATTAGGATTGTTAAATTATTTATTTGGTTCTATTTGAAAATGTATTAGCAAAACCAGCCCTTAATTATTTCCAAAATAATTACCAGGTTTGTCAAAAGCATTGTTTGTAGAACTATATCTGTTAATTTCATTATATAAACAAATAATTCAGGCTGACCTTTGTGGTAGAAGGAACTGTTAAAAAGGAGGATTTTTTTATGTATTCAGTTAATTGAATGAGTTATGTTTTAATTGTAATTTCTGTACCTTAAATACTGAACAGTGTGTAGTTTCAGTGCGTATTACTGTGATGATATATAAGGACCGATTTTTGTTCCCGAGACAGTTCAGTCCATGGATGATTTTCAGACAGGAAATATGTATTGGTTAAATTAACAACAATGAATCAACTTAACAGTGGAATAAATGTAACACAAACAGTCCCTGTGTTAGAACAATTAATGACAGTGTCTGTTTAATTTATCTGAAAAATAGTGTCACACGTACTGTATTATTCTGCAAGATCTGTGAACTGTGTGGTTAGGTTTTTACTGCTCATAGATATTCAACAGTAAACTATTGTAGCAGTATGCTGATGTTGCCTGCAACCTATTAATGAGGCTTTTCAACATTTACCAATAGTGAACTGGCCGTATAATTGTGTAATATTGGGGAACAGTAAGAGTAAAGAACTATGAAACGCAATTGTGCAACTGTCGGCTACATCATTTACAGTAGTCAGTGTTGAACTTCCATCCCCCATTTTTCAGCCAGTATAACTATTTAATACGTCAACACTGAGGACTACCAATGAAGAAATAAAGCAGGCAAATGTCACATATGGTGCCCTTTTGGGTGAGGACTATTGTATTTGGGCACAATAAATAAGGACTCATGAACTTTGAACAGTGAACTGTGCAATTTGAACGGAGTGACTGAATTTAAAGTACGTGCGGCACCAGTATTACTGAGAACAGTGAACAGGCTAATTGACAGTGAAAAATAATTATAGTATTCTGAAAGTTTGATCGCATGTGAACAAGTAATGCGATAAGAAGCAACCATAAAACAGCAAAACAACAAAAGATCGCTGGCCGAGGTTATGGGGGCAGCCATTATGAAGAGAAGCCACAGCAGGCAGTCAGCACGCCAGCTGGACTAAATCCACCTAATGTAAACAAGTGCGTTTTGGACAAGTGGGAGTAACTGCAGCAGCAGCAGGAGACGAGTGAATAAAAATAAGATAATTCATAGCAAAAGCCAGTATGATGGGGGAGAATGGACAACAGGATAGTGATGTGATTGATAACAAAGCTGTATAGGTTAAGTTTTTAAATGAACAGAAAGACTTAATGGGGAGTGATTTTGTAGACAATAGTGGTTATAAATCAGACATGAATGTAACTTTGAATGATGGAGACAAAAGTCTTATCGTAGATGAGATGATAAAAGTGTCATCTACATTGTGTGGTGATGTGAGATAAATGACGAAAACAGTACTGAAGTGGGTGAAATCGTTACGGCTAAGGAGGAAGTATCTAGTAATGAAAGTCAGCAAAGGCAAAAGTTTACGGCAGACAGAAAATTGGAAGTGATGTTAAGGAATTTATGAGTAGTTTGAGTAATACGAGTATGAAAGAAGACATTAGTAGGGTGGAAAACAGTATGAAAGAAGACATTAGTAGGGCGGGAAATAAAACAGATAGCATTAAAGGATGAACTGAAGAAAGAAATTAAAAAGAAAACTACGGTAGTCAGCTTTAGTCTTTCAGAATTAAATAAGAAGGCTGAGGTGGTAGTGAAAGATTGAGATGAAAAGATAATGAAAGTAGTACAAATATTAATGAGAAATTAACATTAATGAGTAGTAAATGAGTAGAAGAAACTTTGTGATGACTATAGTAAGAGGGTGGAGGCTTCCGAGAAACAGTGTAAAGATGAAGTCAAAGCAACCAGGAAATTTTGTGCTGAAAATAGGGTTAAACTTGAGAACCAAATTGATCAGATTAAAAACGATTTAGAAACAGGCGTAGAAACCAAGTGTGCAGTAGTGGTAGAGGAAAAACTGGTAAAAGTAAATAAAAATACAGATTCAAAATTGGCTGAAATGGAGAAAAAGGTGGAAGAGGTACAAAATCTAAAGTATAGGATGTGTAGTGTCCCAGACAGTCCTTCATTTGTTAGTTGTAAGAAATTTTATTATTTTGAACCATATAGGGAAGTGCATCCACTGGATTTCATTAGGGAATTTAATGATTTGCCTGAAACATGGAATGACAATGAGAAAATGTCATTTGTGAGAGGTTTTTTGAAAGGGGATGCTTATGGATGGGCAGCTCAGGTAGCTGATAGTTGTGCTTCGTGGCATAGCTTTGAGAAAGCATTTTCAGATGAATATTGGTCCAAAGAGAAGCAGCAGAGAAATTTGAGGGAATTTTGGGGAAGAGAGAGATTTGACTCTAGGAAGGATATTGTGAAAGGTTCCTGTCAGTTTTGGATAAGCAAACTGAAATATTTGGACAAAGAGCTAGGTAGTGAGTCAATAGTTATGGTTTAAAAACTAATTTGCCTCAGAAAGTTAGATAATTGTTTGTACCTGCCACTATGGGTAATATTTGTGATTTTTTGAATTATGTTGATAAAGTGGAGAGGGTGAAGCCCTCAGTGGAAAATAGCAGGAGGAATTTTGATGATAATAATCAGTCAGGGAGAGAGTTTCAGGTAAATAGGATGAACAGAACTAATTATAGTAAAAATTCAAGAATAATTGGTGGAGGATAGCCAGAATGGGCATGGAAACGGTAGGAGAAATTCAAGGAAAAGAAATGGAGGGTTAGATGTTTATTATGGATCAAACCATTTAAACTAAGCAAGTAGGGGGTTCAACATTCTGTGTGGGGTTCAATTATGGGCTGATAATGCTTACCCCAGCTGTCTGTCTCATTTTTCATGTTTCCTTAGGCAGTCAAACTCTTCTCCTATCCCATCTGTAGTTTATAAGTGAATCAGAAACATTCTATCTTTGGATTTCATGTGATTTTGTACAGCAGGATACTTTAGTATAGGAATATTTTAGAAAAAGTTTCTCCAGTGTTATCTATACATATTATGTGATGTTAGTGATAAGTAATGGAATCATAAGAGGATGAGAAAAAAAAATAACAGTGGTACTTGGTAAAAATCTATGAGATATTGTCTTTATTCTAGTTTTATGAAATATGATGAAAGTAAATTGGTGTCACCGTTAAAGAATTTCTGTCAAACAAAGATGTAAGGTAAACAGAAAATGAAAGCATTATCAGATGTATAGGTTATCTGAAAACTTCTGTTTGTGTTCTAAGGAATTATGAACTTAAAGTGGTAATATTGGAATGAAAAAAAGTAATTTTGTTGAGTAACTGATAACTGTGGTGTTAGACTGATGTGAATATTCTGACAGGTCAACTACTTGGTAACATTTTCTGAGGATTTAATTTTATGGTTGAATGAGAGCAGTATTCAAAGTTGAATGAAGAAATAGGGCAATGATTTGGTATAACTTCCATCCCCTAAGTTTGATTTGAGTAGTAATTAAGTTATGCAATGGTACACTATTCTGTTTTCATAATGTAATGATTAGTAAATCTATGCTACTGCACATCTTGAGTTTCTGCTAGAAGTAATGTACGTATTTTGGACATTAAGGTTATATGAGTACATAAATGGAGTGAATTTCAAACCAAGACTTGGCATTTAAGTGATTTTGCAAATGGAAAAGAAACCTAAATCTTTCAAGTTTAACCAGTTTGGAAGAGTTACAACATAGAGTAATGTTTTGTGGTATAATGTCCACTTGATTTAAAATTTTTACTAGTCCCCAACTTTCATACTACAGTCAATTTTAGTGCTAATTATTGTGATGTTATGAGAATTGTGTAATGTATTTATTTATGAAGTAATGACTCATATTTGCCAATAGTGTGAAACATTTTTTCCTTATTCTTAGAGGTAAAAGTGAGTGTACTAAAGTAGAGTATTTTGACTAATTTTTTTCATGTACTGCGGTGGAGGAGAACCACCTCCAAGGGAACTGATAGCAATGCATTTCCTTACTAACTGCCACTTGGACCTGTTGAAGGCGTGGACGACTTGGTCAGAAAATGTGTTAAGGGGCTCCAGAAAGGCTCAAAATCATGAAAAGTTCAATTTTTACTTTTTTGCGTTTTCTGAATCTGCAGACTATTACCTTTTAATAGATATATAATTTATTCAATTCCGAAGACTACAACTATTTTTAATTTTTTTTTTTGAAATGTGTTCTACATGGACGTGACCCACTGTGGCGCTGTTAAACTGCTGTCAAATGGTGTTATTATTAACGTCCGTGTTCATCAGGTACATTTTAGTGATGTGAGATAAAATATGTGTTGTGGCTAACCTGTGATGGTTCAATATATATCGCTGGTGTGATTGTCGATTGTTTCATGTTTATTTACTCTGTCGTTATCTCGAAAATATTCGTAATTAATTCTGTTTCTTGAGTCTCTGTTTTGTTGAAGTATAATAATGAGTAAAAGTAAAGTTATTAGAAATCCTCTGAAGGCTTTTAAGAAAAGGAGAAATGTTGGAAAGCCAAAGGTATGTGTTATTACTGTAAACAATAAAGATGATAACCAAGTGAGTGAACCTAACCTCTCAAGTACACCAGTCAAAGTGGGAAAGAAAATACTTCACAGAAGAAGCTTGGTTCAATGAGTGAAAACTATGAATGTTTTATGGGCGAATCGGATGTGAATGAAATATTTGATATGTCGGTTCTCAAAGGAATTTTTTCAAACTGTGGAAGATGTATTAATTGCAGTGAAGTTGGTCTGGAACTATCCATAATAAAGCACGTAGGACTTGCTAGTGAAATACAACTGAAATGTGATAAGTGTTCATACATGACCAACTTTTGGAACAGTGTTGCAGTAACTGCAACTGAAGAAAATGGTAGCAAAATCTACGAACACAACATTAGATTTGTTTATTCCTTGCGTTCAGTTGGTAAGGGTGCTACTGCAGGTGCAATTTTCTGTGGCATCATGAATCTTCCAAACCCCCAACCAAGTTTACGACCTATAATAAATTAATAGGGTCTAAAGTAGAAGATGTCTGTATAGAATATATGAAGAACGCTGTGGAAGAGGCAGTAATGGAAAATAATGGTAACAGAGATTTGACTGCAGCGTTCGATGGTACCTGGCATAAATGGGGACACACATCTCTTCATGGTGTAGTACCTGCCACCAGTATGTATACAGGGAAAGTTTTAGATGTAGCAGTAATATCAAAAGTATTGTAGATGTCCACAAAAATATAAAGGTACACATGAAAATAATTGCAAAGCTAACTATAGTGGCAGTAGTGGAGGAATGGAAGTGGCTGGTGTTGCCAGTATATTCCAGCGTTCTGAGGCGTGTGATAAAGTGCGATATGTTAATTACTTTGGTGACGGTGATTCTAAAAGTTTCAAACATCTTCAAGGACTGAAGCCCTATGGTGATGATGTTGTAGTGCAGAAATCTGAGTGTATTGGACACGTACAGAAGCGAATGGGAACAAGACTTCGGCGACTGAAAGCTTCGTACAAAAAACAAAAACTCAGTGATGGTAAAGGGTTGGATGGGAAGGGAAGGTTAACTGACAGTGTAATTGACAAAATACAGAACTATTATGGAATGGCTATTAGGCAAAATACACAAAGTGTCGACGAAATGAAGAAGGCTGTTTGGGCTCTTTTTTTTTTCATACTTCTTCAACCGATGAAAATCCCCAACATAGCTTGTGTACCAAAGAAGAAGATAGTTGGTGTAAATATAACAAAGGATTGCTAACTGGTGAAGTGTACACTCATAAGCATAGTCTGCCTCATGCAATAATGGAGGTGATAAAACCTATTTTCAGAGACTTAGCAGCACCTGAACTGTTGAAAAAGTGTATTCACGGAAAAACTCAAAACCCCAATGAAAGTGTAAATAGTGTTATATGGTCGAGAATCCCCAAGACTGTATTTGTTGGAACAGAAACACTTCACTTTGGTGTGTATGATGCTGTTGCGACTTTCAATGATGGCAACATTGTAAAGTGCAAGGTACTTAGAAATATGGTAATGAAGATAGGTTCTAACATGGTACGAGCGATGCTTGCTTTAGACAAGGAATGCCTTCGGGCTGCAGACAGGGCTGTAAAGAGTCTAGAAATACAAGCAAGAGTAAACAGGAGGAGGAACAAGAGGAAGCTGGAGGAGGAGTTTGCAGAGGATGAAGATAATCCATCCTATGGACCTGGAATGCACTAAAAAGTTAATCCAATCTTTGTCGCTCGATTCCCAAAACTTTTATTTTCTCATACTAATTACATGTTTTCTAAGGATCTTCCAAACATATTTGTTTCAAACTTTCAGTTAATGTTACACAGTACCTTCTGCATAATTTAACACAGCCTTTTTCCAAAAAACTGTATATTTTTGAATATATAAATAAAAAATTGCAAAAAAATGTTTTGAATTTTCATTACAATTGAAAAAAAATCATCTTTAATAACTGAACAAAAATTTTGTAAAATCCCTGTGTTAAGTTGTAGCCCATATTCCAATAAATAATCTGTAAAAAGTTCAACTTCCTACCTCAAATACTTTGTGAGGAAAGATGTAATTTATAAGCGTTATTTTAACATTGCAAGTATAGGGCGTTCCGGAGCCCCTTAAGGCTCATTAAAAGTGTGAAAGTGACTAAAAGTGTGAAAGTGCTTGTGCAAAACAATAAATATTGTAAAGTGAAATTTTCTGTCTGAATGTGAACTGCAAGGCACAGTGCAATTTAACTTTTTGCAAGCCATGATTGTTTATTCTTTGAAGCAAGACAGGACTTGTACAAAGGGATATGTATGTTAGAATGTAATCTTTGTTTATCCAAAAAGGACATCACTTATGAAGAAGATTCCTAATTTTATTAAAAATATTATTTATGGATATTTTGTGCCATTGTACAATACACAATATGTAAATATTTTGGATGGGGATTTTCATATGGCCAGCTCATATAAGTAGATATTTGAAAAACATATGCACTGTAGTTTTTGATAAGGAGATTTCTTATGTAATATTCTTTTGTGTGTAGAATGTTAAACCCACTTTCTGGGGTCACTTGTGGTCATTGGACTGCCCAGTTAGCTATTTGAAATATCTACTGGGTCAATCCAACGAGAGGGTAATGCTGCAAAGGAAGCTGGAATCTCTTTACTTCATCTCTTGTTTTGCCATCTGTCTCCTTCAATTCATTTTATTTTCATTTTTGCCCAATTACCATTAAAATGAATGAGTGTAATCTGAATTTCCATACTGGATATAGGTTGGTCCTCAGTCATAAGGAATATAGCACCAGGTCTAATTTTGTGCTTAGTTTTGTGTATGTAATTAATTTCCTAATTTATTTTGACCATTCCTAGTTAATATCTTTTGTTACAGCATGAAATCAGTAACTGTTTCATGACTTAGATTCTATTGTTGACTTATAAACAAATATAAACTCTGTACTAATTATAAACATTTGGAGGAAGAACTACTAGGATTCTTGTAGTATTTATTTGACTCTATTCGAAAATGTATTAACAAGACCAGCCCTTAATTATTTCCAAAATAATTACTAGGTTTGTCAAAAGTATTGTTTGCATAATTACTTTAACAAACAATTCAGGCTAAGCTTTGTGGTAGAAGGAACTGATAAAAAGGAGGAATTTTTTGATGTATTCAGTTAACTGATTGAGTTATGTACGAGGTGCATTCAAGTTCTAAGGCCTCCGATTTTTTTTCTAATTAACTACTCACCCGAAATTGATGAAACTGGCGTTACTTCTCGACGTAATCGCCCTGCAGACGTACACATTTTTCACAACGCTGATGCCATGATTCCATGGCAGCAGCAAAGGCTTCTTTAGGAGTCTGTTTTGACCACTGGAAAATCGCTGAGGCAATAGCAGCACAGCTGGTGAATGTGCGGCCATGGAGAGTGTCTTGCATTGTTGGAAAAAGCCAAAAGTCACTAGGAGCCAGGTCAGGTGAGTAGGGAGCATGAGGAATCACTTCAAAGTTGTTATCACGAAGAAACTGTTGCGTAACTAGCTCGATGTGCGGGTGCGTTGTCTTGATGAAACAGCACACGCGCACCCTTCCCAGACGTTTTTGTTGCATTGCAGGAAGGAATTTGTGTTCTTCAAAACATTTTCGTAGGATGCACCTGTTACCGTAGTGCCCTTTGGAACACAATGGGTAAGGATTACGCCCTCGCTGTTCCAGAACATGGACACCATCATTTTTTCAGCACTGGCGGTTACCTGAAATTTTTTTGGTGGCGGTGAATCTGTGTGCTTCCATTGAGCTGACTGGCGCTTTGTTTCTGGAGTGAAAAATGGCATCCACGTCTCATCCATTGTCACAACCGACAAAAAGAAAGTCCCATTCATGCTGTCGTTGCACGTCAACATTGCTTGGCAACATGCCACACGGGCAGCCATGTGGTCATCCGTCAGCATTCGTGGCACCCACCTGGATGACACTTTTCACATTTTCAGGTTGTCATGCAGAATTGTGTGCACAGAACCCACAGAAATGCCAACTCTGGAGGCGATCTGTTCAACAGTCATTCGGCGATCCCCCAAAACAATTCTCTCCACTGTCTCGATCATGTCGTCAGACCGGCTTGTGCGAGCCCGAGGTTGTTTCGGTTTGTTGTCACACAATGTTCTGCCTTCATTAAACTGTCGCACCCACGAACGCACTTTCGACACGTCCATAACTCCATCACCAAATGTCTCCTTCAACTGCCGATGAATATCAATTGGTTTCACACCACGCAAATTCAGAAAACGAATGATTGCACGCTGTCCAAGTAAGGAAAACGTCGCCATTTTAAGTATTTAAAACAGTTCTCATTCTCGTCGCTGGCGGTAAAATTCCATCTGCCATACGGTGCTGCCATCTCTGGGATGTATTGACAATGAACGCGGCCTCATTTTAAAACAATGTGCATGTTTCTATCTCTTTCCAGTCCGGAGGAAAAAAATTGGAGGCCTTAGAACTTGAATGCACCTCGTAATATGTTGTTTAACAGGAAACTATTGTAGCAGTATGCTGATGTTGCCTGCAACCTATTAATGAAGCTTTTCAACATTTACCATTAGTGAACTGACTTTATAACTGTGTAATATTGTGGGAGGGGGGGGGGGGGGGGGGGGGGGGGTTGTGAACAGTGAAAGTAAAGAAACATGACACACAATTGTGCAAATGTCGGCTACATTATTTACAGTAGTCAGTGTTGAACTTCCACCCCCAACACCCCCAATTTGTCACCCAATATAACAATGCAGTATGTCAACACTGAGGAATATCAATGAAGAAATAAAGCAGGCAAACGTCACATGTTCTTCAAACCAACTGCCAACAGCTGTGGCCTGGTGAATGGCGCACTCTCATCCGTAAAAGTTCCAACACTGTTTGGGAACACGAAGTTCACGAATGGTAGCAAATAGTCTCCAAATAGCAAAACACAACCATTCCCAGTCAATGATTGGTTCAGTTGGACCAGAGGACCCAGACCATTCCACATAAACACAGACCACACCATTATGGAGTGACCACCAGCTTGCACAGTGCCTTGTTAACAACTTGTGTCCATGGCCTCTTGGCATCTGAGCTACACTCAAACCCTTCCATCAGTTCTTACCAACTGAAATCCAGACTCATCTGACAAGGCCACCATTTTCCAGTTGTCTAAGGTCCAACCGATATGATCATGAGCCCAGGAGAGGCGCTGCAGGCAATGTTGTACTGTTAACAATGGCACTCGTACCGCTCATCTGCTGGCATAGTCCATTAATGCGAAATTTCGCCACACGGATATGTTCCTCATATGTGCCACATTGATTTCTGCAGTTACTTCAAACTATGTTGCTTGTCTTTTAGCACTGACAACTCTATTCAAATGCTGCTGCTCTTGGTCATTAAGCGAAGACAGTCAGCTGGAATTCTCAGCATACACTTAACACTGTGGATCTTGGAATACTGAACTCCCTAACAATTTCCGAAATGGAATGTCCCATTCGGTTAGGTCCAACTACCATTCTGCATTCAAAGTCTGGTAATTCCCATCATGGGGGAAATAATCATGCAGGAAACCTTTTCACATGAATCAACTGTGTACAAATGACAGCTCCACCAATACACTGTCCTTTTTTAACACAGTACAAATACCATCTGTAACTGTGCAAATCGCTACCCCATAACTTTTATCCCCTCAGTGCATTATTTTTTACTTGAGAAAATTATTCAAAGAAAGTATATCAAAGAAATGCTTTGCTCTCCATAGATACTTTAACCAATTTTCTTTTAAAAAATCAACAGTTAAACTACTTCCTTTAGTATTTTACAACAATATGATGAACAATCAAAAAGAGAAAGCTACATAATCAACTGATACAAAGAATAAAGAATTAAGTGTGCTATTAGCTTATTCCTAAGTGGTCATTCATGCACATAACAACATCTACAGAATGAGGTTGGAGTCTATTCATCTGGTAAACTACAATTCACACATACTTGAAACACCTTTCAACACTAAAGACTTGTAGAAAATTCCATTTGCTATGTTCCAGGAATTTGGTTTCCAGCAAATTAAGTTACTGTGGTTTTATACCATTTCAAGTAGTGTATAGGTACACCTAAAAATATCTGTGATATCTTACATCATTTAATCAGACATCATGTTCCATAAATCCCACCATCAAGGACAACCTTCAGGGATGTGGGATGAGTCAGATTACAAATAACCCTCCTACTGCGGGCGATTTTCTGGTTTTTCTGTATATAATGGCGGAACAATTTTATTTGATAATCAGAATAGTTATATTAACTGTATTACAGGAATTAAACAAGGAACCAAAAACTGAATTTAGAAGTGAATTTCAAATGGCATTTTGGCATTTAACATACATAATGCGGGAAATACAAAAATCACATTCAACATTATAAATAAGGGAGAAACTTATTTACAATTTTTCTGAATGTGGTACATCCTGAAGCAATGTTATACATACAAGCCTGCAAAAATGGTTACAAAATTGCTGCCACAACAAGGTATACGTATAAGTGTGTGGGTGAGACTTGAGCGTGTGTAAAATGTGTCTCCTGATGTTCCTGAGCAACAGAAAAAGATTCAGCAGGAAACACAACTTCTGATGTTCCAGAGCAACAGAAAAAGATTTGACAGAAAAACAGGTACTTCTGATGTATCAAAGCAACAGAAACATATGCGATAACAGTGTGTTCCATGGAATCATATGGAAAGAGTTGAACACACATATGTGGATCACTGTAGCTGGAGTCTTAACAGACAAAAGCAGCAAATGCAAGCTACTTCCATTAAGTGCACTAATAATAAATTATGGCTGCTACTAATCTACTCACACTTATCAGTATGGGAATAACTTTTAGAGTACTTTATATAAGCGTACTAGTAGAAAAACAGCAACTTTGATGAGTCACTGCTGGCCTGTTAAACAACTCAGCTGCTATGTTATCCAGTACTTCAAACAAATAATTTATACCAGTTCATGTCAAACATTATCAGATGCCTTTACAGGGTAACTGAAACACGCACACTCGGCTACCGCAACAGAACTTCTCACATACTAACAGTACAGAACTGTCTGTAACAAAATTTCATCCTGTGCATATTTTTGGTGAAAAATGAACCTCAAAGAAATGCAATTTGGCAACACTGTAATCACTAGTATGACAAATATCTTCATTTGATACTCTGTAGCTGTTCGGCTCAGTTAGTGCAATGAGTAGAGTTTTGCATTTGAATACTTGAGTTCGAGAGTCTCCCAGGTGTAGGTGTAATTATTATTATTATTATTATTATTATTATTATTATTTTCCACTTTTGATTTGCCTATTAATGCTGTAAAACAACACATTTCACAATTACAGTTGCTTACTGTTGAACACAAAAGACATGGCAGAAACTGTCATAAAAAGTAATTATCACTTGAAAATAAAGTTATCTCTCATAGGACAGAAATAACTACAAAACTTAGCAACATGGATGTGTTAAAAATACACACTACATGCAATAAGAGTGGCCAGTTATAATAAATAAAAAGGGAAAAACCAGGATGGAATGTCCTGAATTTGGCTCCAGCTGCCACAGACTGTGGTCATGTACGTGCGACTTGCATTTGTGTGTGTGTGTGTGTGTGTGTGGTCTACTTTTGGAAAAGGCCTTGTTGGCCGAAAGCTAAGTTTCTGATAGTGTTTTTGCTGTGCTTTTTTGCGAGTTAGCATCTCTGCTATGTGTGAGTAACAGTTACAATATTTGATACACACTATCGCTGACAGCATGTCTTTCACAAAGCATACACAGTCTTCAGAGTAGACGCTCAAAGCCATCTTCCTGCTTCCCCAAACACTTCATACTTCTCTGGACTCTTTGCAACACAGCTGCACTCACTGTTACAAGAGCAGCATTGAAGTAAGCCACCACTTCTACCACAGTCATTGGTGGATTAGAATAAACATAACAAAGTTTAGTATGTACCTGTGAAGCAGGTTGCTAGATCTACTGATGACTGAAAGTCTCAAAGAAATGCAATGGATATGAAAGTGCTAAGCATGGAGATTGCTACTAATCAATAGAATTAATGGCAGGAGTGTATATTGGAAACTGGATTCGAAAGTAGTTTATGACATAGTGCAAAACAATACACTTTAAAAGAGATCTAACAGAGAAAAGGGAAGTAATGCTGTCAATGGACCAGAAAGCATGGAGGGGCGTAGTTCTTGGAAGAGAGTACAGTAAATGTTTAAACACACAATACATCTTTGAAACAGGAATGATAAAAATTACTGTACTCTCATTTCTGTGTTAATATTTAGTAAGTGCATGTGTTTCGCATAAGACTTCCTACAGCTCCTGTATAGTGGTTAAGAAGCCTGATACTGTATTGTGCAGTCCAAAATAAAATAAATAAATAAATAAAAGATTATGTCTAGGCCCAGAACAGAACTCTAGCCACTGCACCAACAGGGCAGAGCCACTGCAGATGAATGAAAATACTAGTTGTAGTTGTGATGACAGTGTTGCCAAATTGCCTTTCTCCAACATCTATTTTCCACTGAAAATATTCATGGGATGAAATTTAGTTGCAGACATATTTGTACCGTCAGTATGCAAGGAATCACACTGGGGCATCTGAGTCATGAATTTTGGTTCGTCCTTATACTCGCAAAATTAAGGTCTGTTAGTACTAATACTAGAGTAAATGGAATTTATATCCTTGAGTCAAAACATTGTGGTATATTGTAGAAGAAGTTTTGAATATCTGGGGATTTAAAATTTCCTGTCATATGTCTGTGAGCAGCCTGTGACAGACAATCATGACATAAGATGAAACTTTGTTCTGAACCTTAGATAGGGATGCAAACTCTCCATGGAAAATATTCTTGTTTCCAGTGTTGTGGTTGCGAATTGCACAGTTCACTGCAAATTTCCTCAAGAATTCATAATACAGAACCATATCTGTGGTGTCACCGCCAGACACCACACTTGCTAGATGGTAGCCTTTAAATCGGCCGCGGTCCGGTAGTATACGTCGGACCCGCGTGTCGCCACTATCAGTGATTGCAGACCAAGCGCCGCCATACGGCAGGTCTAGAGACACGTCCTAGCACTCGCCCCAGTTGTACAGCCGACTTTGCTAGCGATGGTTCACTGACAAATTACGCTCTCATTTGCCGAGACGATAGTTAGCATAGCTTTCAGCTACGTCATTTGCTACGACCTAGCAAGGCGCCATTATTAATTGCTATTTATCTTGTGATGCATGTACCGTCAGAGCGATGTTCACCAATTATGGATTAAAGTTAAGTATTCCAGAAGCTACGTACTATTTTTGCTACTATAAAGACCTTGTCCTGTTCCAGACCTCACGCCATCCTGCGTGAGCTTAAACGCGTGCCCTTCGGCCTCCCGTCCTAGTGGATTAGCTGTCTTGCCAGTCCACAAAAATATCTTCATTGCAAATGAAGTCTATAATCTTTCATATGATATGATCATTCATGACACATTAAAACAGTATTTTCAAACAATGGAAAGTCCAAGTTGTAATATCAACAACATTATGAAAAGAATAGATTGCTACTCATCGTAAAGGTGGTACATTGAGTTGCAGACAGGCAAACTATAAAGACAGTTACACATTTAGCTTTCGGCCAAAGCCTTCTTCAGAAAAGAAATCACTCACACATCACACAAGCAAGCACACCTCATGCATACATAACGCTATCTCTGGCTGCTTGGGCTAGAACGCAATTTTGCATTGAATGAAAGCAGTAATCTGGAGTGGGGAGGGGAGGGGGAGGGTACAGCATGGCATATTGTGCAGGGTCTACCCTGTGGCAGGACAAGGCTGCCAGGCTCAGTCTCAGGAAGCTGAGGGGGAGGTGGCAGCAGAAAAGGAGAGGGGCAGAGAAGGGAAACGAGACATGAAGCGGGAGAAGGTGTGGGGCAGAGGGAGCAGAAACTGTTGCATGGAGGATGTGGGAACAGTAAGTTACTGTAACATGTGGATGAGATCATTTCAGAAGCAAAGAATGTGTTGTAAGGATAACTCCCGTCAGCACAGTTCAGAGAAGCAGGTGGTGGACAGGAGGATTCTGATGGCTCAGGTTGTAAAGCAGCCATTGAAATCAAGCATGTTATGTTCAGTCCCATGTTGTGCCACAGGGTGGTCCACTTTGCTCATGGCTAATGTTTAGTGGTGGCCATTCATCATGGTGGACAGCTGATTGGCAGGCACACCAATATACAAATCTGAGCAATGATTGCAGCAGAGCTGGTACATGACATGGGGTAGGATAAGCCTGTGACACGACTGGAATATGAAATGCTCATGCCTATACAAAACCCCACATTCCCACCTTCTATATGTTCCTCAAAATCTACAAACCCAATAATACTGAAAGCCCCATTGTAGCTGCTTATTGTGACCACAATGAAATCATTTCAGCCTTCACTGATCAACACAAGTGTCCAAATTGTAGCCTCTCATGTCAAAGATACCAACCACTTCTTTCATTGACCCTCCAAATCCCAACACCTTTACCTCCTAGATCCCTAATCATCACTGCTGACAGCACTTCCATTCACACCAATATCTCTCACACCCATGGTCTTGCCATTACTGAACACTACTTTTTCCAATGTGCTTCAGACTGCAAACCCACTACCTCATTCCACATACACTTTATTAAGTTTATATACAAACAAATCCACAGTACAACCATGGGCACCCGCATGGCACCATCCTATGTCAACCTGTTTATGGGCCATCTAGAGCAAACCTTCAATAAACTCTTCACCATTTACAAGCCACATCTCTTTGAATAAAACACTCAAGCTTTAGACAGCTGTTTTTGCCCATTGTCAGCAGGAATTAAAGTCAATGCTTTTAACTAGAAATGACGTGTCTGGTAAACCAATAAGTTTTTACTGAAGTATTCCACCACAAAAGATTCTGTGCAGACACAGAAGACACCTTCTCAGCTTTCAAAAACTCCAAACCCCCGGTTTGGTTCAGTTTCATTGATGATATCTTCATGACATGGACTCAAGGCCAAGACACCCTATCCTCATTTCTTCACAACCTCAGCACACCTTCTTTCCTATCAGCTTTGCCTGCTCCTCTTCAACCCAGTATGCCACCTTCCTAGACATTGAGTACTTCGTCTCTGATAACTCCATCCACACCTCTGCCCACATTAAACCAGCCAACCACCAATAGTACTTGCATTTCGACAACTGCCATCCTTTCCACTCCAAAAAGTGCCTCCCTCACAGCCTGGTCACCCAAGGATAACAAATCTGCACTGACAAGAACTACCTTGTCCACTATGCTGAAAGTCTAACAAAGGCCTTCACAGACAGGTATTATCCCTCGAAATAACATACTGGAGTAGATCATTCCAGTCCAGTCACAATCATCTACCTGGGAAAGCACTTATGTGATTAACATACTAATCTGCAATCACTGTGCTGCTTTCTATGTGCTGTCTGTCCACATCAATTGCCATCGACAAACTGTGGCCAATAGACAGCTGGATCACCCACTTGCTAAACACGCTGCACAATACAATGTGCTTCACTTCAGTGACTGTTTCACATCCTGTGCCTCCTGGATTCTTTTTACCAACATCCAAGTTTTCCTAATTGTGCACGTGGGAACTCCCCCTGCAATATATCCTATGTTCCCATAACCCCTTGACATCAACCTTCTAGTCCTCTCCTTCATCCATCTGTCCCTTTTTTGACCCCCTCTCCAGCACTACACAGCCTCCTATTCCACCAATGCATTCACTTGTCTCTCTCCCTCCCCCCTCCCCTTTCCTCTACTTCTCTCCTTTTCCACTCCACTCCTCCCCCCCCCCCCCCTCCCAACTATTCCTCAAACCTCCAGACTGTACCTAGCCAGCACTACCCTGTTCCCACTGTGTCCCTGCATGCTCCCACAAGCAGCACTACACCCTCCCCCACCCCTACCCTACTATCCTAACTCCCCTCACCACAGCCCCTCCTTACCCCCACTACCCAGACTGTTTCTCCCCTCAGGTGCTGTTGCTGACAGTTCAGCCTTATGCCACAGACAGTGGTCATGTGTGTGAATTGTACTTGCATGAATATGTATGTATGTGTGTGTGTGTGTGTGTGTGTGTGTGTGTGTGTGTGTGTGTGTGTGTTTCTACATTAGAAGAAGGCCTTTTAGACAACCCCCCCCCCCCCCCCCCATGTACAGCACTCTATTTGTTGTGCCTGTCTGCGACTCAACATGTCCTCTGTATGGTGAGTAGCAATCTATCCTTTCCAAAATACTGGAGACACAGAATTTCAAATTTGCAAACAGAATGTATAATAAATAAATGTAATAGTGATGAGGAAGAAACAGAACAGACTGAAAGAGCAAATGCTCTAAACACTGTACTATATATTACAGCTTGTATGTATTTTTTCAAATCCTAAATGTTTTCTGCTGCAGTTGTCTGGAAAACAACTAGAATTTTTAAAGTAAGGAAAAGTGTTTTGTTATTAAAACTACAACAAACATGTTAGGAGCCACAATTGTTAAAAGTGCAAAAGAAATGAATTAATATTTGTGTAACTTACTGAATATTTAAGATGAAAACAGAACAGGAAACATTCTGAAAGTCAGCACACACTGTAAAGATGATGGACTATATATTGGATACCACTGGCACACAAGTGATGCAAGAAATACTTGATTGCCATTCAAAGGTGAAATAAAAGTCTATCAGCACACATAACTTGTGGAAATCTTATTAGAACCACAAAGGGATAATCAACAACAGAATACAAACCTGTTCTGACAATACTGAGAGCAACCAAGCATTGACAAAGATATAGTTGCTTAGACAGTATTTCTTGAATGTTCTCTTGACCCTCCACTGAAAACCCCTGCAAAACACAAATTACCAACCATCACTATGCATTAAGCCACAGCATATTACTTCTATAACACAGAAAAACCCTTTATTTGCAATATTAAATACAAAACAAAGTAAAAACTACCTAGCACACAAAAATTAGAACGATTTAAATGGATACACTCATGTACATGACAGTATACCAAAAGAGAGCAGTAACAACCATTTTAAAATTGCAAATATTGAGTTGTTGTTGTTGTTGTTGTTGTGGTCTTCAGTCCTGAGACTGGTTTGATGCAGCTCTCCATGCTACCCTATCCTGTGCAAGCTTCTTCATATCCCAGTACCTACTGCAGCCTACATCCTTCTGAATCTGCTTAGCATATTCATCTCTTGGTCTCCCTCTATGATTTTTACCCTCCACACTGCCGTCCAGTACTAAATTGGTGATCCCTTGATGCCTCAGAACATGTCCTACCAACTGATCCCTTCTTCTAGTCAAGTTGTGCCACAAACTCCTCTTCTCCCAATTCTATTCAATATCTCCTTATTAGTTATGTGATCTACCCATCTAATCTTCAGCATTCTTCTGTAGCACCACATTTCGAAAGCTTCTATTCTCTTCTTATCCAAACTATTTATCGTCCATGTTTCACTTCCATACATGGCTACACTCCATACAAATACTTTCAGAAACGACGTCCTGACACTTAAATCTATACTCGATGTTAACAAATTTCTCTTCTTCAGAAACGCTTTCCTTGCCATTGCCAGTCTACATTTTATATCCTCTCTGCTTCGACCATCATCAGTTATTTTGCTCCCCAAATAGCAAAACTCCTTTACTACTTTAAGTGTCTCATTTCCTAATCTAATTCCCTCAGCATCACCCGACTAAATTCGACTACATTCCATTATCCTCGTTTTGCTTTTGTTGATGTTCATCTTATACCCTCCTTTCAAGACACTGTCCATTCCATTCAACTGCTCTTCCAAGTCCTTTGCTGCCTCTGACAGAATTACAATGTCATCGGCGAACCTCAAAGTTTTTATTTCTTCTCCATGGATTTTAATACCTACTCCGAATTTTTCCCTTGTTTCCTTTACTGCTTGCTCAATATACAGATTGAATAACATCAGGGATAGGCTACAACCCTGTCTCACTCCCTTCCCAAACACTGCTTCCCTTTCGTGTCCCTCGACTCTTATAACTGCCATCTGGTTTCTGCACAAATTGTAAATAGCCTATCGGTCCCTGTATTTTACCCCTGCCACCTTCGGAATTTGAAAGAGAGTATTCAAGTCAACATTGTCAAAAGCTTTCTCTAAGTCTACAAATGCTAGAAACGTAGGTTTGCCTTTCCTTAATCTTTCTTCTAAGATAAGTCGTAGGGTGAGTATTGCCTCACGTGTTCCAATATTTCTAAGGAATCCAAACTGATCTTCCCCGAGGTCGGCTTCTACCAGTTTTTCCATTCGTCTGTAAAGAATTCGTGTTAGTATTTTGCATCAGTGACTTACTAAACTGACAGTTCGGCAATTTTCACATCTGTCAACACCTGCTTTCTTTGGGATTGGAATTATTATATTCTTCTTGGAGTCTGAAGGAATTTCGCCTGTCTCATACATCTTGCTCACCAGATGGTAGAGTTTTGTCAGGACTGGCTCTCCCAAGGCTGTCAGTAGTTCCAATGGATTGTTGTCTACTCCCGGGGCCTTGTTTCGACTTAGGCCTCTCAGTGCTCTGTCAAACTCTTCACGCAGTATCATATCTCCCATTTCATCTTCATCTACCTCCTCTTCCATTTCCAAAATATTGTCCTCAAGAACATCGCCCTTGTATACACCCTCTATATACTCCTTCCACCTTTCTGCTTCCCCGTCTTTGCTTAGAACTGGGTTTCCATCTGAGCTCTTGATATTCATGCAAGTGGTTCTCTTTTCTCCAAAGGTCTCTTTAATTTTCCTGTAGGCAGTATCTATCTTACCCCTCATGAGATAAGCCTCTACATCCTTACATTTGTCCTCTAGCCATCCCTGCTTAGCCATTTTGCACTTCCTGTCGATCTCATTTTTGAGATGTTTGTATCCCTTTTTGCCTGCTTCACTTGTTGCATTTTTGTATTTTCTCCTTTCATCAATTAAATTCAATATCTCTTCTGTTACCCAAGGATTTCTACTAGCCCTCATCTTTTTATCTACTTGATCCTCTGCTGCCTTTACTATTTCATTCCTCAAAGCTACCCCATTCTTCTTCTACTGTATTTCTTTCCCCCATTCCTGTCAATTGTTCCCTTATGCTCTCCCTCAAACTCTGTACAACCTCTGGTTCTTTCAGTTTATCCAGGTCCCATCTCCTTAAATTCCCACCTTTTTGCAGTTTCTTCAGTTTTAATCTACAGCTCATAACCAATAGATTGTGGTCAGAGTCCACATCTGCCCCTGGAAATGTCTTACAATTTAAAATCTGGTTCCTAAATCTCTGTCTTACCATTATATAATCTATCTGAAACCTTTTAGTATCTCCAGGGTTCTTCCATGTATACAATGTTCTTTCATGATTCTTGAACCAGGTGTTAGCTATGATTAAGTTATGCTCTGTGCAAAATTCTACCAGGCGGTTTCCTCTTTCATTTTTTAGCCCCAATCCATATTCACCTGCTACGTTTCCTTCTCTTCCTCTTCCTACTGTCTAATTCCAGTCGCCCATGAGTATTAAATTTTCATCTCCCTTCACCACCTGAATAATTTCTTTTATCTCATCATACATTTCATAAATTTCTTCATCATCTGTGGAGCTAGTTGGCATATAAACTTGTACTACTGTAGGAGACATGGGCTTCGAGTCTATCTTGGCCACAATAATGCATTCACTATGCTGTTTGTAGTAGCTTACCCGCACTCCTACTTTTTTATTCATTATTAAACCTACTCCTGCATTACCCCTAATTGATATTGAGTATCAGGTTAAAATACTCCACACAAAATTGACAATCCCTATATGAATTTCATTGAATGTTGTTATACACAACTAGTGCACACACATTATCATTTCAAAATTCTTTCAGAGCATAAGATGAAAGACATTGACAAGTTCAGTATATAACATATTTTTAAGGATTCACAGAAAACATTTTTTCTCTCAACACACACTTAATAACTGTGAGATTCCAGTTTAGTGCAAAACCCAAATCAACACAAAACTTGCATTTTTTGCACAGACAAAGCACTAAATGAAGTAAAAGTCAAATTAAATATCAGGAAACAATAAGACTTAGCAGGAAATGAATGGTACATCTCTGTGTTTAACTGATTATACTGCCGAGCACTTGTTTTCAGACACTATAATTTTATTCCATCATTAGAAAGAAGGATACTGTAATAAGTAGATACAATAAATAAAATTTTGTAAAAGCTAAAACACATAAAGAATGGCCTGAATGATTACAAATTCAAAGAGAATTGAAAGATTAGAGTTTAAAATCTTGCCAATGGTGTCGTCATTAGACACATAGTGAAGCACAGATTGTAAAAGAAAATCAGCAATATGCTTTTCAAAGGAATAGTCCTTATAATTACCCCAATCGATTCAGAGAAAACACAGAAAACCTAAATCTGGCACAGAGATGAACCACTGTTCACCCAAGTGTGAGTCCTGAGTCCCAAATTCCAGGATGTGTAGAACACTGTACCAGTAATAAGTGATTCAGACTGCCGAGAGGTGGCGTGCACACAGGCCCAGCAGCACCAACTCTTGTGTGACAGGGAAGGTGAGTTTTACACAAGGATCAGTCATTTAAGAGGCATTAAACACAATGAAAAAATGAATACAAGAATAAGCAAGCCTTTTCAACTTTAAATGGTGTACTATCAGCATGTGTTTGTGTTTGTTCGTAAGGATGTGGGTTTTAAGGGAGAGGGTAAGCAGTCATTCCAATCCCGGGAGCAGAAAGACTTACCTTAGGGGGAAAAAAGACAGGTATACACTCGCACACACACACATATCCATCCGCACATACACAGACACAAGCAGATATTTGTAAAGGCAAATTTGAATTTTGTGTGTATGTATGTGTCTGTTTGTGTGTCTACCGACGTGCCAGTGCTTTCGTTTGGTAAGTCACATCATCTTTGTTTTTAGATATATTTTTCCCACGTGGAATGTTTCCCTCTATTATATATATATATATATATATATATATATATATATATATATATATATATATATATATATAGAAGGAAACATTCCACGAGGGAAAAAATATATATGTTTGTGTTTGTTTGTGTGTCTATCGACGTGCCAGTGCTTTCGTTTGGTAAGTCACATCATCTTTGTTTTATATATATATATATATATATATATATATATATATATATATATATATATATATATATATATATATATATATTCCCTCCCTTGCCACCGTCCCTGATTATTAGGAAGAATACTGGAAAAATACTGAGCTTGATGGTTTGTGGCATTGTTGGTAACAACACTGTCAATTTCAACAAGTGGTGCATTGGAAAGAGTAAATGAAAAGTTCAAAGTACTGGCCCTCCTTCATGCAACACCTCAGTAGGAGGATACCCAGTCAAGTCCATGGCATGTGAAAGGCTTCTGCTAAGATCTACAAAAGTCACCGCTTTCTATGACCGCACATTTGCAAGACATGATGACCCATGTATGTTTCTGAGGATGTCTGGACAGCTGGTTTGCAACTTATTTGTCATGGTGTTTCTACAAACTACTGTCAATTTTTCTTGAAGTTGCACCTGTCCACAACAATGAAGATCAAAATAAGTGTCAACTGATTACAACCTGTTGCATGAACATCATGCAGATATAAGTGGTCTGCCAATTTGTGGAATCATCAGTTGAGATGTAATCAGTTGAGTGATTTACATAACATCCTTGTATGAGGAGAACAGACCTGAGCTAGTCACGACGTTTATATCAGCATGTGAAACAAATTCAATGGAAGATGTCATTAAAGACTCCCCAGTACCAGTCCAAATTTAGAACACACCTTGTCATAAATTTAATGTGGGATGGTGATCTGTGGAAGAATAAATTCAATACAGATACAGCTGGGAAATCAATGTAATGTTGCACAGATCATTATACGTAGTGTAATAGCATATGACATTAACAGGCAGCTCTGAATTCTCTGCAGTCCCTTCATGTGTTGAGTCTTCTGACTTCACTGAGTTATCTTTTGACTGTGACTGTCAAGAGTACTCTTAAAATGAAACAACTTCTATCACCACTTGCAAGGGTGTTAAACTAAGGCTACATTGAATAGAATGGTATTTACTAGCAAGTCTCATTTCTATCATGATTAAAGTGAGATTGTGTGGATGCAGATTACCATCAAAGTGAGTCCTTTGTGACTGCAAAAGTTACACATCTTACTAAGATTACATAATGTCTTTTTTTTAGTTTTTCTGGAAGGTTGCTTTAGCTGTGTGGTAATGTAGCTTCATGAAACATCTGAACTATCCTATCTGCTGGGTACATAAGCTAAATAGCCTGTAGAGCACTAACAGAGATTTTTGCAGGTGCGAAATTTCCCTTCCCCAAGAAATCTCACCTGCTCCAATGCCTTGTTGACTGCCCACAGCTCTGCACAGTACACTGAGAAGTGGCTTAGTACATGGGTTTTAATCATACTATGATGGACGAAAGCACCCAAAATCATCACCTTGCTTAAATCCATCAGTAAAAACCACCATATGCTCACAACACTCCAATAAAATGCCATGAAAAACCTTTTTTAAAAGTATCGGCAGATTATTGATCTTACTGTACTTCCTCATGTCTGAGTTAAGTGGGGTCCTTGCAATTTTCCAGAGAGATATTTGCTCCATCCCTGCATGGTGGACAGCATCAAATGTATTTAAACTGGAAGGTCTAATTGATCCATAAACTATGTTGTCACTGTTCTATTCTGACAACCTCCCCCCCCCCCCCCCTCCCCCAAAATTGTTATTGCTAAGACATTTTAAAACGTTTAGTGCCTTCAGACCTCTACATTTCAAATCATGAAGTTGTGACAGCCATGTTAGTCTCCGATCAAAGTGGTGGTGGTGTGTTGGGGCTTATGGGCGCTCAACATCGAGGTCATCAGCGCCCTGACACACATTAAAAGGAACGAATGTGGACAGACCTAAGAAAACTAAAGCACACACTCAAAGAAAGCAGGAAAAGAAGGAAAATGCTACATAAGAAAGTAAAACCTAAGGAAAGGGGAAACATAGCAACAAGAATGTCACAGGAAATTGTTATTGGCTGGCCACTTACATAAAAAATGGACGAGCTTGTCACACAGTGAGCAAATTAAAATCCTCTCCCTAAAATCTTTGTAAAAACATTTGACAGGGCACAGAACTTTAAAACTTTAGCCACATTCGTCCGAGTGTTGCCTAAAAGAGATGGCAGGTCCGCTGGCAAGTCAGCCGCGACCCGCTGGTCAGAAAATAAAACACAATCCAATAAAACGTGGCGCACAGTGACCTGGACGCCGCAAGCACCACAAATTGGAGGGTCCTCTCGCCGGACAAGGAAGCCATGCGTCATAGGGCTGTGGCCTATTCGAAGCCGAGTGAGGAGAACCTCGTCCCGTCGATTGGGCTGAAAGGAAGTACACCACACAGGCGTTGTGGGCTTGACTATACAGAGCTTATTGTCAGTCACTTCCAGCCACTCATCCTCCCACCGACGCATGACCCGTGAGCTCAACAGTGAGGTGAGTGCGTGCAAGGGGATAGCACACTGAGATACTTGTGGGGCGAGACACGCCTCCTTGGCTGCGAGATCTGCCCTTTCATTCCCAGCAATGCCAACATGCCCCGGAACCCAGGAGATAGCTACAACCTTCCCCAGTCGCTGTAGTCGGAGGAGGGCATCCTGGATGGTCTGGACAATTTTGTCTGCCACATACAAACGTTGCAATGAGTGAAGGGCACTGAGTGAATCGGAACAGACAAGAAATTTAGGAGAGGAAGAATGTCTCATGTGCTCCAGTGCCCGCAAGATCGCAAACAATTCTGCATCAAAGACAGTAAAAGTCTGAGGCGGTCGGACCTTGAGGACACGATATGGAAAAACAACTGAGCAACCAACAGAATCCCCTTGTTTCGACCCATCCGTAAAAACAGCTACATAGTCGTGGTGCTCAGATGAAATGGCAGAAAATGCTGCATTAAAAATGGTGGCAGGAGTGCAATCTCTCTTGTACTGCAATAAATCTAAAATCACTCCGGGCTTCTTCAGTAACCAGGGTGGCAGGCGGTTAAAACCTTGGATTTGGGGTTGTACAGACTCCACACCGAGGGACTCTAGTACACGTTGCACACGGATCCCAAACGGCAATGTAGCACGGGGACAGCGGGAAAAAAGGCGGTCCAGAGGTGGATGGGCAACAAGATGGTGAGCAGGCGATCTGGGAGCTGCAAGAAACTTACAAGCCTGGCGCACCAGCAGGAGCTGCCGCCGGATGGTAAGTGGTGGTTCGCCAGACTCAGCACAGAGGCTGGGTACGGGACTGGTCCAATAAGCACCCGTGGCCAGTCGGATCCCAGCATGGTGAACAGCGTCAAGGATCCGCAAATAAGATGGCCTCGCTGACCCATATACTGTGCACCCATAGTCCAGCCGTGAACGCACAAAAGCTCCATAAAACTGTAGGAGACGCGCCCTGTCCGCGCCCCAAGACCTGTGGCTGAGGCACTTGAGGATGTTCAGTGCCTTCAGCGTTCTGGCTTTCAAGTCACGTAGGTGTGGCAGCCATGACAACCTGGAGTCAAAAATTAGGCCCAGAAACCGCACTGTGTCTCTAAAACGTAGGACAGTATCCCTCATATGCAAGGCAGGCAAAGTAAAAAGATGACGAGAACGATTAAAATGAACACAAACACACTTTTCGGAAGAAAACCGAAAACCCGTCTTTGCAGCCCACTCCTCTAACCGCCGCACTGTTAGCTGCAACTGAGGGCTCACGGTTGCAACACTGGAGGAGGAACAGAAAACAGCAAAGTCGTCCACAAATAAGGAGCACTGTACTGGATTCCTCACTGTAGACGTTATACTGTTGATGGCTATGGCAAAGAGGGTAACGCTTAAAACACTGCCCTGGGGGACACCGTTCTCTTGCTCAAAGCGATCAGACAGTGTGTTACCAATGCGGGTCCGAAAAAACCGCTGAGACAGGAAAGACCGAATGAAAATGGGGAGGCGGTCACGAAAGCCCCATTGATGCATTTGTGCAAGAATACAGTGTCTCCAAGTAGTATCATATGCCTTACTGATATCAAAGAAGATACCGATACAGTGATGCTGATGGAGAAAAGCCTGCTGAATAGCCGCCTCTAGGAGGGTCAGGTTGTCGACCGTGGACCGAAATTTTCGGAATCCACACTGAAAGCGGCTAAGGAGCTGTCTGGTCTCTAACAGCCAGACCAGACGCCGGTTAACCATCCGTTCCAGGGTCTTTCCAACACAGCTTGTCAAGGCGATACTACGATAACTACCGGGACATGTGCGGTCCTTTCCTGGTTTGAGGAGAGGGCTGAGAATTGCCTCCCTCCACAAGGTGGGGAACACTCCTGTCTGCCACATGAGATTAAAACATTCGAGGAGAATTTCCTTTGACGCCGCTGGCAGATGTCGAAGCATGGAGTACCAGATGTGGTCGTAACCTGGTGCAGTGTCAGAAGTCTCAGTAAGTGCCGATTCAAGTTCCCACATGGAGAAAGGGGAATTGTAGGCCTCAGAACTGTTCGACCGAAAATCCAAGGTCGCTCTTTCGACAGTCGCACGGTAGCGATGAAACGCTGGATCCTGATTTGCAGCGGCAGTACTTTGTGCAAAATGCTCTGCCAGCGTCAGAGCAATGGCTCTGGGTGTCGTTTGGAGGCATCCCTGGTTCAGGACAGCAGCTATTGGTAAACGGCTATGTTTACCGGAAATCCTCCGGATGGCTTCCCATACTCTTGTGGAACTAGTGGAACGGTTGATGGAGTCCAGGAACTCCTGCCATGACCTTTTCTTGCTCTCTTTAATGACACGGCGTGCCCTGGCTCTCGCGATTCGAAAGGCGGTAAGATTGACTGCTGTTGGGCGGCATTTAAATCGGCGAAGAGCCGCACGCCTTTTCCCGGATGGCTGAACGGCACTCTTCCGTCCACCAAGGCACAAGGCGCCACTTAGGAGGGCCAGAAGACTGTGGTATGGACAGGTCAGCAGCATGATGGACCACAAGCGTGATGTGATCCACCCATTCCTGTACGTTACTGTGGCGGTCAAAGACAGCCAACCGAGTGAACAGTGGCCAGTTAGCCCTGCCAATCATCCACGATGGTGGCCCCGGCTCTAGCAATACACCATCCAGGAGATGAATGCGGATAGGGAAGTGATCGCTGGAATGAAGGTCGTCAATGACCTCCCAGTGAACAGAGTCGGTGAGGGTTGGAGAGCAGAAAGATAGGTCAATGGCTGAGAATGACCCTGTAGCAGTAGAGAAATGAGTCGGAGTACCTGTGATGAGGATGCACAACATTTGAGATGTTAGGAGGCTCTCCAAAATTCGACCTCGAGCGCAAAGAGAAGTGGAGCCCCACAGGACATGATGGGCATTGAAGTCTCCCAGGAGAAGAAATGGGCGGGGGACTTGGTCGATAAGATCTGTGAGAGCGTCTAAGGTCATTGCATCCAGAGGGGGTAAATAAAGGGAGCAAACGGTAAGCCTCCGAGGTGAATGAATTTCAACTGCAACTGCTTGCAGGTCAGTATCCAGGGGGAGGGCAGAGGAGTGGTGGTCATTATTGACAAACACAGCGACTCCGCCTTTGGCCCTTTCTCCAGTCAGGTCATCTTTGCGATATGACGTATAGCCCCTTAGTACAGGAGCATCAGATGGTTTTAAATGCGTTTCCTGTAAACACAAGCACAGGGGGCGTTGCCGTGCTAGGAGGTTCAGTTCCTCCACATGTGCCCGGAATCCATTCATGTTCCACTGTATAATGGGAGCCATCTATCAGGGTGGGAGTACCTTCATTCTCACTTTCTGTTGGGGAGGAGAGCCCACAACAGGTGGAGGCTCAGTTTTGGTGCGAGATGATTGCCCCAGTGCGACATCAACCTCCATCGCCTCAGAAGAGGAGTCGAGAGAGACGTCAGAGAGAATGACATCCACATCAGGAGACTGTATAACTGCAGTCTCCTTTAGTGGGCGAGTCTTCACCTTTGTCTTTAGCTTCGATGTTCTGGCCTGAGGTGGCATTGGAGCCAAAACCTCAGAAGCAGTAGGGGGTGTAGCAGTGCTGGGCAGTGCACAAGACTGGACCCGGGAAGGGGCAGGAAGTTCCATGATGTCAGCTACCACGGCCTGGTCAGAAGGCCGGGGGGGAGCAGCAGGCTTCACAGGAAGGGCAGCAGCACACGTACATTGACAAGCGCAGGTGCTAGTGCTGACAGTAGCAACCTCCGTTTGTGTAGCGGCATCGGTTTTCAAGACTGGTTGTTTGAGAACGGAAGAAAAGGAAGCAGCGAACGTGGGCGGCTGCATGGACTTGTAGATTTTCTTCGCCTCACCATACCGGATGCGTTTTGTAGTTTTTAGTTCCTGGATCTTCCGTTCCTCAAGGAAAACTCTGCATTCCCTACTCCACATAGGGTGATCCCCAGAGCAGTTGACACACTTGGGAGGAGAGGAGCAACCAACTCCCTCATGGGCGGCTTTACCACAATTCCCGCAAGTGGCTTCCCCTCTACAGTCGAGAGTAGTGTGTACAAAGTGCTGGCATTTAAAACACCGCATGGGGTTGGGGTAATAAGGCCGTACACTGAGACGTAGGAAACCTGCCTTCACATGCTCTGGCAATTTAGTGCTGTTAAATGTAAGGATAAATGAGTCAGTCTTTATGGGAACACCATCCACCCATTTCATAATGTGTTGCACGTCGACAATTCCTTCCCGGGACCATTCAGCCTTCAGTTCGTCTTAGGGAATGTCAACGAGATCTCTGCAAGTCACAACACCCTTGCTGTAGTTCAAGGTGTTGTGAAATTCAGTCTCTATCGCAAACTCCCCAAGAAATTGTGCCTTCTGAAGGTTCTGGACTTGCTGGAAGCTAGATGTTTCAACCAACAAGGTGCCATTTCGCAAGTGCTTTACAGATTTTAATGTGCCAGCAATACCTTCTAAGCCCTTCTGTATATAAAATGGCGAAACTTTTTCAAAACTTCCATCTTTTCTTTTAATTATGAAAAACACATTCTGCGAAGCAGCATGCGTTCTGTTACTACTACCTGAATCAGGAGGACTGGCTACATGAGCCCTCTTGTTGGATTGGGTGTTAGAACCCACCAGCGGTCCACCCTTTCCGCTGGCAGGAGAAGAATAAAAGTTCGAGGGTTCCATATCGGTCCCACAAGCAGCTAGGGAACTAGAAGTCCACCTAGACAGAGCCCCGCGTGCCTAGGTAAGCCTTATACAACTGGGGCGCGGCAGGTGCCCCAGAGGTTGCCCGCTTGCGACTGTTCCACCCCAACAGCCATGCATCTTATAGGCGCGCAGCACACCGTAAGATTGAGGGGTTTTTATAGAGGTTTACCTTCCTCGCAATCCAGGCGGTCAAGCCAAGATTACCATTCCCCGCAGCACACAACATTCCACCGCCGCGCCATGCGGTGGTCGCTGAAGCATGTCCGGGGGTTACGGTGACAGGAGACTGGCGGCGCTGACCAGTCTCCAGCTCAGGACCCCGGGGTCACCAAGCCCGTACTCAGCAAATGAATGCTGAGCCCCTGGGGGGTCCGATCAAAGATTAGGCTCTGGAACTGCACTGACATCTTAAAATCCAAGATGGTGCCACTCATCTGAAGTTTTGATAAGGTAAAAGATTGACATGGAGGATTGAAATACAAGGCCTGTCTAAAAAGTATCTGACCTTTGACCAGAAAAAAATATTTCGAATAAGTGACGGCATTGGGGCCCTAATCCCCTTCACAGTACGCCCCTTATGCTTGCACACACTTAGCCCACTGATCCTTCCACTGCCGGAAACACCTCTGGAAGTCTTCTTTTGGAATGGTGTCCAGCTCGGTTGTCGTATTCTCCATTATCTCTTCTCTACTCTCAAAACAGGATCCTTTCAGTGGGTCTTCAATATTGGAAACAACCAGAAGTTGCAAGGAGCCATGTCTGGCGAGTAGGGAGGTTGGCGAATGGCTGTAATTCCATGTTTGGCCAAGAAATTTTGGATTAAGTGCGCTGAATGTGCGGGGGCATTGTCGTGATGCAGTTGCCAGTTTTTCGCCATCCACATGTCCGGTCTTTTGCACCGACCTGCGTCACAGAGTCACTGGAGAACATCTTGATAGTACTCCTTTGTCACTATTTGTCCTTCCGATGCATATTCATGATGCACAATTCCACAGACATCAAAGAACACAGTTAGCATCACCTTGATTTTGCTTCACACCTGCTGCACTTTCTTTGGCCATGGAGACTCGGGATGCTTCCATTGCGATGACTGTCTTTCTGTTTCTGGGTCATACCCGTACACCCGTGACTCACCTCCAGGTATCAGGGTGTTCAGAAACCCAGGATCAGTGTTGGTGGTGTCCAGAAGGTCCTGTGCAATGTCAAAACACAGGTCTTTTTGTTCTGGAAACAACAACTTGGGCACGAATTTCGCAGCCACTCGTTGTATGTTCAAATCATCATGTAAAATTGCATGTGCAGAATTTTTACTCACTTCAACCTCTTGGGCAATCTCTCGCACAGTCAAATGACGATCTGCCATCACCAAACTTTGCACCCTCTCAACAATAGCTGCACTCCAAGCAGTTTGGGGCCTGCCAGAACACTGGTCCCTCTCCACTGATGTGTGGCCATTTTTGAATCGTTTGAACCACTCCTTAATTTGTGTTACACACACACTCAACACATCTTCTCCAAACACCTGCTGAATCTTACGAGCTGTTTTGCTTTGAGAATCACCAAACTTTTAACAAAATGTGATGCAGTATCTTTGCTCAACACGTTCAGTTATCTTGAGAGAATCGGTAATCCGAAGAACACATTGTGTAGCACCTCACTCAGCGACTGACGCTCTGGAAGGCAGGGACAAAATTCACACATATGCGCATGAAGGTCTCTTCCTTTACTGTGTACAGCGGCGCAGTGTTGGCATCTCTATGTTGTGCAGGAAAATCAAAGGTCAGATACTTTTTTAGACAGACCTCGTACACACAAACAGATATTTTTCTGTAAAGAATTCCAAATCAATCATACTAGTCCAATCCTCCTGCTTCTTAAGTTTCACCTATAGTTGATATTCTTGAGACTGGAGGAAGAACAAAATACTGCAAAGTCACCCACAAGTAAGGAATATTTGATTGGGATGGTTATTGTGGAATAGGTACTACTGATTGCTAAAATAAGAAGGTATGACGATCAAAAGCTACCCTGAGGAGCACCATTCTGTTGAGGGAATCACTGACTTGATACCACAAGTATTGTTCAATGAGATAGGACTGCAATAATATGAAGAGATATCAATGAAAGCCCCTTTAATGCAGTTGAAGGACAATATTACATCTCTGGGTGGTATCATACACTTTCTTCACATCAAAGAAGACACCCATAAACTACTGTTTGCATGGTAAACACTTGTATCACACCTTCTAGTTGGGGTAGGTTGTCAAGTGTGTACTGGTACTTGTAAAAGCTGTAGTAGCTTTGGTTTTGATAGTCCACAATAGGTGTCACTTTATCATCCATTCAAGGGTCTTTCCTACACAGCTAGTGAGTGCAACACTGCTGTAGCTACCTGGAGATAATCTGTTCTTCTCTGATTTGAGAAGTGGTATCACAATCGCCTCCAGCCATAGATTTTGATAGTAGCTTTCAGCCCACACTTATTCAACAGGTGTAGGATGACTTCCTGTGCCCCTGTTTTTGTGCGTCATAGCATGCCATACTAAATCCTATAGGGTCCTGGACAAGCATCATATGCAGCAGTCAGCAAAGACTGTAGTTTCCACATGGAGAAGGGTCAGTTATATTGCTCTGAGTTGTTAGATGAGAAGTCTAGTTTGTGTGTCTCACTGTTCTCCTTATGTTGACGGAAGCAATGACCTATGTAGTAGGTGGAAGTCAGATCACAAGTGTTTTGTCATTATCTGCCCTGTATCTCTAGGTGCTGTTTGGAGGGTAGCATTTTTTAACAGGGCAGATAATGGGCCTGAACTTTTGCTCCCTGATATCTTCCAAATTCACTCTTGTACCTTAGATGCTGATATGAAGACACTAAAAGCTCTTTCCATGATATCTGTTTTATCTCCTTGCCGACTTACCAAGCTTTAGCTCTCACCTTCTGAAAGACTGAGAGATTTTCTCCACTTGGCTTATTTCTAAACTACACAATGCAAATTACCTTCTCTAATTACTGATACTCTCGATTCCACCATGAGATGGCTTTTCTTCTAGGCTGGCTAGAAGATGTAAGAATGAACAAATCGGCAGCACCCTGGATTAGATTTGTGGTCCTGACTGCAATCAGATGGTTACAGCTGTTTGGCTGCATAACTTCCAATTTGCTCTGCTGAACATTCACTTAGGTGGGTGTCTTCTTTGATGTGAAGAAAGTGTATGATACCACCCAGAGATGTAATATTGTCCTTCAACTGCATTAAAGGGGCTTTCATTGATATCTCTTCATATTATTGCAGTCCTACCTCATTGAACAAGACTTGCGGTACCAATTCAGTGATACATACTCAAACCAATTCCTTAGGATCTCTCATGAGATCTGTAAGAGCTATGATGTCAAGGGGTTTCTGTGGTGGGATGTACACAGAGTATTATGTAATGCGAGATGATGCATGTACTACTACTGCAGCCACTTATAACTCAGAGGTGAGGGTCATGGGGGGACAGTGGTGTGTTTCTTTAACAAATACAGCTTCATCTCCCTCTGCTTGTTTACTAATTAGGTCACCCTTCCTGTGAAGATTAAACCCTGGCAACACAGGATTATCTTTTGCCTTTAAGTGTGTCTTCTGAATGCATATGCACATAGGCTCTACTTGGACTAGAGATTTCAATTCCTCCAGATGTGTCCTGTAACTGTTCACATCCCATTAAAGGATGGCATCTATTTTAAACATTAGGTTAACACTCATTGATTCTTTAGTCTATGAGTGGAGTTCAAAATGTTGGAAAGAGAGGAAGGTGGACTTGGTGGATCATCCAAACATATTTCAGGGTCTATTGGGCATTCTTCTTTCCCATAAGATGTTACTGAAGCCCTATGGTTAAAAAGTTTGACATTGCTTTTTAGGTCTCTTCTTTCTACTCATTGTTTTCCCTTTCTGCAAGGGAGGTGGTAAAGAAATAGATATAGGTATCTTGTAATCAGATTTTGTTTTTTGAGCAGAGTACACTTGCTTTACCTTTGTCCTTAATGCTTGTCAGTCAAACTAATAACTACAGTGATGTCTCCATAGGAACAGCGGCACTGGGTGTATGCTTTGAGGTATCTGACTTGGCTCTGCATTATGACAGTACAGAATGAGGTTGCAAATGTTGGAGGTTGCACAGCCTTAAAATTATTTTTTGGTTCCTTTTATGGTAGCCACCTTGTGATCCAAAGCTCCTGAATCTCGTTTTCCTATGCACAGACAGTGCATTACTTTGGCCAGACTAGATGTGTGCCTGAATAACTAACACAACATGGTGGTAGTGTACACAGCAAGCCTGAATCATGAGCATCTAAACATCTTCCAGAGGCTGGCTTCCCTTTGCACACTGGCACTGTGACCCTCTGGTACTGAAAGCAGCAGTTCAGATCTGGGACTTACAGACAGACTCATAAGACATAAAACAGCCTTTACATATTCAGATAACGTACGTGAATTAAAGGTGAGTATGAAGGTAGGGTTCATATCCAAGAGATCACTAACTGACGTAACACCTTTGGTGTGACTGAGGCTGTTACGCATTTCAACAGCTATAGGACATTCCTCGAACCTCCTCCCCCCCTCCCCCCCCCTTCCCACAGTAATGTCAGTGCTTGACTAGACATAATTGTCTCTTTTAGCAAGATACCATTCCATAACCTTCTAACAGATTCAGGAGCCCTGCAATTCCCTCCACACTCTTTTGTGTAGAGTACCTTCTTCTCTCTTCATGACAATGAGTACATTATTACGAATTTACTGTTATAAATTATTGAAATAGATGAGTTAGGTGGACTGTCCAACTGGGGTCTCTTTGTGAAGTGGGTATGAAACCCTCAAGTGGCCCAACCCTTCTACTGGAAGTTTGGTGTTATTGTGAACCATTTCAGTTACATGAGACTGGGAAATTATTCATCCACTCAGACAGAGCCCCTATGTCTATGTAAACCTTTTACAACTGTATAATGTATTATTATTATTATTATTATTATTATTATTATTAAGTATTGTAACAGCATCAACATATTTTATCTTTCTTCGGAGGCTGGGGCAGGGAGGCGAGGGCCCACATGCCATATTGACAATGCTAGCACTGTGGCTTCAGCACTGATGGTGTTCCATTGCCCAGATGGCCAATGAACTTCTCCCACTCCCTTCTTGCAGATAAGGTGAGTTTTACGTATAGTGGACCTGGAAGGCAGCTTGTCGTCTCTGTTATTGGCCTTGACATGCATTGGATCGATCTTGGAGAAACTGTAGTTTTCTGCAATACCTCCCCCTATGTAGGGATTCTTTCCAAAAAATCACATTGGTGTCAGTCCGGCCTTCCTCCTATTACCCCTAAATTCACAGTCTATTGTATCATCCACACTCCTAGCTTGGCCGTACGTACACAAATGAGGTGCAGCAGGTTCCACAGAGGTCACCTATTAATGACCATTTGCTTCGCCAGTCATGCATGCCAACAGCGCACATAGGGGTTTACACCATCCTCGCAATCCACATAGTTAAGCCAAGCTCCTCATTCCCTGTGACACACAATGTTTCACCACTGCGCAGCAAGATGATCACTGAAACATGCCTGTTACAGTGGGCTGGTGGTGCTCCATCTCAGCAAAACCTGGGTTCTCCCAGGCCATACATACTGAGCAAACAAAGGCTGAGCTCCCTCAGTTGCTCATCATTTAGAAAGACCCAGGGGGCATGTATGACTCCATCAAAATGACCAGGGATACAGCGGGCATTAGCCCCGAGAAAGACATCAAAAGTACCAAACAAATTTGAAGGTTCCTAAACTGATGAGAATATCCCATTATCAAGTGAAATCCTTGTTAACATTATTAAATTCACAGAGCTGTATGTATTGAAAACACAGCACACCACAAATTACCACGAACTGTGGTGAAGACCGTTGATAAGAACAGCTACTTTTTAATCATCAAAATTGACAATTGCAATTATCTGAAGTTGTCAACAAGTTACAAATACTAACATAACAAGACAGTTTAAAGCAGGAGCTACCATACAAATATCCAAAAAGACAGTCAGACATTCACTAGATAACTATAGGACACAAGACATCACTCAACATGGAATTTAGTCTTGAGAAAGAACGGAAACACAAGATTTCATAAGATGAGCCCACACAGCACAGTTGATGACTTGACAGAGGTATGGTGCAAACCATATGTGGCAGCTGATTCACATTCAGTTTCTTTCTGGCAAACCAAGATTAGTTTAAATTTTTGGACTGACATGAGTATTAAATTGTATGGAATACTGAAGACATGTATAAAGCAAGCATTACTAAGCCAAACACAGCTAGCAATTGAAAAACTGTAACATCCTACTTCAGCCTGCCAGCAGAATGGACATTGTCATAGTAACAGATGCACTAAACATACACAGCTATTACAAATTATGACTTCTTTTAGTGGAGCTAAGAAGCTGAGCAAATGACGCAGACCCGATATGATGATATTTATGGGCCCCCACTGCAACCATGGGCATATTTGTTTCATCCAGATTAATATTTACAACACTGTCAGTATTATTATATTTTAGCCTGTAACTGCCTCGGAAACGATGCCTGTCAAAATACCAGCAGCTGTCGAGGATATCAGCTGGCGGCATTCCTGCAAGTTATTTGAACATTTGATAAGTCAGGAGAAGTCAAGCTTAGCAAGACTTGATTTCCCTCTGCACTGTTTACTCCCCCCATAATTCCTCCATTATAAAATTAACTATCCTTTGATAGCTGAGGATCTGTTCTATCAACTGATCCCTTCATTCAGTCAAGATACATCACAAAATTCTTTTCTCTCTCATTTGATTCAGTACGTTTTCATTACTCATCTGACATATTCATCTAATCTTCAGCATACTTCTATAGCATTTTAACAGGTTCTATTTCCTTCCTATTTATCCTGTTTATGGCACTCATTTCACTTGCATATGAGGCTGCACTCCAGACAAGAAATGGTTTACTAACACTGAAATCTATAGTTGATGTTAACAAATATCTCTTTCACAGAAATTCTTTTCTTGCTACTGCCAGTCTGCATTTTATATTCTCTCTACTATGGCTATCATTAATTACAGTGAAACCTCTTCATAAAATTACAACATATAATGTTTTCTTCTATGTTATATAAATTTTTTCTGGTCCCAACCAAAAGCTCATGCACACAATGATACATTTTTCTCTATACAATGATTTTGTCCATGTTACTCTTATATTTTTGTCATAATTTTTCAACCCTGATCAATTATTTCCCTCTTTATAACTTTTAAGCAGTGGGATGTAGATGCTTCGTTTTCTGTTACAGGGATGTACACAAGCTCCAAAGGCTCATGCTCAGTGTGATTCACACATCAGCATCAGTAACTGAGTCATGTGAGATGTGACATGCAACATGCTTGCCATCTGTCTCTGGCACTGTTTTATTGTTTTGCGAAAGCAGATGGTGAACACCTATAGTGCTGCAGTGGAAGAAATTGAATGTCAACCGCAGAAATTCAGTGAATTAGTAGGCAGTAGTTACGTCACTTCTGAGGACTTTGTGACTATAGGTGATAATGTGGCAACCACACAAGTGCTGAGTGTTGCGGAATTGACTGACGAGAGAAGCATGGAGAATGGAAGTGAAAATTAAAGTGATAGTGAGATGGAAATAATCCTGCGTTCTATTTACTAAGAAAGCTGAAGTATTTGAAACATTCAGATTTATTATGGCCCATAAACTTGAGGACACAACAATAGCACAACTATCTCATTTGGAGCAAGAAACTGTTTTCATACAATCCAGAAGAGATAGAAAGCAAATTTGCTTGCGTGACTACTACAGAAAAACCATATGATGTTCAACTTGTGGCAATTCATAGATTTTTGTGAACATTTTACTAAAGTTGTATTTTTTAATTTAATTATTAAAGTAATTTTTTTAATTTGTGCCATTTACTGTGTTTTTCTGTAATATAACTGCAGTAAATTTGACATGAGTTTTATAATTATCAACTGGAAGTCTTCCTCTTTATAGTGTTTTCCTCTTTACAGTGTTCAGAAATTGTGCTCCCTTAAAAAAATAAGGACACAGCTTGTCTACTCTTTTCTGTGATTCATAATCTCCTAATCTAATTCCTTTGCCTTTGTGTGATATAATGTGACTACATTCTATTGTGCTTGTTTCAATTTAGTTGACATTTTTCTTATAACTTTGTTTCAAGACAATATCCATTGTGTTCAACTGGTCTTATAAGTCCTTTGCTGTCTGACATAATTAAAATTCCATCAGTAAGCTTCATTGCTTTTATTTCTTCTCCCTAAGCTTTAATTCCATTTCCAAATTTCTCTGTGTTGTCTTTCAGCTTGCCCACTGCACAGACTGAATTACTGGGATTGGACTACAACCCTGACTCACTCCCTTCTCAGCTAATCTACATTGATACTCCGCAAGCCACCCAACGGTGTGTGGCGGAGGGCACTTTACGTGCCACTGTCATTACCTCCCTTTCCTGTTCCAGTCGCGTATGGTTCGCGGGAAGAACGACTGTCTGAAAGCCTCCGTGCGCGCTCTAATCTCTCTAATTTTACATTCGTGATCTCCTCGGGAGGTATAAGTAGGGGGAAGCAATATATTCGATACCTCATCCAGAAACGCACCCTCTCGAAACCTGGCGAGCAAGCTACACCGCGATGCAGAGCGCCTCTCTTGCAGAGTCTGCCACTTGAGTTTATTAAACATCTCCGTAACGCTATCACGGTTACCAAATAATCCGGTGACAAAACGCGCCGCTCTTCTTTGGATCTTCTCTATCTCCTCCGTCAACCCGACCTGGTACGGATCCCACACTGATGAGCAATACTCAAGTATAGGTCGAACGAGTGTTTTGTAAGCCACCTCCTTTGTTGATGGACTACATTTTCTAAGCACTCTCCCAATGAATCTCAACCTGGTACCCGCCTTACCAACAATTAATTTTATATGATCATTCCACTTCAAATCGTTCCGTACGCACACTCCCAGATATTTTACAGAAGTAACTGCTACCAGTGTTTGTCCCGCTATCATATAATCATACAATAAAGGATCCTTCTTTCTATGTATTCGCAATACATTACATTTGTCTATGTTAAGGGTCAGTTGCCACTCCCTGCACCAAGTGCCTATCCGCTGCAGATCTTCCTGTATTTCGCTACAATTTTCTAATGCAGCAACTTCTCTGTATACTACAGCATCATCCGCGAAAAGCCGCATGGAACTTCCGACACTATCTACTAGGTCATTTATATATATTGTGAAAAGCAATGGTCCCATAACACTCCCCTGTGGCACGCCAGAGGTTACTTTAACGTCTGTAGACGTCTCTCCATTGATAACAACATGCTGTGTTCTGTTTGCTAAAAACTCTTCAATCCAGCCACACAGCTGGTCTGATATTCCGTAGGCTCTTACTTTGTTTATCAGGCGACAGTGCGGAACTGTATCGAACGCCTTCCGGAAGTCAAGAAAAATAGCATCTACCTGGGAGCCTGTATCTAATATTTTCTGGGTCTCATGAACAAATAAGGCGAGTTGGGTCTCACACGATCGCTGTTTCCGGAATCCATGTTGATTCCTACATAGTAGATTCTGGGTTTCCAGAAATGACATGATACGCGAGCAAAAAACATGTTCTAAAATTCTACAAGAGATCGACGTAAGAGATATAGGTCTATAGTTTTGCGCATCTGCTCGACGACCCATCTTGAAGACTGGGACTATCTGTGCTCTTTTCCAATCATTTGGAACCCTCCGTTCCTCTAGAGACTTGCGGTACACGGCTGTTAGAAGGGGGGCAAGTTCTTTCGCGTACTCAGTGTAGAATCGAATTGGTATCCCGTCAGGTCCAGTGGACTTTCCTCTATTGAGTGATTCCAGTTGCTTTTCTATTCCTTGGACACTTATTTCGATGTCAGCCATTTTTTCGTTTGTGCGAGGATTTAGAGAAGGAACTGCAGTGCGGTCTTCCTCTGTGAAACAGCTTTGGAAAAAGGTGTTTAGTATTTCAGCTTTACGCGTGTCATCCTCTGTTTCAATGCCATCATCATCCCGTAGTGTCTGGATATGTTGTTTCGAGCCACTTACTGATTTAACGTAAGACCAGAACTTCCTAGGATTTTCTGTCAAGTCGGTACATAGAATTGTACTTTCGAATTCAATGAACGCTTCACGCATAGCCCTCCTTACGCTAACTTTGACATCGTTTAGCTTCTGTTTGTCTGAGAGGTTTTGGCTGCGTTTAAACTTGGAGTGGAGCTCTCTTTGCTTTCGCAGTAGTTTCCTAACTTTGTTGTTGTACCACGGTGGATTTTTCCCGTCCCTCACAGTTTTACTCGGCACGTACCTGTCTAAAACGCATTTTACGATTGCCTTGAACTTTTTCCATAAACACTCAACATTGTCAGTGTCGGAACAGAAATTTTCGTTTTGATCTGTTAGGTAGTCTGAAATCTGCCTTCTATTACTCTTGCTAAACAGATAAACCTTCCTCACTTTTTTTATATTCCTATTAACTTCCATATTCAGGGATTCTGCAACGGCCTTATGATCACTGATTCCCTGTTCTGTACATACAGAGTCGAAAAGTTCGGGTCTGTTTGTTATCAGTAGGTCCAAGATGTTATCTCCACGAGTCGGTTCTCTGTTTAATTGCTCGAGGTAATTTTCGGATAGTGCACTCAGTATAACGTCACTCGATGCTCTGTCCCTACCACCCGTCCTAAACATCTGAGTGTCCCAGTCTATATCTGGTAAATTGAAATCTCCACCTAAGACTATAACATGCTGAGAAAATTTATGTGAAATGTATTCCAAATTTTCTCTCAGTTGTTCTGCCACTAATGCTGCTGAGTCGGGAGGTCGGTAAAAGGAGCCAATTATTAACCTAGTTCGGTTGTTTAGTGTAACCTCCACCCATAATAATTCACAGGAACTATCCACTTCTACTTCACTACAGGATAAACTACTACTAACAGCGACGAACACTCCACCACCGGTTGCATGCAATCTATCCTTTCTAAACACCGTCTGTACCTTTGTAAAAATTTCGGCAGAATTTATCTCTGGCTTAAGCCAGCTTTCTGTACCTATAACGATTTCAGCTTCGGTGCTTTCTATCAGCGCTTGAAGTTCCGGTACTTTGCCAACGCAGCTTCGACAGTTGACAATTACAATACCGATTGCTGCTTGGTCCCCGCATGTCCTGACTTTGCCCCGCACCCGTTGAGGCTGTTGCCCTTTCTGTACTTGCCCAAGGCCATCTAACCTAAAAAACCGCCCAGCCCACGCCACACAACCCCTGCTACCCGTGTAGCCGCTTGTTGCGTGTAGTGGACTCCTGACCTATCCAGCGGAACCCGAAACCCCACCACCCTATGGCGCAAGTCGAGGAATCTGCAGCCCACACGGTCGCAGAACCGTCTCAGCCTCTGATTCAGACCCTCCACTCGGCTCTGTACCAAAGGTCCGCAGTCAGTCCTGTCGACGATGCTGCAGATGGTGAGCTCTGCTTTCATCCCGCTAGCGAGACTGGCAGTCTTCACCAAATCAGATAGCCGCCGGAAGCCAGAGAGGATTTCCTCTGATCCATAGCGACACACATCATTGGTGCCGACATGAGCGACCACCTGCAGATGGGTGCACCCTGTACCCTTCATGGCATCCGGAAGGACCCTTTCCACATCTGGAATGACTCCCCCCGGTATGCACACGGAGTGCACATTGGTTTTCTTCCCCTCTCTTGCTGCCATTTCCCTAAGGGGCCCCATTACGCGCCTGATGTTGGAGCTCCCAACTACCAGTAAGCCCACCCTCTGCGACTGCCCGGATCTTGCAGACTGAGGGGCAACCTCTGGAACAGGACAAGCAGCCATGTCAGGCCGAAGATCAGTATCAGCCTGAGACAGAGCCTGAAACCGGTTCGTCAGACAAACTGGAGAGGCTTTCCGTTCAGCCCTCCGGAATGTCTTTCGCCCCCTGCCACACCTTGAAACGACCTCCCACTCTACCACAGGTGAGGGATCAGCCTCAATGCGGGCAGTATCCCGGGCAACCACAGTCGTAGTCCGATCAGGGGATGCGTGGGACGAGCTGGCCGTCCCCGACAAACCCCCATCCGGACCCCCACAGTGATGCCCATTGGCAACAGCCTCAAGCTGTGTGACCGAAGCCAACACTGCCTGAAGCTGGGAGCGAAGGGATGCCAACTCAGCCTGCATCCGAACACAGCAGTTGCAGTCCCTATCCACGCTAAAAACTGTTTTGCAAAGAACGTCTGAACTAATCTACAGAGAGCGCAAACCAATGTTTCTAATGATTCCATTTCATGCCCTTCAACTTCTACAGGGTGAAAAGTATTTAAACCGACAAATTCTGGGAGGTTGTAGGGGACATCAAAACAAATATTATTCCTTAATGTCATTTTTTACTATGAGGAGTATTTAAACCGGTAGAGAAAGATTTATTTGGCGGTGAATTAATTAAACCAACAAACACTTTTCCATTTTTATGACCAAGGATCGAGTAAGCCATGGTACAGGACCACCTCTACCAATCCACGTTTCGGGGAACCATCGGTCCAGGAATCGATGCACACAAAGACTGAAATGTGCCGGCGCCCCGTCATGTTGGAACCACACGCGTTGTCTTGTAGGGAGTGGGACATCTTCCAGCAATTCTGGCAATGCTCTGGTGAGAAAATTATAATAGTGTCTGCCATTTAATGGCCTAGGTAGCAGATATGGCCCAATTAAACAGCCCCCAACAACACCGACCCACACATTAACAGAGAACCGCACTTGATGAGCGCTAGTAACTGTGGCATGTGGGTTATTCTCATTCCAAACATGCGAATTGTGCATGTTGAAGACTCCACCACACCCGAACGTTGCTTCATCGATAAACAACACAGAGGATGGAAATGTAGGATGCATTTCACACTGTTCCACGTACCACTGCGAAAACTGTGCTTGTAGTTTCTCATTTCATTTTCATTCACTTCCTCTCCCATCTCCATAACACATCTTCAACTTCATTTTCCTTGCATAATCCTTCTACACATACCTTCCACCTTTCAGTGGTGCTTAACACTGTTTCTCTATCTGAGCTCTCGATAGTCATGTTTAATCATTCTGCCCTTTTTATATGTCTTTATTTCCTTTTGTCTCCTTCATTTGCTGCATTTTTGTACGTTCTTCTTTTGTCGACTAGATTCAGTATCTCATATGTTACCCAAGGGTTCTTACTGGGCCCAGTCTTTTTGCCTATTTCATCTTCTGCTGCCATCAGTATTACAACTCTCAAAGCTTCTATTGTGTTTCTTTTCCCTGTTTCTGTCAATCGTTGGTCAGTACTCCTTACGGAACTCTTAATGGTCTCTAACAACAAAAACAATCAATTATTGACAAAATTATGTAATTGTTATGTTCCGGGACTGGACCAGACTCTGAATGTGGCTCTCCAGCAGGGATACGACTTCCTCAAATCCTGCCCCGAAATGACATCCATCCTTCATGAAATCCTCCCCACCCCGCCAAGAGTGTCTTTCCGCCGTCCACCTAACCTTCGTAACCTGTTAGTTCATCCCTATGAAATCCCCAAACCACCTTCCCTACCCTCTGGCTCCTATCCTTGTAGCCGCCCCCGGTGCAAAACCTGTCCCATGCACCCTCCCACCACCACCTACTCCAGTCCTGTAACCCGGAAGGTGTACACGATCAAAGGCAGAGCCACGTGTGAAAGCACCCACGTGATTTACCAACTGACCTGCCTACACTGTGATGCATTCTATGTGGGAATGACCAGCAACAAACTGTCCATTCGCATGAATGGACACAGGCAGACAGTGTTTGTTGGTAATGAGGATCACCCTGTGGCTAAACATGCCTTGGTGCACAGCCAGCACATCTTGGCACAGTGTTACACCGTCCGGGTTATCTGGATACTTCCCACCAACACCAACCTATCCGAACTCCGGGGATGGGAACTTGCCCTTCAGTATATCCTCTCTTCTCGTTATCCGCCAGGCCTCAATCTCCGCTAATTTCAAGTTGCCGCCACTCACACCTCACCTGTCTTTCAACAACTTCTTTCCCTCTACACTTCCGCCTCGACTGACATCTCTGCCCAAACTCTTTGTCTTTAAATATGTCTGCTTGTGTCTGTATGTGTGGATGGATATGTGTGTGTGTGCGAGTGTATACCTGTCCTTTTTTCCCCCTAAGGTAAGTCTTTCCACTCCCGGGATTGGAATGACTCCTTACCCTCTCCCTTAAAACCCACATCCTTTCATCTTTCCCTCTCCTTCCCTCTTTCCTGATGAGGCAACCGTTGGTTGCGAAAGCTAGAATTTTGTGTGTATGTTTGTGTTTGTTTGTGTGTGTATCGACCTGCCAGTGCTTTCGTTCGGTAAGTCACCTCATCTTTGTTTTTATATATAAATTATGTAATTGGATAGACAAAAACATCTACTCACCACGTGGCGGCAGAACACACACATAAAAGACTGTCGTAATTGGCAAGCTTTCAGATCCAGTGGCTCCTTCTTCAGGCAGGAGGGTTGAAGGGAAAGGAAGAAGTGTGAAGGAAAAGGACTGGGGAGGTCTAGGAAAAGGGGCAGATTTCAGGAAAGTCACCCAGAACCATGGGTCAGGGGAGATTTACCGTACGGGATGAGAAGGAAAGACTGATTGTTGGAGACTGCACCGGATGAGATTTGAAAACCGGAGAGCTTAAAGGTGGAGGACATGGTAGATTACTACTAAAACAACATGCCCATGTTAATAAGAGTGAAAAGCTAAGTGCATTTTACGTAACATACACAGAATGGGAATGGTGAAAAATAGACAGGAAAGACAACATAAGATGTAGAAAACTAAAATGGAGTGAAGCAAAGAGTAGTTACAGTGAAGAAATGCTGAGAAAGAAGAAATTAACGTAAATTAAGGCCAGGTGGGTGGCGAGAATCAAGGACACGTTAAGTGTTAGTTCCCACCTATGGAGTTCTGAGAAACTGTTGTCCGAGGGAAGAATCCAGATGGCTTGTGTGGTGAAACAGGCCCCAAGGTCACGAATGTCATGTTGTAGAGCATACTCTGCGACAGGATATTGCGTGTTGCCAGTATACACCCTCTGCCTATGCCCATTCATCCTAATTGATAATTTGGTGGTAGTCATGCCGATGTAGAAGGCCTAACAGTGTTTACATAACAGCTGGTATATGACGTGTCATTTCACAGGTGGCTCTCCCTTTGGTAGTATATGTTTTGCCAGTTACGGGGCTATTATAGGTGGTGATAGTAGGGCACATAGGGCAAGTCTTGCAGCAGGGACGGTCACAGGGATAGGAGCCGTAGGATAGGTGCAAAAGGAGCATAGGGTTTGACTAGAATATTGCGGAGATTGGGAGGGCGATGGAAAGCTGTTAGGTGTGTTGGGCAAAATTTCAGACAGAATGGATCTCATTTCAGGGCATGATTTTAGGAAGTCATGGCCAAGTTGAAGTAGCTGACTAACATATTCCAGACCAGGATAATACTGAGTCACCAATGGTGTGCTCCAGCAGAGGGATCAGCAGTACCAGGATTGGATGTGATGGCCCAGGAAATCTGCTTTTAAACTAGGCTGGTGGGGTAATTACATCCAGTGAAGGCTGAGGTGAGAATGGTGGTCAAGTGCTGCAAAGAGTCTGCATCCAAGCAAATACGTTTGCCTCGAATGCCAAGGCTGTATGGGAGGGAACGTTTGATATGGAAATGACGGCAACTGTCAAAATGTAAGTATTGTTGTTTGTTGGCAGGTTTAATGTGGACAGAAGTGTGTAGCTGGCCTTCAGTGAGGACGAGCTCAACATCAAGGAAAGTGGCATGGGATTCAGAATACGACCATGTGAAATTTAATTTGGAGAAGGTATGCAGAGATTCAGGAATTTTAGCAGGTCAGCCTCACTGTTAGTCCATATGGTCAAGGTGTCATAAAATGTATCTAATCCAAACCAAGGGCTGAAGACTTATGTATCCCAGGAAAGCGTCCTCCAAGCGATCCATGAAAAGGTTGGCATAGGAAGGAGCCATCCTGGTTCCCCTGATCTGTTTGTATGTCTGCCCCTCTCAGGTGAAGTAGTAGCTGGTAAGTATAAAGTTGATTAAGGTGAGTAGGAAGAATGTCAGAGATTTGGAATCAGGTGGGCACTGACAAAGGAAATGTTCAGCAGCAGACATACTATGTACATGGGGGATGTTGGTATAATCTGTGGTTCTTTCAATTTATGTAGGTCCCATTTCCTTAATTTCCTACCTTTCTGCAACTTCTTAAGTTGTAGTGTGTGGTACATAACAAATAAAATATGGTCATGTACACTCCAGGAAATGTTTTGCAGTTTAAAATTAGGTTTTGAAATGTCTACATTAGCATTTATACATCCTATATGAAACCTTCCAGTGTTTCCAGGTGTCTTCCACACTTCTATAAAAGCTATTATTTGCCTGATTTTATCTGCAGTGTCTATGAAATAGAAATGTTGAGGCTGAACAATTTTTTAGTTTCTGCCCTGAAAGACAATTCTTGAAGTTTTCCAAACAGGTTCGCATGAGACATACGGTGTCTTTCTTGAAGTGCCTGACAATTGAGATTTTTCAACATTTATAATAGCATGCGGCCGTTCGTGCTTCCACTCATTGTGTATGTTCCCCTGTTAGTGTGACCAGATACAAGAGAGCCTGTTTTGTATCTTGTTGAGTTCTAGAAAGTTTTGCTGATTTAGGCACCACTATACCGATTATTATGGCAATTACCTTTGCAGCGGTGCAGCAACTGAATGGTGCCAATGTTAGACAGAACTCAACATTTCAGCTTTTGGTTAGTTGTTATCTATTTCTGTCCCCTTCCTGCCAACAACTGCCCGGAAACTAATTTTTCTGTCACTGAAAACCTTAACTTCTGACAAATTTTAACATTTAGGGCGAGGTCCTTGATAATATATTGCTATGAAAGTTACTGGAGACTTTTTAATTAACCTTTACCCATCTATCTAAGGATTTGTGATTTGCTTTGTACCTATTGTTCCTAACAGTAGCAGAAGTTGCAGAATAAATTTAAGGTGGTCTTACGAAAATGGCTATAATTATTTTACAAGAATCTTTATTTCAGCAATATATGGTAATGACACAGTTAGGAAACTGATTATTCGAATAATTTAAGTTGCATACATTACTAGCACAGACTGCCAGTATCTCAATGCCCCACAGATATGATCCCCTGGCTTGCCATGGAACCCATGTAGCCAACAGAAACACCTAGTGGCAGCTGTTGTGTAAGAGCACAAGAGCAAGTGAACACACTAACTTTTGACACCTCGCAGATTTATTGGTAATTTTTCTTTGAATGCTCTTAAACGTAATGCAGATGCAGTAATCTGAAACATATGGCACTAAATCTACCACACTGTGCTACATATTGCTCCACTAGACTGCTGAAACTTGGCATCAGGGTTGTGAGCACACCTTGGCTTGTGCATGTTTTACGGAGCTTCTGAGCATGCGCAATTGATGTAATTGCCTTACGGGTCAAATACATATGGATTTGACAAACAACGTTCATGGTTCATAGCGTGCACTGCTGGTTCTTACTGCTCAACTACTAATTTATGTCAATGCCACCAGGTAGTAGCACTCTGCAGCAGACTTTTATCTATGTTCGCCATAAATCCTATAAGGTGGTAGCGCACTCCACAGATATGTGAATTCACATACTATACAGGGTGTCCCATTTATCTTGCTCACCCTAAATAACTGTTTGTCCAGATGCAAATTACAAAATGTTTCAAGCAAATGTTCTTTAGCCATTAGGGGGACATCAATCAGCATGATTGCCTTCATTGTAGCTTTGTTTTTTACAAAGATACAAACGGCAGTATGACATTTTTTAAATGGCACCCTATATTTTTTATTCAGTAATTCGTTTCCTCTCCTAAACACCTATTCAAAAATGTATCACAGTGTACCATTTACTGAAACACAACATTATTAATTACATAACACAACATTGATGTTGATGCTCCCAGCACTTAGTGCAGGTACTCAGTGTAATGGAACACATCCACATGCTGACAGTGACAGTGGACAAATGTAAACAAAAGTAGAATGCACACCCGTCATTCAATCAACCATCATCAGTTGAAGAGTTGTGTGGACAGAATGTACACCAATGAAGAGAAGGTAGAAATGCTACTCATCTGTGGGGAGTGTAAGTGAACAGAACAGTAATTGCAATACTATTTTCTTATGTATGGGTACATTTAGTACAGTAGTTTAGTCCTTTTAAATAATGTTGTGTACATACAGTAAAGGCTGTCCTCCCTACAAACTGCACTGTCATAACATTTCTTCTATTGTTGTTGTTGAAGGTAGGCAAAATGCTACGCGGGCAGCAGAACTGTACAGAGAGCAATATCCTGATAAGAACCCATCTTCCCGACAGATGTTTTCTTGTCTTGTTGCGACGTTTCAGGAAACGGGAAGTTTCAACCCACGACAACACAATCGTTGTAGCACTTGCACAGACAATGCTGCCGTAGTTACTGTTTTCACTTCCACTGCTATGAATCCACATGAAAGGACACGACAGCTTGAACACGAGATTGGTATTCCTAAAACCAGTGTACATCATATTCTTACACGTCACTGGTTCCATCCTTACCATGTACACCAACATCAAGAACTGCAAGGGAATGATTTCCAGAATCGCGTACAGTTCTGTCAGTGGGCACAGCAGCAAATCCTCGCCAACCCGAACTTCTTCTCCAATGTTTTATTTACCAATGAATGTTCCTTCTCAAACAAAGGACAGGTAAATACAAGGAACATGCATTATTGGTCCAGTGGCAACCCACGATGGCTTAGACAGATGGAACATCAGCGTCAATGGAGGATTAACGTCTGGTGTGGGGTGCTTGGTACTACAATTATTGGCCCTTTTTTCATCAATGTTAGTCTAAATGGCACAGTGTATGCCAACTTCCTCAGATGAATTCTTCCTCCTCTTCTGGACGAAGTGCCGCTAAGAACCAGAATGTTTATGTGGCATCAACATGATGGATGTCCAGCACATAATGCCTTATGCGCACATCGTGTTCTGAACCGAAGGTATCCTGCCAGATGTATTGGTTGAGAAGGAACAGTTACTTGGCCTGCTAGGTCTCCTGATTTAGATCCTCTGGACTTTCTTCTTTTGGGATGCATTAAAGACGTTGTCTATTGTTATATTCCAACTACTCCAGAGGACATGCAGGAGCGTATTGTGCTTGTTTGTAATTCTATTCAGCGGGCAACACTGGAAGCAGTAAATAATTCTTTCATTCAATGAGTGCACCAGTGTATCGGTATCCAGGGTCACCACTTGGAGCACCTCTGAATGTTCTACTCCTGGGAAATGGTACAGGAGAGTCAAAGTCAGTTTTGTGTTGTGCTTTTACTTGGTTTCCATTTCTTTTCTGACAACTCTAGCAAGTGGACAAGTTCGTGATCCCAGGCTCAAAGTCAATGTTGTGTTATTAATAATGTTGTGTTTCAGTGAATGGTACACTGTGATACATTTTTTAATAAGTCTTTAAGACTACGAAAACCAGAAGAAGATAGCAACTATCACTCCTACATGGTACTGTGGCATCGATAGGTTACATTGACCCTGAACAACATGATCTTTGACTGAGATCGGACGTTTTCGAGTCACCATGTTATTCTAGCAGTCTGCATTTATGTCTCTTGCTGTGTACATGTGTATGACTACTGTGGAAATATATATTTATGTGCAGATATTTGTGGGACAGTTTGTTCAATATACCTCTACACATATCCCGTTCCTATACTGGTGACCCCAAAGTTTGCACGTCTTCCGCGATTACCACGACGGGTGTCGTGGCATCAGCAGGTTATGAGCATGCTGCTATGGCCGCCTCACCCAACGCTTTGTTCGAAGACTTGGAAGCTCAACAATGGTCACTGGACCTCTTCATTCCTTTGCCAACGAGCAGTTCTACATTAATTCACAGCAATTCGTGATCTCCAGCCGCATTAACCTCAAAATTTGTCACTCTAGAACGGTCGAGTACTACACCGCTAACACAAACAATGGACTCGGGTTTCATGTCGCCGGACTATGCTCGAAAACGTATGAAGTTTGAAGTGAACAATATTCATAACTGTGTACCTACGATTGATTGTATAATGCTCAAAGTGATCTTCATTTGCACACGTACTTTGACTCTTAACGGGCCGCAACAACAGTTACTGTGGTGCCGTGTGTAGCGCCGCCATTACCGCAAAACACACCCAGCCACTATCAACCATGACCTGGTCCAGTTTTGCCTCATTTGCAAACTAATATAGGACATTTTAGTGCACACAATTCTCCGTACTCACCGCCAGTCTGGCCGCTCAAGTTTTTGACCACATCAGTTCAAGTGCATCATTCGGTGTTTCGCCTTCTAATGGCGTCTTACCACACCGAAGTGACTTTCTGCAAGTTCCACTGGTCATTTATAGTCCGACCTCATGGGGCATGTCTTCAACGTGCACAGTGAACTCAAACTTTTGTCATAAGAGTTACCAACCCACACCCTCCTGCCACCGCCCCCCCCCCCCTTGCACCCGCAGGGGGCCCCGGTTCCGGCCGCTTAGCCGCTCGCTTCTCCTACAGCACCGCCTGTGTCAGCCATGCCAGCCTGCATTATTTCCGAGGTGGGTCAATTCAAATCAGTGCCTGAGTGCCTGTAGCCTATGGCCCAGTTTACAGGACCCCAACACCTATCACGCAACCAACCATTCCCACGGTACTGACCGTGTCAGCCGCATGGTGTTTTCGCGACACATCAAGGACAATGCAAACCGCAGTTGCTATATACGTTTTCACCAGAAACACACAGGTGCCTACCATGCCAGCCTACTGTATAGCCTCTCCCATCACGGACCTGACGGTTTTCCAAGACACACCGAAGCCGCCTTCGTCCCCACTTCCAAGTCGTCTGCCAAAGCTGCCACCTTTACACGAGGACAACCCAGTGTCACGGTTTGAGCTTGTCAAGCATCTTTTCGAGCTGTATCACATGTCCGGTGACAACTCTAAACTCCTGTGTCGCGTCATGCACTTCCATGATCATTCAGACTTAACTTGTGATCTACTCCTCTCGCCATAGCCTCCACCGAAATAAAGAGTTCGCGAAGAACAACAACTCGCCTGCTCACCACAAGATTTAATCATCAAGATCTTGTACGAGGAACACCTGGGGGACCGAACCCCATCACAACTCTGGCGCCACTTTCAGTTACTTGTGAGTGAGCATACCATGCTGGACGCCAATCTGTGGGTGGTGTGGTCTGCCAAGCTGCCTGCTGACCTACAGATCCACCTGCTACCACACTCATTCAAATCAATTGGCTCTCTTCTCCACATCACCGGCAAACTGTACTCATTGCTACAACAATGCCAGCCAGCTCACTACCCCGCTTACCGGCCGTCCGCTGGCAGAGGCCAGGCTCGCTCCGCCTCTGCATCTTCAACATCGCCTGGCAGCATCCGCTCGCTCTCTCCACTGTTCGTGCACTCCAGGATCGGCCACGCACCATATGTGCCGGTATACATGCCAGAACAAATTGATGAGGACAAGCCTCCTCTGCTGCCACAGTCACCACCACCACCACCACCACCACCACCACCACCACCACCACCACATCCAGCTCATCCGTACTGCTGGTACCACAAGATTTTTGGCAATAATGCCAAGAAGTGCCGGTTACCTTGCCAGCACCCAAACGCCGACCGCAGGACCTGAAAGACGCCAAGTCCTGCAGGGAACCTCATGGGCATCCTCATACATTGCACTCTGTCCACTCGTCCACCCTGCTGAGCAGTCATTTGTATGTGACTGTCATTTCGTTACAGCTTACTTTCCTAGTTGACACTGGTGCTGACATGTCTGTCATACCTAAATTGATGGCTCCCCCGTCTTTTCACCGACGAGGTCACTTCTATGAGCTGTCAATGCATCAACATTATAAACCTCAGGCTCTGTCAAAGTTACGGTGCACCTATCTCATTCTCTGTGTTTTCTGTGGACTTTCTACGTTGCCGACACTGATGAACCTATTCTCGGTATGGATTTTTTGTCCCATTACAAACTCTCTCCGAACATAGTTCAGGGCTCAGTGCTACACCATCCCACTAATACTCAGATACTGTGCTCCCGCACTTATGTTCCCCGCAACATGTGAGTTAGTACGCGAGTGCTCCACCCTTGTGGGCGGCACTGACCTGTGTAACTAATCTACTGTCAAAATATGACTTGATGGCACAGCTCCGCTGGGACAACAAAAAGCCAAAACAACACATCATACACACCTACAACGAGCTCATCGCAGCTTGTAACTCGCTGCTAAAAATGCAGTCCACGGTTTCGCCACTTAATTGAGCTTCTCCGGCCAACACCAGCTCGGACACTCATTAGGTTAGTCCAAACACATTAAACGCTTGTGACGATTCGTGTCCAGTAGACTCAGCACCCCCGACTCACTCGCCACGTTCAGTGCCTTGGGTTTCAAACAGTGCATCTAATGACAGTCACGCACAACGCAACCATGCACACTATGCAAGCAGCCATCCCACATGTTAATAAACATTCCCCCTCTCTCACGCGCCAGTCACGTTACTCGGCGGCCATCGCTGCTCCATGCGTGACGCAAACGCCGCTCTTGTCCACACTGGTTACCAAGTCCAAGGTCGACAGCAGACATTCCTCGCACGTTCCAACCCGCTCTGCGCTGCGCGCGTAGCCGCCCTTTTCACACAAGCGCACGCCGCACTCATATACTAGGCATGTGACTTTCGGGCAGCCTTTTCCCACTTGCACTAACGGCTATGCCTCATCGCGCCCTACTCGTCCAAAAACTTCACGTCAGGACAATGATCAGTCTTTTGTGCAGTTCTCAGTTTCCATCACTGACAGAATGACATACAAGTTAGTTACCACTGCTTGGACTCCTATTAGGCACAAGGTTATACTCGGGCCGGTGAAACATGTCATTTGACAGCTCGCGTGTGGTTGGCTACACTGAGACTGCGAGGTTGCAATAGCTGCCACCGCACATGCTCACAACTCCGAAGTACATTTTGTAAATGTAAGCTACAATCAACGTTTATACGTAAGTGCAACAAAGTACATTTTTCTAACAATGGAGAGAATGACGACAGAGACTAAGTGTTTGATAATATTGAAACCGGGAAATAAAAACACTCGAAGTTAATGACAATATCTATGAAAAGTTACAGTAATAGCTGCATGTAAAATGTCATATAATAATGTAAATCTAAGCATACCAAATAACACGCTATCCACACTCATAGAAAGAAATAAAGCAAAACATGCATAGCCTACCCGATTGCAGAGAGGAATTCTGTAAACATTTACACTCACCAATTTACGATGTCAGTGGCGTAATTCCATGCAGTTCTCCTACACTATCAATGGAATCGGTGCCAAAACCGTTGTCTTTGTCATCATCATCGTCATCATCATCGTCATCGTCATCATCATCATCAAGAGAAATCATTAATTGTTCATTTTCATTTATAATGCCATCTATAGCCTGTGCTTCTCTTATCAGTTTAGCAACATGGTCTACTTTTTTTTCCTCCATGAGGTAGCGCCTACAGTAGCAAGACCTTCACGTAGCAGTCTTTCCACTTCTGTTATAGTAAAAGTCTTGTTGTTACCCCCAATGTATGCCTTGACTTCTCTCCAAACCAATTCAATAATTCAATTGGATTAAAATGACAGTGATAAGGCATTAGCCTCATTACCAAGTGACCCTGTTTGCTTGCAATTTCATCTACACGTATTTAGACGTCACAGGCTTATTTTGTTTAACGAGTGAGTATAACAGCAGCTTTGTCATGCTCATGTCCGCAGCAATGTCTCTCGCCTGCAACCACTGCACCATAGTTTCTTTACGGTCACTAGTGGTCAGAGTTTTATCTAAAATCACGGAATGGTACGGTGCATTGTCCATCACAAAAACTGTAGGAACACTAAACTGTAGCAACAAATTTTTAAACCACTGTAGAAACCATAGGTGGTCCATATCCTCATGACAGTCACCGGTTTTTTTTCGATCGAGACACTAGAAGTCCTTCAAGCACAAAGCCATCCGAAGATCCTGCATGGGCCACAATTAATCTTGATCCTCTTCCTGTTGGCTGATGACCGCTGCTATTCGGAGTATCATCTGTCCAGCATTTCTCAACTGAATCTCCAGCGGTGATCCAGGTTTCGTCTAATCATATGACTGAGCGTATGTCCTTTCCTACAATTTTGTGTAAGAAAATGTTATGAGCTGCAAAACATGAGCTTTTTCTAGTAACAGTTTTCGTCCATCTAACTTTTTAAAATGGAAGCTCACACTTTTTAGTATCATCTTAAGAGACTTTTCCCCCTGAGAAAAGTGCACTTTCTTTTAAAGAAATTAGCAACTTCGCTATTGTGGGGTATTCTTTCCTTTATAGTATCCGTTTATGTGCTGAAGAATTGCTTCGGACTGGAAAGAATCAATATCTGTAACAGGATGAGGCTGCTTTTTTTTCTTGCCCGGAGTACTTAAAAACATGCTGTTTCTTCCACAGGGGCTTTCTTCCATACTGTTTACTTCACAGTCTTGAAGTAGCACCCCTTTCCTTATAAATGTTCTTTCATTGAGGCTTAGAGTTTTTGAGGTACGCTCTAAAACTTTATCGGCAGGAATTAATGCATGTCCATGAACAGAAAGAAATTCTTTTTCTTGCTCATAAAACTCACGTGTCCTCCAATTCCAAAGACTATTTAATGGCACTCCATGATGCAACGGATTGTTGCTTGGTGAACGACAGCGTTTTGGTGACACTGTTTAACAAACAAAAACTGTAGTCGAGGCCATAACACAACAAAATAGTATGCATTCACGCACAAACATACAATGTTTACACGGAAGCCGGCAACGTGGTAGTGTCGATGCCGTAACCGGCTTTTGTTCAGTGCTGGTATTGGCTCAGAATATGCAGCGCCTCCTGTTCCTCACTTGTTTATTAGTTATACTACCAACTCTATGGCGCTTGCGGAGTTACCTTGAAGTGACATGTTTCAGCGGCCTGGGTATAGATGCCTCAACCCTATTAAGTTGCACGCACCCCGGCAGCAAATTAACGAACTTTCGGAGGCAGGTATTCTGCAATTGTCAGACAGCAATTGGTCTTCACCGATTCACCTCACCCTCAAACACGATGGTTCTTTCTGAAGGTGTGGTCATTACAGATGTCTAAACGGTCATACCGTCATGGACAATTAACCTGTGCCTAACATACATGATTTCACTCATATGTTATCGGGCACTACAATCTTCAGTGTTATTGACTGTAAACGTGCCTACCACCAGATTCCCGTAGCGCTGGAAGACATCCCTAAAATAGCTGTTATCATGCTGCTTGGTTTGTTCCAATACAACTTCATGCCATTCAGCCTGAAAAATGTGGCGCAAACGTGGCAGCGATTCATTGACTCCATCTTATGACAGTTCGAGCTTTGCTTTGCATACCTGGATGACATACTCATTTTCAGCAAGTCGGCTGAGGAACATAAAAATCATTTATCCATGGTCCTCCAGACCTTGAATTCCAATGGCATCCAATTGTGCCAGCCTTCTGTCACTTTCTTTGGTTACACCGGCTCCACCGATGGAACACAGCCTCCCAAATCTCGCTTGCAGGCCATCACACAATGCCACCCCCTGCTACTTACAAAGAACTTCGACGTTTCCTGGGCACAATAAACTACTACTGCCGTCACCTGCCCTCTTCCGCCACAGTGCAAGCCCCACTGACAGACTCGCTGTCGGGTAAACTGACTTCAGGACTCAGACCCATTTGCTAGACTGCACCTATGCTGGAGACCTTCCATGCACTAAAGACTTCTTTAGCTCACGCCGTGACACTCACCCACCCCAACCCCTTGGCCGAGTTGTTCATCACTGCAGACACCAGTGACATCACGATGGGAGCAGTACTACAGCAACGCAAGGCAGACACGGTTTCCCCTCTTCATTTCTTCTCTAAAAAACTATCAACAGTTCATAAGAAATACTCCACTTTCGATAGCAGTCTACAAGACTGTAAAACACTTCTGCCCCAACATGGAGGGTTGCTTGTTCTTCATCCTCATGGGTCACAAACCACTCGCAGCCGCTTTCTGCAACCCCCCCCCCCCCCCCCCAGAGGACCCACCCCTCGACATTTCCACCACTTTTATCTAGTCTCCCAAATTCACAACCGATGTTCGCTACATCAAAGACATGGACAACATCGCCACAGATTTTTTCTCGTGGATCAATACTACTTCGCGCATCATAGACTTATCCAACCTGGCTGCCCTATAAGTGTCCGACGAGGAATCTCAAGCTCTCCTCGTGGACCCTCAAACTTCCCTTGTGTTTACCAAAGCTAAATTCCCCGGCGTTGTGGGTGAGATGTGGTGCGACTCTTCTACCAGTACCTTACGCCTGTTGCTCCCACTCCCCCTGCACCACCATGCCTTCGATGCGCTGCATAACATCGCTCACCCTGGTGTCCGCGCAACTACACGGCCCATCTCTGAGCGTATCGTTTGGAAAAATACAAAACAGGACTGTCAGACCTGGGCACGCAGCTGTGTCCCCTGTCAATGCAACAAAATCAGCCCCCACACCTCCCCACAACTGGGCAGGTTCGACATTCGCCCAGGACGATTTCTCCATGTACATACCGTTGGAGGGCCACAGATACATTCTATCCACAATCGACCACATGTCCCACTGGGTAGAGGCAGTTCCTTTACCTAACATCATGGCTGAGACCGTGGTCAAGGGTTTCATCTACTCATGGATTGCTAGGTTCGGTTGTCCGACCACCATCACCACCGAGCAGGGTCGGCAGTTTGAGTCTTCCCTGTTCACAATTTTATGTAAAATCTGCGGCATAAATAAAATTCATAACACGACCTACCACCCACAAAGCAATGACTGCCTCTGGTCCGAAGCCCTTCCATGACTGCTCCTCAGCCTCCACTCAACTATCAAGCCCGACTTACGGGGAACTATCTTAGAATTCGCTTTCGGGGAGAACCCCGTCCTACCAGGGGAATTCATCCAACCTCAGGTACCCGAAGATTTCCCCCCCTACCTGGATTTCATAAGTCACATGCGCACTCACTTCAAACATGCAAGCTTGCACCCACCTATCAGCCACTCCCCGCCAGACACTTACGTGCCAACCGCTCTCAACACTTGCTCCCATGTGATGCTGAGAGACAACTTGATCCGACAACCTCTGCAACCACTTTACCTCGGCCTCTTTAAAGTCCTCTGGTGGAGCAACACAACTTTCGTTACACCGACTCAAACCAGCTTTCGTGGACCGCGACGCCCCCCTGCTAGCTCAGTCAGATTCATCAAACGACTCTCCTGCCAGTCTCTCTCCCGCCATGGAGTCCAACAACATTTCTCCTTGTGCCAACATCCCGATTTTTTCATCCAACGCCATTTTCGGGTTTCTCGGATATGTCAACCTCTACCCGGTGTGTGGGTTTCGCAGTTACCTCACCGACTTAGACACCCTCTCCTATAGTCAACCTGCTCTGCAACGTACCCCCCCACACCACGTGGACGACATTTCAATCGTAACTCTTGACGACCGAGTTCTCATTTTACTCACAGACACCGCGACCTCACCACCCAACGACCAGCTACACTTCAGTGTTGCGCAGAGCCTCACCCTCCCTTGTGAGTGCGACCCGATGACAATACGTGTCTTCATCTCGCCGGACAGCTCGGTTAGAATCCAGGCTTGCCACAACTACATCCTGCCACCCGCCATTCTGCCCGCCTAATCACGAGCCTGCCGCCGCATCGTCCGCCCTCACTGGTTCAGTGACTTTGAGGTGGACCTGCCTCCCGTCGTTCCACCTCCACACCCTGCCCCGGTCGAGGTGGAGGTCCCGGTTGTGCATCTACCATCTCGTACAACCACCAACTGCATCAATGCCCACACTGTCTCCAGCCAAGATGATTCACCTGTGATACTCCGTACTGCGGGGAAGGGGGGGGGGGGGGGGGGGGCTGTGCTGTGTGGTGTCAATAGGTCAAATCGACCTTGAACAACATGATCTTTGATTGAGATCAGACATTTTCGAACTGCCATGTTATTCTAACAGTCTGCATTTATGTCTCTTGCTGTGTACACGTTTACAACTACTGTGGAAATATATATTTATGTGCAGATATTTGTGGGACAGTTTGTTCAGTATACCTCTACACGCATCCCGTTCCCATAGTGGATTTACAGATGGAAAGAAATGTTACTGAAATTCTAGGCTGTTACAATACCTTTCTCAGTGTGCTTGGTATAACAAACCAGAATATGTTAGCAATCAAGAAATCTCTTTCTACTACTGGCCATGCTCCTACTGACTGGTGAGGTTCTCATTCTATTTGAACCATAAAGAGTCAGCTGATGCCGTTGAAAATGTTATGAAACATATAAGTTCCCTTCAAGGCTGTTCTTCTCATGATAACCTTCACAATATCTAAAATTTATCTACCTGGAGAATTAAACATCAAAATAGTGCATCAAATGTACATAGAGGCATAGAGCTCCCCCCCCCCCCCCTTTTTTTTGTCTCCCAGGTCAGATACTTACTCTGAATGTGAAAAATTCAAAGCAAAAAAGAAATCCCTTCCTGCAAGAAAACTTAATTATAACAGGAGTGCAGAAGAAGTAGATAAAGAAATTAAGTGGCTAGAAACTTACATAAGGAGAAGACTGAAGTCTCCTGTCAATGAAAACATGGAGTTAAAATTAAAGCTAGGCAAAAACATGAACACTGGCAATAGGTATAGATTTTATGGAAAATGTTTCAGTGCATAATATTAGTGGTAATGATGTACACTACAAGTGACACATATCTTTTTACATGTTTAATGCGCTTGTTCTCCTTCCAGGAGCTGATGAAGTTGCCCACTGTTGTTTGACTTCCACTTTTATCATCTTGTTTTCTCAGTTCAACATTGCCACATTTTTAGTGATACTTGCTAGGCCAGAATAAAAGTTGTCTTTATTTGCTTCATCCGCTCTATGGTTCATCAATATAACAGATTTGAATAAAAGTAATCTTTTCCTGTTAGAGTGCACAGTTACATGGAATGGGGTGAAGATGTGAGCTTAATAAATCAAAAAGCCCACACTGAAACAACAGTGATTGGAATGAACACATCAAAAGACGCTGCGTAAAACCTAGTGCCTTCTGTGTCATCGAATATTCCCAAGACAAGTTCAAATCATAGCCTTCATTTCTCGGTAAAGAATACAGAAAGAAATAAACATTGAAGGTAAGACAAATAGAAGAAATGGCAGTTGACAGAACTACTTCTAGACCTATCAATTGTTGCACCACTTGCAACGGCTCTTGGGAGTCCTATTTAGTGTTGGGGGGGGTGCCATTTGCAGACTGGAAAGCACAAAAAAAAAACATCATTTTCAAGTTTAATTCCTCTCTCTGAGGCAAAATATGACGACTTTACAATCCCTTAAGAAATTCTGTTCTGAAAGTGCAAAGGTCTATTTTTCAAAATTACATGTAGTCAACAATGAGTAATTTGGTGTAGAGATTACATTAATTTCATCAGTCTCTTATAGGCATTTTTATGTAATATCCCACAAATGTTGTTTACCTCTAAGGCAAACACTTATGTATATGTAATACGTTCTATTAAGTGGACTAGATTGTTTTGTTTGTAAACATGTAGGACTTGACTTTTCATTTTTAATAAACAGGACACTATGACATGGCACTCACTTCAAATGAAGAGTCTGTTAGAAAAAAGCCTTGAGAAATCCTCTAAAAAAATCATTGTATGTCTACCATGCTTAATCTGCTGCATTTTTAACTCCAAATTAAATTACAGCACAATATTAAAAAGTGTATTTTGATCCTTTTTCCCTTGTACCCTTCACTTATTTCATAATTCTGTAGAATGTTACATAATACAGACCACATCAATCACTAAGCTGTATGCTTTACAAAAGTGCCATAAATGAAAATAATTTGGATAACTGTGACTGTGTTTACTTATTTTATTAATAAGAGCATTGCCCACAGGGTCATACATATGCTTATATGGTTGCAAACAAATATATTTTTCCAGTTACACAGTCAGCTGCAATACATCACTATGTACTTCATATTCACATAAGAGAATTGATCCAATTAAGTCGAAAACAGTCACCTATGTACTGTATGACTAAATGCTTATTTTACTGTTAAATTGTCCATTTGTGAATTAACAGTCATTCATAATCCCTGAACACAAAAATTTTAATAACTGATAAAAGGGATCTCCTTTTGCCTTCGAAATTAAAATGTTACACAAAACCTGTGAATAAAACTAATGTATGCAGCCATGCTTATTCATAAATGAGATATGACACTTACCCCATCTGCCATCATGAAATGAACTCCCAAATCAGAAGTCTGTGCATGTACAAACTCAGTGAATGCCTCTATATTATTTGGATCAAAAACGTCACCATTTCCATCAGTGCCACCAACTCCTTCAAAATTTAAAATAAACATTAAATTTATAAGCAGAATTTGCCCCTCAGGTCTTAAACTTACAAAAAAAATAATACAAAATATTGGCTAAGCAACTAATGACAAGGTCAACGTCATTTTCCATGCTACCGATTACTGTAGTAGATCAGAGTGAGAAGCTGTTCAGTCATCATTATGGCGAATCTCAAGTTTCCTGATAAAAGCATAGTATTAACAGACGTAGACAATTTTTTCTGTTCAGAGTTTCTACAGAATCCTGATAAAAACATAGTATAAACAATATTTATAATAGGAATTCAAGGACTCCAGGTCTTCTATGGGTATGTTCGCTCCTTCCCCAAGTGTTTTAGTTGTACAAACTAAAACACTTGGGGAAGGAGCGAACGTACTCACAGAAGATCTGGAGTCCTTGAATTCCTACTATAAAAAATGGCGATTATGATCTAATCCAACCAAGACTGAGGTGTATGTTTTCCACTTGAACAATAAAATGGCCCAACAAGAACTGAATGTGAACTTCTGTGAACAAAGAGTCAAACACAACTTCAACCCCAAATACCTTGGCATAACGCTAGACCGCGCCCTGACTTACAAAAAACATCTAGAAAATATAAGCCAAAAGCTAAAGAGTCACAACAACATCCTGACAAAATTGGCTGGCTCGACTGCCGCAATAGCCCTGGTATATCCTGTTGCCGAATATTGCTCTGCTGTCTGGCATTCGAGCACTCATACTAAGAAAATCGACGTCCAGTTGTACGAGTGTATGAGGATAATAACAGGTACTATTAAATCCACCCCAGTCCCTTGGCTGCATTCTCCTAGCAATATTCCACCTCCACAATTGAGAAGGCAAGAAGCAGCAGCAAGAGAGTGGCCAAAAATTCATGACTCAGATTACCCACAAAATCTACCAATCCATGATGTTTTGAACGAAATACCATCGACCCGCTTGAAGTCACGGAAGCCTATATGGGTTAATACACAAGAACATCAACCTGACATCAAGGAGCAATGGCGGCACTTTTGGAATTATTCTGGAATTAATAAACAAGGTATCCAAGATCTTACTCTGGAATTACCGGGCTTTGACTTGAAGAGATGTACCTGGACTAAATTAAACCGTATCAGAATGGGCCATGCAAGATGCAATGCATATAAGTACAAGTGGGGTCTATGTGGCTCACCAGCCTGTGACTGTGGAGCACCAGAACAGAACATTCGCCATATTATTGAGGAATGCCCCTTAAGAAGATACGGTGGACCTGCCTCTGAGGTTATATATGTGAAGCCCTCTGCTTTGGATTGGCTGTGCAATCTAGATATCGAGCTTTAAATATATGAATGAGTTTCTAGTCAGGCTTGCCAAGCTTTTAACATGTAGTTATTTTGTCTTGAGTGTTTGTACTTTATCCTTTTGTGCTATTGCTTGTTTTTTACACATGTACTATTTACACATTGTTTTGTTTTATACATTTCGTTTAAATATTGTTGTACTTATATAAAATATTGCCGCTGTATTGCCATACACAAAATAAAATAAATAAGTATTAACAAACACAGGCCAATTTTTCTGTTCAGAGTTTCTACAGAATCAAAAAGCAACCATCTGTTTTAATGGAAAACCATATGAGAGATATTCAAAAATTTCACAGTCTAAAAAGTAACTAAATGCTTCAGAGATTCCTCCTCCCCCCCCCCCCCCCCCCCCAACACACACACCACAAAAAAAACCACACACACACACATATTAAATATTAATATATAAAATGATACATTTAGTCTTTTTAATACCCTCAGTGAGGTACGATTAGTGCGAATGCAAAAGAAATACCTGTCCCATTTTCAATTTCATCATCTGATGTAAGTCTTCAGCCACCCACTCATTTGTTAGCAGGAACGAATCTTCAACAAAGTATGACATCCCAGAGATAAATGAGAACGGTTCCAATCTCCCGCTTCTGACCAAGTTTCTTATGAGTTTTTCCTTGGACATAAGGCATATGCCAGAACTGGTAAGCCCCTCCCTTTTATTCCCAACTGGAATCCATTATCAAACAGTGCATTTATAGAAGCACTTTTCTTCAAAAGTCATACAGAAACAATTCAAGATATGTGCAAGGGTGCACTGTCATGAGGGAAGAGAAGTTCCTTCGTTTGAAGATGTGAACAACATTCAATCAGAATAATGGCCTTAAATTTGTCTAGTACTGAAATTTATTATTCTTTGAATAATTTTGCCCTCATGGAAAAAGTCTGTTAACACCGAACCACGGGAAAGCCACAAAACAGTAGTCATGACATTTCCTGAAAACAGAATTTTCACTTTCTTTGTTGAATTTTCACTTTTTGTAACCAACTGTTCCAACTGCTACTTCATCTCTGATGGATAATAATGAACACTCAACTAATCTAGTGGTATAAAACATTGAAGAAACTCACAGGAGTTGCAATTATAACAAGTCTGCTCAATCATGTGTATCTTTTTCAGTAGTTAACACCTATGATTCAACTGAGAAGAAAGCATTGTTCTTCGTGCAAAATTTGAAGGACCCAGGCTGATGAGATCTTTGAAATGTCAGTGAGCTAAAATACTTCCAACGACCAGTAACTGATGATATTTTCTTCACAGTTTCATTGGTCATAGTGGATTTTGGGCACTCTGATGGTTCGTCATCTTCAATGCACGCATAATACATTTCGATTTGTAACACACCGAAATGTAAAAATAAGGGAATATTTTATGTTGATAGGGATTACATTATGTGAAACAAAGTGCTTTCCAACAAGTTTTATTTAATTTTCATGAAAATCTTTGATGTTAATACAGTCACATGAGCAAGCAACTAAACACTGATTTCTGAAAAATTACATCACACCAGCAATTATTTTCACGGGTAAAATGTGTAATAAAATAGAAAATACTACTACTACTACTACTACTACTACCACTACCACTACCACTACCACCACCACCACCACCACCACCACCACCACCTGTAAAATCTTATACCATTATTTGAATAACTAATGCAATCAGTGAGGTGAGGCAAAACATTCATACTTGCTGGCAAAAAATGAAAGTGTAATAAAAACAAAAGAAGTCAGTTTCTTGTTCAACAATCAATTCTTCTCCTCCTCTCACCTCTTCAGCAGTGTGCAGCCAAGACGGATTTTTGTGCCAAATGTTCCAGCACATGGGTTAAAAAACTGTGATACATATTTAATAGTTACAATTTCAGAGTTCTTTATCAAGCACCATACTGATCTCACCTTGATCAAAAATATATTACCACGTTTTTGCAAGTGAAAGTTCAACTGGAAGAATGGTAGTTTTCTGTGGACGAAGAACCTCTTGTAGATGTGAGATTCTAAATATGGCCAACAGTCAAAAGATATTTGGAAAAAGTCAGCAAGTTGTGATGGCTATCTTTTAACAGTACACAGCGACTCTGAGGACTAGATCCTCGGGGTAAATTAATTTTCTTCAGATGATGGTTTTATTACCAAAAACAGTCAGCACCGAAGAACAGAAACTGCAATGTAGACTGTAACTTTTTATTCTCATATAAGGTACAAAATCAGTGAAGTGCCAACATGTTGCCAATTTTTTTTATTATATATTGGTTTCTATACTGTACATATCGTGGTGATCTAAAAATGATGCAACTACTTTGGGCCAAGGGATGTAAATTCATTAACTAAAACAATGTGATAGGAGTCTAAATATTATAGAAAACGTCAACAAACCTAATGACAATCAATAGGAGTACTGCACAATTGTTGTTTTGAGAAAGTATTTATGAGCATTTATTTCTGTCTTTTGTTCTTATTTTCAACTTGTAATTATTCACCTATCAATGCCTTCTAAATGCACTAGAGCAACAAAGCTTGCTCAGAAATATTATTAAAAAACTGTATCAGCAGAACTAGGTGAACTGGGTGAATATAAATTATTGGATGAGTCTATAATGGTATATTTTTACCAACAGAAACACATATAACTGGTCTGACCAGAGAGAGTAATTCTGACATTTTGCAATGACTTTTGATTGCATGTACCATCCAGTACAATACAGAAATGTTGTAACTATTTCATTAAACAGTATGACAGCATTGCCAACTAATTCTAACCAAGTTGTTTCAATATACAAGAATAAACAATGCTGCAGTTTGACAGTCACCAGACAGTCAGCAAGTTGTGATGGCTATCTTTTAACAGTACACAGCGACTCTGAGGACTAGATCCTCGGGGTAAATTAATTTTCTTCAGATGATGGTTTTATTACCAAAAACAGTCAGCACCGAAGAACAGAAACTGCAATGTAGACTGTAACTTTTTATTCTCATATAAGGTACAAAATCAGTGAAGTGCCAACATGTTGCCAATTTTTTTTATTATATATTGGTTTCTATACTGTACATATCGTGGTGATCTAAAAATGATGCAACTACTTTGGGCCAAGGGATGTAAATTCATTAACTAAAACAATGTGATAGGAGTCTAAATATTATAGAAAACGTCAACAAACCTAATGACAATCAATAGGAGTACTGCACAATTGTTGTTTTGTCACCAAATAAGATGCCATCAGCTGATAAACACGACTTCACTTGAGACATTTTGGGTGGAACACATCATTAGATTGCCATGATCATATTGGTGATCTGGCACATAAAGGAAGTATGTAACAAAGCTATCATGCCTCATTCAAGTACCAATCTTTGAATAGGTGAACATTATTATATTAATGTAAATTGTATACTTTTCCATTGATTAATTTTTTATTGCATCTTGAGGGTGTACGAATGTAACATCAAGTTACGTAAGTTTTTGTATCTTCAGTATGCTTACATCATCCAGCTACTGTCACAATGTTAGCATTTTCATTGTTTCTTCTGTTTATTTGTATGTAGTGTTTCTCCTACAGTGTACGCACATTTTCCTGAATGAAGGAAAGCAGACTAAGGCACAAGTTCCCAGTAACAGTGAGATGACTAGAGATGTAGCCTAAGTTCAGCTAGGAAAAGGATGACAGGGAAGTCAACAGTTCAAATCATCTGCCCCAACATTTTGCATAATAAATTTCAGAGAAAAAAAACACTTAACTCTAAGATAGCCAGACTCAGATTTGAAAATGGCTCTTCCTGAATAAAAGTCAATTATCTTAACACTTTTCACAACGTATTATTCCAAAAATTTAAAGCTGACTGCAGAATTATTCTACCACTGCCAACATATGTTTCAAGTAAGGACTATGACGATACTTTAAGAGAAACTTGGGCTCATGTCGAGGCATTTAGCCAGTTGTTTCTCCCTCATTCTATTTGTGAGTGGAACAGGAAAGGAAATGATCCTCCACCATGCACTATACAGTGGCTTGAAGGGTATGTATGTAAATGAGATTCTTCTAAGTGGTGTAATAGTGTAACTCTATCACTATTCTAATTACCAACAAGAGTTCATAATTTTTTTGGATTTGTTTTAGAGTGGACTCACTTGTTTCCATGTCAAATACAGTTTCAACTGCTTCCAATCAAATGTGATTGTGGGATGTTTTTATGTATTACTTTGGAACATGGGTAGCTTGTTATTCCGTTAGTGACATCAACAAACTGTTCTTTAGGCAATCTCTGTCATGAATGATAGCTACATTATTCCCAACAGTTTCTGAGATTACAATCATTGGGAATTTCAGTTTCTCAGATACGATTTTGACTACACTGATGTTATGTAGTATCCACTTTTTAATATCTTTTTATTGTTATTATTACCTGATTAATTTCTCCTTCAGTCAGCTCTTTAGCTACCTTTGCCTGTCAGTGTGTTGTTTGTGTCAGTTTTTGTGTGTATTTACTTTCATGTGAACTCCATTGTTGAGAGAGAGAGATGTATGAGCCAACATTGTTTGCATCACTTAATGAGCCAGCCTTCATTTTCATCTTCTTCTCCTTCTTTTCACAAGACTTATGTCATTTATATTCCATAACATAGCGCACAAAAATGTGTTTTTCATCCCCATAGCTTTATCCCCTTGTATGACTTTTTCTGTTAATAAGTCTCTAGTTTTTGTTCCTGTGCACTCTGTTTTCCATGAAAAACTACACCCTGGTGTTTTTATTTTGTGCCAAAATCATGTTGAACACGTAGATGCTGTATGTACACAACAAATTTCTTGATGCCACTGTGGAAGTAGGGACGACATCCTTGCAACCCGAAGAAAACCAGCTGAAACTGAAGTACCACTGAGGTACTATTGGCTGAAATCTTTAGTTTCCATGCTCATAAACTATTATTCATCTTCACGCATTAAGGTGATCAAGACTATCACACTGTCAGTTTCCTTTTTTACCTATGATTAAATTAAGCCGACTGTTTCACCCATTTTAAGTGATTTTGAAACTTATAATCAGATGTTATTGTCTTCAGTCTGAAGAGTGGTTTCATGTGGCTCTCCATGTTAATCTATCCTGTGCAAGCTTCTTCATTTCTGCATAACTACAGCAATCTACTTCCATTTGAAGCTACCTACTGTATTCAAGCCTCGATCTCCCTCTACAGCTTTTACTCCCCACATTTCCTTCCACTGCCAAACTGATGGTTCCGTGATGCCTCATAACAACTAACTGTTCCGTTCTTTTAGTCAATTTCTTTTTTCCCCCCATTTTTATTTAGTATCTCCTTTTTCCCCCATTTTGATTTACTATCTCCTAATCTGTTATCTGATTTACCCATTTAATCTTCAACATTGTACCATAGCACAACATTTTGAAAGCTTCTATGCTATTCTTATCTGAACCACTTGTTGTCCTTGTTTCACTCCCATACAAGGCTATACTCCACACAAATACCTCCAGAAAAGACTCTATTTTATACCAGATATTAAAAAATTCCTATTTTTCAGAAACGCTTTTTTGCTATAGCTGTCTTCTGTACTTGTGCCATCATCAGTTATTATGCTGCCTAAATAACAAAACTCATTTACACCTTTTAGTATCTCATCTCCTAATCTAATTTCCTCACCACTGCTTGATTTAATTCAACTACAATCGATTATTCTTCTTTTACTTTTATTATTTTCATATAGCAATCTCTTTTCAAGACACTATCCATCCCATTCAACTGCTCTTCCAAGTTCTCTGCTGTCTCTGACAAAACTACAATGTCCTCAGCAAACTTAAAAATTTTTATTTCTTTTCCTTGAGCCTAACTCACCTTTCAAATTCTCCTTGGTTTCCTTTACTAGTTGCTTAACATACAAACTGAATAATATAGGAAATACGCTACAACCCCATCTTACTCCTTTCTTTACTACTGATTCCCTTTTATGTACTTCAAATCGTATAATTGCAGTCTGGTTTCTGTATAAACCATAAACGGCCTTTCACTCCATGTACTTCAACCCTACTGCCTTTCAAATTTCAGTGAGTGTAATGCAGTCAACATTGTCAACAGCTTTCTCTAAATCTACAAATATCCTTGGAGCCTTTCGTGGTGGCAAGACTGCATAAAATCTGCTCAGTTTTCAAGCCATGTCAATTCCAATAAAATTCCCGAACTTTCAATGGCTAGCTCCATCATTGCCATCAGGAGTAAAACTACAGACTGCTGGGACTGGCACTATTTCCCGCTTATTTATCTAAGATTACAGCCGCTGGCAGCAATTAGAGAGGGTTGAAATGATATGTGCGTGGAAGGTGAGTTTGGCTATTCATAGCAGTTCCAGGCTGCCGTGGGACCGAGTGACATCAGGTGGCATGAGGGACCAGTGCCACATTTAAAACTACTGCTCCCACCTCCCTACAAGCACTAACTATCCGCCACTGCGGATGAAGTGGCAAAGAAATTAATGCCTCGTGCCACCAGGCCTCCCAGGCCTTATGGACGGCCGAAGACACATAAGGAACATGTTCTTCTTAGGCCCATTGTTAGTGCAATCAGCTCACCCACCTACAGACTGGCAAAACATCTTGCAAGATTATTAGCGCCAGAATTGGATCATTGTGAACATCATGTTGTAAAGTCACAAACATTTGTTGAAACATCTAAGAAAATGAAAATAGGTTGAAACACTGTAATGGTTGGTCTGGATGTGGAGTCACTTTTTATGAGGGTGCCAGTACAATACGCACTGGATCTTTTGGCCCAACAGTTTCCACCTGGAATCGTCAAGTTGTTCCGTCATGTTATAATGACAACGTACTTCTTACACTGCGATAAATATTATGAAATGATGGGTGGCACAGCAATAGGCGAGCCACTTTCTCCTGCAGTCACGAATTTCTTCATGGAGCACTTTGAGGAGCAGGCTCTGAACTCTGCATTGTTGCATTCATCTTACTTCCTCAGGTACATCGATGACACCTTCCTGATATGGCTTCACGTTGAAAATACACTGCAGCAGTTCATGGACCACATGAATAGTGTCCATGCCAACATCAAATTTACAATCAAGTTGGAGAAGGATGGTGATCTATCGTTCTCAAATGTTTCAGTTGTGTGGCTTGATCATTCAGTGTACAGGAAACCGACACACACTGATCAATATTTGAATGCCAGTTGTTTTCACCAGTCCTGAACACTTTAATACACAGAGCCAAAGTTATTTCTGATGACAACCACCTAAAGTCTGAATTGCCAGCTTTCCTGCCACACTGTGGGGCAACAAGTAGCAAGTTAGGACATCCACTGCAGAGACATGGATTCAGACCAGAGTTCTGGCCTGCCCCCAAGATAAGAGATATGTTGCACCCTGTTAAAGACAACATAGCTCTTCATTTACCTGATGTGTGACAGCATCTATATAGGCCAGACAATTTGCACTGTTGCAGAGCATTGTACTGAACACAAGAGACATATTAAGCAAAAGGAGCTCAACAAGTCAGCCATAGCTGAGAATGGCCTTGAAGATGGACACAGAAAAAAGTTTGAGAACAGAAGAGTCTTGGTTCATGCATCAACATACCGGGACTCGGTTATAAAGGAAACAGACGAGATTAGAATGAACGGCAACAATTTCAACACGGACCAGTGCTACACAATAATTAGGGCATGGGAGTGGGCTTTTGATGTCGAAAGAAAGCAACAGCTGGTGCTTAACACTTGTAGGGAGGCGAGGGCAGCAGTTTCAAATGTGGCACTGGCCCCTCGTGCCACTTGAAATAACTCAGTCCCACGGCGGGCCGGAGCTGCTATGATCTGCCCAACTCACCTTCCGCACATGCATTGTTTTGGCCCTCTCTGATTGGTGCCAGCAGCCATAATCGTAGGTATATAAGGTGGAAATAGTTCCAGTCCCAGCAGTCAGTGGTTTTACTCCTGATGACGACGGCGGAGCTGGCCATCGAAAGCTCGAGAATTTTATTGGAACTAACACAGCTTGAAAACCAAGAAGATTTTATTCTAAGTCTACAAATGCTATAAACATTGGTTTTCCTTCCTTCAGCCTATTTTATACAATGGTGTGCACTTGAAAAGGCAGCAACATAAAGCATTCTGCACAGAGAGAGAAGGATAATACTTTGTGGTTTCGCCTGTATGCTCTCTGTCTCGGTCCCACACCTCAGGCTACAGCTGTTGCCTATCCTGATAATTGGCACTACTAGGGTGAGAGCTACACTGCACCATTGTTGCTGCTTCTGACACTTCTATGTAGAATTTATATGCTCTGAAAACTCTGTCACTTCTTAATGTAATTTTTGTCATATTTGCTTTATGCCTCCCAAAATGAACACGATAGTGGCTACATAACCACTCATATCTAACCTAACATGAAAATAAATGCTAAATCTCATACCCGCACCCCGAAGTGCTTGCTAAAGGCTGATGCAGCAGAGTAATGCTAGTGGCTGGAGCATCATGGGGTACACTGCTTGTTGCCACTGTGTATCATTCCACCACTCACCTTCATATGTGCACACCAATAGAGGATAAGTCATAGGATCAGTATTGCCTTGCATGTTCCTACATTTCTCTAGAAACCAAACAGAGTCTCCCTGAGCATAGCCTCTTATCAGTTTATCCATTCTTCTGAAAGTAATTTGTCTCAATATTTTGCAACCATGAATTATTAAACTGATGGTTCGGCAGTATCCACAACTGTCAGCATCTGCATCTTTCAACTCTACGTCAAATTCTTCTCGCAGTATCATACCTCCCAACTCATCTTCGCCTCTTTCCTCTTCTCTTTCCATTGCCCTCAAGATTTTTCCACGGCACCTACCATGCAACTACTGCAGAATAGCACATGCAAATCAGAACTAATGGAAAGACTGATGATCAGAAACAGTTAAGATTTTGTCTAAGAAAACAGAGAAAAAGAATGGAAGAAATAGCTTATTTGAAGGTTAGATAGAAACATCACTTAATGGAGATATGGCAGGAATCGTCATCGAAAACTGAGCACAGTAAGTATGTTTGTTGACATCAAGTGAAAACATCCAATGAAAACTTAGAATTCTGATTTTTTGTTCACACACATTACTTTCTAGGCTATTCCCTCTATGTAAACCAATCAGAGCCATAACTGCCCTGTAAAATTATGTCTACTGCCCATTTCAAACTTTCTTAAACAGATCAACAATAACTGAAGACAATAGGACTCCTAAAAAATTATTGCCTGGCTGCAGTATCTTTACTGATAACAAATAGTGGAATTAAACATATGAGCCATCTACAGTCAGTTACTGGAGAGCCATGTGGCTTCCTGTGACCAGTAGGTAAAGAATGTAGTTTAACAGCTTAAATGGTGATCAAGTGCACTGCAAAATGTCAACGATGGGCTTTTGTTAAATCAGTGGAATGAAAATACCTCCAAGGAATGTAACACAACTGATAAGATCAAAATATTTGAGAGACAGAATTGCTGGCTAGTACTTTATCTTCAAGGCAAAATATTTAGTATTGCTGACAGACACAGATAAAAGTACACACACAATCCTAACTTTTCGAATTATTATTTCCTTCTTCAGGGAGGAGAGACAGGCAGACTGGGAAACGTTAAAAGGAAGGGCAGATCACCAGACCCCCCGCCTGAGACAGACCCACCTTGTCATCTCAACAGGTGAGCTTTCTAGCATTCTGGGGTATGACAATTATTTTAACCTTCCACAATCTATCTATCTCTCCTGCCTAAAGAAGAAACTAATAGTTCCAGTCTTCACTTTTGTATATGTCTATCAGCAGTACCAAATATTTCATCTTGAAGGTAAGTACTGAGCAGCAAATCTGTCTCATACATATTTTAGTTTTCTAGAGTGAATTTTCATTTTGATAAAAATGATACCACCTCAGATTAGAAATATCATACATATTGTTCTTAAGCTCTGTACAGAAGAGAAACAAAATCATTTAACTTTACAGTTACTGAAAGCTGATGAAAAAAAAGAAAAGGTATAAATTACATTAAGTGGTTGCAGGAACAACCCATTCCAAATCTCCCAAAATGTTGTACTTCAAAGTGCTCTGTGTTGCACTTTTCATGAAAATAAAGTTTTGACTTTTGTTTCCCGCAAGGCAAACTCAATTCCTGGCTTAGAGGAAACAGTATCATAGTGACAAAAGATACGACCAAGACTACGAACTACTAGATACTACTGGGGCAAATAAAATTAGGCCTACACAAGCAGTGAACAGGGTATTAAAAGAAAAGACTTTTTTGATTCTACAGTTACCTCTCTGTCATTGTGATCTATATCCAATTGAACTGATTTGGAACATACTCAATAAAAAAAAAAAATCACAAATAAATATCAATGATCATTCAGTAACTCTAGGAGACTGGTTGGTTGTTTTGGGGAAGGAGACCAGACAGCGTGGTCATCGGTCTCATCGCGTTAGGGAAGGATGGGGAAGGAAGTCGGCCATGCCCTTTCAGAGGAACCATCCCGGCATTTGCCTGGAGTGATTTAGGGAAATCACGGAAAACCTAAATCAGGATGGCCGGACGCGGGACTGAACCATCGTCCTCCCGAATGCGAGTCCAGTGTCTAACCACTGCGCCACCTCGCTCGGTTAGGAGACTGGACGAAACAAACTATACATCTTAAAATAATACTGAACAGTGATAAAACTGTCATGTTGCTTTAGCGACGATGAACTTTAAAGATCATAAAAAGGCAACATGAAAAAGTGATCGATCAGAGAACAAGACACATGATGGTTCAAAGATGTAGAGATGATCAAGACAACCAATCACCATCAAGCATGATTTCAAACACATTGAACAGTTCAAATTTGTGGGTGCAATGACAGCAACACAAAAGTAGAAGTAAAAATGAAACTGCAAAATGACAACAGAGCCTACTGCTACATACAAAACTTTCTAGGGTCTAAACTACTCACAAGGAGAACAAAATGAAGTTATGTAACATAATCATCAGACCCACCCTAACCTATGGAGCAGATACATGGATTTCAACTAAAATGGAAGAACTCCAGTTACAAGTATTGGAAAACAAAGTTTATAGCATCATCTTTGGTCCATACTATGATAACGAATTGCACAGCTGGAAGAGAAGACACAACACAGAAATCCACATGCTATTACAACAAGCAACAATAATCAACATAATATATTCCTGAAGATTTTAACGGGGAAGCCATGCGATGAAAATGAAAGAGGATCCAGTGGTTTCAAGACTATTGGTGGAGCAGTCATATGATAAGAGATCAAGGAGGAGATACAGGAGTACAAGGGTAAATCACATTAAAACAATATGCAATGGGATGGGTGTAAATAACTGGCAGGAAGCAGCACAAGATAGAAGCATTTGGGGCAACATATGAGACTGGCACAGGAGCATTGAGTTCCTTTGAAGCCGAGGAGGAGGAGGAGGAGAACACTGAAAGGTAGAGATAAAGAAAATGGTGAAGACACTGACATAGCAACATGTAACTAACCATAAGAAAGTTTTACTGACATGACAACAAAGTCTATTGAAAAAACAGATTTAAGCATAGCTGAATGACTTAATGTTTACTACAGGATTTATGAAGAAGAAACATTGTTAATAAGATAAAGATTTGTTCTGATTACTACAAACATGCAATATGCCCACTCATATTTCCCAATGTCACCAAAGTTTTAGATGGAGTATAACTACAGTCTCCCCTACTACAATGATGATATGCCTTCTGTGTCAACAAACATAAGTAGCCTTAAGTCTAAAAGTAATAAAGACAAAATTTAAAGTGAAACAAAATATATGTTAACAGTATCACAAAACTTGCTATTAAAAATAATGTAAGAAAAAGTAGGTTACAGGTTTTGGAGTATGAAATATGAATTATAATAATCAACCAAATTTATTTTATATTTTCTGTGAGAGACATTTCAAAGTTTTATTCCCCATCAGTAGATACATCACTCCTTATAACCTGATATGTCCACATGAGTAAATTTCTTGTTTTGTTTTCAAAATTACAACAATATAAACTTGTATTCAGCAGGGCATTTTTCATACAAAAAACAGTTCTACAAGAAAAAAATCGGTGCTCATTAGAGGTTATATGTTGAGTAACACAACTATTTTTTCAGACAAATGCCGGAAACTGCATTTTTCATTTTCACAATCATTTCATATTCACACGATTTAGCCAATTTTCCTTTTGAATTTTTCTTTTAATCAATCTTTTCCATATTCCTTAATCACTTTAGCCCCTCCAGTGGGCAAAAATTTTAATCATTTTTCAACAACTGCACACAATGTATTGCATGTTACTGATATATGCAAAATTTAATCTAGCTAACATGCACTAACTGCAAATAGATCAGGAACTGAAAATAAAAGTTTTTACAGTGGCAAATACAAGCTATAAGGTCACAATACAAAGCTGTATAACATCATGCCAAAAACTGAATTACATAGAACATTTTTCAAACTGAAATCATTCAAAAAACCTACTGTTTCACCTCCTGGCACTGAGTATTACATGCAATTCATTCTAATGTCCCAGAATATTTAATGTAACATATTACAATCTTTAACTGTATAATATTTGTTGTTCCTTGTACATAACTATAGTAAAATGAAAGAAATTTACTTCACAGTAATTTTACAATACAATCAGCTCTCTCAAAACATTATCCGATTACTTGCATTCACAGTCATACACATTTTAGAAAAGACCACGTCATGCTTGGACTGGTATTAAATTTATATATTTATTTTTATTCAGTTGACTGCCATGAGAAGTGAATGCAATCATACTTGTTCCAGCTAGCTCTAGCTACATAATTATTTGAATCATCAAAATCTGTGAGATTATGTCACCAGGAGTTTCATTGTGACTAGCACACACAGCAACAGTTTGGATCCAGTAGAGGAACAAACATAAACATTAGAGCATGATTTGCAAGTATGTTCTTAGTCTTCTGGAGTATATTTCCCTCAATTGACGAAACCATCAACTTTGAATGAAGTGTTCTTGAAATGCAGTTGTTCTGGAAGCTTAACTTCATAAAAAATCAGCACACCTAAGCATTTGTTTTCTTTCTGTTCTTCCTGAAAACAATTCTTAACTGCTTCCACAGTGTGCATATTGATTCCGTATGAGTGTTTGAGACCCTTTACTAAATTTCGTAGATGTGTTTTGAAAGGGAGTGACAACAATCCATACTTCAAGCAGTGTCTGTGTACTTTGGGTGACTTAATATTTAAGAGCACGCTGTCCAGAAGAAACTCATCATCATACCACATTCCCTTATTGTTTTTCAACATGCATTTCTTTATCATAGAGTCTACTATATTTTTCTGTTTCTTACTGAGTTTAGAATGATCTAAAAGATTTGACTGAACCGTCTCACACTTTTCATCTGAGAGCTGCTTTCACAGAAGCTTTATTTGAGCTATCAATGTCCTTAGTTTATTATGTAATTGCATCGCTCCCAGTTTCTTCCACTTTAATGTTCTTTTTAACGAAATTATTGCTGCGTCCAATACCATTTCATTCGACAAACTTTCCTTAACAGAAGAAACACTGAGCAACATCATAACTTCTCATTCAACATTTCCTTTGTCACAGCTTCTCTCTTGCAAGTGTTTTACAAGCAGTTTTCTGTTGTTGATACTTTTGATAGATATTTTGGTAAATTGGGAAATAAATGAGGAACTGTCCCTGGTTTTAGAGACCACCTTTGTCTTGGAATTTTAACTTGTTTACCATCAACGACAAACAAGTCTGCTTTTGTGTTAAGTTCCTCACCAAAATGTGAATCACACAGCACAATTGTCAGTCAGATCTCTAGATTTCCAAAGCACTGTTCTCACCCATTTAGAAAACTCTACTTTGTTTTTTGGAGGTCTCCCCTTACCTTCTCCGTGGCCAGATCTGCAAGCTGGAATGAAACACATAGGCATCTTTTGTTCTTCTCCTTCTTTAAATACAGGGTGACACAGAACAATGGGAATGTTTGAAATGAGTAGTGGCAAGTGGGCAAGTGGCAGCACTGCAGATTCGTGACAGTTAGTGAGTAAACAATCTGCCATTTCAGTAATCATGGATCAGTGGAATGGACAACAGTGAGCAATAGCCATAAAAATGTTTTATAAAAACAATGATAATTTGGTAGCAGCACACAGGGAGTTTCGACGTTTTTATAATTTAGGACATCGTGATGCTGTTCCATCGAAACACGGTTGCTAAACACGCAATAAAATATTGGATTAATAACTCTGAAGAGACTGGAACTGCCCTCAAGAAGAAACCAACAGGACGACCAAGAAGTGTGCATTCTCCAGCGAACATTGATGTTGTACATGAGTCTATCTTACGGAGCCCATAGCATTCAAGTCATAAGCAAGCAACAGTGGTTGGAATGTCCCAGGAGAGTGTTCGCAGAATTCTTCATCTTGATTTAAAATGTCATCTGTACAAACTACAGATGGAGCAACAATTGAAGGAAAACGATTATCGGTTACGATTAGGGTTCTGTCAATAAATGATAAAAAAATGAGGATGATGAATCTCTAAACAAGTTGTGGATGTCAGATGAGGTACATTTTCATCTCATAGGTTACGTGAATAAAAAGAACTACCGTTACTGGGCAAACACAAATCCTAATGACTTTCATGAGTAAAGTGACAGTATGGTGTGGTGTTTCATAACATGGGATTATCAGACCATATTTTTTTTGGAAATGAACAGGGAAACACAACTGTCAATGCCGATCGTTACGTGGAGATGTTATGAACTTTCATTACACCCGTGTTGAACAACTTTCCAAGCATTCAAGAAGCCTGGTTTCAACAGGACGGAGTGACATCACACAATGCATGGCAATCAATGGCATATGTGGAAGAATTGTTTGGCAACCATGTGATATCACAATTTGGTAACATTCCCTGACCCCCCCCCCCCCCCCCCTACGACGCCAGATTTATCCGTTTGTGATTTTTTCTTGCGGGACTACCTCAAGAGTTAAGTCTACATGACTTGACCAAGAACCCTGGATGTTTGAAACAGAGAATTCAGAATGCAATTCACAGCATCCCAGCTAAGATGTTGCAGCAGTCAATGAGTAATTTCACCAGCAGATTTCATAAATGTATTCATAGTACAGAAGGACGCCATCTAAAGGATGTAATTTTTTAAAAATGATAAATGCCATTAATGTTTTGTAAATGACAAAGTTGTAAGGTTTCAATTACTATGAATGCAATTTCTTTCCTTCATCACTTCTAGTTTTATTGGATTGTGGAAATGTTCCCGTTTTCCTATGTCACCCTGTATAAGTAACAACAACTGTTAACACCACTTTCTCACTGCAGCCTTCACCTCTGCAACATTCACTTATAACACTTTAAACAATCTCACAAAATAAGCACAGATGCTACCAACAAACATCCTCCAATATGGTACAAAAACATCAATTTCAGTCTCAAGCAACAGTGTTGCTCACAGTTCATGGGCACCCACCTGTTCTATACTACCCATGTTAACGTGCCAGGAGTCAGCACATTTTCTCTTTTACTTGCTATGCTTCTGCGTTAGCCCTAATTTCTCTGATTTGCTCATTGTGGTCACTTTGTGAGAGACGTGTGGGAGGAAGTAAAATGTTGCCTGACTTTTCTTGGAACATAAGCTCTCAGGATTCCAGCAGTAAAACTCATTGTGATGTACAGCAAGTCTCTTGTACCACCTGCCACTGTAGACCATTGAGCATTCCTGTAATTTTCTCATGCCTGCTAAATGAAGGGGCTGGCAGAAGGAAGTGCTGATCCTCAAGTTAGCAAGGATTAATCTGATCACTTTATCTGCAGTATTTTCAAATGCACTACACGATTGTAACTAATAGTTCTATATTTACTGCTAGAGAATACTGTGTACAATATAAGTTCCTATGTTTTATTACATTTCTGTTCTTTTCTTTGTATATAATCAAACATATAGGGTGATTTTTTAAAAAAGTTTATAAACTAATATGGTACACCGGACATACAATAAGGATCAGTAATTACAAAGGAGCCAGGGGTCACAAAGGCCGTCCAGGGTTATTAAGTGGCATTGCAGCTATTTAATCACGTTACAAATGGACACCCACTACAAGAGATGCTCAAATTTTGTCCAGATGCATTGCGACACACTTGACATTGATGCCGCATTGAATGGCACACCCTCTCAAAGGTACCTGGTGTAGCTCTAAGACATCCTGTTGCTGCAATAGTCCTGCCCACTAGGTCCTCCAGTGATGTAACATGTTTCATACAAAAGGCTCTTGAAAAAACCCCAGACGAAAAAATCGACTGGGGACAGAATGGGTGATCGTGGTGCCAAGCGAGTAGCCCACTGCAACCAATACAGTGGCTGGGAAAGGTTGCCTGCAGATGTTCTCTCACTTGTCGGCTCAAATGCACAGGGACTCTATCATACTGCAATCGAATGCAGTGAGGAATAGGCACAGAATCACATTCAGCATGTACAGCGGAACCTCTCTAGGGAAATCCCATATACTTATTGTAATCCCAGGTTGCAATGCCCAGATGCACTGGAAATGAAGTCCTTCATCATGTACAATACACTAGACAGAGAGTTGGGGGTACACCAGTGGAGTGGGATATGCTTTGTTGATGGCATACGCTGTACCCTTTCAAGAACACTCTCTTCTGCTGCAACTGCCCATATTGTTCATTGGTGACCAGCACCCAACTTGTGCACATGAAAGCAGCTGGTTTTGCATGATCAGTGATGTGGGGCAGCAAACAACGTTTAGCACAGCACCTGGGATATTTCACATGATACAATCACATGGCTTCTAATCCATTGAAGTTGGTCGCACCAAAAATTAAATGCATCATTTTGCGGTATGTGTAGCTAGCCATGTTACTACCAACACTTCCACAGCATGAGTGGCGATGGTCTCTGTATTTGTATAGCAATGTCATCTCGTGACCGTAGTGCCCTCTTGTGGCTATTGCAACACCCAGTTTCCATATGATTACTTATCCTTGTTGTACGGACGGTGCACACATTAGTTTGTAAATTTTTTTAAAATCACCCTGTATAACATTCATTAGCATGAAATATGCTTCTGTTTGTTAACACTTTCCTCCACCAACCTCTTCAAATAATCACATGATGAACCATGCAACTCTTCATTGGATGGTCTTTGTCTCTTCTATTATTAGTTGCTGAGGCTTCAAGACTGATGAAACTGGTGAACAGTGGTCAAGAATCAGTCAAACTAGTGTTTTGTAAGCCATATCTTTTCTAAGTAAATTACATTTCCTAAGGTTCTGTCACATTCCACTTTAGGTTACTCCGGACAGTTATTACTAGGTACTTTATGGTGGTTATAGTTTATAATGATTTATCTGCAATAGTGTCATCAAATCTGACAGTAATGGATCACTTTACCGACTTACATACAATGTTCCCTTCTTCTTATCCCTTTCTCACTACTTACAGGAGTGGCATTGTTATACTGTTTTTGGCAATGTCAGGGATAACTGGTTGCCAGATTCCCTGCCCAAAACCACCACTCCCCTTGGGAGGGAATGTGTGTGCCACACCTCTCTGTGTCTAGAGTAATGTCATGTTCAAGTTAGAGAACGTTTTCTAAATATTTGTGTAGCCTGTATCTGATGTGGAACATGAGGACCAGTCGGGTATTCATCTAGTTGGATGTGGGAAATTCCCAAAAAAAAACTGCATCCAAACTGACCGGTTGACAAGCCCTCGTCATTAATCTGAGAGGTAGACTTGACTGAGGGCGAGCCCACCTTCCCATATCCCGGAAGTAACAGTTTAAAATGCTCAGCTATTTACGTGGGTCCCTGTTTCTGTTACATTTAATTACCTTCAGGGTCACCTACCACCCTCTGCATCAACTGCTGATCCACTAAAGGTCTTTCTGCCTTTGGCTACAGTCTTCTAGCATAGTAATTTTCCTATACACAGCAGCATCACTTATGAACATTCTCACTGACGTCCAGTATTAACCACATCATCACTGATATATGTTGTAAAAAAAGTAACAGCCCTCTAACATTCCCTTGGGATACTGACAAAATTATTTTTAAATTTGTTAATTTTGATCCACTAAGAATGAAATGTTGAGTTCTACAGGCAATAAAGTCTCCTCTACACCTACACACTTAGTCCGCAATCCACAATTAAGTGCTTGACAGAGGGTTCATCAAACCACCTTCAAGTTATTTCTCACCATTCCTCTCTTGAACAGTGTACAGAAAGAGGAACACAAATCTTTTTGTACAAGAGCTGATTTATTTTATTTTATTTTATTACAATGATCATAGCTCCCTATGCAGGTGGCTGCCAACAAAATATTTTCACACTCTGAGGAGAAAGTTGGTAATTGAAATTTCATGAGAAAATCCTGTTGTAACAAAAAAGCCTTTGTTTTAATGATTGACAAGCCAATTTGTGTATCATAGGCGTGGCACTCTCTCCCCTACTTCGCAGTAACGGAAAACTCGCTATTCTTCTTTGCACTTTTTCGATGTCCTCCGTCAATCCTAACTGATGTGGATTCCACACTGCACAACAATACTCCGGAAAAGGTCAGATAACCATAGTATAAGCAGTCTCTTTAGTAAACCTATTGCATTTTCTAAAGGTTAGTAGTAATAGTAGCAGCTTTATTCATCTGTAGATCTCTTTTTACAATGATATAGGACATGTCAAAGTATATACAAGTTTAGAACAATTTAAAATAAGCTAATTCGTATACACATACATTTACAAACTTCTAGTTAGAGACAATCATTAGATTTACTCCTGGGTACACAATATTTTTTTTATAAATAACTTATTAAGTAATGTAATGCCACATTGTTCTCTCATATCTCACTATCAATCACTGCACACATTATATACACATTGTTTCATAACACACACAGACACACACACACACACACACACACACACACACAAACTAGTGATCTCTGGGCCATTTTCTGTACCACAACTTCCCATCTGCTATCCTGAAAAACTGAGTCAGCATATCTCTACAAGGAGTAAGATGTTCCATCAATAAATCACAGTCTTTGGTTTGCTTTCCCCTCAACAATATCTATACGAGCATTCCAATTTAAGTTATTTGTAACTGTAATGTTAAATTGACAGCCTTTAAATTTGTAACTTAATAGATTCATTTCAGTGCTCATGTAGATGACCTCATACTTTTCATTATTTAGAATAAAGTGCCTCTTTTTTCATCATAAAGAAATCTTGTTTAAACTATTTTTCAATTGGTTTTCATCATCTGATGACTTTACAAGATGGCAAATGAAGCATCATCTGCAAACTATCAATGTGGGCTACTCAGACTGTCTTCTACATTGTTGATGTGGATCAGCGGATGGCCAATAACACTTCCTTGGGGAATGGTAGATACTACTTCTGTTTTATTCAATGAATTTCTGTCAGTTACTACACCATGACCTTTCTAACCGGAAGTCATGAATGCAGTCATACAACTGCAGTACTCCATAGTACTCCATAGTATGCAATCTGATCAGTAGTTGCTTTTGAGGAATGGTATCAAAAACCTTCTAGAAATCTAAAAGTAAGGAATCAATTTGACATCCTCTCTTGATAGCATTCATTACTTTGAGAGAATAAAGAGCTAGTTGTGTTTCACAAGAATGATATTTTCTTAATCCATGTTGGCTGTTTGTCAATAAATCATTTTCTTCATGATAACTCACAACATTAGAACATAGTATATGTCCCAAAATCCTACTGCAAATCGACATTAGTGATATGTGTCTGTAATTTAGCATATTACTCCTATTTCTTTCTTGGGTACTGGTGAGACTTGCACAACTTTCCAGCCTTAGGTGAGGATCTTTCAACAAGTGAGCAATCGTATCAGCATACTCTGGTACAGAAGCTGGATCAGAGGGCCTTACCATTATTAAGTGATTTAAACTGCTTTGCTGCAAGGAGGATATTTACTTCTAAGTTACTCACTTTGGCAGTTGACCTCGATTTGAATTCTGGAATATTAACTTCGTCTTCTTTGGCGAACAAATTTTTGGAAAACAGTGTTTAGTTTCTCTGCTTTAGTGACACTGTCATCAGTAACATTGCCATTGTTATCGCGCAGTGAAGGTATTGATTAAATCTTGCTGCTGATGTACTTTACGTATGACCAGAGTCTCTTTGGATTTTCTAAGGATTTTGAGACAAGAGTTTTGTTGTGGAAATTGTACCACACTGAAGTTTGCACTAAATTTTGAGTTTCTGTAACACTTTACTGATCTTGGGGGGGGGGGGGGTGTTCTTTTAAATTTGGCATGCCTTTCCGTTGCTTATACAACAGTATTCTAACTTGTTTTGTGTATGTGGGGGATCAGTACCATCTCTTATTAATTTATTTGGGATATATCTGTGAACTGCAATGAATATATTTCTTTGAATTTAAACCACATCTGGTCTATGTTTACATAGTCAGATTAGAAGGAGTGGAGACTGTCTCTTAGGAAGTCTTTTTAAGTGTATTTTGTGTTTGTTTTTGGTGGATTTGGATGTTAAAGTCTTCAGTCTCACCACAACCACCTTGTTTGTCACTAATCCCTCTATGTGTCATGATGCTTCCTATTTGCTCAGGATTGTTTGTTGCTAAGATGTCAATTACGTTTTTGCAACCATTTACACTTTGGGTGAATTTCTTAATTAATTGTTCAAAATAATTTTCTGAGAATGCACTCAGTACGATTTTAGAAAATGTTTTATGCCTACCATTGACTTTAAACATATACTTCCATGAACATACTGAGGACAGATTCAAGTCACCACCAACTATAATTGTATGAGCGAGGTACCTGTTCGAAATGAGACTTATGTTTTCTTTGAACTGTTCAGCCACTGCCTCATGATCCGAGTTTGGGGTTCCTAAAAGGAACCTACCACAAGTTTTGATCCGATATTCAGTAAGCTCATATTCTTTCCACTAAATGACAGTGCAGAACAGTATTGAATGTCTCTTGCAGTGGGGAATCAAATGGACCCTCAAAGTGGCAATTTGTAAGCTGTCGACCATTGCTGCTGTACCAACGTAATAGTTGACAGGACAGTTTATTCAGACAATTGACAATGGTCTCATTTTACAGGAAAAAAATGCCCGTGCCCTTTCAAGGGAACCATACTGGCATTTTCCTGGAGTAATTTAGGAAAAGCATGGAAAATCTAAATCTGGATGGATGCAGATTTGAACTGTCATCCTCTCAATTGCAAGTCCAGCGTGGCAACCACTGCACCACCTTGTTTGGTATACAGACTTAAGATAACTTGCTCTATTTCTGAGGAGCATCTGGTATATATCTCTTGTTGTGTGTGTAGACTGTCTACAAAAGTATGTAACATGTTTATTGGGTTTCTGACATTTAAGATTTTCTTTTAAGCATAATGGCAGAGGATACTCTTCATTGTCAGGTCCTCAAGAAAAGATTTTTACATTGCTTTTTATTCTTTCTGTGTCAGAGAAAAACTGTCCACAACAGTATGTACACCCAAACATGCATACAAAATGTGCCACTTTCTTTATTTGCTTAGGAAACATTTTTCGATCTAATGAAGGATTTGTGGTATTGTTGCATATGTCTTTCAACAAAGTGGAATTTTACAAATCTACCACTCCTAACTGGTCTTATGATGGTAAACCCAAAAAAAGAGTGCAAAAGAATTTCCGTAATGTTGAGCTCTTGGATTCATGTTTCAAAAGACTTGAGGACTGAAACTGGTACAGTTAAATAATTTAAAAGTAATCATACGAATGTAGAACATTAAACATAAGTTGCTCATTTCCATTTCACACAAATGTAGCTTCTCTATTAATGCTCCAATTGTGTCACGCATGTCAACTTTTAGCTGCTTTTGTCACATCGAAGGCAGAGCAGTTTGCAAAATTGCACATGTTGTTTACCAACTAAAATGTGCCTGCTGCACAGCATTTTATATAAGAATGATCCCCACTAAACAGACTAACAGACTGAGCATATGAACTGGGCATGTCATGTGCTAGCCAAGTATGAAGGTGGTGGTGTAGTATTTGATCACAGACAGCACCTGTGCAGTGCCCTCAATACATTGTATGCGTCGGCCGTGGTCACAACAGTCATCTGTGTAGTTGCAAGTGTATCACATTAGAGCTAAATGAATTCACATTTGGCAAATCATGGGTGCTTGTATGGTGGGTGCTTCTGTAACCAATGTAGCCAAAGTATTTGGCATTTCAAAAGAAGGCCATATCAGAGATTTATATTCCACACAGGGAAAGTGAAAAACATCATCTATTAAGACACAATGCAGACAAAAGTGTGTTGAGTGATCATAAGAAACAACCACTGAAAACAACTGTGACAAAAAATAAGCTGCAAAAGTCACTTGTGACCCCTGTCAGCACCAAACCACGTATGGATATCTATTTGCAGGGAACTGCATCCCAAGTTGGCATTTCAAAATCACTCATCAGTGACACAAATGCCCGTAACATGAAAATACAGGGTGATTCAAAAAGAATACCACAACTTTAAAAATGTGTATTTAATGAAAGAAACATAATATAACCTTCTGTTATACATCATTACAAAGAGTATTTAAAAAGGTGTTTTTTCACTCGAAAACAAGTTCAGAGATGTTCAATATGGCCCCCTCCAGACACACAAGCAATATCAACCCGATACTCCAACTCGTTCCACACTCTCTGTAGCATATCAGGCGTAACAGTTTGGATAGCTGCTGTTATTTCTCGTTTCAAATCATCAATGGTGGCTGGGAGAGGTGGCCGAAACACCATATCCTTAACATACCCCCATAAGAAAAAATCGCAGGGGGTAAGATCAGGGCTTCTTGGAGGCCAGTGATGAAGTCCAGAACTTTTCCCTTTGCACAAACACCCATTCTCTGTAAACTGTTTATACCAACGTTTAATACACCACCTATCAGGAGGTTTAACACCATACTTCGTTCGAAATGCATGCTGAACAACTGTAGTCGATTCACTTCTGCCGTACTCAATAACACAAAAAGCTTTCTGTTGAGCGGTCGCCATCTTAGCATCAACTGACGCTGACGCCTAGTCAACAGCGCCTCAAGCGAACAAATGTACAACTAAATGAAACTTTATAGCTCCCTTAATTCGCCGACAGATAGTGCTTAGCCCTGCCTTAACTTGAGCAGCCAGAGTGTTGTATTCAAAGGGCCCCTTGGGTGCTCTAAAAGGTTAAATTGCTGCCAAGTATTATGTGACCATTTTGGCTGGCCAGGTCCACACAACGGTACAATATTTATTCCCCATCGGGGATGCAGTGTTCCAAGATGACTGAGCTCACATCATCCAGGGCTGGTTCTGTGAGGACAGGGACAAACTGCCAAATCTCTGACCGCCAAAGTGAAATCTCAATACTATTGAGCTTTTGTGGTCTACTTTGGAGAGACAGGTGTATGATCACTATTCATCTCCATCAAAGTTATCTGAACTTGCCACTATTTTGCAGGAAGGATGACACAAGTTTCCCCTGAAAACTATACAGGACCTGTATTTATCCATTCTCAGATGAATGGAACTGTTTTGAAAGGCAATGGTATTTCTACACAGTGTTAGGCATGGTAGAATGTTTGTTTCTTGTGTTTCCATATTTTTGTTCATTGCCAGCAGTTTCCCTGAAGTCAAGAGATGGGAACTTGCCCTCCAACATAACCCCACATTCAGACACCATCTGGGCTAAGCCTTATTAATTTACAATGCCTTACTATTATTATTATTATTATTATTATTATTATTATCATAATTATTAATCATTCTATTTTTATTCATTATGTCTTGTTTATTCTTTTCCTTTATTGATTTTTTTATCTTTGTTCTTTTCCCCTCCCCATCCAACATTTTCCCTCCACCTTCTTTTCCTTCTAGTTTTTAATTGCACTATTCAACTCATTTATCTTCACCTTAATCCATGTTTACTTCTCGCTCTACCCTCACCATCTCTGGACTGAAGCTGATATACAGGGTGAAAAGTATTTAAACTGACAAACTCTGGGAGGTTGTAGGGGGCATCAAGACAAATATTTTTCCCTAATATCATTTTTTCCTATGAGGAGTATTTAAACCGGTAGAGGAAGATTTCTCTGGCGGCAAATCAATTAAACCAACAAACACTTTTCCAATTTTTTATGACCAAGAGACAACACATTAACACAACCCAATTTCAATTACAGTAGATTTTCAAAAATTCCTCGATTGACATGAAAACAAAGGTTACACTGTCAGATCATGTACTGTTTGACACGGGCAAAAACCCCAGGAGTATCCTTAATTGTTCCTGCTACTGCTACTATCCGGGCAACCAGATCCTCTTCTGATGCAACAGGAGTTGCGTAAACAAGGTTGCGCATCTCTCCCCACACAAAAAAGTCCAGAGGGGACATCTGGGGATCGAACAGGTGATGGTACAGGACCACCTCTGCCAATCCACGTTTCTGGGAACCGTCAGTCCAGGAATCAACGCACACAACAACTAAAATGTGCCGGCGGCCCGTCATGTTGTAGGGAGCAGGACGTCTTCCAGCAGTTCTGGCAATGCTCTGGTGAGAAAATTGTAATAGTGCCTGCCATTTAATGGCCTAGGTAGCAGATATGGCCCAATTAAACAGCCCCCAACAACACCGACCCACACATTAACAGAGAACCGCACTTGATGAGCGCTAGTAACTGTGGCATGTGGGTTATCCTCACTCCAAACATGCGAATTGTGCATGTTGAAGACTCCATCAGACCCGAATGTTGCTTCATTGGTAAACAACACAGAGGATGGAAATGTAGGATGCATTTCACACTGTTCCAGGTACCACTGTGAAAACTGTGCTCTGGGTGGAAAATCAACTGGTTCCAGGTTGTGGACACGCTGTAAGCGAAATGGACGTAACAATTGCTCTCGAAGGACTGTTCGTACATTCATCCGATTCGTCCCCATGTTACGTGCAATTGCACGAGTGCTGACTGAAGGATCCGCTCCACATGCTGCAAGACAGCTTCCTCAAATTGCAGCATTCTTACCATGTGACGGCGTCCCTGTCCAGGTAATCTGCTAAATGACCTGGTCTCACACAGACGTTGGTACACAGCAGCAAAGGTCATATGATGTGGGATACGGCGATTAGGATATTTTTGTTGATAAACGCGCTGTGCAGCTCATCCGTTGTGGTGCACTACGTAGTATGCACAAATCATATCAGTGTACTCACTCCAGGTGTATCGCTTCATTAGTAAACAGACACAATGCACTACTACACTGGTGGGCAGCAGTTTGCCTACAACAGAAGAGTGTAATATGCCCTCTAACAAATGAAGAGTGTAATACGGCCTCCACCGGTTTAAATAATCCTCATAGGAAAAAATGACATTAGGGAAAAATATTTCTTTTGATGTCTCCTACAACCTCCCAGAATTCGTCGGTTTAAATACTTTTCACCCTGTAGTGCTACCAATGTACTATCTTTGATCTCCCATTCCCTCCAATACCTCTCCCTTCATCTTTGTCTGTCCTCATCCTCACTACAAGTTGGTGCTTTTCATCTTGTGATCTGAGAACCTGTCCTTCCCTTTTAACCTTACATATCTATTCCTGTTTCCTTCCCAAGGAAGGAACTGTTAGTTCTGAAACTTTGGATAATTTCTTTCCCTTTTACATGTGTTTACTAGCAGTGCTAAGAATTTCGCAGGGTAAGTTCTGGCCAGGAATGCTGTCTCACAACACAAACATAATGTCCACATACCCCAAAACTAAAGTGTCTACACCAGGGCTTCATGTCATCTTTTTGAACATCTGTAGCACATTCCATTCCCTGTTGGGATGTCACACTTTAATGAATGCACATCGTCAGTACTGGATGCTCCCCAGAATATTAAAATTTTAGTGTAATAGAGTGAAAATTTACCACACTTAATCACACAATTTCTATGATGTGATCTCCTTACCATAGTGAGGTTCAAATGTCTCACAGGGTCCAGCATAGAAATCAGACAGCCGAAAGTCATGATCACCTTTCAGCGTGAAGCCAAAACCCTTGGCTTGCCACTTCTTTCGCCACAATACGTATTCAGAGAAACCTCCAGGGCCAGCACAGACGTCGGCAAAATAAAGCAAGTCATGTGGCCCCAGCTGCGGTTTCTGGAATGTGAATTACAACAAATATACAACTGTGAAATAGTATTTTTTTTTATAGTGTGACTTGTAAAAAAAGTTTAAGGGTCCATTGTAATTCAAGTTGGACTCAAAATGTTTGCTGTAGCATGTCAGCCATTTGCTATTGCAATACTATATTTTAGCAACTAATTTTTATATACCTTCAATAGTTTCATTTTGTAGCCCATAGCACAAAACAAAATTTATCCAAAAGGAACATGAGATATAAACAGTAATTTCCTTTTCAAAGATTACTAAAACAGACACATACAATTAAATCACTGATAACAGGTGTAAAAAAATTAAAAAAAAACATTTAACAGTGTCTAAGTGCCTAAGTCAGCAGTGCAGATGAAAAATACAGTGATAGAATGAAACTTCATACGCTTCAGACAAAACAAAACTAAGTAAAACACATAACAAAGTTGGTAGCCCTTTCAGCAGGAAAGCATGTGCTTAAGTGCATGCATTAGTTCAGTTGGGAAGTGTGCCATAAAGCTATCTCGTGATAAGTTGGTCAGTAACTGTCACAACTGGCCTTTGCAGCCACAGACACTGGTATTGGGACAGAGTTTATCCCACAGTAGATTAAAGCCATGTGCAAGAAGAGATTTGGGTAGCTTGCTGCCCAAAGGAATACTATGATCTCATGTATGCAGTTCATAGATACAAATGTTGTGAGTGGATGAGCACTGTGCCACTGAAAGATAGTGTCTGGATACTGACCCCACAGAAATATCCATGAGTATGTACGATATCCAAGGTACATAACTGAGTAGTCAGACTTCCCTGAATCGCTACCAGATGTGACTTGGAATCACACCCATAGGCTCCCCGGTTGATGATGGTGGGAGTTACAACAGTCTCTCTCTACAAAACACTGTCAGAATGTGATGTTTCTTATGGGTGCCACATTTGTCACAGACACAGTCAAATGAGGTATTGCAGAAACAACAGTGACTATTAAAAATTATGTGCTACCACTTGTTAACAATCAATTTTTCTCCAAGCTCCACTAAATACAGCCTAGGGGACTGTGGAGTTAACTGTAGATTATGCCAGGGGACAGCAATTTAATGCAGTTTATTTCCCACTTTCCGTTACTTATGCCCAGGTGGCAAGCACAATGTCCCTATCACATCACATAGTGATCCTTGGTGTCACATGACAAGAACTCTGACAATATATGTGGGTTTACTCATATTCACATTCAGCCAAACATTGGATACTCTCATATTAGAATGCCTGCTTGTATTACTGTCACACAAAAACATGCAGCAGTCTCCATATCCCTCCACAGTAGTCCCTAGTCATCACCACACTGTGCACACCCACACATATTTGATCAGGCTTGATAAAAAATATCACATCAGACAACGTTAATGCACTTTGGTGGCCATCCTAACAAACACGGATCATATAGCTCTACTCATTTACATACCTGCTAACAGTATGCAAGAGTACGAATTTATGCTGACATGAGACTGCATTCCTTACAGAAATAGCTTGTCTTGGAAACAAAGTGACTGATTAACTGTGAACTTGATGAGAAAAAAAACATGTCTTGGAAACAAAGTGGTTGACTAATTGTGAAATGAGTAACTTTTTGGGCACTCATTGTAATCTGTCAATGACATTTAGCAAAAAAACCTGACATACCTCCTGTGATGGAGTATACAAAGTAAAACAAAATTCAGGAGCTATACAGGTGGGTCATGAAGAGATTTAGTTTTATCTCAGTGAAAGCTAATAAAAGCAAAACTTGCCTCCCTAACATATAAAGTATTCAGTATGGAAATAATACTGGTTACTATATTTGGTGGAAATTCTCATTCTCAATAAACTGATCATCCAAGTACACGTTATTGTCAACGTGCATGTTTCTAACCACAAAGAAAAAAAATCACCAAAATGTCAATTTCAACAATTTTCCTGGGATGAAATTTTTTTCCAAGTCTTCTCCAAGAAGTAAACATGATTGCTAACATTTAAAAAACTGAATATAGAATCTCCATCCATGAGAAAATCCATAAATTCATTTTTTTCTGTTTCTATAATGAATACAGAGATTGTCCAGTACAACTAGCATTCATTCTTGTATTTCTGATACATAGCCTCAGGCAGGAATTTTTTGAAGAGACATGAACCCCTGAGGTGACTGCACACACTTGAGAACAGATGCTTTGTTTAGTCTTCCCCCCCCCCCCTTTCCAGTCGTACAGTGAAGTATACTAAAGATCAAACGTTTGTCCTGAAATGGATCAAACGGTCCTGACATGAGGTTCTTACTCTTTTATGCCTCTCCACAGGCTCATGAGGAACATCTCCCACATCTCATAAATCCCACTCAAACTGGTGGATAGTGCTCAATGAAACATGCTCTATGTTCCCAAGATGTCAGTCTGTTTTGAAGCTGCTCTTGAGCACATCTAAAAAAAAAAGTATCGAATCATCAGCTTTTTGCAAAGTACTTTTTGGATTTTAGCAAGAGATTTTCTTCAAAATTTCACAAAGAGGACACTAGAACAAGAGGTTTCCTGGAAGATAAATGTTAATATGTAAGCAGCAATTTCTTTATAGTGAGTATAATGTTTTCAATTTAAGATGAACATTTTCCCATTTTAGCCAACGGTCATCATGTATATGATATCCCTTTACAAAATTTAGTGTGTACTATGATTCCAGATCAACAGAGCAAGCCACTAACTATTGCTTCTCATTTGTTCGTCAAAGTGAAGTAAAGCTTATGATTCTGCCATGACAGCTAAAGTAACAACCTTTTAACGGATTTCAGAGTCTCAATTTTTCTCAAGAGCTATCTCCTTCAAGCCCTGGGCCCTTATTCCTTTGCCTTTCATAGTACCAGCACCATAGTACATTTTGTCATATTCCCCTCCATCATCCTTCCTGCCTTCCAACCCTCCTCTGGAGAGGTTTACAATCACATTAAGGATTCAGTTGTTATGGCAGTGGCTTTGACTTTACTGTAAACTGAGAATCTCTGCTGGTTGTTCTGTATGTGTGTAGCTGGGTGTAGTAAAGTCTACCAAACTATTAGTTTGCATTTCTCTTTCTTACTATCAATTATAAAAAGGTTGTGTAAATAAACAAAATTTATATCTCTTTATAATTTCTATAAATCCTTTGATCACATTCGCAAAATGCTTGCAGAAAAATGCTTTAGAAAACCCATTAAAATACGTCAATGTCACAGCTTGTCTTCTTTAAATGAGATATATTTGACAGTAGTAAGACCTTGGCACTGGAAGTAAGGAAGATTAGTGTTTTACAAAATTCTGATGGTGAGATCATTAGAGACAGAGCACAAGCTCTGGTGAAGGATGGAGAAGAAAAATAAGGAGAAAAATTACTGTTTAATGACCCGCCAACATCAAGGTCATTAGATGATTTGAAATTATTTTCCAGATGCGAATTTCATGACATCAGCTGCAATGTGATTACGTAGGCTTTCCCAGCGTAATAAGTCTTGAAAGTCTCTTCGGGTTTGCTGCCGGATTCTAAAATCAACTTGACTCGATATTTCGGCGATCCAGCTGTTCGCCATCTTCAGGAAATGCTGCTTCTGCTGATGAGTCCTGCTGAGAACTGACGCCACGTTGCAAATCGACGTCCTACATAGGCCACCGTTCAGTACACGGCGCATGCGTCGCCCATCACGGTTTCTGCCTTCCAAAACAGGGAGGTGGCGCCGCCCTTAGTGAAACACTGCTGGCAACGATTTATCGCAATCAAGGCCACACCGAAGAATGTTCAGTTTTGATGCGAGATAATACAGGATTCCACGTTTTGCTTAGAGGACACCCATTGTCTCTGTTGTTTAAATTATCAGCCAACCTAATTTCAATCGCCTCTTTATAGACACTGTTTCAAAAACTGGAAATGTTGGCAACTGCAACAATTTCCTCAAATTTCATTTTGTGTCCCTCATTTAGGCAGTGTTCTGCTACCGCCTTTCATGTGAATTTCTGTAGCAGCAAATACAAGACCATCCAATGGCAGTCACTTCCTCAGTTGTTCTCCAACCCGCCTCTATCTGTGCACTCTGACCAATGCAATCATTTACTGTGCAGAATGCTATTAATTATGAAATGTTGGCTTCTATCATTGCTAGGATTAATGGAACTTTGATTACTACAATCAGCCAAGTAATGCCTGAACTTCAGCCCTCTTAATCAGCAACTACTTCGTATAATCGGATGAATATATTGCCAAGAACTATTATTATATGGTACATGTAATAATAGACAATTTTAATTTGTTGTTAGGGAGGTTGATCCTGTTCAAGAGACATTGTTGGCCCCATGTGTGGGTCATAAAAAGTTGCTTGAAAATTCATGATTCTTGGAACATCCCCCTATGTAAGTTGCTGTTGTCATGTGACACAGTAGTTGTGACACAAGTGTGTCATCTGCCCTTGAACTGTGAAAAGCAGTACATGATGCAGTAAGGTTCTGTCTGCAAAAACAGGGAAGAACCAAGCCTTTGCAACATAGTCTTGTTTCGTTCAAACAGATGAGCAATTATGAGGGGGTGAGGGGGTGGGGGAATAGACTAAATAGTGCTTCCAGAGTGTTGATACATAAGCTGGAAGTAACACATCAGTGGCACTGCAGAGCTTGCTATAGCAGCCAGAGGACCATTCACACAAATTTAAGATTACCATATAACAGTGACGCATGCCCAGTTCAGCACATTGTGAGGATATCTGTGCCAGATTACATGACCTACACTGCACAGGTACAAGCAACTGTGGCATCTAAAAATCTGATCTAAGACCACAGGAATCAACTGTTGGGAGTACGCCTCAGCTCAGCTTCCTTCCACAGCACATCATCATCTTGCATGTCTCCAGTAATGGCGTGAAAGGGTGAACTAGAGGATGAAATGGTGCTCAGCAGCATTTCAACAGGAGACCAGGTCTTTCCTGCATGTAAGGTGGTGCTCATTGTTCTATAAGGTACTGACAAAGAGAGCAACAATTTGCGAAACGTCATCCACAAAATTAATGGAATTCAGCCATAAACATACTCTGTTGGTAACTAAAATTTCAACTGCAAACCATCCAGCAATCTTCAGAGTGAGGCACTCCAAAGATGGTTAGCTGTAATATTTCGACGGGAAAAGTGGCCGGCCATCTTTGGAGCAAAACACTCCAAAAATGGTTGGATGGTTTACAGCTGAAATATTAGCAACACACCATGTGTAGTTACAGCAGAATTCTTGCAATTTTATGGCTCAATTAATAAGTCATGAGAACATCAAGATTCACTTGCAGAGTATACTCATTAACAACAGAGAGCTCCAAATACCGGCTACATGATTCGTAGCAACATCAGTCCTGATTCTCGTTCACTTGTTGTGTTTGTGGAGGAATGTTGAACAGTCACTGATACTTTCAGAATGTTCAGCCTGTTCTGTCAATCTAACAACAGGAAAGTGATGTACTTCTCTATCAGGACAGTGTTCATTGATGCACTTCATCAAGCCCTACATAATACTCACAGCCTTCACTGCCAACATGGTTGACTGATCTGTCTCTCATCAGTTATATGTGGGACATGGTAAATAACACAAATGAAGACAGATCACAATGTTGTTGTCATGACGTGTTTGGCCGTAATGAAAGTGGAAAATTGTTAAAGTATTACGTCTTGAATCCATTGCTTTTTTTAAAAAAAAAAAAAAAAAAAGAAACAAGGACATTCTGTTAGAAAAACAATATATTTTTTGTTTCTTTTTTTCCTCTCATGGCTAAACAAGGCAGGGTGATTATTACAGACTATTTTAGGCTACTATTACTGCTTTCGGTTTCATGAGGTGAGCTAGTTACACAGTGATCCATACAGTATATCACAGAAATCATCCTAACATGCAACTAATAAAGAAAATGCTGTAGAAGGTGCATAGGGGGAGTGTTCTATCAATACAGACCAATGCACCCTGGTAACAGGATATCATCCAGTCAACATGGCTGTGAAAGTTCAGCAGCATCCTTCACATGCGTATGTCTTATGACATCACATTTTTTGTTATTACCAGCATTGATACCTTTTCTGCATGCAAAGCATTTGAAAACTCATTCTGAGGTGACTAACAATACAAATTCAGTTTTAAGATATAAAGTAAAGCTTATAAAGGTTCTCATTTGAATATGCCTCAAATAGTGGGAGAAACACATTATTTCACAGATTATTCAAAGATCAAGTTCTCCATCACTAATTTATGTGGTTCTGGAGTGCTCTCTATTTTAGTGATACTCTGTAGCTTCAACCTTATGTACATATCCAGCCCATGTCACTCAATAAAAAGATACGGCACAACAGTCCAGTAATGCCTGAAACAAACCCCCATACGCTAGTGGTAATTATCTTTTCAACACTGATGGGTAAAGACCGTAGGACCCTAATTGATAACTTTTTCTTTGATGAAGCTCAAGGCAAAAAAATAACTGTTTACCCTGTAACAAATGCTCTCTCTGATAATGATGCACAGTTAGCGAGGATAAATACCTTAGCTCCTTACATATGGATACTCCTTAGTGGAAATCACTTTGAATAATTAATGACTCCAGACACATATATTTTAACAATAGTTTACATGAATTTATTATGAACCAAATGCTAATATATAATTTAAACTACTCCATGATAAATTCATATCATTATTTGAAAATAGCTTTCTGTTAAGCTACTCAGAAAGAACACTAAATAGTCATGTAAAACACTACAGAGCACTAGAAGGATTAAAGAACCTTGTGACAGTAAAAGGGATATGAATCTTTTGGCAAGAACAAATAGCAATCCTGCAGTAGTTGCGCACTACAAACTAAAAATTACAAAGAAAGGTTATTAAAAAATCAAAGAACAGAATCAGAATCAATTCTTATATGGAATGCAGTGAAACGAGACACGGACAACCAGAACCAGCCACAGAACAAGACAACATTACTATTAAACTGAATGGAAGGGCTATAAATGATGAGTCACAGGTAGCAAATGCATTTAATAATCATTTCTTAAGTATGGTAGAAAGCATAGGAACAAACAGATCAAGAGCAAAATTACAACTATATGTTGAAAATGTAACTTCCATAAAATTCATTCGTATGAATATCACCAACTTCTCCTTCTAAAATTACACAAATTACACATTCTCTCAAAAATAAAAGCTCATCTGGTTTTGATGATGTTTCCAATAGAGTACAAAAATTTGTTCTCATGTAATATGACCAGTCTTAAAAAAAAATGTGTAATGCATCACTAACTCAAGACATTTTTCCAGAGAGACTGAAATATGTCACTGTTAAATCCGTCTTTAGGAAAGGTGATACAAGAGATGTCAATAACTACCAACCTATTTCGCTGCTGACACCATTCTCCATACTTTTTGAGAAGATGATGCATTCTAGAATAGTATCTCACCTTATCAGAAATAGTATTCTTAGCAAATCACAGATTGGGTTTCAGAAGAGCTGCCCTACTGAAAATGCCATTTATACCGTTCACTCCCCAAGTGCCAGTTGGTATTTTCTGCAACCTCTCTTAGGCATCGGACTGTGCAAATCAGAGCATTCTCCTAGATAAATTTTACATTTCATGGGATAATGTCATATCTATCCAGAAGATTGGTTGGTTGGTTTAAAGGGGGGGGGGGGGGGGGGGGGGGGGGAAGGGACCAAACTGTGAGGTCATCAGTTCCTTGTTCCTATCAAAATAATTACACAAGAGAAATAAGAAAAGAAAGCAGACGTACAACATAATAACAGGAGAAACGAAAAACCAGAAGAACGACAGAAGGACAACCAACACTACTATGGACAAAACAGGAAAAGAAAACCACAGAGAGAAGCAAGAAATAGATAAAAGGGATAGAAACAAGAGAGCAGATGACCATGGCTGGCCAACCACGAGAATAAAAGGAAAAGCCATTCACTCTGTGACACATTACAACATCCAGCCTCCGTGCAGGAGGGAGCCGTGTGTCACCTAAGCACGGATAATGTGGAGTCGACAGAGAACCACAAAGTCCCTGCGAGAGGGCGCATGGAGGTCTTCCACACATTTGTAGTCTCCCTAATGGCACACAGTTTGTTGTGCATGCTGGGACTATGCCATTCCGTCTCCCAAAGCCGCAAAACCTTGCAGCGTAGTACTGAACACAAGTCAGCTGCAGAGAAGCCGATCTCCATAAGTGGTTTCTGCGTAGCCTGTTTGGCCAGCCTGTCGGCAAGTTCATTGCCTGGGATGCTGAAGTGACCTGGGGTCCAGACAAACAACACTAAATGACTGGACCATTCCAAGGCTACCAAAGGATGACAAGGGTAACACTGGTCAATAGGTTGTAGGCTGCTCACTGAGTCAGTACACAGAAGGACCAACTCCCCAGGGCATGAACTGATGTGTTCAAGAGCATGGGATATAATCACCAGCTTGGCAGTGAAAACACTGTAGCTGACGGGCAAGGAATGCTGTTCATTATGTCCAACATGGACAAATGCAAACCCAACGTAATCATCAGCCATCGAGCCATCAGTGTAAACCACTTCATGGCCTCGATACATGTGAAGAATCGACAGGAAGTGGCAGTGGAGAGCCGCGGGTTTAACTGAGTCCTTAGGGCCACATGAAAGGTCCAGGTGAAACAGTGGCCTACGTGCACCCTACAGAGGTGTACCTGAACTGACCTCAAGTACAGGTGGTAAAGGCAAGGACTCCAGTTAGGAAGGAAGTGATCGGACACGGACTGCAATTGGAAGCCCTGATCTGGGCTGCCGATGTGGGAGATGAACCGCCATGGGTGGGAAAAGGAGATGGTAATTCGGATGTGCAGGAGAACTACAAACGTGTGCATCGTAACTGGCCAACAGATGTGCACACCAAACCTGCAATGGAGGGACTCCGGCCTTCACCGGGAGACTGGTCACCTGACTCGTCTTAAAAGCTACTGTCATTAGGCGAATGCCACAGTGGTCCACTGGGTTGAGTAAACACAATGGCACACCGGTTGGTGTTGCTCAGGCAGCGGAGGGCATTGAGGTGTTGCCAGCACTTTCACTTACGCTGATGAAGGTGAAGACTTCAAGTCAATCGGGCATCGAAAACCAGTCCTAAGAATCGATATGGCTCCACTATAGTGAGTGGATCGTCATTAGGGAAAAGTTCTGGTTCCAGACAAACAGATGAACTGTACGACATTGACAGAAGTGCATAACACATGACTTTACAGCCGAAAACTGGAAACTGTGGTCTAGAGCCCATGACTGTGCCTTGTGGATGGCTCCCTGTAGGTGCTGCTCAGCAACACTAGTACTTGTGGAGCAGTACGAAATGCACAAGTCGTCTGTAGACAGAGAGGGAGAGAAGGACGGCCCTACAACTGCTGCTAGACCATTAATAGCCACTAAAAATAGAGATACACTCAATACAGAGCCCTGCAGGACCCCATTCTCCTGGATATGAGGACCCAACCCAACTGCCGACACACCATACATTCCAGCAGCTTACAAAGAATGGTGGCGAGGCTGATGGGCCGATAGCTATCGATATCAAGCGGGTTTTTACCAGGTTTGAGCACCGAAATGATGGTGCTCTCCCATCATTGTGATGGAAAGACGCCATCGCACTAGATCCAGTTGAAGATGATGAGGAGATGTCACTTGTAGTCAGATGAGAGATGTTTAATCAACTGACTGTGGATCCGATGTGGTCCAGGAGCTTATGTTAACACCGGGAACATCTGTTGGGGTCTGGTAGCTGAAAACATGATTGATCTTTGCCCAGACTTGGTAAGGTGATGTATGGCACCCAACGGTCGAGACGTATCTCTCCCAACACTTCTGCTTCCGTTGTTTGATAAGTTGGCGAACACGGGCACGGAGCCGTTTAAAGGCTATGCGGTGCTCCAGGGAAGGGTGCTGCTTACACTGGTGTGCCACTCGCCGACGCTCATTAATTGCTTCACCGACTTCCGGCGACCACCAAGGGACTGCCTTTCGCTTGGGGCACCCTAAAGAGCGAGGGATCGCATTTTCTGCCACAGTTGTAGTCACCTGCTCAACCATCACATCACTGTTACCATGTGGGGGAGATCCAACGGCGACAACAGAAGTGAAAGTTTCTCAGTCCACCTTGTTTAAAGCCCATCTGGGCAGGTGTCCATAGACCTGACACGGCGGCAGTGACAGGAAAATGGGGAAGTGGTCACTACCACACAGGTCATCATGTGCTCTACAGTGGACAGGTGGGAGAAGTCCTGGGCTGCCAACTGATAAATCAATGGCTTAGTAACTACCGTGAGCCACACTGAAATTTGTGGCAGCCCCAGTATTTAAGAGGCAGGGGTCGAACTGAGACAGTAAAGTTTCAACATCTCTGCCTCGGCCAGTAAGCATGGTGCCACCCCACAAGGAGTTATGGGTATTAAAATGTCTCGAAAGTAGGAAAGGTTTAGAGAGTTGATCAATCAGTGCAGCTAATGCATTCAGGGGTATTGCACCATCTGGAGGAAGATAAACATTGCAGATAGTTATTTCCTGCGCCGTCCTTATTCTAACAGCCACAGCTTCAAGAGGGGTTTGACGGAACACAGTTTCACTACAGACTGAGTTTAGAACATAAACGCAAACTCTATCTGACGTTCGATTATAGTCGCTACGGTTCCTGTAATATCCCTTATAGCCGTGGAGGGCAGGGGGTCCACATTGCCAGGAATCAGGTTTCATGGAGGGTGATGCAGAAAGCAGGTGTAAAGCCATAGCTCAGCCAGGTGGTGGAAAAACTGCCACAATTCCACTGGAGGATGACATCATCATGAGACTGGAAAGGCATGGGACATTCAATGAGGCAGTTTATGCCTGTGTCACCTGCTGCCACCAACTTATTGCCTGAGCAGCCTATATCCATTGTGTCTGAGGGTCCGGCAAGATCTAGGTCCTCAGCAGACGCCAGAATCTCCACCTCATCCTCAGATGCAGAGCTTGTAGGTAGCGGTAGTGTGGGTGCCACCACAATTCCCTTGGTCTTGGGGATCTTTTTATTTATTTATTTATTTATTTATTTCGCTGTTCCTTGGGTTTTTTTGGCTGGGAGGACTTCACTGATACAGTCTCCGGGACTGAAGATGAGTGTGAAGCCCTACGACCAGCTGCTTTCGGGCTCTGCAGCCACTGGCGGGTGTCATTTTCCCCACTAGCAGAAACCTGCTAAGGGAGTGGCCCAAGGGATCCCTTCCTAGCGAGAGGAGCCGAAGAAGTTGTACGCTTCTCTGGCTTAGAAGTGGGGACGGATGTCCCCGGTGGTTGAGAGGGTGTTGCTCCTGAAGTAGATGGTGCAGGAGCAACAGGGAGGGAAGTGCCCCCCACCATCAAGGGGCAGGTGTAGTATTCTGGCTCTGAGAGGTGACTGGGGTTGGCAGAATTGATGGGGCTACAACTGTTGTAGTGGTGGTGTAAAACGATGTCTTGCGTACAGGATGTAGGCATTGAAATTTCCTCTTAGCCTTAGTGTAGGTCAGTCGGCCCAGGGTCTTGTATTCCATGATTTTCCTTTCTTTCTGGGGAATCCTGCAGTCTGGCGAGCAGATGGGAGGTGGGGCACATGGAGTATTGGGATGTGATGAGCATCAGCAATCTCGACATGTGACGCTGGAAGTACAGCGGAAAGATATAGGCCGAACTTCCAGCATTTAAAGCACACATTGGGGGCGAGAGATAGGGATTTACATCACAGCAATAGACCACCACCTTGACCTTCTCGGGTAATGTATCATCCTTAAAGGCCAAGATGAAGGCACTGGTGGCAACCTGATTAACCCTCAGACCCTGGTGGACACGTCAAACATAATGTACACCTCGCCGCTCTAAATTGACGCGCAGCTCATCGTCAAGACTTCAAAAGAAGGTCCCTCTGAAATATGATACCCTGGACCATATTTACGCTCTTTTGGGGTGTGATGGTTACAGAAACATCCCCCAGCTTGTCACAAGTGAGTAACGCCCGTGAATGGGCAAAGGACGCTGTTTTGATCAAGACTGACCCAGATCTCATTTTGGACAACCCCTCCGCCTCCCCAAACTTGTCCTCTAAATGCCCAACAAAAAACTAAGGCTTCATCATCAAGAAAGATTTCCCATCAGCTCTCAAACGTACAAGGTACCAGCCTGACATTCCTCCCAAGGTGTGGCCAGGGAGGGGAACGATTTGGGGTCGTACTTCTGAGTGTTGAAATGAGCCCGTGAAAGCTTACAGACTGCTGGTGTTTGACCACCAGCAAGAGATGATGTACTATGCTTCATTGTGTGTCATCCACCTAGCAGAATGGCCATTGCCGGGAGTCCCAATGCCCCAGCAGGATGCGCATCTACCTCTTGGCATACATGGGAAGTTAACGGCACAGGCATCAGCAGAGCAATCCCTGTGTGGTCAGGGGGCTATAACTAACAGGGTACATGGTGGCCCCAGCACAACGGACTGGCTACTGTGCTGGATACAAGGTGCAAAGAAGTCCATTACCATCGTCAGTACAAAAAATAATACTGCACAGTGGATGAAGGGTGATCTCACCCAACAGCTGGAAAATGAGCAGAAGTGCAGATCCACGTCGACGTAGGATGCAAAGGTCTCAGTGCACAATGGACACGATGTACGATGTAAGGTACCCTTCCCAGTTGGCTCGCTCTCCGGAAAATTTTGAAATATGGAGGTCAAAGCCTACAGGGGACCATCACATATAGGCCGAAACGTGAGAGACTCCTTTTAGTCACCTTTTATGACAGGCAGGAATATCTTGGGCCTATTCTAACCCCCGTATCCGCATGGGGGTTTCAAAAAGAATGCAGAAAGTTGTACTTTGTAATTCAAGCTATATAGCCCAGGTACAAAATTCTGACTGGGGAGAAATCACGTATAGCGTTTTCCAAGGTTAAGTCTTAGGTCCACTACTGTTCCTCATATATGTAAATGACCTTCCGTCTAGTATACAACAAGCAGAATTAGTACTCTTTGCAGATTACAATAGTATTGTAATCACGCCAAGCATACATAGAGAAACAGAAGAAATGGTAAACAAAGTTCTTAAAAGTGTCATTGACTGGTTTTCTGTAAATGGTCTCACTCTCAATTTTGAAAAGACACAACATATTCAGTTCTGTGCAACCAGAGGTACAACATCAATGATAAGTTTTTGAAAAGACACAACATATTCAGTTCTGTGCAACCAGAGGTACAACATCAATGATAAGTTTAACACATGGTGAGGAAATAATACATAGGGTGGAAACTTCAAAGTTCTTTGGGATCCATATTGATAGGAATTTAAATCGGAAAAAACACCTTTTAGAACTCCTAAAGCTATTTAGTTCAGCCATGTTTGCGCTTAGAATCATTGAAATTCTTGGGGAGAGACAAATCTGTCAGTTGGAGTATTTTGAAAATTTTCATTCAGTAATGTCATATGGAATAATGTTCTGGTGGAACTCATCTTTGAGAAAGAAAGTCTTTATTGTGCAAATAGCACTGTAAGAATAATATGTGGTTCTCACCCCCGA